>NC_143557.1:1488750-2977500 GCF_054136105.1 Typopeltis vanoorti
TACTTTTCTATAAAAATTTATTCTGCGATCTACTCTCTTATTTCGGTGATCTACTCTGTTATAAGTTATTCGGCGATCTATTCTCTTATATAGATCATGTCCCCCCCCCCCCAATCTGATATCTAATTATCCACAAATAAACAACTAAAAAAAAAAATACACAACTAAAAACTTTACTGGTATTTTTTTATTTATTTATCACTTTTAATTATTTTAATACAACAAAAAAAAAAACAAGTATATTGGAATAAGATATTTATTTCTCTACTTTGGAAAACCAAAGTTAGAAAAAACAACAAATTGATTACAAACTCACAAGTTACAGGAAATGCTGTTTGATTAAAAAAAAAAAAAAAAAGTTAATGTAAAATTTGACATTGTTTGGACCTCGCAATATTTTCATAGTCAAGTTGATATGAAGAAGTGGCCAATCGCAGACAATCATCCAAATGATCATTTGTAATTTGGTTTCTTAAAATGATTTTTTATGACTGTCATATTTGAAAAAGCAGATTCTGACAAGTATGTCGAACCAAAACACAACAGAATTTCTCACACAATATCAGTTAATATTGAGAATTTTTCTTGTGCATACTTCAAATGACTTCATCGTTTATTGATTTTAAATGTAAACTATTCTGAATGTTTATTATCTCAAGTACTACTTCAGCTTGGTTTATACCAAACAGCCCACTAATTTTATTTGAAATTTCTGTGATGTTCAAGTTTTCTTGAAATGGATTATTGATAAAAGATACAATCATTTAAGTTTTATTAAAATCTTTAAATCTTGAATTTATTTCTTCCTCAACCAATTCTATTTCACAAATAAATTCTTTTAAATCATAGTGAAGCATTTCATGATTTTGTTCAAAAAATTTTAATAAGTATGGGAAATGTCTAAATTCGCGGTCATTTATATTTTTCTTTAATAAAAGTATTGTTGGAAAGTTTATAATGAACTTAACATGTAATTTAAATTTTTATCTCTACCTTTTAACTCTAAATTTAAACTGCTTAATTTCGTACAGAAATCTACTAAAAATAATAAATGTAACAACCATCTTTTATCACTCAATTGTGGATAAATATCTCCTTTTTCATCAAGAAAAATTTTATATCGTTAATTAATACACGAAAACTTTCTAAAAATTGACATCTGCTGAGCCAGTGAACATTATTGTACAAGAGAAGTTCCCTATCATCATCTGCTTGTAATTTAAATAACCACCGTTGCAGGGCTTTTCCTCGAACAAAATTTACAATTTTAAATGTAATATCAAAAACATCTTTTGTGTTTAATCTTTTACTACACAGTACTTGTTGGTGAATAATACAGTGGTACGTTAAAAAATCTGGATATTTGTCATCGTTTTTACATAATGAAATGAAGCCTAATTTATTACCTATCATTGGAAGAGCACCATCAGTAGTAATAGACACAAGTTTAAAAAGCGGGAGTTTCTGTTGTTTCACAAATTCATCAAATGCCGAAAAAATGTCTTCTCCCCTAGTCCTTCCCAATAATGGTATAATTTTCTGAAGTTCTTCTTTACTTGAATAATCTTGAAATACCATGCAAATAAATACCATTAACTGAGCAATATCAGTGAAGTCATTTGATTCATCAAATTGTAATGAAAATGTAACACACTGGTGACATTAATCTGGCTTGGAAACTTTTCTCCGGCAATTGGAACTCTTCCTTTCAGCAATTTGAAACCTTGTCTGCGGCCTAGAGGTATTCCAGAAAGGAGCTTCTCGGTTCGAGAAGCTCCTTTCTGGAAGTGGGAAACTCCTCTCTCAAGCAACATGGATCTGGGCAGTCTCTCTGACGGCGACTCTGGACCAGGCGGCCTCCTCTCTGACAGCAATTCTGGAACCGGGACCCCTTCTGCTTGCTTCAGTCCCTTTTTATTAGGACTCCTCTGAGACCTCGCATGAAGTTTGGCAGTCCCCAAAATTCGGTATGATTCTTTCATCTTAAGTTTCAAGTTCAGCATGCCTTTTGTTCTCCTCTGCTTTCTTTTGATTGTAAGTTTCCTGCCATCGGAAAGTCGTTTGAACTCTGACTGACTTCGGAGATGTTTACACTTAGAGCCTGTAAGCCTTTCTCATATATACAAGTTTGAATAACAATCTTTCTAATGCCGCCATGTACAGCTTCGCTGACAAAAACATTGCCTTCGTTTTTAACACTCTAACATATTCTTATTAAAGCAGTATATACAGTTAGCTTCAAAAGAGTTATTTACAAAAACATCTAATATAAACTATACCAAGACAAACAAAGTTTATTTTTTACAATATTCACATGGGACTTAACCTAAGTAAAAAATCGATATAATGTGCTTTGGAATATTTAATATTTAAGCTACAATCGAGTTTTTACACTTTGCTTATAATCGTATTCACTCGTCTCGCTGTTTGACTTCCACTGATCCAAATTAATTCATTTACCAGACTTATAAGAAAATTACTGATTTGACAATTTTAACAAAAAATAAACAAGAGCAATACACTTAAAGCGAATTAAAAATAATACAAAATAATGATAAATAAAATATTATGTTTTCAGTTTTAATTAAATTTGTAAGTAAGGAGGAATACACAAGAGATCAACCAAAGATCGCTCTGTGATCGACGGGTTGAACACCCTGCCCTATAAGATTGCTACAGTCATCACAGCAAAAGATGGTCGTACATCTTATTAAGGTGGATGCCATGGCCATTTGGTCCTCACTCTATGGTATCCATTGACTTCTTTCCAAGCAGTGTATTTATAAAACTTTTGAAAACTTTGAAATAAACTTTAAAATAACAAATGTAAAGTAAAAAAAAACAATAAATGAAAATTTCATTTTGCTTTTGATATTTGACTTATTAAGTCAAATATCAAGTGTGCATCATGAAGAGCAATAAATCTCAGAATAAACTAAATTGAATATAATTGATGAATTTTGAAGAATGAGAAACAGGAAGCAGTTTTAATAAAAAATTATATATATATATATATATATATATATATATATATTATCCACCTTCACCACGAGTTGACTTGACTTGCACTACGTGTGGGGTCACCCAGACTTGCAATACTTGCAGGTGCAAACTTGACTTACTTGTCTGTTTGCTTACTTGGAAAATGGAGTAAAACCAGGTTTAAAATAGCTTGGTATCTTTAACATTTTTTATACCCAAACTAAAATACTTTCTACACACACACACACACACACACACACACACACACACACACACACACACACACACACACACACACACATATATAGTGTGTGTGTGTGTGTGTGTGTGTATATATATATATATATATATATATATATATTGAATCTCAGAAATACACAAATAGTATGGAAATGTATAGATTAGCATCAATAGTATATTGACTTATGTAATATGCCTCAAGAAAATTCTTTTTTCCTAAAGGATTTTTGCCAACAGTTTGTTAAAAAGTTCATACAAAACAATTTTTGCAAGAGAAAAAAAATGAAAATGATTCTTTTTTTTATAGTTTGTTCATCACCGTTTTCCTTCCTCTCAAGGAAGTTAGTTATTTCTATGGCAGCAGGTTGATAATGTAATTTTTAAGAACATAAGTATTTGGTAATATTGTTGCGAATATATTTACAAGAAGCTTTAATTCTGTCCTAGTGTACTACTAAATAAGGACTGCCATTATATCTTTCAACTGTTTTATGTAAAAATTACTGCTAAAACTTTGAGCTTAAAGTGGAATAACGAGTTTCTGAAATTTTAAAATATAAAATATGTAATATTTGTTCTGGCAACTTGGGTTATAACAAACATTATATATGTTTATTACTCAGTTCATTATATAACAGAGCAAAATTTGCATACGATAATCAACAACATGAAAAGTCCTGCTGGAATAACAATGCTATTTGTAATTTGATATTGCAAACAACTGGTATGCTTTAGAAAACTTCAATGGTTATCAGAGGAAATAAAAATCTATGCCCGGAAAATATTCATTTTGTCTAGATAAGAAGAGCCATGGTCTGAAAGACTACACTCCCTTAGAAGTAAATCAACTGCTCTCCTTTCATATTAGACAACCCAATGTAACTAATGCTCACGGTTGAAAAGAAAACTGCTCAGAAGACAGTGTTTGAGTATAACTGGAATGAATAGTTAATGTTTAAACATGACTTAATGTATTTTTGTGGAATCTGTTCAAAGTAAATGGATAGCTCTGTTTATTCAAAGCAAACAAGAAATTTCACTGAGTTTTAAATTATGATTAAAAGAATGCTCTGTAACAAATTTGGTGGCTTTATCTCTTATCACTTAGCTAAACTATAAAAGTATGTTTTTCCTTCCAGAAATCCACAAAAGCTGTACAATGTTTGAGAAGAACTTAGTAGTAAATGGAAAACCCAATTTATAACTGTTCTGTTTGTAAGTCACAGCAGAAAATTCAAATATGTCAGCAACCATATTAACAACCAAAATTAAGATTCTGTTTCATGTGAATAATTTATTTGTATGTAATGTCGATCCTTTCCTAAACAAGTCCTTCAATATGTGAATCTATCTCAAGTTTCCAGATGAATGTATTTGTCACCTAGCTGTGTTGTTCTGGTAAAGAGAATAAATGAATTTACTGGATAGGGCAAGGACTCCTTAAGCAAGAGTAGTTCAAAAGCAGAGGATCCTATATTTCATATTACCTGGCATGGTCATTAGATACATAAAGGTACATGTGTCACCTTGTGTAAGAACCCACACAGAGTCCTTCTTAATACCTGTCATAACTTTCCTTATACAAAAAAAAAAAAAAAAAAATAATTAAAATATAGATCATTCTTCAAAAAATAAAAAATAAAGAAGAAATATGCAAAATATAGCTAAAATCATGGATAAAGAAAGCATACTAAGATTCTTTGGAGATATTAATAAAATCGGAGAAGATATACATAGGAGAAAAGAAGCATTCTGCAAAATATTAAGGAAATTAAATAATTAACAAAGAAAGCAATACCACATAAATCAATATAATACAATTCATTACTTATTTTTAATGGTATTAACAACACCAAACAATTTTATCAAAAGATGTTTTATTAACTTGGCATTAGTAAAGTGGGGTATAGTTCACGCACCGATTAGAGGTCCCTCGACACTTCTGCGCATGTCAGAAAAAGGAGAATCCATTCCGATAATAGGGTAATCAGTCTGTCTTCTGGGATGAGTTTGTTTATTATTACAGGTCAGAAAATTTAGCTTTTCTTTTGCGAACATTGCTGTTTTTAAAGTGTAACTATTTTGCTTGTATAACAGTTGGAAAAATGTACGTAGAGTGTTAACAAAATTAAAAAAGGTATAGCATAAAACAAAAAGGTAACTAAGTTTATTTTTAAGAAAGTTTTCTATAAAATAAAAATAATTATACAGAAAAACAGAAATTATTTCAAATGAACTTAGATATTCTAAACTTACAGTTCAGAGAACTGAGACACTTTAATGTCCTAAACTGATTAATTATTTATGACTAGTTGTGACTCTTAACAAACCACATGCAAAAAAAATGTTGGAAAAAATACCATTGTCAAATTCTTTTAATCTTCAGAGTCATCTGAATCGGTGTCCAAATCGCCATCACTTTCACTTAAACTGATCACCAAAGGTTCGCATAATTCTTTGATAATTCCGTCTCTGTCCCAATATATATTTTCCAATGAGGTGACATGAGAGCAATACTTTCCCCAGTTTTGAACTGTAATACTTTCAATTGTCTGTTCTGAAAGCTTAAAAAGTTTCGACGTCAATATCCCGAGTTACGTTGCGATGGCGAATGAAACTTTTTCACTTCTGCCCAAACATACTCAATAGCATTAATATCGCAATGATATGGTGGTAGACTCAAAGCTAGAAATCCATGCTCTTTGAGCATCGTGTCGAATTTAAATAGTTTAGTTATGGGCGAGTTTCTTTTGACCAAATTAAGCAATTCAATTTTTCACATATCTGGGGAATGAGAAATGTTATTTGCAGAGAGCCAATCCATAAGAACTTGCTTCTTATTAGACCAATTTGGAACTTTGTTTAATTGAATAGAGTGATATGAAGCATTATCGATTATAATAACAGCATTTTTAGGAAGGTTTGGAATCAGTTTTTCTTCTGCCCACTTTTCGAAGATTGTAGAATTCATTTGCCCATGGTAATCTCCAATAGTTGAATTGGCTTTGTATAGTAAGTTTGAATTCGGTAAAAAACTCATTTCTCCACCCGTACACAAAATTATTATGTGCCACAAGGCATTTCCGGTTTGTAGCACTCCACATTCTTCTTTAGACTGCCAACATTTTCCATAAGTTAAATTACTATCAATCCAAGTTTCATCTAGACACAATCGGTCTTTTCTCCTCCCTGAAACGTCTTATTGCTCTCAAATACTGCATTCTAGATAAAACAATGTCACTTCGCTCCATGATAAGTTTCCTTTTATTCTTGGACTTTTTAAAACAAAATCCGATTTCATGACGTACTTTCCTTAAAGTTTCTCTTTTCCAAAGAAAATTAATTTTTTCTTTAAGCACAGGAATCAATTTCGGAACAGTTGGCACTCTTTTCTCGACCACGTAAAATTCGTGAATAGTTCTTATAACGTCTACATCAAAATCATTCAAAGCTACGGTTTCGATGGTTTTCTTTCTCTGGCACTTTTTTTAGGAGATTTAAATTTTGGCTTACCTTCACCTTTTGAATCCCTACGAATTCTTTTAACGGTCGACCCCGATACGCAAGCAATTGCACTTGCACGTTTTATGACTTGAGAAAGGGGAACAAGAAGACGGCCTTCTGACGATTCTTTTTCGCAGAATGTTAGCACATTTTGCACTACCTGTAGGATCAGCTTGTCTTGCATCATTTGCAGGTGCAAACTTGACATTTTTGTCTGTTTGCTTACTTGGGAAATATGGAGTAAAACCAAGTTTAAAATTGCTTGGTATCTTTAACATAATTATACCCAAGGTAAAAATACTTTCTACATTTAGATCTCCTCCTGAGATTTTTATTTAATAAGGTTAGAACACCTTATGGTAACTTGTTTTGGTAAAATACTTACAAGCTCTGTATTACTAAATCTTAGTATTTCTAGCCTAGCTCCCACTGATGAGACCTCAATAAAGGTCGAAACTGGTCTGGGTAGTGGCCCCTTGCCTTTAATACAAAACATCATACATCCGCTTATTGGAGATGTGTTTTGGCATTAAGGGTAAATATTAAGATTAGTGATCGGAGCTTGTTCCACGTCTACCACGAGTTGCCCTGGTCTTGCACTACCTGTAGGATCAGCTTGTCTTGCATCATTTGCAGGCGCAAACTTGACATTTTTGTCTGTTTGCTTACTTGGGAAATATGGAATAAAACCAAGTTTAAAATTGCTTGGTATCTTTAACATAATTATACCCAAGGTAAAAATACTTTCTACATGTCAGCACATTATTCAATATTCTTTTGCAAGAACTACTGAAACGTTGAACAACAGAACTTGTTGACTGTACTGGATCCATCATACAAATTAATAATATAAAAAAAAATGCAAAAAAGCAACAACAAAAATCAAGCTAGTACTAGTACAGCGACAGACAAGAAAACACGTGATTTCGCATGTTGCCGACAATTCATACATCCTTCATTTCTTTCTCCCCTTCAGCATGAATCGACTATTCTTGGCAAAATGCCAAGAAGGGATCTACAAATGGTGGGTGAACTATATCACAGTTATAGTCAATTTAAAATCTTTGGAATCTGTGACACGCCACCTTACTAACGCCGGGTTAACTGCTTATATTTTGATAAATTTCAAATCAGCATGTTAAACTAGCAACTCTGATCTGCTTGCCTAAGGATAAACTTCACCATCTACACACCCTGGAGTGTATGAAGTTCCCTGTGACTGTGACTTGGCCTACTATAGGCAATCAGGAAGATCAGTTAACATCTGCATGGAAGAACATAAAAAATATATTCGCTACTATTACTATGGCAAGTCAGGACTATGTGTTGGATACCCTTTCACACACCCCTTATTTCTTAAAATAGATTATTGAAGATAACAGCCATGCTGCCCATCGCAGAGTATCAATCTTATCTGCCCTTAATGAATTCTCTTTGGCCAACTTTTCCAATACTATTACCGGCACTCCTGAAATACTGGTTAGTCTATAATTTGCTAATGCAGTCTTAGGACTTCCTTTATGTAAAGAAATTATTTTGCCCTCCTTGCAATACCCTGGGACTTTGCCAGAATTGAGACTTAAAGAGCTTAGTAAAAGATGCTGCCAAGTTTGTTTCTGCATTTTCGTAAAATGTAAGCTGATATCCCATTTAATGCCACAGCAGTATTTGCATTGAGTTCTGCAATATTGTGAGTACCTCCAATTTATCAACCTCGGTTCTTATATCAGTCCTGTCATAGCAGTGTTCTTACTTGAATGACACACCCTTGCAAAAGTGATCAGTAACTCAATAATTTCATCTGCTTCTGTCACCTCCTACCATGAGCACTTGTTAGTTATTTTTTGTCATTCTTCTGCTTACTTTACACATAACAATAGAATTTTTTGGGATTTTGCTTGGCCTACTTGGCTAATTTCTTCTCATAATCTGATTTTGCCTTCCTTTTTGTAGAATGTCAGTTTCTTACGGACTCCTCCTTTTTCCAAATTGTTACACAAAATGAACCTACCCATGGTAAAATGTACTGGGGATGTTTAAGGGTCAAATTTGTGTAAACGGGAGGAGACCTCGATGTAGCTTTTTAAGAAATGGGGAGAAACTTTTAAGAAACTGACTGGGGATTCTGACCTAATGTCCAATCCTCATCTTCTTATGATGTACCCTGTTAGGTACCTACCTGGAGTGATTCCAGGATATAAAGACTGCATAATTAGGGGAACTGGTTACTGACAGATCCATAAGGTCTGCCATCCAGGTGGAAAAATGAGTATGATAATAAAGGCATTGGACATGAGGAAGATACGAACGAGAGGAATAGTTGTGATTGTAGGGACGAATGATCTAAGTGGACATAAGGAGGAGGTGAGGACAAATATCAGGAGATTATTGAGAAGAGTGAAAGATAACAGTGCAGTAGGAAAGATTGTCAGTGGGTTACATAGGTATGATATAATGATAAGATGCGACAAAGTATCCAAAATCATGAATGGTATGTTGGTGGAGCTGTGTGAGGAGAAGGGAGTGGAGTTTGTGGATGTATGGCCTCTGTTAGAGGGAAGAATGAAATTATACAGATGTGATGGGTTGCATTTAAATGTCTTTGGAGTGAGTGTGCTGGAGAAAGTGTTGCTGGATGAAAGTATAGTCTGTGGAAGTACAGTGTGTGATGCGTGCCAGAGATCAGAAGGAAGAGACGAGAAAAATCAGGAGAGTGGTACTGAAGAGACAGCAGTTCTTCGCAGTGGAAACAGTACTGGGGTGAGAGAAGAAGAGAGAAGAGAGAGAGGAAGGGAATACAAGAGGAACGGGGAAAGCGGGGACGCTCAGATGGACAGGGAAGCATGGTATAGAGAGAGTGAATGTTGAAAGTGGCAGTGAATGTGTGTATGAAGATGGAGTATATTGCAATGTGGGTGGAGAAGTGGAGACTGAGGAGGTATGTGTGATAAGTGGTGATAAAGGTGATTTGGCAGGTGTAGTGGGGAAATCAAAACCAACATATGGCTTGGATAGGACTGGCTATAAACATAAAAATGAATTGTTGTGTTTGTATACAAATGCTAGAAGTATCGGAAATGAAGGATGAAATGGTTTCAGTGATTCAGTTTATTCGCCCCCAAATCATTGGAATAAGTGAAACATGGTTGAATGAAGTTGATATCGTAACAGGAATAGAAATGGAAGGGTACAGTATTTTTCATGAGGATAGAAATGGCAGGAAGGGAGGGAGGAGTGCTGCTGATGATAGCAGGGGAATTAAGTCCACATAAGGTAGAATGAAAGAGGGAAATAGTGGCAATGGTTATTAGGCAGTGTGGTGTAATGTGGAGGTTGAGAGGAAGGCCTATTTAGTTGGATGTTGCTATAAGCCAGGGAATGTGGAAGGTGGTGATGAACAAATGTACAAACAACTTGGATTGAACAAAGGAAGGGTAATTATTATGGGTGATTTTAATTATGGTAGTATAGATTGGAATGAAGAGTTAGCATTTCGGAATAAGGAATGTGAATTTCTCTAGTTCTTGAGAGATAACTATCTCAGGCAGCATGTTAAGAAAGGCACGCGAGGATCAAGAGTACTAGATCTCATCATTTCATCAGAGGATGTAATTGTTAGAGGGTTTCACATTTTCCTCCAGTTGGTGAAAGTGATCATGAAGTAATCACCTGTGTTGTGGCTAGTCATATGCAGGCTTTTGTGAGGAAAGGATATATGTGGAATTATAAGGCTGATTATTATCACAAGCTTAGGAGACAACTTCGAGCTATAACATGGAACAAGGAGTTGAGCAGTAAGGAAATAAATGTTGCATGGGAACTAACAAAGAAATACATAACAGCATCAATATACGAATGTATCCCAAATGCCAAAAGGCTGAATAAGGTTGGTGTAAAACAGATGAATGTGGAGCTTAAGCATGAAATCTGGAAAAAGAAAGTACTTTGGAAAAAGTACAAGATGAATAATGGTAATCATTCACATGAAAAATATAAAGAACAAGCCAGGAGAGTGACTCAGTTAGTAAGGAAAACAAAAGTAGAGTATGAGCAGAAATTGGCAAATCAGCCTAAGAAAACCCCTAGAGAGATTTTTAGATATGTGGCAAGTAGAAGGAACAATGATCATGGAAAGATAAAGTTAAGGGATGAAAGTGGTAGAATGGTATAACTGCTGGAGAAGACATTGTTGAGGTATTCAGTGATCAATTTATAAGTGTGTTTCATCCTGATCAAAGTAGAATCATGAGGAACTTAAGTGTAGAGGACATAGGAGAGGATAACTTAATTGTGATTGAGCAGGAGGTATTTGAGGAAATAAATAACCTTGATGTTAATAAGGCATTTGATTTGATGACATATCACCACACATCTTAAGAAAATGTTCCAGGGAACTGGCAGTGGCATTGGCATGCCTCTTTAACAAGAGGTTTTGCAACAGCACTGGTCCCAAAGGAGTCGAAGGAGGGTAAAATTGTTCCACTGCATAAAGGCGGTGATAAGGCTGTAGCTTCAAATTATAGGTCGGTCTGTATATCTGAAGTTGTGGTGCTGGAGTCCTGGAGAGATTGGTGAGAAGTAGGATACAGAAATGGGTTGATAACAGCAGTATTCTCTGTGGTTATCAGCATGGATTTATTAAGGGGAGATCGTGTTTCACTAACTTACTTATGTACTATAAAAGGGTGGCAAATACCTTGCACAGAGGAGATGTAAATACAGTGGTGTACTTGGATTTTGCAAAGCCTTTTGATAGATTGCCACATGACAAGCTCTTAATTAAATTGAAAGAGATGGGATTGGATAACAGACTTTGTGTTGGATCAGTGACTGGCTGTCAGATAGGTATCAGAAAGTTGTATATGGGGGTGCAGTATCTCGAAAGAGAAATGTCACCAGCGGTGTGCCACAGGGGTCAGTTTTGAGGCCATTGTTGTTCAATTTGTATGTTAATGATATAGGGTTGGGTTTAACAAGTGATATCCAGCTGTTTGCAGATGATGCAAAACTGGGGAGAGCAATGCACAGTCAGGCTGATGTTAATGCCTTACAATAGGACTTGAAAACTGCATAAATGGCAGGTAAGTGCAACTGTCAATTCAATGTTGCCAAGTGTAAGGTTTTGAGATTTGGTAAGCAGCGATGGGATGCCAAGTACACAATTGGTGGAGAAACTTTAACAGATATAGAGTAGATGAGAGATCTAGGTGTGTTGTGGACAAGGACCTGAAATTCAGGGGCCACATTGTACAAGTTGTGAAGATATCACATCGAATAATGGCAATGATGCAGAGAACCCTAACATGAAGAAATAGGGATGTTATGATTCCATTGTATAAGACCTTGATCAGGCCTCATATGGATTACTGTGCACAGATTTGGTCGCCGGTTTTTCATGGTGACGAGGATATGTTGCAATGGGTACAGAGAAGATTCACAAATGTGGTCAGTGGTCTTTGGAATGTGGAGTATGAGGACAGGTTATGAGGAATGTAAGTTGCAGAGCCTCGTGAATAGGATGAAGAGAGGGGATATGATTGAGAAATATAAACTGGTCAGGGGGTTGTTATCAGGTAGACATGGAAGAGATTTTTCATAGAAGTGGAGAGGGGAGTAGAACAAGAGGCCATTGCTGGAAACTGTATGAGGGTGTGAGCAAAGGAGTGAGAAGCAGGTTCTTTGCATGGAGGATGGTTGGTGAGTGGAATGCATTACCTGTGTGTGTGTGTTGTGGATGTGGACATATTGAGTTAGTTTAAGAAGTGGTTGGATGAGCATTGTATGCAATAGTGACTTCGATGATGAGTCTCTGCCTCCATGGAGGTTGATGATGATGATAATAATAATAATAATAATAATAATAAACAACCATACGGAGGGGTTAATCCAATGAACTAATAATGATGATGATTTGGTAATGAATCAAGGAATGGCAGTAATACCTGTGGGTTGATGGAACCGCAAATTGCCTTGTACAATTTGTTGCTCTTATGTGTACTGATTTCTGTCTAATTATGTTTGACTGTTTTCTAAGAAATTAGAAAACAGTATACTGATTTTACATAGTAATATACAATTTCTCTGCCAGGTTGGCAGCAAAACGACCCAGAGGAAGACCAAGATATAGGTGGATTGATACAGTACAAAGTGCTTTAGATGATAGAAATATAAGATCTGATAATGTTGGAGTCTTGACAAGTAACAGACTGATTTGGAGGGAAATTGTAGATAGGAAATTAATAATGATGTAATTTTTTTCATGTAGTACTATCATATCCTGTACACCCCCTTGAGGGTACATGGCAGGAATTTGATGATGATGATGATGATATACAATTTCTGATAATAGGATTATCCACCATTTCACAAATGTTAAAACGTTTGTTTTAAAAATGTTTCCAAATGTTAAAACCTTACATTTTGCAACATTCAACTCACATCCCCATTCCCAATCACTCAATTTATTCAAATCTTCTTGTAAGGCCACAATATCTTCTCTACTCTTCATCGTTCATCCCAACTTTGCATCATCTGTGAACAACTGAATATCTCCATCCAAATCCTCACCAATATCATTAATATACATGTTAAACAGTAATGGCCCTATAACAGACCCCTGAGGCGCACCACTAGTGACTTTCCTTTTCCTGGGTATTGCTCACTCATACACAACTTGTTGATACCTATCAGATAGCCAGTCTCCAATCCAATGCACTAATCTAATATCCAAACCCATCCACTGTAATTTGACTATCAGCTTATCTCGTGGTAATCTATCAAAAGCCTTTGCGAAATCTAAGTATATTACTGTGTATCCTTCTTCTCTGTTCAAGGAAGCAGTCATCATATTGTAATAATTAAGTAGATTACTAAAACATGACCTCCCTTTAGCAAATCCATGCTGTCCATCAAAGATTATACCATTGTTGTCAACCTAATTCTGGATCCTAGTTCTCACAAGCTTCTCCATCAACTTAACTTCACCATTTGACAAACAGATAGGCCTATAGCTTGATGCTTGAGTTCTATTGCCTCTTTTATGAAGTGACACAATCTTGCCATCCTTCCACTCCTTAGGAACCTGACCCAGTGCAAGACTCGTATTAAAAAATATGTCAAGACTTACATCAACTTCCTGGCACATTCCTTCAGACTACATGGTGATATATTATCACGTCCCACAGCTTTATTAACATATAGTTTGCTCAACTCCCCATACACCACTTGCTCACTTATAGTCAGTCTCTTGTTCCAATCATGAACTGCTCTCAATCTCTCCATGAAGTCACATTCACAAGATTGAAAGACTTTTATGAACTGCTCATTAAGCTCATATCTTCACCACACCTTCCACAACAGCTGTCTTTATACCATTTTCTACAATCAATGTCATCCTTCCATAATCATTCTTTCTTTTACTAGCTACGTATGGAAAGAACTGCTTAGGATTCTTTTTGGCTTCATTAGCTAACTGTTCATACCTCACTAACCAAGTCCACTGACTTACCTGGTCTTTGTAATCCTCATGGAATTGGTTATTTCCACTTCTCTTATCTTGACTCCATAATGCACTTTTTCTGTGTATTATTATTATTATTATTATTACTACTGGCAACTCCAAAGAGTCCTTAGACTCATCGAGGGAGGCCCTGAACATCATGTCCGTCACAACTATTCGACATTCACACAGTATCTATCATACTTTGCCTTGAACTTATTCACAGTCATAGCACCCACAACAGACTCTGGCAGCATATGCCACTCATTTACCACTAGGAAAGTAAAAAACCTAGCTCTAACACCATTACTAACCACACTCTTGCTCAGCTTCCATGAATGGCCTCTAGTCCTCCCACCACCAGTCTTTTACTCAAAAATATCCTGTGAATTAATCTTACAGAAACCCTTCAGTAATTTGAATGTCTCAATTATCTCCCCTTTTCTGCCTATCAAACAATTTCTGCAACCCACAAATCTTCAACCAGTTCTCATAAGGTTCATTCCATAGACCTGTTATCATCTTGGTCACTTGTCTCTGGATCCTCTCCACCTCCTCCCCATCTAGAAGAAACCCAGTCGACCAAATCGGGGCACAGTAGTCTAGATGGGGTCTTATCAAGACTCGATACAGAGGAACAATAACTTGCTCGTCTCTGCTCGTCAATGTATTCTTCAGCAACCAAGTGATTTGATGAGCTGATTTAGCCACTTTTGCAATGTGACCCCCTAAACTTCAACTCCTTATCCACCACCACTCCAAAATCCCTGGCCTCATAAAAATCTTGGTGTGCATTTCCACCAATGTGATATACTTTGTTAATCTTTTCACCCCAAAATACATAACCTTACATTTTGCCACATTAAATTGACATCCATTCTCCTTGGCCAAGTCCTCCAATCTATCCAAATCATCCTGCAAAATTTTGGCATCTTCTGCATTCACTCTTGCCCTACCCAACTTTGCATCATCAGCAAACAAATGAACCTTTCCTCTCAGATCCTTTCATATATCATTAATGAACAAATTAAACAGTAGTGATCCAAGAGTCTAAGGGCCCTTGCGGCACACCACTAGCCACAGGCTGTCTTTTGGACTCTGCTCCTGAATAAACTACTCTCTAATATCTCTCCATCAACCACCCACCTATCCATCTCACCAACCCCTATATCCATCCCCATATGTTACAGTTTAAGGATTAGAATTCCATGTTCTATCCTGTCAGAGGCCTTAGCAAAGTCCAGCAATATCACTGTAAACCCATTACCCCTATCCAGTTCAACTGTCACTGTGTGATAAAACTTGAACAAGTTACTGCGGCATGATCTGCCCTTCACAGAACCATGCTGTCCCCCATACAGTATCTCATTTTCATCAATCCATTCCTGTATTTTTCTCTTGACTACTTTCTCCAAGACCTTGACAAAAACTCGTGATATGCTGATCGGTCGGTAATTTACAACAGTAGTCTTGGATCCTCCTTTATGCAGTGGAACTATTTTCCCCTCTTTCCATGCCTTTGGGACTAAACCAGACCCGAAACTCAGATTAAACAATATGGTCAAGAGCACTGACAATTCTTTAGCCGCATCACATAAGAACCATGCTGGTATACCATCCAATCCCCACAGATGTATTCGCATTAAGGTTCTGTAATAGATTATTCACCTCCACTTCATTCACCGCAATTCCCATATAAACTAATGGTTCCTTCAATGTCAGCACCTGGATGATATACTCTTGCAAAGTGCTAACTCAGTAATTCCACTACATCGACTGATTCAATGACCTCCCTACCGATGAATTCAATGAATCATTGAATTCAATGACCTCCCTACCGATGAATTCAATGAATCATTGAATTCAATGACCTCCCTACCAGATGTATTCACATTAAGGTTCTGTAATAGATTATTTACCTCTACTTCATTCACCACAATTCCCATATAAACTAATGGTTCCTTCATGCCTTCAATGTCACCACCTGGATGATATACTCTTGCAAAGTGCTAACTCAGTAATTCCACTATATCGACTGATTCAATGACCTCCCCACCATCGGCATTTCTTAAAATCATTCTGCCATGTACAGTTTTGCTTTTACTTGCAGCATATTGAAAGAACTGTTTGGAATTCTCTTTAGCTTGCATGGCTAATTTCCTTTCATAATCCGCTTTTGCTTTTGTTACCACACTCGTTACTCTTCTGGCCTGCACTTTATACTGGTCATGTGCCTGCAGGTCACCTTTCTCCTTAAATTCCTTCCACAGTTGTTTCTTTTTTTGCAACTCAAGTTTAATGGTGTTATTCATCTATTTAGCCCCTACTTGATTTACTATTCGGACTCTAGGTATACAGTCAGCCATAATCTCCTGCAAATGCTCCTTAACCTTTTCCCATGCCCTATCAACATCCAGTCCTTGCAGTTTTACATGCCATAGCACTGAACCAAGCAATCTCCTAAGCTTGTCATACTTGCCAGCACAGTTGTTCCACATGTACCCTGTCTTAATCGAAAATTTCACACATTTAGCCACCTCCCAGGTCAAGATGCTCTCTCAAGATCACTCCCACCAATAGGTGGCAACATGGTCATATTCATTACAGTCAAATTCTCAGATGCTATTACTAGGTCAAGCACTCTCAACCACTAGTATTTTCCATTACATGCTGTCTCAGATAGTTATCCCTTAGTAACTGAATAAATTCCAGTTCCTTCCTCACATGTGTCCTCTCCTCCTTCCAATCAATGTTACCATAGTTGAAATCCCCCATAATAATTACCCTCCTTACACTCATTTCATCAATTTGTCTATGCATACTATCTCCACCATCTATTCCACCACCTGGTCTATAGCAGCATCCAACTGTACATTTTGTTCTGTTAGTCTCACTCTCACACCAAATAGCCTCACATTCAATCCCACTAGCTATATCATCTTCTGTCAGCCATGTTTCACTAATGCCAATAACCTGTGACTTGGAAGTGCCAACCAAGGCCAAAAATTCTTCCTTCTTGTTCTTAATACTTCTGGCATTAGTATACATGAATTGCAGAAGCCCATTTGTCCCATCCCTATTTGATGCCTTATTCTAACTATCCCATTCTGATTCGCAGTCTTTCGTACTCACTTGGGCATATTACACACTATCATACAATCAACTGTCTCCCTAAAGTCCACATATCTACTTCCCCCCCTTAATAACTCTAGTTTCCCTGATTCTGCAAATCCACTTCCACTACATTCGACAACACCTTTTCAAGTCTTCGCACACCAAATCCATTCAAATGTAAGCCATCCATCTTGTACAAATCCTTTCGCCCATCAAACTCACTCCACACCACACCGTCTGCATAACCTGCGCATAAAGTCATTTGCAATTATGGCCCTTCTTCTAAACTCCTCTCTATCATACCGAAATTAAAATGTTATTGAAATATTGAAACGTTACAAGCGCTCATCATACTTTCACGATCGACTGATTTCGATCGTTCTTTGTCCGCTATGATGCATATAGCATTCATTTGTTTTAGGCAGTTGTCATTGCCTACTTTTCATCACCTAAATGTATTAGGTCGGTTATTGGCCTCTCTCGCATCCAAAGCGCCAGTATGTGCCGTTGCAGGTTCTTACACATTTACTAACAAACGAGAGCGGTGAGCGCTCCGATTCTGATCTGTGCACCGCTTTGAATAATAGGCTATATCTTAGGGGAATTTTTCGAATTTCTTGATAAAAAGTTAGGAACAGATTTTTAAAAGTACATACTTTCAGAAAATAATATTAAAAAATCGATTTTTTTGATCCTCTAAATAGTACTGCCTCCTTAAAACTATCAAAAACTTACAAATTAGCAAAAAGAAAATGCCATAGAGGGAAAACCTGACGTGATAGAGAAAAATGGGGTTGATATTTGAAATCAGCGCACCCAAATTAGTAAAAAACAAGTATCAGATCATAATCAGCAGAAAAAAAATTTTTTTGGCCAGTGTTATCAAAACACTCTAATTTTACATCTCTAGATTAAGTAAGCACATATTTATCATGAAACAGTAATTCAGAATTCAAAGTAAAACTTACTAACAAAGATCAATTCACATTCAACTAAGTGTTGCATACTCTCAGGCTTTCAGACTACTAGTCCAATATGATTAACAAGTTACCGACCACAGAGGGATTCGTAGTGTGTAGCGTTCATGAAAGCTCTGGAAGAGATAAGTGTTATTTTCAGTTATCGTTGATAAATTTGCTTTAATATTGCGTAGTTTTGTTTTGCCTTGCGTATCTTAGTGCGTCTGTTTGTGTGTCTACTTTTAAAATTGCAACTTGGAATGTAAGAACTCTGTATGAAGCTGGCAAATTAAGAAATGCCACAAGAAAAATGAAGAGGCTGGCATCTGGATTTTGGGAATTTGCGAGACAAGATGGCCAGGATCTGGAAAGTGTCAACAAGATAATACGACAATGTATTACTCTGGGAATGATGAGAACAAACATCGACATGGTGTAGCTGTAATAGTAGATGAAGAAATCAATAAATCAGTAATAAATTGGATTCAATTTACTGAAAGGATAATGCTGTTACAACTTAAGGGAAACCCCATTAACATAAATATCATCCAAGCTTATGCACCCACAGCTGACAAAAGTGAAGAAGATGTTGAAGAGTTTTATGAACACCTAAAAGAGATTAAAAACCTAACAAAGAAACATGATATAAACATAGTGATGGGTGACTTCAATGCAAAAGTGGGAAGAGGGGGTGATGGAGAAATTGTTGGCGAACATGGCTTAGGCACCAGAAATGACAGAGGAGATCGCCTAGTCCAGTTCTGTCAGGAAGAAGATCTAACAATAGCAAATACCTGGTTTAAACTTCCACCCAGAAGACCGTACACTTGGAAATCGCCTCAAGATAACCAACATAACATTGTCAGAAATCAAATTGATTATATACTGATAAATAAAAGATTCCACAGTAGTATAAAGAGTGCAAAGACTTATCCTGGAGCAGATATCTCATCAGACCACAATCCCATAGTTACAGAAGTACGTCTTAGATTAAAATCAGCTAAAAAATCACAAAAGAAAAAAAAGAAAATTGATGTAGAAAAACTGAAAGACCCAAACATAAATAAAAGTGCCAAGACACAGCTTAACCTGCGATTACACCAGATTAACATAGAAGAAAATAAAAGTGTGGGATCTCTTTGGAATAGCTTAAAGAATGCCATCGTAACAACAAGTATTGAAGAAGTAGGTTATGTGAATAATATAAAACAACAGGAATGGATGACAGATGAGATTCTTTCTCTTATTGATACAAGAAGAATGTACAAAAACAAAGACCTAGCCAGGTATACAGAAACATATAACATCATCAAGAAAAAAATAAAAGAAGCCAAGGAAAATTGGATGAAAAATTTATGTACTGAAATTGAACTGCTTCAGAAGAAATATGATAATTTCAATCTGTATAAGAAAATCAACGAAATTTCCAGAAAACTGAGGAAAAAGCAATTAGTGTCTCTAAGAGACAAAAATGGAAAAATAGTTCTAGAAGAAGAGAATAAAGCACAGACTTGGATAAAATATGTAACAGAACTTTTCAATGATACTAGACAGAAGCCTATAAATATAAAAGATAACATTCAAGGACCAGCAATCATGAAATGCGAAATAGAGAATGCTATACGAACAAGTAAAACAGAAAAAGCAAGTGGACCAGATGGTGTGCAAACAGAATTTTTAAAATTAATAGAACCAGATAACATCAAACTTCTTGAAAAACTATTTAATAAAATATATGAAAGTGATGAATTTCCATCAGATTGGCTCAAATCTACATTTATAACTGTCCCAAAGAAACCCAAAGCAAATTCCTGTGGTGACTTCCGACTTATTAGTCTAATGAGCCAAACATTAAAAATATGTTTGAAAGTAATTCAGATCGCATTTATAGAAAAAGTGAAGAAACTCTAAGTGAAACACAATTCGGCTTTCAGAATAGTTTTGGTACTAGAGAGGCCCTTTTCTGTACTCAAATATTGATACAAAAATGCATAGAAAAACAGAAATCTGTCTTTATGTGTTCATAGATTTTGAAAAAGCATTCGACAAAGTCAGACCCCCTAACTTAATAGAAGTCCTTCAACAAATAAGGCTAGACGAACAAGACAGACTAATAACAAATCTGTATTGGAATCAGTCAGCTACCGTTCAATTAGACAACATTACCACCAGTGATATTAACATCAAAAGAGGAGTGAGACAAGGATGTGTGCTCTCACCACTCCTGTTCAACATATATGCAGAGGTAATCTTTAAAAAAGCATTGGAAGAATGTCCAGAGGGAATCACAATAAATGGAAAGATTGTTAACAACCTACGATATGCAGATGACACCGTGCTAATTGCAGATAATATTATGGATCTCCAAAAACTCATTGACAGAGTATACATAGAAAGCCAAAGAATGGGAATAAATATAAACATCAACAAGACAAAATACATGATAATCAGCAAACATCCAGCCTCATCAATGAAACTGACACTCAATGGGAAAAATATTGATCAAGTGTCAAGATATAAATATCTTGGTTGCTGGCTTAATGAACGCTGGGATCCAGAAATAGATATAAAGACAAGGATTGAAGTTGCACGGCAGTCCTTCATGAAAATAAGAACACTATTCTGCAATAAAGACCTAAACATGGAAGTCAGATGCCGAATGCTGAAATGCTACGTGTGGTCTATTCTGCTCTATGGAGTTGAAACATGGACATTGAAGGCGACAACCTTCAAGAAAATCGAAGCCTTTGAGATGTGGCTATACAGAAGAATGCTAAAGATAACATGGACAGAAAAAATTACCAATGAAGATGTCTTAAAATCCAGTGGCAAAGCTAAACATCTTGTACAAATAATCAAGAAACGAAAAACATCATATCTTGGCCACATCATGAGAAACAGCAAATACCAACTTCTACAAACTATTTCGGTAGGAAGAATTGATGGCAAAGGAACTAGAGGAAGAAAAAGAATATCATGGTTTGACAACATCAAGACGTGGACAGGAAAGAGCAGTGCACAACTGCTCAGATTAGCACAAGAGCGCAGTTTGTTAGCCAAGATGGTCGCTGACCTTCGATAGAAGATAGCACAATAAGAAGAAGAATTTATAATTTGATAAAATACATTACTAGTAAGTACAGCTCCAGTACGAAGGAAAATGGCGGCCAGTAATGATGGTTCGTCATCTTCTTTCAAGAATGGTAATGTAAAGGAGATGATTCAGTGTACTATCTGTGAAATGTACGCTTTGCTGAGTGTGGTCAGAGTGTAGTTAGATGATGATAAAGGAGTGAATGTGTGTAGAAAATGTAGGGAGAATGAGGAATTGAAGTGTATTTCGGATCGTGAGTGTGATATTTTTGTCAAACTTCAGAATGAAGAAAATAGGGAAATGACAAGAAACGGCGAGGTTCTACCAGAGAATTGTGAGAGTGTGAATGTAGAAAGTGTGAATGATAGTATTAATGGTTTTACAGAGAATAAAAAAGATGAGACAGATGCAATGGGTGAGATCGCGTTGTTGAATGGTGCGATACAAAGGGCAAAACAGCAGCTAGAGCATATGAGCAAAAGTCAACTGAATGAACCAACCAATAATAAAAAAAGTATGATAGGAAAAATAGGCGTATGAGTGTGAACATGAACAAAATGAAGGATAAAGTGCTGTATGGAGACTCGTTAGTACTAGGTGTCTTAGTAGAAGATTTGACAAAATCGTACCAACCTGGTGCGACCATAAAGAATGTAACTGAGTCTATTAGAGAGCAAAAGGAAAGGGTGAAAGAAATGATTGTTGTGGCAGGTACGAATGATTTGAAAGGAGATAAAATGGAAATGATAGAAGACCTGAATGAATTGTTTGAGGTAGCAAAAGAAAAGAGTGAGAGAGTTAGAATGATTAGTCTTTTGCCACGGAGTGACAGTGAAACGTTTAAAAGGAGGGCCATAATTGCGAATGACATTATGCGTGGGTTATATATAACGAGTGGTGTGGAATTTGTGGATGTGTGGAGTGAGTTCGATGGGCGAAAGGATCTATATGAGATGGATGGCTTGCATTTGAATGGTTACGGTGTAAGGAGACTTGAGGAAGTGTTGCTGAATGTAGTGGATCTGCAAATTCAGGGAAACTAGATTTATTAAGGGAGGGTGGTAGATATACAGTCCTTAGGGAGGCAGTTGAATGTATGAATGAATATAATATGCCTGAGCGAATCAGGACAACAAATCAGAGTGAGATAGTTAATATAAGGCATCAAGGTAGGGTTGGGGCTAATGGGGGTCTTAAATTCATGTACACTAATGCTAGGAGTATTAGGAACAAGAAGGAAGAGTTTTTGGCCATGGTTGGCACTTCTAGACCACAGGTTATTGGTATTAGTGAATCACGGTTGACTGTAGATGATATAGCTAGTGGGATTGAATGTGATGGGTATAGTGTGTTCAGGAATGACAGGGAGAATAAAATGGGGGAAGGAGTATTGTTGATGATAGCTGATGAGCTACAGCCAAGGAGAATAGAAGTTGAATTGCAG
Organism: Typopeltis vanoorti; assembly: GCF_054136105.1. Classification (NCBI taxonomy): domain Eukaryota; kingdom Metazoa; phylum Arthropoda; class Arachnida; order Uropygi; family Thelyphonidae; genus Typopeltis; species Typopeltis vanoorti. The sequence goes on from NC_143557.1 coordinate 1,511,586, forward strand.
GATAGAGAAAAGAGCACATTTGAGGCCATTTGGTGTAAGATTGTGGCTAGCAGAACTAAATATACAATTGGGTGCTGCTATAGACCAGGTGATGGAAAAGATGGTGACAGTATGCACAAGCAAATAGAAGAAATGAGTGGAAGGAGGGTAATTATTATGGGAGATTTCAACTATGGTCGCATTGATTGGAGTTGGAGTAAGGAGAGGACACATGGGAGGAAGGAATTGGATTTTATGCGGTTATTAAGGGATAACTATCTGCGACAGCATGTAATGGAAAATACTAGGGGTCAGAGAGTGCTTGACCTAGTAATTACATCTGAGGATTTGGCTGTAACAAATATGACCACATTGCCACCAATCGGTGAGAGTGATCATAGGGTCTTGACTTGGGAGGTAGCTAAAGGTATGTATGGAATTTTCAATTAAGACAGGGTACATGTGGAATTATCAGGCTGGAAAGTATGACAAGCTTAGGAGTTTGATTGGTTCAGTGCCATGGCATGTACAACTGCGAAGACTAGAAGTTGATAGTGCATGGGAGGCAGTTAAGAAGTGTTTGCATGAAGCAATGGCTGACTGTATACCTAGAGTTCGAATAATAAATCAAGTATGGGTTAAATGGATGAATAACACCATTAAGCTTGAGCTGCAAAAAAATAAACAACTATGGAGGGAATTTAAGGAGAAATGTGACTGGCAGGCACATTAACGGTATAAAGCGCAGGCCAGAAGGGTAACAATTGTGGTAAGAAAAGCAAAAAAGGATTACGAAAGAACATTGGCCATGCAGGCTAAAGAGAATCCTAAACAGTTTTTTAGATATGTAGCAAGTAAAAGGAAAACTGTACATGGCAGAATGATTTTAAAGAATGCCGATGGTAGGGAGGTAACTGAATCAGTTGATATAGTTGAGTTACTGAGTGAGCACTTTGCAAGAATATATCATCCAGGTGGTGACATTGCAGAAACGAATAAACCAGTAGATTATATGGGAATTGTGGTGAATGAAGTGGAGGTGAGTAGTCTATTGCATAACCTCAATGTCAATACATCCGTTGGATTGGATGGTATACAAGCTCGTGTCGTACGAGAAGCAGCTAAAGAATTGTCAGTATCCTTGACCATTTTGTTTAATTTGAGTCTCGGGTCTGGGTTAGTCCCGAGGGGGTGGAAAGAGGGGAAAATAGTTCCACTGCATAAAGGTGCTTCCAAGACTGCTGTTGTAAATTACTGACCAATTAGCATATCAGGAATCATTGTCAAGGTCTTAGAGAAATTAATCAAGAAAAGAATACAGGATTGGATAGATGAAAATGGGATATTGTATGGGGGACAACATGGTTTTGTGAAGGGTGGATCATGCCTCAGTAACTTGCTCATGTTTTATAACACAGTGACAGCTGAACTGGATAGGGGAAATGGGTTTACAGTGATACTACAGGACCTTGCACAAGGCCTTTGACAGGATACCACATGGAACCCTAATCAGTAAACTGGAGCAGATGAGGATAGATATAGGGTTGGTGAGATGGATAGGAGGGTGGTTGAAGGAGAGATACCAGAGTAGTTTATGCAGGAGTGGAGTCTAAAAGACGGCTTGTGACTAGTGGTGTGCTGCAGGGCTCTGTTCTTCGACTACTGCTTTTCAATTTGTTCATCAATGATATAGGAAAGGATTTGAGAGGAAGTGTTCACTTGTTTGCTGATGATGCAAAGTTGGGTAGAGCAATTATGAGTGCACAGGATGTCAAAATTTTACAGGATGATTTGGATAGTTTGGAGGATTGGGCTAGGAAAAATGGATGTCAATTTAATGTGGCAAAGTGTAAGGTTATGCATTTTGGGGTGAAAAGATTAGCAGCAGTATATCACATTGGTGGAACTGTACTCCAGGAGATTGATGAGGCCAGGGATTTGGGAGTGTTGGTGGATAGGAAATTGAAGTTTAGGGGGCACATTGCAAAAGTGACTAAATCAGCTCATCAAATCACTTGGCTTCTGAAAAATACTTTAACATGCAGAGACAAACAAGTTGTTGTTCCTTTGTATCAAGCCTTGATAAGACCCCATCTGGACTACTGTGCCCAGTTATGAGCACCAGGGTTTCGTGATGGGGAGGAAGTGGAGAGGATCCAGAGACGAGTGACCAAGATGATAGAAGGTCTGTGGAATGAACCTTATGGGAATAGGTTGAAGATTTGTTGGTTGCAGAGATTGGACGATAGGCGAAGGAGGGGTGATATGATTGAGACATTCAAATTACTGAAGGGTTTCTATAAGATCGATCCAGAAGATATTTTTCAAAATATGACTGGTGGTGGGAGGACTAGGGGGCCATGCATGGAAGCTGGGCAAGAGCGTGGTTGACAAGGGAGTTAGAGCTAGGTTTTTTACTTGGAGAGTGGTGAATGAGTGGAATAAGCTTCCAGAGTATGTTGTGGGTGCTACAACCGTGAATGAGTTCAAGGCAAGGTATGATAGATACTGTGTCAATGTCAAATAGTTGTTCCTGACATGATGTATAGGGCCTCCCTCGATGAGTCTGTCGACTCCTTGGAGTTGCCCGGAACAATAATAATACTAATAACAATAATAACAAAAAGTTCTCTTTCTTCTCAATTAGAAATCTGTTCTTCTCTCTCTGCACCAATACTAATCGTTACAAGAATAAGGAATTTACTGTACGTTACCAGTGTCCTGAGAGGATATCGCGTTTCTTTTCATCCGTTCTTTGTAGTCAGATGTTTTCTGCTTTATCGAGTCGTGTCAACGTGGAGGTTACGCTGATCGACGCAAATCACCATTTCTTGTATATAAGCTTTGCCGTATAAACGCTCGTCTACTGGATCAATATCGTCATCTTGGCCGTCTTTTTTGGGGAACTTATTCTGCTGTTTCACATCGGTAAACTTTTACCGATGGCCCTAGTTGGTGTCTGCCGTCAGCTCACGTATAGTATGCCCGACTCCATCATTCTGGTGCCGTCGATCGGTCAGTGCTCTGCTTGTCGACATGAGAAAACAAGAACAGAAAAAATGGGGGGTTCAAACCAGAGTGAATTCACTTTTTATTCTTCTTTTTAGCGCCCTCTTTTAGTAATGGAGGATCTCTCACTGTGCTCTCCTATTCCCCCCTACGCGATTGCATCACACTTCTGCTACTTGAAGAGCACTCATTTCGCTGAACGAGAGTTCAGCTCGCCTTCCACGAAAACTTCCGTTGTGCCGTTACGTCATCGAAGGCAGCTAGCTAGCAACCTTTGAACCTTTGTTTGCACTTAGATTTACATTCTTACACAGTATAATTTAGACATCAATAATTTTAACAGTATAATCTATTTAAACATACAATTTTCTCCTCAACTTTACTTCTTTCTAAGGTAATTGTAACAGGTTTTCCTTTATATTTTTCTTACTCAACTAATAGTGCAAGCATTTCTAGCTCAGAATTGTGTTCCTTGTTAAATCTTGAATGAATGACTTTTTTGTTGAAAGAGTCCGCATTCAAGATCTAACACCTTAAAAACAATAAAGGTAGACTGGAGAGATAGAAGGCTTCTATTTAATCTCTAAGAGCACTAAGAAGCCCAAATAGAAGCAATAAAGTTGTAAGACAAGGGTGTTTTTTTTCTCCAGTACTGTTTAATCTCTACATTGAAAAAGCAATAAACAAATTAACAGAAATAATAGAAACAGGAATTAAGATAAATGGAATTTAAATTAGCTGGCTATGATTTGCTGATGACATAACAATTATTATTAATATTTTTCTGATCCCCCCCCCCACCATGAAGTCACAAGACTCATTGTGGAAGGTCAACACTAGTGAACACAAAGTTCATCATACCACTTCTTAAAATCATCCAGTCTGCACATTCACCACCCTCTCACACAATGCATTCCATGCTCTTATCACTCTCAATGCAAAAAAACTTACTTCATATCCTTTTACTCACCACCTCCTTTTGCAACTTCCAGGGATAGACTCTTGTCCTCGTTTCTTTCCCTTGTTCTACCATATGAAAAATCTCCTCAGTGTTAGTACCATAATAACCCTTCAACAACTTAAATATCTTGATCATATTCCCCTTTGCCTTCTGTCCACCAAACTCTGCAGTCAGCATGTCCTCAGTCTATCCTCATAATCAACGTTCTACAGTCCTGACATAATTTTTGTTATCTGTCTCTCCAAGGTTTCTTCATCCCCTTAAAATCCCCATGACCAGATCTGAGCACAGAAATCCAGATGTAATCTGATCAAAGCTTTTATGCAATGGGACCAGCATACTTTTATCTCTTGTGGTCAATGTTCTCCTCAACATGACAATGAAGGCAAAGAAATCCACCCTGACAAAGATGGAGTCACGGTCCAACCCAAAAATTAATTCCAAGGAAACTATACTATTAATCATAAGTAAAGGCAATCTCATGAAAATAAACTTGAAAATAAATAATAACCCAATACAACAGGCAACCTCCTTTAAATACCTTGGGAGTCTCATCATAGAAGATGGAAGAAGCCAATCCAATATAAAAGCAAAAATACGCTTGGCCAAAAAGGCATTTGCAATAGCAGAAACATTTTTACTAATCAGTGTTCAAATAAAAAAGAGACTGGTGAAAACAGACATATGGAGTACAGTATTACATGGTTGTGAGGCTTGGACTTTGGTGCTGGAGAAGGATAATGAGAATTAGTTGGGTAAAAAGAAAGACTAATGAAGAAGTCCTAAACATGATTCAGAATTCATGATTTAATAAGACATGAAAAAGCCTAACCAGACACCACTTGAGGCATGGAGGACTGGGTACAGAAATAATGGAGGGGACAGCAGAAGGAAAGAAGCTCAGAGGCAGAACAAGAGGAATCTCCTATATAAACAACTTAGCAATAATAACCAAAGCTAAAATATATGAAGAAATAAAAAGGAGAGCACAGGATAGGACAATGTGGTGTATGACTGTCACCAACCAATCTTTATAACTGACTGTCCAATGCTTCATCTCTAATTTGATGTTTCTCTTCCAGTTCTTGTTGCAATAGACTTATTTCCCCCTTCTGCACATATTTCAGATCTGGCTGGGCTCATACATTATGATGTAGAGCTGGTGCCATCTGAGTTGTTGCTCATGGCCAAAATGAATATAGATCTGCATGTTTGGGTATCACAGATCACTTTTATTAAGCAGAGGAAGTCTGTTCTACCCCCTTCATGTAATCATGGGCCCCTGAAGTGGTAACACTTCACAATTTTCTTGTGATCAAAGTTGCACTGTTCAACGAGCCTGCAAAAATATCGTCATTAAGTGTTGTGTCAGTTTTGGAATGGAAACTGAGGATTATGGCATTATACTTTTTATTTACTGCTTCAATCATGTCTTGAACTGAGAAGGCAATAATATCATGATGCATTTTGGCATTGCCTGCAGTGGGCATATTAGCTTTGAGACATTGATAGTAAATTGTTATGAGCTTTTTTTTTCAATTGTGTCCATTATCTGAGAGAAGGTTTCACCGAGCATGATAAGGCACTGTTCCAGGCTATCCATGCTTGCTAAGCTTTGGAAACTGTTTAATGGTGGGAAGGCACATGAGACAATAAAATGGCTGGATGAGATTGCATAGGAGTTGGAATGTCAATTTGTTGATTTTTTGGATTCATTGACATGAGTCCAAAAATCACACAGTAAACTCTCTTTCTTTTCCAAAATGTCTAGTTTGAAACGTCAATATTTTAAAGCTTCAAGAGGTTTATATGTGGTAGTGAGAATCGATGGTTCGGGCACCTCCAGAGAATTTCCATTCAGAGATTACCAAAAATAGTCTTGAAATCAAGAGGCAGACCAAAAAGACCTCTACAGTCTTTGAAGGAAAGGTCACAATTATCTAACTCAGAGAGATGAGAGAAATGGCCAGAGATAGAGCCAGATGGTAAAGATTTCATGTGGGACTCAACCTATCATCTGAAGGTCGAGAAAGAAGAATTTAATTCATACATTTGAATCAACACCTTCACATCTGAGTATTTTTTTGTAACATTCTTCTTCTTTTCCTGCTTATCAGTTTATTTTAAATCCCCATAAACTCATCATCATCATCATCATCATCATCAAATTCCTGCCATGTACCCTCAAGGGGTGTACAGGATATGACAGTACTACATGAAAAAATTACATCATTACTAACTTCCTATCTACAATTTTCCTCCAAATCAGTCTGTTACTTGTCAAGACTCCAACATTATCAGATCTTATATTTCTATCGTCTAAGGCACTTTGTACTGTATCAATCCACCTATATCTTGGTCTTCCTCTGGGTCGTTTTCCTGCCAACCTGGCAGAGAACACTTGTTTTGCTAATCTTTCCTCTCCCATTCTATTTAAGTGACCATACCATCTGAGATTAGCTCTGCTAACGCATTCCTGGATGCTGACAATGTCAAGTTCTTTCCTAATATCCTCATTTTTAATATGATATTGCCATTGATGCCATCTGTTCACGCCTCTAATCTTTCTCAGGACTCTCATATCTGCGGTCTCTAGTCTTTGGTCAAGTGTTTTACTTCTGACCCAGCTCTCAGATCCATAAGTTAAAATTGGTTTGAACACAGTCTTGTATACAGCTAATTTAGTGTTCCGACTAATTTCTTTCTTATTCCATATGAATTTATTCAATTGACTTCCCACGATACCAGCTTTGCTGATTCTGTTGTCTATTTCTATATTTAATTTACCATCTTCAGTAAAAATTGTGCCTAAGTAGCTGAAATGTTTTACTTGTTCCACAGGTTCTCCATTCACAACACAGTTGACATTTTCAATGATTCTGCCTATTTTCATTGTCTTTGTCTTTTTATTGCTGACCTTCATACCATATCTATTACAACAGCTATTCAATTTAGTCAGAGAATCTTGCAGACTTGTAGCGGATTTATTTAGAAGTATAACATCATCAGCATAAAGCAAAGAGCTGACATTAACATCTCCAATTTTGATATCAGGTTTAATACCACATTCCTTCATAATGTGATCCATATAGATAATGAATAACAAAGGGGATAATGTACATCCTTGTCTCACACCAGATTTAACATTAAACCATCTTCCTGTACTTCCTTCAATTCTAACTGCTGACTCACAACTCAAATAAAGACTAAGTATTGCTTGATATAATGCCCCATTGACACCATACAACTGCAGCGTATTGAATAGCTTCTCTCTTGGCACCTTGTCATATGCCTTTTCCAAATCGACAAAACTTAAATACAGATCTTTGTTATATTCCCATGCTTTCTCGACTATTTGTCGTAAAGTGAAGATCTGATCCTGACAGCCTCTATTTGGCCTGAATCCAGCTTGTTCTTCACCAAGCTTTTCTTCCACAATTCTTCTCAACCGTTTCTCAAGTATACTTGTATAGATCTTGCCAGGAACACTCAGTAGGGAAATACCTCTGTAATTCTCACATTCAGTTTTATTTCCCTTTTTATATATGGGTACTATGAGAGCTCTACTCCAATCATCGGGAATTCGTCCCTCTGTCCAGGCTTTCTGAACTATGCAGTGCAGCCACTGTAAGACTCTTATACCACCATACTTCAGCATTTCTGGTCGAATATCATCTACTCCTGCTGCCTTTCCACATTTCAAGCCTTTGATGGCTTTTTCTACCTCAAGTATGGATATGTATTCCTGACTGCATGCCTGGTCAGTGTTTTGTATCACTGTGCTGTCATCACTGCTTGTTTCATTTAGCAGTTTTTCAAAGTAATTACTCCATACTTCAAGGATATCTTTTTCTCCTGTTTTCATTTCACCTTTATCATCTCTAATTCCTTTTACAGCACTCTTTCCTCCATTCCTAAGCTTCTTCAACAACCTCCAGAATATTTTGCCACCTTCTTGATATTTATTTTCTATATTCTTGTCAAAGTCCTCCCATGACTTTTGTTTAGCTAGTTTTACAAAGTGTTTAGCTTTCTTACATTTGTCTCTGTATTCTGTAAGAGTAAAAGCTGACTTATTTGCCAGGAACTTTTGATATGCTTTCTTCTTTTCCTTCACTGCCTCTTTAACTTCCTGTGTCCACCAGGGAGTTCTGATTTTTTTATCTTTGCACACAACCTCACCACATGCCTCTCTGGCAGAATCAATCAATGTTTCCTTCAGAGTTTGCCACTGAATCTCCAAGGTTTGATTCCTGTTCTCAAACTCTTTCATTTTCTTTTCAATAATATTTCTGTATTTTAGTCTACAGTTTACATCTGAGAGCTGCTCAACTTTTATTCGCTTTAAAACTTTCTTACATGTTATTCTTTTCAATATGAAATTCAATTTTATCCTGCTCAAGACTAAATAGTGATCACTTCCAATTTCAAATCCTCTGTACACTCTGGTGTCCTGCACCAGGGAGAAAACATCACTATCAACAATAACATAGTCAATGAGACTTTTCTTATTCCTAGCCTCTTCTCTCCATGTGAATTTGTGCACATTTTTATGTTGGAACATGGTGTTAGTAATAACCAGTCCATGTCCTGAGCAGAAATCCAACAGATATTTGCCATTATTATTAGCTTTGCTCTTTTCTCCAAATTTTCCCAAAATATTTTTGTATGTCTCACAATCATTTCCTACTCTACTATTTAGATCCCCAACAAGGACCAACTTTTCCTTTTTCATTGTGTCAGTTGCTTTTTCTAAAGCCTCAAAAAATTCCTCCACGTCTACCTTAGTAGAACCTTCTGTGGGACCATAGGCACAAATAAGTCTCATTGTCCAGTTCCCCATTCTCATATTTGCCCACATTACTCTACTTGAGACTGACTACCATTCAAGAAGATTAGCCTCGTATTTTGTGTTGAATACTATGGCTACTCCTTCTTTTCCTTGATTGTTATTGCCTGAATATAACATTTTGTATTTATTGCTCAGAAAGATCTCACCAGTTTTGGTCTTTTTTGTTTCAGTCACCCCTATTATGTCGATCTGGTACTTATCTAATTCCTCAGCTAGCTCCATTTCTTTGCCATTCAGGCTTCTTACATTGATAGTACCGATCTTTAACTCTGGTGATGTTGAGTTGGGGTTTGTTTTCAGATTTGTTCCAGTAGCTGACTTTTCGCTGTTCGCCCTGGTTCCCTGGCGAAAACAACGGGGGCCTTGTTTAACCGGGCGACGCCCCAGCCGGCATGAAATTTTGTCATGTTGTACCATCATTTTTTATTTTGGTTTAACCAATAAGAATACAATTTGGTCGGCTAAATCCCAAATTGCCAGCCCATCCTCGTTCGTTCAGTATCAAAGTAGATACCCAACAGGGTGCACCACGAGAAGGTGAGGATTGGACATTAGGTCAGAAGCCCTGGTCGGTTCTCCGCATTCCTTTAAAGGCTATGTGGAGGTCTCCTCTCAGTTATACAGCTTTGACCCTTAAGCACCCCCCCATCTCTTATATCTTTTATTGAAAATCATAAGAATAACATATTTTGTGGTATTGAATTTAAGCACATTGATATTTGAAACCCTGTCAGAGTAAGTATTACTCCATGCTGGAAAATACATCAGAAATATGTTATAACATAACAGTTATTAGTAAGAGGTTCTTCTAGTTGGGAAAAGTATTGAGTGTTTGTGGGTGCTAGGCAAGGCTAATACTGTGAAAAAAGGGAAAAGTTAGTTTACTGAAGATTTAAAAAAAAGAAGAGTAGAAAACATTCCCAGCCATATAGAAATGCTTTGAATATTTCTATCTGACAGCATGGAATAATTATTAAGACCAGGTTTCAAATAAAAATGTGCTATTCTTGATTATGATATTTCCAAAGTCTGATTAGCCAAATTTTCTATTTCAAAACATGAAAATGTTCCCATCACTCTAGTAAAACTACAACTAGGTGGCAAAGAGAAAGCTATGAAAAGATGCATTTAAATTTTGAAATTGTGTGTGGCATTAGCAATAGTCAGTTTTATAAATATTCTTGAATGATAGTTGTGATTGGTAGGTGGTGTTTGGCATAATTATAATTCTGTATTTATTATATTTTTTGTGTTTCTTGTGTGCAGCTTGAGGATGAGTGTAATGGCAGTGAAAGGTAAGATGGTGCGAAAGACAAATGCAAGTGGCATGGATTTTTCAAAAATGGCAAGGTGCAGTGAATGCAGTATGTATGCTTGGAGAGAGATTGAAGATATGTGGATAGGAAAAATAAGAGAGATGAGAGAGAGTTTGGGTATGTAAGAAGTGCAGCATACTTATCGATTATGAGATATCACTGGATGTAAGTGGTAGTGGGCAAAAAATAGTGAATATAGCAACAAAAGCGAACGGAGTTAAAGGTATGGCTGAGTGCTGGAGCAGTAATAGTATGACAGTGAGTGAAAGTGGCAATGAGTTAGCGAAGTTGACTGGCGAGACAGTATAAGTAGATGATGGCAAGTTAGTAGCAGTAAGTGGTATGAAAGCTGGCAGCGAGTTAGCGGTGGTGAGCAGTAAAACAGCAAACATGCAAGGCAGTGAAAATGCGATTTGCAAAAATGGCACTGAAAAACTAATTCAAGATATGAAAGCGGAGTTGGCAAAGATGAAACAAAAGATTAAACATATGAGGAAGGGAACTGAGGAGAATTATGGATTTGCATGGGAATGAGAAGAAGATGAATGGGATGAAAGATTTGAAAGAAATAGTGAATGATTTGAGAGTGGCAATGTATGGAGATTTGATGATAAGAGGTGTGGTGAATGAAAAGGTGTACAATATCTGTTTTCCAGGAGATAGAATTAGCAGGGTGGTAGAAGCATTGGATAAGAAGAGTAGATAGGCAAAAGAGTTGGTAGTAGTAGTTGCACGAATGGTCTGACAGATAACAAGAAGATTGTAAGGAGGGATGCCATGTAAGGATGGTTGATAGGAGAGTGAAAGATAACAGTGTGGTAGGTAAGGTATTCAGCATGTTGCGTGTATGATAACAATGAGTTTTGGAAGGCAAGTGAAGATTTTGAATGGTATGCTAGCAGAGTTGTGTGAGGAGAAAAGAATTCATTTTGTGAATGTGTGGGATGAGTTTGAGGGACAGACAGAGCTATATAAAAAGAGATGGGCGACATTTGAATTGATTTTGTGTGAGTCAGTTGGAGAAACTGTTACCAAAAGAGAGTAAGGAAGGCAAATTTTTGAATCAAGAGACAAGTGGCAAGAATAAAATAGAGGGAATACAAAGTGGACAGAAGGACACTGCGTGAAAAGTGTAGATGATGGTTTCAGGAATAGATATGTGAGTGCACAAAAAAGGATTAAGATCAAGGATATGGGATGATATTTACATCTGGGAGGGGTGTAGTATCAATGATGACAGACAGGAATAGATAGGGGAGAAGATAGAGGAGTCATATCCAAGAAGTCAGGTTAGTGGGACATGTTATAAAAAAAGAAATGAGCTAGTGTATATGTTTACAAATGCTAGAAGCATTCGAAACAAGGGGAAAGAAATTGCAGCATTGATAGAGCACAACTTCTCTGCCATTGATGATGGCAGAGAAGTTGTACCAATCTAGGGTGGAGATGTCAGGAGCAAATACTGACAGTGGTTTGGAAGCAGTATGGTGTGAAGGTGGGCAGGATGAAAGGTTTGGTAGAGTGTTGCTATAGACTTGCTAATGCGGAAGGTAATGAGAAGGAAATGTTTAGACAAATTGGAACTTATAAGAAAAGGTGATCATTATGGACGATTTCAATTATGGTAATATAGACTGGAATGAAGAAACATCATCAGGAACCAAAGAGAATGAATTTCTCGAGTTTTTAAGGGATAACTACCTTAACCAGTACATAACAGAGGCCACATATGGAATCAAGGGTATTGTATTTTATTACCTCATCAGAAGATATTGTTGTAAATGAAGTGTCACATCATCCTCCAGTTGGTGAAAGTGATCATGAAGTGATCACTTCGGTGGTGGCCAGCCATATCAGGACTTTTGTGAGAAAGAGTTATATGTTGGACTATAAGGCAGGTGATTATGGCAAACTCAGGAGGCAGCTTGCAACAATATCAAGGAATGAGGAATTGAATGGAAAAGAAATCAATGCTGCTTGGTCTCTACTCAGGAATTATCTGGCAGACAGAATGATTGAGTGTATTCCAAAGGTCAGGAGACTAAATACAACAGGTGTAAAATGGATGACCGAAGAGGTGAAGCTTGCAAATAATGCAAATTTGGGGAAAGTTAAGAGAAGCAGAGCAGATGTTGTAGCTTTGTAAGCAGAATGTAAGTTTTAAATTTTGGGAAGCAAATATGAGATGTAGAGTACAGGATTGGTAGGGATATTTTCAAAGAGGTGGAGGAGATGAAGGATTTGTGGGTTGTGGTGGATAGGATAGAGACTTGAAATTTCATGAAGATTTTGCTAAAATTGTGAGGATGACACAACGGATTAGGGGAATGATGTGGAGAACACGGACATGCAGAAGTAATGATGTTTTGATTCCACTGTAGAAGATTCTGATCAGGTCGCATATGGATTACTGTGCACAGATTTGGTTGCCAGGTTTTCAAAAGGATGATGAGATGTTGGAGAGGGTCCAGAGACGACTGACTAAGTTGGTATCTGGTCTTTGGAATGTGGAATATGAGGATAGATTGAGAGAATGCGAATTACAGAGCCTGGTGGATAGAACGAAGAGGGGAGGCACGATTAAGACGTATAAGTTGGTAAGGGGGTAATTATCAGATTAGTGTTGATGAGAATTTTCATAGAGTATCTGGAGATACTGGGAGAATGACAGGTCATCCCTGGAAAGTGTATAAGGTGGGTGTGAGGAGTTGATTTTTTTGCACAGAGAGTGGTGGGTGATTGGAATGCATTGCCTATGGTGAGTGCAGGAACAGTGAATGCATTTAAGTCGAGGTACAGTGAGATATGCATGTTGGAGTGAGACCTCCCACGATTAGTCTGTTGTGGGAGGTCTCACTCTCTTGCATGCAGTCTCTTGATTCCATGAAGGTCTGTTGATAATAATAATAATATAAACACCAGACGATGTTAATGAATACAATCAAAGAAAGCTGTAACCTAATTGTGAACAATGGAAACAAGACTTGCCCAAATGGACATAAGAGAGCACTCGAATAACCTGGATGTAGGTGTTAATGTCAACTGCAAAAAAACTATAATTTAACCTCTGTAAAAGTTTTCTGATAATACTTCAAACTCATACCATGTAAATATTAGATTGTTATGGGCAAATTTCAATAATTTGATGTTGCTCTTCTTAGAAAGTGAAAAATATATAGATATGCTAGAATTACATGAAATATGGATCAAGCAACTTGAAACTGACTAATATTCTCTCAATTCTGATACCTTTCATGACTGTTTAAATTATAACTGTTAAGATGGATTAATACAGTATTTTATTAGTGCTGTACTATATATTTATACTGTGCTATATAAATTGGAATCAAATATCCACGGGCTGTAATTGTGTTGATATATTATACAGTAGTGAATGTACTCGTATTTGTAATATAGCATGCTCACAACAGCCCAGTTAATATATTTTTAACTAAGTTAAAATAATGCCTTAAAAACATTAAAACATATGAACACAGTACTAGTGGGTGATATTAATTTGAATATATATAAGAATAATAGCAAAACTAAAGAATATAAAAATATATTATTTTCATGTGGTTTCTTGCATACACACATGAAAATAATATATTTTTATATTCTTCAGTTTTGAGTGAAGCAAACAATTTAGCAAGTTGTATTGATCAAATATTTATACGAAAGAAAATGTCCTATGAGGTATCCTCTGCAATTTATCTTAGCAACATAACAGACCACTATACAACTGCATCTATCTTTACTGAATAGTAGTGATATAAGTGGTGCTGTTAGTGATGAAAACATAACTTATAACTTACCAGCATAACTTATAATACATATGAGAAATGCATAAGAAATAATCAACAACCACAGAATGATCTCTTAAATGTAAATCAACTGTATCGATCTGCACATTAATGACATTGGGAAGGATTTAACAGGCAACATACACCTATTTGCCGATGATGCAAAGATAGGTAGGAATACAGGAATACAGCTAATATGCGGTAATTGCAGAATGATTTGAATAGGCTTAGGCTGGAATTGTGGGCATGGGAAAATGGAAATCAGCAAATGTAAAGTTATGCACTTTGGCATGATTAGATATCCAATGTTGTATATCTATTGGTGGGATTATGCTAAAAGAAACTGATCAGGCTAGAAATCTTGAAGTGTTAGTGAACAAGAAGTTGAGGTTCAAGGCTTATATAGAAAAAATCTTAAATACAACTCAGAGAATAACTGCAATGCATTAATGAACCAAACATGCAAATATCAGGAATCATTTTGCCTCTTTACAAGGCCTTGATAAGACCTCTGTTAGATCCTGAATGAAGGAATCTTGCAAAGATTCCTTCATCTGCTGCCAACCTGGCAGAAAATGCTTGTTTTGCTAATCTTTCCTTGCTCATTCTGTTTAAGTGACCATACCATCTGAGATTAGCTCTGCTAATACATTCCTGGATGCTGACAATGTTAAGTTCTTTCCTAATATCCTCGTTTTTAATATGATATTGCCATTGATGCCATCTGTTCACGCCCTAATCTTTCTCAGGACTCTCATATCTGTCATCTCTAGTCTTTGGTCAAGTGTTTTACTTCTGACCTAGCTCTGAGATCCATACTTCTGACCTAGCTCTCAGATCCATAAGTTAAAACTGGTTTGAACACCGTCATGTATAGCAAATTTAGTGTTCCGACTAAGTTCTCTGTTATTCCATATGAATTTATTCAATTGACTTCCAACCATACCAGCTTTGCTGATTCTGTTGTCTATTTCCATATTTAATTTACCATCTTCACTAAAAATCGTGCCTAAGTAGCTGAAATGTTTTACTTGTTCCACAGGTTCTCCATTCACAACACAGTTGACATTTTCAACAATTCTACCTGTTTTCATTGTCTTTGTCATTTTAATGCTGACCTTCATACCATAACTATTACAACAGCTATTCAATTTAGTCAGAGAATCTTGCAAACTTGTAGCGGATTTATTTAGAAGTATAACATCGTCTGCATAAAGCAAAGAGCTGACATTAACATCTCCAATTTTGATATCATGTTTAATACCACTTTCCTTCATAATGTGATCCATATAGATAATGAATAACTGAGGGGACAATGTACATCCTTGTCTCACACCAGATTTAACATTAAACCATCTTCCTGTACTTCCTTCAATTCTAACTGTTGACTTACAATTCAAATAAAGACTAAGTATTACTTGATACAATAAACAATTGACATCATAACATATAACTGTAGCATATTGAATAGCTTCTCTCTTGGCACCTTGTCATATGCCTTTTCCAGATCGACAAAACTTAAATTCAGATCTCTGTTAAATTCCCATGCTTTCTCAACTATTTGTCGTAAAGTGAAGATCTGATACTGACAGCCTCTAATTGGCCTGAATTCAGCTTGTTCTTCACCAAGCTTTTCTTCCACAATTCTTCTCAACTGTTTCTCAAGTATACTTGCATAGATCTTACCAGGAACACTCGGTAGGGAAATACCTCTGTAATTCTCACATTCAGTTTTATTTCGCTTTCTATATATAGGTATTATTAGAGCTCTACTCCAATCAGCGGGAATTCGTCCCTCTATCCAGGCTTTCTGAACTATGCAGTTTAGCCACTGTAAGACTTTTATACCACCATACCAGCATTTCTGGTATGGTGGTATCCATATCAAGTATGGATATGTATTCCTGACTGTATGCCTGTTGAGTGTTTTTTTACAACTGTGCTATCACTGCTTGTTTCATTTAGCAATTTTTCGAAGTAATTACTCCATACTTCAAGGATATCTTTTTCTCCTGTTTTCATGTCACCTTTATCATCTCTAACTCCTTTTACAGCACTCTTTCCTCCATTTCTAAGCTTCTTCAACAACCTCCAGAATATCTTACCACCTTCTTGATATTTATTTTCTATGTTATTGACAAACTCCTCCCATGACTTTTGTTTAGCAAGTTTTACAAAGTGTTTAGCTTTCTTACATTTGTCTCTGTATTCTCTAAGAGCATAAGCTGACTTATTTGACAGGAACTTTTGATATGCTTTCTTCATTTCATTCGCTGCCTCTTTAACTTCCTGTGTCCACCATGGAGTTCTAATTTTTCTATCCCTGCAGAACCTCACCACATGCCTCTCTGGCTGAATCAATCAGGGTTTTCTTCAAGGCTTGTGACTGAATCTCCAAGGTTTGGTTCCTGTTCTCAAACTCTTTCATTTTTTCTTCAATAATCTTTGTGTATTTTAGTCTACAGTTCACATCTGACAGCTGCTCAACTTTTATTCACTTTATAACTTTTTTCTTACATGTTATTCTTTTCAATATGAAATTCAATTTTATTCTGCTCAAGACTAAATAGTGATCACTTCCAATTTCAAATCCTCTGTACACTCTGGTGTCCTGCACCAGTGAGAAAACATCACTATCTATCAACAATAACATAGCCAATGAGACTTTTCTTATTCCTTGCTTCTTCTCTCCATGTGAATTTGTGCACATTTTTGTGTTGGAACATGGTGTTAGTAATAAGCAGTCCATGTCCTGTGCAGAAATCCAACAGGTATTTGCCATTATTATTAGCTTTGCTCTTTTCTCCAAATTTTCCCAAAATATTTTTGTATGTCTGACAATCATTTCCTACTCTGCTATTTAAATCCCCAACAAGGACCAACTTTTCCTTTTTCATTGTGTCAGATGCTTTTTCTAAAGCATCAAAAAATTCCTCCACTTCTACCTTAGTAGAACCTTCTGTGGGACCATAGGCACAAATAAGTCTCATTGTACAATTCACCATTCTGATATTAGCCCACATCACTCTACTGATGTGAGCTAATATCAGAATGGTGAATTGTACAATGAGAAGATTAACCTCATATTTTGTGTTGAATACTATGGCTAGTCCTTCTTTTCCTTGATTGTCATTGCCTGAATATAACATTTTGCATTTATTGCTTAGAAAGATCTCACCAGTTTTTTTCTTTTTAGTTTCAGTCACCCCTATTATATCGATCTGTTACTTATCTAATTCTTCAGTTAGCTCCATTTCTTTGCCATTCAGGCTTCTTATGTTGATAGCAACTATCTTTAACTCTGGTGATGTTGAGTTGGGGTGTGCTTTCAGATTTGTTCCAGTAACTGACTTTTCGCTGTTTGCCCTGGTTTCCTGGCGAAAGCAACGAGGGCCTTGTTTAACCGGGCGACACCCCAGCCGGCATGAAATTTTGTCATGCTGTACCATCATTTTGTATATTGGTTTAAGCCAATAAGAATACAATTTGGCCAGCTAAATCCCAAATTGCCAGCCCATCCTCGTTCGTTCAGTATCCAGATAGATACCCAACAGTGTGCACCCCGAGAAGGTGAGGATTGGACCTTAGGTCAGAAGCCCTGGTTGGTTCTCCACATTCTTTTAAAGGCATGTGGAGGTCTCCTCTCAGTTATACAGCTCTGATCCTTAAGCACCCCGTAAAACAATAACCAGGGAATATTATTCCGATCTTTTCACCTGACTAGACAAAAAAATTCACAAGAAAAGACCTGGTTTGCAGAAGAAAAAAATCATCTTTCCCATTGCCAAAAATGTTTTGGCAATGGGAAAATTAAGGGATCTGCACTATAAATTGGAACATCTGTCCTATTCCCCAGATTTGGCTCCCTCTGACTTCTATCTCTTCCCAAAACTAAACTCTTTCTTGCAGGTGAGTGTTTTTCTTTGAATCAAGAGGTGATTGCAGCTGTAGAGGGGTATTTTATAGATCTTACTGAGAACCACTATAGGGACAAGATAATGGTGCTGGAGAATCGCTGGAATAAATGAATTAGTCTTAAGGGAGATTATGTTGAAAAATAAAAATAATTTTGAAATTATAAATTTGTTTTTTCATAGTTAGGCTGAGAACTTTTCAGACCACCCTCATACTTTGGGCAAACAGGCCATTCTGTGGGAAAAGGAATTAATGAACATCAATATTATATTGAATATGTCTATTAAACAAAAGTCCTCAAAAGTCTGGTCTGGCACAGCATAGTATTGACACTATACACAGTAGCTGGTGGGAGGAAGCTCCTCATCTCCAAAGAAGCAGTTTTAAATATGAACGGCTTTTCAAAGAAAGTTGCAAAACCCCTTTAACATTGGCCAAATCTGAATTGGAATGAATGTCTCTCTCTATCTCTCTTTCAAAGATTTGGGAGATTCTCATTTTATGTAACCATCAAAAATAGTTTTAATGATATTATTTATTAATATATTAATTTCTAGCATGCAGCAATAGTTTTTAATGGCAAACTGATTGTTGTATGTACCTTTTATTTCCGTTTCTTTGATTTGCTTGTTTCTATGTAGTTATTTTCAGTAAGAAATATCTGTGCTTCCATTTCATTAAAGTTAATTACTGTGGTTATCATATAATTTTATTGTTTATAGTTTTAATATACATTTTTAACATGAGTCTTAGATTAACCCAGGTCCCAAAGGAATGGAAAAAGGGCAAAATTGTTCCGCTTCATAAAGGGCATGATAAGACTAAGGCTTTGAATTATAGGCCAATATAACAATTACTTGTTATAACAAAAGTGACGAATACATTGGACAAGGTGGATGCATATACAGTAAAATATTTAGAGTTTGCAAAGGCTTTCGATAGAATATCACATGACAAATAGGTACTTAAATTGGAACTGACAAGGTTGGATAGTAGATTAGTACATCGGATTGAAGACTGGCTGTCTAATAGGTATCAACAGGTTGCATATGGGGGTCGTGGGGGGGGAGTAATATCTCGAAAGAGCAAAGTCACTAGTGGCTTGCCCAAGAGGTCTGGTTTAGGGCCACTGTGGTTTAATTTGTATTTAAATGAGATTTGAAAGGGCTTAAATGGTGATATACACTTGTTTGCAGATGATGCAAAGTTGGGAAGAGTTATGAGAAGTACAGGAGATGTAGCTTTGCAGGAGGACCAAATAGACACTGTCTGAATGGGTGATTGTGAGGGGATACCAGTTTAATGTTGCAAAGTGTAAGGTTTTAAAATTTGGGATGTAAAGATGGGATGCACAGTTATATATTTGGTTTAATCCTTTATCCAAATGTAAGCAAACAAAGTTTGCGCATGAAGTATTTTCAGGACTAGGGCAACTCGTGGTAAAGGTGGTATAAGTTCTCATCACTTGCCTTAGTATCTCCCATAATGCAAAGCACATCTCCTTGCAGACATATATAATGCTATGCATTAAGGGAAGGGTCACGACCTTTATTGAGGTGTCATCAGTGGGACCAGAGGTGGTGATACTAAGGTAGAAATAATGGAGAAGTCATATTTACCTATACCAGTTGCCAAAAGGTGTCACACCTTATTTTTAAAATTGTCTGGATTAGAGATAAGTTGATGGAAGTTTTTTAACTTTGCTATGCTACCAATTCCTTCTTGTAAGGTTGGGCGCAGGGCTACCCTGTCCTGTAAAAATTCATTTGTTAAGAAAGTTAAAAGGAAAATTAGCCAGACGGACTTTGCAGGACAACAGAAAAAGGATTATGAATATTGGCTTGGAAGCTGGAATGTCTTGAGCCTGAACAGACCAGGAACATTGAAGAGAATATGTGAGGAACTACAGAGATATAGAGTGCAGATAACAGCATTGCAGGAGGTGAGATGGAAAGGAAGTGGCATATTTGATACCAGAACACATACTATTTTTTACAGTGGAGGAGATCAAAAAGCCTTTGGCACCGCATTTTTGGTTAATAAAAAATGGAAACACTTGGTTCTTGATTTTAGACCAGTAAATGAACGACTTTGTGTACTGAGAATAAAGTTTAAGATATTCGATATTTCACTTATATGTGCACATGCACCAACAGAGGACTCTTGTGAAGAAGACAAGATAAAGTTCTATGAATTATTGGAGAAGATACATGATCAAGTACCGAAACATGATGTAAAAATGGTTCTAGGAGACATGAACGCCAAAATAGGAAAGGAAGAGACCTTCCGAACAACAATTGGAAGAGATAGTGCACATGAAGGAAGTAATGAAAATGGCATGAGACTAATTGATTTTGCAAGTAGCAAAAATATGATCATATGTACAACCTGTTTTCCACATAAAAAAGTACATAAAGTTACCTGGAGATCGGCAGATGGAATAACAGAAAATCAGATCGATCATGTGCTGATCGATAGATGACATGTGACAGATATCATTGATGTAGGAAGTTTTAGAGGAGCGGATTGTGATACGGATCATTACTTGTTAAAAATTAAATATAATCAAAGGATAAAAATTAATTAAGTAGGTAGAGGAAATAGAACACCAAGATATGATGTCCAAAAATTAAAAGATGGAAAAATCAGACAAAAATATATTGAAAGATTGAGAGAAGAAATAAATGAAGAAAATGAGGATGAACATATAAATAATATTACAATAGATAAAAAATGGGAAGGGATCAAGAATAAAATTACTAAAGTAACTGAAGAAGTCCTGGGATTCAGAAATAATGATAAAAGAAATGAATGGTATGATTTGGAATGTAGAAAATGTGTTGAAGACAGAAATACAGCTCGTCTAAAGATGCTTGGACGAAAAACTCAAACAAATGAGAATGAATATAGAGAAAAACGAAAACAAGCCAAAAAGATGTGTAGAAGAAAGAAACGTGAATGGGAAAAGGCAAGGCTAAATGAAATTGAGATTTTGAAGAATACAGGACAAATTAAGAAAATGTATAATTAGATAAAGGAAATTAAAGGTGGATTTCAACCCAGAACAACTTTCTGCAGAGACCATGAGGGAAACTTGCTCAGTGGAAAGGAGGACATTTTGAAAAGGTGGGCAGAATATTTTGAAGATCTCCTTCAGAACAAAACAAGCTTGGAAAATAACGTTCCAGAAGAAGACGAGTTTAACAAACCCCTGGCAAGTATGGGAAAAGCTGAGACAGAGGAAGCACCAGAATTAAACGAGGCGGAATCAGCCCTAAAGAGAATGAAAAATAATAAAGCACCTGGTAAAGATGGAATACCACTCGAGCTATTAAAATACGGTGGGCAATCAATATTAATCAAAATACATAAGTGTTTGTCAGAGGTATGGGAAACTGAATCTATGCCTACTGAATGGGACACTGCTATTATTGTTCCTATGCGTAAGAAAAATGACAAGTCTCTGTGCCAAAATTATAGAGGAATATCACTGTTAGCAGTAATTTACAAAATATTTGCAAGGGTACTGGCAACTAGATTAGAACCCTTTATAGAAAAAACACTGGGTGACTACCAATGTGGCTTTAGGTATGATAGATCAATAACAGACCAGATCTTTACAGTACAAACAATAATGGAGAAATGCTACGAGTTCAATATCAATCTGCACCATTTGTTTGTGGACTTTAAACAAGCCTATGATAACATCAATAGAGATAAGCTATTTAAAGTCATGAAGGAATTCCAAATTCCACCTAAACTGATAAGATTAGTTAAAATGACACTCAGAAATACCATGGGTAGAGTGCAAATACAGGGCGAACTCACACCTGAGTTCAGGATTACCAAAGGATTATGCCAAGGAGATCAACTATCAACAATGCTTTTCAACCTATGCCTTGAAAGAGTAATACGAAATGTAATTATAAACAGAGGTGGAACTATTATTAATAGAAGTCTACAGCTTTTGGCTTTTGCGGATGATGTGGAGTGTATTGCAAGAACTGAGAGAAGCCTTAGAGAGGGTTATAGACAAATGAGAGAGGAGGTAAGGAAAATGGGACTACAAACAAACGAAACTAAAACAAAATACTATTGTTGCCAGAGATAAACAAAAATTGGGAAAGAGCCAAAGTTTCACAGTAGATGAAGAAATCTTTGAACGAGTTCAGCAGTTCAAATATTTGGGTTCAGTAATAACAGAAAGTAATAATATGTCAGTTGAAATTACCTATAGAATAGCTGCTGCAAATAGAACTTATTATAGTATTCAGCCATTATTAAAATCTAATTTCGATAAAAAAGTAAAATCCAGCTATATAAAGTAATCCTCAAACCTGTGCTTTTGTATGGCTGCGAAACATGGACAATGATTCAGAGAGATCAAAACCGATTACAAATTTGGGAACGAAAGGTATTAAGAAAGATCTTTGGCCCAGTTAATGAGAATGGACTTTGGAGAGTGAGGAATAACAAAGAAATAATGGAGAAATTCAATGAAGTGGATATTATTACTGAAATAAAGGTGAGAAGACTGAGATGGCTAGGACATGTTCAGCGAATGGGGGATGATAGAGCTGTAAAAAAGGTCTTCATGTCTGGACCAGGTGAATCTAGGCCCAGAGGAAGACCAAAAAGGAAATGACTTGACGACGTGGAGGATGATTTAAAGAAAATGAGAGTAAAGAACTGGAGGAGCAAGGCACAGAATCGTGAAGAATGGAAGGCTATCCTGAGACAGGCCCAGGTCCTAAATGGACTGTAATGCTAAGGAGTAGTAGTAGTATGCTACCAATTATATTTGGTTTAATGCTTTATCCAAGTGTAAACAAACAAAGTTTGCGCCTGAAGTATTTTCAGGACTAGGATAACTCGGGGCACAACATAGGATATTTGGAGGAGATGAAGGATTTGGGAGTTGTGGTGGATAGAGACTTGAAATTTCATGGACATTTTGCTAAATTTGTGAGGATGACCACAGTGGATTATGGGAATGATGTGGAGAACACTGACACACAGAAGTTAAGATATTTTGATTCCACTGTACAAGACTGATCAGGCCATACATGGATTACTGTTTACAGATTTAGTCACTAGGTTTTCAAAAGGATAATGAGATGTTGGAGAAGGTCCAGAGATGATTAACTAAGTTGGTTTCTGGCTCTGGAATGTAGAATAAGAGGACAAATTACAGAGCCTAGTCTAGCGGACGGTCTGTGCGGTTAGCCTAGTGGCTTTGCACTTCGCAACCATATGCCTGGGGAAGGAGTGTCCTAGGTTCGATTCCTGTCGCAGACGTGAGGAGCTAAAGGATCTTCCTCAGCCACAGCCAAGTTAGTCGGTCTTGGGCGTGGAAAGCAGGGTTTTTTCCGTCAGTTTATCTGGGGTTTTTCATCCTGCAAGCAGGCAAACCGTCCCCGTGAACACACAGGGATACAGCCAGGAATACATAGAGGCATAGGGGTGACTATCCTATCCTCGTACTTCGGTTATGAAATCCAAGCATGCTTGGAAGGTTGTGGGCCTTAAAGGCCTGTTAAAGCCATAGGGATAGGATAGTCTAGTGGACAGAAGGAAGAGGGGAGACATGATCGAGACATACAAGTTGGTAAGAGGTAATTACCAGATTAATGTGGATAAGATTTTTTATAGAATACCTGAAGACGAGGAGAATGAGAGGCCATCCCTGGAAGCTGTGTAAGATGGGTAGGAGTAGATTTTTTGCATGGAGAGTGGTGCGTGATTGGAATGCATTATCTGAGAGTGTGGTGAGTGCAGCGACAGCTAATGCATTTAAGACGAGGTACGATGAGCTGTGCATGTGAGAGTGTGACCATCCTGCAATGAGTCTTTTGACTCCATGGAGGCCTGTTGATAATAATAATAAATAATATCTAATTAAGTAAAACAAAGAATATCTTGACTGAAATCAAGCATTAAACAAAATAAAAATGCAGCTAGAAAGTAACAAGAAATAAAAGAAGGGTGGTCTTTCTCTCTCCTTCTTTAAAATAAATTCTATTAATTTAAAAAATAATAATGCAAAAAATTTTAAAAGATGAAACACGAACCTCAGGCACAAGATAAGATGCTATTTCCATTCTTTCTCCTGCTGTTAAGCTACCAAAAGACTGCTTTATCACATCCAGCAATTTATGCAGCTGATTCATAAATATTGGCAGCCTAAAAAATATAACATATTCATAGCATATTCACAATTTTCATATTCATAACTGAAAATAAACTAATAACAAAAAGTATGGAGTATAAATGATGTACTAGAATATGATAATTAAGAGAGAACCTGTAGCTTTATTTTTCAATAATGAATTAAACAACAGTGACAGCAACACATCTAAGCCAAGTACTGTAAAGAGTCAATGACTAATGCTATTATAAGAAGCAATATGGCCAAATCATACTGTAATTGTATGATTTGGCCACATTGTATGAATTGTAAGAATTGACATTCTTAGTAGAATGATGTCAATTCTTTATTTTTAATTGACGGAATTATTATTATTATTATTATTATTAAACAAGACCTCATGGAGTCAAAGACTCATCTAGGAGGTCCTTTTATCTTACACACACATCTCATCATACCGTGTCTTAAACACATTCAAACTACTTGCAGACACCACGCTCTCAGGCAAGGCATTCCAATCACTCACAACTCTGCACGAAAAAAACCTGCCTCTCACTCCCTTACTCACACCCTCCTTATACAGTTTCCAGGGATAACCTCTGGTTCTCCCCTGATCTCCCACTATTCTCTGTAGAACTTCTCCACCATTGATCCTATAACAACCCCTTACCAACTTGTAGGTCTCTATCATATCTCCCCTCTTCCTTCTCTCCACGAGACTCTGCAAATTACATCTTTTCAATCTTTCCTCATACTCAACATTCCAGAGGTCAGAAACTACCTTAGTCAGTCGCCTTTGGACCCTTTCCAACATCTCTTCATCCTTCTGAAAACCCGGTGACCAAATCTGGGCACAATAGTCCAAGTGTGGCCTAATCAAAGCCTTATACATTGGAACAAGTATCTCCCTACTTCTACATGTCAGTGTCCTCCGCATCATTCCCAGAAGTCTTTGTCTTCACAATTTTGGCGATGTGTCCCCTAAATTTTAGATCCTTATCCACTATCACCCCCAGATCTCTTATTTCCTCTACTTCCAACAATATATTCTCACCAAGCATAAATTCTGCATCCCATCTTTGTTTATTAATCAACAATCGTAAGAAAGCTTGCCAACATGAACACTAAATCCAATTATCAATAGTGAAAAACATTCAAAAAGCACAGTTTATCTTCACCTCTTACTCCTTCACTAACTTCTCTACAAGTAACATTCTTCAACCAATTTTGACCAAATGCAAAATATAGTTTCTAATCTTGCTTCTGGCATGAGAAATTTAGCCTAACTGGACTAAAATGAAGAAGGTTGGATTAGGGAAATATTTCTTTTGCAGAATGCATCATTCAGCGAATTTTAACTAGATTTGGAGTACAGTTATTTAACATTATTCATGCTGTTATTATTACAATCCAAGAGCCAGTCGCTTGTTGGCTGAGGAGATAGTGCCTCTGCTCCAACCAACAAGATCAAATGTCATCTGTAGACAATGGATGTATTTCGATATCTTTAGGTGGAAAATGATTACATCATCCTATGTAAAATCACTACCCTGCTCACTAGAAGTCTGAATGGTTGGTCGCAAAAGTTCTATGTCTGTCATTTCTACAGGTCTTACTAATCCTTTACCATTTTTGGTTCTAAAATGTAACAGGTTTACAATCTTCTGTGAGGAAAGAGGAAACAAACATGAAGGGGAAGGAGCAAGATTCCTGCAGAGATGCCTCTACAAGTCATGCTGTTCAACCAATTTTAACCAAATTTGGAATACAATTATTTCAGACACTGCTAAAGTCCCTCTGAATCACAGACTAAAGTGAAATATGGGTTGTATCCTAGCAAGACACCTATATATGTCACACTAAATGACTTATGCTGATAAGTCTCAGAAATTCATATTACCTAAAATGAGGGTAGGGTAGGAGCCTTCAACACAAACACCTCTAGATATCATACTGTTCGATCTTTTTTTACCAAAAATCTAACACAGTTATTTTGTTACAAAGTTTATGTTCCGATTTCTGCACAACTAGATCAAAATAAAAGGTGAGGTTATCTTTTAAAGGAAAAAGAAGAAAATAAAATGCAGCAGAACATCTACATCACCTCATTCAACTGATTTTAATTGAAACACAGCTATGTAGCTGATTCAGATATTGCTTAATGTCATCTGAAAAATGACATTAAGCAATATGAAAAGGATGGTGGTTGGCAAGGTTGCATCATCCAACTAATTTCAACAAAATTTGGAATTTGGCTATTTCAAACGTTACTGAGGGTCCTCTGAAAAATTCAGCCAAACTGGATCAAGGTAAAAGAGGACTGCTTCTTATAATTCTCATAACTGATATCATCCTTATACACATCATATTCACTTAACATAATTTTTTTTAAGAATCTTTTGCCTAATAAAGTTGCACATCCATTTCACTCCTACACTATTTCTTCTTTGAACTAGGGACACTGATACTGCATCATTTAGGTATCTTTCAAATGCTTCCCACAATGCACTGCTGATATCCATTAGACTTTGCACCTGATCCCATGGGACCAGGTGCAAAGTCTCTCACACTCCTCAGTAGGTCATAATTTTCTGCTTTGAAGTTCAGCATATAACATTTTCTGAATAGAAATATTCATAAACTTATGAGGGTGTGCTGAAAAGTTATGATAATCACCATGAAGGAGTTGAAGTAGAAAAAGGAAAAAAAGATATCCTAAAAGAAAAAGAACAAATTATTACAATTTGATGAAACATAAGGGCTAAAGGGCTTTAAGATATGTTCTTTCTTTGATTATATCAGTTGCTTTGATTATATCGTTTTTGTTCATCAGTGTTTACCAGAACTATTCAGCTCCCCCCCCCCCTCCTTGTAGCTATCTCCAAAGTCAGTACAACATGATCACTGGCACTAACGTCATGCAGAACAGTCAAGTCTTTAATGGAAACATCCTGTGACCGTATAGTCAGATCTAACACTCTTTGACCACAAGTTCCTTCTGTTACTTTCTACTTGAGGAAGTTATTTTGCAACAGCTCAATATATTTCTTTCATTCTTCTGATGAGATTTCACTGCAACCCAATCTATGTTCAGATAATTAAATTCACTCATGATGATTACTTCTTTTGCACCTATATTTATTTGATAATTCATTTCATCATCACTAGCACTGATATGCTAGGTCGGTAGCAACACCTAATTATGCATTTGATCTTATTAGATTCCACCTCACCAAAGATGGCTTTAAACTTACTACCACATGGAAACTCATTACTAGTATTGCAGTCATAGCTTTCTACCCTAAATGGACTGAAAGCATCTAATATCATTAGCAGGCATACCCCCCCCCCTCCCTCCACTTTTATCCTGTATATCCTTACTAAAAATACCATAGCCCTTTACACTCAATACCAGAGATTAAATCTGCTTCTTATAGCTAAGTCTCACTAATCCCTATAATATGAGGATTCAACTTATTAACCAAGGAAGTAAACTCTACCTCTTTGTTTCTGATACTCATGGCATTTGTGTACAAATATAGTAAGTTACCTGCATGCTTTTTTGTATAATCACTTCTGTAGTATGCATGATCCAGTAGGACAGCTTTCAGATCTGTGTTCATATCTAACACTTCGCTTGTACAGATAATTTCAGGTCCCTATTCATCAACACCCAAGATCCCTCATATCCATTCTATTCCTCATAGTTCTTTCCAACTTTGCATTATATACAGTTGTTTGATTATGCAGAGTTGGAAAAAACTATGAGGAATACCAGACCCCTGGAGTACACCACTAGTGACTTTTCTCTTCTGGGATATTGTTACCCCCCATATACAACTTGTTGATACCTATCAGACAGCCAATCTCCAATCAGGTGCACTAATCTACCATCCAACTCCATCTGTTCCAAGTTAATTATCAGCTTGCCATGTGGCAAACTATCAAATGCTTCAGCAAAATCTAAATATGCCAATGTGTATGTATCTCCATTGTCCAATGCATTTATCATCTTCTTATAATAATTAAATGGATTGCTAAAACATGATTTTCCTTTACCAAACCCATGCTGGCTATCAAAAATGTTGTCAACCCAATTCTGAATTGATCCTCACTGGCCTCTCTAACACCTTGATCACAACTCCAGACAAATAGATCAACCTGTAATTCGAAGCCATTGTCTTATCACTCTTTTATGAAGAAGAAAAATTTGTCCTCTTTCCACTCATTTGGAACATGGGCAAATCTAAGAATTGTGTTATAGAGGTGCATCAATGCAACTGTTAACTCCCTGGAACATTCCTTCAAGACAAGTGATGATATAGCATCAATTCATATAGCCTTAGAGATTAAGCTTACATAATTCCTCTTTACACAATTTCATATACCACCTGCTCACTCCTCATCAGACTCTTAAACCCCCCGCCTCTACTCTCAACTTCTGCATGGCGTCACTTTCATGAAGTGAAAGTACCTTTATGATCTGCTCATTTAGCATCTCTACCATATCCTCCTCAGTGGTTATCATTCTACCATTTTTTCCAACAAGTATCATCCTTCCATTATTATTCTTTCTTCTGCTGGCAGTGTACTAAAAAATCTCCCTAGGATTTCTTTTGGACTTGTTAGTTAACTTCTGCTCATACTGCACTGTTTGCTATCCTTACCAAGCAAGTTACCTTTCTTGCTTGCTCTTTATACTCCTTACACAACTGACTATTACCAAACATCTTGTGCTGCCACCATAATGCCTTCTTCCTCCAAATTGCATGATTCACCTCTTCATTCATCCATTCCATATATATTCCTTATAGAAATCCTTACATGGCTAGTCACCACCCAAGTAATGACTTCATGGTCACTTTCACCAATTGGTGGGAGATTCATTTATAATAGGGTGACCAGATTTTCAAAACCAAAAAAAAAAAGGGACATTCTGAATTTTTCAGCAATTAAAAAAAAAGGGACAAAAACGGGACACTTCTGGTACGCTCTACATAAAAATGGAATAGCATGTAATTATAATAAAAGTACACAGGACGAAAATGCTGCCACTGGTTGCAGCATTTTCATCATATTCCAGAGACAGTGCGTTCATAATGGTTGATAATCATCATAGCATACATGTTTTTGATCTCAAGCTATCACAGCCTTTTCATATTCGAACATACAAGAATGAAATCATGCCACGAATTCAAAAAAGGGACAAAATGGGATTAAAGTTAATAAAAAGGGACAATTAGCATCACATTAAGCTTTTGTTGGGACAACAGGATCATAGTTTAAAAAAAGGGAACAATCCCATTAAAAAAAGGATGGCTGGTCACCCTAATTTACAATAACATCCTCCGATGAGATAACCAAATCCATGACCCTTGTTCTCCTGTGTACCCTCTGTTACATGCTGGCCAAGGTAATTCTCCTCCAAAACTCAAGAAATTCATTCTCTTTGTTGCTAGACTGTCTATTCATTCCAATTGGTATTACCATAATTAAAATTTGAATTTTTCAGCAATTAAAAAAAGGGACAAAAACAGGACAATTCTGGTACGCACTACATAAAAATGGAATAGCATAGGAGGATCATCCATAATGATCCTCCCATGCTTATTAGTCAGACCAATTGGCTAATGCGTTTCCTTCTCACAACCTTCCACTTTACCAGGTCTATAGCAACACCCAACTAGATATTTCATTCTGTTCACATCAATCCCACACCACATGGCTTCAAAACCACTACCACTATTTAGTCCTTTCATCACCAACCTAGATAGGGATTACATCTCTGCTACTAAAAACAGCACTCCACCTCCTTTTCTGCTCTGTCTATTTTCATTAAAGATATCATATCCATCCATCTCTATTCCTGTCAGAATATCATCCTCATCCAACCATGTCTCACTTATTCCAACAATTTTTGGCCAAATATACTCTGTTAATGCTACAATTTCATCTCCTTTATTTCAATATTAGAATATGTAAATATTCATACTAGGTAATTTCTGATTCTATAACAAGTCCCACTGACCTCACTTCTCAGATATCACCTGCTTCTTTCCTCTAAATCCTACCACTTGGCCACGCTTCTCTATCATCACTGATCTTGCACCTCTTCTCAGACCTGTTTGTTTCCCCCATAATGCACATCTGCTGCTGTATATATCTTCCACTCCTCTCACACAGCATCCCCCCATTTCCTTGTTTTATACATACACACACACAAGCATTATAAACTCAAAGAAAGAGCTATATAAACTCATACAGAGGAAGATTTTAAATATCTATCTCCAAGGTGGTATTCAAATTGACAACCTGTTGGTTAGAGATCAGACATGCTATCCACTCAGCCAATTATGCCAGCCTTGTCTTGTATTCGTTCTCTCTCATTCTCTTCACTCACAGACTCCTATAATCTACTTTCTTGCATTCTTTTAAGGTTATACCATGGTCAGCATTCATAGTGAAAAATTTATGGAGGAAAAAACACGTGTCGGAATAATTACTTTATTTATAATTAAGAAAATAATATTCTACATATCGACCTCTGTGTTGAGGTCATCATCAGGAAAGCATACATATGTACAGGACACAAGCTACATGACACTACACAAAAGTAAGATGAATCTAAATGCTCTGTTAATTGTTTATCCTAGCCTGACCTCTGGTGAAAAAACACTTTAAATCAAAATATATTACTAAACAAAATATATCAAAAATTAAAAATTAATTCACAAAATAAAATAAACTTTTCATACATTTTAATGTATAATAACATACAAGTCCCACGGCCCAATCTGGAAAAATTAGCAACCAGATACATATTCTCCTGAAACTGAATGGAAAAATCATTAGCTTACTTCAACAATAAAAAATGGACACAATTATAGACCCCACAATAGAGGCCCCTGGCTTTCACCTGCCCAGATGGTGGTGGAGCACATTCAACCGCCTGAGGACAAGGCATGCCAGATGTACTACCGTGATGTACAAGTGGGGCCTGCATCAATTCCCAACATGTGACTGTGGTGCTCATCAACAGACCATCAATAATATTATTCAGAACTGCCCATTATGGAGTTTTAAGGGCACAATGACAGATTTGTTCCAGACTACACTGAATGCAATCCAATGGATTACAGACACTACTTAAATATGTTTTTTTTTTTTTACCATATAGTTTTAGCGTGTATGTGTGTGTGTGTGTATATATATTCACTTTTTCTGTTTTTATCTTTTTATTTGCACAAACCCAACCCATACGAAATTTATGTATAACATATTGATGATAAAAGAAAAACATTTTATAGCAGAACTACGTTAAACAATTTCTGAAGTCCTCTCATATTAATGTTTTCTTCTGTTCGGGGTTGTTCTGAATGCTATATGGGTTGAAGATGGGTCCTCCAGATTCATGAAATTATTAATACATCATTCTTGTTTAGATTTAGATGATGTTTCAGCATTTCACAAGCTTCTTTGAACTTTCTTTCAAACTAGGTTTTGGTGCAATGTAGAGACTTGGTGCCTTTCCAGTTAATTCTGTGATATGTTTGAAATGCATGGTCTGGCAGGCCTGTTTTACCATAGTGGAGGAATTTAATGTGGCATTTATATTCATATTTTCTTATTGGGATGGTGCACCCTGTTTCCCCTATGTAAAGTAGGTTGCAGGTGCACTGAATTTTGTAAACCCCTAGGTGAATAAGGTATGGAAGAGGATCTTTGGATGAGCTGAGTAAATTTCTTATTTTGCAGGAGGTTTGAAGGTTGTCTTAATATTGCATTTATGTAGTGTTCTATTTTTTTCTGACATGCCACTGATGAATGATATGGCTATGACATTCTTGTAATCTTTTCTGCTATTAATGTTATTTTTTTTGGAGGATCTTTTGAACTGTTTTCTTATTACAGCCATTTTTTACATTTGGCTAATAATTTCATATTCTTTGTTCAGCACCTGCTCACTGGAGCAAATTATTAGGACTCTGTGTTTGAGGGTGCTGATGATCCCTAGTTTTTGTGATGGATAGTGGTATGAATTTTTCTGTATGTATGTGTAGATTTGCAATAGACCATGAAGAAAAGGCAGCCTGAGTGAAGATATGTTATTGATATTTTTGCCATATGGTCCCAAGGCTGTGAAACATTAAATACATTCCAAAGCCACCCGAACAAATAACACAAATGTATCCAATTCACCATTGAGATGGAAAACAACAACTCTCTTCCTTTTCTAGACACACTTGTCACACGTCTTCCTTCAATAATAATTCCAAGAATATGGAGGACCCATTTTCAACCCACATAGTACCCAGAACAACCTCAAGCAGAAGAAAACCTTAATATGACAGGACTTTAGAAATTGTTTAATCAGTATGTTATTATACTGGTATGTATGAAAAGTTTATTTTCTTTTGTGAATTAGTTTTTAATTTTGTATATATTGGCAGCCTGTTTGGTCGAGTGGTTAGCGTATCCACTCTCTAGGCAAAAGGCTGTGGGTGCGAATCCCTCAGTGGGCATGGCTATTTGTGATTATCTCTGAAAATACTACTGGTAGTGATGGTGACCAGAAGATGGCATTGATGGAGATGATGATGATAGTTGCAGTTCGCTGTAGTTGGTGGATTGAGTGATGGAGACAGAGTTTCAGAGTAGATGCCCTCCCTTGATGAGTCTATAAACTCTTCGGATGTGTCACGTAATAATAATAATTATTATTATTTTGCCGGCCTGGATGGCCAAGTGATTAGCGTAACCGCTCTCCAGTTCAGTGATTTGCCACACCAGGCCTTGTCATGTAGTC
The DNA here is from genome assembly GCF_054136105.1 of Typopeltis vanoorti. NCBI lineage: Eukaryota > Metazoa > Arthropoda > Arachnida > Uropygi > Thelyphonidae > Typopeltis > Typopeltis vanoorti. The sequence goes on from NC_143557.1 coordinate 1,544,375, forward strand.
CTGTTGTATGCTTTTCTGGAAGCATCAAATCTCTGAAGATTACACACACACACACACACCATCCATCCATCCATCCATCCATCCCAGTGACAGTCTATCCCTTCCTCTTTTTCCAGAAACTTTACCTTCTATTACTGTTCTGAGAAGTCCTCCTTCCATCCTTTCATCATCATCATCATCATCAAATTCCTGCCATGTACCCTCAAGGGGTGTACAGGATATGACAGTACTACATGAAAAAATTACATCATTACTAACTTCCTATCTACAATTTTCCTCCAAATCAGTCTGTTACTTGTCAAGACTCCAACATTATCAGATCTTATATTTCTATCGTCTAAGGCACTTTGTACTGTATCAATCCACCTATATCTTGGTCTTCCTCTGGGTCGTTTTCCTGCCAACCTGGCAGAGAACACTTGTTTTGCTAATCTTTCCTCTCCCATTCTATTTAAGTGACCATACCATCTGAGACTAGCTCTGCTAACGCATTCCTGGATGCTGACAATGTCAAGTTCTTTCCTAATATCCTCATTTTTAATATGATATTGCCATTGATGCCATCTGTTCACGCCTCTAATCTTTCTCAGGACTCTCATATCTGCGGTCTCTAGTCTTTGGTCAAGTGTTTTACTTCTGACCCAGCTCTCAGATCCATAAGTTAAAATTGGTTTGAACACAGTCTTGTATACAGCTAATTTAGTGTTGCGACTAATTTCTTTCTTATTCCATATGAATTTATTCAATTGACTTCCCACCATACCAGCTTTGCTGATTCTGTTGTCTATTTCTATATTTAGTTTGCCATCTTCAGTAAAAATTGTGCCTAAGTAGCTGAAATGTTTTACTTGTTCCACAGGTTCTCCATTCACAACACAGTTGACATTTTCAATGATTCTGCCTATTTTCATTGTCTTTGTCTTTTTATTGCTGACCTTCATACCATATCTATTACAACAGCTATTCAATTTAGTCAGAGAATCTTGCAGACTTGTAGCAGATTTATTTAGAAGTATAACATCATCCGCATAAAGCAAAGAGCTGACATTAACATCTCCAATTTTGATATCAGGTTTAATACCACATTCCTTCATAATGTGATCCATATAGATAATGAATAACAGAGGGGATAATGTACATCCTTGTCTCACACCAGATTTAACATTAAACCATCTTCCTGTACTTCCTTCAATTCTAACTGCTGACTCACAACTCAAATAAAGACTAAGTACTGCTTGATATAATGCCCCATTGACACCATATAACTGCAGCGTATTGAATAGCTTCTCTCTTGGCACCTTGTCATATGCCTTTTCAAAATCGACAAAACTTAAATACAGATCTTTGTTATATTCCCATGCTTTCTCGACTATTTGTCGTAAAGTGAAGATCTGATCCTGACAGCCTCTATTTGGCCTGAATCCAGCTTGTTCTTCACCAAGCTTTTCTTCCACAATTCTTCTCAACCGTTTCTCAAGTATACTTGCATAGATCTTGCCAGGAACACTCAGTAGGGAAATACCTCTGTAATTTTCACATTCAGTTTTATTTCCCTTTTTATATATGGTTACTATGACAGCTCTACTCCAATCATCGGGAATACGTCCCTCTGTCCAGGCTTTCTGAACTATGCAGTGCAGCAACTGTAAGACTCTTATACCACCATACTTCAGCATTTCTGGTCGAATATCATCTACTCCTGCTGCCTTTCCACATTTCAAGCCTTTGATGGCTTTTTCTACTTCAAGTATGGATATGTATTCCTGACTGCATGCCTGGTCAGTGTTTTTTATCACTGTGCTGTCATCACTGCTTGTTTCATTTAGCAGTTTTTCAAAGTAATTACTCCATACTTCAAGGATATCTTTTTCTCCTGTTTTCATTTCACCTTTATCATCTCTAATTCCTTTTACAGCACTCTTTCCTCCATTCCTAAGCTTCTTCAACAACCTCCAGAATATTTTGCCACCTTCTTGATATTTATTTTCTACATTCTTGCCAAAGTCCTCCCATGACTTTTGTTTAGCTAGTTTTACACAGTGTTTAGCATTTTTCTCTGTATTCTCTAAGAGAACAAGTTGACTTATTTGCCAGGAACTTTTGATATGCTTTCTTCTTTTCCTTCACTGCCTCTTTAACTTCCTGTGTCCACCAGGGAGTTCTGATTTTTTTATCCTTGCACACAACCTCACCACATGCCTCTCTGGCAGAATCAATCAATGTTTCCTTCAGAGTTTGCCACTGAATCTCCAAGGTTTGATTCCTGTTCTCAAACTCTTTCATTTTCTTATCAATAATATTTCTGTATTTTATTCTACAGTTCACATCTGAGAGCTGCTCAACTTTTATTCGCTTTAAAACTTTCTTACATGTTATTTCAATATTTCAATTCAACTTTTCAATATGAAAATGAATTTTATCCTGCTCAAGACTAAATAGTGATCACTTCCAATTTCAAATCCTCTGTACACTCTGGTGTCCTGCACCAGGGAGAAAACATCACTATCAACAATAACATAGTCAATGAGACTTTTCTTATTCCTAGCCTGTTCTCTCCATGTGAATTTGTGCACATTTTTATGTTGGAACATGGTGTTAGTAATAACCAGTCCATGTCCTGAGCAACAGATATTTGCCATTATTATTAGCTTTGCTCTTTTCTCCAAATTTTCCCAAAATATTTTTGTATGTCTCACAATCATTTCCTACTCTACTATTTAGATCCCCAACAAGGACCAACTTTTCCTTTTTCATTGTGTCAGTTGCTTTTTCTAAAGCCTCAAAAAATTCCTCCACTTCTACCTTAGTAGAACCTTCTGTGGGACCATAGCCACAAATAAGTCTCATTGTCCAGTTCCCCATTCTCATATTTCCCACATTACTCTACTTGAGACTGACTGCCATTCAAGAAGATTAGCCTCGTATTTTGTGTTGAATACTATGGCTACTCCTTCTTTTCCTTGATTGTCATTGCCTGAATATAACATTTTGTATTTATTGCTCAGAAAGATCTCACCAGTTTTGGTCTTTTTTGTTTCAGTCACCCCTATTATGTCGATCTGGTACTTATCTAATTCCTCAGCTAGCTCCATTTCTTTGCCATTCAGGCTTCTTACGTTGATAGTACCGATCTTTAACTCTGGTGATGTTGAGTTGGGGTTTGTTTTCAGATTTGTTCCGACTTTTAGCTGACTTTTCGCTGTTCACCCTGGTTCCCTGGCGAAAACAACGGGGGCCTTGTTTAACCAGGCGACGCCCCAGCCAGCATGAAATTTTGTCGTGTTGTACCATCATTTTTTATTTTGGTTTAACCAATAAGAATACAATTTGGTCGGCTAAATCCCAAATTGCCAGCCCATCCTCGTTCGTTCAGTATCAAAGTAGATACCCAACAGGGTGCACCACGAGAAGGTGAGGATTGGACATTAGGTCAGAAGCCCTGGTCGGTTCTCCGCATTCCTTTAAAGGCTATGTGGAGGTCTCCTCTCAGTTATACAGCTTTGACCCTTAAGCATCCCTCCATCCTTTCAATGTGTCCAAAATATTTTAACTTTCTTCTGTTAATACCTTTAAGGAGCACTAAAGTTATGTGTATCTTTTCTAACACCCATTCATGCGTGATTTACAGAAAAGTGGCCCCTAGCATTTCGACCCCCCCCCCCCCACAATTTGCCCCTGTAGATAATGAGTAGGTTACAAAAATGTAAATACAGTTAACTCTCGATAACTCGAATTTTTATTGAAGTCCCAGCCTCTTTAGTGGAGATTCAATGTTAAACTCTCTCGATTACTCGAACTGAACTTCCGATAACTAACTTTTCCGAACAAATTTTCAAAATTACATTCGTATACAAATTGTCACATAGCTTTTAAGCTAATTTCTCCCCTTTTGTATGTCTTCGGGTTCTCTTTCCATTGTGAAAGGATTAACTGGAACTGTTAATCCTTTCACAATGGAAAGAATACATACTCGACCATGAGGGCGATAGTCACATGGTTAGTGACGGACATGGGAGGGAGGGAACAGTGACTAATCTTATAGGAGTCTTTTCAGTAACAAGTGAATCTTGTTCTGATTTGTCTAAATTCAAACAATGAAGTTCCTGCATCTGGCTCTCCTCACATTTGCTGGTGCAGTGGACAGAACGTGTTTGCTGTTTTCGCCGCCTCGTTATCGGAGGTGCATCGCATAAACAAGTTGAGCATCACAGGCAGTGCAATATCTGCATATTATTTTTGCATCTTGATTGATTAATCCTGTGTGCACAATGGCAAAAAGTGTTCCATCAAAAAGAGGCAAAAGAAAATTGGTAGATGATGACAACCACATTTACATGTTTTCAAAGAGAACTATAGATGAACAACATGGAATCTGGGTTTGTGAAAAACGTTAAGCCTGCAAAGGGCGTGTTTGGACAAAGGGTTTGGAAGGCCCAGTTGTGAAAGTTGTAACTAAACATAACCATGCAGCTCAAGCTGCAAGGTTGGAAGCATTGCAATTGATTGGTCAAATACAGCAACATGCAACAATCACGAACGAATGGCCACAGCAAACTGTTGCATCCGTAATTGCAGAGGCTCATGTCAATGTCACGGCATTACTTCCTAAAAAGGATTCACTTAAAAGAACCATTTGTCATGTTCGATGCAACAATGGTACTCCTGCTTTACTAAGCAATCTCCAGGACGTAGTAATTCCACAAAATTATCAAGAAATTATTATCGATGGCAATGTACAACAATTTTTGATGTACGATTCTCATGAAGAACTGCTCCCGGGTCGCATGCTTATTTTTTCCATTAATAACAATCTTCAGTTATTGGCATGTAGCCAAGAGTGGTTTTCTGATGGAACTTTTAGCACAGTACCCATGCATTTCCAGCAGCTTTATACAATTCATGTGGTTCAATTCAATACAGTGCGCTTCTGCCAAACAAAACTCGTGTCACATATGTCAAGTTGCTTCAAGAAGTTAAAAATCTACAGCCAGGTCTCCAACTCCAGCGACTTACGACAGATTTCAAACAAAGTGCCATGCAAGCCTTCCAACAAGAATTTCCTGGTGTTGTAAATACTGGTTGTTTTTTTTTCATCTTTCCCAAAGTATGGCAAAAGGTACAGAATGGAAGTTTAAAAGCCCGATGCGAAGAAGACCATGAATTTGCTCGTTGGATCCGAATGATTCCGGCATTGACATTTATTCCTCCTGCTAACGTTATTCAAGCATTTGAAGATTTAGTTGAAGCTGATGACTTCCCCATTGAAGCTATGGCGATTGCAAACTACTTTGATGATACATATATTGGAAGAAGACAATGGAGAGGCCGGCAATTACCCATTTTTGCCATCAAATTGTGGAATGTTTACACATGAACACTGAATGATCAGCAACGTACCAACAACGCCGTGGAGCGGTGGCAAGGGATTTCAGGAAACTTGTACTACTTTATTCCCAAATATTTACCGATTCTTTAAAAAAACAACAAGGGCTGCACAATTTCGAAGTTACACAACTATTTTGTGGTAAATCAGGCAATCAAAGAAACAAGAAGTATGCTGCAATTTCTGCTAGAATCAAAAGAATAGTCCACGATTTTCAAAATTGTAATGTGATTGATTACCTTAGAGGCTTTGCATACAACTTAGAGTTTTAAACAATAATAATGTGCATTTATTCTATTAAAACAAAATAAATTAGAATTATTAAAAAATTAGGTGTATCATTTACATTTTTGTAGCCTACTCATTATCTACAGGGGGCAAAATGCGAGGGGGCCACTTTTCCAGATCCCTTCATGCATACTCCTTTCAGTATATGATATCTTCAATAGCCTTCTGTAACACCACATCTCAAACGCAGCTATCCTTTTCTTATCTTACTTCTTTAGGTTCTAAGTCTCCCATCCATTAAGTTGCTGTTGAAAAAACAACTGCATCCAAAATCCTCAACTTTGTTCCCATGCAGATAGATCCATCCTTCCAGATTTTATACAAGTCTCTGACTGTTGTTTTACCCTTTCCTAATCTTCTTCTGACATTTTCTGAACAGTAATTCTTCACATTAATAATGAATCCCAGACTCAAATTTGCTGATATCATTAGTTCTTTCTCCATTAAGGTACACTTGTTTCTCAAGAGCTGCTCTGTTTGCATTTCCTTTGAGAATCATGGTCTCCAACTCTAGCCAACAGTTGGAGACCAATTTTCGGAGAGCAATTTACGGCTATGCATCATTAACGCATGGAATCATTACTAAGAAAAAAAGAATTGTTTTAAAACGTATATATTTCTCGATAAATTATATATTATGTGTGAATTCTCCTACTCAAATTGCAAGTTATTATCGTCACAACGTTCATGTCCTGGCAATAGTAACTTGCTCCCAGCAGTAAACAACACGCCCTCCCCAACAGGGTCACTATACTGAAGACCTAAGAAAAACAAGTAGTTTTATTGTATCACCAAATAAGGTACACAGACCTTTGAGTCTGTGTAAACATAGTGCAAACAGAAACAACTGGGATAAAAACGGCACTAACTAATGAATCACACGCCCCTCCAGCAGAAACTGCTGTATAGACTCGAGCAAAACCATATGCTTCCGATGCAACATATGGTTTTGCTTGAGTGGCACAACGGAAACAACTGGCGAAACTTTGGTCAAGCCTGCAGCAAAAATAATAGCAGAAATTATGATCGGAGATAATGCAAAAAGGTCTTTGGATCGGATTTGCCTTTCAAATAGTACTGTTCATCGAAGAATCAAGAAATTGCTGAAAATATAAAACAAACATTATTATCCGATATACGTAAGAGTCGTTATTGTGCAGGTCGATGAATCCACCGACATTACAAATTTTACAAATCTTCTAGTGTTCGTTAGGTACGAAAAAAAAATCAAAATCTTCATGACGACCATATATATTTTCAACCCTTGCCAAAACATACAACAAGAGAAGAGCTATTCAACAATATATATATAGATTTATGCATAAAAACAAGCTTGATTGGAAAAGTTGTGTTGGAATACGCATGGACAGAGCGAAATCCATGGTCGTTTCTAAAAAAAGGGCTTGTGTATGTAGCAATTGTACACACATATACAGTGAGGCTTTAGCTACACATGTGATGTCTACAGGCCTATGAAAAGTTCTAGATGATGTAAAAATCATAAATTATATGAAAGGTCGTCATCTAAATGCCAGACTTCTCTCGGCTTTGCAAAGAAATGGGAAGTAATCATACACAACTTTTTTACCATACCAATTTTTCGTGAAAAAGTCCTTACTCGTTTATTTGAACTTTGGAAAGAACTACAAATTTTTCTTGATGAAAAATTTGAATTAAAAAACATTTACATAATTGGAAATGGCTAAGTCAAGTAGAATATCTGGAAGATATACTTACTGTATTAAATAATCTTAATTTTCTTTACAAGGCAAGGAAATTTCTATATTTCATTTCCATGATAAAGTGAACACCATATTGGCAAAGATGAAGTTATGGCAAAAGTGGGTTGGTAATGGAGAATTTGACGTGTTTCCATTGCTTCATGAATGCTCACAAGTTCAAATGAGCAAATTGATAATGATGATGTGAAAATTACTATCATGCAGCATTCACAAAACTTATAAATGAATCTAGAAAAGATTTCCCTGAATTGGACATTAATATTGAGTGAATAAGATAATCTTTAAATATCAACAAATCTGTGCCAAAGGGTCGCCAAAAGAAGAACAACAAATTTTAAAACTAGCTTCTAATGGTTTCCTAAAAAATAAATACAACGAGAATGTGTTATCATTTTGGCTACAAATACAAAAGAATTTCCTGAATTAACGGACAAAACTCTAAGGTTCATTTTTCCATGTTCAAGTTCATGTGTAGGCGAAGTTGGATTTTCGGCCTTTGTAAATATTAAGAGGAATCGCATTATAGATGACAAACCACATCTGAGATTGAAATTAACAACTATAGAACCATATTTTGCTGAAATGTTATCCCACCATAAGCAATTTTACTCCTCTCATTAATGATAAATTATTTAAATTAAGTAAAAATTGTAGTTTCTTTTTATAAAGAAACTGTATAAATAAATCATATTTTTTGTTTACATGAACATATAAATTCAAATAAAATAGACATTTACAATGAAATATACTGTATTTATTGTATTTATTTATTTTATTTTGATAAGGGGGGGTACTTGGTAATAATGAAAATTTAAGCAGGGGATACGCAGATATCTGAAGTTTGAGAAACACTGATCACTATCAGTTTCATACAGATACATTGATGATGTGTTTATCTTTATGAATTTCTTAGAAAAATTAATTCAATTAACCCAAGCATCAAATTTATCATAGAATTAGAAAACAACAATTGTCTTCCTTTTCTGGATGTTCTCATTCTATATAAACAAATGGCAGTTTACAGTTCTCAATAAATAGAAAACCAACTCCTACTGGTAAATACATTGATTCTAACTCTGATCATCACCCTTGTCAGAAATATGGTGTAATCAAATACTTAGTGACAGAGCTCATAAAATATGTTCTACAAATTCTCTTTTAAACAAAGAACTTGTTTATTTGGAGCAGATGGGAATGCATATTAAATTGGTGATATGGATAGGAGAATGGCTCAGGGAGAGATACTATAAGGTGGTGTATGGAGGAGCCGAGTCCAGAATGAGGCAGGTGACCAGTGGTGTGCCTCAGGGCTCTGTGCTTGGGCCAATGTTGTTTAATTTGTATATAAATGATATAGGAAACGGCTTAAAGGGAGATATTCAGTTGTTTGCTGATGATGCAAAGTTGTGTAGTGCAATAAAAAATCAAGCTGATGTTGAAAGTTTGCAGGAGGATTTAAATAAGCTGGTAAAATGGGCAAAAGAAAATGGATGTCAGTTCAATGTGGAAAAGTGTAAAGTCATGCATTTTGGGATTAAAAGATTACCAGCTGTGTACTACATCGATGGAAAGGTACTCCAAGAGATTGATGAGGCTAGGGACTTAGGGGTATTGGTAGATAGGGAGATGAAGTTCAGAGGACACATTGCTAAGGTGTCCAAGATTGCACATAGGATTACTTGGTTGTTGAGGAACACACTGACATCCAGAGATAAAGAGGTTATTATTCCCCTTTATAAAGCATTGATACTTCCACATTTGGATTACTGTGCTCAGGTCTGGTCACCTGGATTCCTTGGAGATGAGGAGGCTGTGGAGAGGGTTCAGAGAAGAGTGACCAAGTTGGTGAGTGATATAAAAAATGCTCCCTACATTGATAGATTGAGAGCTTGTGGATTGCAGAGATTGGTTGATAGGCGAAGAAGAGGGGATATGATAGAAACATTCAAATTACTAAAAGGTTTTTATAGGATTGATGCAGAGGAAATGTTTCAGCTGTGTGATAGTGATGGAAGAACAAGAGGTCATCTCTGGAAATTAAAGAAGAGTGTGGTTAACAAAGGTGTCAGAACAAGGTTTTTTGCCTGGAGGGTGGTGAATGAGTGGAATTCATTGCCTGACTTAGTTGTGAGCTCTTCGTCTGTAAATGAATTCAAGAAGAGATATGACAGATATTGTTTTGCTAGTTTGGGTCTCCCGCAATGAGTCTACTGACTCCATGGAGATACCCGTAATAATAATAATAACTGTTTATTATCAGAACTACCTTCAGTGCAAATGATTATAATACAAAAACTATAGAAAAAAGAATAAATAATTATGGTCGTCATCTCCTCAAGAAGAAATTACCAGAATTTTTATTCCATATCTTAAGGGACTTTCTGAAAAATTAGCAAGATTAATGTATAAGTTGCTTTCCATCCAGTTCGCAAACCACACATTCCTTATCTCACTAAAAGACAAATATCCTCCACTATCTTATCCTGGAGTTTATAGAATCCTGTGCTCTTGTGGGTTATGTTATTATGGACAAATTGGTCAATTTGAACAAATAAGGAATATATTTCTCTTAACAAACCCAACAAGTCCAGTTTACCAAACTACGTTTCATCTACAAAACACAGAATTCAGTGGAACAAAAACCACTGAATTCTGTGTTTTGTTATAATATAATAAAATAATATAATATAATAATATAATATAATATAATATAATAAAATAACACTTTCTAGAAGAAAGTGTTACTTTCTTCTAGAAAGACTGTACAAAGAAAGCTGTGAAGCACACATTCATTATTATTATTTTATTCACATAATTGATACAAAGTCAAAACAAGATATCATATAAATAAAATTTGACTGGTGATACAGAACAATTCAGATTCTACCAAAGAATCTAAGAATAGTCCATCAGGTAGCATCGTAAAATATGGACTGTTCCAAGTAATGCTGTTTTTTTGTAGGTCATATGGGGTCACATCATCGATTTTTAATTGCTGTAAATAGTTGCATAGCTTCTTTGAAGTTGCACCAAGTGCACCGATAACTATTGGGATGACTTTGGTGTGTTTAAGCCATAGCCAGCATTTCTATTGCCAGATCTCAATATTTAGTAATTTTTTTCAGTTCTTTGTTGTTAATGTTGTTATCACTGAGTATTGCAATATCAATAATCCATACTTGTCGATGTTCGATAATTGTGATGTCAGGTCTATTGTGTTCCAAATGCCAATTAGTTTGTATTCTAAAGTACCAGAGAATTTTTGCTGTTTTGTTTTCCAATACAGTCTTTTATGCTGCCACCAGTTATCAGAAGTAGGAAAGCCATATTTTTTGCATACATGCCATTTTGGGAGTGCTAGAAGAGGAGAGAATGGAAACAGTAGAAGAGAGAGGTATGGGAATGAAAGAAGAGAGAGGTATGGGAATGAAAGAAGAGGAGAGAATGGAAACAATAGGAGCGAGGGAATGGTAAGAGGTATAATGTATGGCGACTCAATGATCCGTGGTGTTCAAGATAGGATGTGTGAGGAGTGTTTGCCAGGAGGAACAATAGAAAGGGTGACTATGGCAATTAAGAGAGGTGAAAGGGTGGATGAGATGATTGTGATGGTAGGAACGAATGACTTGAGTGGTAATGTAAGTCGGGCAGCGAGAGATATGAGATTTTTGCTTGAGACTGTACGGAAGAAGACAGAGAGAGGAAAAATAGTGTGTGTGTTACCTAGGTATGATAATGATGAGCTGAGCAGAAGAGTGGTGATATTGAATGGCATAATAGCGAGAATGTGTGACAAGAGAGGACTGGTATATGTGGATGCCTGGAGTGTTTGAGGAAAGAGAGGAGTTGTATGCGAGAGACCGTTTACATTTGAATGAGGAAGCACGTAGGCATCTGGAGAGATTGCTGTTCTGAACGAGTCAGTGTGTCCCAGGGAGGATGATAGCAGGGGTGGCCTCTTGTGGGAATGGTTACTTGGGAGAAGGGAGACAATGTCAGGTAACACTGAGCCCAGTGGAGTCCAGAAGAGATAATGCTGGGTATAGAAACAATGGCATTTATATGCTGTATACTAATGCCAGGAGTATCCGGAATAAGGGAGAGGAATTGGTGGCGCAGATAGCATCAGCCTGGCCAAAAATTATTGCGATCACTGAGACGTGGTTGACAGAAGGGGATATAACAACAGGAATAGAAGTCGCTGGGTATAGCATTTTTCGTCAGGATAGGAGGGGAAAGCGTGGTGGTGGGGTACTGCTTATGATAAGTGATGACCTATGTCCTCTAAGAGTGGAGAATTTGGAAGGAAGCGAGACAAATGATTTTGAGAGCGTATGGTGTGAGGTAGAGGTAGGCAAGACAGGATATTTAGTGGGGTGTTGCTACAGACCCAGGGGCACAGAGGATGGGGACCAGGAGATGTTTAGACAGCTAAGTTTGGCAAGTGCAAGAAGAATGATTGTTATGGGAGATTTTAACTTCAGTAGTATAAATTGGAGAGAGGAAGATGCATGTAGCAATAGGGGAATGGAATTTCTAGAATTCTTGAGGGACAAATGTCTTAGGCAACATGTAACAGAGGGAACAAGAGGTTCAAAAATTTTGGATTTGGTTATAACATCAGAAGAGTTGATAATAACTGAGTTGACGTCTCTCCCACCAGTTGGAGAGAGTGACCATATGGTGTTGACTTGGAAAATGAATAGACATGCAGGAGTATCAAAGAGACGGGAACTTATGTGGAATTATAAGGCAGGTGATTATAATAGTCTTAGACGTCAACTTCGGGAAGTTTCATGAAGGGAGGAATTGGAAGGCCGGGATATCACCAGTGCGTGGGAAATTGTGAAAGAATATTTGTTATCAGCAATGGTAAGTTGTATACCACGAGTGAAGAAGAGGATGCAATTTGGATTAAAGTGGATGACAAACAATATTAAACAGGAATTGCATGCGAAAAAGAGGCTATGGAAGAGATATAAGGAGATAGGTGAAGGGATGCATGAGGAATATAAGACACAGGCCAGAAGAGTGACTAGTGTGGTAAGGAAAGCGAAACTGGAATATGAGAGGAGATTGGCCCTAAGATCCAAAGAAAATCCTAGGGAATTTTTTAGCTATGTGGCCAGTAGGAGGAGAAATGACTGTGGAAGAATGATATTGTGGGATAAAAATGGGAATAGAGTGACTGATGCAGAGGACAGTGTGGAATTGTTCAATGAACACTTTATTGGAGTATTTCATCCTAGAGGAGTCAGTTTTAATGCTAGAGGGATAGGACTGGTACGAGGTCGGGAGGTACAGGAGGAGAGTGTGTTTCAGATACTGAGTACTCTGGATGTCAGTAAAGCTGTGGGACTGGATGGTATTTCGCCACGAGTTTTGAGAGAATGTGCTAGGGAATTGACAGTACCTTTAACGTGGCTTTTCAATGAAAGTCTGGCTTTGGCAAAGGTGCCCAGGGAATGGAAGGAAGGTAAGATAGTGCCATTGCATAAGGGTGGTAACAGACTGGAAGTGTCTAATTATAGGCCAGTCTGTGTGTCATCAGTAGTTGTTAAGATCTTGGAGAAAGTTGTGAGGGACCGTGTACAGCATTGGGCAGATGAGGGTAATGTTATCTGTGAGAATCAACATGGATTTGTGAAAGGACGCTCTTGTTTTAGCAATATGCTAGCCTTTTATAATAAAGTTACAAGAACATTAGATGAGGGAAAGGCATATACTGCAATTTTCTTAGACTTGGCGAAGGCATTTGACAGGGTGCCACATGATAAGCTGATATTTAAGTTGCAGCACATGGGTCTGGATGTCAGATTGGTCAACTGGATTCAGGATTGGCTGTCTGATAGGTATCAGAGAGTTGTGTATGGTGGAGCAGTTTCCAGGAGGCAGAGGGTTACAAGTGGGGTCCCACAGGGCTCAGTACTAGGACCTATATTGTTTAACCTTTATATCAATGACATAGCCAGTGGATTGCAGGGGGATATTCAGTTGTTTGCAGATGATGCGAAGCTGGGAAGGATTATTAGTAATAGTGCAGATGTGGTAGCCCTGCAAGAGGATTTAAATAAGCTAGATAGATGGGCAAATGAATGGGGTTGTCAGTTTAATGCAGCAAAATGTAAGGTCTTGAGGTTTGGGAAACATCGATGGGATGCTGCATACTCTATGGGAGGAGTTATACTGGAGGAAGTAGGGGAGACAAGAGATCTGGGGTTGATGATTGATAGAAACCTGAAGTTTAGGGGACATATTGCAAAGGTGGTGAAGGTAACACAGAGGATTGCTGCTATTATGAGAAGGACACTGACCTGCAGAGATAAGAGGGATATCATTCCGTTGTATAAGTCTCTGATCAGACCACACTTGGACTATTGTTCTCAGATTTGGTCTCCAGGATTTGAAGGGGATAAATTAACTGTGGAAAGGATACAAAGACGGATGACAAAGATGGTTTCAGGACTGTACAAGGATAGTTATGAGGATCGGCTGAGAGAATGTGGACTGCAGAGTTTGGTGGATAGAAGAAGGAGAGGTGATATGATTGAGACTTTTAAACTGTTGAGAGGTGGTTACAGGGTTGACACTGGGGAGTTCTTTCGCTTGGTTGATCAGCGGGAAGGAGTGATGACAAGAGGCCATCCCTAGAAGTTACGAAAGGAAACTGTGAGCAAGAGGGTAAGGAGTGGTTTCTTTGTGTGGAGGGTGGTTGAGCCGTGGAATGCATTGCCTGATGGAGTGGTGGGAGGGAGAACGGTCAGTGAGTTTAAAGAGTGGTATGATAGACTTTGTGTTTCTCAGGGGGGACCTCCCCTCAGTGAGTCTTGACAGACTTTATGTCTTAGGAAGGACCTCCCTCGATGAGTCTTTTGACTCCTTGGAGGCCTGAATAATAATAATAATAATAATAATAATAATAATGCCAATGAACTATTTTGGCCACTTGATCATGGCAGTATTTATAGTCAGCTTGAGCTATTTTGCTGCAGGTACTGATTAAATGTTCTACAGTCTCATCTTTCTGATCATGTAATCTGCATTTGCTGTTATTATTGATGTTCAAAATTTTTAATTTGATTGCATTGCTGTAGTTTAATAGAATAAATCCTTCTGTTTCTTTTTTAATGTATCCGTGTTGTAGCCATTGCCATGTCTTGTTCATGTCAATTTTGTCCTCAGTAACTCGAAGAAATTGGCCATGCAAGGGCTTATTTTTCCAGTGCACATATCGGATATTTTGTTGTTCCTTTTTGTAATCGGATTTGTTTCCTGTTGCTTTTAGAAGGCCCTCTTGTGTAATTGCTTAAAGAATTAGCTCAGAGCTATTGTCGATGTAATGTATTTGTATGAATGTAATTATTATTATTATTATTATGCGACACCTCCAAGGAGTCCAAAGACTGATCGAGAGAGAGAGAGAGAGAGAGAGAGAGGGCACCTACTCTACAACTCTCCATCTCCACCACTCAATCCACCAACTACAGCAAGCTGCATCATCTACATCAACACCATCTACTGCCCACCACCACTACCAGTATTTTCACAGACAATCACAAACATCCATACCCACAGTAGGATTCAAACCCACAGCCTTTTGGCTGGAGAACAGACACACTAACCACTCAGACAATCATAAACCATAATAATCCATAACCCAAATTTGAGCAAAAACGTTTGCCTAAAACTTTCTCAATTTTGGGAAGTTATATTAACCAAAACTCACCATTCACGTGTTCCATAATTGTAATTAAATTGTTCATAATTTAAAAAGAATTAATTAACTAAATTTATTGTAATTTATTTTGATATCTATTAATGTAGATGGAGCTATTCTGCTGCAACCGATATTTCACATATCACATGCTTTCAATTAAATTGTTCTTTTTTGAGTCTTTCTATAACTATATTGACAATGTCTATGGAACTTAGCCAAAAAGTTTACGATAAAAATATTAAATAGGTGTAAAAAAGCGAAACTATACATATAGTGAGGATTTGGTAAAGGAATCAACTGCAGTACTTCTTTAACTTATCATGCTTTGCATGGTACAATATGAAGCAAATGGGTTTATTAACAAAAAATATGTTTACACGTGATGATATATACATCCACAACTATTGGTGGAATCTTGATTGAATAAAGTATTAATGACGAAAGATTATGTGCTCGAAATGGGCACCTTGTCTTTCAAGACAAGTTTCATAGCACAAATGAAGTTTTTCTGTCATCTTGGAGAACAAGGGTTGGAACATCTGCTGGAAATATTGCATAATTTTATTCCTTAGTTCATCATGGTTTGAAAGGCAGGTCACGGTGGAATACCCATTCCTTCAACATATCCCAAACCAAGGCATCAAGTAATGTGAGATCAAGAGAATGTGAAGGATACAGGAATTCTGTGAACCTTGAAATGAGCCTGCCAGGGCAGTTTCTGATAAACGGGCTCTAGAACCTTATGTGTCACAGGTTGCTCTGCCTTATTGGAATACCAGTTCATGAAATGGAATTTTTTTTTGCACGAATCATCCTATGCAAATCCTGGGTGAACAGAACCAAAACATTCTTGATGTAGTGTTTACTATTCAAGGCAATGGTTACACAACCGTCTTCAATGAAATAGGGTCTAATTATGCCATGACCGGAAACATCACACCATGCAGTGACCTTCTCGCTGTGAAGATGTTTCTCTTGGACAAATTCAGGTCTCGAGAAACCAAGAAACCTGTAGATCCGTCTGTTTATGTGACTGCTTAGATGGAAATGTGCTTCGTCCAAGACCAGACATTATGGAGCAAGGATGGATCTTTGTAGACATTCGACAGCATATGTTTATATTATTACCACCATGCAGCATAATCTGTTGCTGTTAAACAATGACCCATTTGAATGACATATGAAAGGCACCCAGCTCCTTAAGGATTCTCTGTAGTGATAAAGATTCCCTTGGTAGCCCAAGTTTTACCAGTGCGCAGCATTGACTAAGCTTCCGAGACTGTAACGCTTCCTCCCACACATGCCCATGAAACTTACTTGTGTTCAAAATTTGTGGTCTCCCTGAATGCCCTTTGCATTGCAGAAGAACATTCCCGATAAGTCAGACCCTCTTCATTAAGCTAATGATGACACTATTGCTTGGGACATGCTTACGGAAACGATGAAGGGACTTAACATGTCCTAGACTCTACTAACTCTGTATGAACAAAAATAAACCTCAACAATAAATGTCTATTCTTCCAATGTCAACGCCACTGCTACATCTAAATGTGATGGCATAGACTCTACACATGCTCTTCTATTAATGTGCATACAGTCGAACTGCTTATCTCTAACTAAGACATGACCTATCCTTCACAAAGCCATTTGGCCTTCACACAGTATAAAATTTTTATTATTATTATAAGGGCTCCACCTCCATGGAGTCCGAAGCATCACAAGACCCAATCTATCCACGCAATCTATCATACCTCTCCTTGAACCCATTAACAGACAAAGCACTCACAACTGACTCTGGCAACCCATTCCACTCATTCACCACTCTCCAAGCAAAAAATCTAGTCCTCACACCTTTATTCAACTTACAGGTATGACTCCTTGTTCTGATTCCTCTAGCTAAGTGATGAAACGTTTCCCCTGCATCTAGCCTATAAAATCCTTTAAATGACTTAATGTTTCTATTATATTTCCTCTTTTTCTCCTATCAACCAACTTCTGCAATCCACACACCTTCAATCTATCCTTACAGGGAACATTACACAGGCCACTCACCATCTTGGTCACTCGCCTCTGAATCCTCTCCACTGTTCAATAAGTTTAATCTTCCATAGTTATTCTTCCTCTTACTTGGCACATAAGAACTCTGGAATTTCCTTTGGCCTGCTCAGCTAAATTCTTCTCATAATCTGATTTTGCCATGCTGGACACCTTTCTTGCCTGAGCCTTGTATTGTTCATGAGTTTGCAGTAACCTTTCTCTTTATATACTCTCCACAGCATTTTCTTTTCCTTGCCGCTCATGCTTAATGATATTACTCATCCCTCTAACTCCTACCTGATTAACCCTCCTTACCTTAGGTATACAATTTAATATTGCTTACTCTAGATGACCCTTGCACTACTAACATCCTTACCTTGCAATGTTTTATGCTATGTCGCAGATTTAAGCTTCATCTTAAGCTTGTTTTAATCACCTGCCTTGTAGTTCCACATATACCCCTTCTTAACAGAATATTCCTCATGTCGTACAATCCCCCAAGTCAAGACGACATGGTCACTTTCGCCAATCAGAGGCAATGTGGCCACCGTGGATATGGATAGCTCTTCTGATCATATGACCAGGTTCAATACTCTCACAACCCTAGTCCCCTCCATCACATGCTGCCTGAAGTAATTATCTCTCAGTAGGTGTATAAATTCTATTTCAGTTCTGCCACCTGATTTTTCTTCCTTTCAGTTTATATCTCCATAGTTGAAGTACCCCATAATAATCATCGACTGTTCTCATTGTACTAATTTGTCAATGCATTCCTTCCAGATCATCTGAGGAACTCCCTGGCCAACAGCAACAACCAACTGTATATTTTGTCTTACTCAGTGGTGGCTCGTGGCTTGAAATCGTGGGGGTGCTGCAACTTTAGAAATATACATACACACTGTACGTACATAAGTACAGTGTATACGTGTTTGGATAAAATATCAAAATTATAGTAAAAAAATTTTTTTTTAATTAAACATGAAAAAATATTGTTTATTATCGATAAAATTATACATTGGTATAATTCAAAATTATTTTAAAATAAAATATTTTTTTCTTGTTTTGTTTCATGAAAAAATATTGTTTATTATCGATAAAATTATACAGTTTAGTATAATTCCAAATTACTTAAAAAATAAAATCCATTATCATAACCCCAATAATGTTCTAAAATAAAAACTATAACAAATGTTATGTCTTTAATTGTAATGTCCAAATATTTAAAGAGACGGAGTAAACACGATATGCACTACGAACACTCTACTACTGGCGCAAACTGCATATAAACAACAGTGGAACTGCGCAATGGACAATGCTGCATTACGCTAATAGCTCGCATCTCACTATGACGTGCATATGCTTGCACGCATAGCAATACGCACTGTGGTAAACACAGTGCTGCTAGCGTCCTTCACCCTCCTAAGTGCTACAAGATGGATTTTTATTATATTTTATACAAAATTGGGGGGGGGGGGGGTGCTGCAGTTCCGCAGTGCCTATGCACGAGCCGCCCCTGGTATATATGCTGTATATACATTCAGTGTGTATGTATATTTCGAAAGTTTCAGAACCCCCACAATTTCAAGCCACGAGCCGCCACTGTGGTAAACACAGTGCTGCTAGCATCCTTTGCCCTCCTAAGTGCTACAAGATGGATTTTTATTATTTTTTATACAAAAATAAGAGAATTGTATAGGATTGTTGATGATAAAATTAAATATTACAAGCAAATATAAATAAATGAATAAATATATTTATGTGTCAAGAAAAATTGGGGGTGCTACAGTTCCGCAGTGCCTATGCACGAGCCATCCTGGCTTTGATCTCACACCAGACTATTTCAAATAAACAGCCACCCTCCCACCTATCTCCGATTCTTTTTGGCTGCAATTCATCTACTATCATCAGCAATACCAATTCCCTCATCCTATCTTCTATGAAAATCCTAAACCTTTCATATTCTATCCCTGTAAATACATCATCTAATGCTAGCCAAGTCTCACTAATGCCTATAACTTTAGGTGAGGTTGCACTAATCAATGCTAAAAACTCCTCCCTCCTGTCCCTGATACTTCTGATATTAGTATATAGAAACCACAGCATCCACCTTTACTTTCTAAACTGACTACTCTATCAATATTTTTGCTTGAGAGACTAGATTCCACACTTGGTCATTCTCATATTCATTCGCCTCATGGGGGCCTTCATACAAACTCACCTGCTTCCATTCTAATTGCTTAAGTTTTCTGAATTGACACTTCAGCACACCCTGTGAACAAAGCTCTCTCTAGACATCTATCACCCAAACCATTTAGATGCAGGCCATCAACATTATACCAAATCCTTCTTTCCATCAAACTCAGATCACAGATCTACAAATCCCACCTCATTCCTCCTGCACAAGCTACGTACTGATTAGGTATCATTGGTTTTATTGTGAGTGTGCCAAGTGGGATCTCTGTCTAGAGGTTTATAAGTATTAGAATCTTCAAGAAGAGTTTTCATTTATTATTATAATCTTCAGAGTTCAAAACTACTGTTGCATTCCCTTAATCTGCTTTGATTATAACGATATTTTTGTCTGATTTTAATTCTTTGAGGGAAGTGTATTCCACATAAGGAAGATTCCTTTGAGATAATTTACTTTGCAATAGTAATGCTGTGGTTTGTATGCGGATGAGATCTGAGAATAAATTTCTTATTCCTTTTTCTATTTGAGCCATTACGTCAATTTTTGGGATGAAACGTGCCGTTAAGGCAAAGTTAAAACTTTTTAGGAGTAGATTATTTTCTTCTCTTGATAGGACTCTTGAAGAAAGGTTGATAACTACTTTGGCATAATCTAGGTGTTTTCTTTGTTTTTGTTTTTCGTGACGAAGTTGAATTTTCTGATTAAATATGCTTCTTCTGATCAGAGATTGCCGTAGCTTTTTTATATGTGATGATGTCAATATTGTTCCATAGGTTGGATATAAGAGATGTGGCTAACTCACTATGTAGAGAAAATGTATCCCAGTTAATTTGTGCTAATTCAGATCTAGTGGCTGCAATCCTTTCTCTCAGAATAGCTAGTTCCATTCTTTGGTAAATTATCTTGGCTTTATTTGTATGGAATGTACGCTTGTTATGGATGAGCTTAGGAATGATTTCGTTATCTCTGCATCGGATTAAGAATATAAGAATATATGACAATATATAAGAATATATTGTTCTTGCGGCATCTGCTACGTAGGACAGACAGGAAGATCTGGGGAAATTCGCATGAATGAGCAACACCAAAAGGATGTGCAAAATGGAAAAGAACACGAATCAGGTCTAGCTTTCCATACCACTTCCACCGGCCACAATGTACTCTGGCAGAAAACAAACATGTCGTACATAGAAAAAAACTGTTACATAAGGAAATTTAAAGAAGCTGCAAACATGCTTAAAAGACCAACACAATGCAATAAAAATCAAGGATTAATTCTCCACCAAGTTTGGTCAGCATTAATAAAAAATATTTCTCAATCAGACCTCAGACATTATGAACATGAACAACAGAACATGGCATCATCCAGTATTGTTTCAACTCAGCACTGCTTTGAATCTGCATTCTGATTTTTAATTTTATGAATAGTCAGACGGCTACAACTGTATAGTATGAACTAGTACTAATAATTTCTCTTTTCTTTGTGTTTTAAACTTTAAGTTACCTTTTACCCCTGAAGATGTAAGTCAAATGACTTATGAAACTTGTTGGGTCTTTTATTAATTCATTGTGTTTTATATAGCTTATTAAAAAAATGTGGTCTAATTACTGGAATATGCCATGTGAACCATCCACTCTACTACTGTTTGCTGTGTTCTTGTGACCTAATAGGCACTCACTTTTGAAATATTTAATATACTCTCTCTCTCTCTCCAGTTTCAATTTCCTTCCACAAAATCCTTTAATACATTTCACACACACTGTACTGCACAAAATCCCACAAATTCAAATCACCCGACAATATTGTATTTAAACAACAAAATACAAAGTTTTCTTAAGAAAACTCAGCCAATCACACACCCATTTAAAACAAACTCTACAATAGGTTAATCTAATATAATCAACTAAAATACAAGAAAGTTACTTATCCTTCAGGAGTGCTAATAACCACACTTCACATACACTATGCTGCAAAACATTGTATTCCTGGTGAAAATATTACTGAGTGTAATGTTTTCAATTCCCCCCCCCCTCACACACACACACACAGACAACTAAAAATCAATGGTGAGGTTAGGACATGAAAGAGAGGAGGTGGAGTAATGAGCTGAAAAATATGCAGCACCCCAATACTTTTAATTTTTAAATGAAAAAGTTATATAATATACATTATTTCTATTTTATAAATATCTAAATCAAAAGTATGGTATATTTGAAATGAAATGAAACTACACTTACTTTTTATTCTATATTACTAACCTTGATTTACAGTATTTGATAATTTCGTGTCTTTCTTCTCGAGACAACTCATTTTTCCGGCGTGAAAACAGATCGCATAGGATTAACATTTTAATTCCAGCTGCAAAATTAGTTTTGTACTATAATTAATTCCTTTTGAATTTAATAAAATATTTATGAATAAATTATACTGAAATATGCAAGTTTTATAAAGTTTTATTTAAACAATACTAAACTAATGATATTCTGCATTGATTGATTTAATCAATGATAATTGCAATGATCGAGTTTTTTCACACATCCTGACAGGAATAGAGATGGAAGGGTATGTCGTATTACGTGATGATAGAAAAGATTCAAAAGAGAGGAGGAATGATATAGAAAAAGAGTTATGTTGATAGAAAAAGAGTTATGTCCATACAAAACAGACATGTAAGGGGAAATAGTGATAGTGGTTTTGAGGTATGGTATGTGACAGAGATGAATAGAATGAAATACTTGGTTGGATGTTGTTAAAGAACTTGTAATATGGAGCACAGTAACCAGCATAAAAGTATAGGCAATTTAACGAAGCAAATGGGAAAAGTGTGATTTTAATTACGACAATATAGATTGGGATGATGAGATAGCAATTGAAAGTAAAGAAAATGAGTTTCTTTAGTTTTTCAGGGAAACTACCACAGGCAGTATGTAACAGAGGGCACATGATGATTGGGGATCTTAGATTTGATCATCTCATAAGACAGGGGGGTGTTCAATAAGTTGATCGCAGAGCGATCTTTGGTCGATCTCTTGTGTATTCCTCCTTACTTACAAATTTAATTAAAACTGAAAACATAATATTTTATTTATCATTATTTTGTATTATTTTTAATTCGCTTTAAGTGTATTGCTATTGTTTATTTATTTTTCGTTAAAACTGTCAAATCAGTAATTTTCTTATAAGTCCGGGTAAATGAATTAATTTGGATCAGTGGAAGTCAAATAGCGAGACGAGTGAATACGATTATAAGCAAAGTGTAAAAACTCGATTGTAGCTTAAATATTAAATATTCCAAAGCACATTACATCGATTTTTTAATTAGGTTAAGTCCCATGTGAATATTGTAAAAAAATAAACTTTGTTTGTCTCGGTATAGTTTGTATTAGATGTTTTTGTAAATAACTCTTTTGAAGCTAACTGTATATACTGATTTAATAAGAATATGTTAGAGTGTTAAAAACAAAGGCAATGTTTTTGTCGCCGAAGCTGTACATGGCGGCATTGGAAAGATTGTTATTGAAACTTGTATGTATGAGAAAGGCTTGTGGGCTCTAAGTGTAAACATCTCCAAAGTCAGTCAGAGTTCAAACAACTTTCCAATGGCCGGAAACTTACAATCAAAAGAAAGCAGAGGAGAACAAAAGGCGTGCCGAACTTGAAACTTAAGATGAAAGACTTATACTGATTTTTGGGGGTTGCCAAACTTCATGCGAGGTCTCAGAGGAGGCCTAATAAAAAGGGACTGAAGCAAGCAGAAGGGGTCCCGGTTCCAGAATTGCTGTCAGAGATGAGGCCACCCAGTCCAGAGTCACCGTCAGAGAAACTGCCCAGATCCACGCTGCTTGAGAGAGGAGTTTCCCCGCTTCCAGAAAGGAGCTTCTTGGTTCGAGACATCGCTAGAGAGAGAGAGAGACTACTTCTATGCCGCAGAACGAGGTTTCAAATTGCCGAAAGGAAGAGTTCCAATTGCCAGAGAAAAGTTTCCAGACCAGGTTAATGTTAGACATTCAACAGTGTGTTGCATTTTCATTACAATTTGATGAATCAAATGACTTCACTGATATTGCTCAGTTAATGGGATTTCAAGATTATTCAAGTAAAGAAGAACTTTAAAAAATTATACCATTATTGGGAAGGACTAGGGGAGAAGACATTTTTTTGGCATTTGATGAATTTGTGAAATAAAACAAACTTCCGCTTTTTAAACTTGTGTCTATTACTACTGATGGTGCTCCTGCAATGATAGGTAATAAATTAGGCTTCATTTCATTATGTAAAAACGATGACAAACATCCAGATTTTTAAACGTACCACTGTATTATTCACTGACAAGTACTGTGTAGTAAAAGATTAAACACAAAAGATGTTTTGGATATTACATTTAAAATTGTAAATTCTATTCGAGAGAAACCCCCTGCAATAGTGGTTATTTAAATTACAGGCAGATGAAGATAAGGAACTCAACTAAACTGGGTATAGTTGAGATATTTAATGAGCAGTTAATAAAGATTTACATCCTAGTGAATGACACCATAGAGATTTTGAAAGCAGAGGATGACGATGAGTAGAGACTGCCTATGAGTGAGGAAGAGGAATATGGGGAATTAAACAATATTAATGAGACTGTGGGTCTTGATGATATATCACTGTGTATTTTGAAGTAATGTGCCAAGGAGTTTATATCTACCTTGACATATTTGTTTACTATCAGTCCTAAATTGAATCAAGTTCCACAGGAGTGGAAGAAAGGCAAGATTCTACCACTTTCTAAAGGGAATGACAGAATTCAAGCATCAAATTATAGGCCAATCTGAGTGTCAGATGTAGAGATTAAATTGTTGGAAAGATGGTGAGAATCAGGATCCAGAATTGGGTAGACGACAATCATATCTTTGATGGACAGCATGGAGTTGCAAAAGGGGGGAGGGTCTTATTTTAGTTATCTACTTACTTATTACAATAAAGTAACATCAGTTTAGCTTGCAAAAACAACAGAGATCTGCATGTAAACTTTGGTGTAAAAATGTGTGATCAAAATTTGGAACAGTGTTAACATCAAATTTTGTGTGAAAATCGGCAAAACTGAAATGTTGGAGCTGTTGAAAGTGGCATATGGCGTGGATGTTCTGAAAAAGTCAAGTGTCTTTGAGTGGCAAAAGAGATTCAAAGGTGGGCAAGAAGATGTGAATGACTCCAGAAGTCAAAAAACAAAAATGACAGACGCAAATGTGAACAGCATGTGAAATTTGGTACACTTTGACAGACAAAGTGTACCAAATTAATGGCCAATGAATTGCAAATGAATCAAGAAAGTCAGGGTAATTTTAACTGAAGAATTCGTTACGCGAAAGATTTCAAAAGAAATCACAACAATGCGCCAAGCCATAGTGTGCTCATCGTAAGAGAGTTTCTGGCCAAAAAATCAATTACCAAATTAGGTCATCCTGCTTATTCACTCAACTTACCTCCCTGTGATTTCTGGCTGTTTCCAAAAAAGACTGTGCTAAAAGGACGAAGATTTTCTGACATCACCAATATCCAGCATAACGTGATAAAGGAACTCGAGAGTATTCTGGAAAAAGAGTTCCAGGCTTGTTTCCAAAAATGGGAACACCGTCTAAACCGGTGTATAAATGCACAAGAGGACTACTTTGAAGGTGACAGTAGCCATCAATGTATAGTTCCAAACATAGGTTTTTTACAGGTGCATTCCAGGAATTAAATTGTCACACCTCGTATATATCATCTTATATGATACAAAATACTGTAGATGTTATATATCACTAACACTAGACAAAAAAATGAAAATGAAATGAAAAAAATGAGCAATCGATACAATTGCTTCATGGTATGAATGAATGAATGGTTATAAAATTTTTATTTTATGCTAATTAATTAAACTAATCAACTAATTAAAAACAGTTCATTTTATGCAGTTATGATTAATATTGCATCTTTATGTTTGTTTATATTTCTCTCGACTGTAAACAGTGCCATGTACAGGTCTGTAAGCGGTTGTATATGTGTGTGCATTTTGATAAATTATAACTTTTTATAATCGATTTGTGTATAGTTTATGGTAGTAAATGATAAAATAGATTATTATTATTACAGGTATCTCCATGGAGTCAGTAGACTCATTGCAGGAGATCCAAACTATCAAAACAATATCTATCATACCTCTTCTTGAATTCATTTACAGACAAAGAATTCACATCTGAGTCAGGCAATGCATTCCATTCATTCACCACCCTCCAAGCAAAAAAATCTAGTTCTCACACCCTTGTTAACCAGACTTTTCCTTAATTTCCAGGGATGACCTCTTGTTCTTCCATCACTATCACACAGCTGAAATATTTCCCCTGCATCAATCTTATAAAAACATTTTAGTAATTTAAATGTTTATAGCATATCCCCTCTTCTCCACCTATCATATCAACCACCCTCTGCAATCCACAAGCTCTCAATCTATCAAGGTAGGGAGCATTTTTTATATCACTTACCAACTTAGTTACTCTCCTCTGAACCCTCTCAGCCAACAAAGAAACTATAAGTTACTAAAAAGGGATGCTCGACATCTGCTGCCAGTATTTTAACTGGCCAAAGAGAAAGTGGAGGAAGGATGGCTGCCGTTGCAGTGGAACAGTGACCATGGAAATACAGTACTACCTGTAGAATAAATAGTGCTAAAACTTTGCTTCTGTGAGATAAAGGTTAAAGTGCATATCTGTGTGTGTGTGGGGGGGGGGGAATATCCTATATTCAGAATTGTTATCATCTGCACAGCTTCGAGAATTTTTAGAGAGATTTGTGGTCACCCCGCAAACTTTGGAATTTGTATTCCACGTTCATGTGCCTGCCGGTCACCCTTCTCCTTAAATTCCCTCCATAGTTGTTTCTTTTTTTGCAACTCAAGCTTAATGGTGTTATTCATCCATTTAACCCCTACTTGATTTATTATTCGGACTCTAGGTATACAGTCAGCCATTGCTTCATGCAAGCACTTCTTAACTACCTCCCATGCACTATCAACTTCTAGTCCTTGCAGTTGTACATGCCATGGCACTGAACCAATCACACTCCTAAGCTTGTCATACTTTCCAGCCCGATAATTCCACATGTACCCTGTCTTAATTGAAAATTCTACACCTTTAGCCACCTCCCAAGTTAAGACCCTATGATCACTCTCACCGATTGGTGGCAATGTGGTCATATTTGTTACAGCCAAATCCTCAGATGTAATTACTAGGTCAAGCACTCTCTGACCCCTAGTATTTTCCATTACATGCTGTCGCAGATAGTTATCCCTTAATAACCGCATAAAATCCAATTCCTTCCTCCCGTGGGTCCTCTCCTCACTCCAATCAATGCGACCATAGTTGAAATCTCCCATAATAATCACCCTCCTTCCACCCATTTCTTCTATTTGCTTGTGCATACTGTCACCACCATCTTTTCCATCACCTGGTCTATAGCAGCACCCAATTGTATATTTAGTTCTGCTAGCCACAATCTCACACCAAATGGCCTCAAATGTGCTCTTTTCTCTATCCTGCAATTCAACTTCTATTCTCCTTGGCTGGAGCTCATCAGCTATCATCAGCTATCATCAGTCTGGGTGGTGTCCCTTCCCATAATGCTATGCATTATGGGAAGGGACACCACCCAGACTGGTTTCTGACTTTTATTGAGGTCTTATCAGTGGGAGCCAGACCAAGAAGTGATACCAAAGTTAAAATAATGAAGAAGTCATACTTCTATATACAAGTAGTCAAAAGGTGTCACAGTTGTTACTAAAATATGGATGTGTGATTTGCATTATGGGATACTATGACAAGTGATGAGAAGTCATCAGCCTCTATATACAAGTAGTCCAGTTGTGACGTTACTTCAAGTGCAAACTTTGATTGCTTACACATGGATAAAGGATGAAACCATGAATATGATTTCTTGTCTTTACTGTTTTAAGGATACTTGTGACATAAGACTGAATGATAAATGCACGTAAACACAAGAAAGATATTTAATTAACCAGATATTTCGGTCTGGAAATAGCAGACCATCCTCAGTGGTATTACAAGACAGTTATAAAAAATACAATCTAGAATATTAACAATAGATCGTTTAAAATGGAACAAGTTGCGTGATGTTATATCACTAAGTATGAAATGGAATATTTTGAAGTAGAGACATGATTAAAAAAAAAAAAAATTAATGAGTAATCTTGATTAGACTTTCCCAGATTTTTGATATAGATATACAGTCATTACGATTCAGGTTGGGACGATGGAGAAAGGCCTCCATGCTTTCTTTGAACAAACATTCAAACCTATAACAGGATCTATGTAAGAGGTGAGTCCTGGACCAAAGGATGTTGTGGTCAGTTTCAAATGTCACATTACAACCTACAGATCTTATGGTTAGCTTTGATATAGAATCTTTATATACCAATGTACCTCTCAAGGAAACTTTAAAATTACTTACTGACATCTTTCCTGAAGACATTATAAAACTTTTCGATTTCGTAACACATTCTGGATATTTCGTATGTCAAAATAAATTTTACAGCCAAGTAGAAGGAACGACCATGGGAAGTCCTCTTTCTGCTGCTTTAGCCAACTTTTATTTAGAACATTTAGAAAAAGTTCTCTTCTAATCTATTTTCCCCCAACCATCCTTTTAGGTAAGATATATAGATGACATCTTTACTATTCGGCCACATAGCAAAAACTCTTTACCTTCTTTTTTAAACAGTATCAATTCCTTGCATCATCGTATAAAGTTTACTATGGAAATAGAAGAAAACAACCAGTTATCTTTTTTAGACATTCTCCTCATCCGGTCACCTTCAAATATTCTTACATCTACAGTATACAGGAAACCAACGTTCACAGGTCGTTATATTCTTAAAGAATCAGCCCATCATCCATGTCAAAAAACAGGAATTATAAAATGCCTCATCAGAAGAGCAAAAACTAATTGTTCTACCTTTGATTATCTATAGAAAGAACTTTTTACTATCCAACAACACATGAAACTCAATGGCTTTTCTGAAAAAAGTACTCAACATCTTCTCAATTCTTATAATCCTCAACAAAACAACAAAGTTTCAATACGTCGAGTGCCAATTCCTTATATCTCCGGTATTTCAGAACCTATTGCAAGAATTTTAAAGAAATATGATTTAACAGTTACTTATTCACCTCTTAACAAATTGTCTTCTCATTTTCCTTCTCCAAAAGACAAACGCTCAACTTTATCTCTCTTCCTGGAGTTTATCAAATTCCGTGCAACTGTGATCTATCCTATTTTGGACAAACTGGACGTTCCCTTGAAAAAAGAACCCAAGAACATCAATCCTCCATTCTTCACAACAAACCTGAAAAGTCTGGATTGGCTCAGCATGGGATTGAAACTGACCACAACATCCTTTGGTCTAGAACTCGCCTCTTACATAGATTCCGTTATAGGTTTGAATGATTGTTCAAGGAAAGCGTGGAGGCCTTGCTCCATCGTCCCAACCTGAATCGTAATGACTGTATGTCTATATCAAAAATCTGGGAAAGTCTATTCAAGATTACTCATTAATAATTTTTTTTTTTTAATCATGTCTCTACTTCAAAATATTCCGTTTCATACTTAGTGATATAACATCACGCAGCTTGTTCTATTTTAAATGATCTATTGTTAATATTCTAACTTGTATTTTTTATAACTGTTCTTGTAATACCACTGAGGATGGTCTGCTATTTCCAGACCGAAATATCTGGTTAATTAAATATCTTTCTTGGTTTATGTGTATTTATCATTCATAATTTCTTGTCATCTTTAATTTATAGCATAACCAACTAGAGATGTTGGTTATGCCATAAATTAATCTAATCTAATCCATCTCTGGATTAGAGATGTTGAAAAACTTTCAACATCTCTAATCCAGAGAACATCTTTTCCTACTTGTCTATGGAAATATGACTTCTCCATTCCTTCAACCTTGGTATCACTTCTAGGTCTGGCTCCCACTGATGAGGCCTCAATAAAGGTCGATATAAAAACTTTAACAGATATCCACCTCTTTCTTATTGGAGTTTTAGAAGATTTAACAAGGCTGGGGAAGGAGTTCTTATTCTTGCTACACTGCTTGAGTCATTCTGTAATTTCCAAAAGGGATGCACAAGGGATAATCTTTATAATAGACTGGAAATACTGTGGTTGTATAATAAGGTTCATAGAAGTTTATGCTCCATCTGGAACCGTTAGACGAAAATTCTTCCAGGAATTGGAGTCATATTTATACGGTGCCCACTACATCATAGCAGCTGGAGACTGAAATTGTACTGAAAACCCCACATCAGACAAAATAGAAGGACACCTAAGTGGAAAATATGCACAGTTAAATATATATAGGTGGGATATGCACAGTTAAAAACATGTCTTGACAATGTTCAACTAGTAGACATATGGAAGATTCCCACTCTGAATTTCCAGGCTTACACGTACATGAATCAAGCTATTGGTACCTGTCTTGATCGAATTTATATCTCTTCTTCCCTTATAAATAGGATAATTCAGATAAAACATCTTGACATCAACATGTCAGATCATAATCCAGTTCTATTGAAATTCCACTGCATGGAACAAATAAAGATCACTTCTGGATCATGGAGACTTCCACAAAATTTTCTGCTGATCTTTTCAACCAAATTCCAGACCCTCTGTTGAAATCGGAATAATATTACCTGGAACTGGGATATATGGTTAAAATTCAAACAAGTAGTGAAACAGAATATGATTGAATGGAGAAAGGAACAGGCTTACCTCAAAAGAAAAAAGTTGAAAAACCAGTATAAAGAGAGAATCTAGTTTGTAGCAAACCAATGCAATGGTATAAATGCAGCAATGTCATTAGAAACATTAACATAAAGAAAGAAGTGGAAAGGAGAAAGTAGTAGAAGAAAGAAATTTTAAAATAAGAATACAGCAGCACTTGGCATATCTGCCAAGTGCTGAATTTTTCAGAACACTTTTCTTCTTCTTGGATTCCTGTATTAGGAAATTGTTTACCTGCAATGTTTTCAAGGGTTTAAAAAGTCTTCTGCCCATCTCCTGCTGGGTCTTCCTTTTGATCGATGTCCCTTTGGTTTATATTTCCATGCAAAATTTGGACATCTGTCCTCATTCATCCTTTCGATGTTGTTTTTCCAGTTCTATCTATAGTTTGTGACATCTTCTGTTATGTTAATTATACGATAACTGTTTTCTTACTTCTTCATTTCTTATCTTTTCTATTCTTTTACAGCCTGCATGCGGTCTTAGGAACTTCATTTCTTGCAGCTTCCACTTGTCTTTTATCTTGTTCTCCCCAAGTCCATGTTTCACTGTCATATTTCAGAATCGGTTTGGCTATTATTTTATATAGTTTTGTTTGGGTTGTTCTAGACATCTGTTTACTGAAGTGTCTATTCAAAGTTCCAATGATTGCTAGGAATTTTTGCTTTTTATATGCAATGTCAATTTCTCCATTGGGGCTTATGCAATTTCCTAGATTTAAATATGTTCACTTGCTCTATTACTTTGTTGTCGATAACAAGTTTGCATCTTTTAATTTCTTTACCTTGAAATGCTACTGAACAAAACAATAGAACATTCTGTTCGATTGTTTTGTTCAATATGTGCAGATTTTTCTGTAATGGGTCTTCATTTTCAGCAAAAATAAAGTGATCATCAGCATAAAAGAGACTGGTTAATTCTTTATTTCCTATTTTAATTCCTATGATTTTGTTTTTCCTCCATCCTCTTAAAATGTTTTCCATATATATTGAAGAGTATTGGTGATAATCCATTTCCTTGAATGAGACCACTATTGGTTTAATTTTTTTGGCTGTTTCATTATTAATTTTAACATAGCTTTCTTCCATTATATTTGCTATTGCTTTTGTGATTTGAGGTGGAGCTTTCATACAGTATTCTTCAGTACACAATTCACTAAATTCCACGAAGAAAGGATTACCCCGAAAATCTGTGTTGATGGTGAAGACATGTCCACCACTCAAGACATCCTTGAGTCCTTTCAAAAATCTGTTTGAGGACAATAGTATTATGTGAAATTATAACTCTTGGAACATGAATGGCTTTCCTATTCATATTCAAGTTGGGCTTGAGGGATCCATTACAGCATCTGAAGTTACCACAGCCGACAGAGAATGCCAGACAAGAAAATCCCCAGGACCTGATGGTTTAGGGATAGGACTTTACTGCGAGGGCTGGGATTTTATTCTTCCCATTCTAGTTATATTATTTAATTCTTTTCTCTCATCAGGACATATACCATATGAATTTGTAGCAAGCCATTCCATCCTCATTCCAAAACCTCATACCTTAATCAGCAGCTGAAGACCTATTTCTCTATCTAATACTGACTACAAGATATTTTTTTGCATTATCGATAACATGCCAAAGTAGGCATGAAATACTTAATTAAAAGCACATAGGTGTATGGAGTTCCAGGCCAAGCAGGAGAATTTACTCTGATTCTGCTATGTGATCTAATCTACTCAGTTAATACGAAAAAGCAGTCGACAGCAGTGCTATCAGCAGATCTTACTCAAGCATTTGATAATGTCCAGCATCCCTTTGTGTTCCACATCTGATAAAGGTAAAAAGTTGCTGTCCATTATTAAAAGAGCTTATGCCAACTACATTGCTCCTAGTTAAAGGATTCCTAACAGACAGGGTCAAATTTTAAAAAGGAGTCAAACAAGGTTACCCTCTTAGTCTATTACTCTTCGCATTGGTTTTTGAACCTTTCTTGCAGGAAGTCAAAAATACACATGCTGTGCAAAGAATAACTGTTCCTTAAACTATGAAACAAAATAAAGTATTAGAATATGCCAATGATGTAGTGGGAACTTTGAAGGATAACGATTCCATATACACATTTTTTGGTATTTGGGAGAAATTCAGCAAGATTAGTCTGCTAATGCAGTGAAGAAAAATTAAAAACTTTTAGAAAGTGGGATCTTAGAGGCATTCTTTTTGTACTAATCCCTAAAAGAGAGATCTAGTTATTGTTATTATTATTATTATATAACACTTCCAAAGAGTCCAAAGATCCATCAAGGGAGGAAACCTACTCTACAACTCTCCATCTCTGCCAACTACAAGAAACTACTACTATCATAATAATCACCTACACCAACTACTGCACACCACCATCACTAGAATTTTTTTGTCTGTAAATTGCATGTGTTCTAAAGGTCAATTTGTCTGTAAGAGGGATGAAAAACTTGAGTTTCTGGGAGTAAAACCCTGCTATCTCCACATGAGATCGGCTAACTCACCTTAAATTGGGGGGAAAAAAAACAAAGATTCCTCTCGTGACTACAAAATCGAACTTCAGCCTTTTCCAATCAAAGCATGCAATATATCATCATTCTTCCAACTGTGTTACGAAGGTGCTGATACCTGGAATTCCATTCTTCACTTACCTAATATTATCAGTTCAAGAACTTATATACATGAACATGGAAATCGGGGCCGCTTTCCCTTTCTTCTAAAGCCAGTATTTAAAACCATAATCTTCCCTGCTCAGTTGTACATGATAAATATTATAGACATCACAGAAGATGAAGAAAAGCAATTATATAGCAAGCCTGTGCAAGTTTTTTTGGTCTAGACGATACCAAGAAGTTAAAAATGAATTTCTTTAACTATCAAAGAAGCATGAAGGATTTCGGCTTCCAGTCTTAAAATTCTGCTATTTAAGCAATACAGCTTCAAAAATCCATAAAATGTTGCGGACCAATTACACATGTGGAGCCTTATCCGGTATTTGGGTTTCCTTCTTCCCCTGTTTGGAGTAAATGATTATAAAGTTCCAAAAGCTGAGATTGTTCCTGAATACTACAGCCTTCTGTGTTTAACTCTAAGATTGCTACAACATTCTGGCATTGACATTCTTTCTATTTAAAAAAAGTAAAATTTAGTACAAAGAAATCTTTCGCTTCTTTCGCCACAAACTTCAACAGTTGGGTGCTGATAACAGCACTTTGTTTTATAACTTAATGAAGTTTCAAGGATACCGTAACAGGAGGTATCATGCTTGGAGAATTGCATATGGCTGCCTTCCAGTCAATGCCATCAAATAGAGGTACTTTAATGCCCGAGTCCAATCTGTGACATTTGTTACCAATTGGAAACAGTAGAACATGCAATCCACATGTATCATAAATAGATCATGCAATGTAATGTGTTTGGCATATTCCATTACTTACAACAGAACAGCTTTTTTTTTGTTGTTGTTTTTTCCAATACCCACCACCTGTCAACAATGGGAAGAGAATGTTGATTTTTATAATTAATGAATTAAAATATCATTTATAGAAGGTAAGGAAGAAGCATGGATTTGAAAGCCAGCAATATGGCATACAAATGCTTTATGATATTGTATTGTGGAAATTTTATTGTTTAATCAAATGATTTTTGTATTTAGAAAGAAGTATTCCCAGGAGATATCAAATTTTTGACTAGGTGGTGTAGACCACCCACATTGTGCAATATTCACCAGGGGAAGATAAAATTCTGTCTATTTTTACTATGACAGGTCTTTTAAATGGGTCCATCCTCTTAGTTCAATGTAGTATCATGGTCAATTGCAGGGATGACTGGAGGGCAATCCCCAGTCAAGAAGGCCAATTCAAGGAGGTCAACTCCGATAAGGCTAACCACCTATTAGTCATCTTTGTGCTTAGTTTCAAATGGTTGTTCATCTACATGAGACTGATGTAAAAGGAAAACTGATAGCCCTTGACTAAATGATGATATAAAAGAGATGAAGCCTTTTTCTGTATCTCTCATAGTATCTATCTGTCTTTTCTTTCTCCTAATACTATCAGGCTCTCTTGCACCCCTATACTATCTATTCTAGGCCTATGATTAGCACTCCTTTACTTTTTCACCTCAATAATGGTTGAAATTGGTCTGGGTAGTGGCCCTTCCCATAATGCAGCATTAAACATACCTATAAGGATATGTGCATTGCATTGTGGGATACCAAGGCAATTGAAAAAGAATTGGCTGAAGCCTCTATATACAGGTAGCTCAGTTGTAAAGTGACTTCATATACAAACTTTGTTTAATTACATTTGATGTGAAGAATGAAACTAAGATTTAATTTCTTGGCATCTTTAATTTTTGGTATACACAAGTGAAAAAAACTTTCAACAATACTTGAAGAAACTGTTAATAAGCTCAAGCCACCATTAATATATGGAACACTAAAAATTCACAAACTTGATACCCTTCCCCACCAAGCCCATTGATAGTATATACAGTATATACATATAGTACATACAAACTTTCAAAATAACTGACAAAATCACTTGCTCCCCCTACCAGCTAACTCTTCCTTCTTTGCAAAAAAATTCTACTTCTTCAAAACTATATTAAAAAAAAAAAAAATTGCAAAAGTTCATACAAAATGAACTTCATTATTATTATTTGTCACCTCCAGGGAGAGCAAAGCCTCATCGAGGGAGAGCATCTACTCTACAACTCTGCTTCCACCACTCACAATTCACTAATTGACCGCAACTACACCAACGCCATCTACCGCCGACAACCACCACTAGTATTTCCACAGACAATCACAAACATCCATGCCCACGGCGAGATTCGAGCCCGCAGACTCATCACTGGAGAGCAGACACGGTAACCACTCGTCCAGCCAGGCTGGCCATATCACTTCACTATTTACTAATGCACTACTAAGTGAAACTCTTGATATGATAAAATCTCATTACACCTGCTCTAAGATGTTCAAATTATTCTAATTTATAGTACATGCTGATTATTTTATACAGAAAGGAAAAGTACACAAACAACTGGATGGCACATCAAAAGGTTC
This sequence comes from Typopeltis vanoorti, assembly GCF_054136105.1. Lineage (NCBI taxonomy): Eukaryota > Metazoa > Arthropoda > Arachnida > Uropygi > Thelyphonidae > Typopeltis > Typopeltis vanoorti. The sequence goes on from NC_143557.1 coordinate 1,579,635, forward strand.
TTTGCTATCTCCCACTTCATTCAATTCTTCACAGAACACTTAGATAACCAAGCATTCCACATAGCCATCCTCAAACCAGTGGTTTAGCTACCCACATCGCAAGCATCTGTGGAAGATGTTTACTATTTGACCACATGACGTAGATGCATTAGATACATTTTTAATGCATATAAACAGCGAATGTTTATATGCATTAAATAACTGTCTGCCCTTCTTAGGTACACACTAACCATACATTTTTCAAACGGCTCATTAACTCTTTTTTTTTCCTACTTAAAGAAAACCAACACATACTGGAAGATATCTGCACAAACAATGGCACCACCATCGAACACAACAGTATGGCATCACTATTATCCTGGAGTGTATAACTTGCGCTGTGACTGTTACATGGCTAATGTAACAATATATATTATGCTATACAGAAGACATTCAAGTTGGAGAGCCTGTTCTTGGAGTCAGTAAAGGCTGAAATACTCCAACCTTCAACTAGTGTGGCTTCATTAATCTGCTAAAACATTTTAGAGGGGGAGAGAGTTATCTTAGGGCTAAATTCAACCTAACAAACGTAAAAATGTATATTGATACAACATCATAAGGTGCAAAATTATAATCGGTCTGCATGATTATTCGAGTGGCTATGCGCTTCGCAACCATATGCCTGGGAAAGGAGTGTCCTGGGTTTGCTTCCTGTCGCTGATGTGAGGAGCTTAGGATCTTTCTCAGACATAGCCAAGTTAACCAGTCTTGGGCATGGACTGCAGGGTTTTTTTCCCAGTTTATCTGGGGTTATTCATCCCGCAAGCAGGCAAACCAGTCTTGAGAACTCAACATCTCTAAAGACATAGGATAACACCAGGAGGCATAGGGATAACCACCTTATCCTTGTTTATGGTTGCAGTTAAATGAATAGAAAACCCTCGACACCACAAGGTAAAAGAGGGAAAAAGGAGGAAGAAGAAGAAAACTATAATCTTCGGTCTTGTCTTTTATGATTTGAATTCAATTCATAACTTGAATTGAATTCATATATTCAATTCAAGTTATGTGTTGCAACAAAAGTAGTATTGGTGCACTGAAGATGCAAGTTTGAAATCAATTCAAATATAAGCCAATTAATAAATATCTTTTTTTTTGTATGATTTGTTGTTTTTGTGTAATGTAATGCAATGCAATGAAAAATAACAGATGAATCCAGGACTAAGATATCCTTAGTCCACTGGATAATGGCAATATCAGTGTTTAAAATAATGGTCAAGGAAGATTTTGAAACTTAATTCATTTAAGCACTGCAAGATATGTCAAATACTGAAAGGGAGTGGAATGTACTCACAGTAAAACTATGGACAAAATTTGAGGTTATTAAGAGAAATTCATTAATGTATAGGTTAATATGTGTTGTCAAAAGCACAGCATCTAGTTTGCCACAAAAGACAATGAAATCCAAAAAAGGAAAATCACCTACCATAACATGCAGTGATTTCTAGAGAAGAAACGAACATTCTGACTTCCAAAGGTAGAAAACAAACTAGAAGATGGCATCTTGATAATACATGTCAGAACCTATCAATTGTCCTAGAAATACAGTAATCCCTCGATTAGTGCGCCCCAATAAGTGCATCATTTTTTTCCGATACCCAAATTCGATTAGTGCGCCTCTAAAATTCGATTAATGCACCTATATACATCTTAAAAATAAATGTTACAGATTTTAAAAATTTTCTATCTATACATTTTTATGGTTAACTATTTTAAAAAAATCACTCATCAGAATGAAATAATTTAGTTACCGATTTAAAACATTTTATAAAGTTATTTTTAATGGCATACTACATTATTTCCATGTATACCATGTATACTATGTTCCAAATTTTTACTGCAAAAATTTATGTCATCTGCTATAGTACGCCCACAGATTCGAGACCCTTCGACACTTCTGCACATGTGACAAAAGGAGAATCTATTCCGATAATAGGGTAATCAATCCATCTTCTGGGATGAGTTGTTTATTATTACACGTCGGAAAATTAACTTCTCTTTTATGATCATTGTAGTTTTTAAAGTGGTAACTATTTTGCATGTATAACAGTTGGGAAATTTTATCTATAAAGCACGTGATTTCGCGTGTTGGCGACCAATTTGTACGTTCTTCATTTACTTCTCCCCTTCAATGATAACATCCAAGAGTTAATTAAATCTCATTCTGAAGAATTGAGTGATTCCGACCTGCTAAATTTAGATCCAGAGCGAGAAGATCTCTAAGAATATGAAGAAAATTTAACCACTGATAGTCAGCCAAAAGAGATATCACAGAAACAATTTGAAAATATTTTTCGTACAATCGAAGTTTTTAAGCAGCAATGCTTAGATTCATTCATTATGCCTTATCTCTCGAATTTTCAATCAAAGTTAAAATGCCTAACTCATTTAACTAATATACTTACATACGTCTTCTTTCAGTTAGCAAGTTTCTTTAAAATATCTTTTCCTCATCTTGCTGAAGTAGACTTGAAGAATAATCGCTCAGACAATGGGAATACATTAAATGAGCAATTCCAGATGCACTTCCAATAAAACCAACTTCACTATGGATTGCATACTGCTCCTTGGAACATATATCACTTGCTTCTCATGTACAAAGGCTTGATTCATTATACTGCCCTTCAATTATTAACTTGAAGAATAGTTAAAGATGCATATAAAAATTTTCCGAGATTAGAGAACTTAACTCGGTAGTTTATTCCATCCACTTTTTAGCTCTCCTTCTCTGCTTGCCTACTAGCTTAGCTAGTGTTCTTCTTACCCAGTGACCACTATTCTTAAAAAAAAAAAACTATTCTAATGGACAACTAATGTGCATGCCCACTACTGAGATTCAAAGTGAAACTCAACTGACAAAAATGGTTGGAGTTACTACAGTTCTTGCATACTGTACAGTAATAGTGTATGGCATAAGAACACTACTATAAACAAACATATAATAATAGATATATATACAGCTTTATTTCTATATGAATTCCTAAGGATTGCAACATTACAATAACAAGTTAACTGTTCAAATACACTTAAGTTTCTTTTGTATTGCTACTGCTTAACCACATGGCAGTCTAGCACTATTAACATGTACAATTGAATTACTACATGTGCACACACAAATATTCTTAAATATTACTTTATCATATAACAAAAACATGTTCCTCATTAATAAATTTTTTACTCAATATATATAATACTGTAAAAACAAACATAATAAGTAAAATTATGTGAGATTTATATAATGTGTTTGCATCAGAAGATTGGGGGGGGGTGAATTCACAAAATTATAGTCTCAGTTTCCAAGAAGAGAGCTTATGTCTACATATCTGGAGAGAGAGAGAGACCTTGTCAAGGAAAGGTCCAAGGTGTTGAGAGAACGATGCAGATTATCCAGTGAGGATAGATGGAAAAAATGAACAAAACTGTCATTTTCTCAACACATTGCACAATTTCTTAACAAGCTCTCTCCTACTAGTTTAGCTAGTGTTCTTGCATACTATTTGTGAATGTCAGCTCTCTCTTCTTGATAATCAAAACCAGTAACTTGTCCAAGCTTCATTTTCTATGGAACATTCTTCACACAATCAATCTCAGCAGTATGGTGGTCCTGCAATATATGTTGACTTCAGTAATTTCTAAAGCTTTTTTTCCATGGTTGGATTTGTGTTTCCAGTCCATGCAGGCATAAACAATTTGTTCACTAAATGAGCTGTGTATATAATTACTATATATATAATATTTGATTAAGTAAATTATTTTTTGGATACTTTTGGAATAATTATTGGCTTCAGCTATAATAGTTAAAGAAAAGGATTCTTAGAATTGAATAAATACTTGAGTCTGAAAGAAGTAATAGCATTTCCACAGACAAACCATTTTTAGCATTTTTCAGCATTCAAGAATAAATAATTACATCAATAACAACAAAAAAAAATTTACACAACTTTCTCTTCCCTTCACAATCCATCAGGCATTAAGATTTTATTTTGTTTCTGTCTTAATACTGTTACATCCTGAATGAAGAACTTTAAAAAAAGAAACAATTCATTCAGGATTTAACAAGTCAGAAAAATCAGCTGAGAGAAAAAACTTGTACTCAAGCAGAAGAAATAAAGTACTAACTATAAATAGAAATAGAATTACCTCCTTTTAGTAGAATTGTAAGACCATGTAAAGAACTTTGTGTATAAGTTGGTATTATATGAATGCATCATGTATACAATGAATGGGTAAATTAGATGTAAACAATAGTCCAAAGGTAACGGGCGAGCCTGAGGCATTGGCAATCTTGGAAAGCGATGCACATTCGTTTCCCAGAGATCTCACAATGTGCCGAAATTCCCGCGGATGAAGAAAGTAGCGGGCAGGAAAAGATTGCAGAAAGTAAGAGGGTGCTATCACAGCTAGTAACAGGGTGCTAAAAAGGGGGGAAGTGAAGGGAGAATAAAAAGGGTTTGCACCCCTTTCTCAAGGCTTTTTTTGCCTATTTTACTGGGTGATGATTTGACTTCTCCTGTGGACTGGAAGTTCCTGATGGTGTTTCTTGGCGATAGTATGATATCAGATGGTGCGCCTTTCCCTTCAATGTCTGTATTTCTGCCAGTACTAAAGCATGAGATGTCGGCATATGCTGTCTTCACTCCTTCGCTGAAAGTTCCGACAGAATAATATCGCAGACATATCCTATGAACCGGCAGTAGAAACGAGGATGGCCTGAAACAGATCGGGAATGGACGAGGGAAAAACAACACGTGCAGAGCATAGCTTAATCTGATGACCATAGTGACCCACCACATGGATGCAGGCTTATGGAAGTATCGAGAGGTAATTCAAACAAAGAAGGACAGTTCAGACGGACCTAGAGATCCTGCCCCAAGAAATGGTAAAGTACAGATTTTGATGTATAATTACCCAGTCAGTAAAAGGTAAAGATAGTGTAATAATCGAGTATGGACAGTATTTAAGAACTTTAAGTGATTATTTAGCAGTGGCTAATGTCCATAAGACAAATTGTCTGGAATGATCATAGATGTTTGTGACTAGTTTAATGTGCAAGACTAACATAGTAGGTAGAATATTGATTAGAAGTGTATAATATGTATATTATGTGTGTTTAATCTCTAACTCAAAAGAAGGATTTATTGTTCATGCATTAGAGTATTAATCAGTTTGATATAGGTTGATTTAGCATGTCATTGAACTAATTGAAAGTGAGATTGGTCTAAGTGTATATGTCTTTACATTCCAATAAATATGTTTTTTCTTCTATACCTGAGTTTTTGCCTGTGATATGAATCAAAACTACCACTCATTAATCTGAACCATAGCAGGGGGAATTGAAAGAAAGGTATAACATGTTGTTATAGAGGTTATGACTGCAAACCAGAATTTACTCAGCCACAGTAAAGCGTTTAATTTATGAGTTTAAGCACTAAATTTATTCACCTATGTGCACAAAAAGTCTGGAAAAGTCTCCCTGAATAAGAGTCCCCTCTATTCTAAGACATCGGCTGGTGCAGCTTTAAAAAATAAATTTGTCAATATCTGAAGAGGAGACAGCCCCAGAAAGAAATTAGAGGATTCGTTTCTTTTAGCAAGGAATAACCTTTATCAGTCAGGGTAAGCACGTGAGTAAAATTAGGAATCGACTAGAGATATAGAATTTGCTTTCCTTATAGAATGAACCCCTTGAGGGTACATGGCAAGAATTTGATGATGATGATGATGATATAGAATGAAGACGTAAGAAGTAATACAGATATTAGAGTCAGGGAAATTTTGTAAGTCTTGTAATCATTGTAGAGAGGTAAATTCATAAAGAAAGTAAATTATTATAGGAAAAGTAACGACATAACAATACTTTAAATTTCAAATTTTTGGTTTACATCACATAAAAGCTAGAAATGATTCAACACAAGCATTAAAAAAAAAACTCTTAATTAATAGTTTTACATTCAACTGGTTTCAAAAGTGATATATAATAAAGCAATGTAGGATATCCTTACCTACAGCACTCTCACGTAAAGCTTGTTTAATAACATAACACAATTTGGCAGGATTGCTTGCTAGATTATCCCCTTCACATAAACCATTTGTCAAAGGACTACTAGCAGACACAGAGAGAGGTGAGTCCTGTGCACTTGCTTTTCCACTAAAATAATCTATAATGTGGTTGGCACATGTATGCATCTCTGTAACAAGACTAGTAATTTCTGAAATGGAAGAATGACAAAACCTCCTTAAAATGTTACATGAATAAATAACCATAACATACTTGCAAAATTTTATGAAATCATTTTAAGAAATAAAAACAAGACAATTAGTTTACTAAGAAATGCATATAAAGTGTTGGTGGTAGTAGGTACTGGTAGCGTGAGGTGTAAGTATATACAAAAAATTATTATTATTATTATTCAGGCCTCCATGGAGTCAAAAGACTCATTGTGGGAGGTCCCTCCTAGGAAACACGAAGTCTATCATACCACTCCTTAAATGCATTGACCATTCTCACTCTCACCACTCCATCGAGCAATGCATTCCATGGTTCAACCAACCTCCATGCAAAGAAACCACTCCTCACCCTCTTTGGAGAGGTAAACTGAATTACTTAGTGAATTATGACTTTAACAAACCATGTAGATTGTAGTGTAGCTTGTTTTCTGTATATAGTGCATATGTCCCAGAAGATGACCTTGATATAAAGGTCGAAACATCGAAAGTGGATCTTAGTTTATATTAAACTAAAGTTTTACTCAAACACAGTAGTTGTCTCCATAATTTTCCAAAATGAATTACTTAGTTATTATTTCAATATGTGAGAGCTGTTTGGTAAAGTACTGATTGCTGTGAATTGACAATGGTACATTTAAGTAAATTAATTTGAACGTTTGTTGTTCTGATTAATGAAAAAAAATATAATGCTGCAATAATGGCACTAAAGCATAGCAGAGTCAGGGCAATCAGGAAATGATTGTTGTTTTAGCAGACAAAGGATATGAAAGGAGATAAGAACTGAGTAAGAGAGGATATGAGAGAGTTACTAGAAGAAATGAAAATGAAGCACGAGAGAGAAGACTAAGTTGGTTGTCATTGTATGAATGGAGTGAACTGAGAAAAAAAGAGCAATGATTGCAAATAAGCTAATACACAGTTTCCTAAAAGGAATGAAGTTTGAAGGGGCATGAAGTAAATCTGTTGGACAAAAGGACATATATAAAATGGAAGGCCTGTATTAAAAAGGAATTGGAAGTGTCAGGATAAAGCTGTGTTAAGTGACAGAAAGGAAATTCAAAATAAGAAAAACTACAGTCGCTACATGTAGATTACAGGTGTATGTGCAGGCACTCTTGAGGCAAGCAATCTGAAAATGGGATGATCAAACAATCTTAATGGAAGTTTCTCAGGTTTCAAGACTGAAGAGAAGTCCTTAAAAAGATTCAAACAGTATACCTATTGCTTACTTTGACTTGGACAAAATACATGGAATGAATCTGATGGATGAAACAGATTATATATAATTGAAGGGTTCAGTTTGAATAGATTCAGAGTCTGGCAGCTATTTTATTTTATTTTATTTTTAAATATATGAATCATTTGCATGAAAGAACAGAGGCAAAATCGGTGTATCAGTGAAACTACAGCTGATTAGGTACACAGGTCAGTATGCATAGGGCTGAAAAGGTATCTGTTGGGCCCCAAGGAGATAATGCAGTTCACATATGCTAATACATACATATCAGGAATCAGAGTGAGGAGTTCAAATATTGGTTTGCGTGGGCAAAATTGTAGGATTTAACAAGACTTCAATTACAGAATAATACAGTTATAAGAAGGGAATGCAAAGAGTACTATATTTTCAGAGAAAATAGAAACACCACCAGGACAAAAGGGATTTACTCATGATAGCTGAAGAATTGCAACCAAGAAGAGAGGTTCCAGGAAAGCAAAGTAAATTTTAGTTCACAAATTATTTTCATCCTTATTTTGTCCAAGCATCACATAGTAAATCTTTGTATGTGAATTATCTTCATGACCTGACAACTTCTATACAGAGATGGTTAACTTTTTATCACACTCACATACATTCCAAGATGGAAGATCTGGAGCAAATCAATTTTTATGTAAATTAAAGATACCAAGTGTTTTGCCACACAAAATAACCAGAAAGTAATACATGCGCAAAGAGCATATTCCCTCCATATCTGGAGGGAATTTGTTCTGTACAAGAAGAATTGTGTCATTGATTGGGACATTCATAAAGAGGGCAGGGACATCAAAACTGACTAATAAATCATCTTTTTCTAATGTTCTGTCTTTGATTATGTTTATAAAGTGTTGTGTGTTTCTGATATAAACATAATCAAAGACATTACATTAGAAAAAGATGATTTATTAGTCAGTTTTGACATCTCTGCCCTCTTTACGAGGCTATAACTAGCTATATCATCTGCAAAGTATGGCCAGTTAATATCAATTCTATTTATCTTAATTCCTGTTTCTATTAATTCTTTCAATTTATTTATTGCATCTTCAATGTAGGGATTAAACAGTGTGGTGAAAGGGAGCACCCCTGTCTTATATCTCCGTATTAAGTTAAGGGGATAATAAATCCCTCATTATTTTATCTCTCATCAAATCCCTCATTAAAGAGCTTCTTGGCTCTTTACCTCTACGTATTCTTACTATTGCAGTTTCTGTTTCATTGCTGGCTGTTTCAATTACTGCTTCTTGGTACTTATAAAGATTAAATATGATGAAACAAGTATGGTTGCATTAATTTGCCAAAGATCTGGATGACAGTCATTCTGAGACCAGTTAGTCTGTTTTCTTCAAAGTAACAGTTAATTGGCCAATAGAGGATTCTCTTCTAAAGATCAATTTCTTCCTCTTTCACATCCTGCAGTGTATAAAGTTCCTTGTGCCTTTCAGTTTAGCCAACTTATGAACAGACTGGTAGATAAGTTAACAATTTGCCCTGAAGGACAGAAAAATTGTATCTGCCATCATCTCTATAGCTTCAGTGAAAAACTGATGTCTTCCTCCATTTAATCTCACATGAAGGAGTATCCAGAGCATGGTGTGCTAGTCCCACCTTACCATAGACATGATGGCAGATACAATTATTGTGTTCTTCAGGGCAAATTGTTAACTGATCTACCAGTTTGTTCATAAGTTGGCCAAACTGAAAGGCACAAAGAACTTTATACACTGCAGGATGTGGAACAGGAGGAAATTGATCTTTAGAAGAACTAATGAAGTTAGCTAGCTGCATGAGTGGTCTAAAAGTGGAATGGAAGTCATATTTGTAGAGAACTTTTAGATATATTATGACCTTTTTCTTGACCACTAGTATTAATAAATTAAAGACTTAATTCTGTACGTTAGTCAAGTAAATAACAGTTTAATATCCGACATGTTTCACTAACTAATATCTGTCAGCATTTCGAGGATACACTGGTAAGCAATGGAAAGTAACAAAAACTAGGAAACTAATCTACAATTCTAAAAACACGCGTATTGTATCACGCACAGTGATAACTTTATATAATTTTTAGAATTGTCGGTTAGTTTCCTAGTTTTTGTTACTTTCCATTGCCTACCAGTGTATCCTTGAAAATGCTGACAGATATTAGTCAGTGAAACATGTCGGATATTAAACTATTATTTATTTGATTAACATACAGAATTAAGTCTTTAATTATTAACTTTTAGATATATTTTATAATGTGCCCTTGATATATGGCAGTGGTGTTCAACCTTTTTTACTACGCGAGCTACTTTCCTATAAAAAGTAATTTGCCGATCTACTCTATTATATTTAAGTTATTCAGTGATCTACTCTCTTATATAGATCACTTTCCCCCAACCTGATATCTGATTACGCACAAATAAACAACTAAAAACTTTGTGTATTTAAAAATTTATTTATCACTTTTAATTATTTTAATACAACAAAAAAAACAAATATATTGCAATAAAATATTTATTTCTCTATTTTGGAAAACCAGAGTTAGAAAAAACAACAGACTGATTACAAACTCACAAGTTACAGGAAATGCTGGTTGATTAAAAAAAAAAAAAAAAAGTTAATGTGAAATTTGGCATTGTTTGGACCTCGCAATGTTTTCATAGTCAAGTTAATATGCAGAAGTGGCCAATTGCAGACAATCATCCAAACGATCATTTGTAATTTGGTTTCTTAATTGATTTTTTTATGACTGTCATATTTGAAAAGGTGGATTCTGACAAGTATGTCGATCTGAAACATGACAGAATTTTTCACGCAATATCAGTTAATATTGGGAATTTTTCGTGTGCATACTTCCAAATGATTTCATTGTTTATTGATTTTAAATGTAAACTATTCTGAATGTTTATCATCTCAAGTTCTACTTCAGCTTGGTTTATATCAAACAGCCCACTAATTTTATTTTGAAATTTCTGTGATGTTTAAGTTTTCTTTAAATGCATTATTGATAAAAGATACAATCATTTCAGTTTTATTAAAATCTTTAAATCTTGAATTTATTTCTTCCTCAACTAATTCTATTTCATGAATAAATTCTTTCAAACCATAGCGAAGCATTTCTTGATTTCGTTCAAAAAATTTTAATAAATATGAGAGATGTCTAAATTCGCGGTCATTTATATTTTTCTTTAATAAAAGTAAGTATTGTTGGAAAGTTTTTATTGAACTTAACATGTCAATTAAATTTTTATCTCTACCTTGTAACTCTAAATTTAAATTGCTTAATTTCGTATAGAAATCTACTAAAAATGATAAGTGTAACAACCATCTTTTATCACTCAATTGATAAGAATCTTTCTAAAAATTAACTTCAGCTGAGCCAGCGAACATTATTGTACAACAGAAGTTCCCCATCATCATCTGCCTGTAAGTTAAATAACTGCCATTGCAGGGCTTTCCCTCGAACAGAATTTACAATTTTAAATGTAATATCCAAAACATCTTTTGTGTTTAATCTTTTACTACACAGTACTTGTCGGTGAATAATACAGTGGTACGTTTAAAAATCTGGATATTTGTCATCGTTTTTACATAATGAAATGAAGCCCGATTTATTACCTATCATTGCAGGAGCACCATCAGTAGTAATAGACACAAGTTTAAAAAGAGGAAGTTTGTGTTGTTTCACAAATTCATCAAATGCCAAAAAAATGTCTTCTCCCCTAGTCCTTCCCAATAACAGTATAATTTTCAATAGTTCTTCTTTACTTGAATAATCTTGAAATACCATGCAAATAAATACCATTAACTGAGCAATATCAGTGAAGTCGTTCGATTCATCAAATTGTAATGAAAACGCAACACACTGGTGAATGTCTAACATTAAATGAGTATTCAGATCGGCACTTAAAATTTCAACTTTTCTCATAACCATTGTTCTGGAAAGTTGTAAATCTTTAATATTCATAATGATTTAATTTTTATTTTTAAAATTAGAAAATAAAGATTCTGTTGCTGCAAGAAACGATTCTTTTATTAACTCTCCATCAGTAAAAGGTTTTTCGCTTTTGCTAATAAACAACACACTTTCAATGATACAATAGTGACTGACATTGATTTATTTATTACTTTCGAAATCATATTTTGTTGTCCAGAAAGCCCTGCCTTTAAATTTATAATTTTTGATTTACGTATTTCGGAATTTTTGGGAAAATCTTCATCATATTTTGCATGTAGCGTCAAAAATGTCTCTCAATATTACCTTTTTTTTTGGAATTGCTACAAATGAATTACAAATCAAACAACAACATTTTCCATTTACCATTGTAAAGAAAAAAATCCGTTTCCCATGCCTTGTGAAAATGATACGTCTTCGATTTCTTTGATAAACTCATGATTATCCTCAAATTAAACGAAACGCATACGATGTGCTTTTGTTATACGTCTACTTTTGCTATCCAGTCGTTACTGGGACATTGTAAACTTTTATTATTATTTAACTTTGTATACTTGTAATTTCTATTAATTACTTGTGATGTCTTTTACTCTATACTTTATTCTACGTTATTCTAATTTGCTGTACATGCTTTCTCTCTCTCAGAATCTCTCTTGTTTATCTTATTACGTGCTCAGTTTATCTACTTTTCGCATTACGAGTCTTATGCCTAAGATATTAGAAAATTTATTTAAAATCAGACTGTGCCACTAATATCTTTGATTAGCAAAAAGAACTCAAATATATGGCTGGTAGATTTCTCTCTCTCGTTCTCTAACACAAATTCCTACATTAAAACTTTCACAAACAGTCGTGGTCTATTCTTTTTCTTAATTTCGCACATTGGCTGACTCGCTTAGATTCCCGGTCAAGAAGTCTGATTTATTTTAGAAACAGTGCAGTTGTAAATAAAAAACAGGCAGCACTCTTTTAACAAGAAAGTCAAATGACAATTATTTACATTACAATGAAATATACACAATTTTAACATTAGGGAGATTGCTTTCTCTATCCATCTATAAAAACTCTTTAGCAAAAATTAGAACCTTCTTTCTTCAACATTAAATACTTCTTTAACACATAAGGTTACCTACTCTCAGTTTACAAATTTTTACTTATTAATCTCTAAGCTTACTCGTAAAGAGTTTACCTAAATCTGTGTTAAGTTATCTTCACACATTTGATATCAACCTCTAACATGCCAATTGATACTCTTATGGACATTTCTTAACACTATTAAAAATATATCTTAAAAGTCTTTCTTGGATCAACCATAACAGGAATTATAAAAAAGTTTTGAACTTACAAAAGCTCTGTATCTCACCTTCAGTCAAAAGTCTTTCACTAAAAGTTCTATGGCAATTCTTTAGTCTCAGATCTTCTTCAGGAAATTTTGGCTCAGCTGCATATCATCGGGAACGTAGCAAGCTGCGGGCTCATTCAGCTCCGGCAAAAAGTTACTCTCCCTTGCCGAAAAGAAAAACTTACGAGCGAAGGTGCTTCATGAAATTTGCCTTACCTTTTCTCCTCTGCTTGGGCTCGCTGAAAATGCCTGGACGACTGCCTTCTTTTTTTGCCGTTTCAACAGCTAGAACTGCTGCCAACTGTTAACTGGATCCCTCTCTGGCCTGGAAACTTTTCTCTGGCAATTGGAACTCTTCCTTTCGGCAATTTGAAACCTTGTCTGTGGCGTAGAAGTAGTCTCTCTCTAGTAATGTGTCGAACCGAGAAGCTCCTTTCTGGAAGCAAGAAACTCCTCTCTCAAGCAACGTGGATCCTGGCAGCCTCTCTGTCGGTGACTCTGGACTGGGCGGCCTCCTCTCTGACAGCAATTCTGGAACCAGGACCCCTTCCACTTGCTTCAGTCCCTTTTTATTAGGCCTCCTCTGATACCTCGCATGAAGTTTGGCAACCCCCAAAGAATTGGTATGATTCTTTCATCTTAAGTTTCAAGTTTGGCACACCTTTTGTTCTCCTCCGCTTTCTTTTGATTGTAAGTTGCCAGCCATCGGAAAGTTGTTTGAACTCTTTCTGACTGACTTCGGAGATGTTTACATTTAGAGCCTGCAAGCCTTTCTCATATATACAAGTTTCAAAAGCAATCTTTCTAATGCTGCCATGTACAGCTTCGGCGACAAAAACAGTGCCTTTGTTTTTAACACTCTAACATATTCTTATTAAATCAGTATATACAGTTAGCTTCAAAAGAGTTATTTACAAAAACATCTAATACAAACTATACCGAGACAAACAAAGTTTATTTTTTAGAATATTCACATGGGACTTAACCTAAGTAAAAAATCGATGTAATGTGCTTTGGAATATTTAATATTTAACCTACAATTGAGTTTTTACACTTTGCTTATAATCGTATTCACTCATCTCGCTGTTTGACGTCCACTAATCCAAATTAATACATTTACCCGAACTTATAAGAAAATTACTGATATGACAATTTTAACGAAAAATAAATAAACAATAGCAATACACTTAAAGCAAATTAAAAATAATACAAAATAATGATAAATAAAATATTACGTTTTCAGTTTTAATTAAATTTGTAAGTAAGGAGGAATACACAAGAGATCGACCAAAAATCGCTTTGCGATCGACAGGTTGAACACCCCTGATATATGGGACTGGAATAATTTTACTGTAATCATGTGTGATGATTGTAAGAGGGGTTGATAGATACACGTAATATTTTATCTATTTTGCATGGGGTATAGCCAATGGCTAAAAAGGTGTTACAAAGGCCACTGAGCTCAGTTTTAAGTAGTGTGTCATTTGAACAATGAGTCCTGTCTCAGTGATTAAGTGTTTTGAGGATGCTATATTGTTAGGATGTGTGGCAGTGTGATTGCTTATGTAAGTACCATCATGTATGTGTGGGTTTTTTGTAAATGGAAAAAGATAATGAACCATTAGCAAGTCTTGTCACTACTGTATCTGGAAAGGTGAGACAATTGTTATTTTCTTTTTCTATACAGAAGTTTAGTTTTGGATGCTGGCTGTTGAGACATGCTAAAGATGTATTCAATGTTTTTGGGCCATGAGGTCAAATGGCAAATACATCAACATAGTGCAGCCAGATCATTATTTGAACCTAAATGTGGTGAGTGCTAGATTTCCAAAATGTTGCATGTAGAAGTTGGTTGGGGTGGGGGGTAACCAATGGCAGTCCCATTCAGCTGTTTATATATATTTTTTGTTTCCATAAGAAGCAACAGGAATAAATGCTGAATTTGAAAAATTCAATTATATTAGAAGAGAAATGTGGCTTATTAAGGTCAAGAATCTCTGCTAAAGATACATTGGTAAACAATGATGTAATGTCAAGGCTCAATCTCCTTCAACTCCTTGGATGCCTATTACCCAATCAAGACATCGTTTATGTTACAAACAACAGAGATGAGAAAGGGAAAGGGTATAAAAAAACTAATTAGTACATACTCATGTGTATTCTGTCATGGGTTTGTTTCCACACACACACACACAGTACATATGACAATACACATATGAAAGAAAGCACAAATCTTTTAACTTACGTTGTTTAAGAGCAGAATTTTTTAGAAATAATTCACAAAGTTCACCAAATTTCTCAAATCCTGTTAATCTTGTTACTAGGACTACGCAATTTCTGGCTGTTTCTTCTTGTAGATTATTTGGCAGGCATTCACAGTACAAATAATGAAGAATTGCATATAATACATCTTCTGGCAAACCATCAAGTGGAGAAGGATTCTGTATCCAAGTAAGGCTTGGATTGCCAAGTTGTAAAACTATTTTATGCACTTTAAACTGCAATGTTAAAAGAAAATTTAAATTACAACCAAAGAATAGAAATCAGATTTCACTAAAGTTTTATTTATATGTTTTCATATTAAACAAATTCTGACTTCAATTGTCAGTAAAACACCAAAATAAAAATCCTGCTGTTATGTTCTTAGGAAAGTGGCTCTCAAAGCATACTTGCTCGGTGGCCTAAAGAATTTAATCTAAAAAATTTAAGGTACATCAGTGTCTGTAAATTTGAAGTTTTTAACAACCTACCTACTAATTACTTGAAGTAAATCCCAGATCACTGCTCTTACATTACCTACATACACACATACATAGTGTGCTTGTTAAATAACAAGACAATTTTTCATGGGTGTACTATGCATAGAACTGGGCAAAACAGTATATTATTTTAACTGCTATAGTGTAAAATACCTTCATTAATTCTCTTCAAGGTGCAGTTTGAGTTAGATGGAATTAGTGCTTTGTGTCAGAAATTCAAAAATGAAACAACAAATAATGGTAAATTTTTATCTTAAACAGGGGAAATCTACCTCAGAAAGATATAATGATCTTAAACTGGTGTAAAGGGAAGACTGTCTATAACATACAAAAATTGTTGAATAGTCTGTGCAATTTCAAAATGGCAAGGATTCATTACAAAATAATCCATGGCAAGGAAGATCTGTCTCACTTTAGCTTGATGAAAATGTGGGAAAGGTTTGTGAGCTCATCAACAGCAATCATAGAATCACCAAACAAATTGGCAAAGCATGGAATGCCAATTGCCAATATATGTGAAACAAGAAAATATTTGACTGCAGAAGTTTTCAGTCAAAACAAAGCTGATTCTTTTCTTTGGCATTCATATAACTGTTTATAAGGAACTTGTAACAACACATGAGATGAGTGAGAGGAGAGCAGTACAGAACATACAGCTGGCTGTACTGCACAACATTGTGGCATTAAACATGAAGCAGTTTTTGAATTCCAAAATTAAAAGCTTGTTACTGCAAAAGATTTTGCAGTAACAAGCTTTTTTTATTTTGTTTCCAATATTAAAAATAAAATTCATAGGATGCCCATTTGACTCGGTGGAAGTCATCCAGAAGGAAGTGGCCACCAGACTCAAAGATATCCTCGCCAGCCAGATGTGCTTTGAAAACTTGTATGAATGATACAAACATGTTAAGGCAAAGATTATATTGAAAATAAATAAACGATATTTCTTCCTGTAGTTTCTTCCTGAACCCAGGTCTTTCCGACCCTTTGGTCGGAAAGACCTGGGTTCGATTCCCATCAATGACGTGAGGAACCTTTATCTGGTCTCTTTCAACTAAAGGCGAGTTAGCCGGTCTCATACGGAGGTAGAGGGTTTTTTTCACCTGGAAACTCAGGTTTTTCGTCCCTCAGAACAGGCAAACTAGCTCTGTGAATACACACTTCTACAGACGTAAAACACTTCTGGAATAAGGAGAAACCAGCCTATTCCGTACGGATTTCGGTTTCGAATGCCTGAATGGCAAAGTGTGGGTCCATGCGAGAGCATAAATCAGGAAAAGTTGCTCTCATTTTTATATGAATTCTGTCTCATTATATAAGAGGCACACTGTGTATAGTTATGCTTATTAGGACAACCTTTAACCTTTCTGATTTCATTTCAGTGGTTAAATAGTGGAGGTGCTCAATGACATAGGATTTTTGTATATAATATCTATACACATATTCTCAGTAGGAGTCCATTCTGCAGGAGGTGAAATTACGTATGATAGGGATGGGGGAGGGTGAGAAGAAATTAGAGAAGATCCTTTTATATATCTCCAATGTTGAACTTGGCCAAATGGTAATTTCACCAAACTTATAAAGAATGCGGTTTCTAATCTACCACAACCTGAACATGCTGTGCATAATTATAATTAATCTTAGTAAATCTATTTATTAGACTTTGATCAAGTTAATGTAGATGAAAACTATTCACAGTAATTTCAGAAATGTAGAAATAATTAAAACCACATAATTCAAGACTGTCTTTTGAACAATATATAGGTTGCTCAAAATCTACATTATACAAGTAGTCCTCGACTTATGATGACTCGACTTACAATGGCCAAAAATTATTATTAAAAATTCTCATATTTAACTTTGCCGCCAGCATATACATACATATATCACATTGCTTGTGTATACGCATCAAAGCGTCACCATTAGTCCACAAGCAAAGCCTATCACCCATATGCAATAGCCACTGCTATGATTTACAAACTTCTAACTTATCTAATCAGCAGTCATGCTAATCAGCAGTCGAAGCGTTCATTTCTCTCGTTGCAATTTTTGTATCTCGTCATAACCCTATCATATCCAGTAAGAGAAGTAATACTACTGATGAAAATTCCAACATAAAAAAGAAGGCGAGAAAGCTTCAAGTTAAGATGTTAAAATGAAGGTCATTAAAGCATATGACAAAGGAAAGAAAATTGGTGAAATAGCACAAGAAGAAAAACTATCGCATTCAACTGTTTCAACAATTATAAAAGATAAATCAAGAATAATGGAGGCAGCTAAAGGGGCAGTTAATATGAAATGTACAATTTTAACGAAAAAAACAGAATGGCCAATTCATGAAATGGAGAAGCTTTTAATGATATCAATAGATGATCAAATCAACAAGAATATTCCTCTCAGTTTGTTTACGATTCAAACAAAAGCACGCAGTCTATTTGACAAAATTTAAGGAAACAACAAGAAGATAAATATGGCGAGCATACATTTAACACTAGTAAAGGTTGGTTTTATCGATTGAAAAGCCAATTTCACTTACATAACATACGAATAACAGGAGAAGCTGCTAGTTCCATATCGTCCAAATGAGTAACAGTTACTCACCTGTTTAATTAAAGATACGTTAGTAAGTTATTTGTTTATGTTAACTAATATTTAAAGGAATTTCAAATTAAAGTAAGTGCACCATTTTTGATATGTGTTTATGTATTTTGTTTTCTTAAATTTTTCTTTCTCAATTTTATTTATGTATTTATATGTATATGTGCTAATAAATAATTTACAAATGTTTATGTAAGTTATAAATTTTTAACCGTTTTAAGTTAAATAGAAACCTAATTTATGAAAATATTATAACAGAAATCAAACAAATCAAGAATTAAAAAAACCCTTGACTTACATCAGAGAAGTTGGAATGGAACCCTGTCGTAAGTCAAAGAGTACCTGTGGACAGTTGTTCTGAATAATAACACCTGCACACACAAATTAACCATAAACTTAGTGGAAGTACTACAACACTTTCTCATGTTACTATATTGGGGCTATAATACTCCATCACACATTAAGTAACTGGCCCACTTTAAACTAGTGCAGAAAATTTCACCTGTAGCAATATTGATATAATGGTTTTGATATCTTGTTTTTAATTTCTAGTCAGACACTTTGGAATTAATTCAAGCTGAGTTTTTTTCTCAATATCTCACCAAAATTCAGTTTATGATAAACTCTGGTTATTTTGTTATGGCATCGAAAAATTATTATTATCATTATTATTATTATTATTCAGGCCTCCATGGAGTCAAAAGACTCATCGTGGGAGGCCCATCTTAGAAAAAAAGTCTATCTTACCACTCCTTGAACTCATTGTCTTGATCGTTAATGCTCTCACCACTCAATCAAAGAATGCATTCCACAGTTTAACCACCCTCAATGCAAAGAAACTATTTCTCACATTCTTCTTCACTGCTTCCTTTTGTAACTAACAGGGATGGCTGCTTGTCCTCACTCCTTTCCCCCTGTTCCACCCATCGAAAGAACTCCCCAGTGTCAACCCTGTAACTACCTCTCAACAATTTACATCAATCATATCACCTCTCCTTCTTCTATCTAACAAACTCTGCAGTTCACATTCCCTCAGCCTGAATTCATAACATTGTATAGTACTGATAACATATTTGTTATCTGCCTCTACACTCTTTCAACAATCCGAGAGAATTATAATTTACATACAGTGACTCAAGATCAGCTGTGTAGGCAATCAAAAATGGAATACCAACTCTCACAAGACACCCATAAACTCTTAAATCAACTAAAGTGTTTAGGAAAAAGTTGCATTTTACAATGGATTCCTGCTCATGTAGGAATCGATTACAATGAAGCAGCTGATAAATTAGCAAAAGAGGCCAGAGAACTCAACCAAGAAACTGACATGATAACTCTTGCTAATGCACTAGCAAAAGCTAAACTAATTTCACTGAAATCAGTGATACAACATCAAATTCCCAAAATCAATGCTGACAGAAAGACCCCCACCACAATAGCAAGACTACGAACAGGACATTATAGAGGAATGAAGATCAATACAAATGATACAAGAACATATAGAAACTGCAACAACTGCCCTAATACCGAACTGACACCCACTCACATTTTTACCTGTCCAGCAATTACAGCAGCTTTGCAAGCAATAGACCCTAATCCTGAACAACAGCTCCATACAAACAAAATCATCAACATAGCCAAAGCAGTTCAAGGAGCACATGGAAACATCTAAGACTCTTCAAAGGACAAAACAACAACTCTTTCCACAGTTAATTTATCCTCTTCAAATCCTGGGGACGAAATTTGACAATAGTCTAAGTGTGGTCTGATCAGGGTCTGATCTAAGTGTGGTCTGATCTGATACAATAGAATGACAACTCTTATCTCTGCAGGTCAGCATCCTTCTCAGTATTGCAGTAATCCTCTGGGTTATCTTCACCACCTATGCAATATGTTCCCTGAATTTCAAGTTTCTATCAATCATCACCACAAAATCCCTTGTCTCCCCCTTCTTCCTCCAACAGAGTATACACAATCCCATCAATGTATCTGAAACTTCATGATTTTACACTTAGCTACATTAAACTGACACACCTATCCATATGCCCATCTGTCCAGTTTATTCAAATCCTCTTACAGGATTCTTACATCTGCACTATTACTAATAACCCATCCCAGCTTCATATCATCTGGCACTATCTTACTCTCCTTAGGTACCTTTCCCTTAGCCAGACTTTCATTGAAAATCCAGGTCAATGGCACTTTCAGTTCTTTACCACATTCTCTCAAAACCTGTGACAAAATTCCATACAGTCCCACTACTTTATTGACATCCAGGGTACTCAGTATTTGAAAGACACTCTCTTCTTGCACTTCTAAACCTCAAACCTGTCCTATCCCTCTAGTATTAAAACCTTCTTCTGCAGGATGAAAATGCCCATTTAAGTGTTCATTGAACAACTCCACTATGTCCTTTGCATCAGTCACTCTATTCCCATTTTATCCAACAATGTCATTGTTCCACAATCATTTCTCCTCCTACTGGCCAAACAGCTAAAAACTTCCTTAGTCTTTGGATCTCAGAGCCAATCTCTTCTCACATTCCAGTTTTGCTTTCTTTACTATACTTTACTACACTATCCTAACATTATTATTATTACGGGCAACTCCAAGGAGTCCCTTAGACTCATCGAGGGAGACCCTAAACATTATTTGTTCTTGGATTGAATAGTTGTTCTTGGTCCTTCAAGAACAACTATTCAACATCCACACAGTATCTATCATACTTTGCCTTGAACTCATTCATAGTCATGGCACCCACAACAGATTCTGGCAGCTTATTCCACTCATTCACCACTCTCCAAGTAAAAAACTTAGTTCTAACACCCTTGCTAACTACACTCTTGCCCAATTTCCATGGATGACCCCTAATCCTCCCACCACCAGTCCTGTTCTGAAAAATATCCTCTGAATTTATCTTACAGAAATCCTTCAGTAATTTGAATGTCTCAATCATATCACCCCTCTTCCACCTATCAACCAATTTCTGCAACCCACAAATCTTCAACCTGTTCTCATAAGGTTCATTCCATAGACCTGCTATCATCTTGGTCCCTCGCCTCTGGATCCTCTCCACCTCCTCCCCATCAAGAAGAAACCCTGGTGCCCAGATATGGGCACAGTAATCAAGATGGAGTCTTATCAAGACTCAATACAGAGGAACAATAACTTCCTTGTATCTGCTCGTCGAAGCATTCTTCAGTAACCAAGTGATTTGATGAGCTGATTTAGCCACTTTTGCAATGTGTCCCCTAAACTTCAACTCCCTATCCACCAACACTCCCAAATTCCTGGCCTCGTCAATCAGCTGGAGTACAGTTCCACCAATGTGGTATATTGCTGATAATCTTTTCACCCCAAAATGCATAACCTTACACTTTGCCACATTAAATTGAAATCCATTCTCCTTAGCCCAGTCCTCCAATCCATCCAAATCATCCTGCAAAATTTTGACATCATGTGCATTCACTATTGATCTACCCAACCTCGCATCATCACCAAACAAATGAACAGTTCATCTCAGATCCTTTCCTATATCGTTAATGAACAAAATAAATAGTAGTGGTCCAAGAAGAGAACCCTGCAGCACACCACTAGTCATAGGACATCTTTTGGACTCTATTCCTGAATAAACTACTCTCTGATATCTCTCCATCAACCACCCTCCTATCCATCTCACCAACCCTACATTCATTCCCATAAGCTGCAGTTTACTGATTATAATTCCATGTGGTATCCTGTCAAAGGCCTTAGCAAGGTCCAGCGGTATCACTGTAAACCATTACCCTTAACCAGTTCGGCCGTCGTGTGTTATAAAATTTCAGCAAGTTACGGAGGCATGATCTACCCTTCACAAAACCATGCTGTCCCCCCCATACAGTATCCCACTTTCATCAATCCATTCCTGTATTTTTCTCTTGACTACTTTCTCCAAGACCTTGACAACGACTCCTGATATGCTGATCAGTCGGTAATTTGCAACATAAGTCTTGAAACCTCCTTTATGCAGTGGAACTATTTTCCCTTCTTTCCACCCTCTCAGGAGTAACCCAAACCCAAGACTCAAATTAAACAAAATGGTTAAGGGCACTGAAAATTCTTTAGTCGCTTCACGTAAGACCCGAGCTGGTATACCATCCAATCCCACAGATGTATTCACATTAAGGTTTTGTAATATACTACTCGCCTCCATTTCGTTCACCTCAATTCCCGTATAAGCTATTGGTTCCTTCATTCCTGCAATATCATCACCTGGATGATATACTCCTGCAAAGTGCTCGCTCAGTAATTCCACTATATCAACTGCTTCGGTTACTTCCCTACCACTGGCATTCCTTAAAATCATTCTGCCGTATACATTTTTTCTTTTACTTGCAGCATATCGAAAAAACTGTTTGGGATTCTCTTTAGCTTGCATGGCTAATTTCCTTTCATAATCCACTTTTGTTTTTCTTACCACACTCATTACCCTTCTGGCCTGTGCTTTATACTGTTCTTGGGCCTGCAGATCACACAGTTCTTTCTTTTGTTCCAGCTCAGGCTTAATGGTGATATTCATCCATTTAATCCCTACTTGATTTACTATCCGGACTCTAGGTATACACAGTCAGCCATTACCTCCTTCAAACGCTCTTTTACCACTTCTCATGCACTATCAACCTCCAGCTCTTGCAGTTTTACATGGCATGGCACTGACCAAAGCGATCTACTAAGCTTGTCATACTTACCAGCCCGGTAACTCCACATGTACCCTTTCTTAATTGAAAATTCCACACATTTAGCCACCTTCCAGGTGAAGACCTTATGATCACTCTCACCAATAGGTGGCAATGTGGTCATATTCATTACAGTCAAATTCTCAGATGCAATTACTAGGTCAAGCACTCTCCAACCCCTAGTATATTCCATTACGTGCTGTCTCAGGTAGTTATCCCTTAATAACTGCATAAAACCCAATTCCTTCCTCCCATGTGTCCTCTCCTTCTTCCAATCAATGTTACCATAGTTGAAATCCCCCATAATAATTATTACCCTCCTTCCACGCATTGCATATATTTGTCTATGCATACTATCTCTACCATCTAATTCCATCACCTGGTCTATAGCAGCACCCAACTGTATATTTTGTTCCATTAGTCTCAAAATCACACCAAATAGCCTCAGATGTGCTCTCTTCACTATCCTGCAGTTCAACTTCAATTCTCCTTGGCTGCAGTTCATCAGCTATCATCAGTAACACTCCTCCCCCCATGCTTTTCTCTCTGTCTCTCCTGAACACACTATACCCGTCACATTCTATTCCACTAACTATATCATCTTCTGTCAGCCATGTCTTACTAATGCCAAAATAACCTGTGGCCAGGAAGAGCCAACCAAGGTCAAAAATTCTTCCTTCTTGTTCCTAATACTCCTAGCATTAGTATACATGAAGTGCAAAAGCCTGTTAGTCCCATCCCTATCTTGATACCTTATACTAACTATCCCATTCTGATTTGTTGTCCTTCGTACTAGCTCAGGCACATTATCACACATTCTTACACTCAAATGTCTCACTGATGTCTGCATATCCACTCCCCCCCCCCCCCAATAGCTCTAGTTTCTCTGATTCTGCACATCCACTTTCACTTTATTCAGCAACACTTTTTCCAGTCTCCGCACACCAAATCCATTCAGATGCAAACCATCCATCTTGTATAAGTCCTTTCGCCCATCAAACTCATTCCACACGTCCACAAACTCCACCCCACTCCTCATGCATAACCTGCGCATAAAGTCATTTGCAATTATGGCCCTCCTTCTCAACTCTTTTCTGTCATACCGTGGCAACAGACTCACTATCTTAACTCTCTCACTCTTTTCTTTTGTTACCTCTAGTAATTCCTTCAGGTCCCCTCTCATAGCAAATTTTTCACCTTTTAAATCATTCGTTCCTGCCACTACTATCATTTCTTTTCCCCTCTGCTTTTGCACTCTAATAGCCTCACTTACATCCTTAATTTTAGCACCCTGTAAGTACGATTTTATCGAACTCTCATCTATTACACCTTACTAGTGAATCACCGTACAATACTCGCTCTTTCATTTTCCTTTCACTCCCAATCATGCTCTCATTTTTCTTATCAAATAAAAGGATGGTAAAGGAGAGAATTATTAATTGTCTCCTTTCGCAGACCTCTATGCCCCGGGCAGGAGTCAAACCTGCAGCCTTTTGGCTGAAGAGCAGATACGCTAACCACTCGGTCAACCACGCCGGCAACATGAGTCTTATATTCTTCATGCATCTGCTATCAATATCAAACAGGAATCTGCAGTTCCTGTTTAATATTGTCATTCATTTTACACCAAACTGTGTCCTCTTATTCACTCGTAATATACAGCTTACTACTGCTGCTAATAAATATTCCTTCACAATTCCCCAAGCACTAATGATATCTCGGCCTTCCAATTCCTCCCTCCATGGAACTGCTCCAAGTTGATAATCAGCTGCCTTATAATTCCACATACATTCCTTTCTCTTTGATATTCCTGCATGTCTATTCATTTTCCAAATCAAAACCACATGGTCACTCTCTCCAAATGGGGACAGAGTTGCCATCTAAGTTATAATCAGCTCTTCTGATGGTATGACGAAATCCAAGCTCTCGAACCTTGTGTTCATTCTACTACATGTTGCCTAAAACATTTGTCCTCAAGAAGTATAGAAATTCCATTCCCTTATTATGACATGCAATTTCCTCTTCCCAATTTATACTAATGTAGTTAAAATCTCCCATAACAATCATTCTTCTTGCACTTGCTAAGCTCAACTGCCTAAACATCTCATGCTCCTCACCAGTTTCCTGCAGTTCAGTTCCATCAATATAAAACACAGCTTGTGATCTCTATCCAAACCTTATGTCTCTGTCACATTGAACTGGCAGTTATTCATTTCTGTTCATACTGTTAGTCAATTTTAAGTCTAACTAGTGAAGTTGTATTAGATGAACTGGAGATACTCACCATATTCAGAAATATCAGAATGAATACAGCGGTGCAACAGGACAGTGTGTCAGCTTGTTTGCTACAAGATTTCAGTCCCTCTAATGACGTTGTTTAATATAAGTCTCAGTTCTAGCAAAGTTCCAAGGGAGTGGAAAGAGGTAAAGACAGTTTAAAAAAAGTTTCACAGCTAACACATGAAAGTGTATGTTTTACATGTAACTTAATGCATTTTTTTTCACACCAGTTCAGCCTTCAAAATGCTAGACAGTGGCTAGTGAAACATGTTGGCTTTTTTGTATATTTTATCATTTATCTTCTGGTCTTTTAACAATAAAAGTTGTTTATTTTAGCTAACACATGTAATAAAAACTATATAGAGAGAGAGATAATTTTATTCAGTAACTCCTATATATTTCATTGAATGCTAAATGGATATTATCAGGGAGACAGACCATTAGGGAACATACAAAACTCGAATCATAAGAATGAGTTATAAAGCATGCATATACTACTTCATGTCTCAGTAACAGCTGAAGTATATGATTACACTATTAAAGATCAAAGCATAGATTAAAAAGAATTTTAAATAATTATTTAAATATTTAAATAATAAAAAAAATTGTGAACGATTAATAGTGTTCACTTCCCAAAATTTAAAGAATGATATAAATCGATATGATTGATATTAAAGATGCTAAGAAATTATATTCTTGGTTTGTAGTACCACAGGATATGAGGATGAGAATCACTAGGAAAAGGATGATCTCTAGCAAGAGGAGGGCTAATATTAGCTGAATATTTGAAACATTTAAACAACACTTAATTAATGTGGGGGTGCTTAAGGGTCAAAGCTGTATAACTGAGAGAAGACCTCCACATAGCCTTTAAAGGAATGCGGAGAACCGACCAGGGCTTCTGACCTAATGTCTAATTCTCACCTTCCTCGTTCACCCTATTGGGTATCTACCTGGATACCAAACAAACGAGGATGGGCTGGCAATTTGGGATTCAGCCGAACAAATTATATTTTTATGATTAAATTATACAAATTTAATTATAAATTTGTATAATTTATGATGGTAAATTATACAAATTTACCATCATAATTTGTGATGATAAATTATGGTAAAATTTACCATAAATTTACCATAATTATGGTAAAATTATGGTAAAACATGACAAAATTTCATGCCAGCTGGGGCGTCGCCCGGTTACACAAGGCCCCCGTTGTTATTGCCAGGGAACCAGGGCGAACAACAAAAAGTCAGCTACTGGAGCAAATCTGAAAGCACGCCCCAACTCAACATCACCAGAGTTAAAGATCAGTACTATCAACATAAGAAGCCTGAATGGCAAAGAAATGGAGCTAGCTGAGGAATTAGATAAGTACCAGATCGACATAATAGGGGTGACTGAAACAAAAAAGACAAAAACTGGTGAGATCTTTCTGAGCAATAAATACAAAATGTTTATATTCAGGCAATGACAATCAAGGAAAAGAAGGAGTAGCCATAGTATTCAAGACAAAATACAAGGCTAATCTTCTTGAATGGCAGGCAATCTCAAGTAGAGTGATGTGGACAAATATCAGAATGGGGAACTGGACAATGAGACTTATTTGTGCCTGTGGTCCCACAGACGTTGTTGCTTTAGAGAAACAAAACAAAAGTTGTTGCTTTAGAGAAAGCAACTGACACAATGAAAAAGGAAAAGTTGGTCCTTGTTGGGATCTAAATAGCAGAGTAGGAAATGATTGTCAGACATACAAAAATAATTTGGGAAAATTTGGAGAAAATAGCAAAGCTAATAATAATGGCAAATATCTGTTGGATTTCTGCTCAGGACATGGACTGGTTATTACTAACACCACGTTCCAACATAAAAATGTGCACAAATTCACATGGAGAGAAGAAGAAAGATATAAGAAAACTCATTGACTATGTTATTGTTGACAGCGATGTTTTCTCCCTGGTACAGGATACCAGAGTGTACAGAGGATTTGAAACTGGAAGTGATCACTATTTAGTCTTGAGCAGGATAAAACTGAATTTCATATTGAAAAGAATAACATGTAAGAAAGTTTTAAAGCGAATAAAAGTTGAGCAACTCTCAGATGTGAACTGTAGACTAAAATACGCAAAGATTATTGAAGAAAAAATGAAAGAGTTTGAGAACAGGAACCAAACCTTGGAGATTCAGTGGCAAGCCTTGAAGAAAACCCTGACTGATTCAGCTAGAGAGGAATGTGGTGAAGTTGTCTGCAAGGATAGAAAAATTAGAACTCCCTGGTGGACACAGGAAGTTAAAGAGGCAGTGAAGGAAAAGAAGAAAGCATATCAAAAGTTTCTGACAAATAAGTCAGCTTGTGTTCTCAGAGAATACAGAGACAAATGTAAGAACTCTAAACACTGTGTAAAACTAGCTAAACAAAAGTCATGGGAGGACTTTGGCAAGAACATAGAAAATAAATATCAAGAAGATGGTAAGATATTCTGGAGGTTGTTGAAGAAGCTTAGAAATGGGGGGGAAAGTGTGCTGTAAAAGGAGTTAGAGATGATAAAGGTGACATGAAAACAGGAGAAAAAGATATCCTTTAAGTATGGAGCAGTGATAGCACAGTGGCAAAAAACACTCAACAGGCATTACAGTCAGAAATACATATCCATACTTGACGTAGAAAAAGCCATCAAAGGCTTGAAATGTGGAAAGGCAGCAGGAGTAGATGATATTCGACCAGAAATGCTGGTATGGTGGTATAAAAATCTTACGGTGGCTGCACAGCATAGTTCAGAAGGCCTAGACAGTGAGACGAATTCCTGATGATTGGAGTAGAGCTCTAATAGTACCCATATATAAAAAGGGAAATAAAACTGAATGTGAGAATTACAGAGGTATTTCCCTACTGAGTGTTCCTGGCAAGATTTATGCCAGTATACTTGAGAACCAGTTGAGAAGAATTGTGAAAGGAAAGCTTGGTGAAGAACAAGCTGGATTCAGGCCAAATAGAGGCAGTCAGGAACAGATCTTCACTTTACGACAATTAGTTGAGAAAGCATGGGAACATAACAAAGATCTGTATTTAAGTTTTGTCGATCTGGAAAAGACATATGACAAGGTGCCAAGAGAGAAGCTATTCAATATGCTACAGTTATATGGTGTCAATGGGACATTATATCAAGCAATAATTAGTCTTTATTTGAGTTGCAAGTCAGCAGTTAATTGAAGGAAGTACAGGAAGATGGTTTAATGTTAAATCTGGTGTGAGACAAGGATGTACATTATCCCCTCTGTTATTTATTATCTATATGGATCACATTATGAAGAAAAGTGGTATTAAACATGATATCAGAATTGGAGATGTTAATGTCAGCTCTTTTGCTTTATGTGGACGATGTTATACTTCTAAATAAATCCGCTACAAGTTTGCAAGATTACCTGAATAAAATGAATAACTGCTGTAATAATAGATATGGTATGAAGGTCAGCAATAAAAAGACAAAGACAATGAAAATAGGTAGAATCGTTGAAAATGTCAACCGTGTTTTGAATGGGGAACCTGTGGAAAAAATAAACCTACTTAGGCACGATTTTTAGTGAAGATGGTAAATTAAATATGGAAATAGACAACAGAATCACAAAGCTGGTATTGTAGGAAGTCAATTGAATAAATTCATATGGAATAAGAGAGAAATTAGTCAAAACACAAAATTAGCTGTATACAAGACAGTGTTAAAACCAGTTTTAACTTATGGATCTGGGAACTGGGTCAGAAATAAAACACTTGACCAAAGACCAGAGTCCGTAGATACGAGAGTCCTGAGAAAGATTAGAGGCATGAACAGATGGCATCAATGGCAATATCATATTAAAAACGAGGATATTAGGAAAGAACTTGACATTGTCAGCATCCAG
Organism: Typopeltis vanoorti; assembly: GCF_054136105.1. Classification (NCBI taxonomy): domain Eukaryota; kingdom Metazoa; phylum Arthropoda; class Arachnida; order Uropygi; family Thelyphonidae; genus Typopeltis; species Typopeltis vanoorti. Next base: position 1,608,686 of record NC_143557.1, read on the forward strand.
GAATGCGTTAACAGAGCCAATCTCAGGTGGTATGGTCACTTGAACAGAATGGGAGGAAAGATTAGCAAAACAAGTGTTCTGTGTTCAGGTTGGCAGGAAAACGACCCTGAGGAAGACCAAGATATAGGTGGATTGATATGATAATGATGATGGAGTCTTGACAAGTAACAGACTGATTTGGAGGAAAATTGTAGATAGGAAGTTAGTAATGAGGTAAATTTTCATGAAATAGCATCATATCATATCCTGTCATATCATATCATATCATATAAAAATCATCATCATCAAATTCCTGACATGTAATGTCAGGAATTTGATGATGATGATTTTTCAATTGGCACGTATGGCAAAATAATTGTGCTTGTTCATGTTATTCACAGAATGCTTTCTAAGATTTAAGTGTACCCACTGATCAGTTCAGATTAAATGTTATTTAAAGGGGCTTTAAAAAAAAAAACGTATTCGAATATGCACTACTACATCAAATTTACCATCTTTCATTTCCATATAAAATATCAGAGTTTTGCCATTGTTACATTTATGCATTTTCAAAATTATGCCATTGCTGGTGTGAAATAAAATTCGCTGTTTAGTTTGCAACTCCCCTGTTAATTAGACACCTGAAGAAGTTTCAAAATGTATACATGTTCAGTCTATAGAGCAACGTTTCTCCAGACTATGCAAAAAATAAAAATGCAATACACACACACACACATATATATTTATTTATTTAAAAAAATAGAAAAATGCTTAATCTGACTTGCCATAATAATGGTAGCGAACGCATTTTTTATGTTCTTCCAGGCAGATGTAAACAGATCTTTCTGTCTACCCATAATAGGACACGTCATAGTCACAAGGCTCTTCATACATTCCAGGGTATGCTAGATGAAGTTTATCCTTAGGAGAGCAGATCAGAGTTGCTAATTTACATGATGTTTGAAAGTGGTGTGAAGGCCATGTTTTATTAGTACTTTGATTATCTTTTAATACAATAGAAATTTTAATATAAAATACTTACCACAGCTATGTACACCCCCTAGTGTGGTTATTCTTTGTTGATGATGTATTTGCCATTTGGCCTCACGGACAGGACATTTTGGATGCTTTTATCACCTACCTAAACAGCCGATACCATAAAATCCTTCAAAGTAGAAAAATAATCTAATAATAGTTTACCTTGTCATGACAAATCAGTCACTTGCCTTTAAAATGGATCACTATCTTTTCCATTTACAGAGCCAACACACAGGAAGATATCTACATAAACAATCACATCATCATCCACCCAACAGTATGGTATTTTAAACATGCACGCATACATGTGTTTAAAATACCATATTTAAAATACACAGAGAGAGAGAGCCAGGGACATTTGTTCTAATGATACAGCTCTGTCTACAGAACTCAAATATCTGTACCGTACTTTCTTAGCCAATAGCTACAATTCCTATAAAACAGATAAAATACTACATAGCCCCATTACTCCTATAAATTAAAGATGCCAAAAAATTATATTTTCTTGGTTTAATCCTTTATTAAAATGTAAGCAAACAAAGTTTGCACGTGAAGTAACTTCACAACTCGTATATATGAGTAATGAAGTTACTTCACGTGGAAACTTTGTTTGCTTACACTTGGATAAAGGACTAAACCAAGAATATAATTCCTTGGATTCTTTAATTTATAGTATAACCAAGTGGAAAAACTTTAAAAACCCATTACTCCTCCCTTCTCTAATACACAGTAGCACAATATTACCATTCCTATTCCATATGTCAGACATAATCAGAAAAAATAGCCAAAGTTCTAATGAAACATGACCTTCGCACCACATTCAAACTTCATGTTAAATTAGCAACTCTGATCTGCTATCCTAAGAATAAACTTCACATTCTAGCATATCCTGGAGGGTATGTAGTTCCTTGTGATTGTTACTTGGACTACTATGAGCAGACAGAAACATCTGTTAATATCTACCTGGAAGAACATAAAAAAATAGATTTGCTATCATTATTATGGCAAGTCAGGAATGGCAGACCATGCTTTGAACACTCCTTCACACAGGATTAGATGGAAGAAAACCAATGTGCTATTCAGAAGTTGTTACAGATCTGAAAGATTATTTTCTGAGCCAGACATGGTTAGGAAAGAATTTTCCTAACCTGAACAAATATGGTTACATTAATTTGCCAAAAATCTGGGAGACTGCTACTTTAAGAGCAACTCTCACATAGCTACAATAATTTTTTTTTTTTATTTACAACATTAGAGGGTGCCAAATTAGGACTTTGGATCTTTTGTCTGTTACAATTGCATTGTTACACTTACTGTCATGTATATATGCTGTGTTGTGTTCTGATGATGCTGATTTGAAATTCATCAAAATATAAGTTAATAAAACATTTTTTTTTAATATAAAATAGTTCACTTGGTGTTGTTAATACCATTAAAAAAAAAAAAGTCGTGAACATTAATTGCTAACAATCTGGCAATTTATGCATTTGAAAATAAGCAACACTTGAAAATCAAAATTTAAGAAATTAAATGGAGTTTTCATTTACCTCCTTCCCATTTTCAGCAAAGATGGAAAGATCAGAGAAATAGCCCTCTTCTAAGGCACACAGGAAGGAAAACGGAAGGTCATGTTTTGAGTCACTATTAGATACCTAAATGATATAATGAATTTAATTTAAAAAAATAAATAAACCATCTTACTATACAAATGTGAATTTTGAGATAATTGGTTTGGATATATAGTATTTTAATATCACTTCAATTAAAAAAAAAAACTGCAGGTACGTTCCTCACGCCAATGACCACATTGTTCTCGGCTTCCTCTCCATTCCACCAACATACTGCTTAACTAGCTTACTGTCTGTAAAATATAGCATTCTTCCAACAGCATCAAGCTCTTTGATACTATATACATATACGTGTGTGCGTGTGAACACATATATGTATATATATATATATATATATATATATATATTTAAATATTAATCACACAAACAAAAGACTGTTACCAATATTACATTAACACCATTAGTAGACAAAGTTTTATATATATATATTTTTTTTATTTTTTCATTTTTTTAATATAAATCAGAAACTTTGCCCTAAACATCAAACATGAAATGTTTTCAGGCCACTTCAGGACTCCAATAAGCATGGTGGTAGTTTCACATTATTATTATCATCAAGAGAAACCTCCAGGGAGTCAGAGACTCATCGTGTGAGGCCACATACCACAAACACCAGCAATCATACTTATTCTTGAATTCATTCACACTGCTTGCACCTCACAACATCCAATGGCAATCCATTCCAATCACGCACGATATTCTGAGAGAAAATCTAGCCTTCACCCCCTTTTTAGCAGGCTTCATTCTAAGCTTCCAAATATGCCCTCTCATCCTCTTCCCACTCACCATAAATTAAAAAATTTCATCAATTAATATCTTATATGACCCTTTCAGAAGTTTAAGTCTCAATCACATCTCCCCACTTTCCCCTGTTTGCTAGTGTCTGCAGTCTACAAATTCTCAATCTGTCTTCATAATCAGCATTCCACAATCCTGATATCATTTTAAACACTCTCCTTTGTACTCTCTCCAATATATCAGAATTGCAACAGAAACCAGACCTCCACACAATAGTGCAAGTGCGGTCTTATCAAGGCCTTGTAGAGAGGCAAAATAACATCCTTATCTTTACATGTGAATTCGTTTCAGCATTGCAATTATCTTCTGAGTTGTATTTGCAATCTTTGCCACGTGGCACTAACACACCCAGATCCCTAGCCTCATCAGTTTCTTCTGGCCTAATCCAAAAAATATAATACGACACTAGATATCTAATCATTCCGAAGTGAATGACTTTACATTTTCTGATATTGAACTGACATCCATTTTCCCATGCCCACAATTCCAGACTGTTCAAATCATTCCGCAAGTACTGCATATCAGCAGCATTCCTGATTACCTTACCTGATTTGACAAGCAACATATAGCAAATAGCTGTATGTCGCTTGTCAAATCTTTCCCAATATCATTAATGTACAGATTGAATAACAGTGGAACAAGCATGGATTCTTGTGGTACACAACTAGTTACCTTAAATCTTGAAGACTTACATCCCACGTATACCACTTTTTGATATCTGTCAGACAGCCATCCTCTTATCCATGCTAATATTCTATAACCCCAAACCAATTTTCCCCAATTTATGCAGCAGTCTACCATGCTGTATTCTGTCAAAAGCTTTAGCAAAGTATGAAGGTATCATGGTATATCCATTCCATTTGACTAGTTCAATGTCTAGACATTGAACTAGACAAGTGGAATGGATATACCATGATACTTTCATGCTACAGACAAGTCTATAACAATGCTAACATTGTTATAGAATTTGATCAAATAGCTAAAACATGACCTTTCCTTAGTAAACCCATGTTGTTCATTGCAAAGTAGAGATTCACTGTCAACCCATTTCTGAATCTGAGCCCTAACCAATTTTTCCAAAATATTCACCACCACCACCACTCCTGAGATGCTAACTAATCAATAGTTGAATACATCAGTCTTTGCACCACCCTTGCGTAATGATATTACCATACATTCCTGCAGAAACTTCCCTGTTCTGATATCATATTAAACAGCCTGGTCAAAGGAATAGTCAGTTCAGCTGAACACTCTTTTAGCACACATGCTGATATCCCATCAGTCCCTATTGCTGAATTCTTATTCAATTTGTGCAACAGCTCTAATACCTCTTCCTCATACACCTGCATTTCTTCATCTAGTGAAGAGGTTCCAGTGAACTCAATGTTTCGTGCACCAGTTTGATAGCTTTTAACAAAATGGGCACTCATTAACTGAACAACAACTCTCATGCCATCTAGATTTAGAAGAGTTATTCTTTCATATACATTGTTTTTTTTTTCTCGCAGCATATTATTATTAATACCTCAAGACCTCATGGAGTCAAAGACTCATCTGGGAGGTCCTTTTATCACACACACACACACAGCTCATCATACCATGTCGTAAACACACTCAAACCCCTTGCAGACACCACACACACACACTCAGGCAAGGCATTCCAATCCTTCACAACTCTGCACGAAAAAAACCAGCCTCTCACTAGCCTACTCACACCCACTTCATACAGTTTCCAGGGATGACCTCTGGTTCTCCCCTATCTCCCACGATTTTATGTAGAACTTCTCCAGCATTGATCCTATAACAACCCCTTACCAACTTAGGTCTCTATCATATTCCCCCCCACCTCTTCCTCCGGTCCACCAGACTCTGCAAATTACATCTTCTTAATCTTTCCCTCATACTCGACATTCCAGAGGTCAGAAACTACCTTAGTCAGTTGCCTTTGGACCCTTCTAAAAACCAGGTGACCAAATCTAGGCACAATAGTCCATGTGTGTGGCCTAATCAAAGCCTTATAGAATGGAACAAGAATCTCTCTACTTCTACACGTCAGTGTCCTCCGCATCATTCCCCAAGAAGCCTTTGTGTTGTCTTCACAATTTTGGCTATGTGTCCCCTAAATTTCAGATCCTTATCCACTATCACCCCCAGATCTCTTATTTCCTCCACCACCAACAATATAGCCTCACCATGCATAAATTCTGCATGCCATCTTTGTTTTCCAAATTTTAAAACCTTACATTTTGCAACATTGAACTCGCATCCCCATTTCTGTGCCCAATCACTCAATTTATTCAAGTCTTCTTGTAAGGCCACAACATCTCCACTACTCTTCATGGTTCGTCCCAACTTTTCATCATCTGCAAACAACTGAATATCTCCCTCCATATCTTCACGAATATAATTAATATACAAGTTAAACAGTAATGGCCCTAAAAGACCCCTGAGGCACTCCACTAGTGATTTTCCTTTTCCTGGATATCGCTCCCCTATACACAACTCCTTGATACCTATCAGATAGCCAGTCTATGAGTCAGCAATGGCTTTGAAGAATTCTCCCAACCTTAACAAATATGGTTGCATTAATTTGCCAAAAATTTGGGAGACAGTTATCCTAAGAAAAACTCCTGGATAAGATCTTTTGTCTTTTGCAATTATATTATTTCACTCACTCACTGTCGCATTTACATGTGTGTTGTGCTCTGATGATGCTGAGTTGAAAATTAGCGAAATATTAGCGTTAATAAAACATCCTTGTGGATAAAAGTGTTTGTGGTGGTGTTAATACCGTGAAAAATAAGTCATGAACACACAAAATCTCCTCGACATCATTTGACATATCATGGATATGTCGACTTATTGTACTATTTGAAAGTGGAATATTTTCAATTTCTCATACTGCATCTTGTCCCAGCATTTTACTCACTATAATTTTACATTCTGGCATTATTAGGTTCTCACCAACTATGCGACTTTTCCTTTTCTGAGCAATAATTTCTGCTACCAAATAACTTGCTTCCTGAGCCTTTTCACTGACACTGAATTTATTCATAAAAACTGTATTCTGTTTCTTTCGAGATTACAATAGCGTTTTAAAATAATCAGTACTTTTATTTTTCATATCATTATGATTTTTTGTGAAATGTCTTTTCAATTTTGCTGGAGCCATTGTTTGCCACAGACAGGACACAGTGGAAGAGGACAATCGGAATCACCAGTCAATGTAAAGCCCATTGATAAGTAATTTTCATTGTAAAGACGAACCTTTTTTGTACTCATTTTTCTATTTGTGTTTTGAAATTCGGTATGAGATTCTAATTCTTCATCACTAGCTTCTTCAGAATTGTCTGGATTTTTTCTCTTCAAAAATTTCCACATTTTGACGGTTAGAAATTTCTATAAAATAAAAAATGTAAAAAAGATGATAAATCAAACTTAGACTAATAAAACCTGAAGCACAAAACATAAATAAAGGAAAACAAAAGAAATACATGGGAAAACGGGGAGAGAGCGAGAGAGAGAAAAACGGAAGAACTCCAGTATACAGTGATCGTTGTTTACATTGCGAAAAGCACTTATGTATCCTTATTCACCATTCAGAACAAATTACTGATATATTGAATTGAGAGTGCGAATATATTTACACGTTGGTAGGTTAGCTAACAGTGGTTGCCATGTAACTCAAATGGAATTGGCCTTGAAACAATAAAAATACTTAATATATGCGACACTATCATTAGAGGCATTAGTTTTTTTTTAAAAAATTGGTTAAATTAAAGGCCCGAGAAAATTAGTTTATAAAACAGATTCAGTTATGTTAGTAATATAATATTTAGTAAATTAATAAAATTATAATAGAAAAAGGATAACAAAAAGAAATTAAACAATCATGAAAAATTGGGTGGCTCCCCTTTAATGCATAAGTACCAAATAATGTAATTAATAATATTATTTAAACATTATTATTATTTATTCGAGTCTAACTTTTATAAATACATAACACCTAAATGCACAATTTGTAACGATATAACTAATAAATTGATGAAATAACAAAAATCGATTGCTCAAACTATTGACTGCAACCTGAAATAAAGGAGTAACCTTCCCAAAAATTACAATCACCGTAAAGAGGAGTTTAGCTGAGAAAACATACAAACTTTTCTGATATTAATGATATATTAATGAGTGAATACGTACCTACACACTAGAAAACACACACAGGATTGATAAGAGATCGACTGCGCTTCTCGCGTTTCTTGCTTGCACTGACTCATAAGCGACACTAACTAGCGCTAGAACTAGCTCCAGTTGCCGTATGATAAGTGGATCACGGACAGCATTGTCTCACATCCTAGTGGGAGTTAACACAACTAACGCGAATTTGAATTTATTCCTTTCAGAGAATGTTTATTACTTTCTTCCACTGTTTAAGTTCATTTGTTTGCCACTGCTATTCATTATTATTTCTCGGGGAACCCTGGTTGAGAAACGCTGGTCTAAATTGTAAAGAGGCCTCACAGGCAAGTGAGCAAGATGGTAGCAGGTCTATGGAATGAACCTTACGAGAATAGGTTTATGAGTTATAGAAACTGATTGATAGGTGGTAAATGGGTGAAATGACTGAGACATACAAATTACTGAGGGGTTTTCACGAGATTAATAGATTAATTCAGAGGAAAATTTTCAGAACGGGTCTGGTGGTGGAGAACTAGGGGTTATCCATGGAAATTGAGTAAGAGTGTGGTTAGCAAGGGTGTTAGAGTTAGGTTTTTTGCTTGGAGAGTAGTGAATAAGTGGAAAAGGTCGCCAGAGTTTCTTGGGGGGGGGTCTACCATGACTGTTTGTGAATGAGTTTAAAGCAAAGTATAACAGATACTGTGCAAATGTTCGATAGTTCTTGACATGGTGTTTAGGACCTCCCACTGGATGAGTCTAAGGACTCCTTTGGATAGCCTGTCATAATAATATTCTTGGTCGAAACTATGACGGCACCCTATACGAAAATTTTTCTTAATTCATTGATCTTTCAATTCAGAACAAATCTTGTCAGGAATGTCAAGGAGATCCTACTCTGATATTGTCCCTTGAGAAAAGTTCAGCGTTTAGTGGGAGGTTACTTTGAGTGCCATTCTCCACTCCCCAAGTGATGATTAATAAAAAAGATGCCCAATTTTTTTAGGGTATTTTGATGAGGATGACTCCTAAACAGGTTTTTTTCTTTTTCTTTCACTGATTTTGGGAATAATCTGCCAACCCCAATCCTTCTGGATAAAGAAGGGCGAAATCCTAATTGGATATTTGCCTGTGAAATGTATAATTAGAAATGATGGTTTTTGTAGATATGGTTTTTATTTGCAGACAGCAAATAAATGACGATTTGCTTTGGCCTGCTCAGCTAATTTCCTCTCGTAATTAACTTCCTAACTTGTGATGGCCACCTTTCTTGTTTGTGCTTTCTTCTCCCCATCCAATTTTATTTTATTTATTTTTATTTTTTGCAGCTCCTGTTTATTAATATCACTTGTCCGTTTATCTTTCTTTCTTTATCTATCTCCTTATCTTAAATATCACTTGAATGTTTATATGTGCTTCTAACACCTTCAATTAGTTTCTTATGCCACCACACCACTCTAAAACTACTACCCGAGTTTACCATAATCACCAGAGCTTTGAAGTTCCACATATTATTGAATTCCTCAATCTCTGGACCAGTTAGCAGCATCTTCTGCAATCTCCATCCAAACAGTTCTGCTATCCTATGACAGGTGCTTGATCTACATGAAGGATGCTGTTCTTGTGTGTTCTTTCTACTGATGGATGCCGTTCTTCTTGGTTGTTCTTATGGTCTTCTTTCCTTCAGTTTCCCCTTCATAAGTGTTAAGAGTAAGCAGTCAAGTTTACATCCAAAGTATTTGAATACTGTTGAGAATTTTTCTCTTCTCTCTCGTTCTTTCTAAAACTCTTCTGCATTTTCTCTACCCAGATCACTTTTTTATAACAGTAACTTATCTCAATGGCTTTCTATTTATCCCTATTGAATTTGGTCAGCATTAATGTTTCTGAAGCAGCAATGCAATGCTTCATATGTAGGAGTTTAGTGTTCTCTTTTCAAAAGATTTCTTTACACTACGTGCAGTGAGTGTGCTCTTCACAGCCAGGAATGCCACTGTATTCATGGCTATGGGGGATATAATTTTTTTCTGAGGACTTGGAATTCCAAATAATAAATTTCAAAACTCTTATCAATAATTAGATCTCAGCTTTGTGGTATTTTTGTCATTAGTATACATTTTGTATGTGGTATTTATCATTCTATATACTTCTACTGTTGTGTTTAAATTAGTAATCATATTTATCAGTTATCTTATTTTTATTTATTTATCTATTTTTGCAGGTTATTTTTGCTTTCTGAGATGAATGCATTGTCATGAAAATCTTAGGCTTTATCTTAACTCCACTGGCATTTACCCCTTTCCTCCCTTCTTTCTTAGAGCAGTTTCCATCATGTCAACTACAAAGATGTTAAAAAGCACTGTCATAAAAGGCACATCTGTTTGATGGCTCTCCTGATATGTACAACCCTTGCAGTTAATAAGAGAGCTGATTTTATGGCAGTTAATGAGATCTACAAATTACTCTTTATTCTCATTAATATTAGAAGGTCTACTCCACAGAATTTTTTAATCTCTCTTTCTCTCTCACACACATTCTCACACTCATTCACCTGAAGGATATCTTCACACATGCTCCTACATACACCCGATATCCTTAGTTTCCCTTGAAACGTTCTCATTCAACAACACTCTCTTTCCAGACATCTAACACCAAATCTATTGAAGTGCAAATGACTAATCATTTAAGTCCTTTCATCCATCAAATTCATTCCAAACATCTAAAAACTGCATACCATTCCTCTTATATAACTCAGATCATTTGCAATCGTGGCCCTTCTCAGTTCAGTTTCTATCATACGATGGAAAACTTTCAAAACCTTCTTTTTTTTTCTTCTTTTTTTCTTCTTCCAGCAACTCTTTCATATCCTCTCACATTCCACTCTTTTCACCTTTTGAATCACTCATTCATTTCAGACAAAATTATTAACTTTTTCACTTAACCGCTAACTAACATCTCTAATTTTTGCACTAATAAAGCATGATTTAATTATGCACTCTTCAAGCACATCTTTAATCATGGAATAACATATAATATTGCTTTTTTATGCTTCCTTTGTTACTTGATTTATTTATTTATTCGTTTGGAGTTATCACCATTCCTCGACTGGCCCCTCCCTTAGGATTGGTTGAGCCTTCCTAATGCGGGATTAAATATTTCCTCCAGTTTATCTGGGGATGAAAAACCCCAGATAAACTGGGGGAAAACCCTGCTATCCATGCCCAAGACTGACCGGCTAACTTGGCTATGGCTGAGAAAGTCCTTAAACTCCTCACGTCGTCGACAGGAATCGAACTTAGGACACTTTCCCCAGGCATATGGTTGCGGAGCACATAGTCACTAGGCTAACCATGTGGACTATCATAAATACCTACTTTTTCCCTCTCACTTCACCTTTCTTACTCTTCTCTGCTATACCAATATTAGATTTTTCATCACTAGCTCATGCTGAAAAATCTCACAAATGCACCTATTTCTTTTATTAAAAAACACATCATTATTCTCCTCCTCTTTTGCAAATTCTTTTTTGCTAACTTCCTTAGGACTTGCACTTTCATTATTTGCACTTCCTTCACTTTTACTCATTCATCTCTTCATTCTCTCTAATACTCACATTTTTTGCCTCTATTTTTGAAAGCATTTAAACCCCACTGTCTCTCTCTCTCTCTCTCTCTCTTTTGACATGAATTCATCCAGTATCCATTTTCAGTTATCAACCACAAACCTAAAGTCCCTCGTAGTGAATTGCCTGAACATAAGGAATTTGGGATGTTTGGTGAATCCCAGAGAATGATATCTTGAATGCCACTGCAATATTTTTGGCACCATTAACTGCAATATAATACTATATAAAACAGGCAAGCAAAAACACACACACACCTCGAAGACTGCAAATTAAAACTATTATAAACTAAAACCAAATTATTATTATCTTCTTACAGAGACACATTCCAATAACCATCTGCACATATCACCTAGTGAAATCTGATTTAAGAGAATGACATCAACTGCTTAGAACAAAAAACTATATTCTCAAATCTCCCATTCTAATATCAGATTTAATTGCAGTCAAAATATTAAAAATAATAGTGCAGAGAGAGAGAGAGATAATACATTTACTTGCAGCCTTATCACTACTTCAAAAATCTCACCCACTCCCTAGAAACAAAATGGATTGTCAGAAAATATCAGGAAATTGAGAAAGTGAAAATGGGCAATTCAGGGAATGTCTTGAAATGAGAGAATTCACATATTATTATTAAATATTATTATTATTATTAAACAAGACCTCATGGAGTCAAAGACTCATCTAGGAGGTCCTTTTATCTTACACACACATCTCATCATACCGTGTCTTAAACACATTCAAACTACTTGCAGACACCACGCTCTCAGGCAAGGCATTCCAATCACTCACAACTCTGCACGAAAAAACCTGCCTCTCACTCCCTTACTCACACCCTCCTTATACAGTTTCCAGGGATGACCTCTGGTTCTCCCCTGATCTCCCACTATTCTCTGTAGAACTTCTCCACCATTGATCCTATAACAACCCCTTACCAACTTGTAGGTCTCTATCATATCTCCCCTCTTCCTTCTCTCCACGAGACTCTGCAAATTACATCTTTTCAATCTTTCCTCATACTCAACATTCCAGAGGTCAGAAATTACCTTAGTCAGTCGCCTTTGGACCCTTTCCAACATCTCTTCATCCTTCTGAAAACCCGGTGACCAAATCTGGGCACAATAGTCCAAGTGTGGCCTAATCAAAGCCTTATACATTGGAACAGGTATCTCCCTACTTCTACATGTCAGTGTCCTCCGCATCATTCCCAGAAGTCTTTGTGTTGTCTTCACAATTTTGGCGATGTGTCCCCTAAATTTTAGATCCTTATCCACTATCACCCCCAGATCTCTTATTTCCTCTACTTCCAACAATATATTCTCACCAAGCATAAATTCTGCATCCCATCTTTGTTTTCCAAATTTTAAAACTTTACATTTTGCAACATTGAACTCACATCCCCATTTGCTTGCCCAATCACTCAATTTATTCAAGTCTTCTTGCAAGGCCACAACAAATTCACTACTCTTTATGGTTCGTCCCAACTTTGCATCATCTGCAAACAACTGAATATCTCCATCCAAATCTTCACCAATATCATTAATATATAAGTTAAATAGTAATGGCCCTAAAACAGACCCCTGAGGCACTCCACTAGTGACTTTCCTTTTCCTTGATATTGCACCCCCATACACAACTTGTTGATACCTATCAGATAGCCAGTCTCCAATCCAATGCACTAATCTAATATCCAACCCATCTGCTCTAGTTTGACTGTCAACTTATCATGAGGTACTCTATCAAAAGCCTTTGCGAAATCCAAGTATATTACTGTGTATCCTTCTCCTCTGTCCAAGGAAGCAGTCACTTTATTGTAATAAGTAAGTAGATTACTAAAACATGACCTCCCTTTAGCAAATCCATGCTGTCCATCAAAGATTATACCATTGTTGTCAACCCAACTCTGGATCCTAGTTCTCACAAGCTTCTCCAACAACTTAACCACAACACCTGACACACAAATAGGCCTATAGTTTGATGCTTGAGTTCGATCACCTCCTTTATGAAGTGGCACAATCTTGCCCTCCTTCCACTCTTTAGGAACTTGACCAAGTGCAAGACTCGTATTAAAAAAATATGTCAAGGCAGGTGTCAACTCTCTGGCACACTCCTTCAGAATACGTGGTGATATATTATCAAGTCCCACAGCCTTATTTACATCTAGTTTACTCAACTCCCCAAACACCTCTTGCTCACTTACAGTCAGTCTCTCCTCCCCATCATCAACTGCTCTTAATCTCTCCATGAAGTCACATTCACAAGATTGAAAGATCTTTATGAATTGCTCATTAAGTATCTCCACAACACATTCTGCAACAGCTGTCTTTATACCATTTCCTCCAATCAATGTCATCCTTCCATAATCATTCTTTCTTTTGCTGGCTACATATCGAAAGAACTCCCTAGGATTCTTTTTGGCTTCATTAGCTAACTGCTGTTCATACCTCTCTTTAGCTACTCTCACCAACCAAGTCACCCTCCTTGCCTGGTCTTTGTAGACCTCATGAAATTGGTTACTTCCACTTCTCTTATGCTGTCTCCACAATGCCTTTTTTTTCTGTATTGCATGCTTAATCTCTTTATTCATCCATCTCACACCTACCTTATTTAACCTTCTCACCCGTGGTATACATTTAGACATTGCATCTACTAAATAGTTTTTGAAAATCCCCCAAGCTGCATTGATCTCTTTTCCAGCTAACTCCTCATTCCATGCTACATCTGCAAGCTGTCTCCTGAGCTCTTCATAATCACCCCCCTTGTAGTTCCACATATACCCTTTTTTCACAGGGGTCCTTGCACTGCTGGCAACCACCCAGGTAATCACCTCATGGTCACTTTCACCAATTGGTGGATGATTTGACACCTCATTTATAATTACATCCTCCGATGAGATGACCAAATCCAAGACCCTTAATCCTCGTGTGCCCTCTGTTACATACTGTCTGAGGTAGTTATCCCTCAAAAACTCAAGAAACTCATTTTCTTTACTTCCAGTCGCTATCTCTTCAATCCAGTCTATATTGCCATAATATGCTTATTAAAGTGTTTTGTGTAAGAATATAAGTTCTCAATCCCTAATTGGGTGGTGGATTTGAGATATGCTAAAAAAAGTGTTTACAAAGCATAAAGTGTGATTTCTGTTAAGAATTGTGCTACATTTTTTTCAGTAATACAAGTCTCCTTCAGTTGTGCTGTTGCTTTAGGAGTTTAGTTGTTGTTTATAATGTGTTATTTTTGGGTTAACGAGAAGGCTAGGCCAGAATCAGATGCATCTGCAGTGGATGGGAAGATGAAAATAAGTTTTTCTTATGTAGTATAGTAAAATATAGTTTATACTTATAGTATCGTGTAAGCAAATTAGCTTACAGTGGAGCATAATAAATTTAGTTTAATCCTTTATCCAAGTGTAAGCAAACAGAGTTTGAGCCTGAAGTATCTTCAGGAGACTGAAGCAACTCGTAGTAAAGGTGGACCAAGCTCTCATCACTCCTTGTCTCAGTATCTCCCATTATGCAAAGCACATCTCCTTGCAGACATTTAATAATGCTATACATTAAGGGAAGGGCCACTACCCAGACTGGTTTCCCTTTGTTTAAATGTGGAGATACCTCTCCAAAAACTCAGAAAATCCCCCTGATCATCCAATAATGAGCGACCCACAGGATCAAAAAGTCAGAAACTCAACGTTGTTCCCCTCAGGAACAGGCTCACCCTGACACAGAGAAGAACTCTGAGAACCAGTTGGCTCTACACAGTGGAAGGCTCCCCCACCAGCAAGAAGAGCCACTCATTTGCTCATCTGGAAGGGTAACAGTCGTGCCTCAGTTAACTTCACAGGCTACAGCATTGCTATTCATTATCCTCCACACACACCCTTGACCTGGGTGACAGCAACAGCCGAGCCTCAGTTAAAACTCCACGGGGCTACAGCATTGGCATTCTTCCAACCGGTTTCGACCTTTATTGAGGTCTCATCAGTAGGAGCCAGACCCAAAAGTGGTGATACTAAGGCAGAAGCAATGGAGAGGTCATATTTACTTACACGAGTTGCCAAAAGGTGTACCACCTTATTATTAAATTACTCTGAATTTAGAGAAAGATGTTGAAGTTTATTTTCCACTTGGTTAGACTATAATAAATTTAGTTTAATCCTTTATCCAAGTGTAAGCAAACAAATCCTTTCTTTTAAGCTTACTCGGTGATCCGAATGCATTTTTGAAAATTATGGAGAAAACTACCATGTTTGAATAAAAACTTTAGTTAATATAACGAAAATCTACATTTGACCTTATGTTCAAGGTCATCTTCTGGAGTATACAACTATACACAGAAAACAAGCTACACTACAATCAAACTGGTTTGTTAAAGATACTGACCAACTGCTACAACAATTGTTGGCCTGACCTCTGGTGAAAAAAAAATAAATAAATAAAATAAAATAAACTATACATCAACTATAGTCCTATTATTAGTGTTATCTGTTGGTTGTAGAAATACACTGGGAGCAACAACAAGTATCTATCTCTATACATATATTAACATCATGATTATACTTGTACATTCCAGCCAGTACGTATGGAATGGTTTCTAATACTAGCTGAAGATTGGCTAGAGTCCTGACTTATGCTGGATCTTATATATTAGGTAGGCTGAATGTGTGCCATCCAGATCCTTGGAATTTTCATGGCATCTTTGTTGTTGATATTTGGGTGGTTTATCAGGATTTTGCAGGCTTCCTTAAATTTCCTTTCATACCAAGTTTTTGTGTGGTGTAAAGAGCAGGTGCTTTTCCAGCTGATTTGGTGTAAGGTGTTGAGCACGTGGTCTGAGAGGCCTGCTTCCCCATAATGGTTATATTTAATGTGTCTAACGTGTTCTTTCTTGCATATAGGGATTGTCCATCCTGTTTCACCAATATGGTAAGTTACAGGTGCAGCAGATGCAATAGACTCCAGGATGTGCTAATGGAAGGAGAGGATCCTTAGAGGAGTTGAATATGGTTTTAAGTTTAGTGGGTGGTTTAAAGGTGGCATTGAGGTTATAATGTTGTAGGATTCTGTTGATTTTTTTCTGATAACCCTTTAATGTATGGGATGGCTATGGTTTTACTGTAATCTAGATTCGTTTTTGTTGTTGTTTTATGGAGTATTTTATTAATAGTATTTTTGTTATAGTCATTATTTATGAATATGTTGCTGATGATTTTTAGTTCTTGTTTCAGGGCTTATTGTAGCTCTGTTTTTAAGGGTGTTAATGACTCCATATTTTTGTGATGGGTGGTGGTATGAATTAGCATGTATGTATTGGCCAGTGTATGTCAGTTTTCGGAAGACCGAAAATTTAGGCCAAATATACCCTGGAAAAGAATAAAGAAAAACTCAAGACCAAATTCCACAGTTTGAAACAACGGCAAAATATGGCGGCCAATCATAAGATTCTATCCAATCAGAAGACCTCCTCCCCGATAAACACCAACAATGAACAACAAACAAGGGAGACAAGGAGCGACCAACCACCGGCAAGCAAGAACAAGGAGTGATAAGAGCTGGGTCCACCTTTACTAAGAGTTGCCTCAGTCCTGACGATACTTCAGGAGCAAACTTTGATTGCTTACACTTGGATAAAGATTAAACTAAATTTATTATAGTCTAACCAATTGGAAAATAAACTTCCAATATAGTAGAGCGTTTAGTATTTAGTTGTAGTAGTTCCTCACCACTATTTGAATGATGATGGCAGCTGCGGCTCCAATTACAAACAGCATGTCACCAGGTTCTACCTCCATTTAAGGACAATATTTTGAGTAACATACTAATAAAGGATTTTGTGGCATGCAGTGCTTCTGGTATGTATATGTCCTGGCAGTTGGATGTGTGGTGGGTGAAAGAAGGGGGGAGGTGCATATATGCGCAAAATGTAGGCAATGGGAGGAACTTAGTGAGGTAGATATTATCATAACAGACCTCGTTGCATGAAAGGCAGGAGAATCTCAACCTAGAGAGACAAATAGTGTGATAGAGGGTGAGAATAATGAGTGAAATATGAATGAAAAAATAGTGGCTAGTGTGGAAGGCTTGAATGATTGTGAAGTTTTCGGAGATGGTCTTGATTGGGATGATTAATGGCGAGCAACAGTGGCTAACTTGCGAAGTGAGATAGATGAGCTGAAAGAAGAGGTGGAATGTCTCAGGAATGAAATGAGAAGTATGAAAGATGAGATTAGGCAAATGGAAGAGATGAATGCAAGGCAAATCAGAGTATGAGTGAGAGAGAGAAAGGGGGGGAGTTATGGAAATGATAGAAGAGGAGAGAACAGAAACAGTAGAAGAGAGGGAATGAGAGAGAGGTATGAGAATGATAGAAGAGGAGAGAATAGAAACAGTAGAACAGAGGGAATGAGAGAGAGAGTTATTTCTCTCCTCTTCTGTCATTCCAGAAGAGGAGAGAATGGAAACAGTCAAAGAGAGGGAATGAGAAGAATGCGAGGGAATGCTGGAACCAGGGATAGAGTCATGCTAGCACAGCAGGTAAGTAGGGGAACACAGACAGAAAGTGTTAGAAGAGAGAGAGTGAGGGATGCATGTGAGCAATCAAGGAACAGCATGGTAAGAGATGTGATATATGGAGACTCAATGATCCATGGTGTGCAAGATAGGATGCCAGAGGAGTGTTTGCCTGGAGGAATGATAGAAAATGTGGGTATAGCAATTAAAGAGGATGAGAGGGTGATGAAATGATTGTGATGGTAGGCACAAATGACTTGAGAGGCAGTGTAAATCAAGTGAGGAGAGATCTGAGATTCACGCTTCAGGTTGTACAAAAGAAAATGCAAAGAGGAAAGATAGTGTGTGTGTTACCCAGGTATGATAATGACGAGCTGAGCAGAAGAGCAGTAATAATGAATAACATAATAGCCAGAATGTGTCAGAAGAGAGGATTCGAATATGTGGATACTTGGAGGGCATTTGAGGACAGAAAGGAACTGCATAAAAGAGACTGCTTGCATTTCATTGAGGAAGGACCTAGGCATCTGGAGAGATTGCTGTTTTCTAAACAAGTCAGTGTGTCAATGCAGGAAAACTAGAATTCCCAGGGTGGATGTTAGCAAAGGTGACCTCTTGTGGGAATAGGTGCTTGGGGTAAGAGGGATGACATCAGGTAACACTGAGTCCAGTCAAGTCTGGAGCAGATAATGAAAGGTATAGAAGCTGTGACATTTTTATGCTTTATACTAATGTCAGAAGTATCTGGAATAAAGGAGATGAATTGGTGGTGCTGATAGCATCATCCTGGCCATAGATTATTGAAATCTCTGAGATATGGTTGATGGAAGATGATATACGAGGGTGGTATGAAGAGTTCTCAGCATCGGCCATAGATAGCAACACTATCAACAATTTTTTTTTTCTAAGTTGGTACATCTATCATAAGCATCAATGTGAAATTGCAAGTCATTCTATCAAGTAGTTTGTTTCATACAGCTGTCTGAAGCAAAAGTGTTGTCTGTATCCCTTGAAATGGATAGAATTGATTATCGTCCAGTGATAAAATTCTTTCTAAAAGAAGGTTTAACACCAAAAGAAATTCATTCAAAATTGATAAAAGTTTATGGGCACTCTTCTCCTTTCTTTTCGACAATTCAGAAATGGGCTGCGGGTATAAACGAGGCCATACCAGCCTTGAAGATGATCCACGTGAGGGACGTCCAAAAGGTGTAACAACACCAGAAATCATTGATCGAATGCATGATATGGTACTGGAGGACCAGTGAGTCAAAGTGAGTGAAACTGCTGAGACTATAGGCATTTCAAACAAATGTGTAGGATATAATTTTGCATTTAGAATTGAAAATGAAATAGCTTTGTGCAAGATGGGTGCTGTGCTTGCTCACAGCAGATCAAACACACACCCTATGAAAATCTCTGAAGGGTCAGAGCGTTTCGACAAGAATAAAACTGATTTTGTGTGTCAATTTATTACTATGGATGAGACTTGGATTCACCATTACACACCAGAATCCAAACAGCAGTCAAAAAAGTGGACAGAAGCTGGTTGTTCAGCGTCAAAGAACAAAGTCAGTTCCATCACCAGGAAAGGTCATGGAATCGGTATTTTGGGATGCAAAAGGCATTTTGTTTATTAATTATCTTGACAAGGGTAAAACAATAACCGAGGAATATTATTCCGATCTTTTAACCAGACTAGATGAAAAAATTTGAAAAGACCCAGTTTGTAAAAGAAAAACGTCATCTTTCATCAGGACAATGCACCTGCCCACAAAGGTGTTTTGGCAATGGGAAAATAAAGTGATCTGCACTATGAATTGTTGGAACATCCACCCTATTCCCCAGATTTGGCTCTCTCTGACTTCTATCTCTTCCCAAAACTAAAACTCTTCCTTGCTGGTCAGCATTTTTTCTTCGAAAGGAAGAGGTGACTGCAGCTGTAGAGGGGTATTTTACAGATCTTGCCGAGAACCACTACAGAGACGGATGATGGAGCTGGAGCATCGCTAGAATAAATGGATTATTCTTAAGGGAGATCATGTTGAAAAATAAATAATTTTGAAACTATAAATTCGTTTTTTCATTGTTAGGCCGAGAACTTTTCAGACCACCCTCGTAATAACAGGAATAGAAGCAGCAGGGTACAACATTTTTCGTAGGATAGGTAGGTAAACATGGTGTAGTACTGCTTATGATAAGTGATGACCTATGTTCTCTACGAATGGGGGCTTTGCAAGGCAGTGACACTAATAGTTTTGAAAGCATATGGTGTGAGGTAGAGGTGGGCAAGACGGGATATTAGTGGTGGGGAGCAGAAGATGTTTAGGCAGTTGAGCTTGGCAAGTGCAAGAAGAATGATTATGGGAGATTTGGACTACAGCAGTATAAGTTGGGAAGAGGAAAATATGTGTAGTAATAAGGGAATAGAATTTCTTGAGTTCTTGAGGGACAAATGTCCTAGGCAACATGTAACAGAGGGAACAAGAGTTTTGGATTTGGTCATAACATCAGAAGAAATGATAAAAACTGAGATGACATCTCTCCCCCAGTTGGAGAAAGTGACCATGTGGTTTTGACTTGGAAGATGAATAGACATGCAGAAGTATCAAAGAAAGGGGAACATTTGTGGAATTATAAAGCGGATGATTATAATAGTCTTAGATATCAACTTGGAGTAGTTCCATGGAGGGCAGAATTGGAAGGCCGAGACATCATTAGTGCTTGGGAAATTGTGAAGGAATATTTGTTAGCAGCTAGTAAGCTGTATTCCACGAGTGAAGAAGAGGACACAATTTGATGTAAAGTGGATGACAAACAATATCAAACAGGAACTGCAGGTTATGGAAGAGATATAAGGAGATGGGTGGAGAGTAGATGCATGAAGAATATAAGACTCAGGCCAAGAGAATGACTAGTATGGTAAGGAAGGCAAAACTGGAATACGATAAGAGACTGGCACTAAGATCCAAAGAAAATTGCCTTAGTATTCTAGTTGTGAAGTGACTTCATGCCCAAACTTAGTTTGCTTACGCTTAATAAAGGATGAAACATTGTTACACCTGATATCTTAGGAATATAGTATTCTCAGCTATCATGGCATAACATGAAGAATAAATATCATAAATTAAAACCCCTGCATAAAAAAATGAATTATTTAATGGAATATTTCTTGCATCCAGTAATATGTATAAAATGTAAGGGTTGTTAAAGTAGCTGATAAAGGAAGGAATGTATTAATATTGTAATATGACTTAAAATAAGGAATTCTAACCAAATAAGTAGCTAAGAAAGGAAAGTATAGATTAATATTGTAATACGATTAAAATTGAGAGAGTTAAGTAAATAAGTAGAAATGGGTGAGTCATAAAATACGTTATGTGAGAGATTAAGTTATTAAGTAGAATTCATAGAAAAAGTTTGAAAGGGGATTAAGTCAGGCTAGCACAAGAAAAGCAAAGCTATCGCTTAGGGCTGATCCCCGAATTGAAACATTGAGAACGGGCTTGCCGATCAAATGACGTTTGGCAAGAAAACGCCACCCTAATTGGTCGATGATTAAAAAACAAGTAGAAGGAGGAGAAAGGTAGTAAGAAAAGGTGCCGTTAGGGAAGCAGCTATAAAAGGGTTGTTAACCCCCACGGAAAAGTGACCCTTTTTGGATAGTCGCTTTTGGCCTTGGAGTTTGGTTTTGGTTCCGGTGGAGTTCACGGGGTTTTCCTGAGTGGCGACAGGGGTGATATCTCCTCGTCACAACACGGAAACGAAAGTGAGCGGGATTTCGATTCCCGTTTTCCCGAGTAGGAAGCAAAGGAAAAATTGCCATAGAGTGCTAGAAAAGGAGGGATCTTCTTCGTTTCGACGCTAGTGATAACTACGCAAAGCAGAAAGCTGTAAAGAGATCGATGTCCTCGTTGCTGATAGTAGAGCAAATATGTGCGTGTTAAAGTATTCCAGAGTTACGAGAAGTTATACCAGAGGTTCGTTTGGAATAGAGTAAAGGCCCATACGAAGAGCTCAAGAAAGGTACTGTAAATCATAACCTATGTTAGCTAGAAATTTGTCTGTGAAAAGTATCGTGATTCCAATACAGAACTGTTGAAGTTATACTAGGACTTTAGTATATTATAGAATGTGTTATGTGTAGATTGACTAGTGTTAAAGATTTGTGAATAGTTAAGAGTCCTAAGGTATTTTTGCATGTCCATTAAATTGCACAAGATATTTAAATGACATAATTGTGTGTTAGTGCAAATAACGGTATAACGGAACAGTGTGAGTTAAGTAATTACGTATCCTAAGAATTGAATGCCTAATGTAATGTATAAAATAATTGAAATGTCACAAGTATGTGTTAGCAGTGAATAATTTGTTAATCTACTTCAGTATGAATAATCAGATAGTGTGAATTGATCTAATTTGTTCACATCAGGTGAATTTATGAATTAATGTGTATGGCGGCATAATCACAAATAGCCATATTGCTAGTAATGATTTAATGTTAGTCTATAAGTATTTTAGTTTAGTATTTGAATTGTACCATGTTTAGAAACTTAATAAACCTTTTGTTCAATGATAAAAGAGTTGTCTGATGTTGCTAATCCAATGCACCGCTTAAAATCATCGTACCTAATCACGCAGGAAATTTAATGTTGAGGAAAGAGATTAAGAGTCACGACTGCAATAATATTTAAATACTAAGAGATATATTCGAGATTGACTTTCTCCCTATTTATGACAACATAAAGGGTGCAGTTGATAACCACTTGAAAATATTGTACTTAGTGACGTGGAAAATTTAAGTTGAGAATCGAGTTAAGTGTCACGACTGCAATAATTACACTTTCAGATATATTTGAGTTCTTTCTCCTTGTTTATGTATGTAATATCCTAAACTAAATATCCCAAAAGGCACAGTATAAATACAAATATTAGGGGTACTACGGGGAGCAATAACTTAGATATTGGTTTAAGTTTTGGTAAAATCTCGGGCATAGAAGTTAGAAGAATATAGATAAAAGGAATTTGTAAGATTAGAGTAGAAATCGTAAATTGGGACACAACAACAACATTATATAGACATGCATAATGCTATGCATTATGAGAAGGGCCACTACCTCTGACTGGTTTCAACCCATATTGAGGTTTCTAATACAGAGTATTTTAGTAATATTGTGTGACACCTTTTGGCTACTTGTATATGGAAATTTGACTTCTGCATTATTTCAACATTGTTATCACTTCTGGGTCTGGCTCCCTTAATTTATAATGCCTTCATATGTTCCTTTCAAATTCTCAGTTACCTAATAAAAACTCCAACCAACTTTTCTAAACTGCCAGTGCAAAGTTATATTTTTATAAAATCACAGAATACGAGGGTGGTCTGAAAGGTTCTCGGCCTAACAATGAAAAAAACGAATCAATAATTTCAAAATTATTTTTATTTTTCAACATAATCTCCCTTAAGACTAATGCATTTATTCCAGTGATGCTCCAGTGCCATTATCCCATCCCTATAGTGGTTCTCAGTAAGATCTGTAAAATACCCGTCTCAGCAGCAATCACCTCTTGATTCAAAGAAAAAGCCTGACCAGCAAGGAAGAGTTTTTGTTTTGGAAAGAGACAGAAGTCAGAGGAAGCCAAATCTGGGGAATAGGGCAGATGTTCCAACAATTCATAGTGCAGATCCCTTAATTTTCCCATTGCCAAAACATCTTTGTGAGCAGGTGCATTGTCCTGATGAAAGATGATTTTCATCAGGACAGGGACTTTTCTCTTGAATTTTTTCATCTAGTCTGGTTAAAAGATCAGAATAATATTCCCCAGTTATTGTTTTACCCTTTTCAAGATAATTAATAAACAAAATGACTTTAGCATCCCAAAACACCGATGCCATGAGCTTTCCTGCTGATGGAACCGACTCTGTCTTCTTTGGCACTGAACAACCAATTTCTGTCCACTCTTTTGACTGCTGTTTGGATTCTGGTGTGTAATGGTAAATCGAAGGCTCATCCATAGTAATAAATCGACACACAAAATCAGTTTTATTCTTGTCAAAACGCTCTGACCCCTTCAGAGATTTTCATGGGGTGTGTTTTTGATCTGCTGTGAGCAAGCACAGCACCCATCTTGCACAAAGCTTTTTCGTTTGCAATTCTTCATGCAAAATATATCCTACACGTTCTTTTGAAATGCCTATAGTGTCAGCAATTTCACGCACTTTTGACTTGCCGGTCATCCAGTACCATATCGTGCACTCGATCAATGATTTCTGGTGTTGTTACACATTTTGGACATCCTTCACATGGATCATCTTCAAGGCTGGTACAGCCACATTTAAACTTGGCAGCCCATTTCTAACTTGTTGAAAACGAAGGAGAAGGGTGCCTGCCCATAAACTTCTAATGAATTTCTTTTGGCATTAAACCTGCTTTTACAAAGGATTTTATAACCGCACCATACTCAATTCTATCTATTTCCATGGATACAGGCAACAGTTTTGCTTCAGACAACTGTACAAAACAAACTACTTGATAGAATGACTTGCAATTTCACATGGCTGCATATGACAGATATACCAACTTAGAAAAAAAAAATTTTGCCGATAGTATTGCTATCTATGGTCAAGGCCCAGAACTTTTCGGACCACCCTCGTACCTCCCTAACCACCTGATATATCATACCATCAAGCCAGAACCGATGGTTCTTCAAAATTGCTGATAGGAAACTAATAATTATTAGTATTAAGTTTTATGATTATGAAGTTATACATACATTCTTAGATAAGTGAAATGAGCTAATGGCAAGGAGTCCCTAACTTCATGGTACATATGAAGAAGTTATGGACTTCTTGTATACTGGAAACTAGGATAGTCCAACACATTTATGATTTCATAATTATTAGTTTCCTATCAATAATGTTCTTCCATTACATATTTTCAGACTTCGACATAAACATAAATGCACTGATTATGTTGAGAAGACATAAAATGCTCATATTAAACCAAGATCTACTTATATGCATTTATTGCTATCATATTTGTATTCTGTTCAAGCATGGACCACTAAAGGTGATGTGCAGAATATAAAGGTTCTTCCAGCCAAGCCTTCTCACTCTACCTTCTGATGTGACCTGCTTCTACAAAGGGCTGTCAAATCTGGTAAGTACTGCTTATGGAAAACAGTACTTAACAGCCAGTGAAATAAAACTATCTTACTTAGTGGGGGAGGCCTGAGTTGGCTCTTGCTATTTGGTTTCTTTCCCCTCTCCTTACTATAAGATGTGTGGGTATTACCATTGATGGGTATGTCAAATACTATGAGGGCCAAAAAACATATGAATTTGAGAATAAAATAGTAAATGATTGTTTCAGAGCCATGCCACTAGAAAGCCCAAGCAACTTAGGTGGTAACAAATGAGGAACTTACTAATCAGCTGGCAAATCAATCCTTATTAATTATTATTATTATCAAGAGATCTCTAAGGAGTCAGAGAATAATCAAGGGAAGCCACTATTACCAGCACCATCTGTCATACCTGTTCTTGAATTCATTCACATTACATGCACTCACCATCTTCAATGACAATCCATTTTAATCATGCACCACCCTATGAGAGAAAATTCTAGCTCTCACCCCTTCTTGATAACATTCCTTCTCAGCTTCCAAGGATTCTCTCTCTCTCTTCCCCATCCCCCATAAAATGAAAAACTCATTGTACTGATATGCTGTATGATCCTTGCAGAAGGGTCATACAGCTTAAGGGTCATCTGGGCTTTCTAGTGGTATGGCTATGAAACAATCATTTACTATTTTATCCTCTGTAAGACTCAAACATATCACCCAGCATTTTCCTGTTTTGCTAGTGGCTGCAGTCTGCAAATTCTCAATATCTTTATAATCATAATTATATTCCACAATCTAATCTTGATATTTTTAACACTCTTCTTTGCACTCTCTCCACAGTTTTAGAATCACCACAGAAAGCAGGAGACCAGACCTGCATACAAAAGTCCAAGCGGAGTCATATGGCCTTGTAAAGAGGCAAAATAATTTCCTTATTCACGAAGGTTCACTTCAGCATTGCAATTATCCTCAGAGATGTATGTGCAATCTTTCAACTGCCTATCTATTAAAACCCCAAGATCTCTAGCCTAATCTGCATCTACTAGCATAATATAATATGACATCGGATATCTCATCACACAAAAGTGCATGACTTTACATTTACCAACATTGAACATTTATAGCAATTTTTGCACGTCCACAATTCCAGCTTATTCAAAATCATTCTGGAAGTACTGCATAACAGTCACATTTTTGATTACCATGCTTATCTTCTTGTAAGGCTACAGCATCTGCTCTACTCCTCATAGTTCATATAAACTTGGTTCATCTGTAAATCAGCAAATAGCTATGTCTCCTATCAAATCCTTCCCAATGTCATTTATGTATAGATTGAATAACAATCAACCAAGGTCAGCTTCTTGTGGTACATCACCGGTTACCTTAAATCTTGCAGACTCACATCCCCACATATACCACTTTTGATATCTGCCAGTCAGTCAGCCATCTTCTTATCCATGCTAACATTTTATATTCCAATCCCATATTCCCAATTTATGCAACAGTCTTCCATGCTGTATTTCTGTCAAAAGCCTTAGCAAAGCCCAAAAGGATAATGATGTATCCATTCCCCTGTCAAACTCAATGGTAACATTATGCTGCTATTGTGCTAAATCATAGCTGTAATCATGATAAATCATCAATCATAAAAATAAAAAAAAATAAACCATGGCTGAGAAAAGCAGCATACAAAAGATTCTGTTAAAGCAGGGCTGCACAAGATACTGGATTCTTTCCATGTGAAAGACATACTTGCAAGTCTTTTGCCTGCCAGTGCATACTACTAATCTTTAACCATTCTTCATAAACCATGAAAGAGAGAAAATACAGAAATACAGTTATTCTGCAGATGAGAAAAAAAAATAGGCAAGAAATATTCCATAAAAACAATAAAAAAAATGAAGATCATTATGAAGAATAAAAATCCAACTAAAAATGATACGACATAATACAAAAAACATGTCTACTCCAACATTCATGCCTTTGGTCAAAAGTGAGTGGTAATTCACAAATTATCTGACATTTCTTGTCAGAAAAATGCCATAATTAAAATCTTTTCTTTCTTTTTTAACTTGCTCTGAGAGAAAATTTCATTGATATTTATTATTATTATTACTCGAAGACCCCATGGAGCAAAAGACTCATCTGGAATATCCCTTTGTCATTTATGAAAAAACTCTTCAACAATGATACTATAACAACCTCTGACAAACTTGTACATCTCTATCATATCACCTCTCTTCCTCCTATCCACTAGACTCGATAAATTGCATCTTCTAAACCTCTCCTCATATTCGACATACCAGAGATTAAAAACTACCTTAGTCAGTCGCCTCTGGACCCTATCCAACATCTCTTCATCCTTTTGAAAACCAGATGAAAATGGAACAAGAATCTCCTTACTTCTACAAGTCAGTGTCCTATGCATCATTCCCAGAATTCACTGTGTTGTCCTCACAATTTTGGCAATGTGTCCACTAAATTTCAGATCCTTTTCCACCATCACTGCAAGATCTCTTATTTCCTCCAACCCCAACAATATATCCCCCCACCAAGCATAATTTTACATCCCATCTTCGTTCCACAAATTTTTAAACCTTACATTTAACTGGCATCCCCACTCCTATGCACATTCAGGCAATCTATTCAAGTCTTCTTGTAGGGCCACAGCATCTACTCTACTCCTCATAGTTCGTACCAACTTGGTTCATCTGTAAACAACTGAATATCTCCAGTATCATTAACATACAGGTTAAACAGCAATGGCCCTAAAACAGACCCCTGAGACACACCACTAGTGACTTTTCTCTTCTGGGATATTGCTATCCCATACACAACTGGCTGATACCTATCAGATAGCCAGAGTCCAATACAACGCAATAATCGAATATCCAACCCCATCCGCTGTAGTTGGACTATCACCTTATCATGCAGTAATCTACCAAAAGCCTTTGCAAAATCTAAGTATACTACTGTGTATCCATCTCTTTTGTGCTGTCACATTATTGTAATAAGTAAGCAGATTGCTAAAAAATGACCTCTCTTTATCAAATTCATGCTGTCTATCAAAGATACCAGTGTTGTCAACCCACTTCTGGATCCTAGTTTTCACCAGCTTCTCCAACACCTGACACACAACAGATAGGCTTATAAATTGATACTTGAGTTCTGTCACCTCCCTTATAAGCAGAACAATCTTGCCCCCTTCCACTCCTTTTGAACTCAACCCAGTGCAAGGCTCATGTTAAAAAAATATGCCAAGGAAGATGCTAACTCCCTGGCACATTCCTTCAGAATATGAGGTGATATATTAAGTTCAATGCCTTATTAATAGCAAGTTTACTTAGTTCTCCATATACCTCTTGCTCATTTACAATCAGTCTCTCCTCCTCCCCCCCCCCTCATCAACTGCTCTCAAACTCTCCATGATGTCACATTCACAAGAATGAAAGACCTTTATGAACTGCTCATGAAGTATCTCCACTATATCTCCCACAACAGCTGTCCTTATACCATTTTTCTCCAATCAATGTCATCCCTCCATAATCTTCTTTTTTTCCCTGGCTACATGTCAAAAGACTCCCTAAGATTCTTCTTGGTATCATTAGCTAACTGCTGCTCATACTTCACTTTTGTTACCCTTACCAACCAAGTCATCCTCCTTGCAGGTTCTTTGTAATCCTCATGGAAATGATTATTACTACTCTTCTTATGCTGCCTTCATAATACCTTCAGTTCTCTTCATTCATTCATTTCACGCCCCTAAGTTAACCGTCTGACCCTCGGAATACATTTAGACATTGCTTCTACTAGATAGTTCTTGAATATCACCCAAGCTTTCCTTCGCTGGTTACAATACTAAGTCCAAAGTTTAACGATTTTATAAACAAACTTAAACTAATAAGTCCACACGTTAGAAACACCTCAAGCACACAACTTTTACAGTAACTCTTACTCATATACTGACTTATTTATAATTAAATATTCCAAAAAACCTATCTGAAATGGGAGCCTTCTTTACACAAACATTCCAACGAAATGCCTCCTGCTGGTTCATCTGCTGTCAATGCTCTCCATATTCCAGTTAACCTCAAGCCGTTAGATTATTTCTGAGGTCTTGATTTTCAAAAGCCTGAACCACCCACCCAAAAAATGTGATTATGTTTGGCTTGATATCTACAACAGAAACTGACTTTCCTTTGCAAACTCCACCGATCAAACTAGAAAATGATCAAGCATTAACTGTCCACATCACTCACCAGAATATCAGATGATCCTCAATATCCTACTAATACTCTTAACCAATTTTTCTTACAAATAATTGCATATATGTCAGATATTTATTTGATAACTCAAACCACTACTATGTCCAAATTTCCTTACTGCAGAATGTCCTTTGCTCAGCAAGTCTCAGTTTCTTATCCTTTGGCAACACAGTAGTGCCAAACTGAAATGAAATCTTTTCATACTTCTCCATATCATGGCCTGAGCAGTGTTGACATTCTACTGATTCAAGCATTTGCTCCAATCAGATTAATAAAAATAATTTCAACTGGAAAGAAGGCCATCTCTTCCTTCCATGCATTAGAATTCTAACTAGAAAGATCATCTTCTCTCATTCCACTCAAAATACACCACCACTAACCAAAACCATAGTTTTCAAACATGTGTGCCAAGTCAGTCAAAAAAAAAAAATTTAATTTTTTTAAAAAATCAGTTTATCACAAGAGGCTTGAGACAAAACTCCGATATCATATTCAACCCATATTGCAAAACACTAGCCCTGGAAAAAAAATTATTTAATTAATAAATATAAAATACATAGCCCAGATCTAATGTTGAAATGGGCAAATGCAACAAACTTGCCTTGTGTTGAAATCAATTATGCTTTTTATCTTTTGCCAGAACCTTTGAACACAACTTCAGTCCTTCAGTGCTCTAACATATTTCAATGGTATCATTGTAACATCACCAAAATATAAATCCAAACTCATGACATAGTTTTTCTATCCCAAATTCTATATATGTAATACTGATTACCATACATAAAATTAGAAGACAATCCTGAATAGTTCAAACACCAATAAATTTTTTGGTCCTGATGGTATCCTGCAAACAGGAAAAACTTATCACCCCAAATCAATATCAAACAGGCATTATCTTTCTGGTCTTTGCTACTTGTCTTGCCTTGTCCTATAGAGAACAGAAACAATCCTACATTTAACATAATCCAAATGTTTTTTGGAACATATCAGGAGGTAAGGAGAGAATACTTCAGATAATCAAATTATAATTCCTCTATTCAGTATCCTTCTGCACTCTCAAAAATTGAAGAGGAGTTCATCAGCCTACTTATTCATGAGCTGCTTGGCCCATCGCTAATTAGGAACATGTAGTATGAATCCCACCCACCCTGCTCCCTAATACAAATGATCCACATCAGATCTCCAAATCATCAGCATTCAAATTTTGAGGAAACTCCTGTAATTGTTTTTTTATAGCTTTGTGTCCACTCTTTGCAAATGGACTGGCGACTTCCACACTAATCATTCACTACTTTTTTTCTCCCCCGCTTGGTTAGAAAGAAAATTAAACAAGAAATTACATTTAAACTAAACATATTTGGTCGTTTATAATTAAAATACAATTTTATTTAATGCTGACCATAAAAACAAACTTATAATATAGCCTACCAGTTTCGCCAGCAGACTGTCTGGCTTTTTCAAGGCGTTTATGAAAAGACATAAAAAGTAGTAAATACAAATTGAAAGGAACATAAAAAACATTGTAAACCAACTAGTAGCTAAGGTTACACGTTCGCGTGACAGAGAGGACTTATTGTTCTTATTCATTATCATGCATGCGTGTTTGTTGTAAATGTGTAATGTGATTACTGGCTAGCTGTAGTTCAGCTTGATTAAGAGAGAGGATAAGGTTTTTCCACGAACTGTTTAGAATTACACCCTGATTTCTGTTGAAGTTTCCGCCAGTTATTGACACTATTGCGGCTTCCTTGAATAAACAATGTCTGTAGTAGTTATCGAGATATGGCAAGGAGCTGTTTTGCCACTCTATCGTGTGTTAGACGTACAGAAATGATGTGCTAAGTCGGAAGATATACCTCTGTTGTGGTTTACATCACCAACATGTTCTTTTGGTCTGATTTCTAAACTCCATGAAGTTAGTCCTATGCAGGAATGTAATATACTCCTGGATATTTGTAGAAAGGTACCTTATCTTTTGGAGATCCTAAAACTTGTCTGATGCTGGTGGTTGGTTTGAAGACCACTGTGATGTTGTAGGCTCTTAGTATTCTTGCTATTTGATAAGAAATTGACTTGATGAAAGGGATCACTACAGTAGGCTATATTATAAGTTTGTTTTTATGATCAGCATTAAATAAAATTGTATTTTAAGAAATTACATTCTTGTTTCAATCCTTTATCCAAGTGTGGGCAAACAAAATCTGTGTGTGAAGTAACTTCACAACTTGTAACATGGGGAAACACGATTTTGCTACATGTATATGAAAAACATGATTTCTGCATTATTTTAGCTCTCAGTACCTATACCTGGATCTAGCTCACCCTGATGAGACCTGAATAAAGTTCAAAACCAGTCTGTATAGTGACCGTTCCTATAATGCATGACAATATACACATCTGAAATTGGAGGGGGGATTCACATTATAGGATATTAAAGCAATTTCATGTGAAATCAAGGGCCTCTATATACAAGTAGCAGAATCATGAAGATAATTCATTCACAGACTTTTATTTGCTCATGATTGGGTAAAGAAAGGATTAAAACAAAAACATATTTTTTTCTGTCAAGTACTTTCTAACAAAGCAAAACAAACAAAACTATTCCCACTGATGAGACCTCAATAAAGGTTACCAGTATGAGATCCTTCCCATAATCAGTATCCTTTTCAGTCAATTTAATGTAAAATCGGCATTTTCTCTTTCTTTCTCTAAGTTTTAAAAGGGGTAAACTGTGAGTAGACATATCGATACAAAATAAATAACGGAAAAAACTCACGTAGAAAGATTATTTAATAGTATAATTTTCACCTGTGTGTCACAGGCATCTTCAGTACATTAAGCTCAAAATTAAACACTAACTGACAATTCCAAAAAGCGCCACCTAAGTAGCTGGTGTAAGATAACTAAAAAGGTCAATAACTTTCCTAAAAAAAAAAAAAAAAAATTAATACAATAAAAAGTTAGGAAAGATTAGCTGATTTGTAAAGTACTATCTCCCATAAAGGGGATAGATGTAAGCCGTCGGATCTGTTTAAGTTAGGAGAATGAAGTAGAGTTTCACATGTTTCTTTATAAAGGCGTTCCATGAGAAACTGACTTTTGTGAAGAACTCGTCTTTCTCCAATGAACTCTGTGTCTGGTGAAGATGGCATGTTCAGAAAGTCCAGACTTTTCAGGTTTAAAGTATTCAATATAAGATTGGTGTTCTAGCCAAATAGAGGCAGATCTTCCCGTTTGTCCGAAATAAGATAATCCACAAGAGCATGGAATCTGGTAGACACCTGGATGATTAAGATGTGGAAGCTTGTCCTTAGGAGAAGTGAGAAAGGTGGAGATTTTTCTAAACGGTCGAAAGGCAACAAAAATATTCAGTGGTTTTAAAACTAAGACCTTTAAGTAAGAACTCGAAGATATGCGCATTACAGTAGTAAAAGTTTCAACAGTTAAAACAGATTCCAGAGCATTTTTTATATCCATAATTTCTCTATTTAAGATGGTAAGAGATTTTTTAGCTTCGTGTAGCTGAATATTTAAAAGAGACTTACTAGCTTTGAAGTAGATCCGATGAGCTTTTGGGGACCTAAAAACTTCTTTTATTTTACAACAGGTTGGAATAACCTGGGCCATCTTACAACGTTTTAAATGTTGAAACTTTTACTACTGTAATGCGCATATCTTCGAGTTCTTACTTAAAGGTCTTTAATGATTCTCGTGACAAGCTAAAATGCAAATTTGAATCACTAGTCAGCTTACCTAGATCCAGTAATAATATTACTGATATAGATAAAGTAGTCATAAATGTTTCCGGACATCCACTAACAGACTGTGAATGTTTTGTTTTATCAAAAGGATATGATTTTGCTGTTACGCCGAATAAGGTGCCAATTATGGATTTTTTTCATAACATAGACAGGGGTATTCGATCCCAAAAAACAGCCAACAGATTACATTTTGAATGTGCACAAATTCTTTTTCATGCCAAGCCTCCTCGTCCTAATCTTTCTTACTCTGAGTTTAAAGCATTGAAATCACTGATGAATAACAATAATTTAATAATTACGAAAGCTGATAAGGGGAAGGCTGTAGTGAGTCAAGATAGGAAGGAATATGAGATAAAAATGTCTCTTTTACTTCGCGACTATTCAACTTATAGGCCTCTTACATCAGATCCTACCCGGAGTCAATTGAAGAGACTTAATTCTCTTATAGATAATGTATCTACATGGAATGAAGATCAAAAGAAAAAACTTAAAACGTTCTTCGGTCGTCCACCTAGATTGTATGGTCTTCCAAAAGTTCATAAACCAGGTATTCCGTTAAGACCAGTCGTAGATTGTATAGGTTGCCCCACTTACAAAATCTCAAAATTTTTATCAAATTTACTCTCCTCTTCAACTAGAAGAACTGATACTTTTATAAAAAATACTTCAGATTTCAAAAATAAAATTTCAGATCTTCATTTGGACGTTTCTGATATCATGATCAGTTTAGATGTTGTTTCTTTATTTACAAATGTGCCTCCTTCGGAAAGTATTGAATTACTACAACAGGAATTTCCTTCAGACAACGTATTTGATTTTGTAATAAATTCTGGTTATTTTTCCTTTAAAAATAAGTTGTATCAACAAATTGAAGGAACAGCAATGGGTAATCCTCTCTCTACTGCTATCTCCAATTTCTTTATGGAACATTTTGAACAACGTATCTTTGACAATATTTCTCACAGACCTACTCATTGGTTCAGATATGTCGATGACATTTTTGCTGTATGGAATGGCTCTTCTGATGAACTTCAACAATTTCTCACTAAGTTAAATGCATTTCATCCTAGGATCAAGTTTACCCTAGAAGTAGAATCAAATAAGCAGTTAGCCTTTTTAGATCTTCTAATTCTTCGCCAACCAGATGGTAACCTACATTTCTCAGTTTATAGAAAGAAGACTCATACAAGCCATTATATCCATTAGGAATCTTATCACCATCCCAGTCAAAAGGCAGGAACTATTAAAACACTGGTTCATTGGGCCCACTCCTTTTGTTCTACAGATGATCTTTTACAGAAAGAACTACAATATATAACTTCCTTTCTATCTAATGGTTATAAGAATTGCTTCATTAAAAGAACTTTGAGTAGTTTTAATATGTCTTCCTCTTCAAACACAGGAAAATAACGCGCATTACTATCCCTTATGTACAAGGCATCAGTGAACGTATAGCAAAAGTTTTAAAACCACTGAATATTTTTGTTGCCTTTCGATCGTTTAGAAATATCTCCACCTTTCTCACTTCTCCTAAGGACAAGCTTCCACATCTTAATCCATCCAGGTTCAGTGCTCTTGTGGATTATCTTATTTCGGACAAATGGGAAGATCTGCCTCTATTCGGCTAGAAGAACACCAATCTTATATTGAATACTTTAAACCTGAAAAGTCTGGCCTTTCTGAACATGCCATCTTCACCAGACACAGAGTTCATTGGAGAAAGACAAGAGTTCTTCACAAAAGTCAGTTTCTCATGGAACACCTTTATAAAGAAACATGTGAAACTCTACTTCATTCTCCTAACTTAAACAGATCCGACGGATTACGTCTATCCCCTTTATGGGAGATAGTACTTTACAAATCAGCTAATCTTTCCTAACTTTTTATTGTATTCATTTTTTTTTTATTTTTTTTTTAGGAAAGTTATTGACCTTTTTAGTTATCTTACACCAGCTACTTAGGTGGCGCTTTTTGGAATTGTCAGTTAGTGTTTAATTTTGAGCTTAATGTACTGAAGATGCCTGTGACACACAGGCGAAAATTATACTATTAAATAATCTTTCTACGTGAGTTTTTTCCGTTATTTATTTTGTATCGATCTTTCTTTCTCTGTGTGTGTGTGTGCATGCACGCGTGCGCGCACACACACACACACACAACCAACACAAAGCAGCCATGAGAATAATTCACTCTCAAACTTTTATTATTATTATTATTAACCCAAGACCTCATGGAGTCAAAGACTCATCTCGGAGGTCCTTTTATCATATACACACACACACAGTTCATCATACCGTGCCTTGAACACATTCAAACTCCTTGCAGACACCACACTCTCAGGAAAGGCATTCCAATCATTTACAACTCTGCACAAAAAAAACCTCCCTCTCATACCCTCTTTATACAGTTTCCAGGGATGACCTCCGGTTCTCCTCCGATCTCCCACTATTTTCTGTGGAACTTCTCCAGCATTGATCCTATAACAACCCCTTACCAACTTGTAGGTCTCTATCGTATCTCCCCTCTCCCTCCTGTCCACCAGACTCTGCAAATTACATCTTATCAATCTTTCCTC
Source organism: Typopeltis vanoorti (assembly GCF_054136105.1). NCBI lineage: Eukaryota > Metazoa > Arthropoda > Arachnida > Uropygi > Thelyphonidae > Typopeltis > Typopeltis vanoorti. Next base: position 1,644,162 of record NC_143557.1, read on the forward strand.
ATACTCGACATTCCAGAGGTCAGAAACTACCTTAGTCAATTGCCTTTGGACCATTTCCAACATCTCTTCATCCTTCTGAAAACCAGGTGACCAAATCTGGGCACAATAGTCCATGTGTGGCCTAATCAAAGCCTTATACAACGGAACAAGAATCTCCGTACTTCTACACGTCAGTGTCCTATGCATCACTCCCAGAAGCCTTTGTGTTGTCTTCACAATTTTGGCTATGTGTCCCCTAAATTTCAGATCCTTATCCACTATCAACCCCCAGATCTCTTATTTCTTCCACCTCCAACAATATATTCTCACTAAGCATAAATTCTGAATCTCATCTTTATTTTCCACATTTTAAAACCTTACATTTTGCAACAATGAACTCGCATCCCCATTTCCGTGACCAATCACTCAATTTATTCAATCTTCTTGTAAGGCCACAACATCTTCACTACTCTTCATGGTTCGTCCCAACTTTGCATCATCTGCAAACAACTGAATATCTCCATCTAAATCTTCACCTATATCGTTAATATAGAGGTTAAACAGTAATGGTCCTGAAACAGACGCCTGAGGCACTCCACTAGTGACTTTCCTTTTCCTGGATATCGTTTCCCAATACACAACTTGTTCATACCTATCAGATAGCCAGTCTTCAATCCAATGCACTAATCTAATATCCAACCCCATGTGCTCTAGTTTGACTATCAATTTATCATGAGGCAGTGGCGCACTCAGGATTTAATCTTGGAGAGGGCCAAGCACTCAAGATTTAATCTTTGGGGGGGGGGGGTAGACGATTTGAGAATACACACTATGCCTTGCATACGAGCTATGACTGAGCATCTGCAGTGATCGCCAATACATGACACCCGTGATCTCCTCTGGCCCGGCTCAGGCAAAGCGAACTACTTCATTCGCTTTGCATTCACAGTGGCCAGGATTCCCAAGTGCTATAGGGTATTCCCACCTTATGTGATCGCTAATTCATAAGTAGCATAGAAATAGAACACACAACATAAATAAAAAATAATAATAATTTTAATTAGGAAAATATTTTTGGAAATTTTTCTAGTGTTTTTTCCTTTTTCTTTTGATGGGGGCCAGGGCCCCTTAGCCCCCCCCCCCCCTCCCTGGGTGCACCGATGTCATACAAACCTCAGATCTCCATTACATTTCTCAACAAGAATAAAAGGGCTGTTTCAATGGGAACTCGACCTTTCGATAATTCCTGCCTTCTCATATTCTATCAAGAGTTTCTCCAATCTGTCCTGGTGTTTCAGGGGAGTTTTATATTGTCTTGTATATATTGGGGTTTCTGAGGTAACCAGCTCTACCACATTCGTGCCGCAGAGGGAAGTGATTCCCTCTGTACATGTTCAGAGCTTAAACATCAAGGAGTGACAGTCATGAGATATATATTCTGATATATAGGGAAGGTCAGCTGGTTCTGATCAGAAACATCATCCTTACTTTTGATACACCTAAACCGCCAACATCCGTAAAAGCAGAGTATCTCAGCTGTCTTGTTAGAATGTACATCCCTAACCCACTGAGATGCTTTAAATGTCAGCGATATGGACATGCCCAAACTGTCTGTCGTGGTTCTACTACCTGTGTCCAATGTGGTAGTAAAAAACATGATAAATCTTGTTGTGCAAAAAAAGCTAATTGTGTCAACTGTCAGTGTGTGGAGGCTTAAGTACTGTGAGGACATCATGTTGGAGGCTTAATGGATTGTATACAGCACTCAGTGTCACTGAGACATCTTCAGGGATTACAAAAAAACTAATGTAACATATACACTAATACCACACAATACTAAGCCAACCACGTGGGCGACTCTAAAATCTTATCTAGGTGGAGCGACCTCTATGGGCGGTTGTAAGTGGCCTGGAATGTAAGGTGGGATCTCTGGTGATTAATGTTTCCCGAATCTCAGGAAGTAAATTCAAAAAAGGGAGACTATTTTTTAAAATCTGCAGCAGCTCATAGAAATCAACCAAATTATCAGAGATCCCACCTTACATTCCAGGCCACCTACAACTGCACACAGAGGACGCTCCACCTAGATAGGACTTCAGAGTCAACCACATGATTGGCTTAGTATTGTGTGGTATTTGTGTATATGTTACATTAGTTTTTTTGTAATCCCTGACGATGTCTCAGTGACTGAGACGAAATATAGGAAGTACTAAATTCTGTTTTAATCCTTTCCAAGTGTTGTATACAATCCATTATGCCTCTGACATGATGTCAACTGTCAGAGAGATCATCCAGCTTACTCTCGTGCATTTCAGAAATGGAAAGACGAAAAAGAAACACAAAGAATGAAAACGGAGCAAAACATAACGTATCAGGATGCAAAAAGAAAGCTAGCCACTATCACACCTATTTTGAGAGCCTCTTATGCTGAGAAGGTAACAATTAAGAAAGTACCAACAGCAACTCAAACTTGTATGTCTGTCCCACCATCCAATAATTTCACCATACCTGCACCGTATGATCAAGAGTGCTTCTCGGTTGAGTGTATCAATCACATGCCCTATGGCCTTACTCAAGAGACAGCTCCAAAAATGGTTCCACTCGACGAAAACCCACTTGTCAAAAAAATTATGGCAATCACTTAAAGATAAACCACCAGACACTTCAACATAAAAAATGGATACATCGGTACCCACTAAAAGTAAACTAAACTTACCAACTGACCCTAACACATCAGACGTATTGAATACCCTACCAGAGAAGATATGGACACTGGCAGTCCATACTTCCTCAAAACAATTGTTAATATAAATATGACAAAGGTAAGCCCTCAACCTCCTGAAAACCAGACAAGTCTAGAAAATCAAAACAATAGGAAAATTTTTACAATGTAGCTGTCGTGGATTTCGCCAGAATATCGATGATATCAAGATTTTGTTGCAGAAACACAAGCCTTTCTGTTTCTGTCTACAAGAAACATACTTAAGACCCAATGAGGACTTACCTTCAGGAATTTCACTGTTGTACACAAGGACAGAACTGGAGGTGGTTCTGCTCATGGAAGAGTAGCTATCCTAGTGGGCAATCATATTTCTTTCCATCATCTCATCTCATCTTCGTTTTACCCTCTTTTAACCTTGCGGTGTCGAGGGTTCATTAATCATCGGACATCAAACCGTTTACAGGATAAGGTGGTCAAGCCCTACGCCCCGGTGTATTCTATGTCCTGTAGTGTGGAATTCTCAAGGCCGATTTGCCTGCTTTGCAGGATAAAAAACCCCAGGATAAACTGGGGAAAAAACCCTATTGTCCACACCCAAGACCGGCTAACTTGGATATGGCTGAGGAAGATCCTTCAGCTCCTCATGTCACCAACGGGAATCAAACCTAGGACACTCCTTTCCCAGGCATATGTTGCAAAGCGCACAGCCTAAACTCATACTTTTGATGAGCGACCTTAATGGTCACAATACTCTGTGGGGTAGTGCCAACATTAATAGACGAGGTCAAATCATTGAAATCCTTGATAATAACCTCTCCCTTTTAAATAATAAACTCAATACTTTCTTCTATATGCCTACCCATTCATATTCTGCAATTGATCTTACAATCTGCTCCCTTTCCATTCTTCCGCTACTCACGTGGAACGTTGAACAGAATGTATATGGAAGTGATCACTTTCCTGTTCTTTGCACAATATCTTCACAGGAACCATTTTCACCCACACAGATACCTATATGGAAAATGGACCAGGCTGACTGGAACACTTTCTCTAATCTTGCAAAATTTAATGCTGATACCAAAAATCAAACATCTAACAATGAAGCAGTAAAGCATATAACAGAGTGCATTGTGCGGGCAGCAACAGCCTCCATCCCAAAACATCATCTTTGTTTCCACTCTATTGAAAACCTTGGTGGAACCCAGAAATCAGACAGCCAAAAAAGACCAACACAGAGCATGGGATATATTTCGTAGATATCCCACCACATCAAACTTTATAGATTTCAAACGTGCTCGAGCCGAAGCACACTATGTGAGACATCAGAGTCAAAAACAATCATGGATCCACAATTTACTACATCAATTAATCGAATGACCAGTCCAAAAATTGTATGGGATAAAATCCAGAAAATGAAAATAAAACATGCTGTTTGTCTACCTTAGACCATAATGGAAGTGATATTGCTGACCGTTCTATCAATGTTCTTGAACCATACAATCAGCCATTTGTTAAGGAAGAACTAAAAAAAGCTCTCCTACTATCTCACTCTAGTGTAGTACAGTCTAATGACATCCATTACGAAATGATAAAACATCTACCATCATCTTCTATGGATCTCCTTCTTTTATTATACAATAGAATACTTGCAGAGGAAGCGTTTCCAAATTCTTGACATAACTCAATTGTCACTATCCCAAAACAAGGAAAAGATCCAACACAAGCAAATAATTATCGACACATTGCTCTGACTGCCTGTCTCTGTAAATACTAGAGAAAATGGTTAATGCAAGACTTCTCTGGTATTTAGAAAGCAACAGTCTTCTCTCTCTCCAATACACAATGTAGGTTCCATAGACATCGTTGAACTTTAGACCATTTGGTTCGTTTAGAAACTTGTATAAAAGATGCATTTCTGAAGCAAGAACACCTTGCTTCAGTTTTTTTTTTTTTTTTTTTTTTTTTTTTTTTTTTTTTTTTTTTTTGACATGGAAAAAGCTTATGACACAGCCTGGAGATATGGCATATTAAAAGACCTCTATAACCTAGGTCTCCAAGGACTTTCCTGTATTTATTAAAAACTTTCTGTCCAGGCGAACTTTCTGAGTCAGAGTGGGAAGTACACTATCTCAACCATATCATCAAGAACAGGGTGTTCCCCAAGGCTCTGTCTTAAGTGTGACACTTTTCACTATTAAAATTGACTCAATCGCTGAACAGCTTCCTCCCACAGTAGACAATGCTCTATGTGTTGATGACTTCACAATTTACTATCACTCTCGTAACATGAGGGCAATTGAGAGACAACTTCAGCAAGCAATTGATCATGTTTCTCTGTGGGCTCTTAATAATGGGTTCAGGTTTTCAAGAAAATAGTCTGTGTACACTTCTGTTGCAAATGCACTCTTCACCCAGACCCTGAATTAAGAATGAGGTACACTGTTATTCCAGTAGATACAGAAGCCAAGTTCTTGGGACACATCTTTGACAGAAAACTTACATTTCTAGCACATATTCACCAACTAAGAGAAAAGTGCAAGAGAGCTTTGAACCTCCTTCGCACTCTATCTTCTACTAAGTGGGGTACTGATCGAGCTTCATTGCTCCATCTTTACTGTTCACTTATACGTTCAAAGCTAGATTATGGGTCTCAAGTCTATGGTTCTGCAAGACAGAGTGACCTGCAATGGTTGGATTCCATCCATCATCAGTATGTATGGAGAGCTACTGGTGCCTTTAGCACATCACCTACTCAAAGCCTTTATGCTGAAGCAAATGAACCAGCTCTATCACTTCAATGGAAACAGTTGTATCTTAATTATGTCCTAAAGATAAAGTCTCTCCCAAATGATCCTACATGGACTAGTCTCTTTTCTCTACGTTGGGAAGCTCAATACCACACACTTCAAACTGCCATACGTCCTTTTGGTATGGGTGTTAAAGAGATTGTGCACGCTGTTGGTATAAATGTTGACAACATTGCCTACACTAAGCATACCAGCATCTCTCCATGGCAGGTTTGCAAACCATCCTGCAACCTCTCACACTCAATCATCTGTCTACCCCAATGGTTTAATGCACAGAGAGCAGCACACACTGATTTCTTGCCGATCTACACTGATTGTTCAAGAACTAATACCTGTTGGTTGTACTGCTGTGTTTCCTGACATTACTATCTCCAACCAGATACCACCTGATTGCAGTAATTATACAGTAGATGCCATTCAGCTTGCATTTTTTCATATAAAAGAAAACTGCTACAAAAAGTGTATAATTTATACAGACTCATTGAACTTTTTACAGACTATCTCCTCTCCTATGTATAATCCACATCCATTACTTTATGAGGTGTTACACCTGTTTCACAAAATGAAAATCCTTAATTTTGATGTTCAGTTGTGTTGGATTCCCAGCCACATTGGAATTAAGAGAAATGAGGCTGCAGATGTAGCTAAAATTTTCCTCTCGTACTGTTTAGCAGTACCATATACAGACTACAGACAGATTATAAGGTCAAATCTAATTGTTCAATGGCAGCAAGAATTAACAAAGTATATGACATTAAACCCGAAATTAAACACTGGCATTCAACGTACGAAGAGAGTAAGTTGTTCTTGCTAGGCTATGCATAGGTCACAGTCATCTTACTCATTCTTATTTACTGAAGGCTGATGATCCTCCAATGTGTGAAAAATGCAATACATATCTCACTATTTGTCATATTCTGGTGGAGTGCCAGCGCTTTTCACGAGAGAGAAATGAAATTTTTGCCTATCTTGCCAGACCATATACACTGAGGCAGATGCTGACAGACTCAGGCAGATAGCATGATGTTTTTAATTTTTTACAAAGAATTAATTTATACAAACACATTTGACTGTAATTTTGTTTATATGTAAATACTGTATTGCTTCACTTAACTTTTTTACATATATATTAAAATATGTAATATTTTGTGCAGAGGTTGAATACTAATGTATATGTTATTCATTAGTTTAATTTTTGACCAATCATGTATTTCTGTAGCCTTTGACCTTGTATATTTGTGTAGCCTTGTTAATATGTAAATACCACATTGCCAAACTAAATTTTTATACATACATATTGTATAATAATTCCTCTTTGACTCTTTATGTATTATTGTAATAACATTTGTTGTAATCTTATCTATATGTAGATAGTGCATTCCTTGACTTGGTTTTGTACATACATTACACTTTGTTTATTAACTTGTATTGTTATCTATTTATGTACTGCCATAAATGCTGAAGTAATTATGTTTATGTGTAGATACTGTACTGTTTAACTTAACTTTTGCACATACATATTATTTACTATTTTATTTTTCAACTAATTATGTGTTGTTGTAGGGCACCTTGTATATTTGTGTAACCTTCTTGTAATTTTGTTTATATATATAGATACCACATTGCTAAATTTAATTTTTATGCATGCATATTATATAATAATTCCTGTTTGCCTATATATGTACTGCTGTAAAAACATTTGTTATAATTTTATCTATATGTAGATACTGCATCCCTTGGCTTGGTGTCTTGTACATGCATTTTGTTTATTAACTTGTATTGTTGACAATTTCTGTACTACTGTTACCTTTAATCTTGAGTGTTGCTGTGCCCTCTACAGCAATTCTGTTTATATGTAGATGCTGCTTTGTGGAACCTAATTTTTGTGCAGGCATATTGTTTACAATTTTCTTTAACTGCTTGTGTATAGTTGTAACCTTAGTATGGCACAGTATGATCTTTGTAGTTTTTGTGCCAAATAAACTATAAACCAACCGACCAACCAGCATGCAAATAAATAATTTACTGAGAAAAATTATTTACAAGCGGACATTTTGGTGGCTCAAGTTGGCATTATCAAAGACATTTTAACAATACACACTCAGTGAAGACACAAAAACAAAACGACCTCGATAACAAGAAAAGTCACACATATGGAGGATAACAAGGGCACTCTTTGTGTGGATTCCTGATATTAATAATGACAAGTAGATAGGACTGTGCACCAAAATCTATTCAAGTTACCCAAATTTTATAGAACTTGTACTGCTTCCAGGAACAGTCTCTTTGATTTAAAACAGAACCAGTCCTGCACCTGCAATAACAGACTCTACTCACATCATTACAATGAAATGGATACAACAGAAAGGCTTTGCCAAACACCTTAAAAGAACACGAAACCACCACCACCCAATCCAAACCAGACTACACATACCTTAGCCTTATATCAAAAGTAGTACAACTAAACTGACATCCCTTCTGAAGCAACACAAATCAGAACAGTATACAGACCTTTAAACAAAGTATCTACCTTTGTAAGAGAAACCAAGGATCACTAGCACACTCCCTACTTCCCAAGTATCTACAGCATTAACTTCTAGCATAGAACTCAGTATTTCAGACAGACAAAATGGACTGCATTGGTCAGGAAAAAGGAACATAAAAAAGTGTATCCAGGATGGACAACATAAAGCAGACTCTGACAGCATGTCTTGGAGAAAGGCACTTAATCAGTCGGAAGCAAACTAGGATACTCCACAAATCCCAGCTTAAATCAGAGAGACTTAATATTAAGTGCTACGAGTTTTACAGAATCTGGGTAACTGTAACAGAACCAAAAGTATGATGTTGAATAAATTTGGGTGCACTGCAATATCTACCCATCATCGTTAACAATAGGAATCACAGAAGAGAGTACCATAAATAACCTCCCCTTACAGTTATACTGCTGGACCTGGCCAAGGCCTTTGATAGGATACCACATGGAAGTCTAATCCGTAAACTGCAATATATGGGAATGGATATAGGGTTGGTGGAGAGATACCAGAGAGTAGTTTACTCAGGAGTAGAGTCCAAAAGATGGATAGTGACCAGTGGTGTGCCGCAGGGTTCTGTTCTTGGACCGCTGCTGTTTATTTTGTTTATTAACGATATAGGGAAGGATCTGAGAGGAACAGTTCATTTGTTCGCTGATGATGCTAAGTTGGGTAGGGCAATAGTGAATGCAGAAGCTGTCAAAATTTTGCAGGATGATTTGGATAGATTGGAGGTCTGGGCTAAGGAGAATGGATGTCAATTTAATGTGGCAAAATGTAAGGTTATGCATTTTGGGGTGAAAATATTAGCAGCAGTATATCACACTGGTGGAACTGCACTCCAGGAGATTGATGAGGCCAGTAACTTGGGAATGTTGGTGGATAGGGAGTTGAAGTTTAGGGGGCACATCGCAAAAGTGGCTAAATCAGCTCATCAAATCACTTGGATGCTGAAGAATACTTGGACGAGAAAGATAAGCAAGTTATTGTTCCTCTGTATCGAGCCTTGATAAGACCCCCCATCTTGATTACTGTGCCCAGATCTGGTGGTCACCTAGGTTTCTTCTTGATGGGGATGAGGTTGAGAGAATCCAGAGGCGAGTGACCAAGATGATAGCAGGTCTATGGAAACCTTATGAAAACAGGTTGAAGATTTGTGGGTTGCAGAAATTGGTTGATAGGTGAAAAAGGGGCGATATGATTGAGACATTCAAATTGCTGAAGGGTTTCTATAATGTCAATTTAATATGGCAAAATGTAAGGTTATGCATTTTGGGGTGAAAAGATTAGCAGCAGTAGATCACATTGGTGGAACTGCACTCCAGGAGATTGATGAGGCCATTGGTGGATAGGGAGTTGAAGTTTAGGGGGCACATCGCAAAAGTGGCTAAATCAGCTCATCAAATCACTTGGATGCTGCTGAAGAATACTCTGACAAGCAGAGATAAGCAAGTTATTGTTCCTCTCTATTTAGCCTTGATAGGCCCCATCTTGATTACTGTGCCCAGATCTGGTCACCTAGGTTTCTTCTTGATGGGGAGAAGGTTGAGAGGATCCAGAGGCGAGTGACCAAGATGATAGCAGTGTCTAAGGAATGAACCTTATGAAAACAGGTTGAAGAGATATGGGTTGCAGAAATTGGTTGATAGGCTGAAAAGGGGAGATATGATTGAGACATTCAAATTGCTGAAGGGTTTCTATAGAATTAATTCAGAGGATATTTTTGAGAACAGGACTGGTGGTGGGAGGACTAAGGGACACTCATGGAACTGGGCAAGAGTGTGGTTAGTAAGGGTGTTAGAGCTGGGTTTTTTACTTTTAGAGTGGTGAATGAGTGGAATATGCTGCCTGAGTCTATTTTTGTGCAGGAAGTGTGCAGCCAGTGACAACAGAACTTGCAGAACATGCCCTTTTTTCTGTCTATGACACCAGTTTTGCAGCTGTGCCACGTAATAGGTTTGTTAGCGGCGATCAACGGCATTGTGCTGGCGAGACATGTGGTGCTCCTTCACCGCTGGCTTTTGAAATGCAACATTCCTTCCACAATGTCTTTTTCTTATGAATCTCTTGCTTAATTAGAATACACATCCATTTCACTCCTATTCTATTTATTCTTTGAACTCTAGGGATGATATCGCATCATTTAAGTATTTAATCCAATTATATATATATATCAATAGAAGCAGCAATTTCTTTTTTATATATCATCTTTAACCACATCAGATATAGTACTAATGATATCATTTCAGAAGTTCCTTAGTACAAACTGAGGAACTTCTGAAATGACTATTTTAAAAGAGGATCATGCTCACAGAGCACATTTAAAAATTCTGTATAATTTCCTTGATTAGCTGAATCTTCAGACTCATCGTGACCTCTCAAAGGAAGCTCTTGCTTAGAATAGCATACAGTATCAATTAAGCTTTTTAAAATGAGAGTGTTCAATTATTTGTTTTTCAAATATCTTAAGATGTAAAAATGACTGAACATGTAACTGGGAGTGCTCATGTTTTTGCACTGCTGCTGTTAAATGATTAACATCAGAATATCCATACTTATTCCAAATACTTTTCTTTATGAAGAATAACAAACAAGTCCAAACACAAAAGTCTTGATCGCACTTCAAATCCAGTTAACCAATATACCGTATTGTATTGTATTATGAAATAGAAGTATTTTATTGAATTACCTCCTTAGACTTTCTGCAAAAGTTCTGGCAGAAAACAGGACATACATTAGATTGTCAACACTGTTTCCCATGGTAAATATGGGCAAAAGAGTTATAAATTTATGGAAAATTATATATCAAAAACTTGTCTGTATTATATATGAAAAGTTGCCTACCACGTCAGTTAACATGCAAAAGAGATGAAACTCGGAAAACAAAAACAGTAACTCATGACAAATGACGACATTCAATTGGACTGGTTGACAAAATAACTAATCACAGCCACTAATTTCTAGGTGCTATTATCTCAGTGATCTCACTGCCTCCCCTTCTGGACAGTTTAAAACCATTGGATTGTTAAGAATAAGACTTGCTGAGCCATCTGTACATCTGTTCAAAGGCATGTGTATTTGTGACTGCATACCCAGAGTCTATATCGATATTAAAGTGAAATCAATATCCAAGTCTATATCCGCTCCATTTTCAAGGAGGGGATATAGACTCGGATCACAGTTTAGTGATTGAAAACATCAACTTGAAATTAATAAGAAAATATAAATCCCATCACCAGAAAGACACACAGCAAGAATAAGTGAAGAAGAAATAGGAAGGAGGTACAGAACAGTGTTAAAAGAGAAACTTAAAAGTGTGGACAAAGAAAAAAATTTGAATTAAACACTTCACCAGCCATTATGGATCAAATATGCATCCTCATATGCTTCGTATCCATCACATATTTCAATGCAATATCAATGGTATTACAATTTTAATATGTACTTCACATCCATGATAACTTTGACGTCTATAGACGTCTTGGCCGGTAGCGTGGTTAAGAGTGAAAGGAGTAATGAAGGCAATAGAAGACGCAGTTGAAGAAATAGTACCAGAAGAAGAGAAGATCAAGAAGGAGTGGATTAGTCAAGAAACACTGAAGTTAGTACAGGAGAAGAGAATGTTGAAGATAAGAAGGAATACATCAGAACAAATAGAAGAGCAATATAGAAGAAAGTATAATGAGGTGAAAAAAGCAGTCAGAATGGATAAGATGAAATGGTTAGAAGCCCAGTGCAATAATATAGAACAGCACTATGGAGAGCATAAAACTAGGAAGGTGTACAAAATGATTAGAACCATTAATAGAAGGTGGCTACCAAAACAGACAACAATTAAAGATGAAAAAGGCAAAGTATTGATGAATAAAGATAAAATTGTACAGCTATGAACAAGATAATGTAGTAAGTTATATGAAGAAAAACTAGATTTAGATAGCATTGGGAAACTGATTGAAGAATTGAAGCAGATATCACCACCAGGTAATGAGTATAATATGGGCATTTAAGAGGAGAGATAGAAAAAGCAACAGGATGGCTAAAACACAACAAGAGTCTTGGTAATGATAACATGACTGGAGAAATGATTAAACATGGTGGCAAAAAGTATGGTTACAGAAATGCACCAACTATGTAATATGGTATGGAAAGAAAGGAAAATTGCCAGAGGAGTGGGTGAAATTGATATTAGTGACATTATACAAGAAAGGAAATAAGCTAGAATGTAAAAATTATAGAACAATTGCTTCAACAAGTCACCTTGGTAAGGTGATGATGATGATACTGACAGAAAGATTGAGAACACAATTGGAAGCATACCTTGCAGACAAGCAAGCAAGCAGGACTTAGGAAACATAGAAGTACAATTCAACATATTTTGACAATGCAGTTAATAGCAGAGAAAGCTAGGAAAAAAAACAAAAACATATATACTCGCTTTGTTGATTTTCAGAAGGCATTTGACAGTATCGACCAGAAACTGACATTAGCAGTGCTATAATCCTATGGAATTGATAGAAAACTAATAGCTATATTAAAAGATGTTTATCAGAATGCAATTACAGCAGTTCAAATAGGTGATGATTTAGGAAAATGGTTTAGAACAAGCAGAGGTACTAGAAATGGGGAACCAATATCACCAAGCATTTACATCACACATTTAGAAAGAGCAGTGGATAAAATGAAGGAAGATGCAAAAGGAATATCAATACATGGGATGAGAATTAACAACCTGAGATTTGTCATCTGCAAATGACAGTGTTATTATTGAAGAAGATGAAAGAGAACTACAAAAATCATTGAAACTGTTAAATGAGGAAGGAAAGAGATTTGGACTTGTCATGAACTTGGAAATAACAAAAACAATGGCAATTGGTGAGAAGAACGAGAAACAAAAGATACAAGTGGATGGAATTGATATAGAAAATGTAGAACAACTCGCATATTTGGGAAGTAAAATGACATATGATTTGGACTATAAAAAATAAATAAAGATCAGGATTGCAAAGGGAAAAACAAATCTGAAGGCCATGGAAAACATCTGGAAAAGTAAAGTGATCAGTCTGTAAACAAAACTAAGAGTGCTGTAAACTGTATGAATCTGAAATGTGGGTGGTAAATAAGGAATCAAGAAAAAGAATTTTGGCATATGAAAGAACTTGTTACAGGAAGATTCTAAGAATAGGTTGGGTATACAGAAAATTACAAACAAAGAGCTTGGAAGATACAACAAAGGAGAATCTAATGCAGAAGATTATAAAACGGAAGCTGCAATTATTTGGACACATTTGCAGAATGAGTGAAGACCGGAAGATAAAGACATTCATGTTTGGTATTATGGATGGTGTAAACAGAAGAGTTAAAACATACAGAGAATGGATAGATGACATAAAGGACTGGTGTGGAATGGGCATAGAGAAACTGCAACACTGTGCACTGGACAAAGAAAGGTGGAAGACGATAATGAAGGAGGCATCAGACACCAACGGGCAGTGAGCCCATGGTTAGTGATGATGATGATGCAATGTTCACGCATCAAAAAGTGTCCTCTTCATGAAGCATTAGTATATTATGTTTAATTTTAGGAATCACGTGAAGTCAGGAAACAATTAGGGGAGTCTTTAACAGGAATAAATGCAAAAATACAATATCAGTGATATTGCTATTCCGTGGATGTGCACCGCACACTCTAAATATTCACCCGTGATATACATAAGGTTTAAACACAAGGAAATACATAAATATACTTGGTCAGCCAGAGGATACAAATCAGTAATTGACTACATTATCACAAATTTTAAATTAGTGAAGTTAATTTTAGACGTAAGAGCATATCGAGGCTTTGAATTAAATTCTGATCATTATATGGTATCAGCAAAAATTCGTTTTAAACCAAAGTGGCTAAAAACACATAGAATTGAAAATTCTTACCAGCCAAGCTACAAAATTTCTTCATTATAGGATCCTCAAGTTAGACAAACAATATCAAAAATGCACAAACTTAAAATCAGAAACCACACATGAATCAAGTGACATAGAAGATGAATGGGAAAATTTGAAACAAACTCTCATAAAGCAGCAACAGAAATCTTAGGAATAAAGCACAAATGGATTAGAAAAAGAGGACTACGAGACTGGAACAAAGAAATAGAAAATATATTAAAAACCAAAAAAGGACAGTTACCAGAAATGGCTAAATACCAAAACAATAGAAGCAGAAATAGAGTTTAAAAGAAATAGTGCAATTGCAAAACGAGAAGTAAGGAAAAAACATAGAGAAAGATGGAACAATTTCGTAACAGAACTAGAAAAGGATTTATTTAAGCTGCAACTCAAAACATATAAAGTAATAAAATACATGAATAAAGGGATAAAAGAAAAGATTAAAATACAAACAATAGATTTATAAAAATGGGTGACCTATTTCTAAAACTTCTGGACAGATGAGAACAATTAAATAAAATTTTATAAGACAAAGAATGACCTAATAGAAAATATCACAATGTTAGAACTGAAAAATATAATAAATAAGATGAAAAATAGGAAAACACCAGGAGAAGACAATATAAATATAGAACTATACAAAAATGCAGGTGAAAAATTTAATGAAAGCCTTCTGAAATTTTTTAACATGGTCTGGATGTCTGGAAAAACCCCTAACTCTTTGAAAAAAGCACTGGTTATCCCAATCTATAAAAAAAAGGAAATAAAGACAATTGCAATAATTATAGGGGAATTAGCCTGCTGAATACAGGATATAAAATATATGCAGAAATATTAAAAGAGAAACTAAGCTGCATTGTAGAAGACAAATTACTAGAAGAACAAAATGGCTTCCGGAAAGGCCGATCCTGCATAGATCCAATTTTTACTTTAAAATTATTAATAGAAAAGAGAAGAGAATTTCAAAAAGACACACATGGCCTTTATTGATTATGAAAAAGCCTTTGACAAAATTAGTAGACAAAAATTGTTTAAAATATTAACCGATTTAAACATACCAAACCAACTTTTACAATCTATTCAAGAAATATATACAGGAAATAAAACAGCAGTTAAATTAGAACACATCTCAGAATGGAAAGATATATCAAGAGGAGTACGACAAGGATGTACCCCCTCTCACCTCTGCTTTTCAATATATATATATAAATGAAATATTAACAATCTGAAAACAGCATAATCCATTTAGTATACAAATGACCCTGAAAATGAAGATAGATACATTACTATTTGCAGATGATCAAATAGTATTAGCTACATCAGAAGATGACTTACAAAGATCATTAAAATCATTAAATGATATCTCAAAGCAATATAATATGACAATATCTAAAGAAAAAACAAAAATAATGGCATTCAAAGGAGAAAACCCAATAAGAAGTAAAATAGTGATAGATAATAAAATACTAGAATAAGTAAACACTTTCAGATACTTGGGATACGATCTATCATACGAAGAAGAAAAAGACAGACACTAAAATATCAAACTTTGTCAAAGTAAATGGCATAATAAATAATATATTTAAGCCATCCCTAGTACAAAAACACACTAGAATCAGACTATATAATGTCTTGTCAAAACCACCTCTACTATACAGAAGTGAAACATGGACCACGAAAAGGAAAGATGAAAAATGAATTCAAATATCAGAAATGAAGTTCCTCAGAAAAACAGCAGGATATACCAAGTGGGACCACAAAACAAATGAAGAAATCTTACAATCCCTGATAATAAAACCAATTAATTACCACATAAGGCAGTATAAACAAAAATGGCTAGAACATTTAAATAGAATGGACAACAGCAGACTACCAAAAATATTATACAGATACAAAATAAGTGGAAAAAGAAGAATCGGAAGACCAAGAAAGAGATGGCAAGAGACCGGAACAGGCCACTTGGCCTAAATTCCATGTTAAGAAGAAGAAGATATACATATACAAGGTGGCCCAGAAGTCATGAAGGGATTTAAGATGTGAACAACTTTTTATGATTATTAATTTTTTCATTTTATTTGTATTTTTTTCATGCATTCTAATGAACATTTTGGAAATTAATTGTGGAAATGTTCACAGCCAAATAATCAACCAAGCAAAATCTTGAAAATGCCATTCAATGTCAAAAACTTGGCAAAGATCTGCAATTAATTGGCCATCACATTATCCAGATCTGACAGCTCCTGACTTCTTCATATGGAGGTTACCTGAAGGAAAAGGCATATGTGAACAAGCCTCAGAGAATTCAACAGCAGAAGGAGAACATTCGTGTAGAAATTGGGACGCTGCAGCTGGAAACATTAACAGTTGTCATGGAACAGACCATAGAAACAAACTTTTTTTTAATGCCAAAAATGGAAAGAATTTACATGAAGTTATTTTTCATAACTAATAAAACAAAATCACCAGGTACTGTATTTCATTATAACAAAAGAAGAACAAAAATAATCAATAAATAATAAATAAAAACGTTATTAAATGTTTAAACCCCTTCATGACTTATGGGCCTCCCTGTATATATCAATTACAACAGTTGTGAGTTTCAAGATTCAAATCAGAGTTAAAATCATCTGACATTATGGAAAAAGATAAACTGTTTTATTAGGCAAGAGATGAAATGGATGCAGAATGAAGTTAAGGGAATTCAAGATACGTATGAAAGAATGAAAATGATGAAAACGAATAGTACTGGTATAAAAGAGGTAATGAAAGCTCCGTGAGTGGCATTCTATGGTGATTCAATTATTAAACGTGTGCTGCACAAGAGGATGCACAAAGTTGATTTTATTGGAGGTATAATGAGTAAAGTGACTGAGACAATGGATATGAAAAGTAAGCGAGCAAAAGAGTTAGAAGTTGTCAGGGACAAATGACTTGACAGTGAACAAAGAACACATCAGATTGGATATCAGGAGTTGTTGAGACAGATAATAGTGTGATAGTAAGTAGTGTGGTTGGTAGTAAGCATGTTGCCCAGGTATGACAGTGGTGAGATGAGACAGAGATCAAGGAAGGTAAAGAAGTGAGTACAGAGAATGAATCTGATCAAGTGGGAAGTGATGAGGAAGAACTGGAGAATAAGACAAGAGAGATTGAAGAGATGGTTATGAATGAAGAAGTGAGCAGCATGAGTATAGAGAATGAGAAAACAGGTGTGCAAGACAGACAGGAAAACGGGGAGGTCATGGTGGAAAGAGGAACACAGCATAAGTTGCTCCAAGAGGATGTGAATGCATGTATAGACAAAAAGGGAAGGGGATGACCTGGGATCAAGGGAAAACAATTGGATTTGAAGGTTCTATGATGAGTAACGTGAAAAAGAAAGGGGCTCGAGTTAAGCATGGAGAAGTCACATCAAATAAGTGGTATCAGTGGAACTAGTTATAGATCCAGGAATAAGTTGCCGTGTTTGTATACAAATGCTAGAAGTGTAAGAAACAAGGCAAATGAAATGATTGAGTCTGTTCACCCAAGAATTGTTAGAATAAGTGAGACAAGGTTGGATGAGGATGACATCCTGACAGGAATAGAGATGGAAGGGTATAATGTTTTTTGTGATGATAGAAAGGATAAAAAAAGGGAGGGAGGAATGCTATTGATGATAGAGAAAGAAGTTATGTCCATACAAAGAAGAGATGCAAGAGGAAAATAGTGCCAGTGGTTTTGAGGCAGCATGGTGTGAGATAGAGGTGAATAGAATGAAATACTTTGTTGGATGTTGTTATAGACCAGGTAATATGGATGGTAGTGACTATGAAATACATAATCAAATTAGCTAAGCAAATAAGAAATGGGTGATCTTTATGGATGATTTTAATTATGGCAATGTAGACTAGAATGATGAGATAGTAACTGGAAGGAAAGAAAATTAGTTACTTGAGGTTTTGAGGGACTGTCTGAGGTAGCATTGAATGCAGAGTTATCTGGAAAAGAGATCAATGCAGCTTGGGAGATATTCAAGAACCATCTAGTAGAAGCAATGTCTAAATGTATTCCAAGGGTCAGAAAGTTAACTAATAAGGTAGGTATGAAATGGATGAATGAAGATAACTGAAGGCATTATAGACGCAGCATAAGAGGAGTGGAAATAATCAATTCCATGAAGGTTACAAAGAACAGGCAAGGAGGAGGATGATTAGGTTGGTAAGAGTGAAGTGAAGTATGAGCAGTAGTTAGCTAATGAAACCAAAAACAATCCTAGAGAGTTCTTACGATATGTAGCCAGCAAATAAAAGAATGATTATGGAAGGATGACAATGATTGAAGAAAATGGTATAAGGACATCTGCTTCAGAAGATATAGTGGGGATACTTAATGTGCAGTTTATAAAGGTCTTACATTCTTGTTAATTTGACATCATGGAGAGTTTGAGAACAGCTGATGATAGGAAGAAGAGACTGACTAAGTGAGAAAGGGGTATATGGGGAGCTAAGTAAACTTGATGTTAATAAGGCTATGGGACTTGATAATATATCACCACGTATTCTGAAGGAATGTGCCAGGGAGTTGATGCCGGCCTTGACATATTTTTTTAATAGGAGTCTTACACTGGGTCAAGTTCCTAAGGAGTGGAAGGAGGACAAGATTGTACTGCTTCATAAGGGAGGTGACAGAACTCAAGCATCAAATTATAGGCCTATCTGTATGCCAGGTGTCGTGGTTAAGTTGTTGGAGAAATTGGTGAGCACTAGGATCCAGAAGTGGGTTGACAACAATGGTATTATCATTGATGGATAGCATGGATTTGCTAAAGGGAGGTCATGTTTTAGTAATCTACTTATTACAATATGGTGACAGCTTCATTGGACGGAGGAAAGGGATACACAGTAGTATATTTAGATTTTGCAAAGGCTTTTGATAGATTACAGAATGATAAGCTGATAGTCAAACTAGAGTGGATAGGGTTGGATATTCGATTAGTGCATAGAATCGGAGACTGGCTATCTGATAGGTATCAGCAAGTTGTGTATGGGGGAGCAATATCCAAGAAGAGGAAAGTTACTAGTGGTGTGCCTCAGGGATCTGTTTTAGGGCCACTGCTGTCTAACCTGTATGTTAATGATATTGCTGAAGATTTGGATAGGGATATTCAGTTGTTTGCAGATGATGCAAAATTGGGATGAACTATGAACAGTAGAGAAGATGTTGTAGCCTTATAAGAAGTCTTGAATAAATTGAGTGAATGGGCACGGAAATGGGGATACATGTTCGACATTGCAAAATGTAAGGTTTTAAAATTTGGGAAGCAAAGATGGGATGTAGAATTTATGCTTGGTGGGGATGTACTGTTGGAGGAGGAGGAAATCGGAGATCATGGGGTGATGGTAGATAAGGATCTGAAATTTAGAGGATACATTGCCAAAATTGTGAGGACAACACCAAGAATTCTGGGAATGATGCAGAGGACACTGGCTTGTAGAAGTAAGGAGATTCTTGTTCCGTTATATAAGGCTATGATTAGGCCACACATGGATTACTGTGCACAGATTTTGTCACCTGGTTTTCAGAAGGACGAAAAGATTTAGAAAGGGTCCAGAGGTGACTGAAGTAATTTCTGATCTCTGGAATGTCGAATATGAGGAAAGGTTGAGAAGATGCACTTTACAGAGTCTAGTGGATAGGAGGAAGAGGGGTGATATAATAGATACAAGTTAGTAAAGGGTTGTTACTGGACCAATGTTGGAGAGGTTTTACAGAAAACGGAGGGAGATCAAGGGAGAACCACAGGTCATCCTCGAAAGCAGTATAAAAGGAGGATATGAAAAGCAAGTTTTATGCATTGCAGCGTTTGTGAATGATTGAAATGCCTTGTCTGAGAGAGTGGTGTCTGCAGAGAATTTGAACATGTTTAAGGCATGGTATGATGAGCTGTGTGTATGACAAAAGGACCTGCTAGATGAGTCTTTGACTCCATGGGGTCTTGGGATAATAATAATAATTATTATATGTAGTTTAGCATTTCAACTCAAGAAGATTACACTAATGTATATTATTAAGTTTCAGTTAGGTTTAAATGAATAAGAACAGCACAAAGAAATACAAAGGTTTAATAGTTCCAATATTTTGTCTTTGCAACAGAGCCATCTTCTAGGATATAATACAAAAACTGTAACACAAAAATGCACAAACAATAAGTGGAAGATTTTAGAACAGAAGCTAGGAGTGTGCCCTCCAAGGGTGCCAGTAGCAACCTTTGCAACAGAGCCATCATCTAGGATACAATACAAAAACTGTAACACAAAAATGCACAAACAATAAGTGGAAGATTTTAGACCAGAAGCTAGGAGTGTGCCCTCCAAGGGTGCCAGTTTATGGATACAATACAATACAAAAGTCTAGGATACAATACAAAAACTGTAACACAAAAATGCACAAACAATAAGTGGAAGATTTTAGACCAGAAGCTAGGAGTGTGCCCTCCAAGGGTACCAGTAGCAAGCCTTGGCTGTTGGGTAATGAGATCAAACAATTAATGCTGCTTAAATCTTGGTAACTTTAGACACAATCATATTTATTTACATTTGGTTAGTTTTTAAATCTGCTGTTGATTCCAAAAAGAGTCGAGTTTGCATTTGCTACAGTGAAGTATAGTAGCCTTTTAACATTTGATTCCATAGAAGGCATCTAATGGAATGGTCAGCTAGACCTGACTGGCCTAACTAGATGTGACAGCAGATATGTTTCTTATGTTCTTAGAGATACTGGGAAATAAGGAAAATCTGGAAAGTTTTTCTATAATATAGCATGTTACTATTACTATTTCCTATATCTGTGGCACATCACAAAAAATACCCAGAACTTTAAAGAAATATAAACCCCAATGTGGGCACCATGGCTGTTTGTACCGCACACTATTCTGTTGACTTCTTTCCAAGCAGTGTATATACATGCAGAAGCAACAGAAGACAGGCAAAGAGAGATGATACAAAAATGACATAATCCTAAAGTATTCTCTATGGGCACAGTAAACAGATTTTGATCAATGGTTGATAGTGTCATGATATCCCAGATTTCTGGTTGTTGACATTAGGAGAATGGTGAAGAGCAGCAGCTGATTCTAAAAACAGCAGCTTGAATCTAAATAATAAAGAGGTCCCACCAACTCAACAATATGATATAATTAATTGCATGGTCTACAATCCCAGAACTAGTGCAGGTAACAAACATATCTTTTTATGTACATCAAGATATATACTGGCAATTCTGTCAATCCAAAGTATCTCAAATTTGCAGGTGTAAATCTTGCAGACACCAGAATGGAGAGGGTTCATTGGTAAGCAAATAAGGATAGCTATATTTTGATAAGGTCTGAAGAGATAAACAGGCAGGGTTGTGATAAGAGATTTATAACAGAGTGAGCTGCTCACTCTACCAAAAGACCCTCCCAATCACTAAGATCATGCTGGCATCTACAGTATTTCCTGCTCTTGCAAACTGGCATATGCTGGTAAAACTGAAAGAAAGAATTGAAATACCTTGTTAGATGAACATAAATATATCCAATGCTTTGAGTTCAGATCCCTGGATTCAGTGGAAAACCTCTTCATTATACATATAGTTTGAAATTTGAAAGACTCTTTTTTTGAAATTAGCCATAGCTCTATAATCCTTCAGTTAATCAAAATAAATATAGCTATCTCACTCTACCAAACATGTGGGAGGCTTATGATGAGAACTGTCTATATATAGACACAAGGATAAATGAAACAAATATAAATAAAACACTTATTTGCCAGATATGGAATAAGAGAGGAATTAGTCGGAACACTAAATTAGCTGTATACAAGACAGTGGATCTGAGAGCTGGGTCAGAAGTTAAACACTTGACCAAAGACTAGAGACCGCAGATATGAGAGTTCCTGAGAAAAATTAGAGGCGTGAACAGATGGTATCAATGGCAATATCATATTAAAAACGAGGATATTAGGAAAGAACTTGACATTGTCAGCATCCAGGAATGCGTTAGCAGAGCTAATCTCAGGTGGTATGGTCACTTAAACAGAATGGACGAGGAAAGATTAGCAAAACAAGTGTTCTCTGCAGGTTGGCAAGAAAACAACCCAGAGGAAGACCCAGATATAGGTGGATTGATACGGTACAAAGTGCCTTAGACGATAGAAATATAAAATCTGATAATGTTGGAGTCTTGACAAGTAACAGACTGATTTGGAGGAAAATTGTACATAGGAAGTTAGTATTGATGTAAATTTTTCAAGTACTATCATATCCTGTACACCCCTTGAGGGTACATGGCAGGAATTTGATGATGATGATGATTTGCCGGATATTAAAAAAAAAAAAAAACAGGTCATTGCCAGTGGCTGGCTGTCTAGCATGTACAAGGTAGAACATTGACAACAGATGATTTAAAAAGTATATGAGCTGAGTGAGGGTATAAAAAGCAGCATGATGTGGGTGAGATGTAATAATTGATATATAGATTAAAAAAAAAAAAAAAGATTTCTAATAAGACTTTCCCAGATTTTTAGCGAGAGAGATAATCACATTCTGATTCAAATCAATTTGATGCAGCAGAGCTTCAACGCCCTGCTTAAATAATCAAATATGAAGCAGCATTGGTGGAGTGGGAACATTCTAGACCAGAAGATTCTGTGGTCGGTGTCAATCCCATGCTGCGCTACACCAGATTTCTCAGATTTCTTATTAATGATGTATGATTGGTGGTCTTATAATCTCTTCTCCACTTTGTCTGAAATAGGAGAGGTGGCAATCACAGAGAACTTGGTAGATAGTTGCCTGGTAAGGAAAGAGGAGATCATTTATCTTTAGAAAAAAGGTAGCCACAAGGAGAGTATATTCATATTCATTGGAAAAAATGTAGGGCACTATGTTAGTATGGAAATACTTGAAATATACTATTATTACTATATGGGCACCTCCATGGAGTCCTAAGACACATCATGGAAGACCCAAACCATTAACACAATATCTATCATACCTCTCCTTGAAACCATTAACAGAAAAGCACCAACAACTGACTCTGGCAACTCATCCCATTCATTCACTACTCAAGCAAAAAATCTAGTCCACACTCCATTGCTAACCGCACTCTTACCCAACTTCCAGGGATGACCTGTTCTGTCCAAGTGCAGAAACATCCCCATGCATCAATCCTATAAAATCGTTTAAATAACTTAAATGTTTCTATCATATCCACCCTTCTTTGCCTATTAACCAATTTTTGCAATTCAGAAATCTATCCTCATAGGAAGCATTCCACAAATCACTCACTTTCTTGGTCACACCTCTGGATCCTCTCCACCACTTCCTCATCTGCAAGAAACCAGGTGCCCTGAGCAAAGTAATTCAGATGTGGTTATATCCAAGGCTTTATAGGCAATATGCCTTCTAAACTTCAACTCTTTGCCTTCCACTACACCCAAATCACTGGCTCCATCAATTTCCTGGAATACAGTTCCTCAATGCTTTTGTAAAAAAGCTTGTAATCTTTTTATTCCAAAATGCATACCTTTATACTTTTCCACATTAAAATGACATCCATTATTGTTTTGATCATATTATCAGCCTATTTAAATCATCCTGCAAGCTATCTACATCATCCTAATTAATTATTACCCTAACCAGCTTTGCATCATTAGCAAACAACTGAATATCTCAGTTCAAATAATTTCCTATATCATTTATGTAAATTAAGTATATATAAATTACACAGCAGTAGTCCCAGCACACCACTAATCACTTGCCTTCTCCTGGATTCTGCTCCTCCATATAGTATTTTTTTGGTATCTGCCCATCAACCTTTTATCATATCACCAGTTTCATATCCATCCCAATTTTTTGGGGTTTGCATAATAGACTTCCATGTGGTATCCTGTCAAACACTTCTGTAAATCAGCTGTCACTCTATTATAAAAAGTTCAATTACTAAATTTAGCACGACCAACCCTCCGCAGAGCCATGCTGTACCTCACAGAGTATCATGTTTCTATCTACCCATACCTGAATTTTCTTTTTGCCAACTTTTCCAGTACTTTTGCCACTACTACTACTACTGAGATACTAATTGGTCTACAATTTGCTACCACAGACTTAAATAATCCTTTATGCAAGAAATTATTTTGCCCTCCTTCCACTTTCTTAGTATATGAGCCCATATCCAGTAAAACATGAGCCCATACCACATTCAATCCCACAGCTGTAATTTGTGTTTAGATTCTGCAATATACTAAGTACCTCCAATTCATCAACTTCTGTTCTCACATCAGTCCCTGTAACCTCTGTCATAACAATATATTCACTTGGATGATATACCCTTACAAAATGATACTCAGTAGTTCAACAATTTTGTCTGCCTCCATTACCTCTCTACCTTCTGCACTCATTAAAGTTATCCTCCCATAGTCATTCATCCTCCAACGTGCTACAAAATGAAAAGTTTGGGATTCCATTTCACCTGTTCAGCTAATCTCTTCTTATAATCTGATTTTTCCTTTCTTCCTTAAGATGCTGGTCATCTTTCTTGCCTGGTCCTTGTACTATACATGAGTTAGCTGGTCATCTTTCTCCTTATATACTCTTGACAACATTTTCTTTGTTTGCAGCTCATACTTAATGATACTACTCATCCATCTAACTCCTAATCTATTTACTCTCCTGACGTGGGTATACAGTGTGATATTGCTTCATCCAGATACACTTGACTATCCTAAAAGCACTGTGAACATCCTTCCCTTGCAGATCTTTATGCCATGGTACTGTTTCAAGCTGCCTCCTAAGTGTATCATAATTACTTGCCTTGTAACTCCACATATATCCCTTCTTAACTAGAATTTCCACATTTTGCTACCTCCCAAGTTGAGACCACATGTTCACTTCCCCAATCGGAGGCAATGTAGCCACCTTAGTTATGGAAAGGATTTCTGATCCTATAACCAGTGACACTCTCATATCTGAAATCCCCTCCATGATATTTTGCTTCAAGTAATTATCTCTAAGAAGCCGTGTAATTTTGATTTCTTTCCTGTCATGTGATCTTTCCTCCCTCCACACTGCCTCTCTGAAGTTGAAGTCCCCATAATAATTACTCAAGTTGCACTCATACAACCTGCTAATGCATGTCTTCTACATCATCCATGACACACACACACCTCGGCCTACAGCAGCAACCTATTTTATATTTTGCCTATTGGCCTGATTCTCACACCAGATTGTTTCAAAAGACCTGCCATCTGCCCAACTACCTCCTATTATTGTTGGCTGCAATTGATCTGCTATTATCAGTAGTACTCCACCCCTATATGGAACTGGAACTCTTCGTACTGGTTCTGGGTTGTTGGAAGTAGGCTTGTAGGAGTTAAAAACATGCTGTATATATATCCATTGAGAGAAGCAATTCAGCCACTGCATAATGCATTGGAAAGTTCCAGCTTGAGATCCTGTGAGTCATTTTTTATGATATGAGCCTGATAGAGTAAAATTTTTTATAATTCCAGTTTTTTGGAATGGGGAGTGTGCAGCTGCTGCTGTATGTAGTGACCAGTGATGGCAGGTTTTGTGATAAACAGAAGTAGTTAGTTCACTAGAAGGAGATCAGGAATAAGATATCTAGGCGTACTGTCCTCTTCTATTTCCATGGTCAAATTTATCTGGGGGTGTAGCTTGTTTATTGTTTCCTAGAAAGGCTGATAAGGTATCTTCATGATGGGGGGCTAGAAGGTGAACACAATATCTACAGCAAATATTCAAAAGGATTCCTTCTAAGTGTTCCAGATAGACATTCGTATATGCAAGAGAAAGAAGGCATCCCACTGAGGTACCTTCTATCTGTTTGTAAGGTTTATTTCGGCAAATAAAGTAGCCAAAGTGGATAACAATATCCACTGAATAATTTCACTATATCTAGAGGGAAGACTTAGGGATGTTGGTAATAAGGATTCATTAGTGAAACTAACTATTAAGTCAATGAGTGGGTTGAAGGGATACACTCTTCACTTTAACTAGGAAATCTTTTTTTTTTTTTTTTTTTTTTTTTTTTTTTAAGAATGAGCAGGAATTACCAATTTAAGAATTTAACAGTCAACATAAAAATTTAGCTATGCAGCAAGAGAACTGATGAAAATCTATGCTGGGGAAGAGAGGCATGCCTTCCTTGTGGATCTTAGGAAAACCATAAAAGCAGGGTATGCGAACAAAATGAATCTTTAGTTTGTTTATAGTATATCTGTCCAGATGGGTAACTTCATCAAGCAGTGAGTTTAGTTTTTTTGAGCTGGCTATATGTGGAGTTATGGTCAATTTCTTGATATGTAGATCTATCACATAACAGAAAGGCTATTTTTCTATTATATCCAGAGGTAACCATAGCAACAGTAGCTTTTTCTCTTGTCAGCTCTGGTAATTTAATAGTGAGATGGCTGTTCCATCATAGAGTTAGCAAACGCTTTCATTACTGTAGAATTTTAATGAAACTTGTGCCATGATAACGCTTATTAGACATGTATTTACAAAAATATAGTAATTTTATTACTGAAAATATTTCAACCAGAAATTATCTGGCCATCAGTGCATCAGCATCATCACAAGGATTAACTAAAACATTAAATAGGATTAACATTCTTTGTTGTAACTTCACCTTGTGATTATGGTGATGCAC
This sequence comes from Typopeltis vanoorti, assembly GCF_054136105.1. Taxonomy (NCBI): domain Eukaryota; kingdom Metazoa; phylum Arthropoda; class Arachnida; order Uropygi; family Thelyphonidae; genus Typopeltis; species Typopeltis vanoorti. The sequence continues at coordinate 1,670,835 of NC_143557.1, forward strand.
TGATGACTATTTAGTTCCTGGTCAAAATATCTGCAGTAATAAAATTACTATGTTCTTGTAAATACATGGGTCTAATAAATGCTGAAGAGATGCTTATGTGAGGGCTTGCTTTAAGCCCTCACTTAATGTTGTAGAGGAAATCCAAATACAAGGATGTGCTGAAAAGTTGTGATAATCACCATGAAAGAGATGAGGTAGAATCATGTAACTTACATATTATTCTACATATTCCCCACAAAATGTTGTGCACTTGTTACAATGCTGCTGCATCATTTGTAATCCTCTGAGGAAAAAGTCTTTCCCTTGTTGCACAAAACCGGTCCTCAGCTGCAGATATGACTTCATCTGTGGTAAATTTTGTTCCTTTCAAGTGTTTCTTTAAATTTGGGAATAGGAAATAATCAAATGGGGCCATGTCTGACAAATAGGGTGGGTGAGACACACACTGAAAGCCCAAGTTGCGTATTGTCTGTTGGGTTTCATGAACAGTGTGAGTAGGTGCATTGTCCTGCAAAATCAACACATTTCTGCTCAGTTTCCTATGGCATTCTTCCTTCAGTACCTCCTTCAATTCCTCCAGAACTGTTGAATAAACTACTGCTATAACAATTTCACCTGTTTTGAGGTACTAGGCGAGGATTACACCATCCATATCTCAAAAGACAATGGCAAGGAACTTCCATGCTTACTTTTGGATTAGCAACTTCTTTGGCTGTTGAGAACCTTTGTGTCTCCACTTCGTTGATTGTTGTTTGGTCTCTGGGTCATAGTGATGAAGCTGTGTTTCATTGACAGTCACAATAGCAGGGAAAAAATTTGCTCCAGGTTTCTCAAAATGACCCAAAATCTCTTGAGATGACAGCACACGTTCTCCATTTTGGTCGGCATTCAACATTTGGGGAGTTCTTTGTTGAGAGCTTCTGCATGTCTCCAGGTGGATAATCACTCCAACTTGTTCCCTGGATATCCCCAGAGTCTTTGCAATGTTTTTGGCTGGTATTTGTCTATCAGCAATGATCATGGCATGCACTTCACTGATGTTTTAAGGTGAGATCACTGTGGAAGGTCTTCCTGAACTTTGGGGTACTTGTTGATAAGCTTATACATAGGTAACACATGACTATTAAATTATTTCAGGAAATTACAATGTATACTAAATATTAATTAAAAGAAAACTTTAATCAATACTTCCTATATTTCGGAAGTCACATTGCCATCTTCATGGGAACATAAAACTATGATACGTGCAAGCAGGCACTAACAACGAGCAAATGAAGCTGAAGAGAGTAACTAAAGTTGTTCCTAGGATAGGTGCCCCCTAGTGGGATAAATTGGGTTGTCTTGGCTGTTGGGCTGATGTTCTCATGATGCAAGCTTCTCAAATTTGGGTGCAGTCTCATGCACCCAAATTTGTTGAGGTTTGGGAAGTTTTTGAGAGCTGAGGTTGATTCCATGAACAATCTCTCATATTTATATTTGCTGCGGTGTAGTAAAGTGGATTTCTTCCTTCATATTCTGTGGCAGGTATCCAGAGCATGGTCCGCAAGTCCAGAATGGCTATATCGGTGAAACAAGATGTAGTCTTTGTGTTCGGATATCCTGATATTAGCTGTTCTGCCTATTTGGCCATAGTAGGACAGTTTACAGCTGCAAGGGACCTGGTATACTCCAGGTAGGTCTAGGGGAAAGTGGCTGGTTTTTGGTAGAGCAGATCCCTTATCCGCTCCACCAAAGACCAAGAAAGAACCTCCTTACTGAGCACTTCCAATTCCTCTTGCAGGAGATGGTCACTTTTCATTTTCACAAACGCCTGAAGAAGCTCATCCGCTAAGGTCCCGATGTCTGCTTCCATTCCTAATCGCTCCAGTCTATCCTGACACCTCACATACGTCGACGTTTTCATTCTTCTCATTTAGACAAAAATCCTTCACATTCTTCAGCGCATACATATAGCAGTTTCCACAACGCATCCACTGCAAAAAATCCAAGGCAGAGCCAGACTTTCGTATAGAAGTCCTCCGAGCCGCTGATGTACATCTCTTGTTGGACACCATCTTTAGATGCTGAAGTAGTACAACAAACAGCAGCGAAAACACAATATATACAACAAAGTTTCAACAATAACACCACTGAAGGACATTTGAATCCAACTGAAGCACAACTGCAGTACAATTTGAGACAAAAAGCCACAATATACTTTAATTTAAAAACACTTTTTCTAGCATAGCTCAACATGACCGCCACATTCACTAGCGACACTAGTGCCACCAGTTACTGATAAATTCATTCAAAAATAACAGAGCCTTCCAATATCTCTATCTTCCAATATAAATAAGCAAAGTTTTGAAATCCATTAAGGGAAAAGATTGCAGCTACATGGCTCATAATAGGAAAAGAAAATATAATTAACTCCCTGTGTAACATAAATTGCTCCAGCAACAAGTCCACAGTTAAAGTACCTAATTTAGAAGAGAAGAATTTTTACTTCAAAGACAGATAATTACAAAGAACCAAGTAAGGTTATAATAAATTTAGTTTAATCCTTTATCGTTGTTCACACTTGGATAAAGGATTAAACTAAATTTATTATACTCTAACCAAGTGAAAAATAAACTTTCAACAAGTAAGGTTATGTTCTCACATGAAAAGCTACATAAAAATCAATACTCAGTACAATAATCAATCCAGCACGATGTGTGGAATCCAAAATAAATTCTACATTTCCCAGATAGCAACTATTTTGACGATCATCCACCAGAAATGAGAAGAGAGAACTAACAAATAACATGAAATGTGATATATGAAAAGTCATGCACTATTCTATTAGCAATAGTTTAATGTAAAAACATAAATCAGAATTATTACATATACATATTTTTATGAGACTCCCACCTACGAAAAACTGTATACTTATACTAGGTTCATACTGTGGGTGGACCAAGAGATTTTTTAATTTTTATACATTTTTATTTATTTTTTATATAATCCAGAAACTCTGCTCTAGGAAACAAAAGTGGAACTTTTCCAAGCCACTTCAGGTCTTCCAATAGTGGTTTCACACTAGGCAATGAAATTTATTTATTACGAAAAAACACTCACAAAACATCCATGACCATAGCAGGACCTGCCATTCAAGATCCACATCTGACTTTGTAGTTTACATCAGCCACCACTGGATAAACACTATGATGTTACATTCACAAATGCCACTGGATTAAGTAATCAAACAGATAAAAAATGATTACTCTACTCCATCACGTTATTTCCAGCTTTATGTATATGTATGTGATTTAACTAACAAGATCAAAAATAATCATAAATCACTATGAAATATTAACAGATTTTTTTTTGTTAATCAAATATCTGAAATCAAGAACTTTCCATTTAAAACTGGATCTAAAACTGGTGTGAAGTTTCTTTTTAATGTTAAACACACTGCATCAAAGGATGCATATGATGTTGAAATAAAAGAAATTTTTTTTTCATTAACCAGCTGTCAGGATGCATTAGTAGACAAAGAAATGCAGTGATTTGTCAGCAGAAAAGCCATAACCTTGAACTTGAATTGATCATTATCAGGAACAAGGAAGCATAAAGAATTTTTAAGTAATTTTAACAATAAAGTTGGTGAACTTAAATTGTACATATTTGGTCTGATGTATTAAAATAAAGAACTTTTATTATTAAAAGACCAGAAGATAAATGATAAAATATACAAAGAGCCAACAAGTTTCACTAGCCACTGTCTAGCATTTTCAAGGCTGAACTGGTGTGAAAAACAAATGCATTAAGTTACATTTCAAACATACACTTTAGTAACTGTTAGGCCGTTACATTTGATCATTCTGTTTGAAGGCACGCATGTGTTCGAAAGCTTCAGTCAGATTCCGGTACATGACCACGTGTTGTGTAGTTTTTTGCATATTGTAATTCTGTCGAACTGAGAGAGAGATGATAAGATTTTTCCATATGTCTTTAAGAATATAGAAATCAGGATATTAGAATAATATCCTGATTTCTATTTAAATTATTGCCTGTGGTAGTACCACAGCTGCTTCTTTTAAAGTTCTGTATGTCAATCATAATAGAATCATCACATCTGGTTTAGCTCATCATTTCTCAACATCAAATCACGTTATAGATGGGAAAAACAGTTCTATGCCTTACATCGAGAATGACTACAGATACAGAACTTTAAAAGAAGCAGCTGTGGTACTACACACAGGCAATAATTTAAGTAGAAATCAGGGTATTATTCTTAAAGACATATGGAAAAATCTCATCATCTCTCTCAGTTCGACAGAATTACAATATGCAAAAAACTACACAACACGTGGTCATGTACCGGAATCTGACTGATGCTTTCGAACACATGCACGCCTTCAAACAGAATGATCAAATGTAATGGCCTAACAGTTACTAAAGTGTATATTTGAAATGTAACAATGCATTTGTTTTCACACCAGTTCAGCCTTGAAAATGCTAGACAGTGGCTAGTGAAACTTGTTGGCTCTTTGTATATTTTATCATTTATCTTCTGGTCTTTTAATAATAAAAGTTCTTTATTTTAATAAAGTTGGTAATAAAAAATTGTATTACTAACTTTATTTTTAACTGTTTATTACTAAAAAAAAAATTTAATATTACAAAATTCACAAATTGCACTCCTTTCTAGGAGAAAGGAGTACAGTTTGTGAACACGTGGGATCAGTTTGAAGGATAAATAGAACTGTCTAAGAGTGATGGAGTACATTTGAATGATTTTGATGTGAGTCATTTAGAAGGGAGAGTAACGACTGCAGGGATTGGATCTGAGCAAGTAAAAGTGATATGGAAGAGTAAGGAAGAAGGGACTGAATTAGTGCTTATGAATGGAGAAATGAGTACCATGAGTGAGGAGAATGACAGAACAGAAGTGCAAGATAAACAGGAAAACAGGTAAGTCAGGGTGGATAGATGAGGGAAATAATGTGAGAAAGGTTGCTACTGGAAGTCAGTAAATATACAAGGAGATAAATAAGGAATGAGATGGCCTGGGATGTGGGGGAGACGACTGGGGTCTAGAGAGGGTTTTGGGATGGGTAATGAGAGAAAGAGCAATGGCTTGAGGAAAGCATGGAGAAATCACGTCTAAGAAGTGTTATCAGTGTTTTAAATGCAGAAATGAGCTTTATGTTTGTATGTATCAATGTTGGAAGTCGTTATGCACAGAGTATTCTCAAGATGTTGGTCTGTAATCCGAGTTCTTGTCTTGGACTTCACATTCTTCATTCTGGAGAAGAACTGCTCACATGTGCTTCCTAATAAAGTGCACATCATCAAAGCATGCTGGCGAAGATTAGAGAATGCATCCTCAGAAATGTAGTCTTTGTAAAATGTAAGCAAGGGCACATTGAATAATTTTTCTCTTAAAGAAGAGTTGTTTTGGAGTTCAAGCACCTCCATTTGTACTGAGCCTGGCATTTCGACAGCATTGACACTGAATGGCATTGAAAATAAATCTAAAGAAGACTGTTGGTTATGAAAATCACTAAATCTAAATCGCTCTTCGAACTCACTTTGCAACAATGCTAATTTTGTAGCATATTCATCGAGAGAAGAATAGTTGGACTCAGCGAGAAGCTGAAAATGAGTCAAGTCTTTTTTTGTGAGTTGTGCCTACCAAAGTTTGAGCTTGGCCACAAAAGCTTTGATGTGATAAAACAGAGTGTGCGCCAGTTGATCTTTGGATTGTAGTCATGTATTTAGGTCATTCATATGCAATGAAATGTCGGTCACCAAGGCAAAGTCTGTCATCCACTTCGGATCGTTAAATTCCGCAAATGGATTCCCCTTGGTTTGCATGAACTGCTGTATTTCGCTCCTTAAGTCAAAGACTCTTTTAAGAACCTTCCCTCTGCTCGACCAATGCACATCACTATAATAAACCATCACCGTGATCCACTTCGCGCTCTTGGGTCAAAAACTCTTGGAATTGACGATGATTCTATCCTCTTGCCTTAATAATGTTGACAACAGTCACAATAACTTTCATGAGATTCTCAAATCCAATAGTTTTCATGCACAAATTCTCCTGGTGGATTAAACAGTGGTAATGGGCGAAATCTTTTCCTTCTAGCTCTGGTTCTTTCTGTAGCAGTGCAACAACCCCTTCGTTCTTTCCCACAATAACAGGAGGACCATCAGTTACCTCACTCTCGGGGTTGGTTAAGCTAGGTTGAAAAGGCGGAGCGTTTTCTTGACGGCTTCAAGAATGTCAGTACCTTTCGTCGTTCCCTTCATAGGTACAAGCGCTAGCAGTTCTTCTGTCACACTGAATTGTCAATCACTGCCATGGACAAAGATAGCCAGTTGTGCTGTATCCTTCACATCTGTGCTCCCATCTGAAGCAAGTGAATATGACATAAATTCGGACTACCATTTTTTAAAGTTCCTTCAATGTCATTGGCAAGTTCTTCGACACGTCGTCGTGCTACAGTTACCCCAGACAAACTCAGTTTTTTAAACACTTCCTTATTATTTGGGCACAGAATATCCCCAGAAGCGATGAGACACTCTTTCACAAACTCGCCATCCAAGACTTTTGATTTTTTAGCAATTTTTTCAGCTATTACATAACTTGCAATAGCAATGCAAAATACTATTCAATGTTACAAAGATTATGCATGCAAAAAAATGAAGGAAAAAAACCTGCAAACTACACTTTTTAAATATAATTTTCCAAATAAAAACTTGTGTTCGATTATAAACAATAATAATCTTTACTATTTTTTTGTTTTATTTTAATCCATTTTAATATTTCTGTGCATGTTAATTAGCATTTTTGGTGAGCTTGCATTAAGAGTGACAGCAAATTATGAAGTCACCATATTGTGGCAGAAAGCTATTCAGTGATTGAGTTAACTTTCAAGCAAAAAGTGTTACACTTAAGACGGTCTTGAGGAACACCCTCTATACTTGATGATATCCTCTCTTGGACTTGAAAGGTGTGACTGGACAGAAAATTTTTAATAAATACAAGAAGGTGAACCATAAGACCTGCATTACAGAGGTTTTTTAATATGTCATATCTCCATGATGTATCATAAGCTTTTTCCATGTCAAAGAACACTGAAATTAAATTTTCTTGTTTCAGGAATTCATCATGTATATGTTTCTAAAATAAAAAATGGTCTAAAGTTGGTTGATGTGCATGAAAGCCACACTGTACAGTGGAGAGAAGACCACTGCTTTCTAAATACCAGAGAAGTCCAGCATTGACCATTTTCTCCAATATCTTACAAAGCAAACAAATTCAACACAAGCAAACAGTTATTGACCTGTTGCTCTGACCAGCAACAGGTCAATAACTGTTTGCTTGTGTTGAATCCTTTCCTGGTTTTGGCATGGCAATGAAAATTGACTTATGCCAAGAATCCAGAAACTCTTCCACGGTAAGTATTCTGTTACGTAGTAAGAGGACATCTATAGAAGATGATTAAAGATATTTTACCATCGCATAATAGATGTCATCAGAACCTACTGCACAGGTGAGACAGTAAAAGCGCTCTCTTTTAGTTCCTTCTTAACGAATGGCTGATTGTATGGCTCTAGTCCATTGGTAGAAAACAATAGCCACAGTTTCTCTTATTGCACTTTAAAAAATTAATTCAGGAGGATATGAAGCTGTTGCTGAGATTCTGGCAAAATTTTCTCCCGAAGTGTCTGTAACAGCAACAACTCATCATTATGTTCCAAAGTAGACAGTTTGTTGTATATCCACTATTCATTTTCTGGATTTCAACCCAAACAATTTTGGCACTGGTTGTTTGATTAATCAATGAAGATTGTTTCTGACTGTGGCATTTCACATAACATGCTTTGACCCAAGTGCATTTAAAAGTTATTAAGCTTGATATGATAGGATATCTATGAAATATACCCCATGCTCAGTCTTGATAGTTTTGGGCTGCTTGGCACTCTGGGTTCCATTCCACCAATGCTGATACAGTGGAAATAAAGATGATGTTTTTGGAATTCTGGCAGTTGCTGCCTGGACAATACAATCTGTTACATACTTCACAGCTTCATTGATAGGTGTTCAAATGACTAAATCACATTAAATCAGTTGATAGGAGTTCAAATGACTGATTCATATTAAATTCTGCAAGATGGGAAAAAGTATTCTGGTCAGTCTGGTCCATTTCTCACATGGACATAGATGTAAATCATGGTTCCTGTGCTGACATAGTGCAAATAACAGGAAAATGATCACTTCCATACATACGCGTGGATAGGCTTATGTGTTCGTCAGACATGTTGTAATCGATTTCACAGTATGATATGAACACAGATGGATAAGAAAATAATTATTTATTAACTTAGAAGCTAATATTTCGCTGGTTTTATATCCAGCATCTTCAGAGCACACAACACAAAGTTTGTTACAAAAGCAAGACAACCACAATCCGGTGTAACAGTGGGGCTAGTATAAGTAATTGCAGCGTGCAACACAAGACTAAAGTCGTAATATAGCGATATCTAGGTTAAAAAAAATGATATAAAAAAAATTCAAAGTTTTGAAATAGTAGTCCAAACGATAGACTTAGAAAGTTTAAAAAATAAAATAAAATAAAAGTAATAAATATTAATTTGGTCTTAGGATGACTGTCTCCCAAATCTTTGGTAGATTTATACAGCCATACTTGTGACGGTTTGGAGTATGTTTTAAGGCTTCTGTTGATTCCAGGAACAACCTCTCTGACTTGTAGAAGCTTCTGTGTTATTTTTGTTTCTTTCCAATTGATCCTGTGTGCAGGGGTATCCAAAGCATGGTCTGCCAGACCCGACTTGCCATAGTGAAAGTGTCGGATATATTTTTTGTGCTCACTGAGGCGAATGTCCACAGTTCTTCCTGTCTGTCTGTAGTAGGCTTGATGGCAAGAACAAGGCACTTCATAGACTCCTGGATGTGATAAAGGAGTGCATTTGTCCTTAGATGAACAGATGAGAGTTGCTAATTTTACATAAGGTGTGAATACTATGTGTAGTTGGTGTTTGTTAAGCACCCTAGACATCTTTTCAGATGTGCCTTTAATGTATGGGATGGTGATAGTTTTGTTGTAGTCTTCTGTGGTAGATAGAGGGGATTTTTGGGTAGCATTTAGTATGTTATCTATCTTATGGGGATTATAACCATTGGTTAAAAAGGTGTGACATAGGTGAGAAAGTTCAGCAATGAGAGCAATGTCATTGGAACAGATTGCTCTAGCTCTATGAGTTAGTGTTCTTGAGATACCATATTGTTGAGAAGGGTGATGGTGTGATTGTTTGTGTAAGTATCTCCCTGTATGTGTGGGTTTTCTAAAAACTGAAAATGATAAGGAACCTTCTGGAAGACGTGTGATCAGTGTGTCCAGGAAGGGCAGGCAGTGATTGGCTTCTAGTTCCATTGTAAAGTGGATTTTAGGGTGCTGGCTCTTTAGATGCACTAAAAATGTATTCAATGTGTCTGGGCCATGTGGCCAAATAGCAAACACATCATCAACATAGTGTAGCCAGAGACTAGGTTTGAGAGTGGCTGTGTTGATAGCTAATTTTTCCAGATGTTCTATGTAGAAGTTGGCTAAGGAGGGAGAAAGGGGGAAAACCCATAGCTGTCCCATCTAATTGTTTGTATATTTTCCCTTTCCATGTAAAATAACCTGCCTGTACTGTGAATTTAAATAGCTGAAATATATCTGGGGAAAATTGTGAATTTAGTAAGTTAAGTGTTTCAATCAGTGGTACATTAGTGAATAATGAGGTGATATCAAAACTCACCATTAGGTCTGAACTATTTAAGGTGGTGTGGTTTTCTAAAATACTTTTTAGGTGGGTAGAATTTTTAACAAAAGAGGGAGAATTGTTTGTGTAAGTGGTTAGTAATTTGGCTAAATGTTTAGCTAGTTTATATGTAGGACTGTTTATACTATCTACAATAGGATGCAAAGTTGTACCTTGTTTGTGTATTTCAGGAGCACCATATATTCTGGGTGTTTTAACGTGCAAGGGTTTGAGTTTTTTGACAATTTCTTTTGGCCAGGAAGTGACTTTGTTCAGTAACTTGCACACCTTATTCTTTTGTGAGTTGGTGGAATCTCAATCTATGATTTGATATGTAGACCGGTCTTGGAGCAGTGCATTCATTTTGCTTTCATATTCTGTTGTATCCATTACTACAGTGCCGTTTCCTTTGTCTGGTTTGGTTATTGTAATGTGGTTATTATTGCGTAGTTCTTTTAGAGCTATTATTTCTTTATGTGAGATATTATTTTTGGGAGGTTTAAATTAATGAATAAGGATATTGGCCACGTCTAACCTAATATTATTGGCTATAGCTGGAGGCAAGTGGTAAATCCCACGTTCAACGGAAGCCATTATTTTGGTCTTAGGCACATCTTTAGGAGTAACGGCAAAATTGCGTCCAAGACAATGCACTTGTGGCCTCTTTGGATAAGGTTGTCGATGATAGGTTCACAACGCCGCCATCTTGATGAAATTGTGGCCGCTGCGTAATAGCGCGTTGCTGGAGGATTTCAAATTTTTTCCGGTGTCGGTTTTTAACTTTAGCGAATTCTTTATCGGCTGTCGAGTCAGAGATTTTATCCAAGATATCCCATAGCTCCGGGTTCAAAATGTCAGATAATATATCACGTAGTACACTGATGGAGGAATTTATTTTTGAAAGTTCTCAGCGAGTAGCGTATACCTGTGGCATTTTTTTTTTTTTATAAATACTTTTATAAATACTGGCTTTGGCTGAGTGAAACTTGTTCCTAATTTTTATACAGTTTGGTATCTCAGCACCTTTTTACGAAGACTAACCTGTTCAGTTGCCATGCCAATTTTACTTTCCACTTACCGTATTTTCGTGCCTTACGTACGATGTTATCTCCATGAAGAATATTTATATGCGTGGATAGGCTTATGTGTTCGTCAGACATGTTGTAATCGATTTCACGGTATGATATGAACACAGATGGATAAGAAAATAACTATTTATTAACTTAGAAGCTAATATTTCACTGGTATTATATCCAGCATAAGACTATTATTTGGACTACTATTTCAAAACTTGGAACTTTTTTTCTTTTTTTTTTAACCTAGATGGCACCATATTAGGACTTTGGTCTTGTGTTGCATGCTGCAATTACTTATACTAGCCCCACTGTTACACCGGATTGTGGTTGTCTTGCTTTTGTAACAAACTTTGTGTTGTGTGCTCTGAAGATGTTGGATATAATACCAGCAAAATATTAGCTTCTAAGTTAATAAATAGTTATTTTCTTATCCATCTGTGTTCATATCATACCGTGAAATCGATTACAACACTTTCATACATGTTCTCTTTGACATCCCACAGGAGCTATTGAAAAATGTCAGGGGAACAGACTAAGATCTACTGCAGAATACAAGCAGGTGGACATATGGAAGAAGAAGATATTGAATCTATTATTAATAAGAAAGAGATCATGTTCGTCCAGCATTCTCTCAATGATACAACCTTATACATTTGAGAAGGCACTGCACCACAGAGTGTCATCTACATTAAAGTCACCAGTGAAAAGTATGGGCTGAGGCAGCTTGCAATACAAGATTATCAAGTTCCATCTCGTTTAATTTATAAACTGGTGGTAAATACATTGAACACACTCTAATAAGAAATTCCATGGATAGACAAATTGCTATACCTCCTGACCAGTAGTAAATTGGACATGTTGGAAAGAAGTATTGATTGCCCAATAGGATAGTTACTCCACCATGAGCAGGATCATCACCAGTTCTATTCCTTATGAACAACAATAAAATCCCAGTGGCATCTTCACTGGGTTTTTAAATGTTTCCTGCACCCAAAAACAGAATGACCAGCATTCCTACAGCAGAATCGTGATATAGATATTCTGGCAAAACCCACAACAGTTCCATTATAAAAAATTTCCTATTATTTTGACTTTATAGACTTGTCCAATTTCCAAAAGGTTGCAGGCTTACCTTTGTCATGTTTATATTTATTAAGTGATTTTTGGAAGTATCGACCATCAGTATCCATTTCTTCTTCTGGAAAAATGTTCAGTACATCATCTGATTTGTCAGGATCATTTGATAAAGTTTAATTTACTTTCAGTAGATACCGGAGTATCCATTTTTTCTGTGGGTGTGACTAGTGGTTTATCTTTAAGTGATATCCTTACCATAATTTTTTTGACAAGTGGATTCTCGTCGAATGGAACCATTTTTAGAGTTATTTTTGGAGTGAGACTGCAGGTTGTGCAACTGATGCACTCATAATCATAAAATTCAGGCATCGTAAAATTCATTAAGATGGTGGAATAGAAAGAGTTTGAGTTGCTATTGGCATTTTCTTAACTGACACATTCTCAACATAAAAAGATCTCAAGACAGGTGTTGTGGTGTCTAACTTCCTTTTTTTATCATGATTTATTTTGTTCTGTTTTAATCATTTGTATTTCTTTTTCATCCTTCCACTTCTGGCATGCATGGGAGTAAACTGGATGATCTCCCTGACAGCTGACACATTTAGCTTTCTTTGCAGAGCAAGATTTCTTATCATGCTCTTCATTATCACATTACAGGCAGTTTGGGCATGTACAGTTTTATGATAATTAAAGTATCTTATTGATGTACAGCCTAACAGGACAGTTGAGATACCATGCTTTTACAGATACTGGAGGCTTAGGTGTATCAAAAGTAAGGCTGATGTTTGTGGTCAGAACCAGGTGACTACTACTACTACTACAGTATCAGGATGCATCTCATATCTGTCACATCCTGATATTTAAGATCTGTACATACCTCCTTGTCTGAAACATAACAGAAATCCCATTCTGATATCACTCCTCTAGAAAAGTTTATTTTCTGAGTGTTTCTGGCTAGATGTTTGTATACAAGAACATCACCAGAATGTAGTTTCTTGACTGTTTTGGAAAATCCTACCAGTCCTTCCAAACTTTTTTTGAATAAAGGGTGATGTTTTCCCCTATTCACTTTTACCTGTTACATGGATAATGAGAAACGGTAGTACATTTATACTGAGACCACATCTTTTCTTTCTTACTTCTGTTATCAAATGCTGTAGATATTTACAGTATCAGTACTTGGTTGGGACCTTGTTAGGGCCCCTGAAACATTTGAGGATGAAGAATTCATGTTCAAGAGATTTTTTTTCAGTCACAGAGTTCACCACCAACTACAGAACCACACATGAATGCCCACTGACTGTTAAGCTCAGGATTAGAATGCCAGGGCTATCCCAGATGCTGTACCAGCACAACAGCAAGCCTTGGGTCCCAAGCCTGGACCTTGAGGTAAGAGACTTATCGCAATGCTGTTGATCCTTGCTAGTAGGTCCACTAGGTTAAGTGATGCTAGCAAGGCCATCCAGAACTGCCTGTCTTGCCAAAGTAGTGCAAGAATGCCAGGATCCCCTTTCCAGATGTTCATGAACATGACAGAATAGCAGTGGATCTCAGTGATAGTGATCTGGAACAAAGGATAGTAAAAAGAGACTCAGGAGAAGTAGAAAAGAATATGGGAAGAAAAACCAAGAAAAAAGAAGAATGAAAAGGGATGGTACCATCACTGAGAGGTCCCCTACACAATGGACCTGTTCTCCACAAGGAGGAACCAGTGCATAGGATATAGCTGAGATATTAAATGGGCAATTCATAAAGATATTTCATTCTTGTGAATGGGACAACACGCAATGCTAGTGCAGTGGAAAAGGAGGAGGAGAAGGAGGGACTGACTGTGAATGAGCAGGAGGTATGTGGGAAGCTGAGTAAATACGATGTTAATAAGACTGTGGCACTGTTAATGTAAGTCTTATATTGGGCCAAGTTCCAAAGGAGTAGAAGGATGGCAAGTTTGTACTGCTTTATAAGGGAGGCGATAAGATTCTAGGTTTAAATTATAAGCCAATCTGGGTATCACGTGTTGGAGAGATTAGTGAAGACCAAAATCAAGAAATGAGTTGAAAACAGTAGCATTCCATTTGATGGAAAGCTAAAGGAACATCATATTTTACTAAGCTGCTTATTTATTTCAATAAGGTGACAGGTTCATTGGACAAAGATGCATACACAGTGTTATACAGGTATCCCTCAATTAACGCGGTTAATTAATCCCTCGATGTTACCAGGTATATCAAAATCACGTTAATCAAATCTAATAATCAATGGTAAAAATGACAATTTGTCCATGATCGATTACTGTATTAATAATTCGTTTTAAATGGTACTCTTTTAGGAAAGATAAAAAATGAATGCAAAGTAAATATTAAATAAATACTTGTACCTACATTATTTACTGAAATTTTTATCAAAAGAAGTTACCAAGAGTCATTTGAACAGTTTTAGTTTTTTTTCTTATCGACATAAATTCTACGATAATAAGAAAAATTACTCTCCAGACCTCTGCAAACAAGCAATAAAACAAAGAAAAAACACTGCAAATTTGATACATGATGGTAAAATTAAGTGGATATTGAATCCAACATTATTTCATAGCCGAATATAGAAACTACAAGAGTTTCGTTCTGAATATATAGAAACTAAAAGTTTCGGTGGATGCAAGCATAAGCAACCTTATGGGCAACTCGTAGCAGAGGTGGAGTAAGCTCCAGATCACTTTCCTTAATATTTTCCATAATGTAAAGCCCATCTCCTAGAGGAGATGTATGATAAATAAGCCTTTGGCTTTCTATTTCAGTAATACATGATGGTTTATTTATTTTCAGTTACAATCTAGAAATTATTGAACAAAAAAATAAAAAAAAGAACAACTAAACCACACTATACTGACCTCGGAGGTCGCGGTATCTCTCAGATATAATTTACTGTCAAATATCACAATCCTTTACATAACATGTGTTAAACCAAACTGACAGCCAAAAACAGTTTGGAATATCATTTGTAACATATGAATGCACAGCTACTCATGACCTCCAAGCTATACACTGAATTGTGTAAGAATATTTATATTAAACATTTTGCATATATCTGTCAGATCAGCTGCGAGCTCCGCAGGGTTAAAGGCACGTTAATCAAAACTCTTGCCATGTATATCAAGGGATTGTCGCAATTAATTTCGCCGCGTTAAGCAAGGGATACCTATACTTAGATTATACAAAGACTTTGGATAAAGTGCCATGTGATAAGTTGAGAGTTAAATTAGAATGGATGGAGTTGGAATGGTTAGTGCACTGGATTGGAGATTGGGTGCCCAACAGCAGGTTGTGAGTAGGGAGCAATATCCAGGAAGAGTCAATAGTGTGACTCAAAAGTCAGTTTTATGGCCAGTGTTGTTTAACTTGTTAATATTATTGGGGAAGGTTTGAAGAGGGATACTCGGTTGTTTGCAAATGATGCAAAGTTGGGAGGGGCTATGAGGCACAAAGAAGATGTGACTTTAACCCCCCCCCCCCAATGGCCATGGCATCTATAGATGTCCAGCTAAATCTGGATACGATTCTGTAACACCCGTTGAATAACATTGATAAGAAGTGCAATTTGGTCTCACTATTTCATCCATCTCGACCAGTAGGAAGGTTAAAAGAAGACGAAGAAATTGAGTTAATGGGCATCGCAGTGAGTTTGCCAGTTCAATAGTGCAAAGTGCAAGGTTTTCAAATTTGGAAAAGAAAGGTGGAATAGGATACAAGGATATATTATAGGAGGTGGAAGAAATAAGAGATCTCAGGTGATGGTGGATAGAGACTTAAAATTTATATGGTAGCTTGCTAAAACTGTGAGAACAACACAACAAATTCTGGCAATGATGCAGAGGACACTGACTTCTGGAAATAAGGAAATTATGGCTCCATTGTATAAAACCTTGATTAGGAGTGGTCATAGGGTTTTCAAAAGGATCAAGAGATACTAGAAAGGATCCAGAGGCAATTAACTAAGGCAGTTTCTAGTCTTTGGAATGTTGAGTACAAAAATAGGATGAGAAAATGCAATTTACAGAGCAGTTGATAGGAAGGGGAAAGGGGTGATAAGATAAAGACTTAAGTTGGGAAGAAGCTTTTATCAGATTAATGTGGACAAAGTCTTTCAGAGAATGGTGGGAGATTGCGGGGAAGGAGAGAGAGAGAGGAGGTTACCCCTAGAAGCTATATGAGGAGAGTGTGACCAAGTGAGAAGCAGGTTGTTTTTGCAAGGAGAGATAAATGAGTGGGATGCACTGCCTGAGAGTGTGGTGATTGCAGAGGATGCAAATATATTTAAGGCATAGTAGGATGAGCTGTGTGTGTGTGACAGAGGCATCCCCCCCCCCCTCCTCCAAGAATGAGTCTGACTCCATGGTGGTCTGAAGATAATAATAATAAAATAGTTATTACCAAAAGTTACTGATATTACAGACCTGTCACTTTACTTATATATCTAAAGAGCATCACTCTCAAAGACTGGATTTAAAATTATTTCTTTCAGTATGCATAATTTATATAACTTGCCTTTTCACACTGGAGGACACACCACCCTTCGTATGTTAGCTGTATAGCATCCTCTTTTGGTTGATCAACCTAATTAAAGCATCATTTAGTAACTAATTAAATACAGTTAAAATGTACTAAGATTAATTCATTTTATGATGCAAGTCTAAAATTCTACCATCAATATGTTTATTAAAATTAGAATGGCTATACTGAATGTACCAAAGTGGATTTTTTTTTAATTTTTTTATTATACTCCTACCTTGAAGTTACTTGGCCTAGCAGTGGGCAAGTAAATTGTTATGATTATAGAAAAATCAGCCAGATAATAAACATTGCTTTCTTCATATCTTGACTGCTGAAAAAATAGTCATCTTGATGCATTTTATTAGTGATCAAAGTAGGTGGCTGTCAAAAGCAAGGTATGAACTATACAGAAGGTATTCTAAGAATTTAAAGTGTGGTATATGGAAGTGTTGCCACAATATAGCCTGCAACACAAGAATGAGTCATCAAATAATGTTTTAACTCCATACCAGGAACCCTGAATACTGATGAATGGCTTGGAAGAATCAGGGCTTCATCTAAAGCTAAAAGTTTGTTGTGGTTCAAAAATCACTTATCATACTGTGAAATAAAACTACCTTGTGACAAAAGACACAAAGAAAGGGTGGGTGTGTGCTTTGCTTTATGGGATGCATACTAAGGCAAGTGATGTGAAGTCATTACCCATTATGTACAAGTAGCTCAGACATGAATACATTTCATGTGCAAAACAATGTTTTGCTTCCTTGGGTCAAGGATTAAAACCAAGTACATAATTTCTTGGTATCTTTAACACATAATAGAATCAAGGTAAAAAAAACTTTCGACAATAAGCACACAAAGTTTGCAATGCCATTGACATTTTCTTAATTGTTAGCTTCTCAGCATACGAGGATCTCAGAACGGGTGTAGTAGTGACTAACTTCCCTTTTGCATTCTGATATGATATATTTTGTTCTGTTTTAATTTTTTGTATTTCTTTTTCATTTTTCCACTTCTGACATGCACAAGAGTAAGCTGGATGATCTCCCTGACAGCTGACACATTTAGCTTTTTTTGCAGAGCAAGATTTGTTATCATACTTTTTACTTCTACATTGGGTCACAATTTAAAGCAACTTAATGGATTAGGGATGTACAAACTAACAGGACAGTTGATATACCTTGCTTTTACAGACACTGGAGGCTTAGGTGTATAAAAATTGAGCATGATGTTATTGGTCAGAAACCAGGTGACCATCCCTATGTATCAGGATGCACCTTAACACCTGTCAATCCCTGATCTTAAGCTCTGAACACATATCTTCATCAAAAACATCAAAGAGATTCATTTTGATATCACTCCTTTACAAGAAATGAACGAGTGATGAATTACTACTGTGATTAGTATTCCACACATTGATGTTGCTTTCAGCAGTTTCTCAGAATGTTGTTGACATGATGTTTCCATAAGGATATCACCAGAACATAATTTCTTAACAGTTTTGGGAGATCCTACCAGTCCTAAACTCATCTGAATAAAGAAGGGGTGACATTTTCTCTATTGGCTTTGCCCCTGTTGTGTGGATGATCAAAAATACTGGTACATTTGTACTGGTTAACATATCTTTTGTTTTTTACTTCCGTTACCAAATGCTGTGTCTATGGTATCAGAACTTTATCAGACCTTTCTAGGGACCCATGAAACATTTGAGGATGAATTCATGCTCAAGAGGGTTTTAAGGTTTGGTGCCAGAGCTCCCCACTCACCATGGATCCACAAATGGTCGAAAAATGACCGGCAAGCAATGACTGCACTAGAGTAACATCACAATAATTCCAACTGCTATACCAGCATTATAGCAAGCCCTGGATCCTGACTCCAGACCAAGGAGTGAGACTTACTGCAATGCTGTTGACCCTTGCAGGCAATCACATTAGCCGACTGATCCTGGCTGGGTCATCCAGGACCACCCATCTTGCCAAATCAGAGGCCAAAGTAGTGCAAGAATACCAGGATCCCCCCCCCCCTTTAAGGATGTGCATGGGTCTCAATATAGAGCAGCAGGCCATTGGATCCCAGTGATGATCTGGAAGAAAGGACAGTAAAAAAACTCAGGAGAAATAGAAAGAAGAATACAGGAAGAAAAGCAAAGAAAAAGAGGAAGAATGAAAAGAGCCAGTACCATCACCCGAAGTCCCCCTCCACCACAAACAGGTGCCCCACAGGGAGGAGTTTGTACAGCATTACACTTCTGAATGTACATATGGAACTGTATGCTATTTCTTGATTAGTTATTCAATTAAAAATATGCATTTCATTAATTATTTATACATATTTATTATGATGTACACATCTGTTGTAAAGAACTGTGAATAATATTTTTGGCTGAGAATTAATGAAAATGTTAATAATTATGTACAGTATGTGGACCGTTAGTACTTACCGTTGTTGACATGGGAGCAGAGTAATTCCAAAACCAAAACTAATTTTCTTTGTTGCATAAAGGATTTTTAGATGCATAGAGCAAGAAAATACTGAAGAAAGTGTCAATAAGTAATATTTAAGTAAAGTTTTTAGAAGATATTTACCTCTAGACAAAAACATATGTTGACAGCCATATATCTTCAAGCACAGAATGAGGAACCTGAATGTGATTGACACAACCCATATGATGTCACACAGTATTTGTTACCATTAGCAACAGAAATGCCAAAACATAACAGCTGGGAGAACAGAAGGAGAGAGTAGTGTAGAAAGGAGGAGTAAATTCAAAGTATAGAATAATATGGATTAAGAATTTCCACAAATTTGAGAAATAAAAATGGAGGGTTTACTTAAGAAATGCATGGACATGGTCTAGGAAGTATTTTTACCTTGGGTATAAATATAAATATGTTAAAGATACCAAGTAATTTTAAACCTGGTTTTACTCCATTTCCCAAGTAAACAAACAGACTAAAAGTCAAGTTTGCGCCTGCAATTGATGCAAGTCTAACTGATCCCACAGGTAGTGCAGGACCAGGGCAACTCGTGGCAAAGGTGGAACAAGCTCCGATCACTAATCTTAATATTTACCCTTAATGCCAAAACACATCTCCAAGAAGGGGATATATGATGTTTTGTATTAAAGGCAAGGGGCCACTACCCAGACCGGATCTTGGTATTTCTAGCCTAGCTCCCACTGACGAGACCTCAATAAAGGTCGAAACCGGTCTGGGTAGTGGCCCCTTGCCTTTAATACAAAACATCATATATCCCCTTCTTGGAGATGTGTTTTGGCATTAAGGGTAAATATTAAGATTAGTGATCGGAGCTTGTTCCACCTTTGCCACGAGTTGCCCTGGTCCTGCACTACCTGTGGGATCAGTTAGACTTGCATCAATTGCAGGCGCAAACTTGACTTTTAGTCTGTTTGTTTACTTGGGAAATGGAGTAAAACCAGGTTTAAAATTACTTGGTATCTTTAACATATTTATGGACATGGTCTGTTAATGGAAAATGATCTATGCTGATACTTTCAACATACTTCTTACAGGAATTTGTTTAGTTGAAGTAAAAAAAAACAGTTGATTATTATCACTGGTGACTAGAAGAGAAAAAACATAATATATATACTTCTATTATGTTGTGCAAGAATTCTTATTCTTCATTTTGAATGGAAACAGTATTTGTTTTAATATTCTCTCGAATGGAAGCAGTATTTGTTTTAATATTCTCTCGTATGGAAGCAGTATTTGTTTTAATATTCTCTCGCATGGAAGCAGTATTTGTTTTAATATTCTCTCGCATGGAAGCAGTATTTGTTTTAATATTCTCTCGAAGGGAAGCAATATTTGTTTTCATATATCCTCTCGAATGGAAGCAGTATTTGTTTTAATATTCTCTCGAAGGGAAGCAGTATTTGTTTTAATATTCTCTCGAAGGGAAGCAATATTTGTTTTCATATATCCTCTCGAAGGGAAGCAATATTTGTTTTCATATATCCTCTCGAATGGAAGCAATATGTTTTAATATTCTCTCGAATGGAAGCAATATGTTTTAATATTCTCTCGAATGGAAGCAGTATTTGTTTTAATATTCTCTCGAATGGAAGCAGTATTTGTTTTAATATTCTCTCGAATGGAAGCAGTATTTGTTTTAAAATTCTCTCAACTCTTGAAAAGTAGGAATTGTTTTGTTTTTTCATTCAGATTCTCCTGTTGAAAGTGGGATAGATGGCTAATAATAAACTTTGAACTGAGAATGTAGTACAAGCATTTGATATAATTTGTCTGTTCTGTTAAGTACTATCAGAACTAACTCTTGAAGGTTTGATTGAAGTTGTCTGGAGTGCAATTTAATGGATTAGTATGATTCTATATCTTGGCCTATATGTGTTTATCATTATGAATTTACTCAACTTTTTAGCAAATAAACAATTACAGATAAATGTGCACAAAGTATTTTAGTTGAGCTCTGTGCATATTCATCTCTAATTGTTTATACAATTTGCATTGAGAGAAAGTGTATAAGATTGATTTAGTATCTTTAATTCACAATGCAATGATTTGTCTTTGTGTGTTACTAGATGACATATATATTTATTATATATTTATTATATATGTCATCTAGTAACACATAAACTGTACTGATATATTTGATTTATTAAATTATTTTTGGATACAATGGAGTAATCACTGACTTCAGCTATAATAGATAACCATTGTTTTCTTTGAATTGGATTAATACTTGAGTCTGAGATAAGTAATAACTTTTCCATAGGAAACTAACCTGGTTCCCCTTTTGGCAATTATGATAGATGATTGAATGTAAGAAAATCATCTCATGATATAACTAACAAAAACAATATTATATTTATGAAACATATTCCAAGAGGCAGATAAAATTTTGAAATAAGATTGATGGTCGACAAAAAACTTGGGTTCAGAGGAATATTATAAGTTTGGAAGTCAAAACCAGGGAAATTAGAGATATTAGGGGAGAAGCAATCAAGCATGTATTTGGCCACCCCTGGGACAAATGAGTGTGAGCACAGAAATGACTGTGAAGAGCTGGGTGTAATTTCCCAAGTTTCAAATCTGAATAGGCAGGTGCATTATGTAAAGGTAACTGTGGACCCAAGGGGATGTTGAAATGCATGTATACAAAAGCCTGAGGTATCAGAAATAAAGGAGGGTAGTTTGGCATTGGTCAGCTTGACTTAGCCAAAAATTAGTGGCATCAATGAGACCTGATTGCCAAAGAATGATGTAGTTACATGGATAAAATGTAATGAATATTGTATATTCAGAAAAATAGAGTAAATAGGGCAGGAGGAGAGGTATTATTAATGATAGCTGAAGAACTTCAACCAACAAAAATGGAAGTTAAGGAAGATTGTAGATCTGATGAAAATGTTAAGGCTGTCTGGTGTGAGATAAAGGACATTATGACAAACTTAGAACTTGAAGCAGTGACATGGCATAAGAAACTACAAGGAATGAATGTTGCCAGTGAATAAAGTCAAGGATAGTTTGAGCAAGGCAGTATCAGAGTGCATACCCAGGGTCAGAAGGATAAACTGAATAGGGATTAACTGGATGAGCAGGAACTGAAAAAAAAAAAAAAAAAAGCACTGTGGAAGAAATATAAATAGCAAGATGATCAGCATCCCATGAGCAATATAAAACACAAGCAAGGGTAACTAGTATGATAAGGAAGACTAAATCAGATTCTGTGAGAAAATTAGCTAAGCAGGTCAAAGTAAATCCAAAAGAGTTTTTTTCACTACATTACAAGTAAGAGAAAGAATGATTATAGAAAGATAACTTTACTCAGTGGGAATGGTAAGAAAGTGACAGAAGAAGAAGAAATAGTTAAGTTACTAAGTGATCACTTTGCAAAGGGGTATATCATCCAGGCAGTGACTTTGCAGTTACTGAGGTGACAGAGACTGATGTGAGCATTGAGGGAGGTAGATGAACTGGACGTACTCTGTATATTGAAAAATATCAATATGATTACAGCTGAAGGCCTAGACGGTATGTCAGCTCGTGTGCTATGAGAATATGCATTACAGACCAATTAGTATCTCGGGTTTTTCATCTCTCAGAACAGGCAAACCGGCCTACGAACACACACCGATCTACAGCCATAAAATACAAACTTAATTCCTCATTAGCAGGGCTCAACCAAGGGATGGTTGAGGAAAAGGGGAACCCTGCAGGAATAAAATAAACTAGTTTACAGGAAATTGATGATGCTAGGGATCTGGAAGGTGATGGTGGATAGGGATTTGAAATTAAGAGGGCATATTGCAAGAGTAAAAATAGCTCTGAGGATTACTTTCATAGTGAAGAATTTATGAAGACACAACACACATGTCAGAATAATTACTTTACTTAATATTAAGAAAGTAACATTCGACGTTTCGACCTCTGTATTGAGGTCATCATCCAGACTTCATCATCAAGACTCTGTACCTGCTGAGTCAACATCTCAGCAGGTACAGAGGATGTAGTTAATCATTTACTCTAGTCTGACCTCTGGTGCAAAAAATAAAAAAATAAAATAAAATAGAAAAAAATATAATAATAATAATAAAAAACGGAACTACATTAAACAAATTCTAAAGTCCTCTCATATTGAGATTTTCTTTTGTTTAGGGTTGTTCTGGTTGCTATATGGATTGAAGATGGGTCCTCCACATTCTTGGAATAATTAATCAATTTTTATTCAGATTTGGATAATGTTTCAGCATTTCACAAGCTTCTTTGAATTTTCTTTCAAACCATGTTTTGGTGGGGTGTAGGGTCTTGGTGTCTTTCCAGTCAATTTTGTTGTATGTTTGGAGTGTGTGGTCTGATAGGTCTATTTTACCATAGTGGAGGTATTTAATGTGGCGTTTGTGTTCATCTTTTCTGAATGGGATGACGCATCCTGTTTCCCGATATGCAAGCTAGGTAACTTCCTTACATAGGGGGAAAATGTAGACAGGTACATTGTAAACCCCTGAGTGGGCCAGGTATGGAAGAGGATCTTTAGAAGAGCGAAGGTTGTCTTAATGTTGTATTTAAGTAGTGTTCTATCTGAAATGCCCCTAATGAAGCAAAAAGCAAAAAAGATTGCAAGAATGCCATAATTATGGCTATGGCATTCTTGTAATCTTTTTTGCTTTTAGTGGCAATTTTATGGAGGATCTTGTGAACCATTTTTTTTTTTGTTGTAGCTTATTTTTTTTACAAATGTTTGGTTAATAATTTCAAATTCTTGGTTCAGAGCTTGTTCATTGGTGCAAATTGTTAGGGCTCTGTGCTTGAGGATGCTGATGACTCCTAATTTTTGTGTTGGATGGTGGTATGAATTTTTATGTATGTATTGACCTGTGTGTAGGTTTGCAGTAGACTGTGAAGAAGAGGCAGCCTTAGGGAAGACATGCAATGAGTGCATCTAGAAAAGGAGGAGAGTTGTTTTCGATTTCGATGGTGAATAGGATACATTTGTGTTCTTTGTTCTGGTGGCTTAGAAATGCATTAATGTTTCGTGGCAGTGGGGCCAAATGGCAAAAATATCATCAACATATCTTAGCCAGACTTTGTGCTTTTGGCTGGCTGAATCTGGAGTTTGTTGCTCGAAGCATTTCATGTAAAAGTAGTTAGCTATGTGGGGAGGGGGGTCGAGTAGTGAGCCCATGCCCATACCTTCTTTTTGTAGGTAAAAATTATTTTGCCACACGAAATACCCGAAGCAGAGACGGCAAAGAGGGCCGTGATGTCAGGACGAAATATGTTCTCCAAGAGAAGAATAGTATCACTGATTGGGACATTAGTGAAACGTGCAGTAATGTCAAAATTTATTAATAAATCTTGTCATTGAGTGTGATATTTCTAATTCTGTTTATGAAGTGTGTATTTTTATGAAGGAAGGGGGGGGGGGGGGGGGAATGACCTACCAACTCCTTGAGTGTGGTCACTAGTTTCTTGGCTAAGTGATAATTAGGGGTGTCAATTCCTTCAACTATCGGTCATAGCGGTGTGTGTTTGGTTTCGTGTATTTCTGGCAGGCCATAATTCTGGGAGAGCAAGAATAATGCAGTATTAGTTTTTTGGTTGTTTCCTCTGGTCATGTAATCACCGATTTGATTAATTCTGTTGTTTTCTTTTTGATGCAGTTTGTACAGTTGTTGTTCACCATTTGGTACGTGTTGTGGTTGAATACCAATTGATTCATTTTTCCAGATATGCTGTCTGAGCGAGTACAATGGTAGCATTATCTTTATCTACTTTTGTAATCACTATGTCTCAGCAATTTTTTTAAGGATTTAAGAGCCAATTTTTCTGCTCTGGTATTAGTATCCAACCACCGCACATCCCAAATGCTGAATTATAACTCTGACAGTGTGTTGGTTGCAGAGTTTAGCTAATAGGTGGAGGAGAGGGGATATGATAGAAAATTATAAGTTACTAAAGGGTTCTATAACACTGACACAAAAGAAATTTTTCAATACATAGGAAGTAGAGGGGAAAACAATGGGTCACATTTGGAAGTTGTCTAAGAGTGTGGTTAGTTAGGGTGTGCAGACTAGGCTCTTTACTTGGAGAGTGGTGAATGAGTGGAATGGAACCCCAACAGTGAATAGTTTAAGGAGATTAAAGGATAGAATGGGTCTCCCATGATGAGTCTTTTTACTCTATGGAGTACCCATATAAATAATAAGTACTAAATGTCCCTGAAGACTGCAAAGCACACTGCTGCTGCTGCTGCTATGATCAAGAGAACACAGAAAGTATTGTTATTATTAATTGTTATATTATTATTGAAATAAGGAGCTGGTTGTATTTTTGTGCATCAAACTACAAGTGAACTACTAAATGCAGACAGCCTCACCTATTTGTTTCTGCTGAGAAAACTGCAAAGGATCCAGGAATAAGTAACTAAAAGCAATATCAAAACTCTGGAATGTGATTATGAGAAGTAGTTGAGAGGATAAATTAGAAAAATGGATGACATGAGAAAGTTAAGGCAAGGGATTTTACAGGATTAATAGAGAAATGATTATAGAGAAAGAGTGATAAATGAGAAACCAATCCTGGAAGTAAATATGTGAAGAAAGAGTGAGGAATAGATTTTTATATGGAGAAGCAGCAAGTAAAAGGAATGCATTGCTCTAGTGTATTGTGAATAGTAGGATATGATTTGAGTAAACTGATAATAATAAATATCTGATAATAATATATCAGATGTAATAAAACTGATAATAATAAAGAAAAGTGCAAGAAGTCCCCATGTTATGGACGAAATACATTCTTGAGAATGTCTTTAGGTCAGATTTGCATGTAACTCATATCCCTGATGAACAGTGTATATACGGTAATAATAATAATATAATGGCTCATATGTGGCAATAATAATAGTGTAATACTGTAATAATAATACCCCTGTACTGTAATAAGTTACAGAAAGTATTGTGCTCTTTCTTTTAATTCAAACAAACAGAACATAAGAACAAACTCACAAAAAGAATATTAAAGGTTAATAGACAACTAATGTTGCATCAATGTCTTGCTTACTGGAAGGGGCATTTTTGATTGCTGTTGCTGGAGGAGGAGAGCTTACCACTGAAGTCAGTTTCTTGAAAAAGGTATAAGGTTGTTTCCACAGCCTTTTTCTTTTTTTCATCATAAATGGCCTTGTAGCAGCTGAGTTCTCACTAACTACACAGTAAATCTTTGTAAACCACTCAATGTTAGGATCTTGTTCCTCAAGATTAGCAAATCCTGCTTCGATGAGACGACAGGCTTCAGCTAATTCTTTTGTTGCAAACTTTCTTGGCTCTGGATCTTCTGATTCATGTTCATGTGTTTCTATTAGCTGCTTCTCCATCTCCATACAGTCTTCATTGGTTAATTCTTGTGAATGGGACTCTGGTAATGAATTTCTTTTGGCGTTAAACCTTCTTTTATAAAGAATTTTATAACCACACGATACTCAATTTTAACCATTTGAAGGGATACACACAACACTTTTACTTCAGACAGCTGTATAAAACAAACTACTTGATAGAATGACTTGCAATTTTACATGGATGTGCAACAAATAATGTCTAATGCACTATTGTAATATTTTTATTCTAATTGGCAGTGAGCTTTTTTGCTTTCATAACCTTTCTTACTTAGTCTATGCGTACTATGTTTATCCACCTTTCGTATTTACTAGTCGTATGCTGAATACTAAAAAATTTATTTGTTGAGACTGCGCCACCAGTATTTCTATATTGGCATAAGACTCAGTAATATGTCCTGTAGATCTCTCTCTCTCTCTCTCACTAGCATAAAATTCCTTCACTAAAGTTTACATAAACAGTTGTGGTTCTCAAGTATTTAAACTACGCTTTTAATGCCTTAGTTGTTTCCTGTTCACAAGTCTGAGTTTATTTAGGAACAGTGCATTGTAATTTAAAGAATCAGGAAGCACTCTATTGACAAATAAAAAAAAAAACATTTATTTACATTAATATCAAAGTATATTAATTAAACAATAGGGAGGTTAATCTCTCTATCTGTTAGACTTTCAACATAAAGAAACAAACTTTCCCTTTTCAATACTAAATAACTATACAATACAATTACTTCTCTGCTTACTAAATCAAATTATTGAAAACTCTGATTTACTCATTAAAAGGTTAGCTAACTATTCCAAGTTATTTCACAAATCTTATGCCAATCATTACCATTCCAAATGACTCTCTTGCGGACACTTATTATTATTAAGCTAATTCTTAATAAAAAAATTCTTATTCTAATTCAAAAGGCCTTTCTTTCATCTCAGGTCTTAGGCTGCCTTCAGGAGTGTCTTGTGCCAGCAGTATCTCGTCGGGAATTGGCGGGCTGTGGACTGCAACCTGCGGTACTCGAATAGCTCCGGCAAGAGGTTGATCTCCCATGACAAAAGGACTTCAGAGTGAAACTGCTTCGGGTATTTACATCAGCTGTTCTGATGTAAATCTCTTCTGGCGTGGGTTTGCCATAACGTCCGATCCTCTGGATCCTATTCTCGATACTTCTGCCTCTAACTACCAACGACTGGCTCCTTGACTGCCGACTCTGTAGCTCTAAATGCCGCCTCTGATGACTGTAACTGCTGCCAACTGCCCCCCCCCCCCCCCCCCCGATGTTCGGCTCAGTCCCTTTTTATTACACCTTCTGTGGGACCTTGCACGAAAGGTTGTAACCCCCCAAAGAATTCGGCACGACTCCTTGATCTTGTTTTAAGACCGAGCCATTCTTTCTTCTCCTCCGTGCATACCTTTGATTGAATCTTGTCGGGCAACGGAAACTTGTCTGAACCTTTCAGATCTCTCAGGCACTGACTTTGAAGGTGTTTATGCGCAGAGCTCGTAAGTAACTTTCTCATACACTAAAATTGTAAACAACTTTCTTATGCCCTCGTATAGAGCTATTATACAAAGTTCCAGTGGCAAAGCATTGCCTTTGTTTTTGACATTCTAAAATATTCTTGTGAAAGGAGTAAATACAGTTAATTCCAATAGGGTTATTTACAATGATATCTAGCATAAAATATACAGAGACAAACAAGGTTATTTTTGTAACATTCTCATGGGACTTGAACTCTGTAAAAATCGATGTAAAGCACTTTAGTACTTCCAAACTACATTGAGTTTTACAGATGCATATGACAGATGTACCAACTTAGAAAAAAAAATCTTGCCGATAGTGTTGTCTATGGTCGAGGCTGAGAACTTTTCATCCCCCCCCCCCTTGTAATTGTCCAAAGTACACCCTTTATGACTCCTGCCATAATGGAAGTACTTGTGCTTTTGTGAATTCTGATATTCGTTACTGAAGGATGCCTAACCTAGAATCTCACCTTTTTGACCTCCTGTGGCTTAAAATTTCTTTGCCACATTTGTTTCATTCATCTGCTGCTTTACTATTCTCCCAATTCTGGAAATTATTCTGACCTCTTGAACGTCTTATCTTCAAAGCTCAATTTCATTCTATCAAAATTTTCCAAACAGTGAAGTCATCTTTCTTGATGATTTGAATGTTCACAATTCTAAGTGGCTCCCTTTTTTGAATTTCACCGACCAAGTTGGAAGAGAGGCAAAGATTTTTGCTGTAAGCAATGATTTAAAACCGATCTTCCTACCAGAATTCCCAAGAATCTTCTTTACTCATCCAACACTCTGGATTAGTTCTTAACACAGTTCCTTCCAGGAACTGTGTTCAGTTGACTGCTGCTCTTGGTAATTCAGATCATAATCTCATTCAAGTTTCATCACTGGTGGAACATCTTTCCATCAGTAATTCACAACCTTGCGTGAACTGGCATTACCACAATGTCAAATGGGAGGACATATGTGACTTTTACTCTCCTTTTCAGGGTCAGACTACTGGTTTCATTCTTCTGATTCAGACACCCATTGTGATCTTCTTACAGAAATAATCTATATTGGAATGAAAACTTTCATTCCTCACTGTTCAAATTTCCCAACCCATATCTAAATCATGGTTCTCCAAGATGCATGCCAGGCCTGTCCAGGAAAAGCAAACAGCCTATTCACAAGTGGCATGAGACTAAAACACACCAGCTTCCTTCACAGCCTATGTAGTTGCCTGCAGCACTGATAAAACCACCATTAAAAGGGCAGTCTAAATACAAAAAAATAAATGCAAAAAAACAATGTAGATTCACAAAGCTACAGAAAGATAAGTATTTTTTCAAATTTTTGGTTGTAATACTAAGTTAATTTATTGTATTTATTTATTTTATAAGTGTGTGAGATCAAGTGCGATATTTAGACATAAGTATAACATGTATATTTCCTTAAACTATACATTATTGGTATGACACCTATGAGTAGCAGAACAATGGCAGCCAAGATGTCTTTGTTGGGTGAACTAATTTAAGTGATTTTGTCTAGTGCAAAATTTGTGAGATGTATTTCTCATGAAAGTTGAACAATTTGTAAAAGGAGAGCAAAAGTGAGCAATTGCATCAAATGCTTTGAGAGTGAATGCAAAGAGAATAAATTACATGATAGTATAACAGAGAGTTGATAGAAGACCAGAAAATGTAAATATCAGTGTTGATACTGAAAGTGTGGTGGCAAAAGTTCAGGAGAGAATGTAGTAGATCTAAAGAAAGGGCATGCTTGCATGTAGTCCTTAGAAGAACAAAACGTGAGTTTGAAAGGTTGCAGAAATGGCAAGAGATTAGTCAAACTAAGCACAGAAAAAAAGCAACAGGACAGAAACCAAAGAGAAAATTGCAAAACAGAATTGTAGAAAATTGTAGAATAGAAAAATGTAAATATCAGTGTTAATACCGAATGTGCAGTGGCAAAAATTCAGGGGAATGTAGAAGAACTGAATAAAGAAATAGTGCACTTGCATGTAGTTCTTAGTAGGACAAAGAATGAGTTTGAAAGGCTGCAGAAACAGCAAGAGATTAGTTGAACTGAGAAAAGAAAAAGCAATAGGTCAGAAGCCAATTATAAAAGTGTAAGCCTAAAGGAGAGAAAAGCATAAGCATATAATTTTTTACAGTGATTCTATGAAAAGAGGAATACTTCACGAAAACGCCACAAAAAAACTGGTTTTCCTGGAGCAATATCAGTGATACTGTCAGAATGCAGAAAGGAATGGTGAAAGAACTGACTGCTTTGCCTTTGCTTGGTCTTCTTTAAAGATAAAGAAGACCAAGACAGTGAAGTTCATGAGTTTACTGTCATGCTATGATAGAGGTTAATTGAGAAGGAGAGCACTAATAGCTAATGAATTAACATACACACATTGTGCAAAAGGAATAATGTAGAGTTTGTGGGCTTGAGTTTGATAGATGGAAATATCTTATACAGTGCCGATGTGCTGCACTTAAATGGATTCAGAGTTAGGTGTCTAAAAAGTGCTTTGTTCACTGAGATTCTCGAGGTGCAAAGTCAGGAAAACTAAAGAAATTATTATTATTACTATGGAGTCAACAAACATTGTGAGAGGCACACTCAGACAGCAACATGTCTATCGTAATGAACTTTGAAATTATTTACAATCCCTGCATTCACAATGCACTCCAGCAATGCATTCCACTCAGCAACAACTTTCAAAGTAAAAAATCTATTTCTCACACCCTTTTTCACAACAACTTAATACAACCTCCAGGGATGTCCTCTCTTCTTCCCATCTTAACATTCACTCCTTTTATAATTCCTTCTGTATTAATCTGATAGAAATTAGGAAGGATGTGGAAGTTTTTCTACTTGGTTATACTATAAATTAAAGATACCAAGAAATTATATACTTGGTTTAATCCTTTAACCAAGAAGTCATATTTTCATATGCGAGTAGCCAAAAGTGTCACACCTTATTATTAAAATACTCTGGATTTGAGAAAGTTGTTAATCCTTTTATTTAATCCTTTATCCAAGTGTAAGCATATAAGTTTGCACCTAAACTATTTTCAGGACTGGGACAACTCGTATAAAGAAGCTAATGACTTCACATCACTTGTTTTAGTATCCCATAATGCAAAGCACATATCCTTACGAACATATATAATATATAATACTATGCATTATGGGAAGGGTCACTACCCAGACCGGTTTCGAACTTTATTGAGGCCCTCATCAGTGGAAGCCAGACCCAGAGGTAATACTAAGGTTGAAGTAATGCAGAAGTCGTATTTTCATATATGAGTAGCCAAAAGGTGTCACACAGAAAATAGTTCAAGCGCAAACTTGTTTGCTTACACTTGAATAAAGGATTAAACCAAGTATATAATTTCTTGGTATCTTGTGTTGTCAAGTGGAAAAAAAATTTCTAACAACTTTCTCAAATCCAGAGTATTTTAATAATAAGGTGTGACACTTTTGGCTACTCGCATATGAAAATATGACTTCTGGGTTACTTCAACCTTAGTATCACCTCTGGCTCTCACTGATGAGTGGGAACCAGACCCAGACATTGAAAGTGGTCTGGGTAGTGACAGTTCCCATAATGCATAGCATTATACATGTCTGTAAGGATATATGCTTTGCATTATGAGATACTAAGACAAGTGATGTGAAATCATTAGCTTGTTTATACGAATTGCCCCAGTCCTGAAAATAGTTTAGATGAAAACTTTTTGCTTACACTTGGATCAAGGATTAAACCGAGTATATAATTTCTTGGTATTTTTAATTCACAGGGAGGATGTATATTAGCTTTTTCCATATCAAAGAAAAATGGAAACCAGATATTCATGCTTTGGAATGCATCTCTTATATAAGTTTTTAAACAGACAAAATGGTCTAAAGTTGAATGATTCTTATGAAAGACACATTGTGTACTGGAGAGAAGATTGTTGCTTTCTAAATACCAGAAAAGTCTAGCATTAACTATTTTCTCTAATATCATATAAAGACAGCTGGTCAGAGTAATAGGTCAATAATTATTTGTTCGTGTTGGATTATTTCCTTGTTTTGGAATAGCAATGACAAATAACTAATGATAAGAATCTGGAAACTGTTTGACTTCAAGTATGATGTTGTATATTAAGAGGAGATCCATAGAAGATGATGGTAGATGTATCATTTCATAATGGATGTCATCAGGCCCTACTGCACCAGGGTGATAAACTAAGAGCTCTCTTTAGTTCCTCCTTAATAATTAGTCGATTGTACAGCTCAAGCTCATTAAAAAAATTAGCTGCTGCTTCTCTTGTTGCTCTCTCAATATTAAAAATTAAGAAGGATACGAAACACTTGCATTATGGTCTAAGGTAGACAGTGTGCTCTATATCTACCTTTCATTTTCTGTATTTTCTCCTATACGATTTTTGCATGGGTCATTCGATTAATTGATGAAGTAAATTGGATCCAAGACACTTTTTGACTCTGATGATTGACACAACGTGCTGTGGCCTGAGCATGCTTAAAAAGCTATGAGTATGATGTGGTGAGAGATCTACAAAATGTCCCATGCTCTGTGTTGGTCTTTTTCAGCTGCCTGGCATTTTAGGTTCCATCAAGGTTCTGTATAGAGTAGAAATCAATGTTCGTGGAATGGAGGCTGTTGCTGCCTGGACAATGAAGTCTGTTACATACTTTACTGTTTCATTTATATGTGTTTGACTGACTGTATCAGCATTTAAATTTTTCAAGATGAGAAAAAGTGTTTCCAGTCAGCCTAGTTAATTTTCCATGTGGACATCCATATAGCGTAACATGGTAACTGTGAAGACATTAATGCAAAGAACAGGAAAGTGATCGCTTCCACATATGTGCTCTTCAATGTCCCACATGAGCAGTGGAAGAATGGAAGGGGAGCAGATTGTAAGATCGATTCAATATGAGGATATATTCATATGGAAGAAAGTATTGCGTCTATCATTCAAAAGGGAGAGGTCGTTATTGTCAAAGATTCTTTCAACGATTCAACCTCATCTATTTCTGTTGGTACTACCACACAGAGTGTTGAGACCATTAAGTCCCCCAAAGAAGTATGGATTCAGGCAGTTGTATGCTAAGGTTATCAAGATCAATTTCATTTAATTCATCAACCAGTGGTAAATAAATTGAACATATTGTAATTAGAAATCCCACAGATACGCAAATTAGTACTGCTTCCAGAGCAGTATTAAGTTGGACATGATGGAAAGGAATATGACTACCCCCATGAGAATAGCTTGTTGCAGAAAGAGAAACCTTTCTCTTTCTGCAACAAAATCTTGATATCATCGATATTCTGACAAAACCCATGACAGTTACATTGTAAAAATTTTCCTATTGTTTTGGCTTTATAGACTTGTCTGGTTTTCAAGAGCTTGAGGGCTTACCTTTGTCAGGTTTATATTTATCAATTGTTTCTGGGAAGTATGGAAGGCCAATGTCCATCTCTTCCTTCCTTTGGTAAAATATTCAATACATTTGATGTGTTCGAGTCAGTCAGCAAGTTTACTTTCAGTGGATATACCAAAGAATCCATTTTTTCTGTGAGGGTATCTGGTGGTTTACCTTTAAGTGATATCTTTGACATAATTTTTTGAGAAGTGGGTTCTCATCAAATGAAACCATTTTTGGAGATGTCTCTGGAGTAATACTTTTGGTTGCAAGTGAGGCACTCAACAGAGAAGCACTCACAATCATGAAGTTCAGGTATGATGAAATTATCAGATGGTGGAATAGACATGTGTTTGAGATGCTATTAACATTTTCTTAGCTGCCACCATTTCAGCATAAGAGAATCTCAAAATAGGTGTAGCAGTGGTTAATTTCCTTTTTGATTCCTGATATATATTTTGTTCTAATTTTTTGTATTTCTTTTTCATCTTTCAACTTTTGACATGCACAAGAGTAAACTAGATGAACACCCTGACAGCTGACATTTTTAGTTTTTTGCAGAGAAAGATTTGTTATAATGTTCTTTGCCTACCACATCACACACAAGTGGTAGAGCCATGACAGAAGTTTAGGAATGCCCATATTTCTGACATTTAAAGCAACTTAATGGATTAGGGATGTACGCTCTAACAAGACAGTTGAGATACCCTGCTTTTAAAGGATTTAAAAGATATTGCAGGCTTAGGTGTATCAAAAGTAAGGATGATATTCCTGGTTGGAACTAGCTGACTAATCTTACATATCAGGATGCGCCTCACACCAGTCACTCCATGATCTCTAAGCTCTGATCATATCTCCTCATCAGGAACATCAAAGAGAGCCCATTCTTCTACAAGAGTTGAATGTTTTATGCAGTTAATGTGAGTGGTATTACACCCACTGATGTTGCTCCCAGTAGTTCCTCAGAATGTTGCTGGCACGACATGTTCATGAAAATATCACCAGAAGATAATTTCTTAACAGTTTTGGAAGATTCTACCAGTCCTCCTAAATAAAGAAGGGCGACATTTTCCCTATTGGTTTATCACCTTTGCCTGGACGATCAAAAAACTGGTACATTTATACTAGTATCATATATCTTTTGTTTCTTACTTCTGTAACCAAACATTGCATCTATGGTATCAGTACTTGGTTGGGACTTTGTTAGGACCACTGAAACATTTGAGGACGAATAATTCATGCTCAAGGAGTTTTTGTTTCAGCATCAGAACTTCCCATCCATTATGGAACCATAATGGATGCTCCACTAACTGGCAAGCAATGCCTGCACTTGGGAGCAGAACACCAGGCTTACTCCAGATGTTATACGCAGCCTTGGATCTCTACCCTGGACCATGGGGGTGAAAGACACCACAACAGTGTTGACCCTTGCAGGCAAGTCCACTAGCCAAATGATTCTGGTAGGACCATTCACGACTGCCTGTCTTGACAAAGCAGAGGCCAAATTAGTGCAAGACTACCAATATTTCCCCCCTTTCCAGATGCTTGCAGTGCACAGCAAACATAGCAGCAGAGAATTGGACCCCAGTGATGGTAGTTGAAAAACAGGATAGTAAAAAAAACACTCGGGAGAAGCAGAGCAAAGAATACAGGAAGAAAAGTAAAGAAAAAAAAGAGTTAGAATGAAAAGGACCAGTACCATCACTGAGAGGTCCCCTCCACCACGAATAGTGCACTGCAGGGATGGGAGGTCTTCAAGGAGCGGTATGACACTATTGTGTTGATAGTATGGGTCTCCCACAGTGAGTCTTAAGATCTATGGACATGCCTGTGTAATAATAATAAAATTGTCTGCTTGTGCCATTGGCCAAAGTTGTGCCCAACAACTTTGGCCAATGGCACAACATTAGCCTATTCTTTATGTGATGTTACAATGCACTATCTCTTCTATCCCACCCTAATGGTAGCATTGTAACATCACATAAAGAATAGGCTAATGTCTTGGCTTCATTCTTCTCTTCCAAGTCCTGAATAGTTGACCAAAGCTAATTACCTCCTTCTTTGCCTAGAGCATTGCATCTCATACCTCCAGTAATGTTCAGAAGTACATCAGAAGAATCTTGAATACCACAAAAGCAGCTAGTCCTTGTGAAATCCCACCCATTGTGCTCACAGATGTGGTCCTGAACTAACACCTGTTCTTTATCATCTATTCACTAAATGGTACTCAGCTGGCATCCATCCTACAGCATGGAGAAAGTCCACATACAGCTAGTTTCCAAAAAAATGATATATGTTTACCATCAAGTTATTGACCTATTGCTCTCACATCAGATTTGTCTAAAGTAATGAAGAAAGTTCCAATATTCAAGTTCTTCAAAATCTTGAGAACTGCTATCTAATTAATGACCACCAGTATGAATTTTGCCAATTCAGATCCAAAGGAGATCTCCTGGCCTATATCACACTCCTCTGGACCCATTCCATGGAAAGGTTTGAGAAACCTGTGCCACTGCTCTTGACATCTCTAAGGATTTGATAGGGTCATGCTTTGAGGGGTTCTGAACTCACTATCATTTGAATTGCCTTCATTTGTCTAATTAGATTGCACGTTTTCTCTCAGATTGATCCGTATGTGAAATGTTGGAGGGCGTTTTTCTCTTCAAACGTTCCTGTCAATGACAATGTCCCTCATTATCTCTGTCATTTTGCCCACCCTGTCCAATTTATCTTACACCAGCTCTTGCCAATGTAATGAAAAGAGCTATGAGCATTCATCAGCTATGCTACTTTGAAGATTCCTAACTAATAAATGACCATCAGTATGGGTTGTTACTGATGATCAACAGGTGATCTACTCACTTGTCACCGATATCTGGATAAATATCATCGAACAGTATGGTGAGTGTGAAGTGGTTTCACTTGATAGCTCCAAGGTTTTAACCAGGTCTGGCACAAAAGCCTGTTAAGTAAGCTCCTATCATTTGGTCTACCCCTGACGGAATGCTCACTTTGATGTGGATGGTTCCCTATCTTCAAATTATGCAACCGCAGTTGGGGTCCAACAAGCCACTGTGCCTGGTCTACTACAGCAGATTACCAACCAATACAGAGTTTTGCTGATAACAGCATGTTGCATTCCTACTTTTCATTTCACTCTTATTCCATACAAATTTATTAAGCTGACTTCCTACCATACCAGCTTTGTTGATTCTGTTGTCTATTTCCATATTTAATTTACCGTCTCCACTAAACATTGTGCCTAAGTAGCTGAAATGTTTTACATGTTCTATAGGTTCTCCATTCACAATGCTGTTGATATTTTCAACATTTCTGCCTATTTTCATTGTCTATGTCTTGTTTGTTTGTCTTGATTTTCTTACCAAATTTATTACAATAGTTATTCAATTTTGTCAGGGAATCTTGCAGACTTGTACTAGATTTACTACTCAATCATATTGGCTACCAGTTCTGAGCCACATACAACTGCCACAACTATGACGCCAAGGCAACCTGATTCACAAATATAACAAAATTGGCCGGAATCCACTGCTTCCTATACACTCTGATATTGACAGCTTTACATCATGGAGGCTTAAGCCAAGAGACACCTGCCTATTATAATGGCTCAACGACTTGTCACTGAGGGCTATGATGTAACAATAGCATGGCAGATAGAATGGACTGCCCAAGCCAAAGTAATCTGGCACACTTTAACCCAAACAGCCCTCCATCAGGGTTCGACCTACATCGAAAAATATGGACCTTCTTAAATAGGGTTAGCACCAACCATGGTAGGTGCGGAGCTTCCTTATTTACTTGGGGAATAAGACGAAATTCATCTTGTGACTGTGGTGAGGATAACCAAACTATACAACATATCATGTTTGAGTGTCCTCACAGAACCTACACAGCACCTATAACTACTTTATAACAGTTTCTACAGATGCTGTTGATTGGTTGTCGAACTTAGACATTCAATTTTAA
This sequence comes from Typopeltis vanoorti, assembly GCF_054136105.1. NCBI lineage: Eukaryota > Metazoa > Arthropoda > Arachnida > Uropygi > Thelyphonidae > Typopeltis > Typopeltis vanoorti. The sequence continues at coordinate 1,708,142 of NC_143557.1, forward strand.
TTTTATGATTATTTCTATATTTTATATGTATATATGACTACAGTGTCACTCCACACTACTGTATTCTTTTATACATCTTTTATACATTTTATTGTCTTGTACGTCCTTTTTTTGTGTGTGTATGGTGGCATATGCATGTATTCTTCTTAGCCAAATGCTAAGAAAATAAATACGGCTTTCCTTCATAATGTGATTCATATAGATCAGGGGTGGGGAACCTTTTTTTCTGCCAAGGACAATTTGGATATTTATAACATCATTCACAGGCCATACAAAATTATCAACTTAAAAATTAGCATGCTATGTTTGGTCACACATTTAATTAGCTCACCTCTAATGTGATGACTGGAACTGCATCTCTTTGGTGAGGCACGTGATGTTAGCTGGTATTGATGATGTTGCTACTCGCAACTGCTTTTCCAGGTTTGTGTTGGTCAGTCTGGAGCGCAGTCGACTCTTTGCAATGGTAAGTTTTGAAAAGAACTGCTCGCAGCAGTAAGTTGTTCCAAACACAGATGCATATATCAATGCATGTCTCCTCAAAGTGGGAAATTCATCATTGCTTATGTAACATTTATAGAATTCAAGCAGTGGGAGGTTGTTATACCTGGCTTTCAGCTCATCATCACTTTGCAGCTGAATGATTTCATGTTGTAGGTTATCAGACACATCAGTTGCTTCCACATTGAACAGTGTAGCAAAGATGTTCAATTCCATTTGTTTACTTTTCATGTCCTTGAATCTTTCGTTAAATGCCTCAATTAGTTTTGTACATTCACTAGCATATTCAGGTGTCGTAGAAGGCTTTTTGTACTTCCAGAGCGGGGAAATGCACCGTGTTATTCCTTTCAAGCCTTGATTTAATTTCAAATGATTTCACGTTTGAAAGCAGGGAGCTGAGAAGCTGGTTTGGGCCTTGCAGCTTGACATTCAGCTCTGAGAGATACTTGGTCCACCATGAATGCTAGATCACACAGCCACTTGCTATCATTGAGTTCCCTAACAGGTTTTCCCTTCATCTCCATGAACTGCTTGACTTCATCCCGCAGTTCATAAAACCTCATTAGCATGTTCCTGCAACTCAGCCAACGTACTTCACAGTGATAAACAAGATCACCGTACTCACTCAAGATCATTCAGTAACTCCTTAACTTGCGGCTGTTAAACCCTCTGCTTTTGACAAAATTTATGCATGACACTACTGTTGACATCACATTGTTGAGCTGCAACGACTGCACACAGAGACTTTCTTGATGTATGATGCAGTGGCATATAATTAAATCACTTGGATCAAGACTGAGATGATTCAGTTCTTTCTTGACAAATGCAATTAACCCTTTTTGCGAGCCAACCATGGCTGGAGCTCCATCTGTAGTAAGGCCACTTAACTTTTCAAATGTTAGCACAAGTTTTTTCATTGATAAAACAAATCTCTCAAACAAGGCCTCACCTCTTGTAGTGCCATGCATGGCATCCAGTGATAGTAGTTCCTGTCAAACTTTGCAGTTATCCCACAAATGAAAATGGCCAGTTGAGCAGTATTTGTTATGTCCATTGTCTCATCACAAGACAGAGAGAAAAATTGGAAATCTCCTGCAGAATCCTTCAATGTTTTTTCAGTATCTTGTGCTAAGTCAGTAATCTGATCTGAGATGGTTCTCTAAGACAAACTAACAATCTGAAACAATTTTACTTTGTTTCAGAGTGTTAGTTTTGCGATTAGCTTGCTCACTACATAACTCGTCTGAATAACATTGTCTCTGTCACAACGAGGCCTAGTGAAAGAAGCTTGTTGCGATTCCAAACGCAGCTGAAGAGCATTGATTTTATCCAGATGCATTTGGCATCCCAAATCATTGAGTTTAGCATGTTATGAGCTGTAATGATGCTCCAGATTGGCTTTTTTCATTACTGCTAATGCATTGCCACAAACTAGGCACACAGGTTTGCCTTTGACTTCAACAAAAAAATAATCATTTGTCCATTTCTCTTGGAAAGATCAACACTCTGCATCAACTTTTCTTTTCTTTGTAGTCGCCATTTGTAAGATGCCATACCACTTAAGTTATAATAACTATCCAGTGTGTGTGTGTGTGCTGCCAGCAACGCAATTATTTTGCTTTGATTGTTGCTCTAATCCTGCATCTTGGATTTGGAACATATCCAATGTTTGTGCCATTGACTCTTGAGGTCTTCTCGTTGGCTACCACGGCAGCCGACAAGAAGCATACGTGTCTGTCCCATGATGTACTCATATGCGTCCTGTCTATCTCGTAATGGACGTTGCTTGCTTGTCCCTCAAAATTTACATTATTATTATGATTCACTTAATATAAATTTATGTTGCCATGAAAAAAAGCTTCTAGATTTATTGAATTTCGAGTCCCACCTGCAGTTGCCTTGGCAGGGTCAGACCAAATGATTTCGCAGGCCTTATACGGCCCAGGCAGGATGTTCTACACCCCTGATATAGATAATGAATAACAGAGGGTTAATATACATCCTTGTCTGACACCAGATTTAACATTAAACCATATTCCTGTACTTCCTTCAATTCTAACTGCTGACTTAAAACTCAAAAAAAAGACTAAGCATTGCTTGATATAATGTCCCACTGACACCATATAACTATAGCATTTTGAATAGCTTTTCTCTTGACACCTTGTCATATGTCTTTTGCAGGCCTACAAAACTTAAATACAGATCTTTGCTCCTCAAATTTCTCAACTACTTGTTGTAAAGTGAAAATCTGATACGAGATCCTCTATTTAGCCTGAATCCAGCTTGTTCTTCTTCACCAAGCTTCCCTTCCACAATCCTTCTCAACCATTTCTCAAGTATACTTGCATAAATCTTACCAGGAACATTCACAGTAAGGAAATACCTCTGTAATTCTCAATGCAATTTTATTTCCCTTTTTGTATATATATAGGTACTATGAGAAATCATCTGGAATTTGTCTCTCTGTCCAGGCCTTCTGAATTATGCAGTGCAGCCACTGCAAGACTTTTATACCTCCATACTTGAGCATTTCTATTCAAATATCATCTACTCCTTCAATGCAAGCAAAATGCAGCTCTGCCTTAATTCCCAGGAAATGGAGCATTTCTTTCAGTCTTACTTTTGACAACACCCATATCCCTATGCATGGGATTTATCTTCTAGGGATAACACTAACCTCAAATCTCTATTGGCAAAATAAAATTTTGCTGCTTCTGCTTCTAAAAATTTGATTTTCTCTTTTGCTTGAGGTGCTTCTTTACTCTGAATAGCTTCTGACTTTGTACAAATCACAAATCCATCTGACCATTAAATATTGCTATCACATATCTGGAGTTGTGCCCATATGACTGTAAAGATACTGGACTGTGCAGAAATGGGCATTTAGACTGATTAATGACCCCTTTCTCAATAACACACTTCATTCACTTTCACAGAAATGCTCAGTTTATGCTGCTTGTATCTTCTTCATATACTTCTACAGTCACTGTTCACAGAATTAGAATCAATCCCCCACTTTCTGTAAAATTCATTCAAGTGCATGTACCAACACAAAGAACAAATTTCTCCTCTCTTCATTCACTCCCCTTTGACTGCTGTCCTCTGGAACAGTCTGCCATCTTATGCAGGCTGTTCCCAAGGAATACAATCCACAGCTCTTCAAGGTAAAAGTGAGCAAGTTTCTTCTGGCTCATCCACGGTACTATAAGTTGACCAACCTCTACTGCATGGGTTTCCCATTAAAAAAAAAACTGAAGATTTTCTTTAATATTCCATTATGCAGACTGTGTTAAAATAGTGAACAGTAAAAACAGTATTTGGAGAAACAGACAGTATTTGAGTGGGAAAAGGGGGTGCAGCAGGGTTGTCTACTGCCTTCCTCTTTTTAATATTTATAGTGAATATATTATAAGAATAGCTAACTTAGACAAAAACCAAGCTAGAATTGAGATTGGCAGAAAAAAAAAATCAATAATTTAGATATGCAGAAAATACAACTCTCATAACAGAAAGTAAGGAAGATATGGAGGAGCTGATTATATTGGTAAAGAGGGAACGTAACAAAGAACCTTGTCATATGTCTTATTTAAACATCAATAAAACAAAAGTGATAGCTTCTAGAAATTTAGGTGAATTTATAAGAGAGATAAAATATAGATCATTGAAAGTTGATATACTGAGGTCCAGAATCAGAAATGATAAAAGTGAAGATGAAATTAAAAGAAGGATAGTCATGATAAAAAAAAAACTATGTTAAACCTGACAAAAGTTATGAAAGACAGAGGTGCAAGTAAAGTCACAAAAGTTAGAATTGTCAAAGCCACAGTATCTCCAGTAGTGATGTATAGATGTGAAAGCTGGATTATTAAAAAAAAAAGACAAAGAGAATTGATTCATTTGAATGATGGGCATGGAAGAGACTATTAAGAATCCCATGGACTTCAAGAATGACTAATAAGAAGGTTTTAGAAATGCTCCTTGGAGGCAATGATTTACTAAACAGATGTAGATGTAATTTGGACATATTATGCAAGCAGAAAAGTCACTGGAAAAGGCAGTTATGGTGGGGAAGAGTGAGGGCATGAGAAGAGGAAGACTGCAAAAGAGTTGGATGGACAACATAAAAGAACTTACAGAAAGAAAGGACAAGAGACTGAGTGTGATGGAAAGCCTTTATTCACAACGAAGCCTTTGTTCACAACACATAAGCCTTTCAACTCTAACGAGTGAAAGGCTTATGTGCTGGCAGTACATGTTAAGTATTGATTACAACACAGCATGATAAAAAAAAATAATATTTATTAACTTATTAGCTGATATTTCATTGATATTATATCCAGTATCTTCAGACCACAAGAACAGTTTGTCACAGTACACGAAACAACAATTTGGTATAACAGTGAGACCAGTTTAAAAAAATTAACAGACAACACAAGAAACTAAAAACCTAACTGGCACCATCTATGTTGGAAAAAAGAGAGAAACCAAGTATTAATTAGCTCTTAAAATGACTGTCAACCAGTTTTTTGGTAAATTTATGCAGCTATACTGGTTAAGTTTTAGAATATGTTTTAAAGCTGCTATTGATTTCAAAAACAATCTCTCTGACTAATAATGACTTCTGTGTATCACTTTTGTTTTCTTCCATTTGATCATATATGAAGGGATATCCAAGGCATGGTTTGCTAGACCCAACTTGCTATAACCATAGTGCGAGATGTATTCTTTACGTTCACCAAGGCAAATGTCAACAGTTCTTCCTGTCTTTTCATAGTAAGCCAGGACAAAACAAACCACTTCATAACCTCTTGGATGATAAAGAAGAGAGTTTGTCCTTACGTGAACAGATGAGAGTTGCCAATTTGACATGTGGTTTAAATATGGTGTGTAGCTGATATTTATTAAGTAATCTAGATATCTTTTCAGACGTGCCTTGAATGTATGGGATGGTAACAGTTTTGCAGTAGTCTTGTGTGATAAGCAATGGAGGGGATTTCTGGAGAGCATTTTAGTATTTTTTCTATCCTATGAAGATTACAGCATTGGCTAAGAAAGTGTGATCGAAGTGAGTTTAGTGGTAAGAGAATTGTCATTGGAAAGATAGCTCTAGCTCTGGGGATTAGTGTTTTTAGGATACCGTACTGCTGAGCTGGATGATGTTGTGAATGTTTGTGCAAATATACTCTCCCGTTTATAGAAAATCCACACATACATGGAGATATTTATACTTATTTCTTCCTCTTTGATTCATACCTTGCTTTATTATGCTTCAGCATGAACAGAAGTTTGTCATTTTTTGTCTTAGGCTCCTAATATCAACATGTAGTATAAGAAGTTAGTTTCAGATAAAAGTTTTCAAGTCTTTCGTGTGATGTCTGTGAGATGTCTTCAACATCCTTCTCCATTAAGAACAAATATTACTCAGATCTTCTTTGGTCCTCATTCAGTGTATTTTGGTTGCCTTGTTCGTTCATAAAAATATTTCACCAACTCAAATCTATACAAATTGGAAACTGTTTGCTATTTTTAACTGTTTAATAGTATAAAATAATTTTTCTGGCCTTAACTGCATGCTTGTTAATATATATGTTAATATTCTTAAATTTGCTATTAATGTCTGGAGCTCGGAGTTTCTTGTATTCCTTAGTCTTTTTTTATCCCCATGTCTATAGTGCTGCTGCTGTCTTTAAACTTAACAATAACTGGTCGATTTTGTTTTTATTTATTACAGGAACTCTATGAGTATATAACTTGTCCTTATCTTCAATTTGTAGATTGTCACAGTAATATTGAAATACTAGGAATTCCCCATTAACTCTTGGGGAATTCCTAGTATTTCAATATTACTTGCCTTAGATTGGGTTTTTAGATTTTAGAGTAAGTTTGATGTCACAGAGGTCTTTTCTGAATGTTTCATTTGCTGTAGTTAATTTTTAGTTTTCTTCTTTCAGTGTTGCCACATTATTATGTACCAATTTGACAGTTGTGAAAAAATCCCATAGACATTCATGATAGTATCCTATGGAGGTTTTACTTTTTTTGATTTTATACCTTATTTTGGAATTATCTCCTGTTCTTATAATGCTTATATCTTTACCATCATCATCAAATTCCTGCCGTGTACCCACAAGGGGGTGTACAGGATATGATAGTACAACATGAAAAAATTACATCCTTACTAACTTACTATCTACAATTTTCCTCCAAATCAGTCTGTTACTTTTCAATACTCCAACATTACCAGATCTTATATTTCCATCGTCTAAGGCACTTTGTACCGCATCAATCCACCTATATCTTGGTCTCCCTCTGGGTCGTTTTCCTGTCAACATGGCAGAGAACACTTGTTTTGCTAATCTTTCCTCTCCCATTCTATTTAAGGGAGAGGAAAGATTAGCAAAACAAGGTGACCATAACACCTGAGATTAGCTCTGCTAACGCATTCCTGGATGCTGACAATGTCAAGTTTTTTCCTAATATCCTCGTCTATAATATGATATTGCCATTGATTCCATCTGTTCATGCTTCTAATCTTTCTCAGGACTTTCATATCTGCGGTCTCTAGTCTTTGGTCAAGCGTTTTACTTCTGACCCAGCTCTCAGATCCATAAGTTAAAACTGGTTTGAGCACTGTCTTGTATACAGCTAATTTAGTGTTCCGACTAATTTCTCTCTTATTCCATATGAATTTATTCAATTGACTTCCCACCATACCAGCTTTGCTGATTCTGATGTCTATTTCCATATTGAATCCATCTTCGCTAAAAATCGTGCCTAAGTAGCTGAAATGTTTTACTTGTTCCACAGGTTCACCATTCACAATACAGTTGACATGTTCAATGATTCTGCCTATTTTCATTGTCTTTGTAATTTTATTGCTGACCTTCATACCATATCTATTACAACAGTTATTCAATTTAGTCAGAGAATCTTGCAGACTTGTAGCGGTTTTATTTAAAAGTATAACATCATCCGCATAAAGCAAAGAGCTGACATCATCTCCAATTTTGATATCATGTTTAATACCACTTTCCTTCATAATGTGATCCATATAGATAATGAATAACAGAGGGGATAATGTACATCCTTGTCTCACAGCAGATTTAACATTAAACAATCTTCCTGTACTTCCTTCAATTCTAACTGATGACTTACAACTCAAATAAAGACGAAGTATTGCTTGATATAATGCCCCATTGACACCATATAACTGTAGCGTATTGAATAGCTTCTCTCTCTTGGCACCTTGTCATATGCCTTTTCCAAATCGACAAAACTTAAATACAGATCTTTGTTATATTCCCATGCTTTCTCGACTATTTGTCGTAAAGTGAAGATCTGATCCTGACAGCCTCTATTTGGCCTGAATCCAGCTTGTTCTTTACAAAGCTTTTCTTCCACAATTCTACTCAATCATTTCTCAAGTATACTTCCATAGTTCTTGCCAGGAACACTTAGTAGGGAAATAACTCTGTAATTCTCACATTCAGTTTTATTTCCCTTCTTATATATGGGTACTATGAGAGCTCTACTCCAATCATCGAGAATTCGTCCCTCTGTCCAGGCTTTCTGAACTATGCAGTGCAGCCACTGTAAGGCTTTTATACCACCATACTTCAGCATTTCTGGTCGAATATCATCTACTCCTGCTGCCTTTCCACATTTTAGGCCTTTGATGGCTTTTTCTACTTCAAGTATGGATATGTATTTCTGACTGCATGCCTGGTCAGTGTTTTTTACCACTGTGCTGTCATCACTGCTTGTTTCATTTAGCAGTTTTCCAAAGTAATTACTACATACTTTAAGGATATCTTTTTCTCCTGTTTTCATATCACCTTTACCATCTCTAACTCCTTTTACAGCACTCTTTCCTCGATTCCTAAGCTTCTTCAACAACCCCAGAATATTTTGCCATCTTCTTGATATTTATTTTCTATATTCTTGCCAAAGTCCTCCTATGACTTTTGTTTAGCTAGTTTTACACAGTGTTTAGCATTCTTGCATTTGTCTCTATATTCTCTAACAGCACAAGTTGACTTATTTGCCAGGAACTTTTGATATGCTTTCTTCTTTTCCTTGACTGCCTCTTTAACTTCCTGTGTCCACCATGGAGTTCTAATTTTCCTATCCTTGCAGACAACTTCACCACATGCCTCTCTAGCTGAATCAATCAGGGTTTTCTTACAGGTTTGCTACTGAATCTCCAAGGTTTTGATTCCTGTTCTCAAACTCTTTCATTTTTTCTTCAATAATCTTTGCGTATTTTAGTCTACAGTTCACATCTGAGAGTTGCTCAACTTTTATTCGCTTTAAAACTTTCTTACATGTTATTCTTTTCAATATGAAATTCAATTTTATTATGCTCAAGAAATCCTCTGTACACTCTGGTGTCCTGCACCAGGGAGAAAAAATCACTATCAACAATAACATAGTCAATGAGACTTTTCTTATTCCTTGCCTCTTCTCTCCATGTGAATTTGTACACATTTTTATGTTAGAACATTGTGTTAGTAATAATCAGTCCATGTCCTGAGTAGAAATCCAACAGATATTTGCCATTATTATTAGCTTTGCTCTTTTCTCCAAATTTTCCCAAAATATTTTTGTATGTCTCACAATCATTTCCTACTCTGCTATTTAGATCCAAAACAAGGACCAACTTTTCCTTTTTCATTGTGCCAGTTGCTTTTTCTAAAGCATCAAAAAATTCCTCCACTTCTACCTTAGTAGAACCTTCTGTGGGACAAATAAGTCTCATTGTCCAATTCCCCATTCTCATATTTGCCCACATTACTCTACTTGAGACTGCCTGCCATTCAAGAAGATTAGCCTCGTATTTAATGTTGAATACTATGGCTACTCCTTCTTTTCCTTGATTGTCATTTCCTGAATATAACATTTTGTATTTATTGCTCAGAAAGATCTCACCAGTTTTTGTCTTTTTCGTTTCAGTCACCCCTATTATGTCGATCTGGTACTTATTTAATTCCGCAGCTAGCTCCATTTCTTTGCCATTCAGGCTTCTTATGTTGATAGTACCGATCTTTAACTCTGGTGATGTTGAGTTGGGGTGTGTTTTCAGATTTGTTCCAGTAGGTGACTTTTCACTGTTCGCCCTGGTTCCCTGGCGAAAACAACAGGCACCTTGTTTAACCGGGCGATGTCCCAGTTGGCATGAAATTTTGTCATGTTGTACCATCATTTTTTATTTTGGTTTAACCAATAAGAATACAATTTGGTTAGCTAAATCCCAAATTGCCAGTCCATCCTCGTTCGTTCAGTATCCAAGTAGATACCCAACAGGGTGCACCACGAGAAGGTTAGGACTGGAAATTAGGTCAGAAGCCCTGGTCGGTTTTCTGCATTTCTTTAAAGGCTATGTGGAGGTCTCCTCTCAGTTATACAGCTTTGACCCTTAAGCACCCCTTATATCTTTTTATATATATATATATATATATATATATATTATTGTTCATCTTTACTCAGTAGAAAATATAAAAAATGCACCTCAACAAATTTCATGAAAATATCAATTTTACTTTCGAACTGGAATCCAATGACTGTCTCTCTCTCCTTTCTGGACTTAAAACTTATGAGATGCACTGAAAATATCAAAATCTCAATTTTTAGAAAACCGATGTAGATACCCTCATGCTTCTTCCCATCACTACCCACCGCAGAAATTTGGTATTATTTCAACCCTGGCACATCGAGCCAGATCTTTACAGATCAAACAGAAATTGAAAATGAACTCTGTTTACTTAAAAGGACTTTTGTCAACAATGGTTTCTCTCTTAAACAGATTGATAAATTTTTCTCTTTCCATCGCTCTACTGCTACTGAAGATTCTTCTTCCCCAAGAGCTTTTATTTCATTGCCATACATCAGCTCTCTCTCCCCAAAACTAGCAAAAATTCTTAAGAAATTCAACATTAGAACTTGCTTCACTATGTTTCCAAAACTTCGCTCCATACTAAGTAAACCTAAAGTGAAACATCTCCCTACTCAGTATCCAGGAGTCTACAAGATTTTGTGTGAATGTGGAAAACCATATTATGGCCAGACAGCTAAATCCATCCTTTTGCATATGGAAAAACACCAGAGAGACATTTCCTACAACAGAACCAGAGCCAGCGCTTTCTCTAGCCACTTTCTCTTCTCTATTAACTTGGATGAAGGCCACCAACACCTCGTAGACTGGCCAAAAACTTCTAATATTCATGTGTTATGATGAACTGGAAAGAAAGATCATCGAATCTAGAGAAATTTCACTAGATTCATCCCATATTAACAAACACCTTAGCTTCAATCTCTCTGATGCACACATTGCCTCTGTTCAGCATTGGCGCACTCGTGGCAGCTCATGCACATAGTCAACTTTAATTTAGAACTCAAGCTCAGATTCCTGTTTTTAAAATGTACTATTGTCTTTTATACTAGATCTGTTGATGTAATTTTATCATGTATCTGTCATTTTTTGTATAATTCTTTGCCTGTGATACCTGAAGAACTTGAATCATTCAACGAAACTAGTTGTATCTTAATATTAAACCTTGTTGTGTTTTCATTCTCGGTATATAGTCATTCAAACTAATTTTTATATATATAAATATATAAGCATTATAAAATGAATTTATATATATATATATATATATATATATATATATATATATAAATAAAATGAATTAAGAGTTCTTTGAGCCATGCTTGAATTTTATTTTTTTATACCTGAAGTTTTACTATTACCAGCAATGCTATTCTTTAGATTTTCAATAATGTTTACGTTGCTCATAGAAATCAGATTATTGTGAGTATAGATTTGACACATTAATTTTGATTTGTTTCACTTTAGACTTCTTTCTGAAATTCAATTTTGTCCAGCCTACATATATGGAATGATAGTATTCTTGAAAGGAAACAAAACTGAAACTAACAGAACTGTTATCAGTAGGAACGTGGAATGTGCGGACACTCTGGATGTCAGGAAAATTAGAACTACCTCTTGAGGAAATGAAGAGATATTGGTGGGATATACTAGGATTGGCAGAGATGAGATGTACATCATCTGGAGAGATCAATAGATGCAAAGTAATATGGTCAGGACATGACACCATGCACGAAGCAGGAGTTGGCTTCCTTCTTAGCAAAAGAGCTCGAGAGGCACTGTTAGGCTATAAACTAGTTAATGAACGAATCATAGTAGCAAGATTTCAGGCAAAGCCATTCAACATATCAATAGTCCGGATATGTGCACCCACATCTGACAGCACAGATAAGGATATTGACTTATTCTACAAAGATCTAACAGAGACCACAGAAACAATACCAAACCAAGATGTGCTAATTACTGAAGGAGATTGGAATGCCAAAGTTGGAATAGATAATGATGGTTGGGAAAGAGTCATGGGAAAATATGGTTTCAGAGAAAGAAATGAACAAGGTGAAAAATTGTTACAATTTGTTGTGGACCACAAGATGATAATCAGGATTCCAACAAAAGGAGTGTAGAAAATGGACATGGCGATCAAATGATGGGAAAACCAAAAACATGATTGATATGATTAAAGGATGGATAACATCAGTAAAGCAATGTCGAACTTTTCAAGGAGCGGATATAGACTCGGACCATAGTTTAGTGATTGCAAACATCAAGTTGAAATTAAAAAAGAAATATAAATCCCAACATCAGAATAGAAGAGATACAGCACAAATAAGTGAAGCAGAAATAGGAAGAAGAGAAACTTAAAAGTGTGGAGAAAGAAAAAAACTTGAATTTAAGAGTGAAAAGAGTAACGAAGGCAATAGAAGATGCAGTTGAAGAAACAGTACCAGAAGAAGAGAAGATCAAGAAGAAATGGATTACACAAGAAACACTGAAGTTAGTACAGGAGAAAAGAATGTTAAAGATAAGAAGGGATACATCAGAACAAATAGAAGAGCAATATAGAAGAAAGTGTAATGAGGTGAAAAAAGCAGTCAGAATGGATAAGTTGAAATGGTGAGAAGCCCAATGCAACAATATAGAATAGTACTATGGAGAGCATAAAACAAGGGAGGTATACAAAATGATCAGAACCATTAATAGAAAGTGACAACCAAAACAGACCACAATTAAAGATGAAAAAGGCAAAGTATTGATGAATAAAGAAAAAACTGTACAGCGGTGGACAAGATACTGTAGTGAGTTATATGAAGAAAAACTAGATTCAGATAGCATTGGAAAACTGATTGTGGAATTGAAGCAAATATCACCACCAGGTAATGAGTATAATATGGGCATTTAAGAGGAGAGATAGAAAAAGCAACAGGATAGCTAAAACACAACAAGAGTCCTGGTAATGATAACATGACTGGAGAAATGATTAAACATGGTGGCAAAAGTATGGTTACAGAAATGCACCAACTATGTAATATGGTATGGAAAGAAGGGAAAATGCCAGAGGAGTGGGTGAAATCAATATTAGTGATACTATACAAGAAAGGAAATAAGCTAGAATGTAAAAATTATAGAACAATTGCCTTGATAAGTCACCTTGGTAAAGTGATGATGATCATATTGACAGAAAGATTGAGAACACAATTGGAAGCATACCTTGCAGACAAGCAAGCAGGACTTAGGGAACATAGAAGTACAATTCAACATATTTTGACAATGCAGTTAATAGCAGAGAAAGCTAGGAGAAAAAACAAAAACATATATACTTGCTTTGTTGATTTTCAGAAAGCATTTGACAGTATTGACCAGAAAGTGACATTAGCAGTTCTGGAATCCTATGGAATTGATAAAAAAACTAATAGCTATATTAAAAAATGTTTATCAGAATGCGGTTGCAGCAGTTAGAATAGGTGATGATTTGGGGAAATGGTTTAAAACAAGCAGAGGTACTAGACAGGGAGACCCAATATCACCAAGCATTTTCATTGCACATTTAGAAAGAGCAATGGACAAATTGAAGGAAGATGCCAAAGGAATGTCTGTACATGGAATGAGAATTAACAATCTGAGATTTGCAGATGACATTGTTATTATTGAAGAAGACGAAAGAGAACTACAAAAAACACTGGAACTGTTAAATGAGGAAGGGAAGAGATTTGGACTTGTTATGAACTTGGAAAAAACAAAGACAATGGTATTTGGTGAGAAGAACACGAAACAAAAGATACAAGTGGATGGAACTGATATAGAAAATGCAGAACAATTCACATATTTGGGAAGTAAACTGACATTATGACTTGGACTGTAAAAAAGAAATAAAGATCAGGATTGCAAAGAGAAGAACAAATCTGAAGGCCATGGATACCATCTGGAAAAGTAAAATAATCAGTCTGCAAACAAAACTAAGAGTACTGGAAACATGCATCTTCAGCAGTGTACTGTATGGATCTGAAACGTGGGTAATAAATAAAGAATCAAGAAAAAGAATTTTGGCATTTGAAAGAACTTGTTACAGGAAGATTCTAAGAATAGGATGGGTACAGAAAATCACCAACGAAGAGCTCTATCAGAAGATACAACCAAAACAGAATCTAATGCAGAAGATTATAAAACGGAAGCTGTAATTATTTGGACACATCTGTAGAGTGAGTGAGGACCGGAAGATAAAGACATTTACGTTTGGTATATTGGATGGTTTAAACAGAAGAGGTAGACCATACAGAGAATGGATAGACGATATAAAAGACTGGTGTGGAATGGGTGTACAAAAACTGTGACACTGTGCACTGGACAAAGAAAGGTGGAAGAAGATGGTGAAACAGGCATCAGACATCAACAGGCAGTGAGCCCATGGTTCGTGATGATGATGATGAGTATTCTTGACATATCAGGGAATACTGTAATAGTTCATTTTTATCAAAAACTTTGCCTAATCAGATTTCTTCACACATGTCCTTGAGAGGAGTTATGTACCATTAGGTTGATTATTGGGTTCTCATTCCTAAGTGCTGAATCCGATGGACATCAACCAGGAGCAATATCCACATTTTACCACATTCATATTTCTGTAAATACTTGATTGATTTGAGGTTTATGTATATATTTTTCGACTTAGTAGGTAAAATTACCTGAGTACATTATTAAGTCAATTTAAGCAAATGCATCATTTATAATGGACAGAGAAAGAAGAAACTTCATGCAACGTCGTTTCATGTGGCCTTTTATTCTTTTAAAAATCAATACAATTTAAGTGGGGGAGAGATTGATTTGTGACTTTTATAAATGAAATCCAAAATTGTTAATGCACTATGAAGTATTAATTACTTAAAAAACTATTAAGTAACAACAGTGCAAAGTTGAGCATATTTGTTTTTATATTTTCTGAAATACCACTTTTGATTTTAGTGTATATTATGATTTATCACAAGCCATGTGTGCGTGTATTCCAGTTAATTGGGCTACATCAGAAATAGCATAATTTGGTCCAACTAAACAAAGTTGCATGTTAAGAGTTTAAGAGATCCTCAGAAGTGTTATCCTCATCACTTTCTGCTATGTCCTCAGATGTTTTGCTTCAATTTCTTCCACAAAATCTCATTTTCATTATAGTATTGAAGACAACCATCAATAGATGCAAACATTTTGTAGTTACTGATGCAATCCACATCTAATAGGACATCTTTTTCACTATCGGCTATATCTGGCATTTGCATGATTGGCTTAAAACCACAGTGAGGAAAACAGTTTTGAGCGATCTTGTTGCTTATTCCTCACCAACTATTAGCCATAAACTGTACTGCTTGCAAAAAATTAACTTTTGCACTGACCTCCTAACAAATGTCAGAAACCAGTAAAATTTTTCTAGATTTCCATTATAATTCCTCTATAGTAGTGCAATTGGAAGAACAATGGTGCAGTGTGTCCTTCAATTGGAAAAGGTCTAAATTCGATTCTTGGCATGATGAGAGGAATCTTTATATAGAGTTTCTTTAAACTGGTGAGTTAGCCAATCTCATATCAAGGTAGCAGGGTTTCATCTAGGAAACTCATGTTTTTCATCCAACATACAGAAAAATTGGCCTTGAGAACACCTGCAATTTACACACAAAATTACTAGTGGTGGGAGGCAGTAGGGTGTATATGATGGTAGTGGCAGTTCGGTGTAGTGTGGTGGAGACTGTGTTGTAGAGTAGATGCCCACCCTTGATCAGTCTTTGGACTCCTTGGAGGTGTCACATACTAATAATAATAACAACAATAATAATTCCAAGTCCCAACTCATAAGCCACTTCTCTTAAAGTCAGGTATCATCCATGCATTTTTGTCACATGATACTAAATCGGTAAACTCTTCATTCTAATCCCTTTATAGCATCGAAGCCTGACCCTTTTTCCAACACTGACAGCTTTCGTTTACCAATTCCTGATATATTTGAACACTATAACACTGTTACACAATCCACTGCTTTTGAGGCAGATAGTGCAGCGTGTTTATAACATAGCATGATATCATGCCACCACATGTAGCATGATAAAATGGCCATGTTTCACCAATACTGCAGGTGTTATTGATACTATATTTATGAATCAATATTATGTAATTTTCTTAACTCCAGATGTTAGAGATTACTAGCCAGCCAAATTAAATGGAATTGTGTCCCAAATAAACAAAGCACATTCTTGTTATAATCCCTTTTTGTTCTTCAAGACTTCCAATTAAACCACAATCTACTCTTTCTCTGTGTGTGTGTGTGTGTGTGTGTGTGTGCGCGCGCGTGCGTGCGTGTGCACGTGCACACACACAATAAAGATTGAGAACGTATGTCTTATCTATGTAAAAAGCAATGGAAAGTCAACTTATTTTATGCTGCTGATTTTTGAAAGCAAGGAATACAAAATTTAAAGTGTATTTAAAGTCTATTTATTTTTAAAAAATAAACAAAAATATTCATACCCGAAATTCAATTACATGGCCTGCAAAGGTCCCAAAAAATCTTAGGTAGTGAGGATTGCTAAGGTATACCTGCAAAAATAATTTTGAAATAAACAAAATCAATGTCATCAGATTATTCTTGAATTACTTTTAATTAAGAGTATGTAATCAGTATAATATAAATTCAAGAACTTTCTAATAAAAAATAGTTTTTAAAGAATGATTTTTTCTTGCATATATATATATATATACACACACACACAGTAAAACTCCGAAGTTACACGGTAGGTGGGACCAACAAAAAGCGCCTAAGTTGAATTCGTGTTACTCAGTGTATAATTTTATATGTAATTCATATATACAAACATACAATTGGGACCAAAGGTTACAAAAACAGCTATATTTTTTAAGAAATATAATCATAATTCTAGTTTTTCATAAATAAAAAAAAAAGAAAGTTATTTCAATGTCAATGGTTTCATAAAATATAATAGATTCATCTGCGGCATAATGTCTTTTTCTTGTCACGCAAAATTTCTTCATAGCAAGCAAATGATTTTTTTATTCCTTGCCTTGTGGCTACAATTCGTTCCTTGTTAGAATCTATGTCCTCCAAAATCTGTAAACCTTTCTTTTATGATTATTCTTACCGTGGATTCCTGTAGATTGAACTTCTTTGCTAGCTCACAAATTTTCATTCCACCTTCAAAATCCTTAATAATGTTGAGTTTTGTTTCCAAAGTCAATGTTTTTCTTTTCTTGCTAGCTGTAGAAGAATCGGACTTGCTTCTTTTGGATGACATTATTATTTTTTATGTGATAAAATTTTTATCAAGAACATAACATTAAACAATCGCAAGGTTTGTAGACTATAAAAATCGTGTATGAATGAAGACCGCAAGAAACACATCAGTGCTTGTTCACAGCACGTGCGACACTGGTGGAATGCGGCCGGCACCTGAAAGATATGACTATTGGCGAAGTGTGAAGCAGGACGGGAATACGTACATATAAGAAACCGCATAACTCCGGATTCACGTAAGTCGGGGTATGACTGTATATATATATATATATATATAGATATGAGGGTGGTCTGAAAAGTTCTTGGCTTAACAATGAAAAAATGAACTTGTAATTTCAAAATTATTTTTATTTTTCAACATAATCCCCCTTAAGATTAATACATTCATTCCAGCGATGCTCCAGTGCCATTATCCCATCCCTATAGTGGTTCTCAGTAAGATCTGCAAAATACCCCTCTACTGCAATCACCTCTTGATTCAAAGAAAAATGCTGACCAGCAAGGAAGAGTTTTAGTTTTGGAAAGAGACAGAAGTCAGAGGAAGCCAAATCTGTGGAATAGGGCAGATGTTCCAACCATTTATAGTACAGATCCCTTAATTTTCCCATTGCCAAAACACCTTTGTGAGCAGGGGCATTGTCCTGATGAAAGATGATTTTTTTTTCTTCTGCGGACCAGGTCTTTTCTCAGGAATTTTTTCATCTAGTCTGGTTAACAAAATGCCTTTAGTATCCCAAAACACTGATGCCATGACCTTTTCTGCTGATGGAACCGACTTTGTCTTCTTTGGTGCTGAACAACTGGCTTCTAACCACTGTTTTCACTGCTGTTTGGATTCTGGTGTGTGTGTAATGGTGAATCCAAGTCTCATCCATAGTAATAAAATTGACACACAAAATGAGTTTTATTCTTGTTAAAACACTCCAAGCACTGTTCATAGATTTTCATGCGAGTGCGTTTTTGATCTGCTGTGAGCAAGTGCAGCACCCATCTTGCGCAAAGCTTTTTCATTTGCAATTCTTCATGCAAAATATATCCTACACATTCTCTTGAAATGCCTATAGTCTCAGCAATTTCATGCACTTTGACTTGCTGGTCATCCAGTACCATATCATGCACTTGATTAATGATTTCTGGTGTTGTTACACTTTTTGGACGTCCAAGGCTGGTGCGCCTACGTTTAAACTCGGCAGCCCATTTCTTAATTGTCAAAAATGAAGAAGAGTGCCCATAAACTTTTACGAACTTCGAATGAATTTCTTTTGGCATTAAACCTTCTTTTACAAAGAATTTTATGACTACACAATACTCAATTTCATCCATTTCAAGGGATACAGACAACACTTTTGTTTCAGACAGCTGTATAAAACAAACTACTTGATAGAATGACTTGCAATTTCACATGGATACTTATGACAGATGAACCAACTTAGAGAAAAAAAATCTTGCCGATAGTGTTGCAATCCATGGTCGAGGCCGAGAACTTTTCACAGACCACCATCGTATATATGAGGGTGGTCTTTGTGCTCAATTTTTCCTTTGAATCAAGAGGTGATTGCAGCCATAGAGAGGTATTTTGCAGGGCTTACTGAGAACCACTACAGGGATGGGATAATGGTGCTGGAGCATCTCCGGAATAAATGTATTAGTCTTAAGGAAGATTGTTGAAAAATAAAAAGAATTTTGAAATTATAAATTTGTTTTTTCATTGTTAGGCTGAGAGTGAGGTTTACAATCAACTGAGATTAAAATTTACTACTTATTCTAATCCTTAGTGTTCAGATTTTTTTGTTTCACAATAAACTTCAACACACAATAAAATTCAGCATTTATTAATACTCAAATACCTCAGTGAGCTCCAGAAATCAAAGTAGAGACTACTTTGGCTCGCATCATGCCTGTCATGCTTCTCCTTAAATCCTCTGATATACTCACTGCTTGCCATGGGAATAATTTTCTCCTTCATCCAATGCTGACTACACTGATACAAGCTCTATGCACACTGATAATACCGATGTGCATTAATGCTTTATCAAGAGGAACAGTAATTTAGCATTATTCAAACTGCCTTTCTTGATATGTTTTATAATCAGGGATTAAAGAATTTTATGCTGGATCACAAGTCATGCAAATATCTCACTAGTCAGGCATCAGAAACAATCACCTAACATTTTGAAAGTTTATTTTTCACTTGGTTAGAGTATAATAAAATTACTTTAATCCTTTTTCCAAGTGTGAGCAAACAAAGTTTGCGCCTGAAAGTATCTTCAGGACTGGGGTAAGGTGGTTCAACACCAGGGCAACTCATTGCAAAGGTGGAGCAAGCTACCAACACTCCTATCTCAGTATTTCCTAACACATCTCCTTGCGGATATGTCTAATGTTATGCATTAAGGGAAGGGCCCCTACCCAGACTAGTTTTGACCTTTATTGAGGTCTCTTCAGTGGGAGCCAGGCCCAAGTGGAGATACCAGGCAGAAGCATTAGCAGGTCATCTCTACCTATAGGAGTTGCCAAATGGTGTGCCACCCTTTTTTAATAAATTACTCTGGATTTAGAGAAAGATGTTGAAAGTTTATTTTTCACTTGGTTAGAGTATAATAAAATTAGTTTAATCCTTTTTCCAAGTTTTTCAAGTAGTGGCCCTTCCCTTAATGCATAACATTAGACATATCCGCAAGGAGATGTGTTTTGCATTATAGGAAATACTGAGATAGGAGTGTTGGTATCTTGCTCCACCTTTGCAACGAGTTGCCCTGGTGTTGTACCACCTTACCCCAGTCCTGAAGATACTTTCAGGTGCAAACTTTGTTTGCTCACACTTGGAAAAAGGATTAAATTAATTTAATCACCTAACATTCATTTTGAAATATTAAGGAGATTACTATCATACTAAGAATAGTTATTTTAATTTCCTAATGTTCCAACTTTCATATTATGGCCATCGTTGAGAGTATACAGATGCTATCTTTGGATTACGATAGATGATGGAAAAGTTTCGAGAGAAGCAATGGGAGCTACATCCGGTATTTATTGATCTGGAGAAAGCGTATGATAGAGTGCCAAGGCAAGAAGTCTGGAGGTGTCTAAGGGAGCAGAAGGTACCGGAGAAATATGTCAGGCTGGTGCAGGAGATGTACAGAAATGTGAAAACAAGAGTTAGAACCTGACTGGGAGAGACAAAGTTTTCCAGTGACAGTTGGCTTGCATCAAGGGTCAGCATTAAGTCTGGTCCTGTTTAATATTGTGATGGAGGTGAAAGAAGACGCGCCTTGGACTATATTGTATGCAGATGACATCGTGCTGTGTGAAGAATCAAGAGAAGAAGTGGCAGCTAAACTGGAAAGTTGGAGGAAAGTACTGGAAGAGAGAGGTATGAGACTGAGCAGAAATAAGACAGAGTATATGTGTTGCAAAGTGGATGGCAGCCAGGAGACAGATCTGGAGCTGGAAGAAAATGTCATCAGGAAGGTAAGTGACTTTAGATACTTAGGTTCACCAATGAAAGAGGATGGTGAGGCTGAGAAAGAAGTGGGATGCAGGATAGAGGAACTGGAGAGAGAGAGATGGCTGGAGTGCTATGCAATAAGAAGGTGCCAATCAATCTAAAAGGCAAAATCTCAGTAGCGAGACCAGCTATGACGTATGTTATGGAAACTGTGATTCTGAGGAAAAATAACATCAGCAGGATGGAGGTAGATGAGACTGCTTAGGTGGATGTGCGGTGTGACCAGAAAGGAATCGTCTAAGAAATGACTATGTAAGGGGAACGGTGAAAGTTACAAACTTAGGAGCAAAGATACAGGAGGCAAGGTTGAGATGGTTAGGTCATGTGATGAGGAGGGAGGAAGAATATGTGGGAAGAAAGGTCATGCAGATGGATGTGCAGAGGAGGAGGAAGAGCAGCCAAAGAAGAAATGGAGGGAGATGGTGGAAGAGGACTTGAGGATGAAGAACTTGGATGTGGCTACAGCCCAAGACAGGAGGTTGTGGAGGAGACTCACTACAAACAGCGACCCTACTTTAGTGGGAAAAGCTGCAGGAGAAGAAGAAGATTGAGAGTATAGAGATACACTGGTTGAACAGAAGTCAACAGACACCACCATAGGCAAGAAACATTGTGTCACATAGCAAGTCACGTGATTGTAGATAGTATAATTGGAAAGATATGATGCTAATGTGAAATCTCTCATGATATGTTACTAACCTATCATGTTTGTTTTTACATGTTTTTCTAGGGAGATTGCACTTAAGGAAATGTCAATTTACAGACAAGTTTATAACGTCTCTAATAATCTTGTATTTGTAATAATTTAACCATGAGCATTTAACCTTTATTAAAATGATGTGGTGCATGATGTCATTATGTAGTGCTGTTAACTGATGCCCATATATGGCAATTTCAAAAGACGCACGAAGTATGACTTCATCATGGTTGGATGTCAATACATGACCATATATGGAAGCTTCGAAGATGCGCAAGCATACAATGGAAATCTGGACCTTTATAAAGCGAAACGTCGAGAAGGGGTTTGTCTCAGGTTTCTCAGTCTTCTCTTACCTGAGTCTGCCACCACATGAAGTCTGTTTCCAGTAATTAAAAGAGAAGCGTCACGGGCCTTAAATTTCTCAGTCTTCTCTAACTTGGGTCAGCCGCCATGTGGTTTTTTGTCAGTAATCGAAAGAGAAGCATCGTGGCTCTTAGGGTTCTCAGTCTTCTATTACCTGGGTCCAGCCAAGTGAGGTCTTCTATTGCTGATCAAAAGAGTAGCACTGTAGGTCTTAGTTTTCACAATCTTCTCTTGCCTCGGTTTGCTGCCATAAGAAGTATTATGTCAATCGTCGGGACATCTCACTAGGTAAGAGCTGACCATTGCTGCCATATTAAAGGTCCTAAAGAGCATAGAATAATCAACATCTCAGACAAAGAATAAATTTGGCAGGAAATCAACAGCAAGCCAGGAGGAGAAAAGAAAGACAAAAAGGAGTGTGAGACGAAAGTGTGAACTAAAGATTTACGCAAAGGGCAATGCTGAACAAGAATTGTAAGTACTTATATATGTGATATTTCTGCACAAAAACATACAGATGTGTCTACCTATGGGTCCAATAAGATTGTGTAAGTTAACAATTGAAATAAGTTCATTCAAGGTGTATCTTAATCTCAACTGTGTATAATTATTTATTGTAAGAGTAAGAAGAGTACTGAACTGGATAATGCAATTTATATTATTATTATTTATTATTATTATTATTGTTCCGGGAAACTCCAAGGAGTCGACAGACTCATCGAGGGAGGCCCTAACATCATGTCAAGAACAACTATTCAACATTCACACAGTATCTATCATACCTTGCCTTGAACTCATTCACGGTCGTAGCACCCACAACAGACTCTGGAAGCTTATTCCACTCATTTACCACTCTCCAAGTAAAGAACCTAGCTCTAACACCCTTGTCAACCACGCTCTTGCCCAGCTTCCATGCATGGCCCCTAGTCCTCCCACCACCAGTCATATTTTCAAAAATATCTTCTGGATCAATCTTATAAAAACCCTTCAGTAATTTGAATGTCTAATCATATCACCCCTTCTTCGCCTATCGTCCAATTTCTGCAACCCACAAATCTTCAACCTATTCTCATAAGGTTCATTCCACAGACCTGCTATCATCTTGGTCACTCGTCTCTGGACCCTCTCCACTTCCTCCCCATCACGAAGAAACCTTGGTGCCCTTAGCTGGGCACAGAAGTCCAGATGGGGTCTTATCAAGGCTCGATACAGAGGAACAACACTTGTTCGTCTCTGCATGTTAAAGTATTTTTCAGAAGCCAAGTGATTTGGTGAGCTGTTTTAGTTACTTTTGCAATGTGCCCCCTAAACTTCAACTCCCTATCCACCAACACTCCCAAATCCCTGGCCTCATCAATCTCCTGGAGTATGATTCCACCAATGCGATATACTGCTGCTATTCTTTTCACCCCAAAGTGCATAACCTTACACTTTGCCACATTAAATTGACATCCACTTTTCCTAGCCCAGTCCTCCAAACTATCCAAATCATCCTGTAAAATTTTGACATCTTGTGCACTCACAATTGCTCTACCCAACATTGCATCATCAGCAAACAAGTGAACACTTCCTCTCAGATCCTTTCCAATATCATTGATGAACAAATTGAAAAGCAGTGGTCCAAGAACAGAGCCCTGTGGCACTCCACTAGTCACAAGACGTCTTTTAGACTCCACTCCTGAATAACCCACTCTTTGATATCTCTCCTTCAACCACCCTCTTATCCATCTCACCAACCCTATATCTATACCAATCTGCTCCAGTTTACTGATTAGGGTTCCATGTGGTATCCTATCAAAGGCCTTGGCAAGGTCCAGTAGTATCACTGTAAACCCATTACCCCTATCCAGTTCAGCCGTCACTGTGTTATAAAACGTGAGCAAGTTACTGAGGCATGATCTACCCTTCACAAAACCATGTTGTCCCCCATACAATATCCTATTTTCATCTATCCAATCCTGTATTCTTTTCTTGACTAATTTCTCTAAGACCTTGACAATGATTCCTGATATGCTAATCGGTCGGTAATTTACAACAGCAGTCTTGGAACCACCTTTATGCAGTGGAACTATTTTCCCCTCTTTCCACCCGCTCGGGACTAACCCAGACCCGAGACTCAAATTAAACAAAATGGTCAAGGGTACTGACAATTCTTTAGCTGCTTCTCGTACAACACGAGCTGGTATACCATCCAATCCCACAGATGTATTGACATTGAGGTTATGCAATAGACTACTCACCTCCACGTCATTAACCACAATTCCCATATAATCTACCGGTTTATTCGTTTCTGCAATGTCACCACCTGGATGATATACTTTTGCAAAGTGCTCACTCAGTAACTCAACTATCTCAACTGATTCAGTTACCTCCCTACCATTCGCATTCTTTAAAATCAATCTGCCATGTACATTTTTCCTTTTACTTGCTACATATCTAAAAAACTGTTTAGGATTCTCTTTAGCCTGCATGGCCAATGTTCTTTCGTAATCCTTTTTTGCTTTTCTTACCACACTCGTCACCCTTCTGGCCTGCGCTTTATACCGTTCGTGTGGCTGCCGGTCACCCTTCTCCTTAAATTCCCTCCATAGTTGTTTCTTTTTTTCCAACTCAAGCTTAATGGTGTTATTCATCCATTTAACCCCTACTTGATTTATTATTCGGACTCTAGGTATACAGTCAGCCATTGCTTCATGCAAGCACTTCTTAACTACCTCCCATGCACTATCAACTTCTAGTCCTTGCAGTTGTACATGCTATGGCACTGAACCAATCAGACTCCTAAGCTTGTCATACTTTCCAGCCCGATAATTCCACATGTACCCTGTCTTAATTGAAAATTCTACACCTTTAGCCACCTCCCAAGTTAAGACCCTATGATCACTCTCACCGATTGGTGGCAATGTGGTCATATTTGTTACAGCCAAATCCTCAGATGTAATTACTAGGTCAAGCACTCTCTGACCCCTAGTATTTTCCATTACATGCTGTCGCAGATAGTTATCCCTTAATAACCGCATAAAATCCAGTTCCTTCCTCCCGTGGGTCCTCTCCTCACTCCAATCAATGCGACCATAGTTGAAATCTCCCATAATAATCACCCTCCTTCCACCCATTTCTTCTATTTGCTTGTGCATACTGTAACCACCATCTTTTCCATCACCTGGTCTATAGCAGCACCCAATTGTATATTTAGTTCTGCTAGCCACAATCTCACACCAAATGGCCTCAAATGTGCTCTTTTCTCTATCCTGCAATTCAACTTCTGTTCTCCTTGGCTGGAGCTCATCAGCTATCATCAACAATACTCCTCCCCCCATTTTATTCTCTCTGTCATTCCTGAACACACTATACCCATCACATTCAATCCCACTAGTTATATCATCTACAGTCAGCCATGTTTCACTAATACCTATAACCTGTGGTCTGGAAATGCCAACCATGGCCAAAAACTCTTCCTTCTTGTTCCTAATACTCCTAGTATTAGTGTACATGAATTTAAGACCCCCATTAGCCCCAACCCTACCTTGATGCCTTATATTAACTATCCCACTCAGATTTGTTGTCCTTATTTGCTCTGGCATATTATATTCATTCTTACATTCAACTGCCTCCATAAGGACTGTATCTCTACTCCCACCCCTAACAAATCTAGTTTCCCTGAATTTGCACATCCACTACTACATTCAGCAACACTTTCTCAAGTCTTCTTACACCGTAACCATTCAAATGCAAGCCATCCATCTTATATAGATCCTTTCACCCATCAAACTCACTCCACACATCCACAAATTCCACACCACTCGTCATACATAACCCACGCATAAAGTCATTCGCAATTATAGCCCTCCTTTTAAACATTTCACTGTCATACCGTGGCAAAAGACTAATCATTCTAACTCTCTCACTCTTTTCTTTTGCTACCTCAAACAATTCATTCAGGTCGTCTATCATTTCCATTTTATCTCCTTTCAAATCATTCGTACCTGCCACAACAATCATTTCTTTCACCCTTTCCTTTTGCTCTCTAATAGACGCAGTTACGTCCTTTATGGTCGCACCAGGTTGGTACGATTTTGTCAAATCCTCTACTAACACACCTCGTACTAACGAGTCTCCATACAGCACTCTATCCTTCATTTTGTTCATGTTCACATTCATACGTCTATTTTTCCTGTCATACCTTTTATTATTGGTTGGTTCATTCAGTCTACTTTTGTTCATGCACTCTAGCTGCTGTTTTGCTCTTTCTATCGCACTATTCAACAACGCGATCTCACTCAATGCATCTATCTCATCTTTTTTGTTCTCTGAGAAACCATTTATACTATCATTCACACTTTCTACATTCACACTCTCACAATTTTCATGTGCAACCTTGCCGTTTCTTGTCATATCCCTATTTCCTTCATTCTGAAGGTTGACAAAAATATCACACTCACGATCCGAAATACACTTCAATTCCTCATTCTCCCTACATTTTCTACATACATTCAATCCTTTATTATCATCTAACCACACTCCGACCGCACTCCTCAAAGCGTACATTTCACAGCTAGTACACTGACTCATTTCTTTTATGCTACCGTTCTTTGATAACGATGGCGAACCTTCATTACTGGCCGCCATTTTCCTTCGCACAGGTGCCATTCTTATTTGCAACGTGTTTTGTCAAATTATACGTTATAACACACCAAAAATAGACGCACTAATATACGCAAGGCAAACAAAACAAAACTACACAATATTAAGTAATTTGTATCGATAACTGAAAATGATACTTATCTTATCTGGAGCTTGCACGAACACTACACATTACGAATTCATCTAGCGGCGACTTCCCGACATAGATTATGTTATAAAACACTTTAGTACACTAACCACACTAATAAAGCTCCAATAATATACCAAAATTACACACTTAAGTCCATTAAATTGAATCCAAAACACCAATAAATCAACAAAAAACACAAATCTCTCAGGAGCTCTCCGATAGCACGTCCGTTCACCAGCTAGCCTCGACAATATTGAATTAAGCTTGCCTAAGGTATGCATTATTTCCAGTTTGCGTATATATATGACTAGCAGGATATTCTAGATTATGATTTAACTTTAAGGGAAGAAACATAGAACTAAGTCTGAATCAGGAAGAATTGAAATTGACAAAGACTTGTAATGCCATTGTGTGTGTGTAAATGTGGATCAGAATGTGTAAATACAGGTAAACCTCGCTTAACACGATTAATTTATCCATCAATCAATGTACGCTAAGTGAAGTCGCGTTAAGCGAATATAATAAAGAATAGGAATAATTATAATTCATCCATCACGTAGTGTAAATTTGGAAAAAAAAAATTACAGTATAAGTTATATTAGAGGATAAAATCCTCAGTTGATAAAAATCGATTGCTTAAATTTTTATTTAATGTCTAAACATTTGATTGAGATACCTTTTTTATAAAAAAATTAAGTAAAGATGTTTGAATCATACTCTACTTTTTCATCTTGTCATGCAATTTGCAATAGCTGGCGATTGCTTTATCAAGAATTCAGTGGACTTCGAAGCTTCGCTCCATATCAGGATTAGCATCAAACCAATTTCATTAGCATTAAGTATAGTCTCTGGGAAAATTCCCATGTTACTCCACTTAAACACTATTATTATAATTACGGTTATTATAGCCTGTTTTTGTTTAGGAGTGTCCCTTATTTAAATGTGTTTAGACGTGGGAAAATAAGTTTGGATAACCCAGGTTAATATTAATAATATATATAAATGTATACATATATTATTTTGAATTAGGGCACATTTTTGTGTGTGTGGGGGGGTAAACTTGTGTGGCAACTGGGGCAGGGTTAACAAGGTGTGGAACCGTTTCGGTCATGTGACCGTCCTCGGAACTTTGTCGGAACTGAGTGTAGGGCTAAGTCAGGGCAAAGTTGCAACTGCCAAATAAGGGCATTAGTTGTCGCTACGTGGCCGGAGGCGTGGCTTAATTTGTAGGTTCTGGATCATCCAACATTCAGAAATTAGGTAGGGGCGGTGGACGTTGATAGAATTTTCATCGCATTTTATGGCAATAGTTTCGGATATTCTTACCATTGTTTCATTGTCTTGTTTGTCTATGATTATGGCCTTGTCGATTTGGGGGATATGTTTCAGCTCAAAGGCGTGAGCTGCAATCTCTGTCTTCCCCATACTCTGTGTTTTATTTTTTTCTTTTTGATGTTGCGATGTTTTTTTGTGTTCAGATATTCTGGAATGGGAATATTGCAATCCCTGAAGTGCTCTTGCAATCTAGTCCATAAGGGCCTAATTGTAGAGCTGGTGTAGGTGACGTCACAGTCCTCTTGACAAGGAAATTTGTAGACAATGTTGTGGAGTTCGAATATTTCTTTGTGTGAGAGAGATTTTTTAGGTATTAGGAGAGTTGCTAATTTTTGGTTCGTGGTGAATACTAGCTTATAGTCCGTGTTTTTGAAAATGTATTTGTAGGCTTTGTATGTGTTTTGGATGTATGGTAATTTGATGACCATGCGTGTAGGGAAGTCTATTTTGGTAGTATTATCGTTATGACGGGATTTCATCAGCATACTCAATGTAATTGAAAACTAGCCCAATTTCTTTTGCAGTTGGCTTCTTAGTCAGCCGGCAATTGATTGGCCGAGTGGTTAGCGTATCTGCTCTCTAGCCAAAAGGCTGTGGGTTCGAATCCAGCTGTGGGAATAGATGTTTGTGATTGTCTGTGAAAGTACTAGTGGTGGTCAGAGGTAGATGGAGTTGGTGTGGATGATGAAGGTAGTTGCGGTTGATGGAGACTGAGAGTTGTAGAGCAGATGTCCTCCCTTGATGAGTCTTTGGGCTCTCTGTAGGTGTTATGTAATAATAATAAAAATAATAATAATATTCTTTTTAATTTATGGAATTTACAACCGTGTTAAAAAAACTTTTTTATTATCCTGACGTTTCAATTTTAACATCAAGATCATCATCTGGAGCATAATTAATCTGAACAATAATGATGGTCTAAAAATTCCAAACATATGGAAGGTATATTTTTGACCCACGGAACGTTCCTCGCTAAGAACAACTATAAACAGGACTGTAGAAAATCCAGTATCCTAAAAGCAAAAATAAGAATTGTAATACTAAAAATAGGACATCAATGTTTCTGAAAGAAAAAGGAAAAAAAAAAAAAAAACATCTGAAAGAATGTTTATTCCTGTCATCATAAATAAAAGTTAGCTTGATGTAATTTTTTTTTTTTTTTCATTAGAGGTCATGCCAGTAGAATAACATGTGATCAAATCATTGTTTCTTTAGCTTATAGTTAATAATGTAAGTCACCTTGTCTTATATACTGATGTATGCTTTCAGATGATGATCTTGATGTGAAGATTGAAACGTCAGGATAATAAAAAAGTTTTTTTTAACACGGTTGTAAATTCCATAAATTTTTAAAATGAATGCAGATCACCGTGTAACTCTAAAAGAAAGGAATAATAATATTCTCTTCTTGTTCACACTCCTTATCATCTTCTTCATATGCATGCTGTTTTTCTAGCTGAAGGAGATCATTCTCACTTAACTGTTCTGAATGGGAATGAGACAAGTTTCTCACATCTTCATTATCCACTTCATTAAATCCAAGTTCTTTTATAATTGTGCTGATTTCTTCAATAATGTTAGATCTTGAATTCTGAGCATGATAAACTAACATAGGATTGAGTTTATAGTCACCTTTTGCATTGCCTCCTAATAAAAGTGTAAGATGATGATACTTTGTATCTTGGTTGAGATGTTTCAGTTTTAGCTAGGAAAGTTTTTGTTGGCATACGTTTCCAAAAGAGACCAATTTCGTCAACTTTGAATATTTGCCGATCATCATAATCACCCTCCTGAATTATGCTTTGCAATTCTTCAGGAAACTTGGCTGCAGAATCTTTATCAGCACTAGCAGATTCCCCAGTTATTCTTATGTTATGCAGTCCAGTTCGATTTTTAAAACAGTCAAATCATCCTAAACACTTGCAGTAAAGCTTTCAAACTCCCTTGAAATTTGATCTCTTTCAATGAGGTAAAAATATTGATAGCTTTTGCCTGAATATTCCCTGTACTAAGAGGTATTCTTTTTTGGTTATAATCCTCAATCCAGATTGATAGAAGATGCTCCATCTCAATCATTAACTTAGTAGCAACTTTTCCTAGTTCTTTGTATTCTTTGCTCTTATTTGATATAGTCCAAATTGTAGACTCACTGTATCCCCAGTCTCGCACAATCACTGTATTACTAGTGCCACTTTCGTCTCTTAATTACTTCCAGCTTTTTCCGCTCGCTGCAGATTGGTGACAAAAAATTGTTTAACGGCTTAATCACTCGCTTAAAGTGGGAAATAGTATCATTTCACTCAATCGCACTAACTGATTATCGCACATGTCGAATTCGCATTAAGCAAGGTTTTCCTGTATAGTGAAACCTGTGGGTATCCATAATTATAGAATAACACGTATACCACAGTAAATAAATTTTTTATTATGTAGATATTTCATCTTATGTATCATTACACATCATCAATACAACTAACAAATAGCAATAGGAACTGAAAGTTCAAAAAACAGAGTGTGCATACTTAATTTGGAATCCTCTACATATACAGTTGCGTGTTCAAGGATTATAAACTACTGGGCTGAAATTAAAATTACTTAATTAAAATATAGTAGGTAAATTACTGAATACAATTGAGGATAACAATTTCCCAAACTTTTGGAATAGTGAGACAGTCATTTTGATTAAGATTAGGTCATGAAGTAAGGCTTCTGCACTTTCTTTATATAAGCATTTCTGTTTATATGTAGTAACTTGGCATTTTGCCATTGGATCCTGTGGTTAGCATTTTTGGAAACAGGAAGATCTATAAATAAACATATCTCTGAACATCAAGACCACATCCATCTTATCAAACCTCACAAATCTGGCCTTGCACAACAAGAAATCAAAAATGCTAACCACAGAATGCAATGGCAAAATGGCAAGTTACTACACATATCCACATATAAACATGAATGTTTTTATAAAGAAAGTGCTGAAACCTTAATTCATAGACCTAATCTTAATCAAAATGACTGCCTCACTATTCCAAAAGTTTGGGAGATTGTTATCCCCAATTGTATTCAATAATTTATCTGCTATATTTTAATTTAACTTTAATTTCAGCCCAGTAGTTTTTAATCCATGAACAAGCGACTGTATACATAGAGAGATTCCAAATTAACCATGCCATGCGCACTACTGTTTTTTGTTTTTCGAATTCAATTCCTATTGTTGTTCGTTACTTGTATACTGATGATGTCAAATGATATATAAGATGATATATCTACATAAGAAAGTTATTTACTGTAGCATATGTGTTATTCTATAGTTATGGCTTCATTAAAACTCTAACCAACAGAGACAATAATCTTTGTTACAGTCAAACATCTCTATCAACAGAACTCAACCACATACACAACACCTTCCTATCCAATGGCTACAGTGCTTACAAAATTAAAAAAATAATCAGTTCTTTCCCCATTCCTTGGCCATCCCTTCAAAAAGATTTCAGAAATTCCTCCAACATGATATCCACCCAGCACTTAAACCTTAACACACAGACACTTGGCTAGCCACCAGAGTCCTGATCTCAACCTTACTGAATATCTGTGGGATGAACTGAACTGGAGATTTGGGTGTGGTCAAGGAACGTCCATCCAACAACAGTCCAGGACTTCATTACATGGCAACAGGAAGAACGGTCCAAAAGTCCAAAAATTCTCTTCGAGTTTCACGATTATTATGAGTAAGACAAATTCTCGGAGCTTTAGGAATAAAGGGAATGACAGTGACTAACTCAGTCTCTCCAAGATTGTTAGTATCAATCAAATTTGGTTAACTGAGAAGGACATTCTGACAGAAAGAAATCAAAGGGTATAGCATATTTTGGCAGGATATGGAAGGTAAATATGGTGGTGGAGTGTTACTTATAAGAGATGAATTGTGCCCTCTCAAGGTAGAGAATCAGAACAGAAATTACATTAATGGCTTTGAGAATAAATGGTGCAAAATAGAAGTTTATAGACAACATATTTAGTGAAATGTTGTTATCAGACTTAGGAATATAGATGGTGATGAGCAGAAAATGTTGAGGTTGATTGATTTATTGATTTAGAGTTTAATGCCACAAAAACTACTCAGGTTATGCTGTGTAAGGTAAAAGCAATTAGATAAATAAACAAGTGCAGAAATGCACTGATAAAAATGTATAAAAACAGCTTCAAAAGGAGTGCAAAACAAGTGTAAATAAACATTTTTATATGAAGCAAAGAGAAAAGGCAAATAAAGAAGCGAGTGTAAAAAAAATCTATAAAAGCAGATAAAAACAGCAAAGTATTAAAAGCTTATTTACAAAAAAAAAATCATCAAATAAATAAATAAAAATACATATATGTATATTGTTTATATACAATGGGGGGGGGGGGGAGGAGATTTAGGTAGCTAGCAAAAGGAAAAGCAACATGACAGTATATAGGTATACCATGGTGGAAGTGTATTTCGTGGTGTCTGAGCTACCCTAATATCGAGTTAATGTAAAACAGTTTTTATTTGCAAATCAAAGGGTGGTAAGCAGTCTGATGGATTGTAAAAATTCTGCTACCCTGTACAGAGCACAGTTGGTCACCTGGGATGGTCTGGCAGAGATTTTATTTTTGTAGCATATAATAGAGACTATTGTGGACATCAAAACAACAAAGGTGGTTCTCATTTGCCTTGAAGTACAGACTAGGAATCACTGAAATTTGAAATTCCCCAGATGCAAATCTTATGGCTTAACGGCGAGGAAAGTCTTGTTATCGTAGTGCTCTCTCTGGCAGGTGAATAGATTTGGGACCCATAATCAAGTTTTGATCTTATACATGCACGATACAAATGGAGCAAAAGAACATCTGTCTGAACTGCCAAAAAAGGTATCTTTCAAACAGAGTATGAAAGATGTTCAATGCTTTATGGCACTTGTCTAATAACTAACGTATATGACAGAGGAAACCCAAGTTTTTGTCAAATATATTATTATTATTATTGTAGAGGCACCTCCATGGAGTCTGAAGAATCATCATGGGAGGCCCACTATGCACACAATCCATCATATCTTTCCTTGAACCCATTAACCGACAAAGCACTCACAACTGGCGCTGGCAATCCATTCCACTCATTCACAACTCTCCAGGCAAGAAGTCTAGTCCTCACACCCCTACTAACCACACCTTTAACACCCCAACCAGCCATGACGTCTTATAGACGTCCAGCAAAATCTGGTTAAGATTCTGTAACACCTATTGTATAACATGAATAAGAAGTGCAATTTGGTATCATTATTTCATCCACCATTGCCAGTAGAGAGGTTAATCAACTTCCAGGGATGACCTGGAGGTTAAATCCCCAAAAACCCAGGGAACCAGACTTGAGCACAGTAATTCAGATGTGAGTGTATCAAGGTCTTATAAAGAGGAATAACAACTTCCTTATCTCTGCTTGTTAATGTGTTCTTCAATAGCCAAGTAATCTTATGAGCAACTTAGCAATATGTCCTTTAAACTTTAACTCTGTCTACTACCACCCCTAAATCTCTAGCTTCATCTATTTCCTGGAGTACAGTGCTATCAATGTGATACATAGCTTGTAATCTATTTATCAGAATGCATAACTTTACATTTCTTGACATTAAATACAAGTACCAAGAACTTGGCTTCTGGGATTAATATTTGCACTAGTCTGATTCCTGGGTCAGATTTTCACCACAGATGAGATGTCTGTGTCTGAGATGTCTGAGCACACAAACTGTGTTCTGCTGCTGTGAAAATCTGAACCCATTTCCAAGTGCACGTTTGGAAAGATGATCAAAGACTTGATGTATCTATCTTTGTACACCCACATATTACAGGAATGACAAAAGATAGTAAAGTCATCCACATAGAGGGCATTACTTACAGCAGGAGAAAGTTTTTTCATTCTAAAATCAATTAACGCAAAGTTCAATTTTAGAATCTTAAAACTGAACCTTATGGAACACCCTCCTCTGGCATATAAAGCTGGACAGAGCAGTACCCACTCAGACTTGGAACATTTGGTAAGATAAAAAATTCTTGATAAAAAGAAGGAATATCTTTCAGTATTCCAAATCTCCAAGAGTGTTGTACGCTTTTACATATCAAAGGAAACTGATACTAGATACTTGCATTTCAAGGAAGGCATCTCAAATGGATGCCCAACCAAACTAGATGATTGTTGTGTGACATTTACACGTCACCTTGTGTTCTTGAAAATGGTTGCTTCTCTCCAGAAACAATAAAAGACAAAGGTTAACCATTTCATCCAGAATCTTACATAAGCAGCTGGTCAGACAATTAGTTGATAGTTTATGGGTGACTTTGGATCCTTCCCTGGCTTAGAAAAGGCAATAACAATAACATTTCACAAGTGCAAAGGAAATTGAAATGTCAGAGAAATGTATTTATGCACCTACCGAGAGGTCGCTTACGAAAAATACATTTCTCTGACATTTCAAGTTTATTAGTAGTGAAAGAGTGTTTTTACTCTCTTAAGGTTTCTGTCTGGTCTCTGAAGAAAACCAATCAGTTTGAAACAGCTGTCAGGCCAGGGGAACTGTATCAAAATGGACTAATAAAAGGCGATATATTAATGCTTGGGCAGTGCCTATGTCTTTTAAGTAGTCCACATTAAA
Organism: Typopeltis vanoorti; assembly: GCF_054136105.1. Lineage (NCBI taxonomy): Eukaryota > Metazoa > Arthropoda > Arachnida > Uropygi > Thelyphonidae > Typopeltis > Typopeltis vanoorti. The sequence goes on from NC_143557.1 coordinate 1,742,661, forward strand.
GCAACTCATGAATGCCGGGGAGTATATTTCCGTAAGCTCTGGTTAACTTATCTCACGAAACTTTCAGAGTTTCTACATTCAGCTTTGAAATAATGATAGATCTAATACCAACTTTGCTTATGTAATTTTGCATCACCATCTTTTAGAAATAGTCCTGGTAAAGAAGAAAACATACAAAAAATTCCTGACAAGTAAGTCAGCAGCTCCCTAAAAGAATACAGAGAAAAATGTAAGAGAGATAAGCTGTGTAAAAGTAGATAAACAAAAGTCATGGGAAGACTCTGGTAAGAATATAGAAAATAAAACTATCAGGAAGATGGCAAAATGTTCTGGAGCTATTGAAGAAGCTTATAAATGGAGGAAAAGGAATCACAGATGACATGAAAACTGAAGATAAGGATATCCTAGATATCTGAAGTAATTACCGTATTTGCCGGCGTATAAGACGCACCGTTTTTCTTTGAAAATAGGTCTAAAAAACAGAGTGCGTCTTATATGCCGATACTCAGTTTTTTATTACTTTCATTTCTGGAAATTTTCTCTGTCCCAAGTTATGCGATTTCTTTCTTGCTTCCTTGCAGTGTGTGAAAGCATTCCAGTTACGTTAGTTATGTATTCCAGTTACTGGAATACATTCTAGTATTCCAGTTATGGATAGGTAACATTTGGTTTGGCGCTCTGTCGGACTGTTGAGGAATAGTATGGGATCAGTTTCATTCTCACAGAACAGAAGATGTTAAAAATAAACTGAAGGAATTGAAAACTCAGTTAGCTGTAATTCCAGGAGGTCTAACTAATCAGTTTCAACCTTTAGATGTATGTATGTATTAATAAACCATTTAAGGGATTTATGAAGGAGAAGTGGAACACTGAATCCAGAAGACTGCTGGATGCAATCTTCAGATTTTGAGGTTACGCCATCAGGAAGAAGGAAAAGGCCTAACTTTTCGCAAGTTTGTGAGTGGGTCAAAGCTTTATGGGATGCTGTGAAAACTGAGACAGTGGTTAAATAATTTAAGAAGTGTGGCATTAGTAATGCACTGGATGGTACGATAATTTGTTGTATGAGGACTCAGATTCTGATTTAGAAGAGGTTTCAAGTGTCTCTTATTTAGCTCTGGAGATGAATTTCTGGGTTTTGATGAAGAAGATTAAAAGGTGGGTACTCTTTCCTATTAGATTAGGCATTTGTTGAAAGTAGACCTACTTATTACTTTATATTTGAAATACTGTAAATTCATTAGAATATTCAGTGATAAAGTTTTTTTCCTAAAAAATGTGTACAAAAAAGGGGGTGCGTCTTATATGCCGGCAAATACGGTACTTTGAAAGATTGTGAAACAAACCAAGCAGTGCAGAATCACACTAGAAAATTTTCAAGAAGAATGCAAACAGGAGTACATATCAATAATTGAGGTAGAAAAAGTCATCAAAAACTTGAAATGTGGAAAGGCAGCTGGAGTAGATGATATTCGACAAGAAATGCTTAGGTATAGAGGTATAAAAGTTTTGCAGTGGCTGCACTGCATAATTCAGAGAGCCTTTTCAGAAGTTTGAATTCCCAATGATTAGAGTAGAGCTCTCAGAGTAACCATCTATAAAAAAGGGAATAAAGCTGAATGTGAGAATTACAGAGGAATTTCTCTAGGAAGTGTTCCAGGTAAGACTTACACAAGCATGACTGAAAAGAGATTGAGAAAGATTGTGGAAGAGAAACTTTGAGAAGAACAAGCTGGATTCATGCCAATTAGATGTTGTCAAGATCAGATTTTCACTTTAAGACAATTAGTTGAGAAATTGTGGGAATATGATAAGGATCTGTATTACGTTTTGTAGATCTGGAAAAGGCATATGACAAGGTACCCAGTGTTTTTGCCAAGCTTTCCAAAACACTACAGTTATATGATGTGAATGGAAAATTACACACAGCACTACATAGTCTATATTTAAGTTGACAGTCAGCAGTTAGAACTGTAGGAAATACAGGAAGATGGTTTGATGTAAAATCATGGATAAGACAAGGATGCACATTATCTCCACTCTTATTCATCATCTATATGGATCATATTACGAAAGAAAGTGGCATCATGCCTGATGTTAGAATTGGAGATGTCAAACTTAGCTCTTTGCTTTATGCATATGATGTTGTATTCCTAAACACATCTAGTGCAAGTCTCCAGTATTCTTTAACTAAATTGAATAACAGCTGTAACATATTTGGCATGAAAATCAGCAATAAAAAGACCAAAACTATGAAAATAGGCAGGAATATAGAAAACTTCAGCTGCATCTGAATAGAGATCCTATAGAACAAGTAAAATATTTTAGCTATTTAGGCACAGTTTTTAGTGGAGACAGCAGTTTATATCTAGAATAGACAACAGAATAAGCAAAGCTGGTATGGTGGGTAGCCAGCTGAATAAATTTATATGAAATAAGAGAGTAATTAGCTAAAACACTAAACTAGCATTTAAGTTAAGGGATATTATATCCCATATTGTTTCTTAGCCGAATAAGAAACTCAGAGTTTCATGCCGAATATAGAAACTATATAAAGTTCGGCGATTCCAAGCGTAAGCAAATACCTAGATAGTGCAGCAACTGACCCTTGAAGGTAGTGCAAGCTGAGGCAACTCATGTAAAAGGTGGAGCAAGCTCCGATCACTATTCTTGATATTTACCCATAATGTGAACTTATGACTGAATTGAAGCCTTTGGCTCTTCATTATAATTAATACTAAACTAGCAGTTTACAAGACAGTGTTCAAACCAGTTTTAAGTTATGCATCTGAGAGTTGGGTTAGAAATAAAATACTTGATCAAAGACTAGAGACCACAGATATGAGGGTTCTGAGAAAAATTAGAAGAATGAACCAATGGCATCAATAGCAGAATCATATTAAAAATGAAGATATTAGAAAGGAACTTGACACTATTAGCATTCAAGAATGTGTCAGCATAGCTAATCTAAGGTGGTATAGCCACTTAAATAGAATAGGTGAAGAAAGGTTAGCAAACTGGTGTTTGATGCCAAGATGGCAAGAAAGAGACTCAGAGGCAGACCAAGGTCTAGGTGGATTGATTCAATCAGAAGTGCCTTAGAAACACAAAATGTTAGATATGACAATATTGGAGTGCTCACATGTAATAGGTTGATTTGGAGAAAAATTGTTTATAGAACATAATAATAATGTAGACGTAATCATATATAGTAACCTGAACATCCCTTGGGAATGTTCAGGTTACTATATCATCATCATCAGGAAATTGATGATGATGATAGTCTCCCACTTAAACAGTGTCATAAGGGAGGATGAACAGATAGTTATGTCAATGACAATGAATGTTGGCATAAGAGGGAGATATTGCTGCTGTCGAGCACATGCTCAACAACCCTCCGACTGGAGGATGAATAGGAATGTAGAAGTATCAAGCAGATGGAATTTATGTGAAATCATAAGACCAGCAACTATTACAGATTTAGAAATCAGCTTGCAGCAGCACAATGGATGAAAGATATGAAGGAGAGATCAGTAGGTGCATGGGAGATATTAAAAAAAAAAAAAAATTGTTAAGACCAATGGTAGATTGTATACCTCAAAAGAAGAACAAGTGATTTAGAGCTTCCTTTCTAACTTCTGCAGTTCACATACCCTCAATCTATCCTCATAGGGAACATTCCACATACTACTTGATCACTCACCTCTGAATCTTCTCCACCACTTCAACATCCCCAAGAAATCCAAGGAGACAAGATCTGGGCAAAGTAATTCATACATGAATGTATCAAGGCCTTATAAACAGGAATAACATCTTTCTTATCTCTACTTGTTAGCATGTTCTCCAAATGGCCAAGTAATCTTATGACTATCTCAGCAACCTTAGCAATCTCCTTCTCTTCAGCTCATGGCAGGTTGAGTTCCTCAAAGACGAATTTTTGCCATTTCTTTCTGTCTGCTGTATTTTTATGTATTTCTATTATGGAATTTAAGTGGGTGTTTTCTTTAATGCTGTCAATGCATTTCTTTCTTGGTCTTACTCTCCTGGGCTGTCCTTCAATTCTACCATTTAATAATATGTTTGGTAATCTTTTTGGGTTCATTCTTGAAACATGTCCAAACCAGCTTAATTGGCTCTTTTTTTTCTTTTTTTTTTTTTAGCAATATGTCCTCTAAACTTTAACTCTCTGTCTAACACCGACTTATCCATTTAACCAGTGTCATATTCATTTCCATTTGTTCTAATTTGCATAACCAGAGTTCCAAGTGGTATTTTGCAAAATTCAGCAGAATATCATGTAGCCATATCCTTTGTCCAACTCAGCTGTCACTATTATAAAAAAGTTAGTCAATTACTAAGGCATGAGCAACCTTTAACAAAACTATGTTGCAGATCATATCACATTCTTATCCATCCATTCCTAAATTTTCTTTTTGAACAATTGTTCCAGTACCTTTACCAAAACTCCTGAGAAATTGATTGGTCTATAATTTGCTACTGAGTTTTAGAACCTCCCTTATGCAAGTAATTACTTTGTCCTCTTTCCACTTCTCTGGAACTCTACCAGAGCTGAGACTTAAATTAAAGAGCCTAGTCAGAGGTATTGCCAGTTCCCTTGCACATTCCTGCAAAACTCAAGCTAATATCTCATCTAATCCCAAAGGTGTATTTACATTGGAATTCTACAATATCCTAAGGTCCTCCAATTCATCTATCTCTGTTTCCACATCAGTCTGTCACATGCCGCAGCAGTAACATCACTTGGATGATATAACCTTGCAAAGTGGTAATTCAGTAACTCAACTATTTTATCAGCTTCTGTAACCTCGTTCACCATCAGCACTTATTAAAATTGATCTTCCATAGTCAATCCTCAAGAACCTGCCACATAACGAAAGAACTCTTTGGGATTTCCCTTGTATTGCTAGGCTAGATTCTTCTCGTAACTTGATTTTGCCTTCCTTACAATGCTGATCACCTTTCTTGCCTGACCCTTGTACTGTTCGTGAGTTTACTGGTCACCTTTCTCCTTATATAACCTCCACAACATTTTCTTTTTCTGCAGCTCATGCTTAATGATATTACTCATCCAATACTCCTGCATCTTGAGTCCCCTCCATCACATGCTGCCTCAAGTAATTATCTCTCAATAGGTGTGTAAATTACATTTCCTTCCTGCCATGTGATCTTTCTTCTTTCTAGTTTATATCTCCATAGTTGAAGCCCCCAATAATATTCACTTGCCCTGCACTCATTGTACTAATTTGCCGATACGTCTTCCAGATCATCCCTGGAACCCCTAGATCTATAGCAATAACCAACTGTATATTCTGTTTTAGTGGTGGCTTTGATCTCACACTAGACTGCTTTACTGCCACCCTCCTATCTTCTATTCTTTTTTGGCTGCAATTTGCTTGCTATCATCAGCAGTACCCCTCCTCCCTATCCTATCTTCTCTATCTTCCCTGAAAATACTAAACTCTTCACATTCTATCCCTGTTTAATATGACTTCACATGACTACCCTATTCAATATTTGTGCTTGAGAGACTAGATTCTGCACTTGGCCATTCTCATACTCACTTCATCTCGTGGGTCCCTTCACATGCATGCGCACACTCAACTGCTTCCATTCTAATTGCTCAAGTTTTCCTGAATTTGCACTTCGGCATGCTCAGTGAACAAAGCTCTCTCTAGACACCTAAAACCATTTAGATGCAGCCTGTTAGCATTATACAAATCTTTCAATTAAACACAAACCAAAGATGAACAAATCCCACATTTTTCTTTCTGTACAACATATATTAATTCATTTGCTATCAATTGATGCCCTCCTTCTCAGTTCACCTCTATCATAGCATGGTAGAACACTTACAATCTTCACCTTCTTGCTCTTCATTTTTGTTTCGTCTAACAACTCCTTTACATCCTCCCTCAGAATACTTCTCACCTCTCAGATCATTAGTGCCAACCAATACAAATCTTTCGCTTTACCTTTTTGCATCTAGATGGCATGACTCACTTTTCAAACATTTAATAAACACTCGCTCTCCAGTTTCAATTTCTTTTCATATATACTTACCAGATATCTAATAACTGTAATAACTTCAGTGGTTCTTTATTGTAATTCACAATTGTTAAATGTGGTGATACCTGTAATTCATCATAAAGACATTCTCTTTTCACTAACGATGACATGTCAACCATTACTTACTTTTCACTTGCAGCTTAGCTGAACAAGTGCAAAGTGCATATGCTCACCTAGGAGGTAGATTGACAGCAGACAGAGAAAGGCATTCAGTTCTACAGTCATACTTAAAATAGTTCTTTATTTTTTGATGTATCATAAATCAACTTATGATTAATTGTTGAGTTCCGTGCAAGGGCTGTATCCTAATTTTTATCAGATCGGATGCATGTGGTCCGGCCCTAAAAGTTGGCTTACTATACTACTGATAACTCATTCTTCTCGACATTCGAGCCTGTTATACTAGCGGGCTGTTAGGGTGGCGTCAGTGACACAAAATAATCGGCGAACTCTCAAGTCCAATGTGAAACATTCTTGTAAAATTCTCTTATCTATTTTTTTGAATCTTCAAAATTAATTTATTTATTAATGCAAAATTAATGTAAAGAATATCTGAATAAATCTCTTAACTTTATATTACTATTTTATATTATTTTGAAAATTTATATAACTTGAAAAAATTTGTATAAGCAGGACTAATCCGTAGGTAACATTATACTGTAAAGCGATTTTCATTTGTTTTTCACTGCCTGTTCGTTTTATTCACACTTTATTCAAAAAAAACTTTTTTGGAAAGGCACCGAACATTAATCGCACACACACAAGAAAAATACTATGCGTCGGTACTGATTATGATACCTCCAAGGAATCATCCCAGGAGGGCACTCCACTTATCCCACCATCTACACACACAAAATCCCCATCTACTGCCACCAATTCTAAGTTTTGTGTGCAAATCACATGTTCTCTGGCTGATCTGCCTGAGTGAGTTTCTCTCTCTCTCTCTCTCTCTCCCTCCCCCTCCCTACTGAGCTTCCAGGAGAGAGAGAAAGTGAGGTGGGAAGAAAAAAAAACTGTTACATCTATATAAGAGCAACTACATACCGTCAATTGAAAAAGGGCTACATAAAGATTCATCTCATCATGATGAGATTTAAATCCTTTTCCAATTGAAGGGTGCAATGTCTCATCATTCTTTCAACTGTGCTAGAGGTGCTTGATAAATTTAAATTAAAAACTGGTTTAATAAACTTAAAATTTTGTAAAATTATTTATTATTATTATTATTAAGAGAAACCTCAGGAGTCAGGGACTCATTAAGGGAGGCCACACACTACATGCACCAGCTATCATAATTATTCTTGAATTCATTCATAACATCCAATGGCAATCCATTCCAATCACGCACCACCCTTTGAGAGAAAAATTTAGCCCTCATCCCCTTCATAGTAGCATTTTATATATGGGTACTATAGAGCTCTACTGCAATCATCTGGAATTCGTCCATCTGTGCAGGCCTTCTGAACTATGCAGTGCAGCCACTGTAAGACTTTTATACCTCCACACTTGAGCATTTCTGGTTGAATATCATCTACTCCTGCTGCCTTTCCACATTTCAGCCTTTCGATGGCTTTTTCTACTTCAAGTATGGATATGTATTCCTGACTGCATGCCTGGTCAGTGTTTTTTACCACTGTGCTATCATCACCGCTTGTTTCATGAATGCCCTCTTGTCCTTTCTCCATAAATCGAAAAATTCCATCAAATGAAATCCTGTATGATCTTTCAGAAGTTTGTAAATCTCAATCATATCACCCTCTTTCTCCTATGTGCTACTGTCTGAAGTCTACAAATTCTCAATCTGTCTTCATAATCAGCATTCCACAATCCTGATATCATTTTTAACACTCTCCTTTGCACTCTCTCCAGTATATCAGAATCACAACAGAAGCCAGGAGACCAGACCTGTGCACAATAGTCCACTTTAGGTCTCATCAAGGCCTTGTAAAGAGACAAAATGACATTCTCATCTTTACATGTGAATGTTCGTTTCAGCATTTCAATCATCTTTTGAGTTGTATTTGCAATCTTTGCTACCTGGCTCCTGGACTTCAACTTCCTATCTACTAACACTCCAAGACTCACCCTAGCCTCATCAGTTTCTTCTAGCATAATCCCACCAATATAATATGAGATTGGATATCTAATCATGCCAAAGTGAATGACTTTACATTTACTGACACTGAACTGACATCCATTTTCTCATGCCCATAGTTCCAGACTATTCAAATCATTCTGCAAGTACTGCATATCAGCAGCATTCCTGATTACCCTACTTATCTTTGCAAGCAAATAGCTGTATGTCGCTTGTCAAATCCTTCCCAATATCATTAATGAATAGATTGAATAACAGTGGACCAAGCACTGATCCTTGTGGTACACCACTTGTTTTTTTTTTTTTGTTAAATCTTTGTACTGGTTATGGGCAGTACTGCCCTTACATCACATCCAGACATCTTGTCCAGACTTGATATAGGCATAAGCCTTTACAAGTATTTTACCGTATGCCTGTTCTAGTTATCATTGTAGTCATTCTCTGGTGGCAACACCACGCCACCAGTGTACCCTGTAAGGCCCTCAAGGAAATAACTTTTATATCCTTCTGCATAAGTCCAAGCTGTTTTAAGTCTTTATAACTATCTGCACTCCATACGCCATGTAAAGAAATGGTGGCATTGGTAAACCTCAGAGTTGCCCCATGCTCCTCCCATATCATACTAACTAGATCTTGGTTATTCTTATAATAGTTTACCTTATTATTATGGCTATAGGCTAGTGGGTGCCATGTTCCCACCACCTGGGCTTCAACAACCCAAACATCATCATCTCTTTTAATCACTAAGTCTGGCTTACGCAAATTTGCAGACGTCCTATAATGTGGTTCCACCGGGTTTCCCAACCTTTGTTCTTAAAGTGGTTGTTAGAATGGAGACCACGGCATCATGCCTCTGCACGCGGATCCCATGGGTGAAGAAGCAACACTGGGCTATATGAGACAATGTCTCACTGTAGTGGCAGTGAGACATTGTCTAGCCCTACCCCATCGAGCTGTGCAGGCTCGAGTGGGCAGGGCATTGATCCTCGTCCTGATAAGGTCAATATACTCGAACCCAGAGAGGAGTCTGGTGCCATCACATACCCAATCATGATGGAGAGGCACCAGATATGAGTCTTTTAAAGGAGCACCATCTACAGAAGAGTGCAGCAGAGATGCCCATCTCGTGTCCTGCAGGTGTTGAAACCTTGCAGACTCACATCCCCCCCCCCTGTATACCACTTTTTGATATCTGTCAGTCAGCCATCCTCTTATCCATGCTAATATGCTATAACCCAAACCCATTTTCTCCAATTTATGCAACAGTCAACCATGCTATATTCTGTCAAAAGCCTTAGAAAAATCCAAAAGTATCATGGTGTATCCATTTCCCTTGTCTAGTTCAATAGTAACATTGTTATAGAATGTGAGCAAGTTGCTAAAAACGTGACCTTCCCTTAGTAAACCCATGTTGCTCATTGCAAAGTAGAGATTCACTGTCAACCCATTTCTAAATGTGAGCCATAACCAATTTTCCCAAAATCTTCACCACCACCCCTGAGATAGCAATTGGTTGATAGTTAGATACATTGGTCTTTGCATCACCCTTGTGCAATGTAATTACCATACTTTTTTTATTTTTTCCATTCCTGCAGAATCTTTCCTGTTCTGAGACTCATTAAACATCCTGATCAAAGGAATGGCCAGTTCAGCTGAACACTCTTTTTGCACATGTGCTGATATCACATCAGTCCCTATTACTGAATTCTTATTCAGATTGTGCAACAGCTCTAATACCTCGTTCTCATACACCTGAGTTTCTTTACCGAGTAAAGAGGTAGCAGTGAGCTCAATGTCATGTACACCAGGTTGATAGCTTTTAACAAAATGGGCACTCATTAGTTGATAAACCTCTTCTGCATTTGTAACTCTCATGCTATCTGCATTTAGAAGAGTCATCTTTCATTTTCATTCTTTCTTTCACTTGCAGCATATCAATAGAATCTTGTGGGTTGTCTTTAGCTTTATATTTTGTTAACAATTTTGATTCTTTTTGTGGAGATGAAGAAAAGTTAGTATAGACAGTACAATAAATTTCACAATTGAGCTTTAGCATAAAAAAATACATTCTGTATTACATTACTGTAAATGGGGTGGGAATTATACATTTAGTTATTTCTCAGTCTCTCAGATATCACTAATGATATCACACATAATCAATATGTGTGTGATATCATTAGTGATATTAAATGCCTTAACATTCCTGCGGATTGGAAAAGACAGACAGTTCAGGTTACGACAATGAAAAATCTTTAAGGATGATGACTTTGCTATTAGGAAAGTTAAGTTGGAAAAAAAAAACAATTCTTTTAAAATATAATATTGCAATGCTTAATACAAAATCAGCTATTAAAACATAAAATGTGGTATGTCTAAATTTAAGTCAGAAGATATCCCACAATCTAGTATGCTTGTAGGCATATAATCAATATGTGTGATATCATTAGTGAAATGAAATGCCTTAATATTCTTGCTGATTGGAAAAGAAAGACAGTTCAGGTTACGAAAATGAAAATCTTCAAGGATGATGACTTTGCTATTAGGAAAGTTAAGCTGGAAAAAAAAAAATCAATTTTTAAGTAAAAGAAAACAAAGTTCAGAAAGGTCAGCAGTATTAACAGAATTACAAACAAAAGAAACAAGTTTGACTGAGTTGAATGATCAAGTGAATTATTACTATTATTACAAGACCTTCAAGGGAGTCAGGAACTCATCAAGCAAGGCCACATATCACCCACACCATCATATCCTCTCTTGATTTCATTCACACTACCTGCGCTCTGTCTCCAAAGACAATCCATTCCAATAAAGCATTTCCCAATGAGAGAAAAATCTAGCTCTTATTTTTTTTTTTTTTTGCTGCATTCATTCTCAATTTCCATGGACACCCTCTTGTTTTCTTCCCACCCTTCATAAAATGAAAAATTCCATCTACTGGTATCCTGCATGATCCTTCTCAAAGTTTGATCTATCATATCAACCTCCTTTCTCCTGTTTAATAGTGTCTGTAGTCCAGAAATTCTCAAACTGTCCTCATAATCCATATTCCAAAGTCCAGACATCATCTTTAACACTCTCCTTTGCATCCTTTCCACTATATCTAAATCACCACAGAAACCTGAAGACCAAATCTGCACACAATAGTGCAAGTGAGATCATATTCTGAAGGTTTTGGAGATGACATTTTATTGTGTAATCTTTTCTCTGTATGACTTTCCATGGAAAATGTTAAAGGTAAGATAAAATGGAAAGGGATATGAAATATACATTAATGAATCCATTACTAACTTGACCACACATGGAGAATTTCTCTCAACTCTTTTGCACTTAGTCTTGACAGTGTATCCTCCCTCTACATACCAGTCTGACTGCATCCAGACATACGAGGTTTGTTTGAAAAGTTTGGTAAATTTCCAATAGACAGTTTGTTCATTCATACCAGTGTCAGCAAATATCATCTTCGCATGGCAAAATTTTAGCCACATGCAATGCACAGTTCTCATTTGGCAAACATTTAAAATGACTGTGTTTGCATTTTTCATAAAAATGGAGAAGAAACGAGTTTCATGCAGTGATAAAACACTTTTATTTTAAGAATTAGACGACCACGTAGATCAAAGCAGAGTTACATGCAGTTCATGGGGAGTCTGCACCAGCATTAAAGACTATTTTTGGATAAATGAGTTTATAAGTGGTCATAAGTCCATCAAAGATGAAGCATGCTCCAGATGTTCAAATGAGGTCACTACGAAGGAAATGAATGACAAAATCCATGGTATTATGGAAGACCACTGAGTGAAAGTGCGTGAGATTGCTGAGATTGTAAGCATCTACTGAATGGGCGTATAATATCCTACACAAAAAATTGCACATGAAAAAGCTGTGTGCATGATCGGTGCCATGATTGTTGACTGTATATCAAAAACGCATGTGAAAAGACATTTCAACGCAGTGTTTGAGAATGTTTAATCGCAATTCGCAGGATTTTTTGCATCGATTCATGACTGTAGACGAAACTTGGATCCACCACTACACACCTGAGTCCAAGCAGCAGTCAAAACAGTGGACAATGCCCAGTGAAAGAGCACCAAAAAAAGCGAAGACCATTTTGTCAGCGGGGAAGGTGATGGCCACTGTTTTTTGGGATTTCCAAGGAATTATCAACTATTTGGAAAAGGGTAAGACAATAACAGGAGTCTATTCTCTGGACTGGTCCCATGTGACTTCTTGTTCCCAAACTTAAAATTTTGGCTCAGTGGGAAAAAATTTTCTTCAAACAAAGATGTCATCAAGGCTGTCAATGGCAATTTGCACAATTTGATAAATCCTACTTTTTAGATGGGATGAAAAAATTGGAAACTCGCTGGACCAAATGTGTAGACCTCCATGGAGACTATGTTGAAAAATAAAGGTAATTTTTTACAAAAAAAAAATGTGTTTAACTTATTTTTTACCAAACGTTTCAAACAACCCTCGCAGACATGCCTGACAACAATATTATTCCCTAATACTACCTGGAAACATCTTAAAGCATTAGCATTTATATGTGGGCCTGAACCAATTGTAAAGTGCTACAGCTTAAAAGTTATTTCTGCAGAGAAATAAGTGCCTAGCTCAAAAAAGATTTTTCCTTTCTTCTCAGGAATGAGGATAGCATACCTCAACCCATCTATCTAAAAAGTTTTCTCCAGTCTCCTGGTTTAATTCTTGGCTGGGGAACATATCCAAGACTGCTAACAGCAATGTGAAGGTGTAAGCAGATAATTTAATTTCTGCAGATCAACCACATTTTGCTGTGGTTCAGCATACAGTGACAATGCAATAGCTTGAACATTTCTATCAACATTTTAGTTAGGTATTCTATCTTGACTATCTCAATAGCAATGACCACCATCTCTTTTTATGTCTTAAAGCGATGGAATTATATGATAAATAAAATTCACCTACCACACAATGATAGGTGGTAGCTGAATTTCAATACCAAAGAACCATTTCTCTGAGACGTGTGAACATCACTGCAAACCTCTACCCACACATGCTGGAGCTAGGATCCTCATCCTGGATACTGGCTCCAGTATAATGGTGGAGCCTGTATCCAGGAAGAGGATAACTGCTCCACCATCATGCTGGAGACAATTACTAGCAGTCAACCAACATCAATGTGTTTGTTCAGTTCATTCCTGCTTACTCAAGAAATGAAATTAGCATATAGGTTAAAATAGTCATCAGTTCCACACATATTGTGAATGTGTTTGATTTGTGCAATGAAAAATCAGCTGAATGTGGGCAGAGAGGGGGGGGGTGAAAACTAAATCGAGTTAAATTTTTTTTAATTAAAAAAAATAAAAAACTCAGTTCTATTTTTTTAATACAAACCAGGTTCAATTATTTCTGGCTGCTAACAAACAGAATAAATAAATAGCCTTAACTAATACTAATGAATATCAGTTGTTTTTTTTAATTCAGATAAAAACAAAATAATGTGATACTCACTTCAAATGTTTCACAATTAAAAAATGGCATGGGTTCTGTATTTTCAGGAATATTCCATGTAACATCGCCACTTTCATCTAGAGTAAATTCTGTTCTGAAATGAAATGTCTCATTTTAGGAATTCAAGCCGAATTAATGAATCACTGATAACGCTTGACAAACCTTAATCTTATTTTTTTAAAATCATGTTCTGCAGAATATAAACTTTATTGCTCACTTAAATATTTAAAATACATGTAAAAGCATGAAGTAAATGAAAATACTTTCTCCATTTACTTAGAGATGACAACCTTTCTAGTTGTATTAAAAGATTGAAAACAGACCACAGACTTCTCAATATACACTTTGTATATTGAGAATTTGCCTCATTCAGTATTCATAGTGAAAACTGCTTACAAATGCATTCCTAAAATATTAATAGCATTTACTTACATCTAAAGCGAAAAAAATATATATATATGGTTAAACAAAATAAAGTTATGATGAACAGTAGCATGACATCTTCATTTACTAACAGATCTTTATATTTATATTTCAGCTCTATCATCATCCTATTGTTCAATTATGAGCTCCATGCTGGTTCTTTCCATACACTGAAAAAAAAAAATCTACAATAAGATAGAGACCACCATGTGGTCCCATCTATCTCTTAATGTTAACTTTATGGTTCCTTTTTAACATCAACTCTCATCAATCAACCTGATCATATTGATTTGTTTACATATCAGTCCCACACAAGAGGTCAAAAAATCTATAGCAATAATTGAGAAGCATGAGCTAAATACATCTGTGTTGTCTATATACATGTTGTGTAGCTATCCTCAAACAGCATGGATAACTAGGTCAACAATGCAATTTTTCACCGACTATTACAACCCATCTTGAGGGTTAATTAGACCTTAATCATCATCCCTAGACAAATGTGTTACTTCCTCTAAACAACATGTGTAATAGTCAGTATCTAACGATCCATTAGCAGATTATGACAGGTCAGTTAATGTTGAATGTATTCCCTGACGACTGGTTTTGTTCAGCAGGATAAAAAACCTGAGTTTTGGGAAGAAATCCCTACCATCTTCATATGAGGCTGGCTATACCTTCAAATGAAAAGTCCTTATAAAGGCTCTTTGTATCCTAGATAGGATTTGAGCCCAGATCTTTCCAACCAAAGACATCATCACTACTGGTCTACAGAGGCCTACTAATTTGTTAAATATTTTTAAATTGCAATTTTCTAATGTGTTAAAAGCATATTGTTAAAAAAAGATAATCCTTTAACAAACTCAAGCTGTCTTTCACAGAAATTCAATATTCTCATAAATCCAATTTGGAGTACTTACTCTAACTAACCTTCATCACCACACCTGAAATACCATTGTTTCCAAGTCTGCCTGCCTATCATTTATGCAGTGACATTACCTTTCTGACCTTCAGGAATTCTCCTTGTTGAAAGAGCATTTAATCACAATGTCAAGGATACTGTTACCTCCTTCATATAATCCTTTGATGTATATGTGGATAATTCATTCAGTTCCATCACAATTAATATTTCAAACTTATCATTTGTTAACCTCCAGTCTATTCCATTACCTTACTCTAATATTCTCCCTTCCTCAACATGAAACATTTAATGTTTCATAGTGAGGAAGGAAGAATAAATATTGAGAATAAGAATACTCATTGATATCATCTTTATCATCTCCAGAAACTAAAGTCATTTGTACATCCTCATTGTGCTTTCTACTAGCCATATAACCTATGAATTCTTTAAAAAAAAGTGAGTGGTTCTCAAAAATTATATTTCAAAACATCTAGAGCTGAGTTCAAAATGCATTAGAAACTGCCACATCAGAGTTAGAGAGCACATTAAAGTTAATACATTTTAATAATTTTAAACTACTGAAATCAAAATATGAGTAATTATAAAGCAAAAACTAAACAAATAATATATTATAATCAGTACCAAAAATAAGTGGTATTTTTAATTTTTTTTCTTCCCACATCAGCATTTTTCTATATAATCATTTCCTTAGTAGACCTGATATTTGAATTGGAACAACCAAGTAATGCAACATCTTATTGGTTGAGAAACTTCTGATAACAGATTCTGCTCAGCTTGCTCTGCCAATCTCCTTTCATATTCTAATTTATCTTTTCTTCCTATCCATCACTTCACTGAACTGCTACTTAGTGCTCATACCTCTGCTGAGACTCACCCCTCCTGATTATAGCTCTTGTATAATATCCTTCTCTGACTAATTTCATTCATGTTCCATTTAACATCCAATCTATTTATCATTATGACTCTAGGAGTACAACCTGACTTGCCAGTCTTGATCATTCTCAATGCTAAATCAATTAATGAGAGAATAATAATAGAATAACAATAAGTGCATGTAAGAATATATGATGTTACATGCAAGAGGAGATCTATTTGTAATGCCATAAGAATCCAATGAAAATTAAACTGAAATTACTATGGCGGAAAAAAATAAATAAAATTAACACAATGGCAATGGGTAATAAGTAGGATGATTTCCCAAAACTGGGTAAGTTTTAAGCAGTCATTCCATTTATATCTGATTGTTAAATAACAGTGTTGGATTCTGAATGAAGAGAAATTTAAATTATTAATACTCTCTTCAGAATCCAAAATAATCCACCATAGCAAAGGCTAGGCTTGTAAACATTATTTATTGTAAATAACTTATTTACATTAATTTTATAGTTTTATAATTTAATATTCATATAACTACCTTAAATTTGTCTAATATTTAATTATTTAATCAAAGATATATGTATTAATAATGAAAAGACTATTAAATATTATTAAGCTAATTTATTTATTACTATGTTAATATTATAAGAATTTGTATTTGATATTTTAACTGCACATTAATTGAAATGTAAATATTCTTTATTTATTCCTATTTGTAGAAGTTTAGCGTTATGCAATACCTCAATTTTATTATATTTTGTTTGGTTGTCATGGAGACGTATGTAAGTGAGCGAGCACATTTTTGGAACAGCACGTGGGGAGAAAGTTGAAAATTATTGAAAAGAGTTTTAGTCAAAGAAATCACGAGAACAATTTAGGCGGGAAGAACGCATATATAAAGGAGGAACGCTGAAAAAAAAGTGAGAGAGGAAACAGAGACAGAGAGGATTGGCATTAGGTTGGAATCAGAGCATTCGGCATTCGAGAATCACAGTGCGATAATAGAGAGTCGGCAAGTCACTCAAGCAGCTAAATAAAGTCTACTAGTCAAGAAGTGGTTAGCTAATAAGTTGTAGAATAACAATTGTGGCTATGGAAGACAGCTAAGTGACTACTGAATGAATAGCGATACTAGAGTTAAGATTTAATTTCAGGGCCGACCTTTCAAGGACACACGGAATCTTTAAGCATAGCATGGAGTAACGAGAGAATAGTAAAGTTGAAGTTTACCGATAGCTGTGTTTAGAATTATAGTGTCTAAAGAATTAATTGAATGCCAGAAGAATGAACAACTGTGCACATAAAACCTCAAGTTAAGGAATTATTGTGTGTTGCCTTATTTCATGAGTGATCAGTAGTACTTTATGCAACAACGTTTGTTTATGTGAATTGTGACCGACGATTAATTCAGTTATTGCTTAGAAGATTTATTTAATGAATGCCGTATACTGTTTAAGGTGTTTACAGTTGTAAAAAGTGTTTGCATATAAGATGATGAAGAAAGAAGATTGTTGGTAAGATTATTCCAACCATTAATATTCCTATGCAGAGATGCGAGTGTGTTTCATCCTAGAATTTCCTTATGTTAACAGTAACTATGACGAGAATTAGCTGAAGTGTAAAATTAAAAGTGTTTGTTTGTGAAGAGGTGTTAGTGTAAATTTTATTGTATTTGGAACTTAAAGAACTGTGAGAAGACCGTATTAGAGATAA
Source organism: Typopeltis vanoorti (assembly GCF_054136105.1). Classification (NCBI taxonomy): domain Eukaryota; kingdom Metazoa; phylum Arthropoda; class Arachnida; order Uropygi; family Thelyphonidae; genus Typopeltis; species Typopeltis vanoorti. Next base: position 1,760,267 of record NC_143557.1, read on the forward strand.
CAGATTTACCATTGTCTGAGTTTGTATGACAGTATTATCAGAAAGGCTGAAGTGTTTATAATAACTTAGTGATTTGATCTTAAATGTATAATTTGTGATTCTAAAATTAAATGTTCGTTTTTGTTAATCTAAAGTTGTATTTTGCCTGAATCTCTTTTACTGCACCATTCATAAAATATTCGAACCAAAGCGGGTAAATTAAGCAAGTCAAATATACTCGGCCTGTATATATATTAATAACACCTAAAAGGAGAGATAGTTGTGAGTTGGTTTTTCTTCAGTTCTTGAACTAATTCAGATATAGAGTGGCGCAGTCTATAAATATAAATTTACTCTATATTTGTATTAGAAATCGACTAGCAACTATTTTTTTGTTTAAGAACATCGTAGTGACTAACATGTCGGATCCAAAGTGTAGATTGAGAAGAAGTAGGATCCAACAACAGCTTCACAGCTTTCTTTATATAATCTATCCAATAAAAAATGTCTTTTGATGTAATACTTGTCTCTTTCCAATAAACCTTTATCTGGCAGAAATGGAATGACTGGCAAGACATGATTTATCAAACTCAAAGAAATGTATATAAATTTTGTGTCTACTAAAGCTTGTGCAGATAAACTTGTCTGCATATAATACATGAGATTGAAAGAATAAGGAAGCCCATAAACTCCAGGTTGACAAAGAGGAGGAAGATAAATAATATGCAAACCAAATGGAAGGAGGCTTGAAGATTAAGAACATGCTAAAGAATGACAAATTTTTCACACAAATGTTTGATATACATAATGGACACTGATAAAGATATGCTATTGCAATCCAACGTATTGCTAATGCAATACAGTAACCCAACACTGTATTAGATGATCATTTCGTATGCCAGCACATTTCCAGATACATCACACCCTTTTTTTCATGTGACTCTGATCCATGAAATGCATACATGGTAAGGAATTCTTCTCTATTTTTTTTAATTTTATATTTTTTTGTAATTTTTTTTTTTTTTACATAATGCATAAACTTTTGCTCTAGAAGACAAATGCTGAACTTTTCCAAGAAGACACTTCACACCGCCAATAAGTAGAGGAAATTGTTTCACATCAAGCAATGAAATTTCTCTCCCACTTATAGACAATCATAAACATCCATGCCCCCACAGTGGAATTCAAAAATCCATAGCCTGTTGGTTGGAAAACAGGTAGACTAATCAATCAGCCAACTAGACTGGAAAATTATAAATTAATGAACTAAATAAGCTCTGAGATGAGGTACAATCTTGGGATAAAAAAACAATAAAAAGACTCATGTTCATTATTCTAGAATTCCCAGGCTATATTGACTTCCAAAACTTTACAAAGAGAACTTGTAGCAGATTTTATCAGGCAGTCAATTTTCTAAGCTTTATAAATATCTGTGTAGAGTTACTTACTCTTTCATTGGCAATTCTGCTTTATGCAGTAAGAACTCAGAAGATTTTAAAAACAAGATTTCTGGGATTATTTTGTTGCCAATGGCCCTTTAAATCAACTCAGATGAACTTCTTCCTCTTCAAATATTCCTCTGCCTGATAAGTTAGAATTATTAACAAAAGATTTTCCTATGGATATTGAGCAAATAATTTTGCAATATACACAGGAAATTCTTCATATCAGGAACCTCAGAAGAAAGATATTATCAAAACAGTTCATTATGTACACAGCTGGTGCTCTAGATTCTCTTCTAAAATTAACTGCAACTTCTAAAGCATGAATTCATTTATTAAATCTGCTTTCCTCTCTAACAGTCACAACTTTAATTTCATCTCAAAACTGATAGCAGCCTTCATCCTCCTGAAAAAGACACACTTGGAGTTTTCTTTGGGAGGATGAAGGTTGTAGCTATCAGTTTTTGCCAGTCTTATATGTCAAATAAATCTTCAAGTCATCCTCTATCCAGTTTGCAAACAGCCTTCATCATTTCTCACTCTCCTAATCATAAACTTCTTCCTCTTTTCCCAGTCAAGAGGTTATGGAATTTCTTATGAGCAGGTAGGTAGATCTGCACAGGTTCATTAGAAGGATACCAAGACTGCATTAAATTCTTCAAGTCTTGCCAATCACACCATTTCAACAAGACACAGGTTTCACTGGAAAAAGTCAAGTGCTATATCAGAGCCATTGTTTACCAAATACATTACATAGAAAAAGCTATACAGGTCTTATTCATAAACCAAATAGGAACAAGTGCTTAAAGCTTTACCAGTTTGTGGAAGTTATGTTAATTAATGCCTATTATTAATGTTTTAGCTAATTTTTTAAGAGAAATTTCAGTGTAATTATCTTTGACCTAATGGCATTACAGTTTAAGTTTTCCTCTTGCATGTCATCTCTGTCCTGGCTAGTAAACCATTTCACTTGGAGCCAGCTCTCCTATTCCATAATTGCCAGGATATTCTGTCCTGGGTCATTGATATCTCTAACTGGACAGTTTGGAGGCCCTTTTCAATAAGGGCATTCATGTTAAATGGGATCTAAGATGTGCACTTGGTTCCGTACACAGGGCATCTCATCACTTGTCCAAACCATCTAAAGCTGGCGCTCGGTTATTTTAACAGCAATAGATCTAACTTTAAAATCCCACAGGATGAGTTCATTATACCCTTTATCCAGCATGATAATGCCTCTGGCCCACCTCAGCATCTTCATCTCAGTGGAATACTCTTCCCTTTTTATCCTTTCTGTACTCTCAAAAAATACTATTACATTTCTGTTAATATATCCTCAACAAACTATAACTAAATAATACCAATAAGGCACTATATGATTGTATCAAAACCATAAACACTTTCCATTCATTCCTAATAATACTTGTATTTGTACCTAGCTATCTCTGGTTTTCAATTCTTTCCAACAGCATTTCTCCTTAACACACTCCTGCATTTCCAGAGATGCAACTTTTAATTTTTACTAAATGTAATTTTTACTTCCTGCTGCAGTCATCCCTGAAGATGCATCTCACCACTACCATACACCTCACATCTGTTATATCTTTACCTTGGTATGCGCCATTGTTATATCTTTGTCTGTCATAGCTTGAATTTAATCTTTTATATGCGTGTTCTTCTGCTTATATCTCTTATATCATTTATCTTTTTCACAGTTGTATCTATTAACACAATTAGGCCAATTTTTAGAATGATTACATATATTAAATAAATTGACAAAGGATTGACTTCTGAATAGAGTCCGATCCTCAGCAATAATGGTCTGGAGTTATCTCCTAATCGGGTTCTGGCAATATTTATTTGTTCAAGCTGCGCCAGCCAGATCCCTAGGTTAGAAATTCCTTTTAACCAAGAAGTAACTCTCAGAAAATATACACAGTAAATCAATCTATTAATTACTCCTTAAACAATTTTATCTATCTCTCTTAAAACACTTTAGATTGCAGTCATGGTCTCTTTCATATATTTCTCTCCCGCTCAGATTCAAATATTAGCAAGCGGTGCATTGGATTCAAATCAAGGCACAAAACAGGTTAAGATAATCAAGATACGTTTATTAGATTCAAAGGATTACACATTTACAATAAAAACACTCGATAGGAATAGAGTTATTCCAAGTTCTATCGTTAGACATATCAACTGTAATTCACATATCACATCTAAGTATAGGCTCATTTCACTACACAAAATTCTAGCTAGCATCCCTTAAATATCTTTACTATCTTACACATATTCTTAAAACATTCACATCGATAGCTCTATAGATCATTACTTATGGCAAATTAACTACTACTCATTCAGACAAATATTAAAGAAACAGCTATTTGGTTCTTAACACTGGTATCTAAAATCTCACTATAGTCCTTCATACAAGTTTAGAGTTATATAACCTAACATCTCGTTTCTTCCATGACACATTATTCCATTCTTTGTTAACAAAGGAATTATAAAGGGTTTTATATTACCACATTCCTGTAACTTATTCCATCTATCCTTTCTTTATAATTTCTGTCTGAATGATCGATCTCATCCTTCGTGATTATAACTCACGGCTAGGTTTGGCCTTCTTTGTTCTGTCCTTTCATCGCATTCTCGACTGGAAACAGCATGGATTGAATCGATGCATGTGGTGGACACATGTGGCGGCCAGTTTCTTCAGGCTTACTCGGAAAGTAAGCCTGAAGAAACTGGCCAGAAAGTAAGCCTGAAGGTACCCAACATTTCTTCGTCTATTCCTTCCCTCCCGACATTGCGAAACGACAACGACAGCAGAGAATAGCTGCCTGCTATCAACTGAACTCGAACTGGAACTCATCCCGACTCCACCGGAACTTTTTCAACAACTTCAGATGAAAAATCCTAAAAAAGCCCTGAACAGGTGGGGGGGGGGGACAAACCCGTTTTATACCTCGTATCTCTAGCACCCTCTTTCACTCAAAACTTTCTACCCAACTCCTGGTTCATTCCTATCTTCCTGGAATCTTCCGTACGATCGCCGCGTCTTCCCGGAAAAACAATGTGCGCATGCCGTTCGCACGTAAGCAAATTGCCATGGGCTACAATTTATCCGAGGTTGTCGTTAATGGACTCTGATCCTTCTTTATTATGCTCTAACATATATCTTATAGAGAAACTTCTTATATTATAATCCTTTTTACAAAAAAAATTACCTTTTTTTCACTTTTAATTAATATTACAAAAAATTTGTATTAGTACAATTCTTTAAACAAAATTGGTATTATCTTCACTTATTTACAAGCATTTCCCCTTTTAGTTTTTTCTTTTTCTCGTTAAATTCTGAATGAGATATTTCTTAGTAAAAATATTTTCATTCAAAATTCAACACATCCACTTGAATCACTATCTCAGTAGAGCCTCCGTAGCTCAGTCAGTATAGACGAAGCCCTTTGGTCAGAGAGACCTGGATTCGATTCCCATCCATGACGTGAGGTCTCTTTCAACTAAAGGTGATTTAGCCAATCTCATACAGAGGTAGAGGGTTTTTCCTCCCAGAAACTCGGGTTTTTCATCCCTCAAAACAGGCAAATCGACTCTGTAAACACATGCTGCTACAGTCAAAAATACATACTTAATCCCTCATTAGGAGGGCTCAACCAGTCCTAAAGGGCAGTCGAGGAATGGGAAGAAATCCCACATGAATAAAATAAAAAACTATCTCAGTCACATTTTTAACTTCCATTTACATGATATGCTTTCTCTTCTCCCAACAAACCTTTCTAGTCATATTTTCCACATTATCTTTTTCAGAACACAAATCTCATGCTTTCCATTCAGATGCAACTCATTTGCAGCAAGAAGTAAGCTACTCTCAAATTTATTCCATATATTCATGAACTCAATGCCTCTCTTCCTATATCCTAGCTACCGTACCATTCTATAGTAAACAAATTACTCCTACCTCAATGAAATTTAGACATCCACACAATCAAGGCTTTGCTTCCTCACTATCATACCTCAGTAATCTACTCAAAATGCTCTCCTTTTATATTCTTCCATTTTAATGTCTTTAAATTCCACACCACATCATTACAGTCCAGATATAGGGCCAAATATTTGATTTGATTGGGTTTCTTGGGGATGTAGGAGTAGTGGAGAAAATTCAGAGGCAAGGGACTAAATGATAACTGATCAGCAGAGTGCTCCTTATGAGAATGAAATTTGTAGGTTAACAGTTTAGGTGATAAGTAGAAAAGACAGGATATGATAAAAACATAAATTACTAATGAATACATTCTAAAATAATTTAAAAAAAAAAAATGATTGGACAAAAGAGAATAAAGTGGATTACCCCTGGAGGTTGTGTAGAATGTTATTCACAAGGATGTAAGGACAAGATGTTGTGCTTGGAAAATGGTAAATGAATGAAATGACTTGGCTGAGGTCTCGAGAGCTTGATACATGAATGGCATTAAGGAGAGGTATGACAAGAATTATGTTAATAATGATTAGTGTAAGCCTTCCAAAATGAGTCTTCAAACATCAAGCAGACTCTCATGTAATAATATTATTATTACTACTTGTAGATCTTGAAAGTTTATTTTTCGCTTGGTTAGACTATAATAAATTTAGTTTAATCCTTTATCCAAGTATGAGTAATGCCCTAAAATTTGAGTTAAAAGCCAATGACATTATAAAAGGGGCACTCCTAAAATAGGCTAAATAGCCAAAAAAATCCATTTTTATCTTGCTTAGTACTAAGTAATGGTCACTTCCAATTTTGAATCCCCTGTACACTCTTGTATCCTGAACCAGCCCTTATGATATCACTATCAACAATGATGTAGTCAATGAGGCTTTTCTTATTTCTTGTGTCTTCTCTCCATGTGAACTTGCACATCTTTATGTTGAAACATGGTGTTAGTAATGACTAGTCCATGTCCTGAGCAGAAGTGCAGGAAATACTTACCATTATTATTAGTTTTGCCCTTTTCTCGAAATTTTCCCAAAATGTTCCTATATGCCTGGTGAGATTCCATTTCCCCTGTGTTGTTCAGGTCTCCAACAAAGACCACTTTTTCCATTTTCTTTATGTCAGTTGTCTGTTCTAATGACTCAAAAAAATTCCTCCACTTCTTCCTTAGAAGAACCATCTGTAGGACCATAGGCACAAATAAGTTTCATTGTCCATTTATCCATTTTGAACTTTGCCTACATCACTCCACTTGCAACTGTCTTCCAATCAAGAAGCTTATTATCATGTTTGGTGTCGAATGCTATTGCTACTCCTTCCTTTTCTTGATCATTATTGCCCGAAAATAGCATCCTGTACTTATTTAGAATCATCTCACCTGATTTTGTCTTCTTTGTCATTGTAAGCCAATTATGTCCACATGGTACTTTTCTAATTCTTCTGCAAGTTTGACTTTCTTTCCATTAATATTCCTTATATTGATGGTTCCCACCTTTAGTTCTGATTTTGGGTTTATTCTTCTTCAAGATGTTGAGTTATTTTTCCATAATTTTAAAACAATACTGATTAATAATAAACACTATTTCAATTAGTCTTTTTATAAAAACTGACATGATGTCATATTGGTTTTTGATCCAGCCAGATGTTATGTACAAAATCATCACATCCAAATTGTTTAACAAATTTTTCTGCTTGAGTCTTCAAGATTGGACCATCTATGTATGGAGAATCCAACACTTTTTTGCATAACGAAACATTGAAGCAATGCATCACGACTTTTGTAAGCATGCATTTTCTAAATTTTTTTGTTTTGGTTATGTTGTTTTCCAGTGTCGATATGTAAATATCTTTATTCTTCCAGAATGTCGATACTGTTGAAGAAAACAAATAACTTTATACATGCTTCAACATTTTTTGCACCACATTCTAATTCACAAATAATTTATACTTTTTCATGAACCAAGATACTCTCTTTTAGTAGTCATGTTTCCATTGGAAGTGTTCACTTTTAGCTAATTCTACAGTTGTGACAGTGGTTGGGTAAAGTGAGGGAGGAGGATTAGAGGTAGGTAGTGAGGGGTGGTTCCCAAGGACAAGATCAGGTTATAAACCGACCTGTCATCTAATGCAAGCAGTCATAGAAGCTAAGGCACTCCTTTTATTTTTGTTTATTTCAGGAATTCAGTATTCCCTGAATTTCTTGAACAATTAAAAATATTTGCATAGTTACAGAATTTGTATGGTATATCGATGTAGTGCTCGTTATAAACGTGAGCAACTGTATTGGAATATGTATAAATTAATTTCATTATGGCTTTTTTTTTTTGCTTATTACAACCATGATCTGTTATTTCTGTGCTCGTTACAACAAAGTTTGAATGTAATATGTTTGCAGTAGCAAGGGAAACTGTTGATATCAGGATGACAACTTGATCTATAGAATGGAGAGGATCTTTTGGAGCAGATATAAAAATTTTGGAACATCCAGACTACAAACTGATTGTTATAAATTATTTCTGTTGGTTTTGGACCTTAACTTTTCTATACAGTAATGTATTTAGATTAATTATGAAAATGATGACATTATAAAAGGGGGCACTCCTATTTTCTTATTTCTTGTGTTCTTTCCATGTGAACTTGTGCACATCTTTATGATATCTGTATAATTTTTATAAATTAGTCATTAATTTTTTTTTTTTTTTTTAGTGGTTGAGATTTTTTCCCCTCCTTCCTGATCTCACAAATTAATATAAGATGTGTAGACAGTTGTGTGGTGTAGATTGCGCTCCTGTGAGGAATCATTAGACTTCAAGGATCTACAAGTAGTATATCATGTGGTGGAGTGCATTAGGAAAAGTCATTCAAGGGATCCTCTTCAAGTGCATCCTACCTTCTTGTTTTCATGAATTTTATTATTAGTCTTTCATATTACATTATAATAAATTTAGTTTAATCCTTTATCCAAGTGTGAGCAACAAAGTTTGCTCCTGAAAGTATCTTCAGGATGAAAAGGTGGAGCAAGCTAACATCACTCCTATCTCAGTATCTCCCATAATGCAAAACACATATCCTTGAGGATAAGCATAATGTCATGCATTAAGGGAAGGACCACTACCCAGACTAGCTTCGACCTTTATTGAGGTCTCTTCACTGGGAGCCAGGCCCAAGTGGAGACACCAGGCAGAAGCATTACCAAGGTCATCTCTACCTACAGGAGTTGCCAAACGGTGTGCCACCTTTTTATTAAATTACTCTGGATTTAGAGAAAGATGTTGAAAGTTTATTTTTTGCTTGGTTAGACTATAATAAATTTAGTTTAATCCTTTATCCAAGTGTGAGCAAACAAAGATTGCATCTGAAAGTATCTTCAGGACTGGAGTACATGTGTAGAGGCTTAAGTGTTGTGAGGACATCATGTTGGAGGCTTAATGGATTTTTTACAACGCTCAAAAAGAATTAAAATAGAATTTAATACTTCCTATATTTCGTCCTAGTCACTAGGACATCTACGTGGATTACAAAAACAATTAATGTAACATATACACAAATAACAAACAATACTAAGCCCAACCACGTGGGTGACACTGAAGTCCTATCTAGGTAGAGCGCCCTCTAAGGGCAGTAGTAGGTGGCCTGGAATGTAAAGTGGGAACTCTGGTGATGAGTGTTTCCCAAATCTTCGGATGCTTAATGCAACCATATTTATTGAGATTTGGTTGGTTTCTGAGAGCTGCTGCTGCTTCTAAGAAAAGTCTCTCTTTCTTGAATTTGCTGTGGTGGAGCATGGTGGTTTTCTTCCATGATACCCTGTGGGTGGTGTCCAAAGCATGGTCAGCCAAGCCTGAATGGCCATAGTTGTGTTTGAAGATGTAAGACTTGTGTTCCTCTAGACGGATGGATGCTGATCTGCCTGTCTGTCCAAAGTACACCAGCTTACAGGAACAGGGCACTTTGTAAACTCCGGGGAATGGGGGAGGAGTTGATTATTTTTTTGATACTGTGATCGCTGTAGCCATTGGAGAGGAAAGTGCTGTGTATGTTGTTAAGCTCAGTAGTGAGGGTGGTTCCACTGGAACAACTGTTCCACTGGCATCATTAAAACTCTTACCAAGAGAGCCCACAATCTTTGTTCCAGTGGAACCGCCCTCACTACTGAGCTTAACCACATACACAGCACTTTCCTCTCCAATGGCTACAGCGATCACAGTATCAAAAAAATAATCAACTCCTCCCCCATTCCCCGTCCTTCTCGTCAACAAGATTTTAAAAATGCCATCGCCATACCCTACATCCGTGGCACATCCGAAAAAATAGCCAAGATACTAAAACAGTACAACCTACACACAGCATATAAGCCCCACCGCAAACTTGCTATCCTTATCCGTTCTACGAAAGATCAGCTCCCTCCTCTCTCTCTGCCCGGAATTTACAAAGTACCCTGTTCCTGTAAGCTGGCATACTTTGGACAGACAGTCAGATCAGCATCCATCCATCTAGAGGAACACAAGTCTTACATCTTCAAACATAACTATGGCCATTCAGGCTTGGCTGATCATGCTTTGGACACCACCCACAGGGTATCATGGAAGAAAACCACCATGCTCCACCACAGCAAATTCAAGAAAGAGAGACTTTTCTTAGAAGCAGCAGCAGCTCTCAAAAACCAACCAAATCTCAATAAATACGGTTGCATTAAGCTTCCGAAGATTTGGGAAACACTCATCACCAGAGTTCCCACCTTACATTCCAGGCCACCTACTACCGCCCTTAGAGGGCGCTCTACCTAGATAGGACTTTGTCACCCACGTGGTTGGGCTTAGTATTGTTTGTTATTTGTGTATGTTACATTAATTGTTTTTGTAATCCCCGTAGATGTCCTAGTGACTAGGACGAAATATAGGAAGTATTAAATTTTATTTTAATTCTTTTTGAGTGTTGTAAAAAATCCATTAAGTCTCCAACATGAGGACTGGGGTAAGGTAGTACAATACCGGGAAACTCGTTGCAAAGGTCCCACTGAAGAGACCTCAATAAAGGTCGAAACTAGTCTGGGTAGTGGCACTTCCTTAATGCATGACATTATACATCTGCAAGGAGATGTGTTTTGCATTATGGGAGATACTGAGATAGGAGTGATGTTATCTTGCTCCACCTTTGCAACGAGTTGCTGGGATGCTGCTGAATAAGAAGACAGCCAGCAACATCCTACAAAGGTATGTCCGAATTTTTCCTCCTATATATTTTTCATATATATATCTGTCTATATAAAACATCAGTAATGCCCTAAAATTTGAGTAAAAATCAATGACATCATAAAAGAGGCATTCCAAAAAAAAAAATAGCCTAAATAGCCAAAAATAATAATATTTACTTAGAGGAGTAAAATGGGAATTTGCCCAGAAATAATACCTAAGATAAAAATGAATATCATGTAGAAAAGAACAAAATATTTAAAAAAAAATTAAAGTTGAGCAGTTTTTACAAATAAACTGTACACTCAACTATAGAAACATTATTGAAAAAAAGTTGCAGCAGTTCGAAAACAAGAACCAAACCTTGTGGTCTAACTGGCAAACTCTGAAAAAGAACATTGATTGATTCAGGTAGGGAGGTACATGGTGAAGTTGTCTGCAAGGATTGAAAAATAAGAATACCATGGTGGACACAAGAAGTTGAAGAAGCAGTCCTGGTAAAGAAGAAAGTATACAAAAAATTCCTTGCAAATAATTCATCAGATGCCCTAAAAGAATACAAAGAAAAATGTAAGAGAGCTAAGCTATGTGTAAAAGTAGCTAAACAAAAGTCATGGGAAGACTTTGTAAGAGTATGGAAAATAAACATCAGGAAGATGGCAAAATGTTCTGGAGACTATTGAAGAAACTTAGAAATGGAGAAAAGAGTACTGTAAAAGGAATCAAAGATGATAAAGGTGACATGAAAAACAGAAGATAAGGATATCCGAGATGTCTGGAGTAATTAATTTGAAAGACTGTTAAATGAACCAAGCAGTGACAGAACCATACTATAAAATTTAGAAGAGGAATGCTGAGGAGTATATATCACTACATGAGGTAGAAAAAGCCGTCAAAAACTTGAAATGTCAAAAGGCAGCTGGAGTAGATGATATTCGATCAGAAATGTTTAAGTATGAAGGTATAAGTTTTGCAGTGGCTGCACAGCATAATTCAGAAAGCCTTTTTAGAAGGTCAAATTCCCAATGATTGGAGTAGAGCTCTCATAGAAACCAAGTATACAAAAAGGGAATAAAGCTGAATGTGAGAATTACAGAGGAATTTCTCTGCTAAGTGTTCCATGCAAGATTTATGCAAGAATATTTGAAAAGAGGTCGAGAAAGACTGTGGAAGAGAAACTTGGAGAAAAACAAGCTGGGTTCAGGCCAAATAGAGGTTGTCAAGGTGTGATTTTCAATTTAAGACAAATAGTTGAAAAATTGTGAGAATATGACAAGGATCTGTACTTAATTTTGTAGATCTGGAAAAGGCATATGATAAGGTGCCCAGAGAAAAGCTTTCCAAAACATTACAAATATACAGGGTGATTCAGAACTCTTGGGCCAAACTTTAAGGGGTGATAGAACACACCTAAACAAGCACTTTTCATCATACAATGCATGGTCCGAACTCAAGCGGTGAAGCGCTAAAAGGACGCTTTTCAGTGAACACTTATAAGTGCTGGTTTTTGCAGTTGTTATTTCTACTATGGAGTGCAAAAAGGATGGATTCTTTCACAAATCAGGAGAAGGCTGACATGCATTTCATTTACAGAGCTGTGGACGAGGGGATGCGAGGGAAGCCCAAACACTGTACTGAGAGCACTTTCCGACCAGACGAGTGCCTGATCGTAAAACCTTTCAGCGATTGCAATAGTATCTGTGCGAAATGAGCTCCTTTGTCAGCGGCATGCAGGATACAGGGCGTGCAAGGAGTGCGAGGATGCCATGTGTCACAGAGGAAATTCTACGTAGGGTTGCAGATTGTACCAAATGTAGCACGCGAGCAATTTCCCCATGCCGTACGTGTGCACCAATCGACAGTGTGGCAAGTTCTACGAGACGAACAATTACACCCCTACCATGCACAGAGGGTGCACGCCTTGACACCTGCAGATTACTGGCCTCGTGTGGATTTTGCACAGTGGTTCCTGCAGCAGACTGCAGTGCAGCCGGACTTTTATGCATGTCTTATTCACTGACAAATGCACCTTTACACGTGAGGGCGAGCAGAAATCCACACGCCACATGTCCACATTTGCATCAGTGGCGTTTCTCCATAAATATTTGGGCTGGAATCCTACATGACCATTTGATTGGCCCATACCTTCTGCCAGCATGACTGAATGGGAGAATGTACCTCGTATTTTTACAAGAGGTCTTGCCAGAATTACTGAACCCTGTTCCAGAAAACATTCAAACATGTATGTGGTTCCAACACAATGAAGTGCCACTCCATTTCAGCGTGGATGTGCAGAATGCCTTGGATGCAACATTTCCAGGACGATAGATTGGTTGAGGTGGTCCCATCGCTTGGCTGCCACAATCGCCCAATCTCTCATGTCTGGACTCTTTTTATGGGACCATATGAAAAGCCTGATCTATGATAGCCCCATTAATTCCAATGAGGACCTTATTGCCAGGATTTCCATTGCTGCTGCCGCTGTACAAGAACTGCTTGGTGTTTTCGCCAATGTATGCCAATCATTACGTCGAAGGTGTGAAGCCTGCATTAATGTTTGCGGTTGCTCTTTTGAGCAGTTTCTGTAATTTGTTCAATAAAATTCTTTAATTTGTGTTCCGTAATTTCTGCAATTGTTTCAAATCTCCTCTGTCATTCTTATGTTTCTTCATTTCCTGACACAGTACTTGCTATAGTTCGCCCACCGTTTGTAGGTCCCTGTTTCGCGTCTTTCCAAGAATAGTCGATTCATGCTGAAGGGGAGAAAGAAATGAAGGACGTCCGAATTGGTCGCCAACACGAAATTACGTGCTTTATAGGTAAAATTTTCCAACTGTTATACAAGCAACATAGTTAACTACAATAATCATAAAAGAGAAGTTAATTTTCCGACCAGTAATAATAAACAACTCATCCCACAATACAGATACGGACTGATTACCCTATTATCAGAATGGGTTCTCCTTTTTCTGAGATGCACAGAAGTGTCGAGGGACACACCTCTAATTGGTGGGCAAACTATAACCCCTAGCGCTTCACCACTTGAGTTCAGACCATGCATTGTATGACGAAAAGTGCTTGTTTAGGTGTGTTCTATTACCCCTTAGTTTGGCCCAAGAGTTCTGAATCACCCTGTATATGGTGAATGAAACATTATGCAGAGCAATACATAGTCTATATTTAAGTTGACAGTCAGCAGTTAGAATTGTAGGAAATACAGGAAGATGGTTTGATATAAAATCATGGATAAGACAAGGATGCACATCATCTCCACTCTTATTCATCATCTATATGGTTCATATCATGAAAGAGAGTGGCATCATGCCTGATGTTAGAATTGGAGATGTCAAACTTAGCTCTTTGCTTTATCTATATGATGTTGTACTCCTAAACCTTGCCGGCCTGGTTGGCCGAGTGGTTAGCATATCCACTTTCCAGCCAAAAGCTGCAGGTTTGAATCCTGTTGTTGGCATGGATGTTTGTGATTGTCTGTGAAAATAGTGGTGGCAGTAGATGGCGCTGATGTAAGTGATGATGAAGGTAGTTTATGGTTAGTGGAATGGTGGGAATGGAGAACTGTAGAGCATGTGGCCTCCCTCAATGAATCTTTGGACTCCCTGGAGGTGTTATGTAATAATAATATAAACACATCTAGTGCATGTCTCCAGTATTCTTTAACTAAACTGAATAACAGCTGTAACATATTTGGCATGAAAATCAGCAATAAAAAGACCAAAACTATGAAAATAGGCAGGAATATAGAAAACTTTAGCTGCATCTGAATGGAGATCCTATAGAACAAGTAAAATAATTCAGCTATTTAGGCACAGTTTTTAGTGAAGAAGGCAATTTATATCTAAAAATAGATAACAGAATAAGCCAAGCTGGTAAGGTGGGTGGGTAGCCAGCCGAAAAAGTTATATGGAATAAGAGACTAATTAGCTAAAACACTAAACTAGCAGTTTACAAGACAGTGTTCAAACCAGTTTTAAGTTATGCCTCTGAGAGTTGGGTTAAAAATAAAATACTTGATCAAAGACTAGAGATCACAGATATGAGGGTTCTGAGAAAAATTAGAAGAATGAACCAATGGCATCAATGGCAGAATCATATTAAAAATGAAGATATTAGAAAGAATTTGACACTATTAGCATTCAAGAATGTGTCAGCATAGCTAATCTAAGGTGATATGAACTTAAATAGAATGGGTGAAGAAAGGTTAGCAAAACTGGTGTTTGATGTCAAGATGGCAAGAAAAACACTCAAAGGCAGACCAAGGTCTAGTGGATTGATTTGGTCAGAAGTGTCTTAGAAACACGAAATGTTAGATATAACAATATTGGAGTGCTCACAAGTAATAGATTGACTGGGGGGAAAACTGTTTATAGGAGATTAATAATAATGCAAAAATAATCATGTAGTGCTGTCATAGTAACCTGAACACCCCCTTGGGAATACATATCAGGAAATTGATGATGATGATAAATTGTGTTTAATATTAAGTGTATTGCTTTATACAAGCATATTCATACAAATAATATCCCAATATGTAATTATATTATTTTTCTCTCTCTCTAATACTTCTATTTTTTTTTAATATATCTTTTATTGAGTATTGAGAATTAAAGAAATAGAAGATAGATTTAACTCATCACTGACACAGTGTGCAATGGTTATAATGAGAACGTCCCATCATCTGTCCTGTGGTGCTCATTATAAACAAGTTCGACTGTACTTTGGACAAACTTGATCAACAGCAAAAACCCATCTGGAGGAACAAAGAAGTTATGTTCGTTAGCTACACTACAGTCATTGTGGAGTACCAGACTATGCCATGGATACAGATTATCAGATGCTATGGAGGGAACTGCCCTTTTACACAGAAGCAAATAAAAATCTGAGAAACTATTTCTATAATCCACCTCACCAATAACAAGTCTTCAAGTTTAACAAATTTGGCTGCCTCACTCTGCCAAAAATCTAGGAGAATCCTATTTGAGATTTTCAGTGGATCCATCAGTGCACCCAGTGAGGGCACCAGCAATGAATGTAGGATCTCACATTTCACACTCAACTTATGTTTACCTCGCAACTGGGAGGCAAACAGGATGTGTGTGTGCTTAGATGCACATGCTTAGTGTATTTCTTTGTACTCATGAAGATGCATTGTTAATCAAGGATAAATACTATTAATAATTTAATCAGATAAATAAATTTAGTTATCTATCTCTAGAAGTGTTTTCTGCTCTAAACAATAACATCAGATTCTGGAATATAGTATATTCAAGTTACTTAAATATAAAGAGCCAATAAGCTTCATTTCGGAGATATAAACATTATTTAAATTAAGGGGATATTAAATCCCACATTGTTTTAAAACCGAATAAGAAACTCAAAGATTGGAATCAGAGAGTTTCATTCCAAATATAGTATAGTAAACTATAATAGTATTGGTGACTATTAGCGTGAGCTAATGCACGTAGTCCAAGTACGTAGTACAAACTCGGGCAACTCGTAGCAAAGGTGGTAAGTTCTGATGGCTATTCTTGGTATTTTCCATAATGTAAAACACATTTCCTAGGAAATGTATGCTGTTATTACATTATGGTGGGAGGTCACTACCCAGACCAGTTTCAGGCTTTATTGAGGCTTCATCAGTAAGTAGCTAGACCAAATTAATACCAAAGGGTATAGCGAAACGAACTTATATACTCTGCTATACGAGTTGTCAAAAAGGTGCACCCATTAAGTTGCTTAAATATAAAAAAGCCAATAGGCTTCATTTAGGTGATATAAACATTATTACTTAATGGGTGCACCTTTTTGACAACTTGTATAGCAGAGTATATAGGTTCTTTTCACTATACCCTTTGGTATTAATTTGGTCTAGCTACTCACTGATGAAGCCTCGATAAAGGCTGAAACCGATCTGGGTTTCACCTCCCACCATAATGTAATAACAGCATACGCTTCCTAGGAATTGTGTTTTACATTATGGAAAATACCAAAAATAGCGATCAGAACTTTACCACCTTTGCTACGAGTTGCCTGAGTTTGTACTAAGTACTTGGACTACATGCAAAGTATCGGCGACTACTAGCTCACACTAGTAGTCGCCGATACTTTTATAGTTTACTATACTATATTCGGCATGAAACTCTCTGATTCCAATCTTTGAGTTTCTTATTCGGTTTTAAAACAATGTGGGATTTAATATCCCCTTAATTTAAATAATGTAGTATATTTAATACTGTCTGCTTTCTTTCATAGTTATATATTTAAACAGAAAAGATAATTCTTTATACAATATAATATAAATCAATTCACATTTTTAGGGAAAATGAATTTTCACTTAAAATTTTTTTAAATTTAATTTTTTAAGCCTATTTCAACTTTGAGAAATCAACATTTGAATGTCACATATAATCAGCACTTTACCAGCATTCCTTTTGGCTGAGACTTCATATTATTATTCAAGAAATTCCAAAAGATACAGTCAGCATATCTGACTTGATTATTCACTCTAGAAATTTAATATGGAAAATCAGCAATAAAGAGATCAAGGGTACAGCTATGGAAGTACTCCCCCCACCACCATCATTCCTCACAGTGGTATCACAGTAGTGCCTCTAATACCAATCATCCCCACGCTTCAGTGTATCTTAGATATGTCAAAAAAAATTTGTAATCCAGCTGTTAATGAACTTATTCTCTTCCTGCAACAAATGAACAATCTTAACCAATAATTATATTTACTAGATGTGAAATCCAAAGGTTGTTTACTTTTCTTAGATACATTAATGAAGTAAACTGAGTGGCTCACTGATATATATTCTCAGTGTACTAATGCAACTCTGCATCATCCTTAAAACACAGGAAGACATGCAAACACCCTTCACTGTAAGTCATTTGTTAAAAGATTTTGTGTGCAAATTAAGTTACCTTCCATTTCATATGAAGAAACATATACTGTCACATATACTTTCCTTTTTTTTTTTTTTTTTTTTTTTTTTTTGTAATGAACAAAATCACAATCCATGGGAATCTAAATCTCATTTCTTACAACACCTAACCTATGATACAAATGAATATTTCAGGTTGCTTGTATGTTTTTAAGCAAATATATAAAATCATGCATTATATTTTACAAAAACATAAATTACATAAGCAATCTTTTGTGCATAACCTGCCAAGGGCTATACCAGATATTACTAAGTTTAATACAATATTTTATGAACAGTTTACGATCAACATTTTTCCAAATATCTAATCAGCTCTTATTTTTCTTACCTATCTATATCTGTCGTCAATCTAGGTTTTTTTCCCTGCTACTATTGCTTCACACATATGTAACTCATTTTTCATTCCCCATTCTACACGACCATACTATCTTAGATTAGCTCTGTTATACATTCTTGAATACTAACAATGCCAAGTTCTTTTCTGATAACCTTGATTTTAACACACTTCGGCCAATGTTAGTGCCCCTTATTTACTTCACTCACATCAGCAATTTCATTCTTTGCTCAACTATTTCACTTCTAAATTTTCTTCTAAATGTAACAATCCAATGCACAGATTCAAAAAAGTGGAAATATATTTCAAACCAATTTTAATTTATGAACTAATACAAGTGACAGTACAATCCAATATGATGAATAAATTTCATATATAAAAAATAATATAGATAACTTTATAAAATATAATATGCATACAAGCTGTATATATTAAATTATTTTATGAATAATTAAGCACAAAAAAAAATCCAGACTTACCCCTCAATTCCTGTTGATTCAACACCCCACGCCAGCGACAAGCATTTTACTATCTATTAAATAAACACATAAATGACCACAACCCATGCCAGCAACAAGCATTTTACTATCTATTAAATAAACACATAAATGACCACAATAACATATAAATGAAATGTTCAATATGTCAAAATATACTGTAATAAAGCAATCCCTTTCTAATGTCAATAAATTCATCCTTAAAAAGAGCTCTTTACAAATTCAGCATATATTACACATGCCAAGATAATATAATCCTTCACTTAAGCATGTGTAAACAAACTTTGCACATGAAGCATCTTCATGACTAGGTTATTGACTACATCGATTGCCTCAGTGTCCCATAATGAAAAGCACACTTCCTTTTTGGATATGTATATGTCTATACATTATGGGAAGGACAACTACCCAAACCAGTTTCAACCTTTGAGGTCACATCACAGGGAACCAACCACACCCAGAAAAATACAAAGGCTCAATTAATGCAGAAATCAAAATCCATTTGCTTAGATTCAGGTAAAAGATTAAACAAGACATAATTTCTTGGAAAGTATAATTTACATTGTAATCAAGTGAAAAAACTTTCTATAAATTCTGTGTATAAAAATAACTATTTCAATAAAAAATATGTGAATGTATTCCAAACTATATGGTTGGGAAAATGTTATTATTATTATTATTATTCAGGCCTTCATGGAGTCAAAAGACTCATCGTGGGAGGTCCTTCCTAAGAACATAAAGTCTGTCAAGACTCATCGAGGGGAGATCCCCCCCCTAAGAAACACAAAGTCTATCATACCTCTCCTTAAACTCATTGACCGTTCTCACTCTCACCACTCCATCAGGCAATGCATTCCACGGCTCAACCACCCTCCACGCAAAGAAACCACTCCTCACCCTCTTGCTCACAGTTTCCTTTCGTAACTTCCAGGGATGGCCTCGTCATCATTCCTTCCCGCTGTTCGACCAAGCGAAAGAACTCCCCAGTGTCAACCCTGTAACCACCTCTCAACAGTTTAAAAGTATCAATCATATCACCTCTCCTTCTTCTATCCACCAAACTCTGCAGTCCACATTCCCTCAGCCGATCCTCGTAACTATCCTTGTACAGTCCTGAAACCATCTTTGTCATCTGTCTTTGTATCCTTTCCACAGTTAATTTATCCCCTTCAAATCCTAGAGACTAAATCTGAGAACAATAGTCCAAGTGTGGTCTAATCAGAGACTTATACATCGGAATGATAACCCTCTTATCTCTGCAGGTCAGTGTCCTTCTCATAATTGCAGCAATCATCTGTGTTACCTTCACCACCTTTGCAATATGTCCCCTAAACTTCAGGTTTCTATCAACCATCAACCCCAGATCTCTTGTCTCCTCTACTTCCTTCAGCAAAACTCCTCCCACAGAGTATGCTGCATCCCATCGATGTGTCCCAAACCTCAAGACCTTACATTTTGCTGCATTAAACTAACAGCCCCCATTCATTTGCCCAGCTTATTCAAATCCTCTTGCAGGGCTACCACATCTGCACTATTACTAATAATCCTTCCTAGCTTCGCATCATCTGCAAACAACTGAATATCCCCTTGCATTCCACTGGCAATGTCATTGATATAAAGGTTAAACAATATAGGTCCTAGTACTGAGCCCTGTGGGACCCCACTTGTAACCCTCTGCCTCCTGGAAACTGCTCCACCATACACAACTCTCTGATACCTATCAGACAGCCAATCCTGAATCCAGTTGACCAATCTGACATCCAGACCCATGTGCTGCAACTTAAATATCAGCTTATCATGTGGCACCCTGTCAAATGCCTTTGCTAAGTCTAGGAAAATGGAGTATATGCCTGTCCCTCATCTAATGTTCTTGTAACTTTATTATAAAAGGCTAGCATATTGCTAAAACAAGAGCACCCTTTCACAAATCCATGTTGTCTCTCACAGATAACATTACCCTCATCTGCCCAATGTTGTATACGGTCCCTCACTACTTTCTCCAAGATCTTAACAACTACTGATGATACACAGACTGGCCTATAATTAGACACTTCCAGTCTGTTACCACCCTTATGCAATGGCACTATCTTACCTTCTTTCAATTCCCTGGGCACCTTTGCCGAAGCCAGACTTTCACTGAAAAGACAGGTTAAAGGCACTGTCAGTTCCCTGGCACATTCTCTCAAAACTCGTGGTGAAATACCATCCAGTCCCAAAGCTTTACTGACATCCAGAGTACTCAGTATCTAAAACACAATCTCCTCCTGTACCTCTAAATCTCGAACCAGCCCTATCCCTCTAGAATTAAAACTGACTCCTCTAGGATGAAATACACCTATAAAGTGTTCATTGAACAATTCCACTATGTCCTCTGCATCAGTCACTCTATTCCCATTTTTATCCCACAATATCATTCTTCCACAGTCATTTCTCCTCCTACTGGCCACATAGCTAAAAAATTCCCTAGGATTTTCTTTGGATCTTAGGGCCAACCTCCTCTCATATTCCAGTTT
The DNA here is from genome assembly GCF_054136105.1 of Typopeltis vanoorti. Lineage (NCBI taxonomy): Eukaryota > Metazoa > Arthropoda > Arachnida > Uropygi > Thelyphonidae > Typopeltis > Typopeltis vanoorti. The sequence continues at coordinate 1,781,177 of NC_143557.1, forward strand.
TGCTTTCCGTACCACACTAGTCACTCTTCTGGCCTGTGTCTTATATTCTTCATGCATCCTCTCTTCACCTGTCTCCTTATATCTCTTACATAGCCTCTTTTTTGCATGCAGTTCCTGTTTAATATTGTTTGTCATCCACTTTACTCCAAATTGTGTCCTCTTCTTCACTCGTGGTATACAACTTACCATTGCTGCTAACAAATATTCTTTCACAATTTCCCACGCACTAATGATATCCTGGCCTTCCAATTCCTCCCTCCATGAAACTTCCCGAAGTTGACGTCTAAGACTATTATAATCACCTGCTTTATAATTCCACATAAGTTCCCATCTCTTTGATACTCCTGCATGTCTATTCATTTTCCAAGTCAAAACCATATGGTCACTCTCTCCAACTGGTGGGAGAGATGTCATCTCACTTATTATCAGCACTTCTGATGCTATAACCAAATCCAAAACTCTTGAACCTCTTGTTCCCTCTGTTACATGTTGCCTAAGACATTTGTCCCTCAAGAATTCTAGAAATTCCATTCCCCTATTGCTACATGCATCTTCCTCTCTCCAATACTGTGGTTAAAATCCCCCATAACAATCATTCTTCTTGCACGTGCCAAACTTAGCTGTCTAAACATCTCCTGGTCCCCATCCTCTGTGCTCCTTGGTCTGTAGCAACACTCCCACTAAATATCCTGTCTTGCCTACCTCTACCTCACACCATATGCTCTTAAAATCATTTGTCTCACTTCCTTTCAAAGCCTCCACTCTTAGAGGACATAGGTCATCACTTATCATAAGCAGTACCCCACCACCACGCTTTCCCCTCCTATCCTGACGAAAAATGCTATACCCTGCTACTTCTATTCCTATTATTATATCCCCTTCTGTCAACCACATCTCAGTGATCCCAATAATTTAATTTAATGTATTTAATTAATGTATTAATTAATTTATGTATTTATTAAAATAATTTAAAAATGTATTTAAAAATAAAATAAAAGATTAATTTAAATAACACAAGTCTACATAAAAATAAATTTAACACAATAATACATTTTTTAAAGACCTAACTGCATGCATGTTTTGCTATCATATGACAAATAAAGCATCACTTATGAGAAATACGTGAAAAGAGATTATATGGCTCATTACAGAAGTTTAATGATACCAAAGTGACAAATGGAATAGGAGAGGAAGAAGAGGATTTGTTTTATTTTTCTTTCTTTGTTTGCAGTGTTCCCCCCACCCCTTCTTCACATTACTCATGGGCAACTCCTAAGGCATATTATTAGTACTTTCATGCTGGGCTGTGTTTCACATGTATGGAGCATCCAGCAAGAGGGCACTAGACCATAACATGACCTATTTTCATCAGAGAGCACATTTTTACCTTCATTTATATTGATATATATATATATCCCATTCAAGTGTCACCTCCTATCCAGGAGGTAGACTACCATGATGTTACTCACAATTAACTATGAGCATTACAACATGTGGCGAGGACCCCATCTCTTCCCCATATTTTGTAAGTATTTGGGTTGGCAACACTTTACCGCCATTTGTGCGGTAAAGTGTTGCCAACGAGAAAAAAAAGACAGCGTGACAGTTGACAGTTCAGGGTTATTAAAAATGGAACACTACACAAAAGAACAACACATTTTCATTGTTGAGTAATATTTTAAAAATAATGAAGGTTTGGCAGCTACAGTATATACAATATATATATATATATATATACATATATATAAAGGGTGTCCCAAAATTCACGCAAGATTTAAATTTAGCGCCATTTGTGCGGTAAAGTGTTGCCAACGAGAAAAAAAAGACAGCGTGACAGTTGACAGTTCAGGGTTATTAAAAATGGAACACTACACAAAAGAACAACACATTTTCATTGTTGAGTAATATTTTAAAAATAATGAAGGTTTGGCAGCTACAGTTCGCAATTTTCATACAAAATATGGTCGGAATAGTGATTTAACTTCATCAACTGTGAAAAGATTAATTAAAAAATTCAAGGAAACTGGATCAATTCGTGATCTTATACACTTTGGCCATCCTTCAACAAGTCATTCAACAGAAAACATCGAAGCAGTTCGTGAGAGCGTTGCTGAGAGTCCAGGAACATCAATTCGGCACCGTGGTCTTGAATTGGGTATTTTGAGAAGCTCTCTACAGCATATTCTCACGAAAGATTTGCATCTTTATGCTTACAAAGTTCAATTGACTCAAGAACATAGTGAAGAGAATTCATTGAATGGATTATAGAACAACAACAAGTGGATGCTTATTTTTCGAACAAAATCATCTTCAGTGATAAGGCTCATATTCATCTTGATGGCTTCGTTAATCGACAAAATTGTCGCATTTGGGGTTCAGAAAATCCACAAGTGATTGTTGAGAAACAAATGCATCCACAATGTGTCACTGTTTGGTGCAGATTTTGGGCTGGAGGCATCATCGGTCCATTCTTCTTCGAAAATGCGGCTGGTAAGACAATAACAGTTAATGGTGCTCGCTATCGCGACATGATAATCCAGTTTTTTGTGCCTAAATTGCAAGATATGGATGTGGACGACATGTGGCTTCAACAAGACAGTGCCACATGCCATACAGCCTGAGAAACAATTCAATTACTGCATGAGTCATTTCCTGGTCGTGTAATTTCCTGTTTGGTGATCAGAATTGGCCGCCCAGATCATGTGACTTAACGTCGTTGGACTTTTTTCTTTGAGGTTTTTTGATGTCTAAGGTTTATGCCAACAAGCCCACGACCACCCACGCCTTGAAGGAGGAAATTGAGCACTGTATCAACGAAATTCAGCCACATTTATGCAAAACGGCCATGGAAAATTTCGACAAAAGAGTGAGTATGTGCCAGCAAAGCCGTGGAGGCCATTTACCCGATATGCTATTCCCTGCATACCCCTATACTGTATACTTTATGAATCAATAAGAAATTACAATTTTTAATTAAAAACCTGTGTTTTCTATCAAAATTACTTCTTGCGTGAATTTTGGGACACCCTGTATGTAGAAAGTTGTAGAAAGTTTTTTAACTTGGATATATTATGTATTCAAGATACCAAGTAATTTTATATACACTTGGTTTTAATCCTATTTCCCAAGTAAGCAAACAGACAAGAAAGTCAAGTTTGCACCTGCAAGTAGTGCAAGTCCAAGGCAACTCATGGTAGTGCCAGTCAATATATATATATATATATATATATATATATATATAAAATGGCATGTCAGTTTCAAATTTTTGCAATAGAATTTTTGTTTATTATTAAGTGACACCTCTGGGGAGTCCAAAGACTCACTGAGTGAGGGTACCTACTCTACAACTCTCTGTCTCCACCACTCAATCTGCCAACGACAACTACACCAATGCCATCTACTGTCCACCACCACTAGTATTTTTTTTTTTTTTTTAAGACAATCACAAACCTCCATGCCCACAGCAGGATTCGAATCCGCAGCCTTTTGGCTGGAGAGTGAATACGCTAACCACTCGGCCAACCATCTCAAAAGTAATGTTTACTTATTTTGAATTCTCGAGTTTATAAATATAGCATTTGCTTCATAAAAATAATTGAGTTTTTATTAGTCATATATTACGGGAAATAAATTAACCTACTATTTCTGACAGTGAAAAAACACAGCTTCATCAGGGTAAACACAAAAAACATAACTGTACGGTTAGCAACTATAAACTAAAAACATTACCAAGCAAAGCTTGTGGGAACTTTAACAGTATGAATAATAAAATCACATGGAAGGTGTGATTTATTTAGCATATGGGAAAAAATAGAGAAATTAATGAGCAAAACTATATACAGACTGACAGTTCCATTAATCCATTGATAACACTATTCTCTAAAGATGGAGTAAATGCAAGTTCCTGAGGTCTCCATAAGAGTGTGGGGGACAGTCAGTGACAGGATGCATAGTACCACACATGCAAAAGAGTGTGAAGTTCCTCACAGATGTAATAAGTAGGCAGCAGCCTTGTCTGGTCCTAAATCACTTTAACTTGCTCCATAGGTGTCAAGGTGGATTGAATCCTGGAGGTTTGATAGTTGGATCTGTAATTAGGTACTTGATTGTAGTTTGTTCCAGTCTTCTCCACCAGTCCTGGGAACCATCATCTGGTATTTTCATAAACCATATGGGAGAGCTGGAGGTAAGGCAGCAAGCTGGAGATGGAAAGAGATCTTGATGTATAGGAAGATACATATAATTTCTGATTTTCTTTGATGGTAGCTTCATCTATTCTGAAGCATGGAGAAGTGATATGGTAATAAACAGATAACCATGGAAGAGTAGTAGATCTTAAAGGCACCAGAAATGGTTTTCATTGTTATGTAAAGTTGTGTGAATGAGAATTGTGTGGAGACTTCCATACCAAACTCGTAAATAATATTCCGCAAATGGGAAAACAGCTAGGGATGCTATTCTCAGAATCGAGGTATTACAACCTCAACTGGTGCCTGTTTATGATGATGTTCTTGGCAGATATCTTTAACTTAGCTTTTTCCAAATGTTTTCAGTAAGTTTAGGCTGTGGTCAAGTGTGACACCAAGACAACAAGGATTACTTGCATGGATTAGAGTCCTGTTGCAGAAGTTTTTTTTTAGTTTTCTAATGAGCCTTGTGGTTATTTAGGTAGAAAGCTGATACAACAGTTTTACTGGGATTGGGAGACAGTTCCCGGCTTCAAAGTAATTTTGTAGTGAGCTCAGCTCTTTGCTCAGCGTTTCCTCAAGCCTTGGAAAGACTTCGGTGGCGATTACCATGTCATCAGCATGGATAAACTTTTGACTAGATGCTGGAGGGATATCATTTATGTACAAGTTGAATGAAGCTGGGGAGAGGATAGATCCTTGTGGAAATCTGTCCTGCAGGATAAATGTTCTGCTTTTTTTTGTGAATTCAGATGAATCTTTATTTTCCTATTGGAAAACATTTGTTCTAGTAATTTTAAGAGTCTCTTGGCAGTTGATTATTTTGGCATGTTAGATCTATAAAAGCACTACCTGTTTTAAATCCTTTTATTTGGTATCCAGCTTGTATCTCAGTTCAAGACTGGTTAAAGACTGGTTAATCCTGGTTTAGCAGCTTCTAACAGATCTAAACTCAGTTTATTCATTGGGTAAGATGGCCTCTATTTATGGAGAAATTCTACAGTATAATCCTTTCAAAAAGTTTGCAAGGAGTGCACAATAATGTTATATATATGGTGGCAATTAGGGTCATCACAATTGGGTTATTGATTTTGGACAAGGTTATGATCTTTGATTTGTGTCAAAGGTTTTGTGGGCCATTCATCATTTATTATTGAGGAGAAAAAATTAGCTAGGATTTGCTCTTAGGCCAAGATTAGTAAAAAAAAGTCTGGAAGGATGCCATCAACACCAGTCACTTTACCTGTTTTAGTTAAAAGTGCTGCAACAATTTCATCTACAGTTACTGGATTCGAGTTTGCTGTAGAAGTAGGACATAAATTTTTTTTTGTACAGATGATGGATCTCTTTTTTTGGTATCTGTGGGAATTCTGGGTTAGCTTTTGATAAGATTTTTGCAATACTGTTTTAGGATTTACTTTTTCTTTAGTTCTGTTTGGAGTGCAGGTACCTCCCAGTCGATGGAGAGGTGATCAAGCCATGCAATTTGATCTGGTAAAGCTGAGAATGTTCATTTCTTCATTCAGACCTTAAGAAGGCAGCATCTAGACAGTTCTGGTGTTCATATTTTGCCAGAAGAATACTTTCAGTCAACCAGCATGGTGTGTAGAATTTTTCTGAATCCTCATAGGATGTGTTTCTTGCCAAATACTATGTGAAGTTTAGTGAATCTTGCATTGCTATCAACTGTAGGTGGAATTATATTGATGTTTTCAATGAATTCAGTAAATTTTGGCAAGTTTGCCTTCCTGAGAGTTCCTTGGGTAACTGTTTATTCTGAGGATTAAAGTCCTATTGTTATTAGGCAGGGTCATCTTTTCCCCATAGTCTGTGCTGGCTGTGGGGAAAAGGAGGCAGTTCTTGATAAGTTGAAGTGAGAGGAGTTTTTCCATATCAGGTAGTAAAACAGAGGTAAGGAGTTGTCTCTGATCTTCATCTTCCAGATTTTAAGGTTCTGGGATGCCTGCTGTCATAGAGTAGGTGCAGGCTATTTGCTAACATCCAGCTTGTCAAGTGCAGGGCAGGGCAGGGTTGTCGTCATTGTTGTATCCATATAACATACTGTGCAAGTTGAAATCTCCAAGATGATGCCAGTATGGGCTGGCTGAGGAGGTGCAGGGCTTGGCCAGTCAAGTAGAGGCTTATATACATTGCTGAGTGAGTTGTCCAGCCAGATATAAATGAAAAAAGTTACTTTGTGAATGGTCTAGAGATTCTTTCCAAATTTACTTCTGCACAGATCACCAGGCCATATCTTTCATCAGGTTTATCAGTGGGAAGAATGCAGCCAAGAATGATAATATTTTCCTGTGGGGCATGGCGAGTTTCTTGTAGAGCAGCAATGTAAAGATATTTAGTACCGCTGATTTTGATCTAGTGAATCAGTTTGTGTGCAAGTGGAGGATAGTCAGGCAATTCTGGATGTTCTAGTTTGGTGTGTCTGTTCATTGTTAAGGTGACAAATAATTTGGAGACTGTAGTCGACCTCTTGAACATAGCTCTATGAATAACTATGAATGCAAATCTTGTTGACCCAGACAATGTTCAAGCCAGTATGTCTACTTTGATACGATATGATCATTTCTTAGTGTCCAGAACATCAGAGTTGGCATCTGGACCACAAGGTGAGGTATTAATCAGAAATTGTTACTTCCTAGCTGGGGGATGGTGCAGGCCACCGTCATTACCTGAAAAATGGGCCATTCCTAACATGGTGAAGATGCCTGTGCAGCTGCACCTTACCTGGACAGTCTGGAGATTGTGGGGAACCCATGACAAATCCCTTTTGTTCCCAATATTTGTCCTGAAATATGAAAAAAATTGTCCATACAGTGTTTGAATAGTCTGTGTCTCGTGTGGAAAAGGTTTACAAGCAAATCCACTGTGTCATCCCTAGGTAAACTGGTGAAACATTGATTACATCTAAACTTGCTAATATGTCAGGAGGTCTATATTTAAGTCTTTTACCTTTCCTATAAAATGTATGCTATTCTCCACATAGGATTCTGTCTTTCTTATATGCAGAGCTGCCAGGCTTGACAGATACTTTGCCAAGTTTGAGGTTCGGAAATTTCTCCCATCTACAATTGGATGTAACACTTGAATATCTTTGCTATATTTTTGGTGCCCCATAAATTATTGTGACTAATGGGTGTTTAGATAAAGTTTTTCAAAATTCTTATGGCCAAGCCAATTAAGGTATCTTTTTGATCAATTCATTAGTTTTATTATGCATATGCCATGTGGAATCCTAGTATAAGAACAAGTGTTAAAACTGCCTAATACAATGTTAATTTTGCTTATGCATTCATAACCACGTTTGCATTTCCTTTGTCTGCCTTCACTATTACTATGTTTTTATCTTGTTGTAAATTTTTAAGAGCTGTTAATTCCAATTTTGGTATGTTTCAGGTGATAATTTAGTTTTGAGTAACAAAGCTGAAGTTTAAAGGCAGATGTGGTGTGCAGAGTCTCTTGGAATCCACCATATTCCATTTTCAATGAGTACTATGATGTCGACTATTGGAATGTTCTGTGGGGATAAAGCAAAATTAAAACCCCTCGTTAAGAGATTCTTTTCCGTGCCAGATAAGACTTTGGAAGAAAGATTAATGACAATTTTAGAGTGGCAGCAGCAACTAACATTGTTCAAACATGTATAGGGTAATTAAATAAACGTTTTTATTCTGGTTATTTATTTATTTGTATGAATTAATTGTGAGGTTCTGATAACATCCAATATGTGTAATTAATTGTTTCTAGTCTCTTTTCTGAACAACTTTTGCTAATACCCCTAATGATGTAAGTCTGGTGACACAAAATTTGTACCATTATATTCTATTAGACTTATTAAATTATCTTAAAACAAGTCTCAAAAACTGGGGAATTAACATATCACTAAATTATCTCCAGCAGACTGAAGATTTTGTATTGGCTGACATCACAAATCTTTTTTTTTTTTCAAAATTTTCCAAGAATAGGTTGAATCATGGTGGAGACAAAGGTCTTCTCATGAGGCCGAAAAGCTGTTTAAAAATTTATCCGTTCCATTTAATTAGAGAAGACAATGACTGAGCTTAGAGACATCAATATGGAACAGATCTTCAATGAGCTCTAGAACTTCATCTACAAGGTTAGTGAGCAACGAAATGATGTCTAAACAAAATGTATGGAATTCATCAAGAACTCTTTACATTTCAGAAACAAAGTGAAAAGGTACCTAGATAAGAGGTAGATAGGTAAACTTATTCCATTGACTATCTGTCATAAGAATATACCAGCCTTATGAATTTTTGGGAACCCCGTATTCTTTGGGGTTAAAGGATGCATGAAGTTTGGCTTTTCTTTAAATCTGTTGGCCTGGTAAGTATGCTTCACCAGAGTTCACTGATCTCTTCATGATACATTTTTTTTTTTTTCTTTTATGTTGAGCCCATACACTTTTTATATTTTGTTTAAAAGACTGTATGTTGTATTCCTTCAGAAAACACAACAGGAGGGAAAACTGTTCCGCAATACAGCAGATTCAGAGATAAAGGAGGAAAAGAAACTTGTTCTGTGGGTTTCAAGGTGCGTGTGAATGTCTGTTGAGCAGCAGCTGCACATGTTCCAATGAGCTTAGTACATCATCATCAAATTCCTAATATATACCCTCGAGGGGGGGGGTACAGGATATAATAGTACTACATGAAAAAAATTACATCATTACTAACTTCCTATCTATAGTTTTCCTCCAAATCAGTCTGTTACCTGTCAAGACTCCAACATTATCAGATCTTATATTTGTATCTTCTAAGGCACATTTTACTGTATCAATCAGCCTACATCTTGGTCTTCTTCTGGGTCTTTTTTTTTACTGTCAACCTGCCAGAGAACACTTGTTTTGCTAATCTATCCTCTCCCATTCTGTTTAAGTGACCATAGCACCTGAGATTAGCTCTGCTGACGCCAGTGGCGGCCCGTGAAGTTTTAAGTGGGGGGTGCTGCCTATACAAAATAATTTTTTAAAAAATTATTTTGTACAGGCAGCACCCCCCACTTAAAACTTCACGGCCGCTACTGCCTAACACATTCCCGGATGCTAACAATGTCAAAGTTCTTTCCTAATATCCTCATTTTTAATATGATATTGCCATTAATGCCATCTGTTTATGCCCCTAATCTTTCTCAGTACTCTCATATCTGCGGTCTCTAGTCTTTGGGCAAAAGTTTTAATTCTGACCCAGCTCTCAGATCCATAAGTTATATAAATCTGAGATCTTCCTGTCTTGTATACAGTTAATTTAGTGTTTTGGCTAATTTCTCTTATTCCATATAAATTTATTCAGTTGACTTCCTGCCTTACCAGCTTTGTTGATTCTGTTGTCGATTTCCATATTTAATTTACCATCTTCACTAAAAATTGTGCCTAAGTAGCTGAAATGTTTTACTTGTTCTATAGGTTCTCCATTCACAATGCAGTTGATATTTTCAATGTTTCTGCATATTTTCATTGTCTTTGTCTTTTTAATGCTGACCTTCATACCATAACTATTACAACAGTTTTTCACTTTAAGTCAGGGAATCTTGCAGACTTGTGGCAGATTTATTTAGAAGTATAACATCATCCGCATAAAGCGATTAATGAGATTAACATCACCAATTTTGATATCAGGTTTAATACCACTTTCCTTCATAATGTGATCCATATAGATAATAAATAACAGAGGGGATAAAGTATATCCTTGTCTGACACCAGATTTAACATTAAACCTCTTGTACTTTCTTCAATTCTAACTGCTGCCTCACAACTGAAATAAACACAAAGTGTTGCTTGATATAATACCCCACTGACATCATATAACTGTAGGGTTTCCAATAGCTTCTCTCTTGGCACCTTGTCATATGCCTTTTCCGGATCTACAAAACTTAAAAACAGATCTTTATTATTGAAAGTTTATTTTTCACACTCCTGTGCACTTTTGCAAAAAATGCATTTTTTCGTTTTTTCTCTTCAAAAGCAGATCGATTTGACCATTACAGCACACGGCAGCTGATACTCGCTGAGAAATACTTATAACGATACGAAACGTTTTCTGTAGGTATATGGCAGTGCTACCTATCAAACTGTGCTAATAAGAACTTGATCGGGTGATATAGACTATAATATATTTAGTTTAATCCTTTATCCAAGTGAGAGAGCAAACAAAGTTTGCACCTGAAAATATCTTCAGGACTGGGGTAAGGTAGTACAACACCGGGCAGCTCATAGCAAAGGTGGAGCAATCTACCATCTCTCCTATCCCAGTATCTCCCATAATGCAAAACACGTCTCTTTGCGGATATGTATAATGTTATGCATTAAGGGAAGGGCCACTACCCAGACTAGTTTCGACCTTTATTGAGGTCTCTTCAGTGGCAGCCAGGCAAAAGCAATAGCGAGGTCATCTTTATCTATAGGAGTTGCCAAAAGGTGTGCCACCTTTTTATTAAATTACTCTGGATTTAGAGAAAGATGTTGAAAGTTTATTTTTCACTTGGTTAGACTATAATAAATTTAGTTTAATCCTTTATCCAAGTGTGAGCAAACAAAGTCTGCGCCAGATTTAATATTAAATCTGACACCAGATTTAACATTAAACCATCTTCCTGTACTTCTTTCAATTCTAACTGCTGACTTACAACTCAAATACAGACTAAGTATTGCTTGATATAATGCTCCACTGACACCATACAACTGTACCACTCTAAACAGCTTCTCTCTTGGTACCCTGTCATAGGCCTTCTCCAGATCTACAAAACTTAAATACAGATCTCTGTTATATACCCACGGTTTCTGAACTATTTCTCATAACATGAAAATTTGATTCAGAGAGCCTCTATTAAGCCTTAATCCAGCTTGTTCTTCACTAAGCTTCTTTTTTGCAATCCTTTTCAACCGTTTCTCAAGAATACTTGAATACATCTTACCAGGAACCCTCAGTAGGGAAATACCTCTGTAATTCTTACATTCAGTTTTATTTCCTGTTTTATATATCGGTAATACGACAGCTCTACTGCAATCATCTGGAATTTGTCCCTCTATTCAGGCCTTCTGAACTATGCAGTGCAGCCACTGTAAGACTTTTATACCTCCATACTTGAGCATTTCTGGTCAAATATCATCTACTCCTGCTGCCTTTCCACATTTCAAGACTTTGATGGCTTTTTCTACTTCAAGTATGGATATGTATTCATGCCTGGTCAGTGTTTTTTTACCACTGTGCTGTCATCACTGCTTGTTTCATTTAGCAATTTTTCAAAGTAATTACTCCATACTTCAAGGATATCCTTTTCTCCTGTTTTCATGTCACTTTATCTCTAATTCCTTTTACAGCACTCTTTCCTCCATTTCTGAGCTTCTTCAACAACCTCCAGAATATTTTGCCATCTTCTTGATATTTATGTGGAAGAGAAGATAAGTTTTCGCTATCTAGTACAGTTGATTAAAGCATTATATTTATATATATATATATATATATATATATATATGTTTATATATATGTTTATATTTAGCGTTTATTTATTTATATATATATATCCGTGATACAGTGTTCATATATATTTTTTGGCCATTAGTTTAGTAGTTACGTACTTGGAGTAAGGAATGATGGCAGACGCAACTGCAATTATAAATGGTGTGTCACCGAGTCCTCCACCATTTAAGAACTCTATTACATGTAATATAATAAAGGAATTTCTGGCATGGAGTGATTGCGGCATGTATGCTTCCCGGGAGTTGGATATGTGGCGGGTGAGAGAAGGGGGAAGTGCGTATATGCGCAAAATGCAGACAGTGGAAGAAAATTAATGAATTGGATATATTGATAACCGACCTAGCTGCTTCAGGGATGGGAAATGATTGTCGGGAGACGAGTTGTGTGATAGGAGAGAATGACGAACGGAAGACGAGTGGAGTGATAGGAGAGAATGACAAGCGAAGTATGAATGAGAAAATAAGACTTGGGAGTGTGGAAGGCTTGAAAGACTAAAGTTTATGGAGATGGATTTGATTGAGTAAAAGAATGGTGAGTAAGAGTGACTAACTTGCAGGAAGAGATAGATGAGCTGAAAGAGGAGGTGCAATATCTTGTGAATGAGATGAGAAGTATGAAAGATGAGATTGGGAGAATGGAAGAGATATATGCAAGGTGAATCAGAGTAGGAATGAGAGAAAGTTTTGGGAATGATAAAATATGAGAATAGAAGCATTAGGAGAAAGGGAATGAGAGAGAGGTTTGGAAATGATAGAAGAGGAGAGTATAGAAGCAGTAGGGGAGAGGGAATGAGAGAGGGGTTTGGGAATGATAGAATAGGAGACTATAGAAGCAGTAGGGGAGAGGGAATGAGAGGGAGGTATGGGAATGATAGAAGAGGAGAGAATGGCAACAGTAAAAGAGAGGGAATAATAGAAGAAGAGAGAATGGGAACAGTAGAAGAGAGAGGGGAATGAGAGAGGTATGGGAATGATAGAAGAGGAGAGAATGGGAACAGCAGAAGAGAGGGAATAAGAGAGAGTTATGGGAATGATAGAAGAGGAGAGAATAGGATGAAAAGTGGAAGAGAGGGAATGAGAGAGAGTTATGGGAATGATAGAAGAGGAGAGAATGGAAACAGTAGGAGAGAGGGAATGGTAACAAGTGTAATGTAGGACAGGTGTAAAGAGGACATGGTGGAATTGTTCAATGAACACTTTATTGGTGTATTTCAAACTGGAGGAGTAAATTTTAATACTAGATGGATAATGCAGGTTCGAGGTTGAGAGGTGCAGGAGGAGAACGTGTTCCAAATACTGAGTACTCTGGATGTTAGTAAAGCTGTGGGACTGGATGGTATTTCACCACGAGTTTTGAGAGAATATGCTAAGGAAATGACAGCTCCTTTGACCTGGCTTTTCAATGAAAGTCTGGCTACAGGAAAAGTGCCCAGGAAATGGAAGGAAGGTAAGATAGTGCCACTGCATAAGGGCGGCAGCACACTGGAAGTGTTTAATTATAGGCTAGTTTGTGTGTCATCAGTAGTTGTTAAGATCTTGGAGAAATTAGTTAGGGACCGTATACAACATTGGGCAGATGAAGGTAATGTTATCTATGAGAGTCGACATGGATTTGTAAGGGGGCACTCTTGTTTTAGTAATATGCTAGCCTTTTATAATAAAGTTACAAGAGCAGTAGATGAGGGAAAGGCATATACTGCCATTTTCTTGGATTTAGCGAAGGCATCTGACAGTGTGCCACATGATAAGCTGGTATTTAACCCTTTTGTTGCTGAGATACTAAAAGTATGACCCTCCTTGCTGAGTTATTTTCACAATTATAAAATAGTTTATAATTATATAAGATCATGAAAAAATGAACATAAATGTTGTAAAAACTCACCATTCATGATGTAGATTGTCTGTAGATGATCCAAATTTTCAAAAATTCTCATTTTTAAATATTAGAATTCCATGTCAAATAATGTCACACACAACTTCAAGTGAGAAACACCTCCCCAAAAATACTTCAATATTTCAGTGGTGTGTGGTAATTTTGAAAGCAGGGGTGTACACATAAGGCTATGCCAAATTTGGCACACACATATACCGGCTCTCTTTTCTTTTTCTTTGCCCCAATGTAGTATTTGAACACACATGACAATGCCTAGTGGGATTTGCTTTCTTGGGTGTGGGTTGCAGAGGTATTAGGAAATGTCTTTCCCTCAGTCTGAGGGGGGTTCATCACCCTGTGATGGTCGTCCAGATGTAGTGGTCGGCCTTGGCATGTGGAACTTTTGAAAAATTTCTCTGATAAGAGTCAATTGAAAATTAGCATGTGTGATATTTTCACCAGTATGTACATTATACAAAATATTTGAATTGAGAACAGTGAGAAAGAAAAAGAATTTTCTATACCATTTTAAGGCCTTTTTGCACACATTCAAGAGAACTGACCATCATGTCTATCCTGTCCACAGTCCCCATATTCCTATTATAATCCATGACACATTCAGATTCCATTATTGGTGTGTTTGTTGTCCTGTCTGCTTTCCCTGATTGTTTCAGAGTCTGTGTGAAGTGTGGTCAACATAAAAACTTCTCATTTATCAATCCATTTTACCACCATCATTATCTGTGTGTCTGAATTCTACCTGTCCTTAGTCTAATTTTTTGTTCAGTTTCGGCAACCCCTTTCCTGTTTTTCCTAACAGTCCCACATGCATTGGTACCATTTTTATGTAGCCAGTCATACAGAAGAGGACCAGAATACCAATTGTCTAACCACAATTGGTTAGATCAAATCGATAAGTTCAAATCGAGTTAACTCGATCGTAGCAAGGTCACCATTTCTTCCACGCTCGAGATAACTCTACCGTAGCAATTAAAGGGTTAAGTTGCAGCAAATGGATTTGGATGTCAAGTTGGTCAACTGGATTCAGGATTGGCTGTCCGATAGATATCAGAGAATTGTGAATGGTGGGGCAGTTTCAAGGAGGCAGAGGGTTACAAGTGGGGTTCCACAGGGCTCAATACTAGGAACTATACTGTTTAACCTTTATATCAATGACATTGTCAGTGGATTGCAGGGAGATATTCAGTTGTTTGCGGATGATGTGAAGCTGAGAAGGGTTATTAGTAATAGTGCAGATGTGGTAGTCATGCAAGAGGATTTGAATAAGCTAGACAAATGAGCAAATGAATGGGGGTACAGTTTAATGCAAAGTGTAAGGGCTTGAGGGTTTGGGACACTACATACTCTATTGGAGGAGATATACTGGAGGTAGTAGGGGAGACAAGAGATCTGGGGTTTATGATTGACATATTGCAAAGGTGGTGAAGATAACACAAAGGATTGCTTCAATAATGAGAAGGACACTGACCTGCAGAGATAAAAGAGTTATCATTCCGTTGTATAACACCCTGATCAGACCACACTTAGACAATTGTTCTCAGATTTGGTCCCCCAGGATTTGAAGGGGCTAAGTTAACTGTGGAAAGGTACAGAGGCAGATAACAAAGACACTTGCAGGACTGTACAATGTTAGTTATGAGGATCAGCTGAGGAAATGTGGACTGCAGAGTTTGGTGGATAGAAGATGGAGAGGTGATATGATTGAGACTTTTAAACTGTTGAGAGGTGGTTACAGGGTTGACACTGAGTAGTTCTTTCGCTTGGTTGAACAGTGGGAAGAAGTGATGACAAGGATGAATCCCTGGAAGTTACGAAAGAAAATTGTGAGCAAGAGGGTGAGGAGTGGTTTCTATGCATGGAGGATGGTTGAACCGTGGAATGCATTGCCTGATAGAGTGGTGAGAGTGAGAACAGTCAATGAGTTTAAGGAGTGGTATGATAGACTTTGTGTTTCCTAGGAGGGACCTCCCACGTTGAGTCCTCCCACAATGAGTCTTTTGACTCCTTGGAGACTAGATAATAATAATAATTATTATTTTCTATGTTCTAACCAAAGTCCTCCATTGACTTTTTGCTTAGCTAGTTTTACAGTGTTTAGCTTTATTACATTTGTCTCTGTTTTCACTAAGAGCACAACCTGACTTATTTGCCAGCAACTTTTGATATGCTTTCTTTTCTTACACTGCCTCTTCAACTTCCTGTGTCCACCATGCAGTTCTGATTTTTCTATCCTTACAGACAACCTCACCACATGCCTCTCTCGCTGAATCAATCAGTGTTTTCTTCAGGGCTTGCACTGAATATCCAAGGTTCGGTTTCTGTTCACAACCTCTTTCATTTTTTCTTCAATAATCTTTCTGTATTTTAGTCTACAGTTCACATCTGAGAGCTGCTCAACTTTTATTCGCTTTAAAACTTTCTTATATGGTCTTGTTTTCAGTATGAAATTCAATTTTGTCCTGCTCAAGACTAAATGGTGATCACTTCCAATTCCAAATCCTCTGTACACTCTGGTGTCCTGCAGCAGGAAGAAAACATCACTATCAACAATAACAGTCAATGAGACTTTTCTTATTCCTTGCCTCTTCTCTCCATGTAAATTTATGCACATTTTTATGTTGGGACATTGTGTTAGTAATAACCAGTCCATGTCCTGAGCAGAAATCCAACAGGTATTTGTCATTATTATTACTTTGATCTATTCTCCAAATTTTCCCCAAAATATTTTTGAATGTCTGACAATCATTTCCTACTCTGCTATTTAGAACTCCAACAAGGACCAACTTTTCCTTTTTTATTGTATCAGTTGCTTTATCTAAAGCATCAAAAAATTCCTCCACTTCTACCATACTAGAACCTTCTGTGGGACCATAGGCACAAATAAGTCTCATTGTCAAGCTCCCCATTCTCATATTTGCCTACATCACTCTACTTGAGATTGCCTGCCATTCAAGAAGATTAGCCTCATATTTAGTGTTAAATACTATGCCTACTCCTCCTTTTCCTTGATTGTCATTGCCTGAATATAACATTTTGTATTAACTGCTCAGAAAGATCTCACCAGTTTTTGCCTTTTTTGTTTCAGTCACCCCTACTATCTTAGTACTAAATGGGGAAAGTATTGATGCTATTTCAGATGAACAGTTTCAACAGAAATATTTGTAGAATACACATATTGAAGAAACCTCTATGCAAACATGGAAGAAGTGAGCTGGTAAGAGATTAGTCATCAATGTCTAATTTCCCTCCTCTGTATTGAGTCAAGCATTTTGAGGGAACTTTTAGGGACCCCACCCCATATATGAAAGCAGTATTCAATATCAGGGTGGATTTGCGATTCATATAAGGTTAACAGCTGTTAAGGAGTGAAATTACGTCTTGAGTGAAAGAGAAACCCTAGTTTTTTAGAAGCTGAGGATGCAATGGTTGTGATGTGTTTTGCAAGGAGAGGTTTGATGTCAGTGTAATTCCAAGAAGTGAAATCACAAATTTTCTAGAAATTGGGATGTTGCCAAAAATAACACTAGAAGAAAATGGTTCTTTTTCATGAGAAATAAGAAAAAAACTGGGTTTCATTGAAATTGACGTGGTTATCTGAATCCCATTGGAGGATGGCTTGGAGATCAGAATTGAGGGAGATGGTGGTTGATGTTTTGTAGGTTGAGGTGAACTGTGTAGAGTAAGGTTTATCAAATAAAAGGGAGTAGTGCAATGTGCTGTCATCTGCAAAACTATGTATTGGGTTGGAGGTCAACTGAAGTAGGTCATTGATATATAGCAGAAAGAGGGTTGGTGAGAAGACAGAACCTTCTGGAACTTTAGCAATAGTTGTATGGTTAGAGGATAAGGAATCATTCACACCACACAGTGTGCATCCACAGAAAGCTGGCAATCCAACTACAGAAGTCCTCAGACAGACCAAATAATGGGAGTTTACTTAGTAAGTCTTTGTGCTAGACCCAGTCAAAAACTTTGAAGATATCAAATGTTTTTGATTAGACTTGAGATTAGACATACATCTCCATAGCATTTATCCAGAGATGGATGACATGTGTGAGCAGATCTCCTGTTCATCAACAGTTACAAAATCCATACTGGCAGTCATTTATTAGTGTATAAGTTAGGAATTGGTGATTTTTTTCCATTACTTTAGAGAGAACTGAGGTGAGTGAAATATGGCACTAGTTGGATGTTCTTCTTGGGAATGGTTGAATATAAGCCAATTTCCAGGCTGTGGGATAGATACTGGTGGAGTAAAAGAGTATATAAAGGCAACACTGGAAAGGAGTCAGTTCTGGAGCAAACTTTCAGGTCAATTGGAGGAATGCAATCAGGGCCAGGAGACTTTTTTAGTGTCTAATTTGGACAGTATTCATCTGAACTCTTTCTAACAAAGGATACAGGAGAAGTATGTTCGGCATATGAAATGGTTGGGGGCATTTACCATTGTCAGTTATACATGCATTAGAAGCAAAGTGTGAAGCCAGGAGATTGGCTTTCTCTGTGTGTGATGATGCAATAGAGCCATCTGGATATGATATATAAGGGTGGGAATAGTGTTGGGCAGAAGTTATGAACAATTGCTCTGGCAAGAGACCAAAAGGTTTGACTGACGTTTGGAGAGACTGATAGTTTCCTGCTTTTTTGCTATTTTGAACTCTTTTGGAAGCATTGATAGTTTTTTTTTTTTTTTTGCATCTATTTCAGATTGGAGTATAAGCCCTAAAGGAGGATGGAGTTTTCCTGATTTCTGGGTTCGAAGCCCAGAAGTATCATCATCAAATTCCTAGCATGTACCCTCAAGGGGTGTACAGAATATGATAGTACTACATGAAAAATTTACATCATTACTAACTTCCTATCTACAATTTTCCACCAAATCAGTCTGTTACTTGTCAAGACTCCAACATTATCAGATCTTATATTTCTATCATCAAAGGCACTTTGTACCATATCAATCCACTTAATATCTTGGTCTTCCTCTGGGTCGTTTTCCTGCAAACCTGGCAGAGAACACGTGTTTTGCTAATCTTTCCTCTCCCATTCTATTTAAGTGATTATGCCATCTGAGATTAGCTCTGCTAACGCATTCCTGGATGCTGACAACGTCAAGTTCTTTCCTAATATCCTCGTTTTTAATATGATATTTAATATTATATTGCCATTCATGCCATCTGTTCATGCCTCTAATCTTACTCAGGACTTTCATATCTGCGGTCTCTAGTCTTTGGTCAAATGTTTTACTTCTGACCCACCTCTCAGATCCATAAGTTAAAACTGGTTTAAACACTGTCTTGTATACAGCTAATTTAGTGTTTTGACTAATTTCTCTCTTATTCCATATGAATTTATTCAATTGACTTCTTACCATACCAGCTTTGTTGAGTCTGTTGTCTATTTCCATATTTAATTGACCATCTTCACTAAAAATCGTATCTAAATAGTTGAAATATGTTATTTGTTCCACAGGTTACGCATTCACAACACAGTTGACATGTTCAATGATTCTGCCTATTTTCATTGTCTTTGTATTTTTATTGCTGACCTTCATACCATATCTATTACAACAGTTATTCAATTCAGTCAGTGAATCTTGCAAACTTGTAGCGTATTTATTTAGAAATATAACATCGTCCGCATAAAGCAAAGAGCTGTCATTAACATCTCCAATTCTGATATTATGTTTAATACCACTTTCCTTCATAATGTGATCAATATAGATAATGAATAACAGAGGGGATAATGTACATCCTTGTCTCACACCAGATTTAACATTAAAAGATCAATACGCTACAGTTATGTGGTGTCAATGGGGTATTATATCTAGCAATACTTAGTCTTTATTTGAGTTGTAAGTCGACAGTTAGAATTGAAGGAAGTACAAGAAGGTGGTTTAATGTTAAATCTGGTGTGAGACAAGGATGTACATTATCCACTCTATTATTCATTATCTATATGGATCATATTATGAAGGAAAGTGGTATTATTTTGTCGATCTAGAAAAGTGCCTTTTCTAGATCGACAAAACTTAAAAACAGATCTTTGTTATATTCCCATGCTTTCTCAACTATTTGTCGTAAAGTGAAGATCTGAACCTGACAGCCACTATTTGGCCTGAATCCAGCTTGTTCTTCACCAAGCTTTTCTTCCACAATTCTTTGCAACCATTTCTCAAGTATACTTGAGAAACGGTTGAGAAGAATTCGACAAAGACATCGTCGCTAGGTGTCACACTGATATGATCGTCAGCTTGTCGAGAGCTCCTGAAAAGATTAGTAGTATTTTGTGTATCATTGGCAATTTTACTTGAATTTTACGTAGTATTGTTTGCTTTTTGTTTCTTGGTGTGTCTGTGCAATTTCTGTGTGTTTTCTGGATTGTAATTACTATTTTTAAGATAAGATAGCGTACATATGGCACTGATAAAAAAAAAAAAAATTGCGGCCAGGTCGCCATGTTTGTTTAAGAGTTTCGATGTAAATGAATTTATGCAATGTGCTGTCTGTGAGATGTATGCTTTGCAAAGAGTGGTGGGAGTATGGTTAGATGGTGATAGTGGAGTTAATATGTGCAGAAAGCATAAGGAGAATGAGGATCTCAAGCGTGTTTTGGGTGGTGAGAGTGATATCGTTAACGATAGTCAGAATGTAGAAAATGGCGGTGTGATAGAGAATTGCGAGGTAGTGCCAGATAGGTGTGAGAGTGTCGTTGAAAGTGTAAATGAAGGTAGAAATACAGAACGAATGGATGATTTGATTGATAATGAAAATGGTGAGATAAATGCAAGTAGTGAAATCGCACGTTTGAGCGGATCGATACACAGAGCAAAAAGGCAACTGGAGCGTATGGAAAAATGTGTGCTGAACGTACCGACTAATAAACAGCGAAAGTCTGTTACAAAAAATAATAGAATGTTCGTAAACATCAATAAAATGAAGGAGCAAGTGCTGTATGGGGATTCGCTGTTAAGAGGTGTGATAGGTGAGAGTTTGACGAAATCGTACCAGCCGGGTGCGAACATAAAGGACTTCGAAGAATCTATTCGAGTGCAAATACAAAGGGTGAAAGAGATGACAATCGTGCCAGGAACAAATGATTTGAAAGAAGACAAAATGGAAATGATAGAGGATGTGAGGGAATTACTTGAGGTAGCAAAAGGGAAGAGTGAGAGAGTTAGGATGGCGAGTATTTTACTGCGGTATGACAGTGAAGTGTTTAGAAGGAGGGCCACAATTGCCAATGACTTTATGCGTGGGTTATGCATGGAGAGTGGTGTGCAATTTGTGGATGTGTTCGATGCTTTATAAATCCTTTCGTCCATTGAGTTCGATGGACGAAAGGATTTATATAAGATGGATGGGTTACATTTGAATGGAGTTGGTGTACGGAGGCTTGAAAAAGTGTTGATGAATAATGTGGAAGTGAATGTACAGACTCAGGGAAACTAGATTTATTAAGGGGGGGGGGAGTAGATATGCAGACTTGAGGGAGGCAGTTGAGTGTATGAATGAGTATAATATACATGAGCGAGTACGAAGGACAACAAATCAGAATGGGATAGTTAGTATAAGGCATCAAAATAGGGATGGGACTAATGGGCTTCTGCAATTCATGTACACTAATACCAGGAGTATTAGGAACAAGAAGGAAGAGTTTTTGGCCTTGGTTGGCACTTCCAGGCCACAGACTGTTGGTATTAGTGAAACATGGCTGACAGAAGATGATAAAGCTAGTGGGATTGAATGCGACAGGTATAGCGTGTTCAGGAGTGACAGGGAGAATAAAAAGGGGGAGGAGTGTTATTGATGAGAGCTGATGAGTTGCAGCCAAGGAGTATAGAAGTTGAACTCCATGATAGAGAAAAGAGCACATTTGAGGCTGTTTGGTGTGAGACAGAATCTAGCAGAACAAAATATACAATTGGGTGCTGCTATAGACCACGTGATGGAATAGATGTGGGGATAGTATGCATAGGCAAATAGAAGAAATGAGTGGAAGGAGGGTAATATGGTTGATTTCAATTATGGTAACATTCACTGGAAAGAGGAGAGGGCACATGGGAGGAAGGAATTGGATTTTATGCGGTTATTAAGGGACAACTATCTGTGACAGCATGTAGCAGAAAATACCAGGGGGGCAGAGAGTGCTTGACCTAGTAATTGCAACTGAGAATGTGGCTGTAACAAACACGACCATGTTGACACCAATTGGTGAGAGTGACAATAGGGTCATGACTTGGGAGGTGGCTAAAGGAGTGGAATTTACAATTAAGACAGGGCACATATGGAATTACCGGGCTGGTAAGTATGACAAGCTTAGGAGTGTGCTTGGCTCAGTGCCATGGCATGTAAAACTGCAAGGACTGGATGTTGATAGTGCATGGGAGGCGGTTAAGAAGTGCTTGCAGGAGACAATGGATGACTGTATACCAAGAGTCCGAATAATAAATCAAGCAGGAATTAAATGGATGAATAACACTATTAAGCTTGAGCTGCAAAAAAAGAAACAATCGTGGAAGGAATTTAAGGAGAAAGGTGACCAGCAGGCACAGGAACAGCATAAAGCTCAGGCCAAGATGGAAACAAGGGTGGTAAGAAAAGCAAAAGCGGATTACGAAAGAAACTTGGCCATGCAGGCTAAAGAGAATCCCAAACAGTTTATTCAATATGTTGCAAGTTAAAGGAAATATGTTCATGGCAGAATGATTTAAAAAAATAATGAGGGTAGGGAGGTAACCGAATCAGTCGATACAGTGGAATTACTCAGCAAGCACTTTGCAAGAGTATAATCATCCAAGTGGTGACATTGCAGGAATGGAAGAACCAACAGCTTATACTGGAATTGTGATGAATGAAGTAGAGGTAACTAGTCTATTACAGAACCTCCATGTCAATACATCTGTGGGATTTGATGGTATACCAGCTTGTGCCACACGTGAATCGGCTAAAGAATTGTCAGTGCCCTTGACCATTTTGTTTAGTTCCGCTGCATAAATGTGGTTCCAAGGCTGCTGTTGAAAATTACCGGCGCCAATCAGCATAACAGGAATCATTATGAAGGTCTTGGAGAAAATAGTCAAGAGGAAAATACAAGATAGGATAGATGAAAATGGAATAATGTATCGGGGACAGCATGGTTTTGTGACGGGTAGGTCATGCCTCAGTAACTTGCACACATATTAGAACACAGTGACAGCTGAACTAGATAAGGGTAATGGGTTTACAGTGATTCTACTGGACCTTGCTAAGGCCTTTGACAGGTTAACACATGGAATTCTAATCAGTAAATTGCAGCATATGGGGATGGATATAGGGTTGGTGAGATGGATAGGAGGGTGGTTGATGGAGAGATATCAGAGAGTGGTTTATTCAGGAGTAGAGTCCACAAGGCGGCCTGTGACTAGTGGTGTGCGACAAGAATCTGTTCTTGGACCACTGCTGTTTAATTTGTTCATTAATGATTTAGGAAAGGATCTGAGAGGTACAGTTCATTTGTTTGCGGATGATCAAAGTTGGGTAGGGCAATAGCGAATGCAGATGATGTCAAAATTTTGCAAGATGATTTGGATAGATTGGAGGTCTGGGCTAAGGGGAATGGATGTCAATTTAATGTGGCAAAATGTAAGGTTATACATTTTGGGGTGAAAAGATTAGCAGCAGTTTACTAAATTGGTGGAACTGTACTCCAGGAAATTGATGAGGCCAGGGACTTGGGAGTGTTGGTGGATAGGGAGATGAAGTTTAGGGGGGTACATTGCAAAAGTGGCCAAATCGGCTCATCAAATCACTTGGTTGCTGAAGAATACATTGACAAGCAGAGACAAGCAGGTTATTGTTCCTCTGTATCGAGCCTTGATAAGACCCCATCTCGACTACTGTGCCCAGATTTGGTCACCTGGGTTTCTTCTTGATGGGGAGGAAGTGGAGAGGATCCAGAGGCGAGTGACCAAGATGATAGCAGGTCTGTGGAATGAACCTTATGAGAACAGGTTGAGGATTTGTGGGTTGCAAAAATTGGTTGATAGGTGGAGGAGGGGAGATATATTGAGACATTCAAATTACTGAAGGGTTTCTATAAAATTAATTCAGAAGATATTTTTGAGAACAGGGCTGGTTGTGGGAGGACTAGGGGACATCCATGGAAACTGGGAAAAAGTGTGGTTAGTAAAGGTGTTAGAGCTGGGTTCTTTACTTTTTGAGTGGTGAATGAGTGGAATGGGCTGCCAGAGTCTGTGGTGGATGCTGTGACAGTGAATGAGTTTAAGGCGAGGTATGATAGATACTGTATGAATATAGAATAGTTGTGATGAATATGATTTGGGGCCTCCCTCGATGAGTCAATGGCTCCCTGGAGTTGCCCGTAATAATAATACTTGCATAGATCATGCCAGGAACACGCAGTAGGTTAATACCGCTGTAATTCTCACATAGTTTTATTTCCCTTTTTATATATGGGTACTATTAGAGCTCTACTCCAATCATCAGGATTGGAGTAGAGCTCTAATAGTACCCGATTTATGGTGGTACTTAACCATAAATTCTGAAGTACCACCATACTTAAGCATTTCTGGTCCAATATCATCTACTCCTGCTGCCTTTTCATATATCGAGCCTTTGATGGCTTTTCCTACTTCAAGTATGGATATTTATTCCTAACTGTATGCCTGTTGAATGTATTTTACCACTGTGCAATCACTGCTCCTTGCATTTAGCAATTTTTCAAAGTAATTACTCCATACTTCAAGGATATCATTTTCTCTGAATGATATAATCACGTAATCACAAGAAAGATATTTATTTAACCAAATATTTCGGTCTGGAAATAGCAGACCATCGTTGGTGGTATTACAAGAACAGTTTAAAAAATATACAAGCTAGAATACTAACAATAGATCGTTGAAATTAGAACATGCCGCGTGATGTTATATCACTAAGTATGAAACGAAATATTTCGTTTCATACTTAGTGATATAACATCACGCGGCATGTTCTAATTTCAACGATCTATTGTTAGTATTCTAGCTTGTATATTTTTTAAACTGTTCTTGTAATACCACCGACGATGGTCTGCTATTTCCAGACTGAAATATTTGGTTAAATAAATATCTTTCTTGTGATTACGTGATTATATCATTCAGTCTTATGTCGCAAGTATCCTTAAAACAACAAATCATTTTCTCTGGTTTTCATGTCACCTTAATCATCTCTTATCCTTTTACAGCACTCTTTCCTCCATTTCTGAGCTTCTTCAACAACCTCCAGAACATTTTGCCACTCCTTGTTATTTATTTTCTATGTTCTTTCCGAAGTCCTCCCATGACTTTTGTTTAGCTAGTTTTACAGTCTTTCGCTCTCTTACATTTGTCTCTGTATTCTCTAAGAGCACAAGCTGACTTATTTGCCAGGAACGTTTGATAAGCTTTCTTCTTTTCCTTCACTGCCTCTTTAACTTTATCCTTGCAGGACAACCTCACGACATGCCTCTCTGGCTGAATCAATCAGAGTTTTCTTCAAGACTTGCCACTGAATCTCCAAGGTTTGGTTCCTGTTCTTAAGCTTTTTCATTTTTTTTCTTCAATAATCTTTATGTATTTTAGTCTACAGTTCACATCTGAGAGCTGCTCAACTTTTACTTACTTTAAAACTTTCTTACATGTTATTCTTTTCAATATGAAATTCAATTTTATCCTGCTGAAGACTATATAGTGATCACTTCCAATTTCAAATTCTCCTTACACTTTAGTGTCCTACACGAGGGAGAAAACATCACTATCAACAATAACATAGCCAATGAGACTTTTCTTATTCCTTGCTTCTTCTCTCCATGTGAATTTGTGCACATTTTTATGTTGGAACATTGTGTTAGTAATAACCAGTCCATGTCCTGAGCAAAAATCGAACAGGTATTTGCCATTATTATTAGCTTTGCTCTTTTCTCCAAATTTTCCCAAAATATTTTTGTATGTCTGACAATCATTTCCTACTCTGCTATTTAGATCCCCAACAAGGACCAACTTTTCCTTTTTCATTGTGTCAGTTGCTTTCTCTAAAGCAACAACGTCTTTTGTTTCTCTAAAGCAACACCGTCTGTGGGACCACAGGCACAATAAGTCTCATTGCCCAGTTCCCCATTCTCATATTTGCCCATATCACTCTACTTGAAACTGCCTGCCATTCAAGAAGATTAGCCTCGTATTTTGTGTTGAATACTATGGCTACTCCTTTTCCTTGATTGTCATTGCCTGAATATAACATTTTGTATTTATTGCTCAGAAAGATCCTAGTTTTTGTCATTTTTGTTTCAGTCACCCCTATTATGTCGATCTGGTACTTATCTAATTCCTCGGCTAGCTTCATTTCTTTGGATTCAGGCTTCTTATGTTGATAGTACCGATCTTTAACTCAGGTGATGTTGAGTTGGGGTGTACTTTCAGATTTGTTCCAGTAGCTGACTTTTCGCTGTTTGTCCTGGTTCTCTGACGAAAACAATGGGAGCCTTGTTTAACTGGCTGACGCCCCAGCCGACATAAAATTTTGTAATGTTGTACCATCATTTTGTATATTGGTTTAAGCCAAGAAGAATACAAGTAGCATTGGCAAGATACTTTTCAAAACTGATTCGATGTCCTCAGTGCGATATGTATGCATGATGAAATGTAAGAGATGTCTTTGTGGAGAAGAAGAGAATGAGAGAAAGATGAGAGAAAGTATGGATCTTACGTAAATGCGATATGCTGTTGGACCACGATACACAGAATGTAAAACTGACTGAAAAGATAGCGTACATGAAAAAAACGGAAATGAAATGAAAGAATGCAGGAACGTAGAAGTAAAAGTTACAAAAAACCGAAATGAAACGAAAGCAGGAGAAACTGAGGGAGTGAAACAATGCAAGGATGTAGAAGGAAAGTTACGGAAAAAGTTGCGAAAAATGGAAATGAAACAAAAGCAAGAGAAACTGAGGGAGTAAAAGAATGCAAAGATGTAGAAGCAAAAGTTACAGAAGAAGTTTCAAAAAACGGAAGTGAAATGCAAGTTGTAGAAACTGAAGGAGTGAAAAAATGCAAAGATGTACAAGCAAAAGTTGGTGATAAGGGGGTGAAAGAAAGTATGAATGAGGAAAAGGAAGTAAAGTGCAGCCGAACAAGCAGTAGCGAGATAGAGAGTGAAATTGTCAGAATGCAAGATTTAATGAAACAGATATTGGAAATGAAAAATGAAATGAAGAACATGTTCAGCGATGTTAGGCATCAAGTGGAAACTAATGAAAGTATGCAAGAAAAAACAAAATAAAAGAACAAAGAGTAAAAGAAGTGACGAGTGATACCAGGATAGCAGTATATGCAGACTCCATAATTAGAGGGCTAGTTACTGACAGAGTCCATAAGGTCTGCTATCCGGGTAGCAGAATGAGTATGATTATTAAGGCATTGGACATAAGGAAGAAACAAGCAAGAGTTAGTTGTGATTGTAGGCACGAATGATCTAACTGGACATAAGGATGCGAGGACAAATATCAGGAAACTATTGAGAAGAGTGAAAGATAACAGTGTAGTAGGAAAGGTTGTCCGTGTGTTACTCAGGTATGACGATGAGTTGCGATGGAGAGCCAAAATCATAAATGGTATGATGGCGGAGCTGTGTGAGGAGAAGGGAGTGGAGTTTGTGGATGTATGGCATGTGTTTGAGGGAAGAATGAAATCATACAAACATGATGGGTTGCATTTAAATTGCTTTGGAGTGAGTGTGTTAGAGAAAGTGTTGCTGGAAAGTAGAGTATGTGGAAGTAGAGTGTGTGATGCATGCCAGAGATCAGATGGAAGAGATGAAGAGGAAAATGAGGAGAGTAGTACTGAAGAGACAGAAGTGCTTGGCAGTGGAAACAGGAGTACTGTGAAAGAGAACGGGAATACAAGAGGAACAGGGAAATGGGAGGAGCTAGGGTGGACAGGGAGACATGCCATAGAGAGAGTGAATGTTGAAAGTGGCAGTGAATGTGTGTATGAAGATAGAGTACATTGCAATGTGGATGAAGAAGTGGAGACTGAGCAGGTATATGTGGTAAGTGGTGATAAAGGTGATTTGACAGGTGTAGTGGGGAAATCACAACCAACATATGGCTTGGATAGGACTGTGTTGTGTTCTGAATGACCAAAATTTGGATAAAAGATTAATTCATTCAGGATCTAACAAATCTTAATTATAGGCAGAGAAACTTATACTTTGGCAAGGAAATAAATATGTATATTATAACTTTAAAGCAGAACTGAAGAAATGTAGAAATGTGAAACTTAATCTATTTTGTACAGAGTCAAAAAGGGGAATTTATATAAAATTATAGCTAAATTAGAATATCCCATTCTATGTAGTGTATGAGTGTAAGTTGAATGTAGGCTGGGGTCCAAAGATATAACTTGTGGCCTAAGGAAAACAGAATTTATATGGAAAGCGAAGCTCTAAACGCATTCTCGGAAAGACGCTATGTGGGATAGATGAGTGCCGTGCGGTAAAAACGTAGCGAAGAGAGGGTGCCAAAGGAGGTGGTATAAAAGGGTTTTGCCCCCCCCCCCCCTCGAGGTCTTTTGGTTCCTGGTACCTGCACTCTTGGACACTGGCTCTCCCTCCACCAATGGCGTGATCCTGGATCGGCCGTAGAAGTCATGGGTCGTCTACCGTAGCATGCGAGTCACGGCTGGCTAACTCTTCATGGCAGAGTAGCTAAGCAATATCGAGTAACCGACAATGCAGATGAATGCCAGCGGTACCAGAGAGACCAGAGCGGCACATCGCCTTATCGACTCGGGGAGACCAGGCCATGCAGTCATCGTAAGTGATCCCATGGACAATAGCCTACAAAAGTGCCTTGATGTCTAGACAAGGTTGCTGATAGAATAGAAAGTCATTCCATGGGATGGTAATGTAGAATGTTTGTCTTATTTCCAGTTAGAGATATGAATGGACTCTATATGTTAATTTATGTGTGGACATTTGATAGAGAACTTTAGTGATTACCACATTTGGCAGAGACCTGTCCCTATTTGAATAGTCTCCTGGGATCTGTATGTGAATTAACTGTGATATATTGTAAGATATGATTAGTGACTTGAGAGTGAGTGAATGAAATTCTAATAATTTAAGCTAGTAATTTGTACATTTTATGGATAACACTGTGGAGCAAGTTATTACTCATGTCCTATTGTGTTAATAATGATATCTAAATGTTACTAGGATAGTGATTAAGTTAACCATGTGTTTGATATATTTCTCATGTGTAATTCTTAGATCTCAATAAATATGTTTTATTTCATTTACCTGAAATCAGCCAGTCACATGAATTTGAATTGCCGCTCATAAAAAAATTACAGAACTTAGCAGAGGGACACAGGATTATAATTTGAATTTACGAGTCACGACTGCATGCAAAAGCAAAGTGAAATAGGTGAACTGAATTAGTGAGTAGAATGAGTTAAGTAAGAGTGTTAGAACATCCATTACTGTGTATTATTCTGAGAGAGCCACCTTGGATAAGAGTCATCTATCCTCTGTATTGGCTGGCGCAGCATAATATAAATTCGTCAATATTTAACAGGGAGACTGTCTCAGAAGGTAAAATTAAGGGCTTTGTCCAAAAATTTAGACAAAGCCTCTAATGAATGAAAGAAACATGTGTGACTAAACTTAGGAATGGCCCGAATCATAGCTTGATTAAGGAAAAGAAAGTGATAGCTGAATTACTGGTTTTGATTGACAACATATTACAGAAACCAGAAGAGAAATAACTGTATAAATGAGTAGTAAAATCATTAAAGTTAAATAGAAAAAGTAACGACGTAACAATGGCACTTTTTTTTTTTTTTTGATGGAAACACATTTATTGATCAATACACAAATGATGAGGTACATGAGTAAAAACTATACATTTAAGAAAAATTGGATAACAATTTGCTCCAAATAAAACATGAAAATGAACAACTTTTCAATTGTGTATTATTCTGAGAGAGCCACCTTGGATAAGAGTCATCTATCCTCTGTATTGGCTGGCGCAGCATAATATAAATTCGTCAATATTTAACAGGGAGACTGTCTCAGAAGGTAAAATTAAGGGCTTTGTCCCAAAATTTAGACAAAGCCTCTAATGAATGAAAGAAACACGTGTGACTAAACTTAGGAATGGCCCGAATCATAGCTTGATTAAGGAAAAGAAAGTGATAGCTGAATTACTGGTTTTGATTGACAACATATTACAGAAACCAGAAGAGAAATAACTGTATAAATGAGTAGTAAAATTATTAAAGTTAAACAGAAAAAGTAACGACGTAACAATGGCACTTTTTTTTTTTTTGATGGAAACACATTTATTGATCAATACACAAATGATGAGGTACATGAGTAAAAACTATACATTTAAGGAAAATTGGATAACAATTTGCTCCAAATAAAACATGAAAATGAACAACTTTTCAATGGAAGGCTTGCTAAAAGTAATGATTAAACATGACTGAGGGCATCACACTGAAGCCCACAGTTACAGAGAGTCACCAGTTCTGAAACTTGTAACAGTAAGAACTACACAAGTCCATGATATAACTTGGACAGATGAATACAATCCTGCTGGAATTGTTCGTGACTTCGAGCAAGATTGTGGATACTTGAACATCACAAAATACAGCTACGACAATTTTCCAAACATGTACACAACAACTGCAATCCTGTTAGCTAGAAATGTGCTTCTAGTAATGCTGTAAAAAAAAAAAATTTAACATTCAGCTGACCTTGCTGGATCTGCAAATCAGGCCTCAATACAGGCGTACTTCAATACAGCATCCATCAACATGCATGCCATTCATCAAACTGACTACACGCTGAGCATGTCTTTTGGAACTAAAACGGATAAGTGCCGTGCCTCAGCCTTTTGCTTCTGCAAAGCACACATCACCAACATCATTAAACTTTTCTTTCACTGCCTCCCAATTAACAGAACTTGGTAAATTTCAAACAATTATGATATCTGATGATTGTGGAGTGTTGTAAGACTCTCGCCATTCATAATTC
Organism: Typopeltis vanoorti; assembly: GCF_054136105.1. Taxonomy (NCBI): domain Eukaryota; kingdom Metazoa; phylum Arthropoda; class Arachnida; order Uropygi; family Thelyphonidae; genus Typopeltis; species Typopeltis vanoorti. The sequence goes on from NC_143557.1 coordinate 1,811,822, forward strand.
CGACTCATTTCATTGAATGATCCTGTAGCTGAGGGTGTATCTCCGAGCCGCATTCCTCCACTTGTTCCAACACCTCCCATCATTCCACCTCCACCAAGTCCACCGCCCATCATTCCTCCTCCTGCACCAACACCCATTCCCATAGCAGGACCATTTGCCAAGCCAGCAGCTGCTGCTGCAGGATTTCCACCAACTCCTCCCATTCCAACTCCCATACCTGTACCCATTAAGTCTCTATCACTTCCCATAACATTACCAACACCAAGACCCAAGCTACCACCTCCCATTAGAACAAGTTTTCCTGCAGTACCCATTCCCATACTAGCAGCTCCAATGTTGTCTAATGATGACATTCCACCTGTTGGCACACCAGCTCCCATCAAGCCAACATCATTGCTTGGAACACCCATCATGGCTTTTGACAAATGCAAAGGCTGTCCACCTGCTCTCAATCCATTGCCAATACTCTGTAATCCACTAGGGAGTTTAGATGGCATACCATCAGTATCTTCACTGAATTTGTCATTAGCAACAAATATTCTATTCATTAACGTTCCTGTTATTCCAAGAGATTTGAGAAAGTCTGGATTTAATCAACGTTGGGACACCAGCACCACTGTTACGTCGTTACTTTTCCTATTTAACTTTAATGATTTTACTACTCACTTATACAGTTATTTCTCTTCTGGTTTCTGTAATATGTTGTCAATCAAAACCAGTAATTCAGCTATCACTTTCTTTTCCTTAATCAAGCTATAATTCGGGCCATTCCTAAGTTTAGTCACACGTGTTTCTTTCATTCGTTAGAGGCTTTGTCTAAATTTTTGGACAAAGCCCTTAATTTTACCTTCTGAGACAGTCTCCCTGTTAAATATTGACGAATTTATATTATGCTGCGCCAGCCAATACAGAGGATAGATGACTCTTATCCAAGGTGGCTCTCTCAGAATAATACACAGTAATGGATGTTCTAACACTCTTATTTAACTCATTCTACTCACTAATTCAATTCACCTATTTCACTTTGCTTTTGCATGCAGTCGTAGCCTGTAAATTCAAATTATAATCCTGTGTCCTTCCCGCTAAGTTCTGTAATTGTTTTGAATGGCAATTCAAATTCATGTGACAGGCTGATTTCAGGTAAATGAAATAAAACATATTTATTGAAGTCTAAGAATTACACATGAGAAATATATCAAACACATGGTTAACTTAATCACTATCCTAGTAACATTTAGATATCATTATTAACACAATAGGACATGAGTAATAACTTGCTCCACGGAGTTATCCATAAAATGTACAAATTACTAGCTTAAATTATTAGAATTTCATTCACTCACTCTCAAGTCACTAATCATATCTCACAATATATCATAGTTAATTCACATACAGATCCCTTCCTAGGAGACTTTCTTCAAATAGGGACAGGTCACTGCCAAATGTGGTAATCTCTAACGTTCTCTATCAAATGTCCACACATAAATTAACATATAATAGAGTCCATTCGTATCTCTAACTGGAAATAAGACTTAAACATTCTACATTACCATCCCATGGAATGACTTTCTATTCTATCAGCAGCCTTGTCTAGACATCAAGGCACTTTTGTAGGCTATAGTCCATGGGGTCACTTACGATGACTGCATGGCCTGGTCTCCCCAAGTCGATGAGGCGATGTGCCGCTCTGGTCTCTCTGGTACCGCTGGCATTCATCTGCATTGTCGGTAACTCGATAGTACTTAGCTACTCTGCTATGAAGCGTTAGCTAGCCGTGACTCACAAGCTACGGTAGACGACCCATGACTTCTACGGCCGATCCAGGATCACCCCGTTGGCGGAGGGAGAGCCAATGTCCAAGAGCGCAGGAAACAGGAACCAAAAGACCTCGAGAGAAGGGGCAAAACCCTTTTATACCACCTCCTTCTGTGCCCTCTCTTCGCTATGTTTTTACCGCACAGCACTCATCTATCGCGTGTGGCGTCTTTCCGAGAATGCGTTCGAGCTTCGCTTTCCTTAGATCATAAGTTATACTGGGCGGCTAAAGCATGACCTTTGGACCCCAGTCTACATTCAACTTACAGTCATACACTACATAGAATGGGATATTCTAATTTAACTAGAATTTTATATAAATTCCCCTTTTTGACTCTGTACAAAATAGGTTAAGTTTCACATTTCTTCAGTTCTGCTTTAAAATTATAATATACATATTTATTTCCTTGCCAAAGTATAAGTTTCTCTGCCTACAATTAAGATTTGTTAGATACTGAATGAATTAATCTTTTATCCAAATATGTAAAATTGCAAGTCATTCTATCAAGTAGTTTGTTTTATACAGCTGCCTGAAGCAAAAGTGTTATCTATATCCCTTCAAATGGATAAAAGTGAGTATCGTGTGGTTAATAATTCTTTGTAAAAGAAGGTTTAAAGTCAAAAGAAATTCATTCGAAGTTCATAAATGCTTATGGGCACTCTTCTCCTTCATTTTCAACAATTAAGAAATGGGCTACCGAGTTTAAATGTGGCCGTACCAGCTTTGAAGATGCTCCATGTGAAGGACGTCCAAAAAGTGTAACACCACCAGAAATCATTGATCAAGTGCACGATATGGTATCTGGATGACCCGCGAGTCAAAGTGCATGCAATTGCTGAGGCTATAGGCATTTCAAAAGAACGTGTAGGATGTGCTTTCCATGAAGAATTGCAAATGAAAAAGCATTGCGCAAGATAGGTGCCATGCTTGCTCACAGCAGATCAAAAACCCACTAGCATGAAAATCTCTGAACAGTGCTTGGAGCGTTTTAACAAGAATAAAACTGATTTTGTGCATCGATTTATTACTATGGATCACCATTACACACTAGAATCCAAACAGCAGTCAAAACAGTGGACAGAAGCCGGTTGTTCAGCACCAAAGAAGACAAAGTCGGTTCCATCAGCAGGAAAGGTCACGGCATCGTTGTTTTGGAATGCTAAAGGCATTTTGTTTATTAATTATCTTGAAAAGGGTAAAACAATAACCGGGGAATATTATTCCGATCTTTTAACCTGAATAGATGAAAAAATTCATCTATTCTGTTGTCTAATTCGAGGGGAACACCCTCAATGTTTTAAATATCTGGGATTACTCTATGCTACAGAATGTAGACAATTGTGGCGACAACAAAAAATTAATTTGGGTAATTATGATTCCCCGAAGTTAATCCGACAGATGATCAGTTATATTCACTTGCTGTTGGTTCCTGGAAACAGTAGGGTACTATGCTGATTCCTCAAAGTTAAGTTGATCCGTTACAGGAGACTCGCCTATATAAAGCTGCTTGGAAGGAGTCAAGCTGTTTGCTAAACAATCATTTCTTGTTTACAATTAGAAACTTTTACACTTCTTGTGTTTTGTTTGTGCAATAGAGATATACAGGTATATATTAAATTTTGAAGTTTTGTATATGTAATATCAAATTAATAAAATTATTGATTATCTTAAGATATTTTCGTAACATTACCCCATTAATCACTGTGTCAGATAATTCGATTAGACAGAAGAAAAGAAAAGCTATTTCTTTCGAAATTAAGATCCAAATTTTAGATTGTTTAGCAGCTGGAGAAGGTTCAACATCCTTAGAGAAATATTTTGGACTGAACGAAGTCACTATGAGAAGAACGATTAAGAAAAAAGAAGAGTCCATTAGAAAATCTGTTCTTTATGGAACAAAATAGGTACCAAGCTGTCATCGTATATGAGAGACATTATAAAAGTAAAGATGGAAAAGGCCCTAGTGACATGGATAGAAGATTGCTCACAAAAAGGAATACCTTTAGGCAGAAATGTCAAAGAGAAAGCATTATGGTTGTACAAACAACTTTAATAAAAAAAAAAAAAAAAAAATCTGCAAGCACAGGTTGGCTTACAAAATTTCTCAAAAGATATGTGTTTCATAATGTAAAAATAAAAAGAGAATCCGCATCTGCAGATGAGCCGGCAGCTAGGGAATTTCTTTCAAACTGTCTAAAATTATTGAGAATGGTGGCTACACTCCTAATCATGTTTGGAACGCAGATGAGACCAGCTTTTTTGGAAAAAAAATGCAAAGTAGATAGCGAAATCACAAAAAAAAACATATCGGTGGCTTGAAAGCAGCTAGGGATCATGTGACTATTATTTTGCAGCAATACTTCAAGAGATTGTATATTAAAACCATAGCTCATTAATTGATCCCTAAGATTAATTGATCCCACACCTCTCCCTGCCCCACGGGCAGGGAGAGGTGTGGATTTTAACATGTTACCAATGCACTAAAAGACAAACAAAAAGTTGGGTTACAAAAGAAAGTTTTAATGAATGGTTCCATCATTATTTTGTTCCAGAAGTTAAACGCTATTTGATGAAAAAAATCTGGACTTTAAAGTTTTATTGATTATAGACAATGCTTCTGGCCATCCTGTATTAGAACACCCAAATGAGAAATTTTGTTTTCTGTCAATTAATACATCTTTAATACAACCACTAGACCAGGGTGTGATAGCTACCTTCAAAACTTACTACATAAAAACATTCCAATACATTTTGGATAAATTAGATAAGGATAATTTACTGACAGTTATTGATGTGTGGAAGAAATTTTCTATTTTGGATTGCATCAAACTTGCTAAGTTGGCATTATCAAAATTGAAACCACCAACTTGAAATGCATGCTGGAAAGCTACTTACACATTCTTGGCCAGAATGTGTGAAAAAGAAAACCCCCATACCTTTGTATACAACTGAATATCCCAATATCATCAGATTAGCACATGCAGTTGGTGGAGAAGGATTTGATGATTTTTCATCTGCAGATATTGAGAATTGATGGTTGACAAGGCTATTAGTGATGACAAAATAATAGAAGCTGTCCTTGAGAATCTCAATGAAAAATGTGATGATGAGATTCCACTCGCTGCAGGATTAATTAAAGAAGGGCTTCAAATGGCTAGTAAATTGCAAAGTCATTTTCTTACACATGATCCAAATAATGAATGAGCTAAACAGTTTAAACATGAACCGAAGTCATGTATAGTGTGATATGAAGAATTATACAAAGATCTAGTCAAAACAGGATCTCAACAATTACTTACAGAGTTTGTGGTAAGAAAAAAATCATCCGTCAGAATTACTGGAAATTAATGCTAATTTAGTTCCTTTTACTGAAGAAAACGTTTCGCCATTGCAGTATGAACAGGAAGGCCAAAGTGTTTCGAGTGATGGAAGTGATTTATTCCAGTTTCACACAAAAGAATGCAGCTACTGTCAGAAAGTGACAGCGAATAAAATTTAATAACCATATGTGCAGTGTATTTGAGCCTTTTCTAATTTCTGTTTAATTAGTTCACGCTATTTTCTTTAAGAAAGATACATATGTATATACTTTAAATAAGAATTTAAAATAAAAAAAATTCCATTAAAATTAAATAGTTTTATTCAATGATTTTCATATACATATTTTGTTTGAAAATAGCTTATTGTTCGTATCAAGTTTTCACATCTGGAACCATTCATTTATTTTTTCATATGCACTGTATTCTTTTTTTAAATGGTTTCTCTTACACAGTTTTTTTCTGGAACCAATCTTCGTGTAAATGGAGAATTGGGTGTATTATGCTATGAAGATAATGAAAAAACCAGCAAAATATTAGTAAGTTCAAAAAATCAATCTTATTTTTTCACCTTCTCAGTGTTGTTTATACTGTGAAATGCTATTATGAATAACTAAGCCATTCTACATGTATTCAAATTCCGACTGGAGAAGCAATAGCACATTTCAGCTAGGAAACTAAAACTGTCTCGACAACTCAATCAGCCTGCCTTCCTAAAAAGATGCTGGGACACTAACACCCCATTTCTATCAGTCTAGGCTGCAGGAAAAAAAAAAAAAAAAAGTCCCATTCAGCAAAAGCCAAATTTATTTACACACAGGCAAGCAAAGCATAATGTGTAAAGAAAAAAATGAATGGAGTGAGAAGCATCACCAATTAACCAGATCATCCTCTTATGAATACCATCAAACATTTTTAGAAAGTTTTCTAGTTTCATATGTGAGAACAATGATCTGAGTAGGATTTTGAATTTATACCATGTTAGCAGTTTATATAAATGAGAAGTAATGCCTTTAGTGGAAATGGAATACCTAGTATGCGGGGGCAAAATAGGTTATGGATGTGTTAGCATATGCCAGGAAAGGCTAGAAATTTAAGTCAGTCCATATACTACCTTAAACTTAAATATTAGAAATTTAAGTTTAAGGTAGTTCCCACATGGAGATCTGAGTATTACCAACTGTAAGCAAAGATAAACTATGGTCTTTCTTGCATGAAATAAGACAGGGAAAGTGTTTTGGTGGCAATGAAATTGACAAGGCTGTCCTCGCATCAGTGAAATATGGACAGGAGATAAGTGTTTAAAACACAGACTATGGAAAATCGTCCTGTAGCTAAATGAGCTTTTCTATGTGTTAAAAGTTAAAATAAAGTGGTTTGGAGAGTAATGTCATTGGCAAAACTATACACAGAATTTGAGGTTAATGACAGTACATAAAATATGAACAGGATAAAGAGTATGGGCAAAAATACAGAGTTATAGGATACTCCAGTAATCTTATCATTACTGGAGTATCCTATAACTCTGTATTTTTGCCCATACTCTTTATCCTGTATAAATCTGAATAAAGAAAGCCATTCTCAACGGCATGTAGAAAATGTCAGTAGTAAACTAAGATGATAATCTGATAAGCACTTGGTGATACACCCACTGAAATATCCTGGAAATGTCAAGTGCAACCATATTGGTTTCTCCAAACTTCTGCACAGCTTGTGTTCATAGATGAGTGATGTTGGCAAGAAGACTGCTATGCATCAAGAATGGCAGAATCCATATTAGTGGTCACTGATTAATTGGCAAGTTTCCAGGTAGTGAAGGAGTTGACTATTAATGATTTTTGCCATTCATTTTGGGCAGAAATAAGATTAGCCCATGGAATAATATAGTGTGATGGCCTTTATTTTTTTATCCTTATCTTTGGGATAGGTCAAATATAGCTTATTGCCATGCTGTAGAGTCAATGTCAGGCGAGTATGAAAGAGTGTGAAAGACAATATAGGATGGGCATTAATTCTGGAGCACAAAATATCAGAACAAGTAAACTTGAAGGTATCCAAAAGCTATTTAGAATTCCTAAAATGCCTTGTGTGAAAGGCTAGAGGGGGTTCATGCAGTGAGTAGTTTCTTTGTAAATTTATTTGGAATAAGAAAAATTGGAGAAAACACCAAACCAGTAATATGCAAGACAGCATTCAAACTAGCTTTAATTTACAGATCTGATATTTGGAATGGAAAGAAAAAAAAAAAGTTAATCAACAATTACAAACAGAAATGAGATGATTTCTGAGAACATAAGGGGGGGGGGGGAGAGTGTTATCATACTGATATCTTCAAAATTGTTCAGGATACAATACAGGGGATTTGAAACTGGAAATGTTTGACACTTAGTTTTAAGTAGGAGAGAAATGAATATCATATGGAAAAGAAAAACAGCAGAAAGTTTTAAAAGGAATTCAAGGGCAGTTGCTTTTAGAGGTGAACTATATACTGAAACATAAATATTCCTCAAGAAAAAAATTGAAGTTTGAAAACAAGAACCAACCCTATGAGTCTCAATGGCAAACTCTGAAGAAAACATTGGGTGAATCAGTTGGGAGGAATGTGAAGTTGTGTACAAGGACAGAAAAATCAGCACTCTTGGGTGGGTACTATAAATTAAAGAAGCAGTCCTTGAAAAGAAGTTCATACGGAGGTAGCAGGGTTTTTCCACCTGGAAACTCTGGTTTTTCATCCCACATACAGACAAATCAGCCCTTCAGAACACACGCAATTTACAGACAAAAAATGCTAGTTGTGGTGGTGGGCGGTAGATGGCGTTGATGGGGATGATTGGTAATAGAGATTCAGTGTAGTGGTGGAGACAGTTCTATAGTAGGCATCCTCCCACGATGAGTCTTCGGACTCCTTGGAGGTGTCATGAATAATAATAAAGAAGATAGCATATAAAGATAGAACGTTCCTAGGCATTAAGCTGGTAAATGCATTACGAAAATACAGAGAAAAATGTGCACTAAACTATGTGTAAAAGCAGCTGAACACAACTAATCAGAAGACTGGTAAGAATATAGAAGATAAATACCATGAAAATGATAAAATATTCTAATGTAAATGCTCTGCACCCACACTTATGTCTATATACAATCTTTTATGTTAGGTCAGTCATGGAAAATAATTATTTATAAATAATTTTATGTTGTACACTGGCTGGTTGCAATGTTTTAGATTCATACCCATGTTGGTGCATTGACTTCAAAATCAGTATGTTGTGTATTTCAAAGAATAAAGCTCAAGTATATATTTTTTTAAAAAGTAATATATTTACTGCAAACATAATTATATACAATAGATACAGTTCAGTATGTTGTCAATCTCTTTATCCTTCTAAGGAAAGCTGAAAAATACATCACAGAATTATAATTAATAAATAATTTATAATATTCTATATATCTGAATTCTTATTATATACAAAAAAATAAGTATCTAAAAATTATAAATTCAATATGAGCTGAAAAATAATCTTTCACTCTGATCCTCACACTTAAAAATAGTCAACATACAAAATAAATTGAACTTAGAATTCAGAAGAAAGTTCAATAGTTTCATTTGTCCAAATGAGAACTTCCTTGGGTGGACAGCATTTATCTCATCACTGTCTACTTTCTTTATCTTCCTTCCTTTTTTTTTTCCCTACTCATTCAGAAGTTTGTCTTATCTCAAATTCTTTATATCACAATTGCTGGCCTGGTTGCCTGAATGGTTAGCATACGGGGTGGTCTGAAAAGTTCTCAGCCTGACAATGAAAAACGAATTTATAATTTCAAAGTTATTTTATTTTTCAACATAATCTCCCTTAACTCGGCGTTAGTAAGGTGGGGTGTCACATACCCCAAAGATTTTAATTGACTACAACTTTTTAACACCGCGTGGCAGTGAGTCATGCCTCGATATTGTTTTCCCTGCCGCTACTCGACGCCATAGACGACAGGCTGTTGCATTCAAGCAAGTTTAAGTTCAGCAAGCAAAATACGTGTGTCTCGATCACATAATTCTAAGGTGCTCTGACTGTGCAATTACAGAAAATAAAAATATTTAATTAGTGATATCATTGGAATCTGAAGGCTAAATGCTTATTATTGTATTAGCTTCTTAAAATGTATATGTTCCTTTTGTAAACCAATACCAAAGTGCCTAAAAAATACTAATTTATTTAGTTCGTTCATTATATAAGCTAGGAAGAGTATATTTTTGTTGAAAAATAAGAATGTTTAATTAGTTAAGTATTTTGGGGTAATAAAAATTTAATTTTGTAGATCTGCGTTTTTATTCTATAAAATTACAGGACACTTAAACAATACGTAATCTAATAATGATTAAAAATATATGGATTTCTATAATACACTACATTATTTGGGTGGGTCTGTGGGACACCACCTTACCACTTTTGTTATATTTTCCCACCTAACCAGCACAGGTTTAGGACTATACATTTATTCCAGTGATGTTCCAGTGCCATTATCCCATCCTTGTAGTGGTTCTCAGTTAGATCTGCAAAACACTCCTCTACAGCTGCAATCACCTCTTGATTTGAAGAAAAACGCTGACCAGTCAGGAAGAATTTTAGTTTTGGGAAGAGATAGAATAGAACATCCACCCTATTCCCCAGAAGTCTGAGGGAGCCAAATCTGGCTCCCTCAGACTTCTGGGGAATAGGGTGGATGTTCCAACAATTCATAGTGCAGATCCCTTAATTTTCCCATTTCCAAAGCACCTTTGTGGGCAGGTGCATTGTCCTGATGAAAGATGATTTTTTTCCTTCTGCAAACCGGGTCTTTTCTCACAAAGTTTTTCGTACAGTCTGGTTAAAAGATCGGAATAATATTCCCCGGTTATTGTTTTACCCTTTTCATGATAATTAATAGACAAATGACTTTAGCATTCCAAAACACTGATGCCATGAACTTTCCTGCTGATGGAACTGACTTTGTCTTCTTTGGTGCTGAACAACTGGCTTCTGTCCACTGTTTTGACTGCTGTTTGGATTCTGGTGTGTAATGGTGAATCCAAGTCTCATCCATAGTAATAAATGGATGCAAAAAATCAGTTTTATTCTTGTTAAAATGTCCCAAGCATTGTTCAGAGATTTTCATGTGAGTGCGCTTTTGATCTGCTGTGAACAAGTGTGGCACCCATCTTGCGCCAAGGTTTTCATTTGTAATTCTTCATGCAAAAAATATCCTACACATTCTTTTGAAATGCCTATAGTCTCAGCAATTGCATGCACTTTGACTCGCCAGTCATCCAATACCATATTGTGCACTTGATCAATGATTTCTGGTGTTGTTACACTTTTTGGATGTCCTTCACATGGATCATCTTCAAAACTTGTATGGCCACATTTAAACTTGGCAGCCCATTTGTTAATTATTGAAAACGAAGAAGAAAAGTGCCCATAAACTTTTATGAATTTCTTTTGCCATTAAACCTTCTTTTAAAAAGAATTTTATAACCACATGATACTCAATTTTATCCATTTCAAGGGATACAGACAATGCTTTTGCTTAAGACAGATGCATAAAACAAACTACTTGATAGAATGACTTGCAATTTCACATGGATGCTTATGACAGACATACCAACTTAGAAAAAAAAAATATTGCCAATAGTATTGCCATCTATGGTCGAGGACATTTCAGACCAACCTCGTACAGTCTTTAGATGGGAGATGACTTTCACATCACCCAGTGTGAGATCACAGCTCTGCATATTGGAAGTCTGAAGTGGCTTGAAAAAGTTCTACATTTGATCTCTAGAGCAGGGTTTCTGGACTACATAAATAAATAAATAAATATATATATATATATATATATATATATATATATATATATATAACATTGATAAAAATAGAAAAAATATCCTTAACCCACCCATGGTACAAAATTTACTACAAGTATGTAATCTTTCGTGAAAGCAACATTAAAAAAAAAGGTGAAGATTTCACTTGACTATTCTGCTTATATCTTCTATCAAGCAAACTCATGGAAAACATCTTTCCTTCAGTTACTGAAACAGGCATGAAAATAATCCCTTGAACAGGATTTAAGAGTACCGCATTTATTGAGTGATTCTAAGGACACTTCTATAAAATTAAACTACAGATGGAACAAATGCCACTTGCTTCCCAATGGAGAATTTAACATTCTCAACTAATAACTAATACAGAAATCTCTCATTTTATACAGTTAATGTATCCCATGAAAATGCCATATTGAGTGAAAATGTGTTAATCAAATATAATACGCAATGAAAAAAAAAACTAACTTATCCATGGCTTTCAAAATCGTTGCTATTTATTTTTTTAATACATTTATTTCTATCATTCTTAATGCCAATTATTTTGGTAATCTCCATGGAGTCAATAGATTCATTGTGGGAGGTCCACTCAACCAGCGACATATCATAATGAATTCTGAAATTATTTTAACTCCTTGCATTCAGGGTTCATTATAACAGATATGTTGCTGGTTGAGTCTGACCACAGATGGACTATTGTGCATGTGTGGTCAAGACCAATGCCTTCTATAAAGGTACCACCACCTCTTTATTCCTTCACATCAATGTACTTTTTATCATAGCAGTGATACAATACACAATACAATGTGCCATCCCCAAGATCTTGAATCTCATCCACTTCCTGAAGTACAGCTCCACCAATACAGTATGCAATCTTATATCTCTGTACTCCAAAGTGTAATACCTGCATTTATTAATATTAAAACTACAACCCCAACTGATGTATCCAAGCTAAAAGTCTATTCAAATCTTTCTGTAGAGAATGGATTGACATTCTTTACAGAAATATTTTATCAGCAATACCTCTGATAACATAACCCAACTTTGCATCATCAGCAAATATTTGTAGATCTCCAGTCAATTCATACAAAATATCATTAAAAAATAAATTAAACAGCAGGGAATTTCGTTTTGTAACTTTCCAGTCAAAGCTATTTCCACTAAATCTCTAAAGTCATTAATTTTAATTTCATATTTTAAAATAAAATTTAGAGATCTTATTCTCTTTTCTCCTTCTAATCATGGACACATAACTTCTTCCATATGCCATGTTTCAGGATAACATACATTTAAAATGTTTTTCAGTTCTTAATCTTCAAAATCCTCAATTTTCATTTTTAAGTTTTACTTTGCAGCATTAATCTATCCTTTAAAGACATTATAAGAGAGTTTAGTAATGCTTCTCATGGTAGTTTGTGAAATCCAATTTTGTTCTAAATTGCCATTCCTTCAAATTCTTTTGATTTTAACATGGTATCAATTTTAGATTCATAAGAACCTACAGAATTTTTAAAATCATTAATTCTTCGCATGATTAAGGAGTTAGCCCTTATACTGAGACTTTGCAGAGCTTCTGACAGATATGATAATTATTGTAGGATATCAATCATTAATGCTAGATCTTTTAAAAATTCCAAATTGAGAAGTCGGTTTAAAAAGCCCTTATATTTATCATTCGATGCAAAATGCTTGCATAAAGCTGGGTAATTTCTCCACACAGCAAGAGCCGTTCGTAAACTGCAAGCTGCCCATCGTGGTCCAAACACATGGCCGATCTTTAAAATTTCGATAACAAGGACAACTAAAAATGTTTTTTTCTTAATTTACTGGGAAATGTTACTTTGAGAAAGAGTGAGCAAGATGTGAACTCCACAGAGAGAAAAATTTGCATGTGTTCTAATTATTGATAACTATTGAACTTGAGATGATTTTACATACAGGTAGTGAATAAAAAGTTAAGAATGGAAAATCTCTCAGTTTATTTACCATACAGTTACCAAAAATTCCAAACTTGCTTAAAAAGCAAATGACAGCCCAGTTGTTATTTTGCTTTTATAAAATAATTATAAAAATTTAACATTTTCATAAAATAATGTGTCAAATAGAGTTAGTGATCTATCAATAGATTCAAAATGTAGATTTTGCATTAAGTTTCTTATTACTCCAAATAATTTCCAAAAATAAACATAAAAAATAGCATGTCTTTTCTTGGAATTAAACTCCAAAAACTAAACGAAGTTTCTTCTTGGTGTAAAACAACAGAATGATAATCATCTAAAATTCTTACAATAAAATTTCACTTATTATATTGAAATAGGCCGTTGTACTTAGTGCTACAATAAAACTTCTTTGGTTTTTGCTATGCAATATGGTGTGTATGTGGGGAAAATTAGAATTATTCACACAAATATTACTTTTAAAAATGGTAAAATACACATAACAGGCACATGTAACGATTTGTCATCTGCCCAATTCTTTTGGCTAAATACAACACGATACAATTCGTCCAGTGCCAACTGCGAGTGTGACATGAAAAGACATCGGTTCGATCCAAATCATAACAGTAGTGAAACCCTTTCAGCTAATGATGGTTGGCTGGAAATATCATCTTCCCTTTCTGGGCAGCTGGCATTTTTCCTCACGCAAATGGGCCCAGTAAACAAACGCGTAAACATTCATTAGTAATACACAGTACCGACGGTCAGCCAGGTTACTAAGCAAACAGGATTAATATGTATTCTAAAACTGAATAAGTGAAAACGCGAAACAAGATATATATTATACGCAAGGTATTAATCATAACGGTCTAGTGTGTCCTTAAAATGTGATAGAAAACGCGAGATATGAACCAAATTAGTTCTGATTAAACGAACACTTTCTTTTCCATTCCCCCACAAACCGCTCTATAAAATATTTGGGATAATATAAGTAAAACATTTTAAACCTGTGACATCGGTTTTTAGCTGCTTAAGCAATTCCACTAACTGTCACATCAGCTGTACGGTGCAAATATTCGATATTCCTCACGTATCCCATACTGTTTAATTTTCCCAATGAAAGATAATACTCAAACCAGACCTAGTATTTCAAATAACAACTTCAGCAGAAAAATAAAATAAAAAAAAAACACGTGCAATCAACGAATATTTGTAGCATAACTTACCCTCCAAGTCCCACAATAAACAGTATCGTCCGCCATACTTCGCACAATTCTAATCCGCATGCGTATTAGAATATTAGTCGGCAAGTCAAGGGCTCCATTACGGAGCTCTATCGGATCCAAATCAAAATGATGAAAATAAAGTAACAAAAAACATAAATGATTAGTATAAACTTGACTAGAAATTATATTCTTGTTCAATCCTTTAGCAGTTTGCGAGTGAAGAATCTTCACAACTAGGCTATTTGTTTCTAGAAGTTGATTCCACATCAATTGCCTTAGTGTCTCATAATATGGAATGCATACTTCGACTTGGAAGTAGGTAAAGTTTGGACAAAGGATTAAACAACGATATAATTTTTTGTGAAATTGAAATTACTTAGTAATAGGCTGACCATATTTCCTTGCGACAAAAACGGGATAGGGGTTATGTAATATTCTGTATTCATGAGAAAGTAAGACGATAAAAAAAGTTTTATTACTTAAACATATTGAGCTTACCATTATTCTCGCCAGAACTCATACAAAAATTTAGGTAGACGTAGAGGGGGGACTGTATTTCACCACGATCGTACCATGATTATTTCTCCAATGAAGTGATCTTATGCAACAAATTTCGGTCTTTCAACTCTTATCATAAAACTTCTCACACTCCATGACACAATATTTTGTCTTACAACTAACATAGCCCTCAATGGCTCAACACTTAATCTAGATTTCTTCTTTGACCGCATACTGTTCATAACAGAAAATATTCTCTCAACAGGTGCTGTACTTACGGGAAGACAAAGAATAAACTATAATAATACAAACGTTTTCAAAGTCTAGCCGTTTTTAGCTCATTTCAGAAAAAAATCTGTACTTTTGTATCATCAGTTGTATATAGCTTGTCCAGTTAAATGAATTTCAATTCTTCCTAGAGATCGCCATTAAAACTGCAGTTTGGCCTCTTTGACATTGCAAGGATAGACTTAACGCTCTAAAAAAATAAGACTTAAAACTTTAAAAAATATGAAATTTAAACCACTGCCATTGAATAACAAAGTCACCAGTTAGTATGCAGGCAAAACAAAAAATACTTCTACAGCAGAACATACGCCGCACCTGAGACGTGCAAGTATTGCCAACATGCATTTTTTCCTCTGAATAAACCACTGCAGATATCGATATTTAGTATCGAACAATGCGACTCCATGGTTATACAAATTACTGGTATCCATGATATTGATATACGATTATAGATTATGAATAATAATTTATGATTATTATTCATATGAAAGTATATTTATAGTAGGCCTGTGTAGCTCAGTGGAAGTGGTGTTTGTATCCTCTGCGCTTGGCTGCTTGAAGTTAGACCTAGGTTCTAGTCTAGTAGCTGACTGGAGGAACTGTTTCTAAGCCTATCTTCGACCGGTTTCAGAGTTAGTCAATCTCTGGCACAGGCAAGCGGGTTTTTCCTCCAGGAAACTCGGGTTTTTCGTCCTGTAAACTCAAGAAAATCGACCGTAGTACCCACATTATTTCAGACAGTGACATATGTTGTTAGGGTTAGGTACCAAGAGATGGCAGCACTTGTTTGCTAGCCTCATCATCGGTGGCTGCTATAATTAGTAATGGAGATGGGTGGGCTATCTCTGATTGGCTACCGGTGGAGATTGAACGGCCCACTCAGTCTCCAAAAGCATCGCCTACTCCTTATTAGGGAATAAAAGGCATTAGTTGATTTTTTAAGTATATTTATCATCAGCATCATCAAATTCCTGCCATGTACCCTCAAGAGATGTACAGGATATGATAGTACTACATGAAAAAAATTACATCTTTATTAATTTCCTATCTACAATTTTCCTCCAAATCAGTCTGTTACTTGTCAACACTCCAATATTATCAGATCTTATATTTCTATCGTCTAAAGCACTTTGTACCGTATCAATCCACCTATATCTTGGTCTTCCTCTCGGTCGTTTTCCTGCCAACCTGGCAGAGAACACTTGTTTTGCTAATCTTTCCACGCCCATTCTATTTAAGTGACCATACCATCTGAGATTAGCTCTGCTAACGCATTCCTGGATGCTGACAATGTCAAGTTCTTTCTTAATATCCTCGTTTTTAATATGATACTGCCATTGATGCCACCTGTTCACGCCTATAATCTTTCTCAGGACTCTCATATCTGAAGTCTCTAGTCTTTGGTCAAGTGTTTTACTTCTGACCCAGTTCTCAGATCCATAAGTTAAAACTGGTTTGAACACTGTCTTGTATACAGCTAATTTAGTGTTGCGACTAATTTCTCTCTTATTCCATATGAATTTATTCAATTGACTTCCCACCATACCAGCTTTGCTGATTCTGTTATCTATTTCTATATTTAATTTACCATCTTCAGTAAAAATCGTGCCTAAATAGCGGAAATGTTTTACTTGTTCCACAGGTTCTCGATTCACAACACAGTTGACATTTTCAATGATTCTGCCTATTTTCATTGTCTTTGTCTTTTTATTGCTGACCTTCATACCATATCTATTACAAGAGCTATTCAATTTAGTCAGAGAATCTTGCAGACTTGTAGCGGATTTATTTAGAAGAATAACATCATCCGCATAGAGCAGAGAGCTGACATTAACATCTCCAATTTCGATATCATGTTTAATACCACTTTCCTTCATTCAGAGGAGATAATGTACAAGGATGTACATTATCCCCTCTGAATAACAGAGGGGATAATGTACATCCTTGTCTCACACCAGATTTAACATTAAACCTTCTTCCTGTACTTCCTTCAATTCTAACTGCTGACATACAACTCAAATAAAGACTAAGTATTGCTTGATATAATGTTCCATTGACACCATATAACTGCAGCGTATTGAATAGCTTCTCTCTTGGCACCTTGTCATATGACTTTTCCAGATCGACAAAACTTAAATACAGATCTTTGTTATATTCCCATGCTTTCTCGACTATTTGTCGTAAAGTGAAGATCTGATCCTGACAGCCTCTATTTGGCCTGAATCCAGCTTGTTCTTCACCAAGCTTTTCTTCCACAATTGTTCTCAACCGTTTCTCAAGTATACTTGCATAGATTTTGCCAGGAACACTCAGTAGGGAAATACCTCTGTAATTCTCACATGCAGTTTTATTTCCCTTTTTATATATGGGTACTATGAGAGCTCTACTCCAATCATCGGGGATTCGTCCCTCTTTCCAGGCTTTCTGAACTATGCAGTGCAGCCACTGTAAGACTGTAATACTACCACACGTCAGCATTTCTGGTCGAATATCGTCTACTCCTGCTGCCTTTCCACATTTCAAGCCTTTGATGGCTTTTTCTACTTCAAGTATGGATATGTATTCCTGACTGCATGCCTGGTCAGTGTTTTTTACCACTGTGCTGTCATCACTGCTTGTTTCATTTAGCAGTTTTCCAAAGTAATTACTACATACTTTAAGGACATCTTTTTCTCCTGTTTTCATATCACCTTTACCATCTCTAATTCCTTTTATAGCACTCTTTCCTCCATTCTTAAGCTTCTTCAACAACCTCCAGAATATTTTGCCACCTTCTTGATATTTATTTTCTATGTTCTTGCCAAAGTCCTCCCATGACTTTTGTTTAGCTAGTTTTACACAGTGTTTAGCATTCTTGCATTTGTCTCTATATTCTCTAACAGCACAAGCTGACTTATTTGACAGGAACTGTTGGTATGCTTTCTTCTTTTCCTTCACTGCCTCTTTAACCTCCTGTGTCCCCCAGGGAGTTCTGATTTTTTTATCCTTACAAACACCTCACCACATGCCTCTCTGGCAGAATCAATCAATGTTTTCTTCAGAGTTTGCCAATGAATCTCCAAGGTTTGATTCCTGTTCTCAAACTCTTTCATTTTTCCTTCAAGAATCTTTGTGTATTTTAGTCTACAGCTCACATCTGAGAGCTGCTCAACTTTCATTCGCTTGAAAACTTTCTTACATGTTATTCTTTTCAGAATGAAATTCAATTTTATCCTACTCAAGAATAAATAGTGATCACTTCCAATTTCAAATCCTCTGTACACTCTGGTGTCCTGCACCAGGGAGAAAACATCACTATCAACAATAACATAGTCAATGAGACTTTTCTTATTCCTAGCCTCTTCTCTCCATGTGAATTTGTGCACATTTTTATGTTGGAACATGGTGTTAGTAATAACCAGTCCATGTCCTGAGCAGAAATCCAACAGATATTTGCCATTATTATTAGCTTTGCTCTTTTCTCCAAATTTTCCCAAAATATTTTTGTATGTCTCACAATCATTTCCTACTCTGCTATTTAGATCCCCAACAAGGACCAACTTTTCATTTTTCATTCTGTCAGTTGCTTTTTCTAAAGAATCAAAAAATTCCTACACTTCTACCTTAGTAGGACCTTCTGTGGTACCATAGGCACAAATAAGTCTCATTGTCCAGGTCCCTATTCTCATATTTGCCCACATTACTCTACTTGAGACTGACTGCCATTCAAGAAGATTAGCCTCGTATTTTGTGTTGAATACTATGGCTACTCCTTCTTTTCGTTGATTGTCATTGCCTGAATATAACATTTTGTATTTATTGCTCAGAAAGATCTCACCAGTTTTTGTCCTTTTTGTTTCAGTCACCCCTATTATGTCGATCTGGTACTTATCTAATTCCTCAGCTAGCTCCATTTCTTTGCCATTCAGGCTTCTTATGTTGATAGTACCGATCTTTAACTCTGGTGATGTTGAGTTGGGGTTTATTTTCAGATTTGTTCCAGTAGCTGACTTTTCGCTGTTCGCCCTTGTTCCCTGGCGAAAACAACGGGGGCCTTTTTTAACAGGGCGTTGCCCCAGCCGGCATGAAATTTTGTCATGTTGTACCATCATTTTTTATTTTGGTTTAACCAATAAGAATACAATTTGGTCGGTTAATCCCAAATTGCCCGCCCATCCTCGTCCGTTCAGTATCCAAGTAGATACCCAACAGGGTGCACCACGAGAAGGTGAGGATTGGACATTAGGTCACAAGCCCTGGTCGGTTCTCCGCATTCCTTTAAAGGCTATGTGGAGGTCTCCTCTCAGTTTACAGCTTTGACCCTTAAGCACCCCAAGTATATTTATAGTTTTATTAAAAACGGGACAAAATCGACATTTTCCGCCTGTGTAGCTCAGTCTTGCACTCTACAGCGCATTACCGCACGACAAAAGGAGTTCGAATCTACCCGCCGACTAGAGGAACTTTTTCTAAGCCTTTTCATCACCGGTTCCAGAGTTAGTCGATCTCTGGCACGGGCTAGCTGATTTTTGCTCCCGGAAACTCGGGTTTTTCGTCCCGTAAAGACATTAAGTACTTTTCTCAGAAAAGCCATTGAGTTTCATGTGTTGTTGGATAGTAGAAAATTCTTTTTGTAGATAATCAAAAGTAGAACAATTAGTTTTGGCTCTTCTGATGAGGCATTTTATAATTCCTCTTTCTTGACATGGATGATAGGCTGATTCTTTAAGAATATAACGACCTGTGAATGTTGGTTTCCTGTATACTGTAGTAAGAATATTTGGCTTTTTTGAAAAAAGTACTCAACGTCTTCTCAATTCTTATAATCCTCCACAACACAACAAAGTTTCAATACGTCGAGTGCCTATTCCTTATATCCCCAGTATCTCAGAACCTATCGCAAGAATTTTAAAGAAATATGATTTAACAGTTACTTATTCACCTCTTAACAAATTGTCTTCTCATTTTCCTTCTCCTAAAGACAAACGCTCAACTTTATCTCTCTTCTTGGAGTTTATCAAATTCCGTGCAACTGTGATCTATCCTATTTTGGACAAACTGGACGTTCTCTTGAAAAAAGAATCCAAGAACATCAATCATCCATTCTTCACAACAAACCTGAAAAAATCTGGATTGGCTCAACACGGGATTGAAACTGACCAGAGCATCTTTGGTCCAGGACTCTCCTCTTACCTAGATCCCGTTATAGGTTTGAACGTTTGTTCAAGTAAAGCGTGGAGGCCTTGCTCCATCGCCCCAACCTGAATCGTAATGACTGTATGTCTATATCAAAAATCTGGGAAAGTCTAATCAAGATTACTCATTAATTAATTTTTTTAATAGCAAATTCAATTATTTTTCTACTTCAAAATATTCTATTTCATACTTAGTGATATAACATAACGCGGCGTGTTCTAATTTTAACGATCTATTGTTAGTATTCTAGCTTGTATTTTTTAAACTGTTCATGTAATGCCACTGACGATGGTCTGCTATTTCCAGACCGACATATTTGGTTAAATAAATATCTTTCTTGTGATTACGTGATTATATCATTCAGTCTTATGTCGCAAGTATCCTTGAAACAACAAAACTGCTGCAGTAATGCAAAGAACATTGATAACAATAAGGAAGTGAATGCAATAAGAGGCATTTATATACAGATATCTAGATTTCTATTAGAGAAATACCAGAGCGAGTGATAAAGACTGTTTCGGGAATGTTAAATACACCAACAGAATGGGTGAAAGGATAATACAGACACATATAAGTAGATGAGTATCCGCAGAAGTCACCATTAATCCTGTTCATTCTTCAACCGTTACTGACATCAGTAAAGGATGAAGAATGTGCTTGAAGAATAAAAACTGCTGCCTAACCCCTATTCCAAAGTTAGGGTTAAAAGGGACTTTACCGATGACCTTTGGAGAATGAAAGGCTGAAAGACATTTTAATATTTAATAATACATAATAATTTTAAATACGATTTTCTCAGTACCAATATTTTAATATTTCGCAATTAACCGCTAAAATCCGATAACGCACATTTTATGCCCTTCAGGGAGTAGGAGAGGCCGTTCTCGTTAAAACCTTTGCAGGCTGAGGTGGAAATTCAATCTCCACAGGTAACCAGTCACAGAGAGCTGACCCAAGACTATCGCACTTAAACTCAAGATCTACTGTAGATTTTCTTGAGTTTATGGAACAAAAATCCTGATTTCCCAAAATAAAAACCCCATGTGCTCGTGATGAAAATTATTCACTCAGGAAGAAGTCGAAGAATTATTATTATAATATATAATAATAAGATAATGCCTTTTCTTCCCTTATAGGGTTCGCCTATAAGGGAAGAAGAGTAGGCGAGGCCTTTAAACCCTATCTAGCTTTTAGAGACTGACTGGGAAGTTCAATCTCCACCGGCAGACAATCGGAGATAGATGACTCATGTCTATCACTCATTATAAGCGGCTACTGATGAAGAGACCAGCAGACACGTGCTGCCATCTCTTGGTTCCTAACCTTAAAAGGATATTATTATTATTATTATTATTCGTGACACCTCCAAGGAGTCCGAAGACTTATCGCAGGAGGACACCTATTGTACAACTCTCTGTTTCTGCTACTACAACACAGCACCTCTACTACCAATCACTTACATCAAAGCCATTTACTGTCCACAACCATCACAGCTAGTATTATTTTTTTTGTCTGTAAATTGCGTGTGTTCCGAATGGCCGATTAGTCTGTATGCGGGATGAAAAACCCGAGATTCCGGGAGAAAAAATCCTGCTACTTCCGTATGATATCTGCTAACTCACCTTCGATTGAAATTGTTCATATAAAAATTCCTCCCGTCATGACGAGAATAGAACTAACGCCTTTTCTAATCGGCGCAACGTACCGTCGTTCTTCAAATTGCGCTACGGAGGCGCTTATATGTTACTGTCTGAAATAATGTGGGTACTACGGTCGATTTTCTTGACTTCACGGGACGAGAAACCTGAGTTTCCGGGGGGAAAAAAATCCGCTTCCCCGTGCCAGAGATCAACTAACTCGGGAACCGGTCGAATATAGGGTTCGAAAAAAGTTCCTCCAGGCGGCGACTAGACTTGAATCTAAGTTCTAACTTCGACCAAACGGCACTTCCACTGAGTTACACAGGCGGCTCTCATAATAGGAATTAAAATAGGATATAAAGAATTAACCAGCCTTTTGTATGCTGATAATCAAGTTATTTTTGTAGAAATTGAAGACCAGTTACAGAAAAATCTATACATATTGAAGAAAACAATAGAACAATATGACATGAAAATCTCAATAAATAAAACAAAACAATAACATTTCAAGGTAAAAGAATTAAAAGATGCAAAAGAGTCATCCACAACAAAGTAATAGAACAAGTGAACATATTTAAATATCAAGGAAATTACATAAGCCCCAATGGAGAATTCGACATAGCATATAAAATGCAAAACTTACTGGTAATCATTGGAAAACTTTGAACAGACACTTCAGAAAACAAATGTCTAGAACAACACAAATAAAATTATACAAAACAATAGCCAAACCAATTGTGAAATATGGGAGTGACACATGGACTTGGGGAGAACGAGATAAAAGGGAAGTACTGTAGAAGTTGCAGAAATGAAGTTCCTAAGATAACTCCGAGGCTAAAAAAACAGTGGTTCTCAACGTTGGCGGTAGTCCCCCCCCTGAGGGAGCTGTGAACGGTGAGGGGGACGATAAGGGGTTAGGGGGTTCTGAGTAGGGTGATAAGCGTTATAATACTACTAATATAATAAAAGCAAAAACATCCGTATTTAATCTAGCATCCCTATTTATATTGTTTGTTTGGCAACACTGTTCAGAATATTGAATGTCTGGAAATACTGTTCAAATTTATTCGCTACTTATTTTTTAGAATTTTTGCATTGGATGTAATTGGGCAACTTTTTGGTCTACATTTTTTATATTGAAAATAATTAATTTGGGCTATTTTACCATAACATCATTACATCATTTAGCGCCTCCGTAGCGCAATTGGAAGAACGACGGTACATTGCGCCCTTCGATTGGAATAGGCCTAAGTTCGATTCTCGTCGCGACGGGAGGAATCTATATCTGGTCGATTTCAATCGAAGGTGAGTTAGTCGATCTCATATGGAGGTAGCAGGGTTTTTTCTCCCGGAAAACTCGGGTTTT
Source organism: Typopeltis vanoorti (assembly GCF_054136105.1). Lineage (NCBI taxonomy): Eukaryota > Metazoa > Arthropoda > Arachnida > Uropygi > Thelyphonidae > Typopeltis > Typopeltis vanoorti. Next base: position 1,834,936 of record NC_143557.1, read on the forward strand.
TCATCCCGCATACATACAAATCGGCCCTTCAGAACACACGCAATTTACAGACAAAAATTACTAGTTGTGGTGGTGTTGGAGGTGGGCGGTAGATGGCGTTGATGGAGATGATTCGTAGTAGAGGTTAGGTGTAGAGACAGTTGTAGGTGTCCTCCCGCGATGAGTCTTCGGACTCCTTGGAGGTATCAGAAATAATAATAATAATAATAATAATCATTGGCCAGAAGGATGAAACAATATGTTTTTTTTTTTATTCCCAGTTGTCTGATAGGGACGAATTGAAGAGAAAAAAATTATGAGCTGTAAGCTTGCCCTGGGGGGGGGGAGATTACTCGTCGTTGCTAGTTTTAGGATGGCTTTTGGCCTCTTGTGTTTGAAGAGGTCTGTTTCATATTTCACTAGTTCGTTGGGGTGTGTAGAGATCTTTAAGAAGAATTTTGGCGCTGTAGATTGCAGAAAGGAGTAGATCTAAGCGATGGTTGTATCTCAATGCAGGTGGACGTTTCTTACAAACCATGGTGCTTAGGGTCATGCGCAAACAATTGTTTTGCACTCTTTGTTGCTTAAGTATGTGAGTTTTGGATGTGTGGCTCCAGGCTGGAGATGCATATGCACAGGTGCGCCAGTAGTGTCCGGCGCCTGTGTCCAAATCTTTAGTTGGAGCACCTATACCCCTCCTCCAAATAAAAAATCACTTTATAAAAACGTATCAGTGAGTACAAATGAAATACGAAATATATTAATTATAAGTTTCTTGAACAAAAAACAGAAATTACAAAAAAAGTATGAAAAAACAATAAACATACAAGAAGGATATAAAAATAAAAACAACAAAAATAATTTGGAAAAAAATAAAGTAATTTCTGTTATTTGGTAAGAAAATCATGTGCGAATTGCACCTTCTATAGTTTTACGTAAATTAACAGATAAACTTGCAGTTTTAAAATTACAGAGCCTGTGTAGCTCAATGGATGTTTGTAGTGGATTCTGACCAGAGCAGACGTGTTTAGTGGAGCTCCGCGTTTCGAGTGTTTAGTGCTTTCTATAGTAAGTGGGTGTGACGTAAGCCGATTATATATGCAAACAACTCGCGATCGTAATTGCTTCCTTCCCGGAAAGATGCCTAATGTCGCGGGTACATCCAGTAATTATGCGGTACATGGTATGGCCGCTGCTAATGAGGTCCGGCCAAATAAACGGTCAGAAGAAAACTTCATTGGAAAAATCTACAAGCCCTTCCATGGAAACCAACGTGGATATCTTGTCATCTATAAACCTACCTGAAGAGCTAGATTGGACTAAAGCCTGCATACTAAGTGTGACCCAAATGGCGCCCCATACACCGAGGAAGGCATAATTGAAAGCCTCAAAACCAAGGTAAGAGGCTCCGATGTTTGGCACCTCAGTGTCCTCAAATTTAATTATATTTTTGTTATTAGTTTTAAGTTCCTTACTGTAAAAGAGTCATTTGTAAATCTTAAAGAACTAGATGTCTGTAAACTAAAATGTAAAATTATACCCATTGCCAAAAATCGTAAAATTGATATTATCATACACTGGTTACCCCCCCCCCCCCCAATCCCAAACAGACTTGTGTCAATGCACTTTGAGAAATTCGGAAAATCGAGTGCATTGAACACGCAATTAGTAACACCAGGGACAAAGAGTGGGCACATGTCCTTTCTAATAAAAGGTAACCATTACACTGAATGAAGGGACCAAAACAGAAGAAATACCTTATGTTATAAAGGTACAAAAAATATCGGGATTAGTCATCATCCCAGGACGTCCCCCTGCATGCTTGCGATGCAGAAATATTGGCCATTTAAGAAAAGACTGCAATGCACCGAAATGTGAGCAGTGTAATCGAATTGGCCATAACATGAAAGAATATCCTGGGCAGACATACGCTTCCATGTTAGCAAAACGAAAGGGCGTGGACCAGCCAAACATACAAAATGAGCTGGAAAAAGACGATGTTCAAGAACAAGAAAATAGCACCTGCTTAGAAGTAAACGAGGAAAATACCTCCGAAAATAGCAAAAAAGTACCACCAAAATGAAGCAAGCTGCAAGAAGAGGGAACACCCTGTGCAACCTCTGAAGAAGATAGAGAGGACATCTCAGAAGATAAGGAAAATACCGAAAAGGGTGAAAATAAAATGCAAGAAGATGAACCACCTTGCATATCCTCTCAGAAATAAAACTGTGGAGAGGACATTGTAGGAAAAAAAAACATATAAAGAAGAATGATGAAAAGCAGCCTACAAGTCCAGAAAATCTGGGGGTAAACAAAAAAAGCCCAAATCGTTCACGCCAGTGAGAAGGAACAAAATGAAATTTACGCCTAGCGTAAAAGGAAAAAGAGATAAAGAGATAAAGTAAAACCGCAGCGAGGAAAGATCTGCTAATGTCAAAAAAAATTATGAAGAAACCAATCAATTTAGTGAGCATTAATTGCAATGGGTTAAACAGCAAGCAGTCACAGAAATTATTAAGAAACACGATACAATAGAACCACACAGACATTGCAATGCTACAAGACACAAGACTACATACAGACTCAGAAAGAGAAAGAAATTTTCACAGAAGCCTGCAGTCTCATTACTACATCGTTAGCGAGCCAGCACAAGATAATGGGATTGGAGGTTTATCAACACTCATCAGAAAAAGAAGCAACATACAAATAATATCACACAGCACCATAATAGAACACAGAGCGCTCGAGGATGAAATAGCCTGGGGACCAAATAGTATCGTTAATCAACATATACGGCCCAACTGAACACAACTACAAAAAACATTTCTGGGATAAACTTGAAAATAAAATGATAAACATAAAAAATATCATAGCCGCCGGGGATATGAACTTCATAGAAAATGACAAATTAGACAGGGAAATTAAAAACATTAAAAAAATAATAATAACTTCACACACATAATCCAGCGATGTCTTGTAAAGGACACATTTCGCATACTGTAACCTACACGGAGGGAATATACACACTTTTCCTTCACCAATGCCTCGTGGCTAGACAAAATATACATAATCCAGCATCTAAAGTCCACTGTAAAGGAAGTTTGCCATGCACCACTAACTTTTAGTGACCACCATTTGGTCAAGGCCAAACTGTCCCGTGAGACCTTAGACAGCAACACATACACAAACAGAAATTACCCGCTATGGAAACTAAATAACAGCATTATTAACACAGAACAATTTACATCGGAAATTAAACAAATACTAGTTGATATAAAAAAAAAAAATAAAAAATTCAAAGGAGGCATGGAAAAAATTCAAAATGCAAGTCAAAAAAGCCGCCATAAAGATAGGGAAAGAAAAAAAATACAACACAAACAAAGAAAAACTAAACATAATCAAAGAACTAATACAGAGCTACAACACAAATAGAACACTCCCAGGAAATAAAATAGCAACCAAAGCATACAAAGCGAAACTAACACAAATTGAAACAAAAGAGGCTGAAGGGGCCTGGGTTCGCGCTAGAATCAAAACAATGAAACAAGATGAAGGAAGAACCAAAGCTGCGTGGCTCTTTGAAGAACAAAAAAAAAAAAAAAAAAGCGACATTTAATACAATAACACACGAGGGGAAAGAAATCGAAGGAGATGCAAACCGCCTTCGATTCTTCCACTCACAGTACACAAATACATTCTCTGAAAAAGAATATGACGAAACAGAAACACAACACTTCTTGAAACAAGTACCAAGACTCACAGACCAAGAAGCCGAAAACATTGACTCACCAATCACGCCATCAGAATGCAAGAAAATTATAAAATCCCTATCATTACACAAATCAACAGGACCCGACGGCCTCACTGCAGAATTCTACAAAGCCTACTACCCATTGTTTAAGACACTATTTGTAAAACTGCTGTCCGAAATACACAATTCGGAGAGCATCCCAGGATATTTCAACCATGGCTACATAGCATTAATACCAAAAAAGAAAAACACAACAAACAACGAAGAGACACAATGGAAGGGAATCACACTCCTCAATACGGACCAAAAATTTTTTAACTAAAATTATTTCTGAAAGAGTGCAGAGACACATACACAAGATCATATCCAAATTCCAAAGCTGGGGAATAAAAGGCCGAAAAATAGAGGATACTATCCTACAAATTCGATGTATATATGAGCACTACCAGGCAACACAACAGCCATGCCTATTGGTAGGTCTCGACATTGAAAAGGCCTTTGACTCAGTAAATCATCAGTATACTTAAATGAAGTCATCAAAGCCGCAGGGTTTGAGGAAAAATTTCAAAACCTGATTTCAAATATCTACACCACAGCATAGTCACACCTGATCATAAGCAAAAAACTGTCTGCACCGATCAAACTTAAATGCTCGGTCAGTCAGGGAGAGAGCCTCTCCATGATTCTCTTTGGACTCACCTTAGAACTGGTTTTACAAGAAATTTCAAAACATCCTGGCTCACATAGGAGGTGAAGGGAAAAAAAAGTGCTTACGCCGACGATGTGACACTAACCGTAACTATTGCCGAGTCCTTCACACTCGCTTACAACATACTTAAAAAATTTGAAACAGCGTCAGCACTTAAAGGTAGCTTGCAAAATGCCATGCGATGTTCGTCGGCAGGTGGGCAAACATGCCAACCATGCCGAACGGCATAAAAATAAACGACCACTTACCACTTCTGGGGATCATCATAGGGGAACAAATTCAACACAACACACAATGGGAGCTTGCACATACAAAAATAACCAATGAGATTACACAGATGAGATATAGACAAGTATCACTACGAAGTAAAGCTAAAATTTGCAATCAATACTTACTCTCAAAGATATGGTACCTCATAAAAAACATCAACTACAACGGTAAAGAAGTAGACAGAATACACAGAGAGTGTGCAAAATTTATCTGGGGATCCCGATACGACCACATCAGAAGATCCACAATAATCCACGACATTGAGGCTGGAGGACGCGGCTTAATAAACGTCCATCTAAAAACTCTGTCTTCTTCTTCTTCTTTCACTCTGCCTTATCCCATGTTAAACGGGATCGGTGCACCAATCTTTAACCTTCCTCTTCCAAGTTCTCCGGTCCAGAGCATCCTTCGGACTCCATTCTTTCTCCCTAAGATCCTCTGTCATCTTATCCCTCCACCTGAGCTTGGGTCTGCCTGTTTTTCTCCTTCCCTCCAACTCTATATACTCCACTCGTTTACCAACATACTCCTCACCCTTCCCTCAACATGTCCAAACAACCTCAGCCTACTTTCTTGTATCTTCTTGCCAATTGGTCCCACCTTAACCGTCCCTCTGATGTAGTCATTCCTTATCCTGTCTTTCTTTGTCACACCACTCATCCATCTCAACATCTGCATCTCTGCTACCTCCATCTTCCTCTCCTGTACCTTGGTTATAGGCCACGTCTCCGCACCATGGAGCATCGCCGGCCTCACCACCATCTTATAGAGCTTTCCTTTCCTCTTACAACTCACTCTCCTGTCGCACAGAACCCCGCTCGTCTTCCTCCAATTCATCCAACTGTATGTTATTCGGTGCTGTATTTCCTCATCCAGGTCACCATTCCTCTCGACAACCGACCCAAGGTACTTGAATTTCTTCCCTGAAATTAGCCTTTCACCCTGGAGTCGTATGACGATATCCTCGTCACTCCCCGTTGACATATATTCAGTCTTTACCCGGTTAATTCTCATGCCGCTCTTCTCCAATGCCTTTCTCCACTCTTCCAGGGTATTTTCAAGCTTCTCTCGGGATGATTCGCACAGAACAATGTCATCGGCAAACAGCATGCTCCATGGTGCCTCCTTCTTGACATCCTCCACTAGTACATCCATGACCAGGTCAAAGAGGTAGGGGGCCCAGAGCTGACCCTTGGTGTAGCCCTACGACAATTGGAACCCTTCTGTAATGCCGACACTAGACCTGACCTGAGTTTCTGTTCCCTCATACATCTCCTTCACCAACCTCACGTACTTCTCATACATCCCCTTCTTCCTCATACACTTCCATGCCTCCTGCCTGGCCACTCTGTCGTATGCCTTTTCCAGGTCTATAAACACCATGTGCAGATCCACTTGCATCTCTCTATATTTCTCCATCAATCGCCTTAGCGCAAATATTGCATCCGTTGTCCCTCTTCCTGGCATAAATCCAAACTGCTGCTCACCAATTTTCGTTTCCTACCATAACCTTGCTTCAATTACTCTTTCCCATATTTTTAATGTGTGTGTGACATCAGCTTGATTCCTCTATAGTTGCCACAGTCTTGAACATCTCCTCTTCCTTTGTAGATTGGGATGAGAATACTTTTCCTCCATTCCTCTGGTATCTTTTCCTGTTGGACAATTTTACACATCAGATCCCATAACATATCCATGCCCTCACTGCCCAAACTTTTCCATACTTCCCCAGGTATCTGGTCTGCTCCCACAGCCTTTCCACTCTTCATTTTTCTCAGTAAACAAACCACTTTCTCTCTACTTATGTCTTGAACCGGTCTCTCATTTATCTCTCCATCCTCGCACCTCTCTCTTGGATTCTCCCCATTTAGTAGTTTTCGGAAATATTCTTTCCATCTTCCTCTGATTTTGTCCTCGTCTTGTAATACTACTCCTGAGGCATCCTTTATCTGCTTGACTGATGTTATGTCTTTCGAGGCCTTATTTCTGGCGTTCGCTATTCTCAACAACTGAGCTTCGCCACCGTTTCTCTCCAGTTCTTCATAAACTTCATCAATTGCCCTCGCTTTCGCCCTTGCCACAGCTCTCTTTGCATTTTTCTTTGCTAATCTATATGCCTCCTTGTCGACTCTAGTTCCAGTCATGTCCCATTTTTTCTTTGCCTCTTTCTTTTCCTTGATCTCCAACTGCACCTCCTCATTCCACCACCATGCCTCCTTATCCTCAGGTGGTCCCTTTCCTGATGTTATACCAAGCACCTCTTCTCCAATTTTTCTAATATTCCGACTATTAACGTCCCACCATTCTTCCACATCCTCTGGTAACTTCATTTCTTTCAATACCTTTTCTTTAAACTTATTCCTTGGTCGTTCCTCTTCCAACTTCCACCACTTTATTCTCCTCTGTACCCACTACTTCCGTCTATTCTTCTTTTCCCCTTTTATATCACAGTCTACCACAACCAACTGTGCTGTGCTGCTACACTTTCTCCATTAATCACTTTACAGTTTTTCACCTCCTTCAGATGTTTCCTACGGCACATAATATAGTCAATCCGACTCATTCTATCCCCGCTCTTATAGGTTATCAGATGCCCAACTCTCTTCTTGAACCACGTGTTAGCTATAGCCAGATCGCAGGCCACAGCATATTCTATGATTTTTTTACCTTCTTCATTTCTTTCACCACTACTCCAACCTCCATGTACCATTTCTTCACCACTTCGTCGCCTTCCTACATACCCGTTCAGATCTGCTCCGACGATCACTCTCTCACCATCAGAGATTCCCATTACTACTTGGTCAAGTTCTCTCCAGAATGACTCTTTCTCCTCATCATCACAACCTACTTGCGGGGCATAGCCACACACTATAGTAGCCACACTTCCTCCCATCTCAAGCTTAACGCTCATAATCCGATCATTCTTCTGGCACACCTCATAGACTCCACTCTTTAGCTCCTTATCGATGATAATTCCAACTCCGTTTCTTCCCTTCTCATTCACACCGCTATAAAACAGTTTATATCCCTCCGCCAGCTCCTTTGCTTTATTGCCTTTCCACCTAGTCTCCTGCACGCACAAGGTCTTCAGCTTCCTTCTTCGAATCATGTCCACTATCTCCCTACTCTTCCCATTCATCGAACCCACATTCAGCGACCCGATTCTTACTTTACGCACACTCTCTTTCTGTTCGACTCGCTTCTTTAGCTGAACCCGTCCTTAGCCCTAGCCCACTTCTCACAGTCTTCGGGTGACAGAACTGCGCGTCGCTTAAGGGGGACGCCCTAGCCGTGATCCTTTCTCTGTTATCTAACATTTCATCCTGGGTTTTGGCATGGTTTTTTTTACGGCCAGATGCCCTTCCTGACGCCAACCCTCCCCATTTATCCGGGCTTGGGACCGGCACTGAGAAGACTAATTTGCCCTCCCCAGTGGCTGGGTTACCTAAAAACTTTAAGTGCGAGAGCAAAAATCATGAAGAGAGCTTACACAGAGGAAAAAGAGTGAAGCGCATATATACTATACTATATGCAGAAGGTAATGCCCGACAAAGTAATATGTTCCCTTTCGCATTCGAGTGGTAAAACACCAAAAATGTTCCACGAGATCGCGGAAGGTTACAACTTTATTAATAAATACATATGAATATACGAATTTCTGAAGATGAGGCCTAAAGCTGCACACATCAAACTCACGTGCACAGTTATACCCCCACCACAACACCAGGAGATTGAAAGAGGCATATTAAGATTATCAAACACACTTAACAAAGTTTTCAGTCTGCCCATAAACCCCAAATTAAAAACCTTCTACTACAAAGTACACCAAGCTTATTTGCTCACAAAAACATGGTGCGCAGCGAAAGGGATCCCGCCTCAATGCCCTGCCACATGTCAGTTTTCCCCCCCAACCAGAAACACTTTATCATTTAATGATGTATTGCCCACACACCTCCTGAATATAAAACACAAAGAACCCATAACAGAACACATATTATTCTGGTTAAACGAAGGTACTATTAACACAACTAAAGCAGTCATCAGCATAACAACCATGTGCTCGATATGGACATACAGATGCGACAAAATTTACGGAAGGGGAAACAGAACCAGACATACTCAGGAAAATAAACAACATATTAAAATACACAATCACAGATATCATAAACAGAAACAAAATAACCAACACCAATGACGGCAAATGGGTCTCATCTCAGAATTCGAAGAACAACTGCAGATCATCGAAATAAAAGACCCACCATAAATACAAAACTTGAAACAAAACCATACAAAACTTCTTGTAGAACGCGAAGAAATAAAATAAATATACCTAAGCAAAAGAAACACATATAATATACTTTCTCATTAAGCTGTATAACCACCTGTATATTAATTGCTTTATACTATAATTGGTTGTAGCCTTGTGTATAATAATGATCAATTATGGAGATTGTAGTTTAGTTTTATGTTTCAAAAATATCAATGACAATATAGACAATATATATAATGGAAGAGCTTGACCACATTTTAATGATGTATGATATGTAAAGTAATTATATGTATTTGTTTAAATATGATATATGTAAATAGCACTTAAAGTTCTACGATAAGTTCATAATGTATGAACCAAACCTTTATATTTTAAAAACAAACATTACACAGGTTTATTAGAGAAGAAATTATTTAAGAAGTGTTTCCTAACACGACAAAAAAAAATAGCACAAACCCAAGAAGGAAGACGTAATATACCACCAGCAAACAGTTAAATGTAACTACATATAGAAACAAATAGTATTTATGAAATAGTAATCAAAATGTTAATATGTGTGCTTAAGATAAAATGACAACAATAATTCAGATAGAATGATAGAATGTATGACACACTAAATTTAAAAAAAATCAAAAGCTCAGATGAAGCATAAGGACTATAGGAAACAGAAAGCACTGAGCAGATTATCATGAAGAAAAGAAAAAAAAAGACTGTATAAACACAGATAATATACACAATCAACTAACGCCTTTTTATTCCCGTATACGAGGAGTATACGGTCCCTAACCCCAACACAATATATTTAATGTCTGAAATAATGTGGGTTCTACGGTCGATTTTCTTGAGTTTACGGGACGAAAAACCCGAGTTTCCGGGAGGAAAAACCCGCTTGCCCGTGCCAGAGATCGGCTAACTCGGGAACCGGTCGAAAAAAGGCTTAGAAAAATTTCCTCTAGTCGGCAACTAGATCGAAACGAAGTCTTCCTTCGTGCGGCCAAGCGCCGTGGTGTGCAAACGCCACATCCACTGAGCTACACTGAAACCATAAAGAAATGTCAAAGAAAATGCCAATTAGAATGAGAATACTACGTACAGCGTGTATATAATTGTAAATAGATTAAAAATAGGATGCTATGAAATAGTAATTTAAATGTTAATATAAGTGATTAAGATAGAATGATATCGATGCATGACACATTGAAGGGGGGAAAATGCTCAGATTAAGTATAAGGACTTTAGGAAACGCAAGGCACTGAGCAGATTATCATGTAAAAAAAAAGATATTGTATGAACACAGATAATAGACACAATGTGAAAAAGAAACTATAAAGAAATGTCAAAGAAAAAATGCCAATTAAAATGAGCATACTATGTATAAAATGTATATAATTGTTAAATAGATGTATATATATTTATTCCTATTCAGATACATAGATGCCTTGTTGTTATTAAAATATATATAGCTCAGTGGATATGGCGTTTGCACACTACGGTGTTTGATCACACAAAGGAAGACGTTGGTTTCGAATCTAGTCGGCGAGTAGAAGAAATTTTTCTAAACCTTTTTTTGACCGGTTCCCGAGTTAGTCAATCTCTGGCACGATCAAGTGGGTTTTTTCTCCGGAAACTCGGGTTTTTCGTCCCGGAAACTCAAGAAAATTGACCGTAGAACCCACATTATTTCAGACATTAAATAATGTTAGTTATTTAATGGGACAACGAGATGGCGACACTGTTGAGCCGTCGCCCTTCACTGTTTGCCGCTTAACATGTTCATTGCCAATCACGCGATATCGCACGATGCGAGTTCTCACTAAACGGCCGATCACGCGTTATCGCGTTGACGTCGCTAACTAAATATAAAAATAAAAAATTTGGCCACCACACGAAATTCCAATTTTCAGCTTGGCAATGAAAGTGTTAATTAGTGATAGCCTTCGGCAAGCTATCTCTGATAGGGTACCAGTAGTGATTGAACTGGCCACTCAGTCTCTAAAAAAGTTAGATGGGGCTAAACGGCCTTACATACTCCCTAATATATATGGGAATAAAAAGGTGTTAGCTGATTTTTTTTTTTTTTACTTAAAGTTTTAAAAAAACGAAGATATCAAATATTTTTTAGTACAAAACTAAACTAACTATATTTAATTTGGCAAGAAAATCACTTTGTCATTTGTACTTTATATAGGTATAAATAAGAAAGAGATAAACTTACAAGTATATAAAACAGGAATATATTAAACATCATTGGGTAAAGAAATAAGTAAATAAATATTTAAACAGAAAGAAAAATCACTTAGTGAATTGAACTCTTCTAGTTTTCATTAAAGAAAATTCCTGAACAATATCATGAATATCAAGTTGATCCAAAATATCTGACTATTGATACAATGGCAAGAATGGAAAGTCTGTTGGAGCGCAAGTAGGTTTTAATAATTTTAAGTTTAGAAAAGGACCCTTCCACAGATACCAGTAATGACAGGAGAATCCGAAGAGTAACTGTAAAGTTTGGATAAACTGTGATTAAGTCGTTTGAATAAATATACTGAATTATCTGATATATACCGGTTTTAAAAATAGAAATAAATGGTTGACAGTGTAAAATTTCTTCGCATAAATTATCTGCATCAATGTCTGAATGATTCTCATGTGTTAATTTTTGTCGTAACTTTTTACAATAAGATAATAAATATTCTTTATTTTATGAAGTACTTAACAAATACAAAAATTGGAATGAATTCATATGTTCTTTTAATAAAGTAAATCTTTCCTGCAAAGATTCTAATGTTTGATCTATTATGCAGAGGAAAAAAAATTACTTTAAATGAAATTTCAGGATCTACTATATTTTCATTTTCATGTTCGTAATCAAATTGTGTTGTCTTTTTACGTCACCTTAGTGGTCTACTACTACAAAATACAGATTTCCTAATCGCCTGAAATATTTGGCACCTTTTCTATCCTGGAGCCTGTATGCGTCGCACATAATGCGGGCGCGCCAATGTGCGTATGTAACTATGGGGCGAATCGTAGCTGGTAGAGTAGTACTTTGATTCTGATATTTAGCTTGCTGTTCCTGTTTATTAGAGGGTGAAGTTGTGCGATAGCATTAGATGCCTTAGCTCATGAGGCTTTGATGTGTGAGTTGAAGATTAATATTTTATCCAGTATTACCCCAAAATATTTTGTTTCTGTTTTCCAGGGAATTTTGGTGTTGAATAGGTAAAGGTTCCCCCCCCCCCCTTGGGAGATACCGGTCTTCTGGTGAAAAGCATCGCAATGCTCTTTTAGGGATTCACTTGTAATGATTCTAATCTACCAAAATTCTAGTTTTGGTAGATTTTCTTGCAGTTTTGGTGACGACATGTTGTTGTAGAGATCTGGCTAATATTGCTGTGTCATTACTTAGAGTGCTAAGATGGATGACATTGGGATGTGCGGAATGTCTGCCATATATATACAGGGTGTTCGGGATAAATTTGACAGTTTCGTAAGGAAAAAGAAAATCTTCTTTGTATCTATTAAATTTAATGAATTGACAAAAAAACATTACAGGCAGAGTTAATTACAATACTATCAACAAGATTTACTCAAAATAACCACCATTAGCATCGATCACAGCTTCAATTCTGCTTCGGAACCTCGAACAAGCTGATGCTACAGTCTCCCTGGGAAGGGCCGCAAAAACTGTTTTAATTTTATCCATTAACTGGGCTTTTGTATTACTGGAAGTGCGATTGGTGTCTTTTTCAACTGCGCCCCATACAAAATAATCCATGGGGTTAAGGTCTGGGGAGTTTGGAGGCCAAACATTTGGACTGGTGAAGTCGTAGAAAATTTCAGACAACCATTTTTGACTTTTCCCAGAGGTGTGGCAAGGGGCCGAATCCTGCTGCCATACATACGGCCTACCATTGGCTACCCTTGTTATCCAGGGCTTGACTACAGTTAGCAACTCCACGAACAAAGCCCGAATTCCAATGCCAGGGTTCTTCAACACCTGTTCCTGCAGATTTGCGAGGAATTCTGCTGTACGAACGCAATCAGATCGTCTGCTAGGGATCTTTCTTCTTGCTACATCCTCGTAGTCACCATTGCAAGTCTCTAGTTCATGCCTGATTGTTTTTACTGTATTCAGGGAGCATTGGGCAGCAGTCGTAATATCCTTATTTTGATGGCGGGCACGAATCATCATGATACAAGTTATTCATTTCCATGATTCAGGTGGGTTCCAGCTATCCATCCTTTCTGACATCTTGTATATGAATGAAGAAGGGTCCAAACTTTTAAATGAAGAGAAGCGTGTGTTAATACATGTAACTTACGGAAAAATATAATTAATTATAAATATGTCAAATTTATCCCGAACACCCTGTATATCGAGAATACGATCAGTGCCAGTAGGAACCCTTGGGTAACTCCCGCTGAGATCAGTCGCTGATTTGAAACACCTCCTTTTATTTTGACATGTGTCTGTGCTAGAGGTATGATTTAATTAGGTGGATTATTCCTGATGGCATGCCAGCTGCGATGAGTTTATGTAGTAATCCGAAGTGCCATATCTTATCAAAAGCTTTTGCTATATCGAGGAATACTGCTCCAGTGTGTTGATGCCAATTGTAGCCAGTGGTGATGTACTCAATTAGTCTATGAATTTGTCGAGAAGTACTCTGATATTGTTGAAAGCCAAACTGTTCCTTTGGAAGGATATTTAACTCGTTTACTGAGGTTTCGAGTTTGAAGAGAATGATTTTATTGGCAATTTTGCATAAGTTTGAGATCCTCTGATGGGTCGATAGCTTTCAGGCAGGTGTGGATCTTTACCTGGTTTAACAACTGGGATCACATCTGCGACTTTCCAATAGGAGGGAAAACATTTGAATCTGAGCATGGCGTTGATTATTGTGGTGAGATGTACAACTGCTCTTCCGGGCGTAGTTTAATAATTCTATTCGTAATGCCATCAGGACCAGGAACATTTATATTCTTTAGCCTCTTTATGACTTCGTAGATTTCCCCTGGTGAGGTGGTTGCAGGTTTGCTATTGCAGGTATCGGGGAGTTTCAGTACATATCTGACATGGCGGGATATTTTGTAGACATGTCCAAATCCTCGTATGCAGGGCTATACTGTTTTTCAAGATTTCTTGCTATCTCTTTTGCTTTTTCTGCGTCCTGTGTGTATGAAATCACGGCTGACTTGAGTGGGGGAAGAGATTTTCTTTTGTTTCTGAGATTTCCTAATATCATCTAGTTGGAGTGTTCTCCAGATGACATAGAAACTAACTTGGCTTCTCATGTTTCGCTCCTCTGAGCTTTAAGTGCTTCTCTAACTTCATTGTTTAGCATGTTTATGATCTTTTTGTCTTGAGGTGCCCGGGTGTTATGGTACCTGCCTTGCATAATTTTGTCCCTAATTAAATTCATGTCTTCAGGTAGTCGATTCGGCTTAAAGGTGGTTGTAGTAAGGAGTGTGTGTGTGTGTGGGGGGGGGGGGGGGGTTGGCGGAAGTTGTTCTTGTTCTCCCAGCTGGAGCAGGATTAGGTTGTGATCAGATGTCAGCTCGTTTAAAGAGACTAGGCTATAAGGGACTCGCGGGGGCATGCGCGAGCCCTTTGTTGAATTTTTCTGAAATTTCCGAGCCACTTGTTCGTCTTGTTTAATAATTTTGTAGAACTAGAAAATGCCACCATGGAATGTATACATGCCTATAATTGCTACTTTAAATTCATATGGATTTTCTGATAACTATATAAAAAATCATTTCATTGCATTCTGATGGAGCTAGTGTAACGTTAGGAAACAAATCATGTGTTGCAATTAAACTTCCACAAAAATTTCCCAACGTTGTGATTTGGCATTGTGCTCATCGTTTACACTTAACATTAGAAGATTTGATAAAAAACATTAAAGAAATAAATCATTTTGAAATATTTATGGATAAACTATATGCTTTTTATCATCAATCACGAAAAAATCAACGAGAATTAAATACGATTGCAAAAGACCTTAGTATCGAAATTTTAAAGATCGGCTGTGTTTGGACCATGATGGGAAGCTTGCAGTTTACGAACGGCTTTTGCTTTGTGGAGAAATTACCCAGCTTTATGCAAGCATTTTGCATCGAACGATAAATATAAGGACTTTTTGAACCGACTTCTCAATTTGGAATTTTTAAAAGAGCTAGCATTAATGATTGATATTTCGGGAATTATCATATCTGGCAGAAGCTCTACAAAGTCGCAATATAAGTATTATAAGGGCTAAGTTGGGCCTTTTTTTTTTTTTGCTGGACGACGCGAGCCCTTTGTTAAAATTTCCATAGCCCACCACTGGTATACTGTAGCTTAATATTTTGCAGGATAGATATGTCAAGTATGTTAGCTGTGCCGTACGTACTGTGATGTGTTAGTTCGATGGGGCCTGCCACCACTTGCGTAGTTTGAACTGTAGTAGCTGAAGAGGATGTGACATTTGTGTTGGTGGTTTTACTGTCCCATGCAGGGTGTTTCGCATTTAGGTAATCGGCAATGATGATTTGCTCTATTGTCCAGGACGGCATCCCCATCTGAAAGTAGCAGATTCTTTGATGGCAGGTTGTGGGCTGCATAAAGTTTTCGTTTCCCAGCTGAAGTTGTGGGTACTTCGATTCTTGTGAGCTCTAGATTTTTGGTTTAGAGGGGTGATTGATGTAGTTTTTTTGAAAATGTCTCTGTAGTTCAGTCTGTCGTTTCTGTGGTGGAGGTATCCTCTAAGTTTGGGGTTGTCTGCTGGTCTCAAGTGAGATTCATTTATGAGGATGATGTCTGGGTTGTATCTCACTGTGAATTCCAGAACTTTTTTAAGGTCATTTGCGTTCCACGCGATGATAGAGAACCTGGGGGTGATTTTGTTTCTATGCATTTATGAGAGCTGTTAGGATGGATTGGGTTTCTTGTAGAAATCTTTTTCTGGAATCTGACGAGGGGTTAGAGATGCTAAAGTCATGCAGGATATTTGCGACGGGTTGTAATGATGGCTGCTAAATTTGGGTGGTAATGTTCCTGTGTGGCCTTTGTTGAGCGGACTACGTCTGCGTAGGTCTTCATCTGCCGTTTGTGGTTTGCTCCAATCGGAGCTTCAGGTTGCGGCAGTTTGTCCTCTGTCGAATTTTGTAATTTTTTGGGGGGGGGGGGGTTGAGGAGCTAGTGCTATTGCTACTGGTACTGGTTTTTGTAGACTGGTAGAGGAAGCAGATTATCTGTTTTTTGGGTGTTGTATATATATCCTTTGTAGTTTGCTGTGTGAGGGCCACTGCAATTTTTATATTTATTTTTATATAATAGAGAATATTATTTAAAAATATAATATTCTATATTCTATTTTTAACAGAATCCACTACTTTTATAAGCTTTTTCTGCTGCTTTTCCTAACGTCTGACAACCCTGGATTTACATCTAGCCCGTCACGCACTTCGTTGATATTCTGAAGCACTGTGACCCATTAAAATGAGTGTAAAAAGAATGTGTCGTAAATATTCAAATGAATATTTAAAATATGGAGTTATTCCGTCTATAAATAATGAGCAGTAACTAATATGCTTAATATTTGAAGAAACTTTCTCAAATGAAGGAATGAAGCCATCAAGAATAATTGATCATTTAAGAAAAAATCATCCAAATAGAGCAAAAAAGGATGTGGAATACTTTCGCGATTTAAAGGCTAAATTTAAAAATCGTCATGAACTTAAAGGGTTGGTTACAAAATAAAGTAACCAACAAGAGAAGGGATTTTTCGTGTCTTAAAAACTTTCAAAATTAATTGCCAAATATGAAAATTACATACTCTTAAACTCTCATATTATCGCCTTTGAATGAAGTTTTAGATACGATGATTGGCTCATATAAAAGTAATATGACGTCGTCAATTTCTCTAAGCAATAATTTATTATCAACAAGAATTGACGAAATAACAAAGGACATTGAAAAAAAAAAACTTTGTGATGATTTAAAAACCATAGAATTTTCTTTGCAACTCGATGAGAGATGTAATATCCTACGTGCGTTATTTAAATACTAATGAAGAAATTATTTAAGAGTTTCTATTTGCTCAACAACTGAAATTGAGACAAAAGGTTCTACAATTTTTAAGGTTGTTAAAGACTATTTTAATGCTAAAAACATTCCTCTCACAAATATTATTTCGTGTGCAACTGATGGAGCGCCAGCTATGATTGGTCGTTACCGTTGATTTATAGCACATTAAAAAGAAGCAGTTCCAAATATCTTTACAATTCACTGCATTCTTCATAGACAGCACATAGTTCCAAAACATCTTAGCGGTAGACTACATAAGTCTTTGGATGATGTTATTAAAGCAGTCAAAAAAAATAAAAGTCCAGTCATTGAATAATCGCATTTTTCTTGAACTTTGCCATGAAAATGAAGAATTTGAGCGTCTTTTGCTTCACACTGAAGTTAGATGGCTCTCAAATGGAAACTGTCCGCGGCCATTTAATGGTCTCTACGATACTGTTTTGGATTTTCTTAATTCACGTGAGGCGAACATGTGAATGCTCTGAAAAAGAAGAAGGTTGACGTTGCATATCTTTACGATATTTCACCAAATTAAATGAGGTAAACACAGAATTGTAGGGAAAAAACATGAATCTTATTAAAAACAAATGGAATTGTACACGTAAATGCTTTTATTCTACAAGAGGGGCTTTTCAAGATGAGATTTTCTGCAGCTCCCAAGTCTACAAATAATAGATGATGATATATTATTATATAAAGATTTATATTGTCATTGTTCCCATCTTCTGACGCTGAAAAAAGACTTGATCAGATTCAAGACTTTGATGAGCTTAAAATACCCGATTGGGTCATAAATCCATCTTTCTGATGCCACTTCTGTTCATTCAAATTCCCGTGAAGAATTTATCGACTTAAAAATGATTTTGAAGCTCAAGTACAATTTCCAACAACGTGAGTATGAAATATTCCTGTTTTTGCCAAAGCTGAGGATACAAATGCAAGTATCCTCAGCTTTGGCAAAAAAATAAAATTACTGCTCGTTGCTTTTCCTTCTTTATACTTGGTTGAGAAAGGATTCAGCATCGTGTTGCAATCGGTAGCTAAACGGGGAAACAGATTGCAAATAAGTGAAAGAGGAAGACTGAGACTTCGTTTCTCGAACATTGAACCTGATATTGAAAAATTAGCAAGATCTCATCAGTGTCAGGGTAGTCATTAATGGTTGGTTTATTAAATACAGTAAGTTTACATCTTTTCTGAGTAGAAATTTATTTGTATCAAAGTCATTAATTTTGAATTCAGTTCAAATATGTTGATGGTAATTAAGGTTTGCTTAATAATATATTATAATTATCTTATTGAGTCATTAACCTAGTGTAAAATAGAGCAGGGGGTGCCAGGCCATACAAACAGTTGAAAGGGGGACGCTAGGCAATAAAAGGTTGAGAACCACAGCTATAAAAGAATAGACAAGATAAGAAATAAGAAAACAATTATTCATAATTAACATAACAGATGACTTCACAAACTATAGAAAGAACTGGAAAAAAAAAAAAAAAAAAAAACGTGTAGAAAGAATAAATCAGGACTGATGGCCAAATATTGTTTGGAAATATAAACTAAAGGGATAGTTTATATGGGCAGTAGATTTTTTAAACCCTTGAAAACGTTAGAGGCAAATAATTGCCTAAAACGGTTGCCAAGAAGAAGGTGAACAAATGCCATTAACAGACACAATATAGTGACCACACATATACTCGGAATATTTTTCGTGCACTTTTTCTTATAATATACTATTCTCCTCGTATTGCGACATCAATTATTAAAAGATGTAGCACTATAATAGAGCTAGCATGTTATGTTTCAGATGCCTCTAGGAATTAAAAATCAAATGATATCTTTGCATTTGCATTTTCAGTAAAACCGTATTGAAAATGAAACTTTTTTATTTATTGTCTGCTCACAAGAAGGTTGTTTGTTTGGTGTATTTATAGATGGTTGATTGGCGCAAGAATAGCAAGTAATATTGCGCCCAAGAAAGGATACTGCGATATGTAGTCAAAGACAAACTAATAAACAACATGCATATACAGAAACCAAGCCAAGCAATGCAGTATATACATATAAATAAAATTACAGCAAAAGATACAGCAGTACATAAACAAACAGAAATTAGTAAACAATATGCATGCACAAAAATTAAGTTTAGCAATGAAGAATCTACTAAAAAACAAAATTGCAAGTCACAGCAATACACAAAATCAAAGGCAACATCAGTACGTGCAATGTCAAAAATAAACAGTAAATAATATAAATGTATGTTAGGCCTGTGTAGCTCAGTGGAAGTGGCTAAGTACATATCGCAAATCCTAGCATTCCCTCTCACGGAAAGGTGTCTATTTTGCATATTATTAATTTTTTTAATATGGCTTCATACAACTGTGGTATAAAATAACATTCCATACCGTGGACAGTGGGCAGATAAAATTCACAGGCTCTTTGCAACATACATATGGGGTTCACAATATGAACCAATGCGCTGAACAATACCATGGATATGCAATTGCTTTTCTACAAAAGTTCCTCCCTGACAATGTCATCAGCTCTCTTCCTTCGATCAAAAAGAGACCACCCAGAATGTTCACCAAAATGGCTGAAGGATACCGATTTATAGAAAAAAATTACGGCATTGAGAAATTACTATATACAAAAACAAGAGCAATATATGCAAAGCTAACTAGAACCATTTTTCCAATACCTCAGCATCGAGAACAAAAAAGAGGGGAGATCAAACTAAGCTCAGTGTTAAACAATATATTTCGTCTTCCAATAAGTCCGTTCTACAAAAGCTTTTACTTTAAAGTTCATCATGCATGTTTGCCAACCAAAATGTGGTTTGTAGCAAAAGGAATACCACTAGATTGTCTTGAAACCTGTCAATTCTGTAAAGAGTCAGAAACACTTTAACATATGATTTATTGTAAAAAAGCAGAAGAAATCTGGAGCCTTGTGAAACAATGGATGCCACATATTCAAATAATTAATGAAAATCTAATATTTTGGCTAAACGAGAGAAACTTAAGCAGAGTAGAAACAATCATAATTCTCATAACAATGTATACTATCTGGACATACAGGTGTGACCATATGCATGACAGAATAGGCGGTGAAAACATCCAAACAAAATTCAATAGATACTTGCAAGATGTCATGAGGAATTCTATCCAATTGAAAAGGATGAACGCAGAGGAATGGAAATCCTTGGGAATTCACTTGCATCATGCTACCCTTCAGATAGCTGAACACGAAGAACATTCATAATTGTATATGAATGTTCTTCATGTATTTATTTATATATATATATATACACACACACACATGCATATATATATATATATATATATATATATATATATATATATATATACACACACACACACACACATATATACAAACACATGCATATATATATATATATATATATATATGCATGTATATATATGTATGTATGTGTATATATGTAGTCTTTCTTCTGGTGGTGGGAGAGGGACAGGGCATCAATTATCAGGAATGCTAAGTGAACTTTAAGGACTCGAAATATATAATCAAATAACGGTGTGGTAAAATAACTAACAATTAAAATTGTTAATAACAGTAATACCAAGGTATTGAGATTTAAAAACTGAATGTAATTAATAATGTAATATCATGCAACTGTTCACTGTTAAAGGCTATGAGAATTAATTTCACAAAATTAATTACTTGTAACAAATGGTTATACCCTTAAGGAAGTTAAAGCATATGCAAACATATGATGAATATATCTATCAATGATGTATCTCTTTTACTGCTGTGTATTTATTTTTATTTGTATAATAACAGTAATACAAAGGTATTAAGATTTAAACTTGAATGTAACTAATTGAAATGTCACGTAACTGATCCCTGTTAAAGACTATGAGAAGTAAATTCACAAAATGAATTACTTGTAACAAATAGTAATACAGTACCCTAACGAGGTTAAAACAAATGTAAATATATGTTGTATATATCTACTTATGATGTGTTTAATTTTACTACTATGTATTTATTTGTTATTGATCTGATAGCAGTAGTACAAAGATATTAATAGTTAAACCTGAATGTAATCTGTATGCATATATATCTATTTATGATGCAAATATTTTACTACTAGGTATTTACTTGTTATCGTTTTAATAAAATATACTCAGTGGAAGTGGCGCTTGCGTCCTCTGCACTTGGTCGATCGAAGTCAGACTTAAGTTCAAGTTTAGTCGTTGACTGCAAGAACTTTTTCTAAGCCTTTCTTCGACCGATTCCCGAGTTAGTCGATCTCTGGCACGGACAAGCGAGTTTTTCCTCTCGAAAAGTCGGGTTTTTTATCTTGTAAACTCAAGAAATTCGACCGTTGACCCACATTATTTCACACAGTAATATATCTTATTAGGGTTGGGTACCAAGAGATGGCAGCACTTGTTTGTTAGCCTCTTCAGCGGTGGCTGCTATAATTAGTGATAGACATGGACAGCTATCACTGATTGGCTACCGGTGGAAATTGAACTTCCCACTCAGTCACCAAAAGCTAGATAGGGTATAAAGGCCCCGCCTACTCCCAATAAGGGAATAAAAGGCGTTAGCTGATTTATTTATTTTTTTTTTTGAAAAATGAAGTTAAGCAATGGAGTATCTACACATAAACTTACTGCAAAGGATACTGCAGTACATTAACAGTCAAACAGAAATTAGTAAATAATATGTATGCATGTACAGAAATTAAGTTAAGCAGTGTAGTATCTACATATAAACAAATTTTTCCTCTCTTTAATGCTTAGCAATGTAACATCACGTGGCTCATTCTACTTTTGAATGATCAATTGTTGGTATTCCACCTTGTTCAAAACGGCTCCGATGTAGCCACTGAAGATAATCTGTTATTTTCAGACTGAAATATTTGGCAAATATTAAAATATTCTTGTGTAAACGTGTCAAAAAAAAAAAAAAAAATCAGCTAACGCCTTTTTTATTCCCGTATATGGGGAGTAGGCGAGGCCATTTAGCCCTATCTAACTTTTGGAGACTGAGTGGGCAGTTCAATCTCCACTGGTACCAAACAGAGAGAGAGATGGCCCAAGGCTATCACTAATTGAGCGGTACAGTGAAGAGAGACGGCTCAAATGTGCCGCCATCTCGTGGATCCTAACCCTAACACAATATAGTTAATGTCTGAAATAATGTGGGTTCTATGGTCGATTTTCTTGAGTTTATGAGATAAAAAACCCGACTTTTCGGGAGGAAAAACTCGCTTACCCGTGCCAGAGATTGACTAACTCGGGAATCGGTCGAAGAAAGGCTTAGAAAAAGTTTCTGCATCACTGCTAATAATATTTCCTAGATATTTAAATGTCTTTACTTGATTCAATTTTTCCCCATTTATTCTGATATCCATATTTGCCTCTTTCCTTGCTATTTTCATTACCTTTGTTTTTCTGATGTAATCCTATTTCAGTATTTGATAGTACTGCCTTGTCATCTGCGTATCTTATTACAAATATCTGTCTACCTCCAATCTTTATTCCTTCTTCCGAATTCTCCAGTGCTTCTTTTAACATTGCTTCGGAATATATGCTAACAAAACTGGTGACATTCTAAAGTAAGTTTAAACTTATAATGCAGGTTTTATGACAGTCTACTCTCATCTGGGCAGGAAAGTAGTCCAAAATTTCATGTTAGTTAACCAAAAAATTAACGCTTTCGCAAAGATTAAAAATTCTTTCAAATATACACATGTGGAATTTGTAATTAGTCTCCATTTATTTTTATGAATTATTCTGGACTGTTTCTATAGGAATCATCTTTGATAATAATTATTTGTTTGGTTGTCTATTGACTGTGAACAAAATCTTAACATCACCTTTAGGAATTAGATAAGTACTGCTGAGCATATGTTAGATAAGCCTATGTGAAGATTATAATAATATTATTATACAGGGGACCATGGGACCAAAATTCTTATTGCAGGAGACTCATTATTCACAAAACTAACATACATCTCTTTAAACTCATTCACTCAAAAAAACACAACTTCTGGTGAACTAATTTACCACTCTCCAAGCAAAAATCTAGCCCTAACACCCTTGCAAACCACACTGTTACACAATTTTCCACTGGTGATCCCTTGTTCTCTCCCTTCTTCCATGCACTGGAAAAAGTTTTAAGTGTCAATCCGATAAAATTCTTTTAATAACTTCTATCCTATTGATTCTGCAGCATCGTATATAGCTTAAGGAAATTAAGAAGGTATCTATTAATAAATAAAATTATTTACTTATCCTATAATTCGTCAATGTCAAATCGGCATTATCAGGGATCAATACACTTGTATTAGACACGTGCATGCAGGCACATTTCAGTAACAAAGATGAAAAACTGGAGAGATACAGGAAGATCTACAGTCCTACAATTATGCCATCTATCAGTTTTGGTTGGATGTTTTGGGGCCGACTGTCTATGGATGAGGATTTCCCCATACGAGGGGGAGTTATGATACAACCATATTTGTCTAGCTTTGGATAGTTTGTAAGGGTTGCAGCTGATTTGAGGAAAAGCCTCTTGAACTTGCTTCACTTTGATTCCACTACCAGCCACTCAGAATTAACATACCATGTCTTGTATACCTAGCACAGGATATCCAAGTTAAGCCAACGTCCATCAATTATGTGTTTGTGTATGTATACTTCTGATGAGAAGAATTTCTGAATTCTCAGGAACCAAATTCACTGAGTTCAGTGAATTTGGTATTTGCTGTTTATGTATATTTGCTCTTTTTTTTTTTTTGGGCCAAATGAAACATGAAGAAATTCTAAATGAAATATAATTCTAACTACTTTGAATATGCTCGTCTCAACATGTAGCAGCTCATAACAAAATTTAGTCATTCCTCGACGAGTTAGGTAAACAGTATATCTTTGATTATAAGAAATTCTTAGATCTGACAAAAATAGTTTGCCAGTTCTGGTTACCAAAGCAAGAGGAAATAACTGTTTATTTAAGTGACAATCAAAGCAGAAGAGTGTACACAGTAGCATTTTTTGGCTTCCTACAGACACCAAAATGTGCTTGGAATGTGAATGGCTAGATTACTTGTTAAAACCTTATTATGTACTAGTGAGTTAAATATATCATTATCAATGTCAACAAAAGCAGGAATTTGTTATAAAAGGCAAACTTTTTTTTTTCTTTTTGTAACAATAAACAATTTTAACAATGCAGTCCCCCTGAACTACTCCACATTTAAAGAAAACTTTCTTTACTTTACAAGTTTAATACTTACTAACAGCTTAATTTTTTAATACACTGAAATGAGGTTCAAGTCATGAAAATGATTATTAAAACATCATCTGTGCTCATCACATTTGTGTTGTTTGTTTGCATGGTTCAGAAAGCAAGAGAAATATGAAATTAGTCATATCTTTAAAATGCTTCTTTCACTGAAAGCTTGTAGCCAGGAACCATGGTGAGACTTCTAGCTGAGATATGCAGCCTTAATACGAGGTGCAGCCGAGAAGATATGACACCTCGTAAGGAAGTTAAGGCTATACATGGGAGCTATACAAGGAAAGAAAAACTTGAAGTGATTATTAGGCCTAACGAATAAAAAATGGTGCTAAATAAAAAAAAAAGAAGAAAAGAGTAATCACTTTTGTTTATGCCTATTACTTTTAACATTTCAGAAGAGCAATTGGGGAGAAAAGAGATACTGGCATTTACCAAAATAACTTTTAAATATGTATCATTAATCATTTAATACTGAAGCATCATATACTCTCTGCAATCAAAACAAAAATAAAATAATTACAGACAGACAGCACAATTTTGCTGTTCATGCTTTTTTTTCTTCTTTTTATTTATTTTTCTGAATCATCAATTCAGGTCAAATGAGTGATCTATAAACCATCCCAAGAGATGCTATAGATATGAAGCCAAAGAAAGATCTGGAAGAGAGAGAGTATTTATTTCCTTAAAATTCAATGCAAATCATTCAGTTCAACATTCAAAAATATGACAGATTTCAATAAGGGCTGATGAAATATCACTTTTGCTTAGAAGTATGTTTCATTCGCTGACTTTCTTTAAAGTATGTTTTATTCATTCATTCTTTGGTCTTTTCATATGGCTCTTTTCAACCTGTAAAAAATGTCACTAAAAATTAAATTCCACATTATTATGAATTAATAATTCTACATATGTAACTAAAAACTTATTATTACATATGGGCACCTCCATGGAGTCTGTAGACTCATCCTGAGAGGCCCATTTCAAAAATATTAATTTTCAGTATTCATACAATACCTGTCATATTTTGCCTTGAAATCATTTACTGACAAAGCACACACCCAACTGACTCTGGTAATCTATTCAAATCATTCACCACTCTCCAAGCAAAAAATCTAGTCCTCACTCCCTTGTTAACCACACACTTAGTCTAGTTTTTGTCACATTATTTTATTCATGTACTGAAATATTATAAACCCCTTAAACAACATTACATCCACACACCCCCATTTGCCAATCAACCAGCTTCTGTAATGCACAAATCTTCAATCTCTCCTCATATGGAGCACCACAAAGACCTGCCACCATCTTGGTTGCTTGCCTCTGAATCTGCTCCACCTCGTTCGCATATCCAAGAAACCTAGCCAACCAGATCTGTGTAGAGTAATCCAGATAAGGCCTTATATAGATGAATAATAACCTGTTACCTCTGCTTGTCAGAGTGTTCTTCAATAACCAGGTAATCTTATGAACTGTTATAGCCACTTTTGCAATATGCCCTCTGAACTTCAACTCTCTATCCATCAACACCTCCAAATCCCTAGCTTCATTAATTTCCTAGCATACAGTTCCATTAATAATGGTACAATGCTGGTAATTTTTCACTATAAAAAAATATAATAATTGTCATCATCATCAGCCATTGTTGATCCACTGCTGGATGAAGACCTTTCCAAGATTACTCCAAAATTGTCTGTCCATGGCTCTCCTTTCCCATTTCACTCCTGCAAATCTGATGATATCATCAATCCACCATGATTTAGGTCGGCGGCATGGTCGTTTTTCCTCTTGAGGAATCTAATCCAGTACTTCTTTTGTCCATCGATGATCTTGTCTTCGAGAAATATGCCCAGCCCATTGCCACTTCAGATGTTTCACTCTTCCTACAATGTCAGAAAGTTTAGTTTGATTTCTTATCCATGTATTCCTTTTGTGATACCAAGCATACTTCTTTCCATACTAAATTGTGTTCTTCATGATTTTTGAATTTCCTTTGCATTTAGTGTCCATGTTTCACAGCCATATATCAATATAGGAAGAATACATTGGTTAAAAACTTTTATTTTCGGACAGAATGGTAGTTGGCTTTTGAATATTGAATGTATTTTTCCGAATGCTTTCCACCCAAGCATCATGAATCTTTTAATT
This sequence comes from Typopeltis vanoorti, assembly GCF_054136105.1. Taxonomy (NCBI): domain Eukaryota; kingdom Metazoa; phylum Arthropoda; class Arachnida; order Uropygi; family Thelyphonidae; genus Typopeltis; species Typopeltis vanoorti. The sequence goes on from NC_143557.1 coordinate 1,861,430, forward strand.
TTGTCCATGACATTTTGTTCTATTTATATCTATTGTCCCAAGTATATGTAATGATCTACTTGTTTATTTTCATCATTAATGATTTTTATTATTTCTAGTTGGATATAGCTATTGAACATAACTTGATCTTCTTAAGGTTTATCTTTAGTCAAACTGTTTTTTTTCTAGCAATTTGGAGTTCTCGGATACGAGTCTGTAATTCATGAGCAGTTGAAGTAAACATAACTATGTCATCTGCAAAGCGAAAATGGTTCAAATATCTTCCATTTATCTTCAGACCTTTCCTTTCCCAATCAAGAAGTTTGAATATTTCTTCTAGGCACGCTGTGAACCTTTCTATATTTCCACAGTAGAGATTTTTCCATTGAAATGAATTGCTGCTGCATTGGTGTATGCAGATTTGATGGTCCTGATGTATGGCTCCTCCACATGTTGGAGGAGCCATAGGTCATGGTACTACTGAATAAAAGGCTTTCTCATAATCAATACAACTAAGACATAATGGTAACTGATATTCATTACACCGTTCAATAATCTGTTGTACAACTTGAAGATGGTCCGTTGCATTAAAGCGACTTCAAAATCCTGCCTGTTCTTTTGGTTGTGCTAGGTCCAGAGTCGTACAAAGCCTATGAGCTAAGACTTGTAAAAACTTTGTAAACCACTGATAGTAGACTGACGGGTCGGTAGTTCGCCAAGTTTTCTACCTCACCTTTTTTATGTAGCAGAATTAAGGTAGCCTTCTTCCATGTTCTTGGTACATAATTTTTCTTCAGGCAAAAAGTAAATAGTTTTGCTAAGAGTTTGTAGATCATTTCTCCACCTGCTTTTAGAAGTTCAGCTATAACTCCATCCTCACCTGCAACTTTTCCATTTTGCAAGCTTTGAATGGCCCACATAACTTCTTCTGGTAGAATCTGTGGTACATCAGCTATTTCAGAGTTGTCTTCTTCTTCATTTAATTCATAATCCTGATATAATACTGAGTAAAATTCTTTTTGCAATAGCATGATTTTTGCAATATTGTGAGATTGTGAGACATACAAAAATATTTTGGGAAAATTTGGAGAAAAGAGCAAAGCTAATCATAATGGAAAATATCAGTTGGATTTCTGCTCAGGACATGGACTGGTAATTACTAACACCATGTTGCAACATAAAAATGTACAAAAATTCACATGGAGAGAAGAGGTAAGGAATAAGAAAAGTCTCATTGACCATGTTATTGTTGATAGTGATGTTTTCTCCCTCGTGTAGGACACTAAAGTGTAAGGAGGATTTGAAATTGGAAGTGATCACTATATAGTCTTCAGCAGGATAAAACTGAATTTCATATTGAAAAGAATAACATGTAAGAAAGTTTTAAAGGGAATAAATGATAAGCAGCTCTCAGATGTGAACTGTAGACTGAAATACACAAAGATTATTGAAGAAAAAATGAAAGAGTTTGAGAACAGGAATCAAACCTTGGAGATTCAGTAGCAAGCCTTGAAGAAAGCCTTGATTGATTCAGATAGAGAGGCATGTGGTGAAGTTGTCTGCAAGGATAGAAAAATTAGAACTCCATGGCGGACAAAGGAAGTTAAAGAGGCAGTGAATGAAAAGAAGAAAGCAGATCAAAAGTTCCTGTCAAATAAGTCAGCTTGTGCTCTTAGAGAATACAGAGACAAATGCAAGAATGCTAAACACTGTGTAAAACTAGCTGAACAAAAGTCATGGGAGGACTTTGGCAAGAATACAGAAAATAAATATCAAGAAGGTGGCCAAATATTCTGGAGGTTGTTGAAGAAGCTTAGGAATGGAGAAAAGAGTGCTGTAAAAGGAGTTAGAGATGGTAAAGGTGACATGAAAAAGGGAGAAAAAGATATCCTTAAAGTATGTAGTAATTACTTTGAAAAACTGCTAAATAAAACAAGCAGTGATGACAGCACAGTGGTAAAAAACACTGACCAGGCATGCAGTCAGGAATACATATCCATACTTGGAGTAGAAAAAGCCATCAAAGGCTTGAAATGTGGAAAGGCAGCAGGAGTAGATGATATTCGACCAGAAATTCTGAAGTATGGTGGTATAAAAGTCTTACAGTGGCTGCACTCATTAGTTCAGAAAGCCTGGACAGAGGGACGAATTCCCAATGATTGGAGTAGAGCTCTCATAGTACCCGTATAAAAAAAGGGAAATAAAACTGAATGTGAGAATTACAGAGGTATTTCCCTACTGAGTGTTCCTGGCAAGATCTATGCAAGTATACTTGAGAAACGATTCAGAAGAATTGTGGAAGAAAAGCTGTGTGAAGAACAAGCTGGATTCAGGCCAAATAGAGGCTGTCAGGATCAGATCTTCACTTTATGACAAACAGTTAAGAAAGCATGGGAATATAACAAAGATCTGTATTTAAGTTTTGTCGATTTGGAAAAGGCATATGACAAGGTGCAAAGAGAGAAGCTATTCAATACGCTACAATTATATGGTGTCAATGGGGCATTATATCAAGCAATACTTCGTCTTTATTTGAGTTGTAAGTCATCAGTTAGAATTGAAGGAAGTACAGGAAGATGGTTTAATGTTAAATCTGGTATGAGATAAGGATGTACATTATCCCCTCTGTTATTCATTATCTATATGGATCACATTATGAAGGAAAGTGGTATTAAACATGAATCAAAATTGGAGATGTTAATGTCAGCTCTTTGCTTTATGCGGATGATGTTATACTTCTAAATAAAACTGCTACAAGTCTGCAAGATTCTCTGACTAAATTGAATAACTGTTGTAATAGATATGGTATGAAGGTCAGCAATAAAAAGACAAAGACAATGAAAATAGGCAGAATCACTGAAAATGTCAACTGTGTTGTGAATCGAGAACCTGTGGAACAAGTAAAACATTTCAGCTACTTAGGCATGATTTTTAGTGAAGATGGTAAATTAAATATAGAAATAGACAACAGAATCAGCAAAGCTGGTATGGTGCGAAGTCAATTGAATAAATTCATATGGAATAAGAGAGAAATTAGTCGGAACACTAAATTAGCTGTATACAAGACAGTGTTCAAACCAGTTTTAATTTATGGATCTGAGAGCTGGGTCAGAAGTAAAACACTGACCAAAGACTAGAAACCGCAAATATGAGAGTCCTGAGAAAGATTAGAGGCGTGACCAGATGGCATCAATGGCAATATCATATTAAAAACGAGGATATTAGGAAAGAACTTGACATTGTCAGCATCCAGGAATGCGTTAGCAGAGCTAATCTCGATTGGTATGGTCACTTCAACAGAATGGGCGAAGAAAGATTAGCAAAGCAAGTGTTCTCTGCCAGGTTGGCCGCAAAACGACCCAGAGGAAGACCAAGATATAGGTGGATTGATACGATACAAAGTGCCTTAGACGATAGAAATATAAGATCTGATAATGTTGGAGTTTTGACAAGTAACAGACTGATTTGGAGGAAAATTGTAGATAGGAAGTTAGTAATGATGTAATTTTTTTCATGTAGTACTATCACATCCTGTACACCCCTTGAGGGTACATGGCAGGAATTTGATGATAATGATGATATCTATCTCTGGTTATGGTCCTATCTTGTAGTTTGACTGCAATCATGTTTATTGCTGTTCATTATGTTGAATTTTTTCTTGACAATTATTCTTAAGACTATTACACTTTTTTATATAATCTTTATTAGTTACATATTAGTTACATAGGTCAGACCTCTAGAAGCTTTGAAACGAGAAAGAAAGAACACATAGGATATGTCAGAAATAACAGACAAGAAATTTCAGGCCTTTCATGCCACTTTACCTCTACTAACCATCACATTGAGTGGGATAAGAGCGTTATGCCATACATAGAAGATAACTACCATTCAAGAACCTTTAAAGAAGCAGCTACAGTTGCCCGTAAAACTGAAAACCTAAACAAGAATCAAGGTCTAATTTTACCAGAAATTTGGAAAACTTTTATCAGATCATTAAACATCAAAGAAATGAACTTTCATAACAATTAAGTCATGAGCCATAACGAATAAATCACGTTAATGAGACACGCACATTGTCACGCACAATACCAATTTTTTGTATGAATTAGAACCATCAGTTATAACCTAGTCTGTAACCTTCATTTTAGCTTACTAGTTTGTATTCCCTGAGGATGCCAGTAGAAAAATTGGCGAAACATGTAGGAGGATAAAATAAAGCTACTTGACAAAGATTATATAAAAAAAGTGTAATAGTCTCATGTTTATTGCTGTCTGGACTTTTTGAGACTACAGTTGTTTTCAATTATGTGTTGTATGAATTTACAACTGAATTTTCTTAATTCTTCTGTGACACGTATTCTGATCGTTTTGCACAATTCACTGTATTCAACTAGAACTAACAGTTTAAACCACAAACTATAAGAAATTACGAAAAACAAATAAATTTGTTGGTATTATGAACATCAAAAAAGTTTGTTAAAAAAACCGAATGTTTGGAAAATTTCAAAATAGCATGATACACAATCCCTTACCTGCGGAATGTCACAGCGCAACCAACTGGAAATACAGATAATCCTTAATTTTTGAATTAATCCATTTTTTAGATGGGACTCTTTCCTTTTCAACGGTCTTTTTTTTTAACATTGAAGTCTATGGGAGACTGCTGTGCACGTCATGATGTGTTAGCAGGCACCTTGTCTTTGTTCGCAAATGGAAGTGACGTCACCGGAAGGGGGATGAAGAGGATGGTACATCAGGCATATGTCACAGTGACGCACCGATCTGTAGAAGTGGATAGCGTCTCGCTAATGGAATAATTGTGCCTGCCGATTTTGAAATGGACATTCCTTTACCAGAGGAACTGAACTTACGTAGGATATAAAGAAAACAGCTATAACACAAATAAGAAGCATTTTTGTTGGATGTCACCACATATGAAACCTGTTAGTGAAGCTCACGTATCTTCGTAATATTACGGGTGCTAGAAGGGCATATGCGGCGGAACTAAATATATCCCATGCATGATGCAATGTTGTCGATTGTATAGTAGTCGATACCATCAATAAAACACTTAACAAACACAAGCACCACTCAGGAGGATATAAATAAAACCACCATATCAGAAATGAAGTAAAAATCAGTTGGGTATTCATTTCGTGTTTGCCATCACCACACAAATGCTACACATCATGACTCCATATTTTCTGCTACTGTTATGGAATCGTCGCTGGAGGGAAAATGCAGGCGAACATCGTATCCGCCATACATAGACAATGTCTATACGATTGCTGGATGTCATGGGTTGTATAGTAGCGTCGGTTTCCATACAACGGACAATTCCAAAAAACATACAGATCCAAACGTAACTAATACAAGCAGCACATACTAAATAAGAGAGGACAAAGTTAGATTTTTTTACAAAATGAATGCGCACATATCAGAACAGCTGTTTGCATGCACCCACAGTAAATTATTAAATAAGGAAAAAATAAAATTAAAACTGGAAAATATATATGTCTTCTCCTAGTAATAATATTTACTGAAATCGTAACAACTGTTAACATTTATGATATATTACACACATTTTGTAATTCCTGTCTTTAAGTGCGAGTGTTACCAGTGCTAATTTTATGCGTATGTTTTATGTATTTAGTTTACTGGCAACCACGTGCTTGAAGGATGTGTCACCATTTCATCGGTGTTTTCAGCATACTTTGACCATACACTGTTTACTCGTGTTTAAAATTTTAATTTAGTTTAATTTAAAATTTAGTGAGTTAGATAGTTGATTGGCTGTCAGATAGGCAAAATCAGATTGTAAATGGAGGAGTGGTATCCCAAAAGAGGACGGTCAATAATGCAGTGCCACAGGGATCTGTACTGAGACCACTACTGTTTAGTTTGCATGTTAATCAAATTGGGACTGGCTAATTTGGAGATGTGCTGCTGTGTGCAAATGATACAAAGTTAGGAAAAACTATGAGAAGTAGAGCAGCATTGTGGACTTGCAGAAGGATCTCAATAGACCATGTGAGTGAAGCTGTCACTTTAATGTTATAAAGTGTAAGGTTTTGAAGTTTGGTAAGCAAGGTAGGGATACGGAGTATACCAGATAAGAGACCTTCATAATGGACAGAGACTTGTGTTTGAGGTCATCATTATCATCAAATTCCTGACATTTGAGGGGTGCATCATCCGGTACACTCAAGGGGTGTACAGGATATGACAGCATATGTACTAGATGAAAAACTCACATCACCACTAACTTCCTATCTACAATTTTCCCCAAAATCAATCTGCCTGTCAAGATTACAACATTATCAGATTATTGTAGTAATAATATATGAATACACCTTTCTGGCAATTCGTATAGTAAAGTATGTAAGTTCGGTTCACTTAAACCTTGGTATTATCGAGGTCTACCTACTCACTGATGAGACCTCAATAAAGGTCGAAACCGGTCTGGATAGTGACCTTCCCTCATAATGTAAAATAGTAATACGTTTACTAGGAGCTGCATTTTATATTATGAGAAAATATTAAGGACAGTGATCGAAACTTGCTCCACCTTTGCTCTGAGTTGCCCTAGTGTTGTACTACCAGGTGTTGACTTATGCTACGACTCGCTGGAAGTTCTTTGGCATGAAACTCTTAGATTTCGAGTTTCGTACTCAGCTTTGAAATAGTGAGGGATTTATTATCCCCCTTAACTTAACATTATCAGATCTTGAATAAATTTAGTTAAATCCTTTATCCAAGTGTAAGCAAACAAAGTTTATGCCTGAAGTATCTTCAGGACTGAGGCAACTCGTGGTAAAGGTGAACCAGCTCTCTCATCACTCCTTGTCTTAGTATCTCCTATAATGCAGACATATATAATGCTATTATACATGTCTGCAAGGGAAGGACCACTATCCAGACCGGTTTCGACCTTTATTGAGGTCTCGTCAGTGGTAGCCAGACCCAGAGGTGGTGATACCAAGGCAGAAGCAATAGAGAAGTCATATTTACCTATATGAGTTGCCAAAAGATGTCTCACCTTATTATTAAATTACTCTGGAATTAGAGAAAGATGTCGGATGTTTTTTTTTTTTTTCTCCCACTTGGTTAGACTATAATAAATTTAGTTTAATCCTTTATCCAAGTGTAAGGAGATGTGTTTTGCATTATGGGAGATACTAAGACAAGGAGAGATGAGAGCTTGGTCCACCTTTACCATGAGTTGCCTCAGTCCCGAAGATACTTCAGGTACAAACTTTATGTCCGCAAGGAAATGTGCTTTGCATTATGGGAGATACTAAGAGAAGGAGTGATGAGAGCTTGGTCCACCTTTATCACCAGTTGCCTCAGTCCTGAAGATACTTCAGGTGCAAACTTTGTTTGCTTACACTTGGATAAAGGATTAAACTAAATTTATTATAGTCTAACCAAGTGAAAAAAACTTCATACATATTTCACAAAATCCAGCGTAATTTAATAATAAGGTGAGACATCTTTTGGCAACTCGTATAGGTAAATATGACTCCTCCATTGTTTCCACCTTGGTATCACCACCTCTGGGTCTGGCTCCCACTGAGGAGACCTCAATAAAGGTCGAAACCGGTCTGGGTAGTGGCCCTTCCCTTAATGTATAGCATTATACATGTCTGCAAGGAGATGTGCTCTGCATTATGGGAGATACTAAGATAAGGAGTGATGAGAGCTTGGTCCACCTTTACCATGAGTTGCCTCAGTCCTGAAGATACTTTAGGCACAAACTTTGTTTGCTTACACTTGGATAAAGGATTACACAAAATTTATTATAGTCTAACCATTTGGGAAAAAACTTCCATTATCAGATCTTATATTTCTATCTTCTAAGGCACTTTTTACTGTGTCAATCTACCTATACCTTGGTCTTCCTCTGGGTCTTTTTCTTGCCAACTTGGCAGAGAACACTTGTTTTGCTAATCTTTCCTTTCCTATTCTGTTTAAGTGACCATACCACCTGAGATTAGCTCTGCTAACACATTTCTGGATGCTAACAATATCCAGTTCTTTTCTAATATCCTCGGTTTTTAATACGATATTGCCATTGATGCCATCTGTTTAAGCCTCTAATCATTCTCAGGATTCTCATATCTGTGGTCTCTAGTTTTTGGTCAAGTGTTTTATTCCTAACCCAGCTCTCAGATCCATAAGTTAAAATTATCTTGAACACTGTCTAGTATACAACTAATTTAGTGTTTTGACTAATTTCTCTCTTATTCCATATAAATTTATTCAGTTGACTTCCTACCATACCAGCTTTGTTGATTCTGTTGTCTATTTCCATATTTAATTTACCACCTTCACTAAAAATTGTGGCTAAGTGGCTAAAATGTTTTACTCATTCTATAGGTTCAACCATTCACATTTTCAATGCTTCTACCTACTTTCACTATTTTTGTCTTGTTATTGCTGACCTTAATACTATATCTATTACAACAGTTATTCAATTTAGTCAGGGAATCTCGCAGACTTGTACCGGATTTATTTAGAAGTATAACATCATCTGTATAGAGTAAAGAGCTAAGATTAATATCTCCAATTTTGATATGTTTAATACCACTTTCCTTCATAATGTAATCTATATAGATAATGAATAACAGAAGGGATAATGTACATCCTTGTCTGACACCAGATTTAACATTAAACCATCTTCCTGTACTTCCTTCAATTCTAACTGCTGACTTGCAACTGAAATAAAGACTAAGTATTGCTTGATATAATGCCCAATTGACACTATATAACTGTAGCATTTCGAATAGCTTCTCTCTTGGCAAAACAGATATTTATACAGATATTTATTATATTTCCACGATTTCCCATGTATTTGTGAAAATCTGATCATGACAGCTTCTATTTGGCTTGAATTCAGCTTGATCTTCACCAAGCTTCCCTTCCATCATAATTCTCAACTGTTTTTCAAGTATACTAGCATAAATCTTACTAGGAACACACATAGCAGGGAAATACCTCTGAAATTCTAACATTCAATTTTCCCTTTTTGCATATATGGGTACTATGACTATACTATACTAGCATAAATCTACCAGGAACACTCATAGCAGGGAAATACCTCTGTAATCCTCACATTCAATTTTATTTCCCTTTTTGTATATATGGGTACTATGAGAACTCTACTCCAATCATCTGAAATTCGGCCCTCTGTCCAGGCCTTCAGAACTATGCAGCCACTGTAAGACTGTTATACCCTGTACTTGAGCATTTCTTGTCAAATATCATCTACAAGGGTGGTCTGAAAAGTTCTCGGCCTCGACCACAGATAGCAACACTATCGGGAAGATTTTTTTTTTTCTTCTAAGTTGATATATCTGTCATAAGCATCCATGTGAAATTGCAAGATGATCCACGTGAAGGATGTCAAAAAAGTGTAACAAAACCAGAAATCATTGATCGAGAGTACAATATGGTATTGGATGACGGGCGAGTCAAAGTGCGTGAAATTGCTGAGACTATACGCATTTCAAAAGAACGTGTAGGATACATTTTGCATGAAGAATTGCAAATGAAAAACCTCTGTGCAAGATGGGTGCCACACTTGCTCACAGCAGATCAAAAAGGCACTTGCATGAAAATCTCTGAACAGTGCTTGGAATGTTTTAACAAGAATAAAACTGATTATGTACGTCGATTTTTTACAATGGATGAGACTTGGATTCACCATTACACACCAGAATACAAACAGCAATCAAAAGAGTGGACAGAAGCTAGTTGTTTAGCACTAAACAAGACAAAGTCGGTTCCATCAGCAGGAAAGGTCATGGATCGGTGTTTTGAGATGCTAAAGTTTATTGGGGAATTTATTAATTATCTTGAAAAGGGTAAAACAACAACCGGGGTATATTATTCCGATCAACCAGATTAGACGAAAAAATTTGTGAGAAAAGATCTGGTTTGCAGAAGAAAAAAATCATCTTTTATCAGGACAATGCACCTGCCGACAAAGGTGTTTTGGAAATGGAAAAATTAAGGGATCTGCACTATAAATTGTTGGAACATCCACCCTATTCCCCAGATTAGGCTCCCCCTGACTTCTATCTCTTCCCAAACTAAAATTCTTACTTGGTGGTCAACATTTTTCTTCAAATCAAGAGGTGATTGCAGCTGTAGAGGAGTATTTTGCAAATCTTATTGAGAACCACTACAGGGATGGCATAATGGCGCTGGAGCCCTGCTGGAATAAATGTATAAAAAATAAAAAAATAATTTTGAAATTATAAATTTGTTTTTTTCACTGTTAGGCCGAAAACTTTTCAGACCACCCTCATACTCCAGCGGCCTTTCTACATTTCAGGTTTTTTATGGCATTTCTACTTCAAGTATGGATATGCATTGAAGTAGAAATGATTGCATGCTTGTTGAGGGTTTTTTACCACTGTGCTGTTATTGATTGTTTCATTTAGCAATTTTTCAAAGTAATTACTCCATACATAAAGGATATCTTTTTATCCAGTTTTTATATCACCTTTATCATCTCCAATTTCTTTTACAGCACTCTTTCCTCCATTTCTGAGCTTTTTCAACAGCCTCCAGAATATTTTGCCACCTTCTTGATATTTATTTTCTATGTTCTTGCCAAAGTCCTCCCTTGACTTTTGTTTAGCTAGTTTTACAGAGTGTTTACCATTCTTGCATTTGTCTCTATATTCTTCAAGAGCACAAGTTGACTTATTTGCCAGGAACTTTTGATATGCTTTCTTGTTTTTCTTCACTGCCTCTTTAACTTCCTGTGTCCACCATGGAGTTCTAATTTTTCTATCCTTGCAAACAACTTCACCACATGCCTCTCTAGCTGAATCAGTCACGGTTTTCTTCAAGGCTTGCCACTGAATCTCCAAGGTTTGGTTCCTGTTCTCAAACTCTTTCATTTTTTCTTCAATAATCTTTGTGTATTTTAGTCTACAGTTCACATCTGAGAGTTGCTCAACTTTTATTCACTTTAAAACTTTCTTACATGTTACTCTTTTCAATATGAAATTCAATTTTATCCTGCTGAAGACTATATAGTGATCACTTCCGATTTCAAATCCTCCTTACACTTTAGTGTCCTACACGAGGGAGAAAACATCACTATCAACAATAACATAGTCAATGAGTTTTCTTATATCTTGCTTCTTCTCTCCATGTGAATTTGTGCACATTTTTATGTTGGAATGTGGTGTTAGTAATAACCAGTCCATGTCCTGAGCAGAAATCCAACAGGTATTTGCCATTATTATTAGCTTTGCTCTTTTCTCCAAATTTTCCCAAAATATTTTTGTATGTATGACAATCATTTCCTACTCTGCTATTTAGATCCCCAACAAGTAGCAACTTTTTCTTTTTCATTGTGTCAGTTGCTTTCTCTAAAGCCTCAAAAAATTCCTCCACTTCTGTCTTAGTAGAACCTTCTGTGGGACCATAGGCACAAATAAGTCTCATGGTGCAGTTCCGCATTCTGATATTTGGTCACATCATTCTACTTGATATTATTTGTCATTCAACAAGATTAGGCTTGCATTTAGTGTTGAATACTATAGCTACTCCTTTTCATTGATTGTCATTGCCTGAATATAACATTTTGTATTTAATCCTCAAAAAGATATCCCGAGCTTTTGTCTTTTTTATTTCTGTCACCCGTATTATGTTGATCTGGTACTTATCCTATTGCTCAGCTAGCTCCATTTCTTTGCTATTCAGGCTTCTTATGGAGATAGTACCGATCTTTTACTCTGGTGATGTTGAGTTAGGGTGTGTTTTCAGATTTGTTCCAGTATCTGACTTTTCACTGTTTGCCCTTTTTCCCTGGAAAAAACAACGGGGGTCTTGTTTAACCGGGCGACGCCCCAGTTGGCATGAAATTCTGTCATGTTGTACCATAATTTTGTATTTTGGTTTAACCAATAGGAATACAATTTGGTCGGCTAAATCCCAAACTGCCAGCTCATCCTTGTTCGTTCAGTATCCAGGTAGATACCTAACAGGGTGCACCACGAGAAGGTGAGGATTGGACATTAAGTCAGCAGCACTGGTTGATTCTCCACATTCCTTGAAAGGCTACGTGAAGGTCTCCTCCCAGTCAATGTAAGAATATCACAACAGATTATGGCAATAATTAGGAGGACATTCATATACAGAAGCAGAGGTTATGGCTTTGTTCAAGCTACATATAGACTAATGTGTGGAGATGTAGTCGCCTGGCTTGCAGGTGATGAGGATGTAGTGGAGAGGGTGCACAGAAGAGTTATAAGTCAGTGTCAGGTCTATGGAACGTCAGATCGGAGAGATTGAGGGAATGTATATTACAGACTTGTGAACAGAAGAAGGGGAGGATATTTGATTGTGACATGTAAGTTGATGAGGGGTTGTTACCAGATTAATGTGGAGAAGATTTTTTATAAAGTAGAAGGAGATAAGGATAAAACAAGAGGCCATTCCTGGAAGCTGTATAAGAGGGATATGAGCAGGGAAGTGAGAAGCAGGTTCTTTGTATGGCGTGATTGGTGATTGGAATGGAATGCATTGCCTGACAGAGTGGTGAGTGCAGAAACTGTGAATGGTTTTAAATCACAGTTTGATTAACTTTTTGCATGAGAGAGTATAGACCTCCTGCAACGAGTCCTTTGACTCCATGGAGGGTAGATGCTAATAATAATAACCTTATAGTGATTTTATGAGTACTTAAAATATACTTCAGGACAAATGCAATAAACAATCAGTCTTCATGGCAGCCATATTAATGTGGAGTAGCCTCCTATGAAGGCCACTACCATCATAATTAAATTCCTGATACTGTGTTCTCAAAAATAACCAACATTTAAACTAATAAATGAATTAACTGACTTTTGAAATGTATTAATACGTCAATTAACACCAAGTAACATACTACTGTAATTAGGCCTTCAGGAATCCAATTATCTGACCAGTAAACTGTTTTTCTGCTCTTGATGGATTAGTGCATATATATATATATATATATAAACACACACACCCTCAATGAGTTTACAGGATGCTATAATAATACTATTACATCTAATCTTTAAAGGTATTTGTGGCATAACTATGAAGCAACAAAATTACATGATAACCATAGTAATAAATTTTAATGAAAGTACAAATATTTTCTACTGAAAATAACAGTACATCATCATCATCAGTGTGGGGAAACAACAAGCAAATCAAAGAACTGGAATACAAGGTACATACAAGTGGTTTTCCAATTAAAAATGGTTGTTGCCTGCAAAAATGTTAACAAATATTAAAACTATTTGCGATGTTTATATAAAATGAGAATCTTCCAAACTTTTGGGGAAGAGAGAGAGAGAGAGAGAGAGAGAGAGAGACAATCATTCTGATTAAGATTAGGCCAACGTAAAACGTTTGACAACTTTCTTTGTAAAGGCATTCATATTTAAAACTGCTTCTATGAAGAAGACAAGCTTCATCCCACAGGATATTGTGTTTAGTGTCAATATTATACTGTGCCATACCAGATGTTTCAGGTTTCACATATTTAATGTAACACTGATGTTCATGAATTATTTTTTTCCCACTGAACAGCCTGTCTGTCCAAGGTATGTGGAAATTATTCACAAGGGATCAGTTAAACACCAGTTAAATACAGAGGCAACAGTTTATCTTTTGTAGATGGTAACATATGAGCAATTTTGTTAATAATAAAATATGTAGGACTAAGATGATACATTAAAATTCTAATGTTCAGAGATACCAGAAATATAAGGGACTGGAACCCAGAGATCTGTGGAATTATCCTTAGGTGTTGGAAAGTAGGAGTCAATTATCTGTTGGATATCATGAGAGCTGCGAGTGAGAAGTTCTTGTTGTAAACCTGAAGGAAAGGAACACACATTAAGCACTCTATTAACTAATAACTAATGACTTGGTAACACTAATTTTTTGAGAGATGCAATGAGTAGACTTTGATGAATGCATCTGCCTGTAAAGGTAGATTTCTGATAAATACTAATTGGCAAAGTGCCAGGGGGCTGTGTATGTAAGAAAGATGTCCAAGAATGGTGGACTACCAGCATTTTCTTTTTCCATGGTGAACTGAATGCATGGGTGAAGGTTACTGATCTGATGTAGGAAGGTGTCAAGTTCATTTTCAGAATGAGGCCAAACAGAAAACACATTATTGACAAAACCAAACCAAAGAGAAGGTTTATGTCACTAAATAAGTAAAATCTCAAAAGTCTGGTCTAGCACAGCATGGTATTCTTTCTTTTTAAATTCTAATAAACAACTAAATTGCAAACTAAAACAGAAAAATTGACACTTAAATCCTTAAAAAATAACCCAGACATTGTGATTACAAAAGCAGATGAAGATAATGCTACCATTGTCTGTTACACAATACTTACCAAATGGTGAATTACAACCCTACAAACTGCATCAAAAAGAAAATAACAGAATTAAACAAATCGATGATCACATGGCCAGGGAAACAACCAAAAAACTTATACCGCATTACGCCCGCACTACCAGAATTTACGACCTGCCAAAAATACACAAAACAAACATGCCAGTATGACCAATAGTTGAAGAAATTGACAGCCCTGATTATCACTTAGCCAAGAAATTAGTGTCCACACTCAAGGAGCTGGTAGGTCATTCCCCCTCTGACGTAAAAAATACACACCACTTCATAAATAAGTGTTGTGTATTGATACTGATGTCCTGATCAATGATACTATTGACCCTTTTTGCCAAAGTACTTCGCAACAGGTATTTTGTGCGGCAAAATAATTTTATCTACCAAAAGAAGATATGGACATGGGCTCCCCATCCCCCTCGCAATAGCTAACTACAGGGTGGCCATAAAATAACTTTCCCTCTTTGGAGGCACCTGTAGCTAAAACCAATAAACGGTATGAGATCAAATTTTAAATTGAAACTTTTGAAGGCATGGGGAGATGATTTCTGCAAAAAAAAAGATTTACTACTAAAAGTCACCAATAGGGGAAATTTTGGTGCTGGCGGAGCCGAAAACAAGCGGATAATTACATTAAAGGCAGATAAAATGGAATAATAACATTTCGAAGGTGTAAGTGACAGCCGCATCACTCATTCCAGCTGGATATGTGGCATGTTACAATGATAATAATAATAATTAAACTAAAACAACAACTTGCGAGAGACACGGAAATTAATCTAGTGATTGAACTCACAGGAAATAATGTTTTATTCATCAGAATCAGGGTCCCCTGGACCACATACACGAATTTCAATGTGCTGACCTCTCTTGTGTACAACAAATTGCATCCGTGTGCGACATGCTCTACAGCTGAGTGTAAGGAGTCGGATTGGATGTTCATAACAGCCCGTTTTATGTTCTCTTTCAAGACATGCAAGTTGGGAATGCAACTGACATACACAACGGATTTCAAATACCCCCACAGCCAAAAGTCATATGGAGTGATGTCCAGGGATCGAGGCAGCCTTGCTATCAGAAAGAACCAGTGATAACGCTCTCATTACTGAAATGCTGGCATAAAAGGTACTGAATGTTCAATGTGTGGCCGTGCTCCATCCTGCATAAAAATTATGGAGTCCAAACACTGTCTTTGCTGCACTGCAGGAATGACAAAATTTTCCAGCATTTGTCAATAAATCTCTCCAGTAATGGAGCAGGTTACAGACCTGTAGGGGTAATACCTCAAAAAAGTACGGTCCTATTATGAAATTGTCTGTGAAGCCACACCACACGGTTACTTTTGGAGAATGCAGTGGTACTTGCTGGATCGCTTGGGGATGTTCAGATGCCCAAATTCTGCAGTTGTGAATGTTGACCAACCCATTCAGATAAAAATGAGCCTCACCCCCAATATTCTCCAAGGCCAGTCCTTGTCGACTTCCATTCGGGCAAGAAACGTTAGCGCATAGGTCAGGCGCTTATCATAATCTGTGGTAGTTAGTGCCTGCACACGACTGAACTTATATGGATAGAAATGAAGCATTTTCCGTAAGATTTTCCAGAAAGCCACATTAAGTTTGTGAGCTATGGCGCAAGCGCTTGGACCAGTACTGGTCCCTGTGTCATCAAACACTGCAGTAGCAACGTCTGTTACTGTCTCTTCTTGCACTGCTTTCCGTCCTCTGCCAGGTCTAACTCCTAGTGATCCAGTTTCTTCAAACTTCTTAATCATAGCTGTGCTACAGCTGACATAGGACCTGTATGCAGGTTATGAAGCCTTCTAAATTCCCGAAGGGCTGCTACGGCACTGCACTGTTTAAGGTAAAACAACTTAACAAGTAAAGCATGCTAAGGGAAGGTAGGACACATATTGAGCACAATTCGTCAGTCATTCAAATAACTGCCTGAACGTTCCTAATCCCTTTTTAAGTGGAATTGGTGGCACTGCTATCATGTACGCACAGTAAAATTTGCATAATCCCTTTTACCTACGCTTACTGCAAATATGTGACTGCTTTCAACCCCTCCAGCGCCAAAATTCCCCCTACTGGCGACTTTTGGTACTAAATATTTTTTTCATGGAATTCATCTCCCCATGCCTTCGAAAGTCTCAATATAAAATGTGGTCTCATTCCATGTATTAGTTTTAGCTACGGATACCTCCAAAGAGGGAAAGTTAATTTATAGCCACCCTGTACTTTTACATGGAATACTTCGAGCAGTAAGCTCTAGATTCAGCAAGCCTAAAATCCAAAGTCCGGCTCAATTATATAGCGAAACCTGTGGAGTATTCATAACTAAACATTCACACATAAACCACAGTACTTAAATTTTTAATAAGTTAATATTTCGTCCTTAGGACATCATCAGTACAGTTATTACAAACAATACTAGGAATAACACAGAGCGCATGCTTAAAATGAACTCCCACTATGTGTGCAGTAGCATGTTATAGAATTAAATTAACATATATCTAATTATATCCGATTTTATCAGATATATACATATCATACTTCTTCTAACTTCTTCACTGACAAAACATTGACTACCACCTTTGACAATATTCCACTCATTCACAACTCTCAAAACACCAAATGTCCAGTCTTCATGCCTTTGTTAACAGCACAACTTCACTGACGATCTCCCCCCCACCTTTGTGGAGCACCTGTCCATGGTGGAGTAGACCTCCCAGTGATGGTACTGGCCCAGCACGGGTAGGGGCTCAAATCACACAAAGTTTTATTATGAATTTTATTGCTGCTTATTTGCTTGCCACTTCTGCATCTTTCAATTCACGGTAGAATTTTCTTTGAAGTTAGCCTTTGTGATCTCTCTTAATGGCATCGAAAATTTCAAAGGCAATCAAACAAACACTTATTTCATGTAATTGAAAAATTGGATGATAGTTTTTAGTTAGATAATGTGTTTGCCAGTGCAACATGTGGTTTTGCTTGAGTCTATACAGCATAGTTTCTGTGGGAGGAACATGTGATTCATTAGTTAGTGCTGATTTTATCCCAGTTGTCTCTAATTAAACTATTTATTGAGAAATATATTACACACACTGTAAACGTCTCTGTATCTTATTCAGTGATACAATAAAACTATTTCTTTTTCTTGCATCTGCAGTATAGTGGCTGTTGGGGAGGGTGTGTGTTGTTTACCGTGGGGGAGCGAGGTTACTATTGCCTTGACATGAATGTGTTTAAACTTTTTTTTCGTGTGAGGTATATGCAAAACTTTTCAATTTCTTTTTTTGTAAAGTAAAATTAAGGTGCGAGTTATACATGAGGGTGAATTATATTTGAGTAAATACAGTACTTCTGTATCCACTGAAAGTGAATTGAACTCACCAAATGATCCTAACATATCAGATGACGTATTTAATGTTTTTTAGAAGAAAAGATGGATACTGGATATGTCCTCAACATCTTGAAAATTAGACAAGCCTACAAAGTCAAAACAATAAGAAAATTTCTACAGTGGAACTGCTGTGAATTTTGCTATAATATTGATATCAAGGCTCTGCTGTGGAAACACAAACCTTTCTGTATTCCCACAGAAAAGTTTGTATGGAAAAACAAATACACGTGGTCTCCCACCCATGAGCAAGCAATGACCGCACTCAGGAGAGGGACAGCAGAGTTTTTGTCTGAAGGAAACATATTTAAAACCCAGTTAGGAACCAAAATTAAAGCATTTACTGTTGTTCGTAAGGACAGAACTGTACACAATCCTGCTCAAGATGGAATAGATGTCCTAATGGTAATCACACTGGATGTGTTGTTGCTAATCCCAAAACTACTGCAGACACTTTTTTAGGTAATTTTGCCAGAATCCCACCAACAGCTTCCTATTCTCCTGAATTTTTAATATTGAAAGAGCAACAATAGAAACTGCAGCTAAACTTTTCTACTAACGTGCAAGAGTCGCATAATCAACCTTTTGTTAAGGTGGGACTAAAAGGTGCTCTACAACTCTCTCATGCCAGTTCAGTTGGTCCTGATGCGATAATACATCCATTATGAGATGATAAAACATCCTCCATGGATCGCCTTCTCTTACCATACAACAGAATACTTACTGACAATTGACTTATGCCAGATTCTTGGCATAAGTCAATTGTCACTGCCATCTCAACCTGGAAAGGATCCAACACAAGCAAACAATTATCGATCTATCACTCTGACCAGCTGGCTATCTTATAAGATATTGGAAAAAATGGTAAATGCAAGGCCTCTCTAGCATATTGAAAGCACAAAATCTTCTTTCCAACACACCATGTGGTCGCTTTCATAGACAGTGATCAATATTGGACCATTTGCTCCATTAGAAACATGTATAAAAGACACATTCCTGAAATGAATACTTCTGGTTTCAGTCTTTTTCGATATGGAACAAGCATATGACACAGCCTGGAGATATGGCATATTAAAAGACCCCTGAAATCTTGGTCTGTGGGGGACACCTTCCTGTTTTTATTAAAAAAATTTTGTCCAGTCAAGTCTTTCAAGTCCAAGTGGGCAGCATCAAGAAGAGGGTGTTCTTCAAGGCTCTGTTTTTAGTGTGACACTCTTTGCTATCAGAGTTAATTCAGTCACTGAACAGCTTCCTCTCTCAGTATGCAAAATGAAAGACAATTTCAACAAGCAATCATGGGCTCATGTTTTCAGCATGAAATTCATGCTGAAAATAATGGGTTCAGGTTTTCAGCAGAAAAAAACTGTAAAACTGTGTACAGGTATCAAATACAGGTATGAAAAGGTATCCTTCACTCAGATAATGATTTAAGAATGGGAAAAATTATTTCAGTAGCATCAGAGGCCAAGTTCTTGGGACTCATCTTTGATAGAAAGTTTACATTCTTTACACACATTAGTCAACTTAGAAACAAATGCAAAAAAGCACTGAATCTCATTTGCCCTATATTCTCTACAGAATGGGGGGGGGGGATGCTGATCGATGTTCCTTGCTCTGCCTTTATTGTGCAATTGTAAGGTCAAAGGTTGATGAATTTCAGATTTACAGTTCTGCAAGAGAGAGTGAGAGAGCTACGATAATTGGATCCTCTCCATCATCAGGGTATAAGAACAGTTAACAGTACTGGTGCATTTCACACATCACACATTCAAATTCTTTAAGTTGAAGCAAATGAACCTGCTCTATCGCTTAGATGAAAACAGTTGTCTCTTAACTATGCCATAAAATTAAAGTCTATTCCATAGCATCGTATATGAACTAGTATTTTTTCTCTGTATTGAGGAGTTCAATATCACATCAGACCACCACCACACATCCCTTTGGAATGCATGTTAAAGAAATTATGCTTTTGGCATGAATTTGACAACATTACCTACACCAAACACAACAGTTTTCATTCATGGCAGATTTGCACTCCATCCTATAATTTTTCACTTTGTCAATTATACTCTCATACTCCATCTGTCTATCTGTAGTTGTTTAAAGTGCACAGAGTTGCCCACTCTGGTTTATTGCCCATCTATAATGATGGTTCAAGATCTGACCTCTATTGGTTGTACTGCTGTTTCCCAACATTCCAATATCCCAACTGATCTCACTTAATTGTATAATTATACAGTAGAGTTGTGTGCCATTCAGATTATGCATACATAAAAGAAAATTACTATCAAAAGCAAGTAATTTATACACACTCACTGAGGTATTTACAGGTCATCTCGTTTACTGTGCATAATCCACATCTGGTGCTGTGAGGTTTTACAACCAATTATACAAAATTAAGATCCTTAATTTTGATGTTTGGTTGTGCTGCATTCCCAGCCACATTGGAATTAAAGCAAATGAGATTGCAGATGCTAGATCATCTCATACTTTTTCCATGTGCTGTTTGACAGTCCCATATACAGACTTTAGACAGTTTATAAGATCAAAACTAATTACCTAATGGCAGTAATCATGGTAGGAAGCAATGAAAAACAATTTGCATAAGATTAAGCCTAAATAAAGCACTGCAATTCTAGTTAATACAGAAACAGAAGAAAGGAAGTTGTTCTTGCTAGGCTCTGCATAGGTTATAAGTCATATTACACATCTACTGAGGGCTGATGGCACACCTGTGTGAAAAATGCAATGTGCATCTCATCATTTGTAATATGGTGGTGGTGCGAAGTGGATGGCATTGTGTGTAGGTGATATAATCTTCATGTAATAATATTCTGGTGGAGTGTTGGCACTTCATACAAGAGAGGAATGGAATTTGTACTCATCTAATTCAGCCATATACACTTAGGCAGATGTTATCAGACTCCAACAAATTGCACGATGTGTTTAACTTTTTACAAAGAATTAATTTATTTAAGCACATTTGATTACAATTCTATTTTTGTGTACATACTGAATTGCATCATTTATAATTTTTAAATTGGCTTTTTATGCACTACAAATTACTATCATTAGGAGTTCCGAAACTTTTAGTGTACATTTTTTTATCTTTTAACACTTCACATAAAAAGGCAAAACAGCATCTGAACAAAACTAATCTGGAAATATGTTCAGCTAATCAGAGAGAACATCACAGGTTACACACATCACTAGCTTAATATTTACTAAAGAGGAAAGCAAAAAACAGTCTACATTTAATGATAGTCATAGTATTTATCTTTACAAATACCTACTATTGTCCATCTATCACTTACACTGGTGATATAACCTGTCCAATGCTTTCTTCCCTTTCTGGCTTTTGTGGACTATCCTTAACATAAGTTCGGCAAGATGCTAACTTTGATTCCAGAGCCTGAAAATATTAAACACATTCATGTACGAGGCATATTATTATTTACAGACCTCCCTAGTGAAAAGTCTCACTGCAGATGACCTTCTGCTATAAGATGTCCATAAGTTATAAGATGT
This sequence comes from Typopeltis vanoorti, assembly GCF_054136105.1. NCBI lineage: Eukaryota > Metazoa > Arthropoda > Arachnida > Uropygi > Thelyphonidae > Typopeltis > Typopeltis vanoorti. The sequence goes on from NC_143557.1 coordinate 1,882,755, forward strand.
ACTTATAACTTATGGACAAATTTTATTTGTAAGTTTTACCATTAAAAATAGAATAAAAGATATCATTATGTTGATAAGATTTAAACCTGTCTGTCTGAACAATATTCCAATATAAACAGAATGCAAAAAACAGTGCCCATAATTTCTATTGCTAGTTGCAGTTTACGAACGGCTTTTGCTTTGTGGAGAAATTACCCAGCTTTATGCAAGCATTTTGCATCGAACGATAAATATAAGGACTTTTTAAACCGACTTCTCAATTTGGAATTTTTAAAAGATATAGCATCAATGATTGATATCCTACAGAAATTATCATATCTGTCAGAAGCTCTACAAAGTCACAATATAAGTATTATAAGGATTAAGTTAAGCCATTTTTTTTTTTTGCTCGACGATGTGAGCCCTTTGTTAAAATTTCCATAGCTCGCCACTGTCCATAAGGAATGTAAATCTGAGGGAGACTGGTTCATTTCAGGCTCTCTGGTGTGAGACAGAGGTCAACAGGACAAAATATATTGCTGTTTGCTGCTATAGACCTAGCCTAGGGGAGAGGAGGAGTGGATACCATGCATTAGAAGATTAACACGAGTGCAGGCTGAGCAATTATCATGGGAGGCTTCAACTATAAGGATACAGATTTATATAGTTACTAAGGGATAATTACCTGAAACAACACATGATAGAGACCAGGGGTAGGGAGTGTTGGGGAACCCCCCCCCAAAAGTGTAATAAAAGTGACGTTGACGAGGCACTTCTTTCGTGGTTTAAAGTGCAAAGAACAACTGGCTCACCTATTAGCGGACCAATTTTGAAAGTTCAAGCCGAAAAATTTGCTGTTCAACTTGGTTATAGCGATTTTAAATGCAACAATGGGTGGATTGATCGCTTTATGAACAGAAACAATATTGTCTACGCAAAAGTAAGTGAGTGAAGTAGCGTTGTCCATTGACAAAAACGCTGTTTCTGACTGGATCAAGAATGTATGGCCGGACATCAAACGAAGGTATGGATACAACAACATTTATAATGCAGACGAAGCAGGTTTTTTTTATAATTTAATGCCCGATAAAACTTTTCAGTTTAAAAATGAAAAGTGCATTGGTGAAAAACTTATCAAAAATAGACTCACAGTTTTAGTTTGTGCGAACATGACCGGTAGCGATAAAAGAAAGCTTCTTGTAATTGGAAAATCGGCAAAGCCTAGATGCTTTAAAAACAGAAAGAAACTTCCCATTGATTATACAGAGAATAAGAAGGCCTGGATGACATCTTCAATTTTTGAAAATGAAATTTGCAAGTGGGATAAAAATCTTCGCAGTGAAAACCGGAAAATTTTGTTATTGATAGACAACTGTCCTGCCCATCTTGTAGTGGCTAATTTAACAAACATAAAACTTGTTTTTTTGCCACCGAATGTGACATCTGTCTTGTAACCACTTGATCAAGGTGTAATTAGATGTTTTAACTCCCATTTTTGTCATCTGTTAGTCTTGGAACTGATAGAACGCAGAGAAAAATCCGCTGAAAATGCTTAAGCTTATGACTCGAAGATCAGTGTACTTCACGCAATACATTTAATGAGCGATGCTTGGAATTTGGTGTCATCGTCTACGATACAGAACTGTTTTAAGAAAGCTGGTCTTACGGAATAAGAGTGGGAATCTGAAGAAGATGAAGAGGATAACTTACCGTTATCAGCGTGGTTAAAAGCGCGAAACTTGAACAATTTTGAAACGTGCGCAGAGATTGATAATTTTATAGACATTGATAATGGCATCGCAACTTCGGGTATACCGACAGATGCTGACATCTTAAAATAAATCTCTCATACACCAGAAGAAGATAATAGTAGTAGTGACTCCGAGGAAGAAAATAGCAATGATGAGAAAATCGTTACCTGGTGAGAAGCAGAAAGTGCTTTACTTATTTTAACAATATTTATGGAATCGTGATCTGTAAGTTCAGACGAAACATTCAAGCATCTTAGTGGTATAAGGAACAATGCTCATAGCAAAATGATTTTAAAAAATGCTGAGGGTAGGAAGGTAACCGAATCAGTTGATATAGTGGAATTACTGTGTGAGCACTTTGCAAGAGTATATCATCCAGGTGGTGACATTGCAGGAATGGAAGAACCAACAGCTTATACTGGAATTGTGATGAATGAAGTAGAGGTAAATAGTCTATTACAGAACCTCAATGTCAATACATCTGTGGGATTGGATGGTATACCAGCGCGTGTCGTACGTGAAGCAGCTAAAGAATTGACAGTGCCCTTGACCATTTTGTTTAATTTGAGCCTCGGGTCTGGGTCAGTCCCAAGGGGGTGGAAAAAAGGGGAAAATAGTTCCGCTGCATAAAGGTGGTTCAAAGGCTGCTGTTGAAAATTACCGGCCAATCAGCATAACAGGAATCGTTATCAAGGGCTTGGAGAAAATAGTCAAGAGGAAAATACAAGATTGGATAGATGAAAATGGGATACTGTATCCGAGACGGCATGGTTTTGTGAAGGGTAGGTCATGTCTCAGTAACTTGCTCACGTATTATAACACAGTGACGGCTGAAATGGGTAAGGGTAATGGGTTTACAGTGATTCTACTGGACCTTGCTATGGCCTTTGACAGGATACCACATGGAATTCTAATCAGTAAATTGCAGCATATGGGGATGGATATAGGGTTGGCGAGATATCAGAGAGTGGTTTATTCAGGAGTAGAGGCCACAAGACAGCCTGTGACTAGTGGTGTGCCACAAGGATCTGTTCTTGGACCACTGCTGTTTAATTTGTTCATTAATGATATAGGAAAGGATCTGAGAGGAACAGTTCATTTGTTTGTGGATGATGCAAAGTTGGGTAGGGAAATAGTGAATGCAGATGATGTCAAAATTTTGCAGGATGATTTGGATAGATTGGAGGTCTGGGCTAAGGAGAATGGATGTCAATTTAATGTGGCAAAATGTAGGGTTGTACATTTTGGGATGAAAAGATTAGCAGCAGTTTACTATATTGGTGGAACTGTACTCCAGGAAATTGATGAGGCACGAGATTTAGGAGTGTTGGTGGATAAGGAGTTGAAGTTTAGGGGATACATTGCAAAAGTGGCCAAATTAGCTCATCAAACCACTTGGTTGCTGAAGAATACGTTGACAAGCAGAGACAAGCAGGTTATGTTCCTCTGTATCGAGCCTTGATAAGACCCCATCTTGACTACTATGCCCAGATTTGGTCACCTAGGTTTCTTCTTGATGGGGAGGAGGTGGAGAGGATCCAGAGGCAAGTGACCAAGATGATAGCAGGTCTGTGGAATGAACCTTATGAGAACAGGTTGAAGATTTGTGGGTTGCAAAAATTGGTTGATAGGCGGAGGAGGGGAGATATGATTGAGACATTCAAATTACTGAAGGGTTTCTATAAAATTAATTCAGAAGATTTTTTCAGAACAGGGCTGGTTGTGGAAGGACTAGGGAACATCCATGGAAACTAGGCAAAAGTGTGGTTAGTAAAAGTGTTAGAGCTGGGTTCTTTACTTTTAGAGTAGTGAATGAGTGGAATGGGCTGCCAGAGTCTGTGGTGGATGCTGTGACAGTGAATGAGTTTAAGGTGAGGTATGATAACTGTATGAATGTAGAATAGTTGTGATGAACATGATTTGGGGCCTCCCTCGATGAGTCTAAGGACTCCCTGGAGTTTCCTGTAATAATAATAATAATTTCAAGCGTATGAAATATGCGTCTTGTGCAAAGCAAAGTACGGCTGATGATTTTTTATGTAAAAATGTGAAGTTTTAAAAATAAATTTTTGTTCTTTATATGTATGTATGCACATATGTATTTATGTTACCCAATATACCTATGCTGAGAAAAATCTGAAAATATTATTAATTCGGTCAAATTATGACCTTCTTGGATATAACAAATAACGGTTATTACGAACAAATATGTGCGGTCCCGTGGAATTCGTTATAACTGAGTTCTACTGTATAACCAAGTGGAAAAACTTCCAATGTCCTTATTTGTAAAATTTGCAGCTAAGTTTCATAGCCACTGTTAATATAATTATAGGAAAACATAAAAAAATTGCAATAAAACAATAATTTTTAAATATAAACAAAAAAAAAAAAATGAATTACCAACTTGGAACACATGAATGGTAAGTATTGGACAGTATAACTTCCTGAAATTGAGCAAGTTGTAGGCAATTGTTTCTGTTCAGGTTTGGTTGTGAATGTGCACTTCATGGCTTTTTTTGTTTTTGGACAGTCTGCAGAGAAGAAAATAACTTTTGTGTAACACTTTGGTTTTGCTGAATCCTGTATTTTTTAGATTATGTGTAGCTTGTTAAACCAGATTTGTTGGGTTCTTTAAGTGAAATACATTCCTAATATTCTTCAGGATGAATTTGTGCAGAACAACCAGTCTGTCTATAATAACATAAGCTGCAAACTTACGGAATCCCTGCAAGAGCAGAGATTCCGTAAACTCCAGGATAAGAAAGAGGAGGATATTTGTCTTTAGGTGAGATAAGGAAGATATTAAGTTTGCAAACTGGATGGAGAGAGAGACTTGTAAGTTAATCTGTCCAAGTGCTTTCGGTATTTTTTTTGAAAGTCTTTTAACATATGGAATACAAATTCTGGTAATTTCTTCTTGAAGTGGGTTAAAATGATGGCCATAATTATTGATAATTTTATCAATGGTTTTTGCATTATAAGCATTAGACATAAAGGTAGTTCTGATAATAAAAAGTTCTTTTATTACAAGAGAATCTGTAGAACATATTTTATGAGCTCTGTCAACTAAAGATTTCATTACATCATATTTCTGACATGGATGATAATGTGAGCTAGAATCAACATATTTACTAGTATGAGTTGGTTTTCTATATACTGAGAACTGTAGACTACCACTAGGTAGGCGCAGAATTAGAACATCCAGAAAAACAATTGTTATCTTCTGCTTCCAGGGTAAATTTGATTCTGGGTTTATTGAATCAATTTTTTCAAGAAATTCATGAAGATCAGATAGGGAGTAGGTCCATACAGCAAACACATCATCAGCATATCTCTATCAAATCATTGGGTTAGGTGAAAAATCATCAAGAACATGTTGTTCGAAATGTTGCATAAAGTAATTAGCTAGAGTTAGGGAAAGGGGAGATACCACGGATGTTCCCTCTGTTTGTGCAGTTTATTCTAGCAGCTAAAGTAACCTGAATTAATGACAAAGTTATGTAATTTTAAAATATCAGGAGGAGAGTCATTATGAAGTAATTCAATCACATCTGATACAGGGATATTAGTAAAGAGTGAGACTACATCAAAACTTAATAGAAGATCTGTGGGTTGTCTGAAATTTTATTCTTAAAATCTATTGAATTTTTTATGAAGGAAGCAAAGTTTCCAGTAAATGTAGAAGGAAAATTAGATAGGTATTTTGAGACTTTATATTTCAGGCATCCTATGCACTTCACAATAGGTCTTAATGGCACATTTTCTTTATGCAATTTAGGAAGGCCATACAGTCTTGGATCAAAAGCATAATGAACTTCATCAAAAAAGCTTTTTTAAAATAATTGTACTTATCATAAACTACAGCTACTCAACCTTTGTCAGCATTAGTAATAAATATGTTCTGATTACATTTTAAAGAAGATAAGACTTAAAAATCTTTCTTAGACAGATTGCATTCAGAAGATATAGATTTAAATAAAATATATGCTGCTTGGAATCTAATATTACTTGCTAAATTATATGAATGGTTATGAAGGCTTTTATATTATACAGGGTGTCCATATTAAACCTCCGTTTAGTGGTAGTAGTAATACGTTTCAACGTATTACTACTACCACTTAAGTGTATGGACCATTGGTGTCGAAATTGTACAAATGAGAAGGAACACTCACCAAGTTTTTGTAAAAAAACTCAGTACACTTCCATGCATGCTTCTTTAGTAGCACGCACAATGTCAAGTCAATAGTCTATCTCTGAGCAGGTTCTTTGAAAAATGTCAGGGGGTGATGGTAGACACAGCAGCAGAAATGCGAAGTTTAAGGATTTCTAGGCTGTCCACTTTAGTTGCGTAGACTATGTCCTTCACATATTCCCACAAGAAAAAAATCAAGTGGAGTAAGATGGATGCACAGACCTCCAAATGCCAGTGTGGCAGTGCACCATCCTGTTCAAAGAACATGTGGTTGCAAGTCTTCTAGTTGTGGAAAGATGAAATTTTCCAGCATGTCAAGGTAAATCATTCCATTGGTATTGCTTTCCATGAAAAAAAAAAAATGATAGTGTTTTGCATTACACCACACAAGATGTTTGCCTTGGGACCTGTCATGCATGTGTTCCATGACACAGTGAGGATTTTCACTCCCCAATATCCTGACATTGGGCCCCTTCACTTTTCCACAGACATGAAAAGTGGCTTTGTCCGAAAAGCAAATTTGGGAAAGAAAATCTGGATTCTCATTCAACACATTCTAGAATTTTGGCTGCAAACATTACCCACTGTGGTTTCTCATTTTGCTTGATTTCCTGCAATACCTGCACTTTGTATGCATGTAGATGCATCTCATTATGATGGACGACCTTGTGAATGTGAAGCAGGGTATTTGCAGTTCACGTGCCTCTCCTAACATATTTTGTTGGGCTTCATGCAAAGGTCTCGCAACTCCTCTCTACATTCTCTTCTGATTTTGGCTGCTTCCCTCCATGTTGTTTTGAAATGCTTCCTCTCATTAAAGGAAATTTTCTTTCCACAAACGGATCCTCTTGGGATCAGGTGCTACTTTTTTGTACACTTGATGGAACTTACACAGCAATACTTTGACTGATTTCAGTTCTGCTAACCACTATGCAACTTGCACTTTCTCCACACCTGAAGCCGTATTTAAAACTATGACAGTCCTGTTCAGCAGCGTCACTGCACTGCAAGGCAGAAAAAAATTCCAGATGAAACTCGTAGTGTCTTTGGTACATTTGAACATCCCAAACCTTACATATTTCTGCATTTCAATTTTTTACCATTCTTTGAAATGTATTTTCAAAGTCTATGATCAGAATGGTGTTTGGAGCTACTGCATAGTCTAATCCTTTTGATAATACTGATATTTCATCATTAGATAGACGATGGCCTGAAATTAATAAAAATTTTTGAAGAGTCAAACTGGTTATTAATGCGTGTATTTTTCTTATTCAATAGATGTTCAAACTTCTGAATACCATGTTGTTATTCTATAGTAAAACTGGCCTGTCTGTCAGACCATGTACACCAAAATTTGTCACAGAATTGACTGAAAGGCATCAAAGCCCCTACAACTGCACCAAAACTTGGTTTGAAAGAAAGTTTTCAAAGAAGCCTGTGAAATGCTGAAACATCATCCAAATCTGAACAAGAATGATGGATTAATTATTCCAAGAATTTTGAGGGCCCATCTTCAACCCATATAAGCATCCAGAACAACCCCAAACAAAAGAAAACCCTAATATGAGAGGACTTTAGAAATTGTTTAATGTAGTTCTGCTATAGATAATAATAATACTTATTATTTTATCAGCTGTATATACACAGTTTTGTGTTTTCCTTAGAAAATGAGTGTTTTGTAATATACTAGTATAGATTTCAGTGTTTTATAGTGTATTTAGTATTTTATCATATATTTTTATTAAGATATTTCAATATTTAGTATACGTTTAAAATGGTACCAAAAAGGGCAAGAAATGTAATGTTAAAAAAGCACTGCAGGTGAGAACAGGAAGGTTAGCCCTGCTAACGAGGTTATTGTACACATGGAGGGGTAGTTAATTCATTAAATGAATTAACCACTATTTTGTGGTTAATTCATTTAATGAAAATGAATTAACCACAGAATAGTGAAGTTGAAGCAGATCATCAGAGAGACGATGTGGGAATTGCAAAGAGTTGAGAGGTGTTTAAATGAGCAGAGGAAGAAAAAGAAAAATGAACAGGAAAATAAGAAACAACAAAGCAAGGAAACAGGTAAGTCAGGAAATAATGGAAATCAGGTACGTTGTTAGTAAAAAGAAAGAAATTATTTGGTATGGTGACTCTATCATAAAACATGCTATAGATATATAGAGTTATATATGTTAAAGATACCAAGTTATTTTAAACCTGGTAGAGTTATAACATCTAGTTTTCCTGGAGCGAAAATTAAAAATATAATCTTTAGCAAGCTCTGCATGCTAAAGACAACGCACAAGAATTCTATCGATATGCTGCAAGTAAATGAAAGAATAACTCTTCTAAATCCAGATGGCATGAGGGTTACAGATGCAGAAAAGGTTGTTCAGTTAATGAGTGCCGATTTTGTTAAAATCTATCAACCTGGTGAACGTAATAACATTGAGCTCACTGTTACCTCTTCACTAGATGAAGAAACACAGGTGTGTGAGGCTGAGGTATTAGAGCTGTTGCACAAACTGAATAAGAATTCAGTAATAGGGATTGATGGAATATCAGCCTGTGCTAAAAGAGTGTTCAGCTGAACTGGCCATTCCTTTGACCAAGATGTTTAATATGAGTCTCAGAACAGGGGAGATTCTGTAGGAATGTATAGTAATTCCATTGCAAGGGTGGTGCAAAGACAGATGTATCCAACTATCAATCAATTAGTATCTCAGGAGTGGTGGTGGCGAAGATTTTGGAAAAATTGGTTAGGGCCTGCATTCAGAAATGGGTTGACTAAGGGAAGGTCATGTTTTAGCAACTTGCTCGTATTCTATAAATGTTACCATTGAACTAGACAAGGGGAATGGATACACCATGATAATTTTGGATTTTGTTAAGGCTTTTGACAGAATACAGCATGGCAGACTGTTGCATAAATTGGAAAAAATGGGTTTGGGTTATACAAGCCTAGCCGCAGGAAAGCCATCAGGTTCGGAGGCAGAGAAATTGGATGGAAGAGTTGCTTTGATCTCCTGGATGAAGACACGCAGGCTCGGGGATCCATCACTTAGATGGCTGATTCCATGCCTGCAACTGTCCAGAATCGCGAAGTTAGAACTATCTTCTTTCCCTATCTGTGGAGAGGTTTTCTATAGCCCATTAATACAAGACTTTAGGCAGGCTAAAGGCTGGTCCCATTATCAAGGTACCTTAATTGAGTCAGTTCCCGCAGAACAGAAGAGATGGGCATCTCTGCTGCACTGTTCTGTAGATGGTGCTCCTTTAAAAGAATCATATCTGGTGCCTCCCCAGCATGATTGGGTAAGGGATGGCACCAGACTCCTCCCCAGATTCGAGTATATTGACCTTATCAGGACGAGGATCAATGCCCTGCCCACTTGAGCCCGCACAGCTCGATGGGGTAGTGACAACTCAAACTGTAGGGCTGGCTGCCACTACAGTGAGACCTCATATAGCCCAATGTTGAATCCACACCCATGGGGTCCGCGGGCAGAGGCATGACGTGGTCTCCATTCTGAACAACCACTTTAAGACCACGGTAGAACCACATTATAGGATCTCCGTGGGTTTGCGTAAACCAGAATTGGTGATTAAAAGAGATGGCGATGTTTGCATAGTTGATGCCCAGGTGGTGGGAACAGGGTGCCCGCTAGTCTATAGCCATAAAAGTTTACCTTATTATAAGAATAACCAAGATCTAGTTAGTAAGATACAGGAGGAGCATGGGGCAACTCCGGGGTTTACCAGGACCACCATCTCTTTACATGGCGTATGAAGCACAGATAGCTATAAGGACTTAAAACTGCTTGGGCTTATGCAGAAGGATACAAAAGTTCTTTCCTTGAGGGTCCTACAGGGCACACTGGTGGCATGGCGTTGCCACCAGAGAACGACTAGAACAAGCATAGGGTAAAACACTTGTAAAGGCTTAGGCTTATATCAAGTCTGGACGAGATGTAAGGGTAGTACTGCCCATAACCAATACAAATATTAATAAATAAAAAAAATAAATAAATAAAAAATAACAAATGGTGTACCACAAGGATCAGTGCTTGGTCTACTGTAATTCAACCTGTACATTAATGATATTGGGAAGGATTTGACAAGTGACATACAGTTATTTGCTGATGATGCAAAGATAGGTAGGGTAATCACAAATGCTGCTGATATGCAATACTTACAGAATGATTTCAATAGGCTGGAATTGTGGGCATGGGAAAATGGGTGTCAGTCCAATGTCACCCATTGGTTATGATTAGATATCCAATGTCGTATTATATTAGTGGGATTAGGCTAGAAGAAACTGATGAGGCTAGGGATCTTTGAGTGTTAATAGATAGGAAGTTGAAGTTCAGGTTCAAATATAACTGAAAAGATAATTGCACTGCTGAAACGAACGTTCACATGTAAAGATAAAGATGTTATTTTACCTCTTTAAAAGGTCTTGCACACTTACTAAGCCCTCACTTGATATGAGTTTCACTTTTCTGGTTTCCACTGTGATTCTGATATACTGGAGAGAGTACAAAGGAGAGTGTTAAAATATCAAGATTGTGGAATATTGATTATGAAGATAGATTGAGAATTTGTATACTGCAGACACTAGCAAACACGAGAAAGAGGGTGCTATGATCGAGACGTACAAACTTCTGAAAGGGTCGGTCACACAGGATTTCAACTGATGAAATTTTTCGATTTACAGAGGGTGGAGAAAGGATGAAAGGGCGTCCTTGGAAGTTGAGAATGAAAGCCACCAAGAAGCGGGGAGAGGGCTAGATTTTTCTCTCAGAGGGTTCTGCATGATTGGAATGGATTGCCTTTGGATGTTGTGAGTGCAAGCAGTGTGAATGAATTCAAGAATATGATAGCTGGTGTGTGTGTAGAATGTGGCCTCCCTCGATTAGTCTCTGACTCCCTAGAGGTCTCTCTTAATAATAATAATAGTATGAAAAGGCTATGTTATTTTATGAATTAATTAAAAAATTTTTTTTTCACCAGAGTCCTAGGGTAAATGATTAATAAGCATTTAAATTCATCTTACTTCTGTGAAGTGTAGTGTATGTTGTGTCCTGTACATACATATTTTTTCCTGATGACCTCAATTGAAAATGTCGAATGTTACTTTCTTAATTATAAGTAATTATTCTAACACGTGTGTTGTGTCTCCATAATCCTTCACTATAAATGAAACTAAACAGTTTTATTTTATTTTATTCGTATAGGGGTTCCCCGTTTCTCATCCGCCCCTTAGGACTGGTTGAGCCCTCCTATTGAGGGATTAAGTATGTGTTTATGATTGTAAATCCATGTGTGTATGTGTGCATGGGCTGGTTTGCTTGTTCTGAGAGACAAAAAACCCAAATTTCCAGGTGAAAAACCCTCTACCTCCCTATAAGACTGGTTAACTCACCTTTAGTTGAAAGAGACGAGATAAAGGTTCCTCACGTCATGGATGGGAATGAAACCCACGTCTTTCTGACCAAAGGGCTTCGTCTATACCAACTGAACTATGGAGGCTCTCTAAAACAGTAAGATTATACTAAATAATATATATATGTCATATTCAGATGATACTAACCAGGGAAATGAAGGATTAGCTACTGTATTGGTTCCCAAACTGTGCACTGCAGCACTCAAGGGAACCAAACCAAACTATTATTATGTATTATTTCTTCTAATGTCTACTTTTCTGGACACATATACTTAGTAAGTAATTTGGACCTCACTAATTAATACACAGAACTGTTAGATATTTCTTTTGGCCCAGAGGCAGTGGTAAAATACTGAGACACTAAGGGCGCTGTGAACCGAGAAAGTCTGGAAACTTCTGAGCTATAGCATTCAACACAGAACATGATGCTAAACATCTTGATTGGCAAACAATTATTGTGATATTGACAAATTTCAAACTGGAAAATTGGAAGATTAATTACGCTACCGGCTAGGACGTATATATACTTCCACATTACCATGGATGCGAAGTGCATATTAAAATTGTAATACCATTGATATTACATTGAAATTTATGATGGATACGAAGCTTTTGAGGATGTGTATTTGATCTTTAATGGCCAGTAAGGTGGTTAAACATTTATTCCATTGTCCAAGTTTATACTATTCACAATAGTTATAAACCATTTATTGAATAGTTATTTAATACAGCTATTAAATATTTATTAATATAACCCAGTACAGAGATTCAAGTGAAAATAACACAGAAAGGCTAAGAATTAATAAAAGCTATCAGTGTATTCGAAACTTCAAAAGTTGTGAAAGTTCAATATTCTAAATCAAGTAATGGAAAGGGAGAATGTAGGATTTACTTTAAAAAGTTTCTATATGACTTGAGAATAAGTAATGAGGAATCCAAAATGGATTATTAACACTTTGAGTCCTATTGATATAAATACACATTGATCGCATGTGAACCCAGAATCTCATCGATGTATATTTACATCGCTAAATTAAAAATTCTGAAAATAATAATCTTCTTCTTCTTTTGCAGTTTGTCCCACTTAAGTAGGGTCGCTGTTTGTGGTGAATCTCCTCCACATCTTCCTGTCTTGGGCTGTAACCACATCCAAGTTCATCCTCAAGTCCTCCTTGACCAGATCCCTCCATCTCTTCTTTGGCTACCCATGCTTCCTCCTCCCCTGCACATCCATCTGCATGACCTTTCTTTCCACATATTCGTCCGCCCTCCTCATCACATGACCAAACCATCTCAACCTTGCCTCCTATATCTTCGCTCCTAAGTTCGTAACTTACACAGTTTCCCTCACATAGTCATTTCTCAGACGATCCTTTCTGGTCACACTGCCCATTCACCTAAGCATTCTCATCTCTGCTACCTCCATCCTGCTAATGTTATTTTTCCTCAGGGCTACAGTTTCCATAGCATACGTCATAGCTGGTCTCATTATTGTCCTACAGATTTTGCCTTTTAGATTAATCGGCAAACTCTTATCGCACAGCACTTTGCCGTCTCTCTCCAGTTCCTCCATCCTACATCCCACTTCCTTCTCAGCCTCCCCATCCTCTTCCATTGTTGAACCTAAGTATCTAAAGTCTAAAATGATGACATTTCCTTCCAGCTCTAGATCTGTCTCCTGGTATCTCTTGCCATCCACTTTGCAACACATATACTCTATCTTACTTCTGCTAATTCCGAAAATAATAATATGCTTGATATTCATTATCAGACTGTACTGTAGTTAAATTTGAACCTTCAGCTTCATTATCCATGAGGATGGCTTACTTTTATCAATAAAAAAAGGGAATTTATATCAGTATATCATAACTCCTGCCCATCGGCTGCGTCACGTATGATCGCACGTATTCATGTTTACATTACATCGCGCTGTCATAACTCTGGCTGCTCCAATCTAAACAATATAAGGGACTAACGACTCTCTTCTTGTGACCTGAGAGATCAGTTTGAATTTCTCTGTCACCATGGACAGACCAGGACCCACTGGTGCCCAAAGCAGGGGTGTAAAATGGTTCTTGAGTGAATGCGAATTAGAACAAATGCTTGAGGAAATACTCGATAACGAAGGATCTGAATTAGATGAATGGGCAGACAGTGATCGAGAACAAGAGGAAGCAGATCTCCCTGCAAATGTGAACTCTGAGTCAAGCAACAGTGACGCAGAACTTCGAACAAGGGGTGACCAAATTCAAGGCCATCCAGCGAGTCCTGTTCGTGATCACACGTGTGGTCATGGCGTATGAGTATCGGGGAGAAGTGGCAGTCAGCAACCAAAAAAGCTATGCAAGACATACTTTTTTTTTTTAGTACCTGGTGTATCTCGTGCATCCAACATCAATGAAAATTTATCCCCTTTTCAAGTTTTTGTAATATTTGTAAATAACAATGTTATATCGGATACGAAAACTGTTATATCTGATATGCTGCACAACATCTTGCAGCAGAAAAAAAGGAAAGGGCCATTACCTAAACATTCAGTCTTCTCAAGATGGAAAAACCTGTTACCATATCTGAAATGAAACATTTTCTGGCAATTATTTTGCACATGGGTCTTGTTAGGAAACCCAGAATTAGGGATTACTGGTCTACCAAACCTGTTTATGATTCAAAAATTTGCCTCTTCCCTCCAGATATCCTGTGATTATTTCTTTTCTATTCTGACCTTCCTTCATCTCAATAAGAATGAGACATACATTCCTAGGGGAAATCCTGGACGTGATCCTCAGTACAAACTTCATCAAGTGTTCAATAAACTTCTCAATGATTTCCAAACTTTCTACACTCCAGATGAAGAACTGACAGCTGATAAAGGCACTTATCACTTCAGAGTATTCATAAAAGGGAAACATGATATGGCATGAATCTTTTTGACCTATGAGAGGCAAAATCTGGATATATGTGTATGACTGAAGTCTATACAGGGAGCACTGATAAGGAAGATATTAATTCTGCTCTCAATGTTGTGGATAGACTCGCAACTCCATATTACAACAGAGGCTACACTATCTACATGGATAGATTGTTTTCAAGTCCAAAACTCTGATCATTTATGGCAAAATAGTACCAAAGGTGTTAGGACACTTATGCCAAATAGACATGAAATGCCAAAATAAGCTTTCCAATAAAACTGAAGAAAAGAGAGAGAGTATCAAGATATCTACATTCTATCCCCCAAACATACTGATGAGATGGTGGAGACTGATGTGAGAGGTCAACACCCAAAGACAAAACCAGCTGCTGTTGCTGACTACAATAAATTCAAAGTTAGAGTGGATCGTAGTGATCAGTTGTTGTCATATTACTCCTTCCATCGCCATCAATTGAAATGGTGAAAGAAACTGTTCATCCATATCCTGGATCTCACAATAGTGAACTCATATATATTATATAACAAAACCCACAGAAATATCTGACTACAACAATATGTTGAAGTAGTAGTTGACAGTCGTGATATCAGCTGGACCAGACATTGATGCTGACCAACTTGCAGCACCTGAGGAAAGTGGACGTCTTACTGAAAAAAATCATTTTCCATATGTGATTCCCATCACTCCAGAAAGAAAAAGAGGACAGAGGAAATCCAAAGTGTGTGCAGAAAAATTAAAACAAATTTTTAATCTGTAGCACAGGAAAGAACATGCACAACTGTACACTGCAAGCAGCGTGACATCCCACTTTGTTTAGGAGTATGTTTTCAAGATTTCCACACTAAGGAAAGATACTGGCACATTCACTGATGTATAAAACAGTCCATATTTCATTATTTTACTACATATTTCTACTAATTTTTGAGTTCTAATCATTTGCATTCTCAACATTCATCATCATCATCATCATCAAATTCCTGCATGTACCCTCAAGGGGTGTACAGGATATGATAGTACTACATGAAAAAAATTACATCATTATTAATTTCCTATCAACAATTTTCCTCCAAATCAGTCTGTTACTTGTCAACACCCCAATATTATCAGATCTTATATTTCTATCGTCTAAAGCACTGTGTACCGTATCAATCCACCTATATCTTGGTCTTCCTCTTGGTCGTTTTCCTGCCAACCTGGCAGAGAACACTTGTTTTGCTAATCTTTCCTCGCCCATTCTGTTTAAGTGACCATACCACCTGAGATTAGCTCTGCTAATGCATTCCTGGATGCTGACAATGTCAAGTTCTTTCCTAATATCCTCATTTTTAATATGATACGGCCATTGATGCCATCTGTTCACGCCTATAATCTTTCTCAGGACTCTCATATCTGAAGTCTCTAGTCTTTGGTCAAGTGTTTTACTTCTGACCCAGCTCTCAGATCCATAAGTTAAAACTGGTTTGAACACTGTCTTGTATACAGCTAATTTAGTGTTCTGACTAATTTCTCTCTTATTCCATATGAATTTATTCAATTGACTTCCCACCATACCAGCTTTGCTGATTCTGTTGCCTATTTCTATATTTAATTTACCATCTTCAGTAAAAATCGTGCCTAAATAGCTGAAATGTTTTACTTGTTCCACAGGTTCTCCATTCACAACACAGTTGACATTTTCAATGATTCTGCCTATTTTCATTGTCTTTGTCTTTTTATTGCTGACCTTCATACCATATCTATTACAACAGCTATTCAATTTAGTCAGAGAATCTTGCAGAGTTGTAGCGGATTTATTTAGAAGTATAACATCGTCTGCATAAAGCAAAGAGCTGACATTAACATCTCCAATTTTGATATCATGTTTAATACCACTTTCCTCCATAATGTGATCCATATAGATAATGAATAACAGAGGGGATAATGTACATCCTTGTCTCACACCAGATTTAACAATAAACCATCTTCCTGTACTTCCTTCAGTTCCAAATGCTGACTCACAACTCAAATAAAGACTAAGTATTGCTTGATATAATGTCCCATTGACACCATATAACTGCAGCGTATTGAATAGCTTCCCTCTTGGGACCTTGTCATATGCCTTTTCCAGATCGACAAAACTTAAATACAGATCTTTGTTATATTCCCATGCTTTCTCGACTATTTGTCGTAAAGTGAAGATCTGATCCTGACAGCCTCTATTTGGCCTGAATCCAGCTTGTTCTTCACCAAGCTTTTCTTCCACAATTTTTCTCAACCGTTTTTCAAGTATACTTGCATAAATCTTGCCAGGAACACTCAGTAGGGAAATACCTCTGTAATTCTCACATGCAGTTTTATTTCCCTTTTTATATATGGGTACTATGAGAGCTCTACTCCAATCATCGGGAATTCGTCCCTCTATCCAGGCTTTCTGAACTATGCAGTGCAGCCACTGTAAGACTCTTATACCACCATACTTCAGCATTTCTGGTCGAATATCATCTACTCCTGCTGCCTTTCCGCATTTCAAGCCTTTGATAGCTTTTTCTACTTCAAGTATGGATATGTATTCCTGACTGCATGCCTGGTCAGTGTTTTTTACCACTGTGCTGTCATCACTGCTTGTTTCATTTAGCAGTTTTTCAAAGTAATTACTCCATACTTCAAGGATATCTTTTTCTCCCGTTTTCATGTCACCTTTATCATCTCTAATTCCTTTTATAGCACTCTTTCCTCCATTCTTAAGCTTCTTCAACAACCTCCAGAATATTTTGCCACCTTCTTGATATTTATTTTCTATATTCTTGCCAAAGTCCTCCCATGACTTTTGTTTAACTAGTTTTACACAGTGTTTAGCATTCTTGCATTTGTCTCTATATTCTCTAAGAGCACAAGCTGACTTATTTGACAGGAACTTTTGGTATGCTTTCTTCTTTTCCTTCACTGCCTCTTTAACCTCCTGTGTCCACCAGGGAGTTCTGATTTTTTTATCCTTACAAACAACCTCACCACATGCCTCTCTGGCAGAATCAATCAATGTTTTCTTCAGAGTTTGCCACTGAATCTCCAAGGTATGATTCCTGTTCTCAAACTCTTTCATTTTTCCTTCAATAATCTTTGTGTATTTTAGTCTACAGCTCACATCTGAGAGTTGCTCAACTTTTATTCACTTTAAAACTTTCTTACATGTTACTCTTTTCAATATGAAATTCAATTTTATCCTGCTCAAGACTAAATAGTGATCACTTCCAATTTTAAATCCTCTGTACACTCTGGTGTCCTGCACCAGGGAGAAAACATCACTATCAACAATAACATAGTCAATGAGACTTTTCTTATTCCTTGCCTCTGCTCTCCATGTGAATTTGTGCACATTTTTATGTTGGAACATGGTGTTAGCAATAACCAGTCCATGTCCTGAGCAGAAATCCAACAGATATTTGCCATTATTATTAGCTTTGCTCTTTTCTCCAAATTTTCCCAAAATATTTTTGTATGTCTCACAATCATTTCCTACTCTGCTATTTAGATCCCCAACAAGTACCAACTTTTCATTTTTCATTGTGTCAGTTGCTTTTTCTAAAGCCTCAAAAAATTCCTCCACTTCTACCTTAGTAGAACCTTCTGTGGGACCATAGGCACAAATAAATCTCATTGTCCAGTTCCCCATTCTCATATTTGCCCACATTACTCTATTTGAGACTGACTGCCATTCAAGAAGATTAGCCTCGTATTTTGTGTTGAATACTATGGCTACTCCTTCTTTTCCTTGATTGTTATTGCCTGAATATAACATTTTGTATTTATTGCTCAGAAAGATCTCACCAGTTTTGGTCTTTTTTGTTTCAGTCACCCCTATTATGTCGATCTGGTACTTATCTAATTCCTCAGCTAGCTCCGTTTCTTTGCCATTCAGGCTTCTTACATCGATAGTACCGATCTTTAACTCTGGTGATGTTGAGTTGGGGTTTATTTTCAGATTTGTTCCAGTAGCTGACTTTTCGCTGTTCGCCCTGGTTCCCTGGCAAAAACAACGGGGACCTTGTTTAACCGGGCGACGCCCCAGCCGGCATGAAATTTTGTCATGTTGTACCATCATTCTATATTTTGGTTTAACCAATAAGAATACAATTTGGTCGGCTAAATCCCAAATTGCCAGCCCATCCTCGTCCGTTCAGTATCCAAGTAGATACCCAACAGGGTGCACCACGAGAAGGTGAGGATTGGACATTAGGTCAGAAGCCCTGGTCGGTTCTCCGCATTCCTTTAAAGGCTATGTGAAGGTCTCCTCTCAGTTATACAGCTTTGACCCTTAAGCACTCTCAACATTCATATTGCAATATTTATTTGCTATAACAGTTTTTTATTTTATACTAAATAATTTTATTTAGTAAATAAAATAGTAAATATTAATATAGTAAATATAAATATTAATATTCAATATTTCGACAACGCCACGTTGCCATTTTCAAGAAACTTAAGAACAAGACACTTGCACTCAGGCACAACAAACAATAAGTGAGGAAGAAGTAGGAAGCGATTATTTCTCCTAAAGTCCTGATGGTGCCCCCTAGTGGGCAATGTTGGTATTCTTAGGCGATTGGGCTGAAGGTCTTCTGATGTAGGTTTCCCAAATTTGAGGCAGTCTCATGCAGCCAAATTTGTTGAGATTTGGATTGTTTCTTAGGGCTGAAGCTGATTCCATGAAAAGCCTTTCACATTTGTATTTACTGCAGTGTATTATCGTGGCTTTTTTCCACCGTATTCCATGGGAGGTATCCAGCGCATGGTCAGCAAGACCAGAGTGGCTGTATTGGTGAAACCGGATGTAGTCCTTGTGTTCAGAAATTCTGATATTTGCTGTCCTGCCTGTTTGGCCAAAGTAGGACAGCTTATAGCTGCAAGGGACCTGGTATACACCACGTAGGTCTAGGGGGGGGGGTAGGTTGGTCTTTAGGATTTTTTTGGTGGGGGGGGGGTAGCCATTGGCTGAGAAAGTGTTGAGAATGTGGTTTAGTTCTGTAGTTAGGGCACTGTCATTTGAACAGATAAGTTTAGCCATGTTGTGCAGTGTCATAATGACTCCATATTGTTGCGAGGATGGGTGGTGGGATTGTTGGTGAATGTATCTGCCTGTATGAGTGAGTTTTCTATAGACTGAAAAAACCAAGGTTCCATTAGGCTGGCGGGTGATTAGTGTGTCTAAGAAAGGAAGGCAGTTGTTTTTTTCTTCTTCCAGGGTGAATTTGATTCTGGGGTGTTGGTTGTTTAAGCGTGTTAGGAAGGAGAGGAGTGCATCGGAGCCATGTGGCCAAATAGCGAACACATCATCAACATAGTGAAGCCAAATGGTTGGTTTTTGTGGGGCAGAGTTTAAGGCTTTCTCTTCAAAAGTCTCCATATAAAAGTTGGCCAAGGGTGGGGGAGAGTGGAGAACTCGTGGCTGTCCCCTCTATTTGTTTGTAGAATATTCCTTGCCAAACAAAATAGCCTGAGTTCATTGTGAACTGAAATAGGGCTGTGATATCAGGAGGAAATTTAGCTTGGATTAGCTCTAAGGATTCTTTGAGTGGGACATTTGTGAATAAGGAGGAGACATCAAAACTGACCATTATGTCAGTGTGTTTGAGTGTAAGGTTGTCTATGCTGGCTTTGAAGTGGGCTGAGTTTTTTTATGTGTGAAGGTGTGTTGCCAGTATAGTGCGAGAGAGAGCTTTGGCCAAAAATGTTTAGCTAAATGATAAATGCATGTAAACACAAGAAAGAAAGATATTTAAATAACCAGATATTTCAGTCTGGAAATAGCAAACCATCCTCAATGGTATTACAAGAACAGTTATAAAAAATACAAGCTAGAATATTAACAGTAGATCATTTAAAATAGTTTACGTGCATTTATCATTCAGTCTTATGTCACAAGTATCCTTAAAACAGCAAATGTTTAGCTAGTTTGTATGTGGGGGAATCAGTGCCATCCACCATGGGACGTAAGACTTGCACTACGTACGGGTCAACCAGACCCCCCCCCAGACCTACCTGGTGTATACCAGGTCCCTTGCAGCTGTAAGCTGTCCTACTTTGGCCAAACAGGCAAGACAGCAAATATTTTTTTATTTCTGCATTTAGATTATTCTGATTGGCTGAAAATTTGTAGGCATTTATGAATTGTGATAAGATGACAGATTTTTTAACAGAATATGGATGGTATGAGTGAAAATGGAGGTAGTTTCCGATATGCGAGGGTTTGTGGTATATTTTCGTGGCTATTTTGTTGTGTGTTCTGGTTAATGCTAAGTTTAAGAAATTGATGGATTTGTTCTGTTCGGTTTCTGTGGTGAATTTTAGTCTGTTGCTGTAACCTTTTAGGGATGTTTTTAAGGTGGTGATGTGTGTGGGATTACCAATGCACAGAATATCATCCACGTATCTGCCACAAAAGGTGATGCCGGGGGAAAGGGAAGGGTGGAGTAGGAGTGATTCTATATGTGTGCTGATATCTCATTTAAACAGGGGCTAAACTGAAGCAGGCAACATAGCCGTAATTATAATAATTGTGTATCTTGTTTAACTTAACAATAACCAATTATAAAATGTAAGTGAATTGCTCAAAACATGACCTTCCCTTAGTAAACCCATTCTGTTCATTGCAAAATATACCTTATTTGTCAACCCTTTTCTGTATACAAGCAGGTTGCATTCTTTCTGCCCCTAACTTTTCCAAACTCTTCACTACCATTCCAGAGATCTGATAGGTCAGTTATTCTCTGAACATCAGTCTTTGCAACCATTCCTTGTACAATGGAATTATCATATATTATTTTCTACTTCTGTGGAATCGTTCCCTGTTCTGAAAATCAGATTATATATAGCCTAGTCAAAGGAACAGCCAGTTCAGCTGAATAGTCTTTCAGCATCTGTGCTGATATCTCATCATCCCCTATTGTCGACAAATTCTTTTTCAGTTTGTGCAACATCTCTTGTACCTTCTCCTCACACACCTGAGATTTCTCATCCAGTGCCGAGGTAACAGTGAGCCCAGTGTTGCATGCACCCAGTTTATAGCTTTTAAACAAAATGGGCACTTATTAGTTTAACAATTCCTTCTGTCTGCATATCATCTGCATTCAGTAGTTATTTCACATTCATTATTGCTTTTACATGCAGCATAATGATAGACTTCTTTAAGTCTATATATATATATATATATAGACAGCCTTCTGTACAATAGTTGTAACTTTTCTGCCTGCTCCTTATAATTTTCATAGCTGACATCATCCTTATGAAAATGGTATTCCTTCCACATTATCTTTTTCTTACAATTCTCCTGCTTGATATGATTACACATCCAGTTCACTTCTACCCTATTTATTCTTCAAACTCTAAGAACACATTCTGATATTGCATCATTTTTAAAAATTTTTTTTTTAAAATATTTCCTGTGTATGTACTAACCAGTATCCTTCCCATCCAGCAACTGAGACAATGGGACTGTATCTACCATACTTACCAGTGGGTCATAATTTCCTGCTTTGTAAACCATAAACTTAGCTACTTCCTAAGTCAGTACATGACCACTGTGACCAACTAGGTGCAGAATGCTTTTAAGTGAAACCCAATTCTGACACTATAATCAAATCTAACACTCTTTGACCTGGAGTTCCTTCTGTCACATGCTACTTGAGGAAATTGTCTTGCGACAGCTCAATAAATTGTGTTTTATTCTTCTCATGAGATATCATCTGTACCTAATTGATGTTTGGGTAATGAAAGTCAACCATGTTGTTCCCATCTACAAAAGGTTATTTGCAAACCTATAGTTTGCAAATAACAATCCAATATTTTGTAGATGGAGCAACACACACACACACACACACACACACACACACACACACACACACACACACACACACACACACACACACACACACACACATTTTTTTTTAAATATAGATTTAATGACTTTAAAACTGAGGTAACTTATAAAGTTTTTTATGAGAATAGTACAACTAGTTTCAGCTTATAACAGCCTTCATCAGGTATTCATTAAAGGAAATAGTAATAGACATTGAAGCATCTAAAAAACTGAAAATTACAGGTAAAAATTGCAACACATAATTGAAACAAAAACGTTGTATTTTTTAAGTTGTTCTAACTGGCACGCTATTGTTTATTGCGTGTGTGCATGCAGGATCTCAATTATTAAAAATCTATTGAACAATATCGAGGAACATAAGAGAGACATCTCTTATAAAAGATCACGTGCAACTGCATTGTCAAATCATGGTCTTTTCTCAAACAATCCTAATGATAATCTCCAAAGTCACTCCATTTGCTGGGATAAATCAGAAAATATTTTTCGCTGTGGTGATGAGCTTGAAAGAAAAATCGTGGAATCCAGGGAAATCATCCTGAATCCTGAACACTTAAACAGCAATTTGAGTTATAACATCCCAGATAGCCATACTGCAGTTATTAAATATTGGCGTTCACGAGAGCCTGCATGCACACACGCAATAAACAATAGCGCGCCAGTTAGAACAACTTAAAAAGTACAACCTTTTTTTTGTTTCAAATTTTAATATACTTCAATATCTCGACGTTGTCGAGATATTGAAGTATATTAAAATTTATTTTAATGTATATCCTAGTTGACGTTGTAATTTCCTTAAATTATTTAGTAAAAAATGCATAACCAACGTCTAAGCCTTTCCATGAGAATTGCTATAACAGTATTGTGCTTATATATTGGAACGGTGGTTGCAGATACTAAAAGGCAACTGAATATTACCCAAAATGTATGTATAATGTTATGTAATATGCCTTGCATTTCAAAAACCGAATGGCCTAATTCAATAATTTACCACTCGACTTTTGTCGCCAATAGTGGATAATTATAGTGATGTACACCCCTATGTAAACTAATATTTTCATCATAATAATAACACAAATTTTATTTATAATTTTCATTATTTATTTAACATCTAGGCAATATTTTGACTGAATCTGTTGAATTCTGAACACTAAAGAAGTAAATATAAGTAGAAACTAATAAAAAATTAACTTTTTATTTTTTTCAAACACCTTGATTTCTTGCAACCCATTTCTGGAGCCCATACCACATGTATAACTAAAATTTTTGTTCCAATTAATTATCCAAGATGCTAACCAAAAGGCAAAAAATAATTATTTGGATATTCCACAGAAATACTGCACAGCAATTTTTTAAATAGAGCTAAAAATGGCAGGACATAGGGTTCTTTAAGTTCCAGTAGGTCTAGGACTCAAAGTGTTAAACAAAAGTGAATTTTATGATTGATAGCAATGTTCATGTGAAGAGAACTTGCAAGCAAAACAAGAAAAGGCTTTTCTTGTTTTCAGTCTTGTCAATATACAAGTGCTTAAAGAGGATTTGAAATGAGAATTACAATCATGTACAGAGGAGGGTATAAAATGAATATCTTACTGACAAAAAAAAATGCAACAGGGTCTATCAACTCTTAGATATGAATGTAGACCCAAAGAAGTCTATAGTGCACATTCACTTCTTCCTCCCACTTGTATAGGAAGTTCCTGACTCCCCCCCCCCACCCCCATGAATCTATAGTCTGAAAACAAGAATGAAATCATAAAGACACAAAATAAGTCTCACTGTCAATTCCCCATTGTAGTATTTGTCACATCACACTACTTTACTTGATATTACCTGCAATTCAAGAAGGTACTTCATATAATAGTGTGGGATACTATAACTTTCTTTACCCAACTCGTTTTGCAAGAATGTAAGTTCTTGTATTTGTTGTTTAGAGGAATCACACCTGTTTTTGCATTTCTTGTTTCAGCAGTTCCTGTTATATCCATCTGGTACTTATCCAATTCTCATGCTAGTTTCATTTCTTTTCCACTGATGCATGTTGAGTTGGAGTTTTTTTCCAGTAACCAACTTTTAGCTGTTTGCCCTTTTGGTTTAAGTTCACAAGAATAGTTAGTTTGGATAAATTCCAAAATGAGAGCTCATCATCATTCAATTAGTATCCAGGTAGATAGATACTAATGGGGTGCACCACAAGAAGGTTAGGATTAGACAATATGCCAGGAGCCATGATTGGTTTCTCTGCATTTCTTAAAAAGCTTTGTGGAGGTCTCATCTCAAGCGACCCTGCCCTGGCCAACTATATCTAAAATGGTTTTCATAAATGCCTGAAGGAAATTTCTGTTTTTATGGATATTTCAGCAGCTTATGACACTGTCTGGAGAGAGGGCCTAATCCCCAAGTATAAACTGTGAGTGAGCCTGCCAGCCAGATGCAGAAGGAGCACACAAACGGTAAGGAAAAGTCCCGTGGGTATTATAATAATAATAATAATATTTTATTATTATTATTATTATTTGACACCTCCAGGGAGTCCTAAGACTCATCGAAGGAGGGGACCTATTCTACAACTCTCCATCCCCACCACTCAACCTCATCCACAAACCCCCTCATCTACACCAACGGCATCTACTGTCCACCACCAACACTATTTTTTTCACAGACAATCACAAACATCCATGCCCACGGCGGGATTTGAACCCACAGCCATTTGTCTGGAGAGCGGATACGTTAACCACTTGGCCAACCAGGCCTGCATGATAAACATTTGAAACACTATACGACATGAATGTGTTAATGGCTTCAAAAGTAAATTCCATAAATTAAAGAATGATCTTCCACAAGGATTGCCATTGCTTTTTAGTCTCTATATCTATATTCCCACAAATGTTTCACAGAAATGTATGTATGCCGACCATATTTCAACTGCAACTCAGGGTATCTCCTTTGAAGTTGCAGAGAATACACTAACAATACCTTAAACAGTGGTGCTTACAACACAATCTGCATAAAACTGAAGTCATCTTTCCATTTAAGCACCAGCCAATCAGAGTATGCTCCCTAAGTCTACTTTAGATATATTATAATAAAATGCAAAATTCCAAAGAATCTTTGAATAACTCTTGACAGAGCCTTGACTTTCAAAGATCAGTTGACAAAGATTACTGGCAAATTAAAATCTTGAAATAACATCTTGCAGAAATTAGTAGGTTCTTCACAGGATGTAGATGCCAGTACTTTTTTGCACAACAGCCTTGGCATTAATGTATCTTACAGCAGAACACTGCCCAGTGTGGCTTAACAGTGCTTATATCTTACTGTTTGATGTTCAATCCAACCAAGCAATGAGTTCTTTCTCTCTCTAAAACCAAAGGATCAAACACCAACTTACGGGCTACCTAAGTTGGTGTTTGATCTCTTAGCTCCTCTATTATGATGGAAAATTATTGAGACCAGTGACTTGTCCATACATGAAGATATCTTCCACATAGCTACTCAGAGAGAGAAATTTAGATGACCTGCCTGAGAAGTGCTGTGCAAATATTGAATGAAGCATTTGATATCACATCAGCATGGAAACTATTCTGGTAGAAACATACCTGTAATTTACACTATTCCTGATCAACTATCAGACTAAAGGGTTCTGGACCTTCCAAGTCATATGCAGTACACATACAAATGAGATCAGGTCATGGGAGATGCAAAGATGCTCCACAATTACAATTAGCTGACTTTCCATACTATTATTATAGTAATTTGGCCCATTAATTATATCATTAGAATCTGTCCTGGGTTCTCCCTGGAATTTATACGGACTTTTCCAGATGTTAAACCTGTCTTTGTTATGGATTCAGAAACTAAATACTATACTATGATGCCTTTTTTGTTTTATGTAGCAAATCACCTGTTTATTCTCTTATCACTCTCTACATGTATGCCATTTGCTAAATAAATGAGTAAGTAATCTCTGCTGTTATTTATAATCTATATGGATGTTAATAAATAAAGTAGTATTAAACCTGATATTCAAATAGGAGAGATTAAGCTTACCTCTCGATTCTATGCACAGATGATGTTATCCTCTTAAATAAGTCTATGTGACTCATCAATTTTTTTAAGCAAATTAAACAAATAAATTCTATGAAAATCAACAATAAAAAGATAAAAGCAATGAAAGCTAGTAGGAAAAGAAAAATATCAACTGTATTCTAGGTCAACCTGTGGAACACATAGATTTTAAATATAATAATAATAATAAGCTAACACCTTTTATTCCCTTATAGGGCTAGGTGTGGCCTTTTAACTTTATCTAGCTTTTGGAAACTGAGTAGGCAGTTTGATTCCCACTGGTAGCCAATCACAGATAGCTGGCCCATGACTATCACTAATTATAGGTGGCAGCTGATGAAGAGACTGGCAAACAAGTGCTGCCATCTCTTGGTACCCAATCCTAACAGGATATGTCACTGTCTGACACAATGTGGGTTCTATGGTTGTTTTTCTTGAGTTTATAGGTAGAAAAACCAGAGTTTCTGCAAGAGAAAACCCGTTTGCCTGTGCCAGAGAGATTGACAAACTTGGGAAGAAACCGATTTAGAAAGGCTTAAAAAAAAGTTCCTCCAGTTGGCGACTAGACTTGAACTATAAATCTATCTTCGGGTGGCCTAGAGCAGAGGATACAAGCATCACTTCCACTGAAGGCCTACCATTTTAAATATATATAACATGATTTTATCAAAGAGGGCAAATTAAATATCATTTCCATATAAATACTCCCAAGAAGTATATAGAACATTATACTATGACAATACTACACAATTATGTTTCCAGAATTACTATATTTAAAACTATTCTTTCCTTACAAATGAATCTGTTGTGTTTCTCAGGACACCCATATTGTGATATCTTGCATTTTATTCTTCTAACATCACAATCCACCTAGATCTTGATTTTCCTGGGTCATTTTTCTTCCATGATAACACATACCTGTTATGCTAATCCATCCTTTCTCATTCTGTTCAAATAACTACACCATCAATTACCTCTACTCAGATATTAGAAACTTTCTTTTTAATATTGCCATTTTTATTATGATTCTGTGATTGATACCATCTATTCATACGCATAATTTCTCTCAGAACTTTCATATTTGTCATCTCTAGTCTTCAATCAACTATTTTATTTATAACTTAACTTTCAGATCCATAATTAAAGCTGGTCTGGTCTTTTAAATATGGCATATTAAATATTTTGATAGTTAATATGCCATCTCTAAAAAATTTGACTTAAAGAACAGAAATATTTTATCTGTTCTATTATAAGTTCTCCAATGATAACATTGTTAAGGTTCTCCATTTTACTACCTATTAAATCCAGTTCTTATCTTTTTGCTGTTGATTTTTATAATTTATCACAACACTTATTCAACTTAGATAAAGTGCTCTTCAAGACATACAATGGATTTATTAGGAGTATGCTACCATTTGCATAAATAAAAAATCAAGGTTATTATCTGGAGTCACTTAAGGGTCAAAGCCAGATAAATGGCAGGAGATTTCCACTTAGCCTTAAAGGAATGTAAAGAGTCAACCGAGGCTTCAGAAATAGTGTTCAATCCTCATCTTTCAAGTGGTGTGCCTTGTTAGTAGGTATTAACTGGGTACTTAAATGAATGAGGATGGGCTACAATTTTGAGACTCAGCCATCCACTCTATTTGCTCAAACCAGAAATAAACAACATTTCATGCCTGGTTCTCTGTTTTCATCAGGAAACCAGGGAGAACGCAAAACTAACAATAATTGTAAGTACACACTGGATTTCTGCTCAGGATACAAGAAAAGCTTTCATGCTAGTTCAGGATACCAACAGTATAAATTTTGATATTATTTTAGTTTTAAGTAAGATCAAAATATCAAAATACATCAAAAATGTTGATATATTTCATCCAATGTAATATGAGCATTATCAGGCAGACAGACCAGTAACTACAATCAAAACATGAATTACAAGTATAAGACAAGAAGCATGTGCCTACTAGCTCATGTCTCAGTTACAGCTGAGGTGGTAGGATTACACTAGATATGAAAGGAACAACTAAAAGTTGTATACATAAAAACATTATGAAAATTAATAGTAATCACTTCCTAAAACTTAGAGATTGGCATACAATCAGAGTGGTTAAAGTTTAGACAATTTTGTAGCATTTCCTTCAGTGGGAGCCAGGCCCAAGCTGAGATACCAGGCAGAAGCATTCGCAGGTCATCTGTACCTATAGGAGTTGCCAAATGGTGTGCCACCCTTCGAAACTAGTCTGGGTAGTGGCTCTTCCCTTAATGCATAACATTAGACATATCCGCAAGGAGATGTGTTTTGCATTATAGGAGATACTGAGACAGGAGTGTTGGTATCTTGCTCCACCTTTGCAACGAGTTGCCCTGGTGTCGTACCACCTTACCCCAGTCCTGAAGATACTTTCAGGCGCAAACTTTGTTTGCTCACACTTGGATAAAGGATTAAACTAAATTTATTATACTCTAACCAAGTGAAAAATAAACTTTCAACATCTTTCTCTAAATCCAGAGTAATTTATTAAAAAAGGGTGGCACACCATTTGGCAACTCCTATAGGTAGAGATGACCTGAGAATGCTTCTGCCTGGTATCTCAGCTTGGGCTTGGCTCCCACTGAAGAGACCTCAATAAAGGTCGAAACTAGTCTGGGTAGTGGCCCTTCCTTTAATGCATAACATTAGACATATCCGCAAGGAGATGTGTTTTGCATTATAGGAGATACTGAGACAGGAGTGTTGGTAGCTTGCTCCACCTTTGCAACGAGTTGCCCTGGTGTTGTACCACCTTACCCCAGTCCTGAAGATACTTTCAGGCGCAAACTTTGTTTGCTCACACTTGGATAAAGGATTAAACTAAATTAATTATACTCTAACCAAGTGAAAAATAAACTTTCAACATCAATAAAATTGAGGTCACAACCCCGACCAATAGGCGATAGCACAAACACTTCAAAAACAGAAGCACCTATCCGACCTGACATAGCATCCACTTTCCCAATGTGTTCAGATGACGACCGAGAATAGTCGAAACGGACTGCACCCCGTCAACCCCCTTTCCCCTTCCCCACTATATAAATAATCAACCCTTTCACCTTTCTCCCACCCTATATAACATAGCAATATAATATATATGTTTATATATATATTACGGGAAAAAAACCCGGGTTTTTCTAATTTAATTCTCCCAAATTGCCTACCCCTACACACACACACTCAGTAGTTTTCGGACATCGCATAAAGAAGAAAAGCCGCAACACCCAGAAAAAGGTATGTGTAAATTTCTCTTCTTATGCTACATATACTTTTTGGTAAACTTACATCTACAATGCCCTAAGAATCCGTGAGTAAATAGCCAATGACATTTAAACAGGGGCACTCCTAAACTGAAGCAGGCAAAATAGCCGTAATTATAATAGTTTATTAAGAGGAGTAACATGGGAGTTTTCCCAGAAATAGTATACAAGATACACAATGATACTTATGGACTTTGCTAAGGCTTTTGAAAGGATACAGTATAGAAGGCTGTTGCGTAAATTGGCAAATATAGGATTGCATTAAATTTGGATTTAAATTGCACATAAATGATATAGGAAATAACCTGAAAGGAAATATTCAGTTGTTTGCTGATGATGCAAAATTAGGTAGTGTCAAATTTTGATTAATTGAAACTCTTAAGAATTTCATTTATCATCATTTAACAAGCAAAACCCTGAAAAGAACATACTTGCATCCAAGTATGTGTTATATGTATCTGGACAAATATAGAATACATTATTACAAAGAACGGAAATTGTGAATAATTAAATGAAAGGATTCTTACTAGATTGTCTAATGTCAGGGATACTTTGTAAATATATAATAATTTTAAAAATAGATAACACAATAAATTGTTATATGACTTACATGTAAGATAATGTGAAAAAAAAAAAAGGATCAAAGTACAAGGGCACGTCTACGGAATAAAAGGTTGCCCCAGGAGGTATCAGTTGCACATGGCATGTGGAGTGGTAAGCAGTCAAAACGAATTTAAACGCTACGAAGCGAGACCCACGTGGGGAGAATTCTACACGACGGTTGAACAACGAAGGTTAGAGAGAGCGTGCCGATAGGGAGATGGTATAAAAGGGTTAGGAACCCCCCCCCCCCAACTACTCTCTTAGGGTTTTTGGATTTTTGTTCTTTCGGAACGTCCAGATGAAGAGTCAACGGGGAGCTCTATTCGGACTCCCATAGGTAATAGTCGGAAATGCAGCATATCAGTTAAAAAGGTTACGTACCCCAAACCTTAGGATGAAAGAAATGTATCTATACTGAAGAAAGGCAATCCATGGAAAAAGCTCAGCGTCTCGGTAAGGAACCTCACGGAAACAGAATCGCCAGACACCAACGAAGTCCCTGGAATAGGCTCGATATGCTAGAAACATGTGGACCTACCAATGATCGGTTAAATCCATGCTAGAACAACGATTGAAAGGAAATCGTATGAGCAACAAGAGCCAAGAGCCGAAGAAACAAGTATAAGAAGGCCATGTGTATGGTAAAATTGAAAGTTCTTTGTCTAGTATTATGCATAAGGATAAGAAATTAACTGTAAACTGAGAATCAAGGACTTTGATTAAGATAAGACAGGACTGTAGCAAGTTGATATTAGTTAGAAGAAAGTAAGATACCTCTTGAATGTGTTGAGTTAATATTTATGAATAATTGAATATTAAGATGATCTAATTTGAGAATTAAATTAACTCTTGAAAATTCATGTTAATATTGTTGTTTAAGATTACTAGGTTCTTAATCGTATAAAGGAATGTTTCTTTGATGATCTTATTTACTGGGGATACATGTGAATTAGTTTGTTTAGCATTGAATTGATCCTGATTGAATGTTCTTTGTATTGTATGATAACTAATATGTTTAATAAACCTTTTGCTATCTTTAAATCCAATTGTCTGAGTTTAGAATCCGATGCACCATTCACAAAAAGTACAAATCTAAGCAGGAGGAAATAGGTTTTAGTTTAGGTCACGATTGCAAACCAATGGTCATTAGTGTACATCTGAAAATTCACTTCTTGATTAAGATTTCCTTTTCTTAATCTAATGGTTCTAGGTGGTGCAGTTTAAAAATATAAATTTTCCTAGAGCATTAAGAGAGGCAAGATTTCAGAACCTTTGACACCTCGGATTTGGCTCGACCCTGAGGCAATTCCTTTGTTTCAGTAGCACCACGTGACACCCTAGGAAAGACTTATTGTAGAATAAGTATACTGATAAGAAAATAGGACACAACTTAAATGGCGCAGCCGGTAGGATTGTGAATTAAGCAATTAAATTTAAATTCACATGTGAAGTAGGTTTCGGATTCTAACCAGAATATTAAACAAAGCAAAGGTTGAAGTTAAGAATTTAAGTTAGTTTAGTATACTATTGTGTTAACTTAGATTGCAAGTATGTCAAACCCCAATAGCAGTTCAGGAATGAATGATGACGAATTTTTTAGATGCATTAACCCACAACAAGTGTTCCCTCAATCCTCGGGGGAAGAGATGGACGATGTCATTGTTTTTTTTTCAGTTATATAGAAGAGCTAAGAAAGGCTGGAGGGTGGCCATACTTTCAGTTACTAGTCCTACTCAGTAGCAAGCTGGTAGGGAAGGCCAGAACCTTCCTATACTCCTCTCCCATTCTAAAAGAGACCCTGGAGTACTCTAGGTTTAAGGAGGTCCTAATTTCTCAGTTCTCTAAATTGAGAAGTTTGAGGCCTAACTTGCCTGAATTGCTGTCTTTCAGCAATTCAGGCAAGGAATCAGACAAGAATTGAGAGAGACAGCATTCAACAAAAGAGTAACTAATCTGGATCAGTGTTACAATGCAGTCAAGGAATGGGAGCAGATACTTGGGGACATCCGTCCCACTACT
The DNA here is from genome assembly GCF_054136105.1 of Typopeltis vanoorti. NCBI lineage: Eukaryota > Metazoa > Arthropoda > Arachnida > Uropygi > Thelyphonidae > Typopeltis > Typopeltis vanoorti. Next base: position 1,914,877 of record NC_143557.1, read on the forward strand.
GCTGCCGGCCTTGTCAACTTTGTTGAAGAAGATCGCAGCCCATTCAGGCAGCATGAACAAGAAAAGGAGTGCAGAGAGAAGAAAAGATCCAAGAATAAAAAGGGGAATGAGGGTAACGGTAGTGAAGCAATAAAAAAATTGACAGAATCCTCTTCTGAGACGTACAACATCAGATCCATAGTTAAGCAGGAAGTGGAACTTCTTCAGAAACCTATCATGAAGTGATTAGATGAGGTATCTGGGAACAATGTCCTTGAAGACACCAGAGTCGAGTAGTATCAAGACAGAAGAAACCACAAGAATGATGAGAAGAGGTTGAGAGATTACAAAGGCCCCCTTCTTGACCAATTGGATATCATTATGCAAAAATTAGCAGCCATAACTTCCCAGGAAACTACGGAATTTCCATCAAATTCCAGATGAACCACTGACCAAAGTGATAGGAGAGAGCCACCCAGATGTTACAATTATGACAAGATTGGGCATCTTGATTGCAATTGTTTCAGTGGTAAGAGGCGCTCTAATAGGAATCATAATGAGAAGCCTAGGTCAAATATATATGAAAATAGAACCAGGAGCACAGGGCAAAGAATGAAAGAGCATTCTTATGGAATGATGGTAAAGGGCAGTGTCTATGGAAAATATTGTAATGTTCTAATGGACACTGGGTCCCAAACCTCCATCATTTCTGAGGATTATTTTAAAATGTTAGAACCCTATGTAAAAAATAAGATTACCTACCTCAAGGAGTCAGTGAGAATAGCAGGAGTTACAGCTTCCACAACTCACGCGACCAAGTCTATAAATCTAAAGGTTTACTTACCCAAATTCAGGCTGTGTGTTTGGCATGAGTTTCTGGTCCTGTCCAGAACATTTCTCCCACACATAAAGCTAATTCTAGGCAATGATTTTTTGATGTGGTATAACTTCAAATGTGATTATGCAAAGAAGGAGGTATATCTTCTTGGAAAAAGGCTAATCATGCATGAACATTATAAGGTATGATCTCACAGGAAGGGAAGGGATTCACTCAGATCTAAATCTCATCCACAGGATGATGAAGAACAGGCTAATAATTTGAATGGTAAGTCAGTATGTGACAATCTGAGCATGAAGGAGGCCCATTTGTCTGAAGAGACAGGCCCTCAAGTGAACAATATTTCACTAATCAAAGGAACAACAAAGAAAGAAAATATTGATGATAAGAACTTGAACTTGGATAAGATTCAATCATCTGTGATAGGAATTTATTATGTTAGCATTAGAAAAAGGAAGAGGGTAGAATCCAGAGAGAGATAAACTGCACTTACAGCAATTTACATGCTAATAGAAACAACCTCGGATATACATGGTATTTCTTTAATCAAAACAGTTCATGTATGGAGAAGGGGTAAGGAACAGGAAATCTTTGATGGTTTAGTTTATTATCTAAAATTCTCATATATTCTTACATTTTGCATAAGTTGACCTTTGTTTTAAATGAAGTTTAAAATCAATACTGATTGAATAGATGTGTAATCTTATCAAGCAAAAGATTCGTAAGACTGATGTGGAAGGAATATCAGGTGCATAAGGATGTGTCCACTATGAAAATTGTAAGTAGCAGGCCAAAAGAGTCACAACTGTTGGACAGAAAGCTAATTCTAAGTATGAAAAGAAACTAGCTCTGCAAGCTAAAGGCAAAATTCTATCGTTATGCTGCAAGTAAAAGAAAGAATGCATATGAAAGAATAACTCTACTGAATGCAGAGTGTGAGGATGACAAATGCAGAAGAGATTGTTCAACTAATCAGTGCCCATTTTGCTAAAAGCGATCAACCTGCTGTATGCAACACTGACCTCACTGCTACCTCTTTACGATGAAGAAACTCACGTGTATGAGGAGTAGGTAGCTGTTGTACAAACTGAATAAGAATTCAGCAACAGAGACTGATGGGATATCAGCATCGATGCTAAAAAAGTGTTTAGCTGAATTGGCTATTCCTTTGAGCTTCAGAACAAGGAAGATTCCAAAAGAGTTAAAAGAATGTGTAGTAATCCCATTGCACAAGGGTGGTACAAAGATGGATGTATTCAACTATAGACCAATCAGTATCTCAGGAGTGGTGAGGAATATTTTGGAAAAATTGGTTAGGGTCCACATTCAGAAATGTGGTTGACAGAGAATCTCTACTTTGCAATGAACAGCATTGGTTTCCTAAGGGAAGGTCATGTTTTAGCAACTTGCTAACATTCTATAACAATGCTACCATTGAACTAGACAAGGGGAATGGATACATCATGATACTTTTGGATTTTGCTAAGGCTTTTGACAGAATACAGCATGGCACACTGTTGCAAAAATTGGAGAAAATGGGTTTGGGTTATACAATATTTTTTTTTTTTCCTTGAGGGCCCTAAAGGGCACACTGGTGGCATGGAGTTGTCACCAGAGAATGACTACAATGATAACTAGAACAGGCATAGGGTAAAACACTTGTAAAGGCCTATATCAAGTTTGGACGAAATGTCTGTGATGTAAGGGTAGTACTGCCCATAACCAGTACAAAGATTAATAAAAAAATAAAAAATAAAATAAAAATAACAAGTGGTGTACCACAAGGATCAGCCCTTGGTCCACTGTTAATTCAATCACTACATTAATGACTGAGAAGGATTTGACAAGCAATATAGAGCTATTTGCTCATGGTTATGCAAAAATAGGTAGGATAATCAGGAATTTGAATGATATGCAGTAATTGCAGAATGATTTCAATAGGCTGGAATTGTGGGCATGGGAAAATGGATGTCAGTTCAATGTTAGTAAATGTCAAGTCATGTGGTTTGGTGTGATTAGATATCCAATGTTATATTATCTTGGTGGGATTATGCTAGAAGAAACTGATCATGGTAGGGATCTTAGAGTGTTAGTAGATATGAAGTTGAAGTTTAAGGGCCATGTATCAAAGAATGCAAATACAAATCAGACTATAATTGTAATGCTGAAACAAACTTTGACATGTAAAGATAAGGATGTCATTTTGTCTCTTTACAAGGCTTTGATAAGACCTCACTTGGACTATTGTGCGCAGGTCTGATCTCCTGGTTTCTGCGGTGATTCTGATGCAGTGGAGAAAGTGCAAAGGGGAGTGTTAAAATGATATCAGGATTGCGGAATACTGATTATAAAGATAGACTGAGAATTTGTAGACTGCAGACACTAGCAAGACACTCAGCTTCCAAGAGGGCATCCTTGGAAGCTGAGAACGAATGCCATCAAGAAAGGGATGAGATCTAGATTTTTCTCTCAAAGAGTGGTGCCAATTGGAATGGATTGCCATTGAATGTTGTGTGTGCAAGCAGCGTGAATGAATTCAAGAACAAGTATGACAGCTGGTCCATGTAGTATGTGGACTCCCTCGATGAGTCCCTGACTCCCTGGAGGTGTCTCTTAATATTAATAAAATAAATAAACAAATCTGAAAACATAAATTTAATGACAAAATACAATGTCAACACTTCTGTGATTGTGGCATGTAGAGCACTACAGTGAATAAAAATTAAACATTAGATATAGCAAAAGTTAGAAATTTGGAGAATAATAAGTATGATTGTTGGGTATTACCCCACATATAGCATTGATGTGCTAATTCTATATAGGTATATACATCTGAATCTCTAGTTGTTATATTTTAAATCATATTAGTTTCTTTCATAAATTATAAAAGTACTTTTCTTATTTATTAATAATAAGTATTTTCACTTTCAGACTCTTCTGTTTGTTTATTTGGTGAGAAAAGGCTATTATATTCTAAATTAACATACTGAAGCCTTTTAATCAATTTCTCTAAAACAATGTATGATCTTGCTTCTGAAGAAGAAAATCAAGCATCTCAGAAACAGTTGTGAAGTCAAACTCTGAAATGTTACCTATAAAATGCAAAAATGGCTCTTTGAGATAATATTTTTAAATCACTACAATACCAATACAACCATGGACTGATTTCTTAGCATAATGACAGTCATACTGGTGTAACTCTCATAGATCTGGTATTCTGGATTGAACTATATTCTGCAGAGGTCTGTGGGATTCAGATAAACAAACGTTTACTGTAATTGTTTTTAGATAGCTTAATTATAGCATTAACTGAAGTACTTACTCCAACTTTTCTGAGCAAATCTCCAACAATATTAAGAGCTGAAATTCGAGCTGAAGGAGTAAGAGGAGCACAGGTATTGCTTATCTGAGGGTTGTCTGAAGGGAAAAAAATAAGCTGGAGTTAAGAGCAGAATCAAAAATCAATAAAATTTTATTGAAGATGCAATAAGACATATCACAACAGTCATGTTGCCATCTACATCAGGTACCATCCTTCTCAAGTAATATTTAATAAAGAAAGGCTTGAATTCTCTTAAGTGGCCTTCCTAATTGACATTGTATTAATAATAGAAAATAAATAAATAAATTTAAGAAAATCTCTCATATTCAAAGTGTGGATTTTTCTCCCCTATTAATAAATGGTTATAATGACACTAAACATATGAAATTTGAACACCTGATCAAAACAACAGGTTCTCAGTTCTAACTTGAACAAAATATTTGTATAAAATGTGTTTTGTACTAAATGGATAGGTTGCTGTTTAATCTATTCATTTAGTACAAAAAATATTTTATATTGAATTATCTATACTAGTAAATAGTATTGAAAACAATAAACTTTTACCTAACACATAATGCAAGGTACTGACCAAATATTCCTTCACTTCCAGTATCACCACTAGGTATTATAATAGTATTTGCAACCTTTGTTGAAAAAAAAAAAAAAAAAATTCATCTTTAAGAAAAGGGGATCATTAACATGCCTAGAGAAAGCTAGGCAAATCAAGATTAACAAAGGTATGATGATTGTTTTCTCTACCCATAAAGAAGTTATTTATAACTGGAAGCCAAACACGCCATTTAGAACTTCATTAGTAGATAGTGTTCAGCTGCATTATGTTTTCATGTCTCTGCTCTACAACAGCAAGCTGTTCATTTTAATCCCATTGCAAGCATCATAGCGCAGTATCAGACTATAACCCAGCTTATTAGAGGACTGAAAATGTTTCGGAAAAAAAAGATCAAATGGTCATTGTATCTTGGTTATATATACCTCAGCCTCAGGGCCATGCCGTGTGGTTGTGAAGATTGTGAGCCACACAAGGGCGCCTGAAAATAGGGGCGCCATTTCACCGTGGGAAATAAAAAAAAACATAAATTTTACTGTTCTTAAATTATATCGTACTATATAAATAACACAATTACAAATTATATTTAATGCAATAAAAATGAAATTTTAAATCGGTCAAATTATTATGAATTCTTAATAATCTAACAACATTTTTAACTTAATACATCACCAGTTTTATTATAATTTGTTTGAAGTGAAACGTTATCAATATTACCATAGATTTTATTTCACAGTGTAAGCATCAACTCAGTGAAAATTGTATAAATATTCTCGATTGTTTATTATATTTTTAGTGGAAATTGTTAGTTTAAGACAGACCGTGAATTCATTCTTACGCTGTGCTTTGCCCAGTACCGTCGACAGGATGTAGCATAGAGGCAACGTGCCTCACGCCACTGCTTAATAAGGGCACTTGTTCAGCCATATTAAGGCAACAAGATATTTTACAAAAATACAGCTTTTAGTTTACCTAATAAAAAAGGCACCATTTCCCTTGACAGTTAAATATGTGCTTATTATATTTTATTAATAAAAAAATTATAGTCATATATACTAAAACTAAACATTTTAGAACCTACTTATTAGATACTTAAGGAAACAACCCATAAAGTTGCTTGCCTGCAGCAAACAATGCGCCCTCCACAACAGCAACTATACTGCAGAAACACGAAAACCAATTAGTTTTATCATGTCAGTGAATAAGGTTCACAGACATTTGCAGACTGTGTAATATATTTCTCAACAAACAGAGTAATTACAGACAACTGGGAATATAAACACTAACTAATGAATCACATCTTCCCTCCAACAGAAACTGCAATATACACTCAAGCAAACCACATGTTGCAGGTGCAACATATGGTTTTGCTTGACACTACCATCGTCATGAACGTGTTAAAACTAAGAAATATATAGTGAATGCATTTCAGATATTATGGAAATCGGTTTAAGAGAATTAGCATTTCAATTCAATTGTCACCTTGTTTTGTTTGGGTCGCGCAATCTTTTGTTAATACCCACCAATCATATGCACTTCTTAATAGTTGCTTTTTCTCTACTGGCTTACAATCGTGCACAGCTTTCACTTCTCATTAGTAATTTGCAAGGATTGTTCATTACGTATCTTAAGTCTTAAATTATTGGTAATTTTTGCTTGATATAATGGGGACTCTATTTGGGTAGATAACTTTGATTGCACACAAGGAAACCACTCTTGAGGACAGAAGAAGAAGAAATGAAGAATAGAATCTTCTTGGTAAGTCATACCCATTTTCAGTTTTTTTTCTGAAAACTTTAGTTTCCGAAAATCCTCGTATATATCTCGCACCACGATTTTTTAGTTTTAATTTTGGGAAAAAAGTGCGAGTTATAGTTGAATAAATACAGATTTATAAAAGCACAAAAGAGAGCAATATAGCAGATATAGAAATAAGCAATTTCACTCCTCTCATTGATAATAAATTATTTATATTAAGTCAAAATGTATAGTATCTTTATACATTTTGTTCTATTAAAAATAAATCTTTTTTTTTGTTTAAATGTACATCTAAATTCAAATAAAACAGACATTTACAATGAAATATATTTTTATTTATTTATTATTATTATTATTATTATTATTTTGATAAGGGTATTTTGAAAAGGTACTTGGTAATAATGAAAATTAAAGAAGGGGTACACAGATATCTGAAGTTTCAGAAACACTGCTCTATCCAAAAATATTTAGTCTGAAACAGGCGTATATTAAGATGTTAGTTTTCTTAAATTCCGCTTCGAATTTGGATAGACGAAATAGCGCCTATCCAAATATGCACTTCTTACATTTTTTTCAGCGTCATTTTCAATTTTGAATGTGAAACATATTGAGTGTATTGTGTATTCTGTGTTTAAGTGACTTTGGACAATTTTGGAATTTGATTTTAATCGTGTACTTATGTTTGGAATTTTGATAGACAAATAAAATTTTAAAGGTAATAGTTAATAAATTATAAACATATTAATCAGCTGAGGGACCACAGCTAAATGTTAGTTTTCTTAAATTCCACTTCGAATTTGAATAGACGAAATAGCGTCTATCCAAATATGCACTTCTTATATTTTTTGCAGCGTCATTTTCAATTTTGAATGTGAAACATATTGAGTGTATTGTGTATTCTGTGTTTAAGTGACTTTGATTTTAATTGTGTACTTATGTTCGATTTTGATAGACAAATAAAATTTTAAAGGTAATAGTTTATAAATTATAAACATATTAATCAGCTGAGGGACCATAGCTAAAAATCCCATATATATGCAGGGTAAACTATCGACATAAACTATCGACGCGGCTCGAATTAAATTAATAAACATAGGTTATTTATGAGCTATAAAACTCTTTAGATGATCTAGGTTTGCTTACGCATACTGCAATTGGCCCTTTCTTGATACTTTTCTGATGTATTTTGCATCGTTTCATTTTGTGCATTACAGTGTTTCTGCAATGTATCCACTGTAAGATTTATAACCTCAATACTTGAGCATTTCTGGTCAAATATCATCTACGAGGGTGGTCTGAAAAGTTCACGGCCTCAGCCATAGATGGCAACACTATCGGCAAGAATTTTTTTTCTAAGTTGGTACATCTGTCATAAGCATCCATTCAAGACAATATGAATAAAATATTCAAAGATGAGGGTTATTTTCCTGATACAGTAAAATCTCTCGGAACCAGCACCCAATTAATCAGCAATACCAAAACAAAGGCACTTTTGAAGGTCTAAATTTAAACCTGAAATTTAAGCCTATGAGATAAGAAAAATATGCAATGGACCTGCATTCTGGCAACACTGTCATATGTATGGCTGAGTTGCGTGGGGCACGTGACTCCTGAATGTATGCTTCACACAATACTCCCAGCGGCTCACTGCTAAGAGAGATCATGTCGGTTGTTTTGTATTGCACAGCCATAACTAGTGCCAACAAACTACATTTGTATATGTACACTCCTAGCCCATGTGGTGTTGCTATGGCTACTCCCAAGAAACGTAAGAGAAATGTTCTCACTCTCAAATTAAAACTCGAATTGCTTGTGAAAATGGAAAGAGGTGTCAGCAGAATGAAATTAACGGAGGAATATATAGCTGAAAGTTCAACTTTGTACAATATAAAGAAACAAGGTGGTCAACTCAGAGATTCATGATGCAAACAGAATCTACAAAAGCTGTAGAAAATAGGAAAACTGTACACCAATCTGGATGTGGAGAATTAGATCTTGTGTTATACGAGTGGTTTGCCCTGAAAAGATCAGAGGGAGCTTGCATTTTTGGACTGATGCTGCAAGAAAAAGCAAAGGAATTGCATGGAAAAATGAAGATGCAAGGAGAGTGTAGATTTTCCATTGGGTGACTTAACCGATTCAAAGAAAGGCATTTAATCCATAAGTTAGATGTGTCTGGTGAACAGAGGAGTGCCAGTGAAGTGTCTGTGAATGAGTTTATCGAGCAGTTTCAAATAATTGTGGACGAAAATAATATGACTGAAGAACAAATATATAATGCCAATGAAAGTGGATTGTTATGGAAGTGTCTTCCCATGTCGACTTTGGCTTGTGTGACGGGAGCCTTACAGAAGGCTTTAAGCAGAACAAGGACTGCATAAGTGGTGGTATGTGCAAATGCTGCAGGAATGCACTAAGTAAGATTGTCAGTGGTAGGCAAGTACTGCAATCCACTATGCTTTAAAAATGTGAAAAATCTGCCTATCCATTATCAGGCACAAAAGAACACATGGATGGATTGTGACATATTCAAAGAATGGTTTCATAGTGTATTCGTGCCCAGTGTGAAGGAGCATTTAAGGGAAAAGGGTTTACCTTTCTGTATGGTTTACCACCAGACAGAAAAGTGATTCTTTTGTTTGACAATTGCCGTGCCCATCCCCCAGCTGAAGACTTAAATGTGGAAAACATTTGTTATGTTTCTGCTGCTCAGCGTAACAAGCCTTATCCAACCAATGGACCAAGGAGTCATCAAGAATATAAAGATAAACTACCGTTCTCTTTTTATGCACTGATGTGTGAACTTTGGAGGTGGCGTCCAAGATTTTCAGAAACAGGTCACATTGAAAAATACCATATTTACTTTGTCTCTTGCGTGGAAGAACATTACTTTTACGTCGCTGTTGCCATAAAATGTGGTCAATGATCATGTTTGAAGATGACAAATCAAGTGACAAAGATTTTCGTGGTTTTAAAACATGTCCTGTGACTGATATCTTGGATTTGGCAACCAATTTGGAGAAGGTTAGAGTTAGTGAAGAGCAGGTGCAGGCTTGGGTTGATGTAGACAATTCTGTTCCCGTCACTCTCTCTCTCTCTTGATGATGATGACGAAATAATCAAACATGTTCTGGGAAAGGAGAAAGATGAGGACAACGGCAAGCAGACCAAGATAGTTACATGGAAAGAAGCTGACAAAGGATTGAAGACTTTCATAAGATTTGCCAAGCAATGTTCGCCTATGTCAGCACATGATGTTATGAAACTTCATTGTATACACAGTGAATTTTTAAAGCTCCGACGACAATCTCGTAAGCAGGCAGACATTCGAAGTTATGTTATGTCGGCACACTAAGAAATTCACAACTTTCGTGTGATAATATGAAGTAATTTTTAAATGCTGTTTAAATTTGATTTTGTGAAATATAAAATTATGTGCATGTGTTTTAAATTTTAAAAATTCCGCACAATTTTTGAGTTATTTAATTATGGCCGGCAGATTGAAAAACAAGACCAACGAACTTTGCAAGCAGCAATTTCTACAGATGGCATTACAAAACATGAACAGGTAAGGTCTCGAAATATATATTCAAAATCTGGTATCCAGAATCGGCAAAGTTCTGTTGTTGCTAGTTAAGAGAGATCGTACTGTACTAATTTGTGAATCTCATTCACAATCAGATAGAAGGAAAGGGAATAGTTTCAAACCTCATATTTCAAATACACAGCAAAGGAGAAAATTAAATTCTGGTAAAACCAAACCTAATAATGCAAGAAATTCTAGAAACCCCAGGTTACATACCTCAGATAATGAGTTATTATTATCTGAATTATCTCTGGAGGAAGTAGGGGAGACAAGAGATCTGGGGTTGATGATTGATAGAAACCTGAAATTCAGGGGACATATTGCAAAGGTGGTGAAGGTAACACAGAGGATTGCTGCAATAATGAGAAGGACGCTGACCTGCAGAGACAAAAGAGTTATCATTCCGTTGTATAAGAACCTGATCAGACCACACTTAGACTATTGTTCTCAGATTTGGTCACCAGGATTTGAAGATGTAAGTTAACTGTGGAAAGGGTACAGAGGCAGATAACAAAGACAGTTTCAGGATAGAAGGAGAGGTGATATGATTGAGACTTTTAAACTGTTGAGAGGTGGTTACAGGGTTGACACTGAGTAGTTCTTTCGCTTGGTTGAACAGCGGGTGATGACAAGGGTGAGGAGTGGTTTCTTTGCGTGGAGGGTGGCTGAACCATGGAATGCATTGCCTGATAGAGTGATGAGGGCAAGAACGGTCAATGAGTTTAAGGAGTGGTATGATAGACTTTGTGTTTCCTAGGAGGACCTCCCGCGACGAGTCTTTTGACTACTTGGAGGCCTAAATAATAATAATAATAATAATAATGTACAACATAAGAGTGATGATAATCAGAAAGATTAACATAGATGAAATAATAGCAGAATATCATAGATTAGCTAACTTAGAGTTAAATAAACCAGAGGAATGTAAAAATACCTCTATTTTAGTTAGTGAAGATAAAGAATCTTAGAAACCCGTAGAATTTGATTCTGATATTGATGATTCTGTAAATTTAGAACATAATTCAAATAATTTAAGTGAAATATTTAAAATGAAAGGAAATTTGTAAATATAATGAAATGGAAGATGTAAATTCTGAATTATCTCTAGCATCAGATGATTCTGAAACTAGTACCCATTCAGAGATTGTAAATAATGATCAGCAAGAATCATGTTATTATTTAAGATCAAGGCATAAGAATTAAAAGAATTGTAAATTTTGTTAGATATAAGTTATATATTTAGAAATTTAAAAAAAAAAATTGAGAGAAAGATGAAACTGATGTAAAAATAATTATAATTTAAAATGATGAATATTTTTACAAACTGTTTATGTTAGTATATTGTTAGTTTTGGTTTCATAACACGTACATACGCAGTTGCGATGTGCCCATTATTGATATTATTATTATTGTCAAAATGAAATGTAAAGCATTTGAAAAATTTATGTACTTACTAGATTTTGATAGTTGTGTCACTTTCAATTTTTTATTGTAATTTAAAAGTATCTAGTGTTGTGTTCTGAAAAGACATTCTTGTTATGCACAGCTTAGAGGGAGCATTGCAAGTGACTCACCTCACTTTCTCTAGCTGCTGCTGACCATTAACAATGGCAAAGTCCTTTGTTCTTCCATTGTTCTTGACCACCATTCTACACCTGAACTTGAAATACAAATAAGTTGAAACCTACTTGATAGATTTTGATAATTTATTTGTCAACATCTTCAGCTTATTGAGTGGAACCATTTTGTAACACTTTCAAATTAAATAACAAGAATTAATCTACTTTAAAACAGTAGAAACTGATGCTGTATTAAGAATGTGCATGCTGTTGCATGCTTACACAGTACTCACCATAACAGTTATAACACACACACACACACCTACATATTCTAACTAACTGTTCCATTAGACTGTACCTTTGTTCTTCCATTGTGACCACCATTCTACACCTGAACTGGAAATACAAATAATTTGAAAACTACTTGATAGATTTTGATAATTTATTTGTCAACATCTTCAGCTTATTGAGTGGAACCAATAAGTTTGTAACAATGTCTTGTCTAATGCTCTGTGGCATGCATACCTTTATCAGATTGCTAATCTGTTCTTTTATTTAATTGTAAAATCCTTTTAAAATGCACTAAAGATGGAAAATTTTGTAACAAAAGATAACCTAAGTAATTTTTTTCTATGTTTTTGGGTTGTAAAATGTGTCAAGATAAATTAGAATAGTTGTGTATGTATGCAAGTTATTCTAGGATACTGCCTAGACAGGTTTTATTGAAATTTGACAGTTGGATCTTTACGAACATATGTTATTCTTATTTTGTTTTCAATCAGATCATTTGCATGAGCACAAAGAGTCTAAATGTGTCAGAATTATATATTACAGGAGCTGTTAACTGGAAAGATAGAATTTAATTATTTTATTTTATTTTTTATCAGAAAACTTACACAATATTATTCTAACTGATGTTAATAATCACTTAAGAATGAAAATTAGATAATTTAGAGGAGACCTACACACTACTTGTCTTGCTGTCCTAGCAGTTAGGATACAACTAACCAACAGGTTATGGGTCTGTAGGCCACTGTGGATATGAATGTTTTGTGAATATCATAGCTGCTGGACAAATTTCATTACCAGGTATGAGACTACTACTACCCTACTTATTAAATGGCCAACATGGCTTGATAAGTTCAATGTTTAGTCACTAAGGGAGGGTTTACAAAGTATCTAAACCTAAGCCATGTAAGATATTAATGCTAATATATCATAGGCTATCAGCCTTTTATGAGTTGGATCCATGTTGAGAAAAATAAAACAAAACTACAACCCCTAAGAAATGTGGAGAACTGTCAAGAGCTTCACTCAGTTTCCCATCACCCTTTCCAGAACTGTGTACCACATTATTACATTATAATGAAAATGATGATTAGCAAGCAATCTGGGCCTTGACCAACAAAATTGTACTCTATATTGGCTTAAACCACACACACACACACAAATATGATAGCACAACATGAAACATTATGCTTGTTGAGCATCATCCAGTTAAACAAGGATTCCACTCTTTTTGTTAGGAAATGTGAAGAGTGAAAAAAAAAAAAAAAGTCAGCTGACTTTTTCTTTTTTTTTTAAATTGAAACAATACAATTTAACACTAACTGGAACTGAAGACAGGCACTATCAGCATAACTCATTGGAATAATGGTTAGTTCTGATCCTGTTGATAGATGACCAAATCTTCCTAAGAAGAGTAAAACCAGGCTGCAGAGCACAGGGATCTTACCAGGAAGTCATTTGTTGGAAGACGGTTGGCCCAATGTTCTCTCTGATGCTCTTTCGATGACTGGTGACATTTTTTCAAGGAGAATTCTTTCAAAGATTTAAAGGTGGAGCAAAGCAAGGAGATGGGTCACAGATTTTTGACATTATTTGGATCTTTCCCAGGTTTGGGTACAGCAATTATTTTGGCTTCTTGCCATAGTTTGGGTAGTTGTCAGTTGTTATAATTTTTGAGAAAAGGGCAGCCAGTCATGTTTGACCTCGTTGGCCGAGATGTTTTAGAAACTCGGAGAGAATACCATCTACTCTTGCATCCTTGACGAGTTTTAAGGCTTCCTGTATTCAACATTAAACTTGAATGGCACACAGTTTCAGGTATAGTGACTGTGCATAAAATCTCAGAGAAGGTTCTAGAAAGAAAGATGAGGAATTCTTTGAACATTAGGAATGATAATTGACAAAAGAAATGTTTTTTTTTTTTTTTTTTTTTTTTTTTGAGACCTAAACAGCAGAGAAAGAACTGAATCCCAGATTCACTTTCTTCTAAGGATAATGGTGTGGAGATTGCTGGAATAAATGTATTAGTCTTAAGGGAGATTATGTTGAAAAATAAAAATAAATTTGAAATTATAAATTTGTTTTTTCATTGTTAGGCCAAGAACTTTTCAGACCACCCTTGCATAATGCAATGCATTATGAGAAGAGCAACTACTCAGAAGCGATACCAAGGTTGAATTAATGTAATGTAGAAGTCATATTTTCATATACAAGTATTCAAAAGGTGTCACACCTTATTACTAAAATAATACTTTAGATTAGAGGGAGATTTTGAAAGATTCTCCACATGATTATACTATAAATTAAAGATGTGAAGAAATCCTTCGAAAACAAAGTTTGCACATGAAGTAATAAGGTGCGACACCTTTTGAGGGTTAGATAATCTGAGTATGAGATCTCATCCACAACAAATATTAAAAATGAATAATTAATCTTTATGAGGATCCCACGCATTAAAGATTGCAAATCTACTGTATATTTAATATCATGGATAGATTAAGGGTTAGATGTTCCCCTGCTTTAGAAGAACAAGTATGGAACTTTTTTTTAAGTCACTTACCTGAAGTGAGTAGGGGTAATCTCATGCGATGGCAATTGCCTACCACCTAATATTGTTTGCTATTACTCTGATGATTGCTGTATCATATTGTATTCTATCTCATTTGAACTTACTTATTCATTCCACACTGATGATGTACTGCTATTTTCAGTACACAGTATATTGCTAATTTTTAATACATATATACTTTGCCGTATATATACATATATACTTTGAGGTTGTGTGCAAAGATAAAAAAATCAGAACTCCCTGGTGGACACAGGAAGTTAAAGAGGCAGTGAAGGAAAAGAAGAAAGCATATCAAAAGTTCCTGGCAAATAAGTCAGCTTTTACTCTTACAGAATACAGAGACAAATGTAAGAAAGCTAAACAGTGTGTAAAACTAGCTAAACAAAAGTCATGGGAAGACTTTGGCAAGAATATAGAAAATAAATATCAAGAAGGTGGCAAAATATTCTGGAGGTTGTTGAAGAAGCTTAGGAATGGAGGAAAGAGTGCTGTAAAAGGAATTAGAGATGATAAAGGTGAAATGAAAACAGGAGAAAAAGATATCCTTGAAGTATGGAGTAATTACTTTGAAAAACTGCTAAATGAAACAAGCAGTGATGACAGCACAGTGATAAAAAACACTGACCAGGCATGCAGTCAGGAATACATATCCATACTTGAAGTAGAAAAAGCCATCAAAGGCTTGAAATGTGGAAAGGCAGCAGGAGTAGATGATATTCGACCAGAAATGCTGAAGTATGGTGGTATAAGAGTCTTACAGTGGCTGCACTGCATAGTTCAGAAAGCCTGGACAGAGGGACGAATTCCCGATGATTGGAGTAGAGCTCTCATAGTACCCATATATAAAAAGGGAAATAAAACTGAATGTGAGAATTACAGAGGTATTTCCCTACTGAGTGTTCCTGGCAAGATCTATGCAAGTATACTTGAGAAACGGTTGAGAACAATTGTGGAAGAAAAGCTTGGTGAAGAACAAGCTGGATTCAGGCCAAATAGAGGCTGTCAGGATCAGATCTTCACTTTACGACAAATAGTCGAGAAAGCATGGGAATATAACAAAGATCTGTATTTAAGTTTTGTCGATTTGGAAAAGGCATATGACAAGGTGCCAAGAGAGAAGCTATTCAATATGCTGCAGTTATATGGTGTCAATGGGGCATTATATCAAGCAATACTTAGTCTTTATTTGAGTTGTGAGTCAGCAGTTAGAACTGAAGGAAGTACAGGAAGATGGTTTAATGTTAAATCTAGTGTGAGACAAGGATGTACATTATCCCCTCTGTTATTCATTATCTATATGGATCACATTATGAAGGAATGTGGTATTAAACCTGATATCAAAATTGGAGATGTTAATGTCAGCTCTTTGCTTTATGCGGATGATGTTATACTTCTAAATAAATCTGCTACAAGTCTGCAAGATTCTCTGACTAAATTGAATAGCTGTTGTAATAGATATGGTATGAAGGTCAGCAATAAAAAGACAAAGACAATGAAAATAGGCAGAATCATTGAAAATGTCAACTGTGTTGTGAATGGAGAACCTGTGGAACAAGTAAAACATTTCAGCTACTTAGGCACAATTTTTACTGAAGATGGTAAACTAAATATAGAAATAGACAACAGAATCAGCAAAGCTGGTATCGTGGGAAGTCAAATGAATAAATTCATATGGAATAAGAAAGAAATTAGTCAGAACACTAAATTAGCTGTATATAAGACTGTGTTCAAACCAATTTTAACTTATGGATCTGAGAGCTGGGTCAGAAGTAAAACACTTGACCAAAGACTAGAGACCGCAGATATGAGAGTCCTGAGAAAGATTAGAGGCGTGAACAGATGGCATCAATGGCAATATCATATTAAAAATGAGGATATTAGGAAAGAACTTGACATTGTCAGCAATCAGGAATGCATTAGCAGAGCTAATCTCAGATGGTATGGTCACTTAAATAGAATGGGAGAGGAAAGATTAGCAAAACAAGTGTTCTCTGCCAGGGTGGCAGGAAAGCGACCCAGAGGAAGACCAAGATATAGGTGGATTGATACGGTACAAAGTGCCTTAGATGATAGAAATATAAGATCTGGTAATGTTGGAATCTTGACAAGTAACAGATTGATTTGGAGGAAAATTGTAGATAGGAAGTTAGTAATGATGTAATTTTTTCATGTAGTACTGTCATATCCTGTACACCCCTTGAGGGTACATGGCAGGAATTTGATGATGATGATATACTTTGCCTAAGTGTTTTTTCATACTCTATTAACCTTTCACTGCTGATTATCACAGGTGCATATTTGCAGAGCTAGAATATTTTCAAGTGCAGAATAATGCCAAAAGATCCTATCATTGCAATTACCCAATTTTTTTATTTTTTAAAAATAAGACTTGAGGAAGATATTTATTGCTTTTGAATTTGTTACATTTCAGCAACAATAAAAATCAGCTTCAAGGTGAATGATTGCACAAAATGAGATCTATAACTGATCACTTCAGGCAAACTTTCAGTGATGTGTTTATCCCCTTTGAAAGAATTGACAGAGATGGGAATTTAGTATTATTCTAGGATTGTCTCTCATTCAATCAATCAAAAACACATACATCTCACACAAAAATTTTGAATTATGCAGTTGTGAAACAATATATAGCTGAATTCATTGTTTCGTTCCTCCCCTTCTACTCATATGCAGTTTGGGTGATGGCCTTGATAGGCATAATCATTACACTGTTAAAGTAGCACACCCAGGACAGGGAAAAAGCCTGCCTTCCCCCCCCCCCCCAAAAAAAGAAAAAGGAAAAAAACATTAGAAAATTTTTTTATTCATGTTGTGTCATGTCTCTATTTCTATACTACTTATGATTTAATGGTCACATACGGTGGGAATATTCAACCTATAGCTCTCGGGAATCATGGCCGCTGTGAACGCAATTTGAAAGAGGAAGTAGTTGGGCAGACCAAGAGCTATTTAATTTGCCCGAGCCGGGCCAGAGGAGATCACAGGTTTCATATAGTGGCGTTCACTGCAGATACTCAGTCATAGGTCGTATGCAATGCGAAGTGTCTATTCTCAAATCATCTACTCAACTTGGCCCGCCCCAAGATTAAATCCTAAGTGCACCACTGCACCTTTATCTTTCTTCAACTAGAGAGTCAGTTTCTGCTCCATTTGAGAATACAGCAGTAAATGTTTTCCACAGGCTGGCCTGCCAGATAGTGCACAGGACCAAACCCGATGGCAACGCATCTGTTGGAGGCTTCCTGATCAGCTGAAGAATAATCCTACTGCTGCTTACCCTGTCAGGTCGTGCCTGGAGGGAGACTGGGTCAATGGTATGCAGAGGTGGGTGGGCACTGCCTGGAGCCACACTCGGACTGGAGTCGGGGCACTCCCCATGTATGAGTTATGTACATAAGTCCCCTCACCCCAGATGCATGCCCTACTCTTTGTTTACTGACCTACACATGAAAGCCAATCATAAAAATACTAGTGTTTTAACTGCAAAAAAATCTTCCAGAAAAAATATTAAAGAATCTAAAAATATGAGAGTCCTGAGAAAGATTCGGGGCATGAACAGATGGCATCAATGGCAATATCATATTAAAAACGAGAATATTAGGAAAGAACTTGACATTGTCAGCATCCAGGAATGCGTTAGCAGGGCTGATCTCAGGTGGTATGGTCACTTAAACAGAATGGGAGAGGAAAGATTAGCAAAACAAGTGTTCTCTGCCAGGTTGGCAGGAAGAACACCCAGTGGAAGAACAAGATATAGGTGGATTGATATGGTAAAAATTGCCTTAGAAGACAGAAATATAAGATCTGATAATGTTGGGGTCTTGAGAGGTACAGACTGATTTTGAGGAAAATTGTAGATAGAAAATTAATAATGATGTAAATTTTTCATGTAATACTGTCATATCTTGTACACCCCCTTGAGGGTACATGGCAGGAATTCGATGATGATGATGATGAAAAATATCAAAAATATAAAAAAAAAAAAAAAAATTTACACAAATAGTAAAAATATGGTCCCACACATCCAAACTTTACCAATAAAAGACACTTCCATATTCATTTCACTAACATTTGAGGCATTAAATACAAACCTTAGTGACCACTTAAAGACATCAAAATCTGATCTCTTATCTGATGCTAACAGAACCTCAGTTGGCATCCTCCATAACAAAAGTCCACCACAAATTATCCCAACTACATCCTGCATAATGCATTCCACAAAAAATGCAGAACATGTGCTTTTGTGAAATCTGATACTGCTTGTCAAAGGCTATCCAACCTGGAATTCCAACTTTTGATCTGCTCAAGCTAGATTTCCTTATCTCACTTAAAAGCCTTTATTTGCTGCCTTTACTGCTTTCCTAACTCTAACAATCCTGCTGCCTTTTTTGACTTCCTATCACTAAACATTGATTTCTTACAAACTAATTTACCCAAATTGTCCTCCTTGGGAACTTTAATGTCCATAACACTAAATGGCTGCTCTACTCCTACTTCACAGATCAAGCTAGAAGGGAAGCTGAATCATTTGCCATCAGTCATGACAACAAAATAATCCTCAATGGAACGAGAGCTTTCATTTCCTACTCTACTGCAAACCCCCAACCACTATCAAAGCCCTGGTTTTCAAAATGTGCCTCTGCAGTCCATTATAAGAGTGCAGCTTATGTTCAATGGCTTAAATTAAAAACTCCAGCTTCTCATTCAGCTTTAAAAACAGCAAGAAACATGTAAAAACTTATCAACGATTTCAAAGCAGACTTCATAAGAATGAAATGCAAATAAATTTGCCACCTGTTTAACTGGCAGTCAAGCCTTCTAGCCCCTTGCTAAGGAGGCTGTTGGGCATAATTTCTGCCTTCCCTGTTGCCACCTCTCTCTTGCATCCTGATGGCACTATGGTAACCTCACCCAAGGAAAAGGCCCTCTAGGCACCAGTTTTTCCTCCAACCTGTCTTTTCCCCCTTCTGCCTGGATGACCAAAGAAAATCACCTCCTGTACTTCCATAAACTACCCACTGCATTCCTCCTCTGAACTTTTGCCAAAAGGACATCAGAAAAATCCTTATTAATCTTGATACTAATAAGGCTCCTGGGCCAGATGGTATTCCTCCAGTTGTGCTACAGAACTGACACCCATCCTGTATTGCCTATATAAAGTATGCTCTGCTCAAAACTTGTACTCAAGAATTTATACCCATCCTGTATTGCTTATATAAACTATCATATTCTACTAGCATCTACCCAACAGCATGGAAGGAAGTCTACATCCAGCTTATACCCAAAAAGGGAGACAAAAAGTCGGCAACCTAACTATCGCCCCACTGCTTTCATCTCAGTACTTTCAAAAGTGACAGAGAAGGTTATCAACAACCAGCTTCTTCATTACCTGGGGATTCAACAGTTAATTAGTGATCACCAATATAGATTCTGCCATTCTCATTCTACAACCAACCTCCTAGCTAATCTCACCCACCTTTGCACACAGGTCATGAAAATTTGCAGAAATTCATGTTATCACTCTCTATCAATATTGATAGAGTCTGACATCGAGGCTTCCCGAACAAGCTGCTATCTTGCCTCCTTTCCTTCTACACTTTGTGATTGGATTGCCAGCTTCCTCTCATCAGATTTCCCCGTTGATGCTGGAGTGCCCCAGTGTTCTATGCGTTCATCCACACTCTTCCTCCTTTACATCAATGACTTCCTTTCTCTGACTTCAAATCCTCATTCAATAACTGCAGTACTTTAATGTTAGATGCCTTAAGATCTTCCATAACCAGTGACCTTCTCAACATCCTCAAATGGAGTGTAAACAAGTTAGTAAATTTCAATGCCAAAATAAACTCAAGACTGCCTTCTTAACTGCAAGAAAAATTGTATTTCATCCCTTATCATTTTTCACAATATTCCAGTTTTCCTTTCAAGATCAACTTTCTCTTCTTTGGTTAAGTGCCACAACCAGTTTATCCCGGCACAAACATATTACTACATGGCCTCTTCAGCCTCTAAAAAAGCTTGGTGTTCTTTTCCGATCTAAACATTACTTCTCTTCTTTTCAACTCCTAATTCTTAATAAGTCTCAGATCAGACCAACTATGGAGTACTGTTCCCACATTTGAGGTCAAGCACCAAAGACTTCCATGAGAATTCATGATGATATTCAGAAGAAGGCAATCTGCTTAATAGATGACTCTTCCCTCACAGATCTCTGTAGTTACTTTATCATAGGTACTTTCATGGACATTGCTCCTCTGACCATTCTTTCTCCTGACGTAACTACTTTCTAACCATCTAAAAACCAGAGCAACCACTGGCCAATGCAACTAACTTCTCCTCAGCTTCCTTCATGCCATCCGCTTCTAATTCTTTGGAGCAGTCTCCCTACCATACTGTCTTTCGCACTGAGTACAACCTCCCACTCTTTAAAAAACACATGAACAGGCTACATTACTATAGTGTTATAGGTCTTGTGACCTTTCATGTGGGGGGGGGGTTGTCATAAATATATATATATCATCATCTTCATCAAATTCCTGCCATGTACCCTCACAGGGTGTACAGGATATGATAGTAATACATGAAAAATTTACATCATTACCAACTTCCTATCTACAACTTTCCTCAAATCAATCTGTTACTTGTCAAGATTCCAACATTACCAGATCGTATATTTCTATCGTCTAAGGCACTTTGTACCGTATCAATCCACCTATATCTTGGTCTTCCTCTGGACCATTTTCCTGCTAACTTGGCAGAGAACACTTGTTTTGTTAATCTTTCCTCACCCATTCTGTTTAAGTGACCACACCACCTGAGATTAGCTCCGCTATCGCATTCCTGGATGCTGACAATGTCAAGTTCTTTCCTAATATTCTTGTTTTAATATGATATTGCAATTGATGCCATCTGTTCACGCCTCTAATCTTTCTCAGGACTCTCATATCTGCGGTCTCTAGTCTTTGGTCAAGTGTTTTACTTCTGACCCAGCTCCCAAATCCATAAGTTAAAACTGGTTTGAACACTGTCTTGTATACAGCTAATTTAGTGTTCCGACTAATTTCTCTCTTATTCCATAAAAATGTGCACAAATTCACATGGAGAGCAGAGGCTAGGAATAAGAAAAGTCTCATTGACTATGTTATTGTTGATAGTGATCTTTTCTCCCTGGTGCAGGACACCAGAGTGTACAGAGGATTTGAAATTGGAAGTGATCACTATTTAGTCTTGAGCAGGATAAAATTGAATTTCATATTGAAAAGAATAACATATAAGAAAGTTTTAAAGCGAATAAAAGTTGAGCAGCTCTCAGATGTGAGCTGTAGACTAAAATACACAAAGATTATTGAAGGAAAACTGAAAGAGTTTGAGAACAGGAATCAAACCTTGGAGATTCAGTGGCAAACTCTGAAGAAAACATTGATTGATTCTGCTAGAGAGGCATGTGGTGAGGTTGTTTGTAAGGATAAAAAAATCAGAACTCCCTAGTGGACACAGGAGGTTAAAGAGGCAGTGAAGGAAACGAAGAAAGCATACCAAAAGTTCCTTTCAAATAAGTCAGCTTGTGCTCTTAGAGAATATAGAGACAAATGCAAGAATGCTAAACACTGTGTAAAACTAGCTAAACAAAAGTCATGGGAGGACTTTGGCAAGAATATAGAAAATAAATATCAAGAAGGTGGCAAAATATTCTGGAGGTTGTTGAAGAAGCTTAAGAATGGAGGAAAGAGTGCTATAAAAGGAATTAGAGATGATAAAGGTGACATGAAAACGGGAGAAAAAGATATCCTTGAAGTATGGAGTAATTACTTAGAAAAACTGCTAAATGAAACAAGCAGTGATGACAGCACAGTGGTAAAATTTTTACAGTGGTAAAAAACACTGACCAGGCATGCAGTCAGGAATACATATCCATACTTGAAGTAGAAAAAGCTATCAAAGGCTTGAAATGTGGAAAGGCAGCAGGAGTAGATGATATTCGACCAGAAATGCTGAAGTATGGTGGTATAAGAGTCTTACAGTGGCTGCATTGCATAGTTCAGAAAGCCTGGGAAGAGGGACGAATTTCCGATGATTGGAGTAGAGCTCTCATAGTACCCATATATAAAAAGGGAAATAAAACTGAATGTGAGAATTACAGAGGTATTTCCCTACTGAGTGTTCCTGGCAAGATCTATGCAAGTATACTTGAGAAAAATTGTAGAAGAAAAGCTTGATGAAGAACAAGCTGGATTCAGGCCAAATAGAGGCTGTCAGGATCAGATCTTCACTTTACGACAAATAGTCGAGAAAGCATGGGAATATAACAAAGATCTGTATTTAAGTTTTGTCGATCTGGAAAAGGCATATGACAAGGTCCCAAGAGAGAAGTTATTCAATACGCTGCAGTTATATGGTGTCAATGGGACATTATATCAAGCAATACTTAGTCTTTATTTGAGTTGTAAGTCAGCAGTTAGAATTGAAGGAAGTACAGGAAGATGGTTTAATGTTAAATCTGGTGTGAGACAAGGATGTACATTATCCCCTCTGTTATTCATTATCTATATGGATCACATTATGAAGAAAAGTGGTATTAAACATGATATCAAAATTGGAGATGTTAATGTCAGCTCTTTGTTTCATGCAGACGATGTTATACTTCTAAATAAATAAATCTGCTACAAGTCTGCAAGATTCTCTGACTAAATTGAATAACTGTTGTAATAGATATGGTATGAAGGTCAGCAATAAAAAGACGAACACAATGAAAATAGGCAGAATCATTGAAAATGTCAACTGTGTTGTGAATGGAGAACCTGTGGAACAAGTAAAACATTTCAGCTATTTAGGCACGATTTTTACTGAAGATGGTAAATTAAATATAGAAATAGACAACAGAATCAGCAAAGCTGGTATGGTGGGAAGTCAAATGAATAAATTCATATGGAATAAGAGAGAAATTAGTCAGAACACTAAATTAGCTGTATACAAGACAGTGTTCAAACCGGTTTTAACTTATGGATCTGAGAGCTGGGTCAGAAGTAAAACACTTGACCAAAGACTAGAGACTTCAGATATGAGAGTCCTGAGAAAGATTATAGGCGTGAACAGATGGCATCAATGGCAGTATCATATTAAAAACGAGGATATTAGGAAAGAACTTGACATTGTCAGCATCCAGGAATGCATTAGCAGAGCTAATCTCAGGTGGTATTGTCACTTAAACAGAATGGGCGAGGAAAGATTAGCAAAACAAGTGTTCTCTGCCAGGTTGGCAGGAAAATGACCGAGAGGAAGACCAAGATATAGGTGGATAGATACGGTACAAAGTGCTTTAGACGATAGAAATATAAGATCTGATAATATTGGAGTGTTGACAAGTAACAGACTGATTTGGAGGAAAATTGTAGATAGGAAATTAATAATGATGTAATTTTTTTCATGTAGTACTATCATATCCTGTACACCCCTTGAGGGTACATGCAGGAATTTGATGATGATGACATGGTGTTAGTAATAATCAGTCCATGTCCTGAGCAGAAACCCGACAGGTATTTGCCATTATTATTAGCTTTGCTCTTTTCTCCAAATTTTCCCAAAACATTTTTGTATGTCTGACAATCACTTCCTACTCTGCTATTTAGATCCCCAACAAGGACCAACTTTTCCTTTTTCATTGTGTCAGTAGCTTTCTCTAGAGCCTCAAAAAATTCCTACACTTCTACCTTAGTAGAACCTTTTGTGGGACCATAGGCATGAATAAGTCTCATTGTCTAGTTTCCCATTCTGATATTTGCCGAAATCACTCTACTTGAAACTGCCTGCCATTCAAGAAAATTAGCCTCGTATTTTTTGTTGAATACTATGGCTACTCCTTCTTTTCCTTGATTGTCATTGCCTGAATATAACATTTTGTATTTATTGCTCAGAAAGATCTCACCAGTTTTTGTCTTTTCTGTTTCAGTCACCCCTATTATGCCGATCTGGTACTTATCTAATTCCTCCGCTACCTCAATTTCTTTGCCATTCAGGCTTCTTATGCTGATAGTACTGATCTTTAACTCTGGTGATGTTGAGTTGGGGTGTGTTTTCAGATTTCCAGTAGCTGACTTTTTGCTGTTTGCCCTGGTTCCCTGAGGAAAACAACTGGGGCCTTGTTTAACTGAGGGACGCCCCAGCCGGCATGAAATTTTGTCATGTTGTATCATCATTTTGTATTTTGGTTTAACCAATAGGAATACAATTTGGTCGGCTAAATCCCAAATTGCCAGCCCATCCTTGTTTGTTCAGTATCCAGGTAGATATCCAACAGAGTTCACCACGAGAAGGTGAGGAATGGACATTAGGTCAGAAGCCGTGGTCGGTTCTCTGCATTCCTTTAAAGGCTATGTGGAGGTCTCCTCTCAGTTATACAGCTTTGACCCTTAAGCATCCCATATATATATATATATATATATAAATCAAATACAGTTTCAGAACATTAATTTCTGAACCGTATTGCAAATGGTGTTTTCTGATTTGTTACAGTAGCTGACTTTTCGCTGTTTGTCCTGGTTCCCTGGCGAAAACAACGGGGGCCTTGTTTAACCGGACAACGCCTCAGCCGGCATGAAATTCTGTCATGTTGTACCATCATTTGGTATTTTGGTTTAAGCCAATAAGAATATAATTTGGTCGGCTAAATCTCAAACTGCCAGCCTATCCTCATTCATTCAGTATCCAGGTATATACCTAACAGGGTGCACCACAAGAAGGTAAGGTCTGGACATTAAGTCAGAAGCCCTGGTTGGTTCTTCACATTGCTTTAAAGGCTATGTGGAGGTCTCCTCTCAGTTATATAGCATTGACACGCACCCTATTAAAAAAAAAAAAAAAAACTCATTTAACGAATTAACTGAACGTGCCAAACGTTGTATCAAAGCTGGGGGAGAGTATATTGATTGAAATAAATGATTTGAATAATTATAATTGGCCTGTGCTTTATTTTCTACCAAAAGTTCGGTTTCTTTTTAAACATAGGGTGTCCTGTTAAAGACTACTCCCATAATTATTTCCAGACTTCGTGTGATTTCCTAAAAGTAAACACAATATATTAATGCTTCATGAAGAGAACACTTTTCAACATGTAAACATTGTATCACATTCGTGTTAATAGCCAGGTGTGCGGTCAAAATGCATATACCTTTGAACCCTTTGAAAAGATGCATCGATGGTGAAGTGGGTCAAATTCTTAGCGTTCTAGCAGTTTTAAACTGCTCAGAAGGCAAGGCAGGGTGAGCGGTGAGACAAGAGCACCTAAAGGCTGTGATTGGCTATTGTGTCAACCAATCCAACTGAACGTTGTCATTTGTGATAAGTTACTGTTTTTGTTTCTGAGTTTCGCCTGTTTTGCATGCGTGAAGCATGAACGGACATGGTAGGCAAGTTTTTATATATAATATAGACAAGTTTTTTAATATATAATTTTCAATAAATTTATAACTTTTTTTTCCCCATACTTAAAATGTGAAACAATGTTGTAGTTGAAGAAGCTATTCATTCTGAGTACATGTTCTTTCCATTTTCCTCTATAGAAAATGACTGTTTCATTTAGGGATTTTGTGATTCTAAGTTTATTTCTGATTTCGCTACTTTTCATTTTATCCATTATCGTGACTCCTTCAGTTCTGTACAGAAATTTCATTTCGGATCATTCAAATTTGTGAATTTAATACAGTACTACTGCTGGACAGTTTGTGAGAAATTGTAAATTTTTTATGACAGTATGTCTGAATGATGTAAAATGATTCTAATAACTATAACAAATTCAATCTAGGTCATTAAACATACTCATTCTGATATGTAACAACTGGAGATCAATTACTAAAGATGATGTGCCAAGGCAGCTTCTGCTTATTCCACACTATTAATAAACAAACCAAACTGTTATTTTACAACCAAAAGGGCCAAAGCATTTGCCGTTGAAACTGAAATTTCAAAACTGCCTGAAAGTGCATGAAAACACAATCCTTCAGCATGAGTGGTTGCTTTGACATAATGCACTACTTAGAAGACATGAACTTATCTAAAACACATATATCATCTTCTAGGCAGAGTATATATAATTATCTTCATATATTTCCCTTTTACACTTTCGATTAAGGGTTTCAATTAATATGACAGCTATTTTGAAATATTGGTTCTTATTAGAAATCAAACAGAAAGAGCCTCCATAGCTTAGTCGGTATAGATGAAGCCCTTTGGGTGGAAAAACCTGGGTTCAATTCCTGTCCATGACATGAGGAACCTTTATCTGGTCTCTTTCAACTAAAGGTGAGTTAGCCGGTCTCATATGGAGGTAAAGTGTTTTTTCCTCTCAGAAATCTTAGATTTCTCATTCCTCAGAACAGGAAAATTGGCCCTGTGAACACACACTTCTACAGACAAAAATATATCTTACTCCCCGCAACATTAGGTTCTGTGACAAGTTGGAGGATCGTGCAAGTAAAGTCACATCATGTTAAAAAAAAAGGACAACCCCAAATAGATGGGATAAGGCACAAGAGCAAGAAGATTAGAAATCAAACAGAAACCACTCTAGAAATCCTGATTACATCAGCATTTCGTGTCTGAGAGCTAGGTACTTTTTCATAAATTAACTATACGATGTGTAAATTATAATTATTGAAGGAGAGATAATAAATAATAATAAATATCCATTTTTATTTTATAATTATGCCTATTAGGGCTTAATGCAGTACATAAAATACATAATCTTTGTCCAGGAACCTAGACAACTGTTTTGAACTAGCAACTCAAAACAGCTCAATGTTTAACTGTTAATTTAAGTAATTTATCAATTACTTACATTTTTATTTAATGTCTAAACATTTGATTGAGCTACTTTTTTACAAAAAAAAATTAAGTAAAGATGTTTGAATCACGCTCGACTTTTTTTTCATCCTGTCATGCAATTTGCGATAGCTAGCGATCGCTTTATCAAGACTTTGGGCAACTTCGAAGCTTCGTTCCATATTAGGATCAGCATCAAACAAAATTTCCTTAGCATGCTCAATGTGATTGAAAACCAGCAAAGTTCTTTTGCAGTTAGCTTCTTAGTCGTAATATTCTCTTCTTGTTTGCACTCCTTATCTTCTTCTTCTTCATATGCACGCTGTTCTTCACTTTGAAGGAAATCATTCTGACTTAACTGTTATAAATGGGAATTGAGAAAGTTTCTCACATCTTCATTATACAGTTCATTAAATCCAAGTTCTTTTTCTAATTGTGCTGATTTCTTGAATAATGTTAGATTTTGGATTTTACGCATGATAAACTAACATAGGCTTGAGTTTAAAGCCTATGCATTGCCTCCTAATAAAAGTGTAAAAATAAAAGACGATATTTAGATACTTTGTATCCTGGTTGAGATGCTTCAGTTTTAGCAAGAAAAGTTTTTGTTGGCATGTGCTTCCAAAGAGACCAGTTTCGTTGAGGTTGAATATTTGCTGATCGTTATAGTCACCCTTTTGAATTATCCTTTGCAATTCTTCAGGAAACTTGGCCGCAGAATCTTTATCAGCATTAGCAGATTCCCCAGTTATTCTTATGTTATGAGGTCCAGCTCGATTTTTAAAACTATCAAACCATCCTAAACTCGCAGTAAAGCTTTCACCTTCTTCTTGAAATTTGGTCTCTTTTTCAGTAAGATAAAAATATTGAGAGCTTTTGCCTGAATATTCCATGTACTGAGAGGTTTTCAGTTATAATCCTCAATCCAGAGTGATAGAAGACGCTCCATCTCGATCATTGAATGAATTCTACTTTGGGTGATCTTTGGGGGGAGGGAGAGGGAATGTGCAGTTTACTCTTTACATTGTTGTTTCTCTGTTGTTTGATGGATGGTTTAAAATAACATTCTGAATATGTCAGTTTGGATAGTTTATTGTGAGTCAACTAAGGTCATAAAGAGGACAAAAGTTTTTTTTTTTTTTTAAAGATGGGGGAAAAAAAAAAGTATACTTACTTCTCAAGGAGGAAGAAATTTGAATTTCAGTATCAGATTTCAGTTTATTTGAATCAATTTCTGCCAATTTGTCAAACTTTTTGTCATTATCTGGCTGTTGTATAACAAGCTTAGTAGATTGCTGGATCAACATTTCTTGTCGAAGATCTGTTGAAAACAAAATTTTACATTAATGTTTTAAAAAATCCCATCTTAAGGTTCTATAAACAAGTTTATACAAAAATTATGTAAAAGTAGAAATATCAGAATATCATAAATCTTCATAAAGATGACATCATGCAAAAAGACATTTCCATGCTCTCCTATAACTATAAAATAACTTAGCAATCTCTATATGATTTTGGGATATTTGATACTAACAACTGAGTCTGTCCTTAAAAATTAAACAACACTTGAAAATATGATTTTGCTATTTTGGATAGTTCTCTCATATACTGATATATCCAAGGTGTCAAAGGAAAAGATAGAAAAATCCATTAACATCCATATTAGAGAACATTAAAAATATATTCATATCATTATTATGGTAAGTCAGGACTAGCAGACCATGCTTTGGACACCCCTTCACACAGAATTAGAGGAAGAAAATCAATATGCTGTGTTACAGATCACAGAGACTATATTAAGGACTGCAACGGTTATGAAGCATTCTTCTAGCCTTAACAAGCACGACGGCATTGATCTTCCAAAAATTTGGAAGTAATTTTAAGATCAACTTCTACATGGATATAATAACTTTTTGTATACAACATAAGAGGGCACTAAATTAGGATTTTATGCCAGTTTGTCTATTTTTCAAGGAAGAATCCTAAATTTCTATGAGGATAAACAATGCCATCTCCATATTCCTCTAACATTGGCTGGGAAAAACCTGGAAGAAACACGTGAAATCACTGTCTCATTGTTCTGAATGCACTAGAGGAGCAAATGAGAGAGACAGAGAGAGAGAGAAAGAAGAAACAATACTCTATTTGCAATTGAAAAAAAAATTCTTTATTTTTTTCAGGTTTGATGGTAGACATTTCCTTTTATCAAAGTGGCTTTATATGTACACTTGTTTTACCTTCCTGTAGGTGGATGCTAGCTGAGTATAATATAGGGAAGAGATAATAAAGAACAGGTGTTAGTTCAGGAGTATATCTGGTGAGATACCATCAGAGCCAGAAGCTCCAAATTATTCAACATTTTTCTGATGGTTTTCTGGCATAAGTTCAAAGAAGGCATACAATGCACTGTTTAAGACAAGCAGGAAGTGATCTTTCTTGTTTTTCTATGGAGGAGTTGGATGAGCAGAATGATACTAGGACAGTGGTCGCAAAGTAGTCGACCCCCCCCCCCCCCAGGGTTCGATATAACATTGTTAGGGGTCGATAGAAAAATATAAGAAATCAATCTACGGGTAATATTTAATTCGGTTAACTTGGATTACTTCCATCCTGAATGACAACGCAATTAAGAGTGAATCATGGGAACAGCGACATGAATAGGACCTGTAAGATGGAGCAAGGTCATGAAAATAGTTACGGAAGCCAATCAAGTAGGCCTTGGTGGTTCCAGACAGGCAACGAAGCACATCTTCACATTGACAACGTTAGTAAATTGTATACTAAGTTAATAAAAGTCTTATTTTCATATATATAAGGAAGATTGTATTATTGTTATTTTGTTATCTAAATTAAATTTTATATTTTATATGTTATTTATCCCTCCTATCAAATATGTAATGTTAAGAAGGATGTCAAAAACCAAAACGTATTCCTTTGACGTTAAGCCAGTATAATGATATATACTATATTATACATACAATAAACACTGTAACTATATAAAATAAACAATCTAAAAATTCACATAAGTGTCTTTTTTTTGCTTGTCCTATTATAATTACGTAATAGTAAAATAGAAAGGGTTGATAAAAAGTCAAGAAACTCTTGAAGGGGTTGACGGTCAAAGAAGTTTGGCGACCCCTGTACTAGGAGGGCAGCTTTAGATTTAAGTGAATGCTGTAATAATACACTGGGGGGAAGGAGAGAGAGAGAGAGAGAGAGTGAGGAAGGTGAGAGCACAGATGGACAGAAGTTGCACCCAACAGCCTTATGAGGAACAAGAATGAATTACAGTTATTGTAATAGGTGGCAAGTCATCAGTCAAACTTAGCCCCCTCTTAATGATGATTTCGCATGTGTTATAGGCTTTAGAGTAGGCTGGGAATGAAGCTGGATTTATGGTCTCAAGCCACTTATGATTAGCCAGATCCCCCCCACCACCACCCCTTGGAATACTCTGGCACACTTCTTGCAAAACCATGGCCTGGATATTTGGTGGGAATTCTGAACAGTGGAGAATGAAGTTCCTCACTTTTAATTTCTGTGACATGATTACAATAAGCATTGGTATCCAGAGAATGGAAACAGTAGTTGTTGTTATGCCCAAGAACATGAAATTGTGAATGGCTGAGGAAAGAACATTCCATCAGAGATGAAACTTAGTGAGAACGTGATCTGATTTACCAAGAAGAGTGGACAACTTAACATTGCAGTTGGAAGAAATGGTTAAGAAGTGATTCAGTATTAGGTAAATGAAGAGAGGATTTCAAGTATTCTAGGTAGGTAGAGGAAATATGCTTTAGGTCAAAGTTCCTCAAAATTTGTTCAATCCTTAATCATTTAGGGCACATTTCTGTTGTAATGCAAATGTATTTTTGTTATTAATAATAACATTGTCAATTTGTCACTAATCCCAATACAGTTCATGTGACATAATCCAACATCATAAAATAAAACAATAGATCATAAAACTTTTCCAAGGTGCTTATCCAGAGGTGTGTGACATAGGTCAGCAGATCACCTGTTGAATGGCATTGGCAGAATCCATACCGGAAGTTGTTTATTAGTTGAGAACTTTCAAGACACCATTACTCACCATTACTTCAAAGAGGACTGAGGTGAGAGAGAGATTGGGAGATAGTTTGATGGCAAGGATTGCTCACTCTTCTTGGAAACAGGTTCAACTTGCACTAATTTCCAGGTTGTAGAGTAGATGTTTGTTCAGTAAGAGAACATAAACAGGAAATACAGAATAAGAGTCAACCCTGGTGTACAAATCTTCAGGACAATAGGAGGAATGCTATCAGGGCCAGGGGACTTTTTGGCATCTAATTTGAATAGGATTTTTTTGATCAATTCCTGGTGAAAGGTCAGAGGAGGTATTAAGTGTTCAGAATGGTTAAGGGACATTTACAAAAATCATCTATGAAGGAAAGTACGACACCAGGAAATTGGCTTTTCTGTGAGTGATTATGCAATACACCCATCTGGGTGCAAGAGCAGTGGGAGAAGTGTTGAACAAAAATTCTGGCCAACTGCTTTGGTCAGAGACCAACATGCATTATGCCATTAGGGCAAGATGCATTGAAGATTTTTTTACAGCTGTTTTGGCCTTTGGTGTAAGCGGTGAGAGAAGGTGGAGTTCTTCATGATAGCCAGTTCTAGTATTCTTGGTTTTTCATTTATATAGCCTTGATGCATCTTTTGGAGAACCAAGGCTTACTTTGGGGATGGGAATTTAGCATGGAATGGGGAATATGCACTTCCATTTCGGACTTCAGTGATCAGTTCAGCATATATGCTTGGGTTGGAAAACTGAAAGCAATAATCCAACCATTGGAATGAGTAATGGAAATTTCGGAGGTCATCCCATTTGGCATTCTTATGATGCCTGATTACTGAGAATGGCTATGTGGGTGTTGACTGATGGGAAGAGACAGGTACAAGGTTGTGATCCAAATTATCTAAGAGAGATAGATACAACCATTGCAGTATATCCCACCACTGCCATGACATTTTGCTGGCCTGGTTAGCATATCCACTCTCCAGCCAAAAGGCTACGGGTTCGAATCCCACTGTGGGCATGGATGTTTGTGATTGTTGGTGAAAATCTAGTGGTGGTGGTTGGTGGAGCAAAGAGTTGTAGAGTAAGTGCCCTCCTTCGATGAGTCTTTGGACTCCCTGGAGGTGTCACGTAATAATAATAATATTTGGAGGGTTCACTAGGGAGGAAAAGGTCCAGAGTGTTCAGAGAGTGGTTGGGATTATCTGGTACTCTGGTGGGAATCTGAACAATTTGCATAAGGTCATTTTGATGGCAAATGTCTCAGCATTTTCTATCTGCTTGGTGTGTGCAATTGGAAAATGAAAGCCCGTTGGTATTGTGTACACTGGGATCACAGAGGCAGATCATCTCACTGCTAGGAAAGTTGGATTGAATGACATCAACTTTCAAAGAGAGGAAATCAAAGAGTTCTGAGTGGTTGGTGGCAATGGGAGAGCGATATACATAGCACATGAAGACTGACAGAGTAGGAAAGAGAGATTTTCAGCCAAAGAAGATTGTGATTGCCAGATACTATGAACTTAAGTTACTGAATTTTGAACTTGAGTATTTAATAACTATGGTAAATCTGATCTTTCTGATCATGCCCTGAATACTCTACATAGAATTGACTGGAAAGGCACCTGTTGTTTACATCACATGAAAACATGGTATGAATGTAAATTTAAGGACACCTGTGAAATTCTTATCAACCATCCTAATCTTAACAATGATGGTCTAAAAATCCCAAGATTATGCAAGTCACATAACCTTTCCGTCTAAGAGTTAATCATAAATAGGACTGTAATTAATCCAGGAGCTTAACTCTAATGTTAAATTAGGGCACCACTTTTGCTTTAATAAAACTATCTATGTGAAATTATCCTCGGATGATGTTATAAATAGAATATAGCTTTCATGTAGTTATTTTATTTTATTTTTATGTTTTTTTTTTCACTAGAGGTCAGGTCAATAGAATAACCATTGATCAAATCACTGTCAAATCAAATGTTAAATTATAGCACCACTTTTGCTTTAATAAAACTATCCATATGAAATTGTTCCTCGGATGATGTTATAAATAGAATATAGCTTTCATGTAGTAATTTTATTTTTGTGTTTTTTTTTCCACTAGAGGTCAGGTCAATAGAATAACCATTGATCAAATCATCGTCTCTTTGGCATACTGTTTTAAATGTAATATAGCTTATCTCTGTGTATATGTATGTGTGTGTGTGTGTATACCATATTTACTCAAATATAACTCACACTTTTTTCCCCAAAATGAAAGATAAAAAACGTGGTGCCAAATATATGTGGGGATTTTCGTAAACTAAAATTTTTCAGGAAAAAATTAAATTGATGTTTATAATTAAATTTTCGGTATTCATTATAATTGCTCACATTATTTATAAAATGAATGCATTTAAATTTTAATTATGAACGTTATTTAAGTGATCGGCTGCTCACCTTCATCACGCGATATATTTGAATCTTTAGCGAAAATGCTTCTGTAATTAAATTAAAACAAACAGTTTTATTATTGCTTGTCCTTTTATTATTTCAGAATCATAAGATTGCCATGATTTTAAAAAAACTGAAAATGGGTATGACTTATCGAGAATCTACAATTCGGTATTGCTAATTCCGGTCTTGCATTTGACTGGTGCGGTATTAACAAAGGCAAGCCAACTACTGTTGAGTTAAAATGCTGATTCTCTTCAACCGAATTCCAAGATATCTGAAACTACCATAACAACATTCACTATCTATTTCTTAAAGTTTTAAACTTTTTAGTGTGTGAGGTATATGCGAAAATTTTAATTTCTTTCTTTCTTTTTTTTTTAAAGTAAAAAAAAGGGGAGCGAATTATATTCTAGTAAATACAGTGTTCCAGATGATGATCTTAATATTGTTGGATTCTGAATGAAGAGAAATTTAAATTATTAATACTCTCCTCAGAATCCAACATAATCCACCATGGCAAAGGCTACATTTGTAAATATTATTTAATGTAAATCACTTGTTTATAATTTAATATTCATATAACTACCTCAATTTTGTCTAATATTTAATTATTTAATCAAGATATACGTATTAATAATGAAAAGACTATTAAATATTATTAAGCTATTTTAATTATTACTATGTTAATATTATAAGAACTTGTATTTGATAATTTAAGTGCGCATCATTTGAAATGTAAATATTCTCTATTTATTCCTGTTTGTAAAGTTTAACATTATGTAATAGCTCAATTTCATTATATTTTTTTTTGTTGTCATGGAAATGTATGTAAGTGAGCGAGCACGTTTTGGAACACCACGTGAGGTTTATTGAAAAGAGTTTTAGAAAGAAATCACGAGAAGAATTTAGGCGGGAAGAATGGATATAAAAAGGGAAGAACGCTGAAATTATTTATTAGAGATTTATAAGAGAGAGATTGGCATTAGGTTGGAATCGGAGCATTCGGGAATCACAGTGCGATAATAGCGAGTCGGGAAGTCACTCAAGCAGCTAAATAAAGTCTACTAGTCGAGAGGCAGTTAGCTAATAAGTTGTAGAATAACAATTATAGTTATGGAAAACAGCTGAGTGACTACTAAATAGACTAGCAATACTTGAGTTGAGATTTAATTTCAGGGCCGACCTTTCAAGGACACACGGAAACTTGAAGCATAGCACGAAGTAACTAGAGAATAATTAGAGGCAACAAAGTTGAGTTTAATGATAGCGGTGTTAAGAATTATGGTACCTAAAGGATTAAACTGATGTCGAAGGAGTAGGCAACTGTGCATATTAAACTTCAAGTTAAGGAATTATTGTGTGTTACCTTAGTACAAGAGTTGTTAGTAGAACACTGAATTAGTTAAGTGATGTCAATGTAGTGCAAGCAGTTTGATCTATGCAAGAAGGTTTCATTGTGTGTATTGTGACGTTAATTAATCCAGTTATTTCTAAGAAGATTTTTTTTTAAATGAGTGCCGTTAATTGATTAAAGTGTATACAATTACAAAAAGTGTTCGCACATAAGTATATGAAGAAGGAAAATTGTCGGTAAGAATATTCCAACCATTAATATTCCTATGCAGAGATATGAGTGTGTTTCTTCCTAGAATATCCCTATACTAACAGTAACTATTGAGGAAGTTAGGTAAAGTGTATATTTAAAAGTGTTTGTTTGTGAAGAGGTATTACTGCAAATTTTTTTGTATTTGGAACTTAAGGAACTGTGAGAAGACTGTATTATAGAGACAACAGATTAACCATTGTATGAGTTGAATGACTGAATTTACCTGAGGAGTTAAAATGCTTGTGATATCTTAATTACTGATTTAAAATTAAGTGTAAAATTTGTGATTTTAAAATTAAATGTTTGTTTTTGTTTATCTGAAGTTGTATTTTGCCTGAATCTCTTTTACTGCACCATTCATAAAATATTCGAACCAGAGCGGGTAAATTAAGTAAGTCAAATATACTCGGCCAGTATATATTTTAAGGAGAAATAGTTGAAGGTTGATTTTTCTTCAATTCTTGAACTAATTCAGATACAGAGTGGCGCAGTCTTTAAATATAAATTTTCTCTATATTTGAATTAGAAATCAACTCACAACTTATCAATTAGTTAAGAACATTGTAATTGTAATCATGTCGGATCCAAAGTATAGATTAAGAACAAGTAGGATCCAACAATATGAAGGTGAAACATCGGGAAATTAAAGTAATTATTTCTAACACCTACGCGGTTAGCCTAGTGGCTGTGCATTTCACAACCATATGCCTGGGAAAGTAGTGTCCTAGGTTCGATTACCGTCAGTGACGTGAGGAGCTGAAGGATCTTCCTCAGCCATAGCCAAGTTAGCCGGTCTTGGGCATGGACAGTAGAGTTTTCCCCCCAGTTTATCCTGGGGTTTTTCATCCTGCAAAGCAAGCAAACCAGCCTTGAGAACCAACACTATAGGACATAGGATACCAGGATGCAGGGCTGACCACTTTATCCTGTGAACGGTTTGAGGTCTGATGATTAATAAACCCTCGACACCGCAAGGTAAAAGAGGGTACAATGAAGGTGAGATGAGATTTCTAACACAGTTGAAGTCTCCATAATTTGTCTCTGAAATGAATGCTGATCACTATGTAACACTAATGGAAAGTATACAGTAATTAAAATAATTAAACATTAAAACAAATGGATAAGAATAAAAACTTATAACAATCAAAAAATCAATAGCAGTATACATAAAAAAAAAGAAAAGAAAACAAATTCATCCAATACATTAAGTAGAAAACACTGACCTCTTGCTTCATCTTTTAGTCTTTGTACCATAACAGCTAATGCTTCTTTATCATCTAGCTCACTCTCAAGAAATGCATTTCTTTCAATTGCCTGGAAAACAACATATCTTTATGAGTTAATTATTGGCTTGTAATATTAACAATTCTCTTGACATCAAGATGGAAGCTATGGGAATAATCTTTACTGTTTATTATTAGATGAAATTTATGAATATAACGTTACTTAACTATCATGAAATTTCTTTCTACATATGAAGGGAAAATTCTGTAGACTGTATTATAATATTCAAGAAATAAAACTGATCATAGCTGAGTGGAAACTTCAGATAGGTTTAGATTTTAATACAGTTCCAACACATATACCCATTATGGATTTCATTTATAAACCAGATAAAGCTTTTAATCATGTGTTGCATACACTTCTTTTATTTTGCTTAGATCTGTACCTTCTCTAGCCAATTTCAGCAGAAATGAAATTTTGGCTCTATCATCTTTAAAGCAATCAGGATAAAAACAGTTACTCCAGGAAACTTAACATTTTACTACATTTCTAAAAGCTAATAAAGCTGATAGGATAAAAACAATTACTCCAGGAAACTTAACATTTTACTATATTTCTAAATAATCATATATTTAATCATCTCAACATAACAATGCATCTCTAGAAACCATGCACAATCACTCACAAATACCTAACCTAAACAAACTTCAAGACAAAGTGTAAGCTTGGGATGACACAATCAACCAGATTTAAATTCATCATGCTAAAACTTAATGGTATTCCAAAGATTTTCTTTCGTGAAAATATTCCTTTGAGACCTACCGCAGATTCTATTGGCTGCCAAAGTTAAAAAAAAATCTATCAAGTTTTTTCCTTGTAACCAGATATTCATCGACATATGCTTAAAAAATAAAAAATAAAATAAAAAACATTTCAAGAAAAAAATTTCCCAAAGTACAAAAAAGATTCTTGAGTTTGTAGTAAATTCAAAAAATTTGCAATATCTTGAGAAAAATTATTACTTAGTAACTGTAAACATCTGGAAGAGGAAGATTGACAAAGAGTGAAACCACAATCAGAACCAATGAAAAAGTCTGTGTAGTAATACACAGACACAGACTTTTTCATTGGTTCTGATTGTGGTTTCACTCTTTGTCAATCTTCCTCTTACAGATGTTTACAGTTACTAAGTAATAATTTTTCTCAAGATATTGCAAATTTTTTGAATTTACTACAAACTCAAGAATCTTTTTTCCTTGTTTTTCCTGCCAAAATAAATAATACAAACTGAAAGAACTGTAATGGATTTACCTATCTCTTCTATATTAGAAAACTATTATATGGAACATTCAGAACAGCATATACTGTATGTCTTCAATATTGACACATTTCCTTAGTCTGGATCTCATCTTTACCTGGGCTCTATGTTTTTCTTTATAAAATGACTTCAGCTCAATGCTGCTGTCATTTACAATGATTACAACAGCAAAGTAATTGATAATTTTGGCCTTCACCTTAGTGCTTTTTTCAGAGGAAGTTTCTATTCTCCATTACATAAGTCAAAAACGTGTCTCACCAGCTTGTTAGACTCCTATGACAGATTAATTTTCAAGTCTCCTTCCATCTGATTTGTAAACTAAGCTCATACTTACATTCTCCAAAGAATAAACATCCATCTCTTTCCTATCTAGAAGATTACAGAAGTCCTTGCTCATGCAGTCTATCTTATTATCGACGTAGATATCAGTCTGCTCAAATATGTCTGCATCTAATCTTAGTATTCACGACATGTAATTCAGGTCTTGCCATTCACAGAATATCTACTAGGCCCATTCTTAAGTCTCATTCATTGGAATAAAACTAAAGTTTTACACAAAAGACAATTTTTATTAGAAAGAAAAATTGTATAAAGAAAGCTGCAAGGATCCTATTCACTGTTAAAATTTAAACAGAAACAACTGTCAAATGTGATGCTTAAGGGTCAAAGCTATATAACTGAGATGAGACCTCCACATAGCCTTTAAAAGAATGTGGAGAACCGACCTGGGCTTCTGACCTGTACAATCCTCACCATCTCGTGGTGCACCCTGTTAGGTATCTAACTGGATACGGAATGAACAAGGAGATGCTGGCATTTTGGGATTTAGCTGAACAAATTGTATTCTTACTGGCTTAAACCACAATTTAAAATGATGGAACAACATGACAGAATTTCATGCCAGCTGGGGCATTGCCCATTTAAAAAAGGCTCCCTAAAAAAGGAAGTTAGTAATGATGTAAGTTTTTCATGTAGTACTATTGTATCCTGTGCACCCTTTGAGAATACATATCAAGAATTTGATAATGATGAGTGTCAAACTTTTTCAATTTTTGGAAGTCATCCTGCTCATACCCAATTACTGGGTTTAAATAATTTAACCTTTATCATCCTTCCTATCCAGCCATGGCAGGTTGAGGATATCACCAATAATAGCTATCCAGATCAATATATCTGCAGCCAAGTCATTAAAATTTCTGAAGAGTTCAGACCAATTGTGTTTGTAATCCATTTCCTTCTAGGTCTTCCCACTGTTTCTCTCCTTCTATTCTTACATTCTATATAATCTGGGGAAACCTTTACTAAAAATTCTGTGATTATTATTCTAGTAGTAAGACTTATACGTTGGTTAGACATAACTGGTAATTAATTTACGGAATTAACAACACATATAAAGTATATTAATTAAAGATAACTTTAATGAATCACTTCTATATTTCGGCAATGTCACATTGCCATCTTCAGGAACATAAAGATATGGTATGTGCACTAAGGAACTAACAAAGCAAATGAGGAAGAAAGTAAGAAACTAATTTTGTTCCTAAAGTCCTAATGGTGTCCTCTTGCGGGCTAATTTGGTAGTCTTGGCAGTTGGGCTGAAGTTCTCATAATGAAAGTCTCCCAAATTTGGGGCAGTTTCATGCACCCAAATTTGTTGAGGTTAGGAACGTTTTTTAGAGCTGCTGAAGATTCTTTGAATAATCTTTCGTATTTAAACTTGCTGCGATGGATTATTTTTGTTTTCTTCCAACGAATTTTATGGTGGGTATCTAAGGCATGGTCTGCCAGCCCAGAGCGGCTGTACTGGTGAAACCGGATGTAGTCTTGGTGTTCTGAAATCCTGATATTTGTTGTTCTGCCTGTTTGGCCAAAGTAGGACAATTTGCAGCTGCAAGGGACCTGGTATACACCAGGTAGGTCTAGGGGAAGTGGTTGGTCTTTGGTAGAGCGGATAAGGGATGCCAACTTTTTATGTGGTCTGTAACAGGAAGTAAGGTCATATTTTTTGAGAATATTAGTTATTTTTTCAGAGGTGCCCTGGATGTAGGGGATAGTGATAGACTTGGTGTAGTCTTTATTGTGGAGGGGGGTTGTGGTTTACAGGTTTTAGTATTTTTTGGATTTTTTTGGGGTTATAGCCATTGGCTCAGAAAGTGCTGAGGATGTGGTTTAGTTCCATAGTCAGGGCCTTGTCATCTGAGCAGATTAATTTTGCCCTGTTATATAGTGTTTTTATCACCCCATATTGTTGTGAGGGGGGGTGGTGGGATTGCTGGTGAATGTATCTGCCAGTGTGGGTGGGTTTTCTGTAAACAGAGAAAACCAAAGATCCATCAAGCTGGCGGGTGATTAAAGTGTCTAGGAAGGGGAGGGTGTTGTTTTCCTCTTTTTCTAAGGTGAACTGGAGTCTGGGATGTTGGTTGTTTAAGTGTGTTAGGAAGGAGTGGAGCGTGTCTGAGCCATGTGGCCAAATAGCAAACACATCATCCACATAACGAAGCCAAATAGTGGGTTTTTGTGGGGCGGAGTTTAAGGCTTTCTCTTCAAATGTCTCCATAAATAAATTGGCCAAGGGTGGGGAAAGTGGTGAACCCATGGCTGTCCCCTCTATCTGTTTGTAGAACTTTCCTTGCCAAACGAAATAGCCTGAGTTCATTGTGAACTGAAATAGGGCTGAGATATCGGGAGGAAACTTGGCTTGGATGAGCTCAAGAGTTTCTTTGAGTGGGACATTAGTGAATAGGGAGGAGACGTCAAAACTGACCATTTTGTCAGTGTGTTGGAGTGTGAGGTTTTCTATACTGGCTTTAAAGTGGGCCGAGTTTTTTATGTGTGATGGTGTGTTGCCAGTGTAGTGTGTGAGCGTTTTGGCTAAATGTTTGGCTAATTTATATGTGGGGGGAATCAATGCCATCCACTATGGGACGCAATGGCACATTCTGTTTATGTATTTTTGGGAGTCCATATAATCTGGGGGGGGGGTCTAGAGTTATAAGGTTTAAGTTTGTTGGTGACTTCCACAGGCCAAGAAGTGACTTTCTTAAGGAGTCTGTGGATAGTTCTAATCTGAGAGCTGGTTGGATTATATTCAATGGGGAGGTAAGTAGTACGGTCTCGTATTAAAGAATTTAGCTTACCTTTGTAGTCTTTTTGATTGAGTACCACAGTGGCGCTTCCCTTATCAGCTTTGGTGATTACTATTTTTTTGTTGTTTTTTAATTCTTGTAGGGCTGTATATTCGTTTTTGGATAAGTTGGATTTTGGAGGTTTGGCTTTAGTGAGAACACCGACTACATCCAGTCTCACGTTGTTTGCGATATGGTTAGGCAGGTTGCGAATTCCACGCTCTATTT
Source organism: Typopeltis vanoorti (assembly GCF_054136105.1). NCBI lineage: Eukaryota > Metazoa > Arthropoda > Arachnida > Uropygi > Thelyphonidae > Typopeltis > Typopeltis vanoorti. Next base: position 1,956,184 of record NC_143557.1, read on the forward strand.
GGATCATGATTTCTTCAGCAGGTATCCTTTTAGGAGCTAGGGCGAAATTGTGACTACGTGAAAGTGCGGTTGACTACTGTGTTAAGTGGTGGCTGGGGTACAGAAGTAGAAGTCTTTGTCAGGTTTCGTATTTTTTCACGAAATTTTTTCGTTGGAAGAAAACAAAAATAATCCATCGCAGCAAGTTTAAATACGAAAGATTATTCAAAGAATCTTCAGCAGCTCTAAAAAACGTTCCTAACCTCAACAAATTTGGGTGCATGAAACTGCCCCAAATTTGGGAGACTTTCATTATGAGAACTTCAGCCCAACTGCCAAGACTACCAAATTAGCCCGCAAGAGGGCACCATTAGGACTTTAGGAACAAAATTAGTTTCTTACTTTCTTCCTCATTTGCTTTGTTAGTTCCTTAGTGCACATACCATATCTTTATGTTCCTGAAGATGGCAATGTGACATTGCCGAAATATAGAAGTGATTCATTAAAGTTATCTTTAATTAATATACTTTATATGCGTTGTTAATTCCGTAAATTAATTACCAGTTCTGTGATTATTATTATTATTGAAATATGGTTGTGTAATTCTTCTCTGATCTCCTGACTGGTTTTCATTTCAATCCATGCTGTTTTATTTATTTTCCTCAATGTGTACTTTGGAGAGAAATGCATTTTTCCATATATAGATAAACCACAGATTTTCTGGCACCTCCTTTAGTCTGGACAAAATCATGAAAGCACACTTTAATTTTCATGTCCACCCAACTAGTTCACTGGGCCACCACAGATGGCATTGTGTGTGTGGTGTATGCAACACCACTTGTGGCAACACACCTTCGTGGTGGAATAATAGCTAATGAATGTTCATTTGATGTATCAAAAATTACTCAAGGGAAGATCAAAGCACATTAAACAACTCTGCTTCAAGGTGTTCTGCCAAGACTACCAAAATTTGATGTTCCCCTTGCAACATCAAAAGATTCAAGGTGAATCATTGAGCTATGAAACAAACAATTTTGCAACTTTAGAAGCAGTACTATAGTAACATTTTTTTGTAAGTACAGCAATTACTAAACCCATTTTCATTTATATGTACCAACATATCTATTTCATTAAATCATTTCTTCTTCTACAGCTTGTCCCACTTAAGTAGGGTCGCTGTTTGTGGTAAGTCTCCTCCACATCCAAGTTTATCATCCTCAAGTCCTCATCAACCAGCTCCCTCCATCTCTTCTTTGGCCACCTGCAATTCCTCCTCCCCTGCATATCCATCTGCATGATCTTTCTTCCCACATATTCATCCTCTCTCCTCATCACATGACCAAACCATCTCAACCATGACTCCTGTATCTTCGCTCATAACTTTCACTGTTCCCCTCACAGAGTCATTTCTCAGACGTTCCTTTCTGGTCACACTGCACATCCACCTAAGCATTCTCATCTCTGTTACCTCCATCCTGCAGATGTTATTTTTCCTCAGGGCCACAGCTTCCAAAGCATACATCATCGCTGGTCTCACTACTGTCCCATAGATTTTGCCTTTTAGATTGATTGGCACCCCCCTTATCACATAGCACTTCAGCCATCTCTCTCCAGTTCCTCCATCCCACTTCCTTCTCAGCCTCTCAACCCACTTCCACTGTTGAACCTAAGTATCTAAAGTTCCTAACCTTCCTGATGACATTTCATTCCAGCTCCACATGTCTCCTGGCTGCCATCCACTTTGCAACACATATACTCTATCTTACTTCTGATCAGTCTCATACCACTCTCTTCCAGTACTTTCCTCCATCTTTCTGGTTTAGCTGCCACTTCTTCTCTTGATTCTGCACACAGCAAGATGTCATCTGCATACAACATTGTCCAAGGCGCTTCTTCTCTCACCTCCTCCATCATAATATTAAACAGGAACGGACTTAATGCTGACCCTTGATGCAAGCCAACTGTCACTTGAAAACTTTCTGTCTCTCCCAGGCAGGTCTGAACTCTTGTCTTCACATTTCTGTACATCTCCTGCACCAGTCTAACATATTTTTCTAGTACTTTCTTCTCCCTCAGACACCTGCAGACTTCTTGCCTTGGCACTCTATCATACGCTTTCCCCAGATGAATAAAACCAGATGTAGCTCCCGTTGTTTCTCTCGAAACTTTTCCATCATCTGCCGTAATCCAAAGATCGACTAGGCATGAAGACAGTTGCTCTTTTGCAATCTCCACCTCCTTCCTTAGTCTTCCATCAAGAACCCTTTCTACGATTTTCATTGTGTGGGACATCAACTTAATTCCTCTGCAATTCTTACAGTCTTGTAAATGGAGACAAGAGTACTTTCGTTACACTCCTTGGGTATATTTTCCTGTTGGCAAACTTTTATGAACAGGTCCCACAGTAGGTCAATTCCCTCTTCCCCAGTGACTTCCATGTCTCCATTGGGATCCTGTCAGGACCCACCGATTTTCCATTCTTCACCCTCTTCATGGCCTCCTTCACTTCAACTCTGATGTTCTGCACCATCCTCTCATATGGCTGCCCATCTTCTCTGGGAATCCTCACATTTTCCTCATTCAAAAGTGCTTCAAAGTATATTTTCCATCTGTTTCTTATATCCACATCCCTCCATAATACTCTGCCTCGCATGTAAGATGCCATTTGATGCCTTATTTCTACATTTTGCTAATTGATAAATTTTTCTCTATCCTTCGTTTGTTTCTAATTGATATTAAGATCTTGATATGCCATGGACTTCGCCTACAACAACTCTCTTGGCTTCTTGCTTTCTCTCTCTCTATCCTCTTCCACTCTTGACTCGTCCCACTTCTGCTTTGCCTTCCTCTTAGCTGTCACTTCCATGTCTCCATTGGAATCCTGCTTTTTGTACATTATTATTATACACCAACCCTCCTTCTGCTCTCTAATCTTTGCAGATGTTTCATCAAGTCCCTCAATTGCACAGCTCAGAATTGCTTTGAATTATGTCTCCACCAATCTTGTACACTTTCTAGTCCATTCGAACTCCTCTCTAATGCCCTCTCCCTAAAACAGTCCCTCACACTCTCTTCTTTTAAGCAAAACCACTTAATTGTCTTCATCACATGGCTTCCAAAGGTTCTTATCTTTGACCTTATTTTAGAGTCTGCACACAGCAGCCGGTGTTGCTGTGCCACTTGATCTGTTGGGATTACCTTACAATTTTTTACTTAAGATGTTCTGTTCTAGTCAAAATGTAGCCAATCTGTGAATTGTTGTTACCACTTCTAAATGTTATCAAATGTTTTTCCCTCTTGCAGAAAAATGAGTTCACAATTGCCAGATCAAATGCTACTGCAACGTCCACAAACCTCTCCTTCCTGGTTCATCATTCCCACTCCACAGCCACCATGCACCCTTTCACAGTCTCTATTCTGTCTTCGTATGTGTCCATTCAAGTCTCCTCTGACAATCATGATCTTGTTTTCCCCCAGTTCCTTCATTTCTTCATCTAGCACGTTCCAGAACTCATCTTTCCCCTCTGCTGTACAGCCACATTGTGGGCATATACACATAAGATGACGACTTGCTCTTTTCCAAGACCCAGTTTCATTTGCATAATCCTGTCATTCCTCCTACCCACTTCCAGTACTCTGCCCTTTATTCTGCCACACACCACAATTCCAACACCATTTCTTCCCTCTTTATTCGCTCCAAAGTAGAACAATTTATACCCATCTCCCAGTTCCTTTGCCTCCCCCCCCTCCACCTTGTCTCCTACACACATAAAATGTCCAACTTCCTCTTCCTCACCATGTCTGCCACCTCTCTTCCCCTTCCAACATTCAACGTCCCCACTCGCAACATTCTCTCCAACTGCTGGGCTCGATCCTTTAACCACATCTGCAATTGAAGCGGTAGCTGTGCATCACCTAAGGGTGATGCACAGCTACCGCTTCAAAGCCCTGGCCCTTGTATCATTTGATCATAGCTACACATGGCAGTGAAGTTTTACAACCGGATGCCCTTACTTACGTCAATCCTCGCCATTCATCCAGACTTGGGACTGGCACCTACTGGGGCTAGCTTTCCCCCCTTTGGTGACTGCATAAGATGAAATAACATAGCAAAATAGTAAAGATTCACCCCTAGCCCTCAAATACTCTAATAGCATTGTGGGAAGCAGCAAGAAGCAAAGAAAGAAAGGGAGGGGCCAGTCTACAGATAATATAACAGATGTATATTACATGAAGTAAGGCACGGTTCAGCATCAATTACCTCGGGATTGCCATGCCTGTACTCACTAAAGTCCTTGAGAGGATTTCATTAAATCATTTAATTTTCATTTAATACATATAATTAATAATCCCGTTTCATTGATATTAATAAACTTGTGCTGTACAATTTACAGTAATGTATTTAATCACTAAATTCATTTCATTTACATTCAATATTAAAGTTTCCAGTCTGAGATCCATTAGAAACATTGGAGAGGTATAATTAGTGGGTCAGAGGTGTATGAGCAGAAATGGACAGCTGGACTTACCTCCATTGGTCTGGCAAGGCTCTGGAACTACAGGTGCTAGAAAATCAGTGGTATACCTGTATTTCTAAGTTGGGTCAAAGTAGATCACCCAAGATCATTCGCTGTTTGATAGTATCTTTATAATTTAACATGTCAGTGACGAATGTGCCTAAGCAGATTATTTTTTCAACATGTTCCAGTTTATTTCCTTTCTTCTAAGTTAAGAAGAACTTAACTAGAACAAGTCAAGTTCTTCTCCATTTCTACCTATTGCCATTGTTCTGGATTTAATAAATTTATTTGCATCACATAGTCCTTTCTGTTTTATCAAAGTTTTCAATCATATACTAAAATCAATTTCCATAATATACTAAAAGATGCAGATCAAGTTCTCCTCCTGCATTTAAAATCATATTGTATACATACGTTTAATATCATGTATAATATTTAATTTAATAACATATATTACTATAAAAGGCACTATAATTTGTCACTGTTATTGTCCTATCAACTGTATGTGCTGAAAATGGTCTTGAAACAAGACCAAACATTTTGCTTTATACTACATAATTTATTTCCATTGTAAGCAAATTCCATATATTAACTGATGACAGTTATGTCCTCTAGTTAAAAATATATCATTCATGGTGCATGCGGAAACTGTTGAAGACCTTAAACTAAGAAACAGCTATTTACAATTCCTTCTTTCATTGTTACCTGGTGACAAGATGATCAGTATTTATTTATATCAAATTTATGGAGACAACCATTGTGCTAAAATATCCACCATATGGAAATTTGCTTGAAGTCTTGGGTTTTGGGAATTATTATAGTTCCACATTCCTGTTCTTTTATTATCCTTTTTGCCCTTTCTTTCATTCTTGTTCAAGATTTGGGTATTGGATTAGCATCTCATAGGCTTCTTTGAATTTTCATTTCTACTAGATTTCCTTATGTAGGATGAGTTGAAGGTGCATCATATTTGGTAAACCCCTGGATGGGAAATGGGGGATATTTAGAGGAGCTGAATAAACTTTTTAATTTTGTGGATGGTTTAAATGTACCCTTAATAATGTACTTTTGTAGTATTCTATTTTCTCAGATATTCCCCTAATGATGAAAGTTTTTTCACTTGGTTATACTATAAATTAAAGATGCAAAGAAATTATATTCTTGGTTTCATCCTTTATCCAAGTGTAAGCAAACAAAATTTGTGTGTGAAGCAAGGAAATATGACTTCTGCATTAGTTCAACCTTCATATCACTTCTGGGTTTGGTTCCCAATGATCCACAGTATTTTAATAATATTTTAAATTTCAGAAAAGAATAATAATCATAAAAAATAAATAAATACAAAAGGATTGTAGAATTTGAACAAGCAAAGAATCTGAGTACAGAAAAAACAAAATATGGCTATTTGTGCTCAGATTCTTTGCTTGTTCAAGTTCTACAATGCTTTTGTTTTATTATAATTTTCACCAGTTGTTACATGGCTGCATATGAACCATCCATGTTCTTGGGAATATAGAAACTGACCAGAATAGAAATGCGGGCCAATACTCAGCCAGTGGTTCCTTAAAAAGTTCACTCAGTTAAAGAGAACTTAAAATAATTTAAGCTCTGTTTTAATTTTAAAATAACAGGGACTATAGAGAATTAAGCCTCAGCCAATAGCTGTTGATACAGTCTCCATCACCCATACAGTTGTATTTATTTGTTTATTAATATGTTTTGTTTTTCCTTTGGCAGGAGTCAGGCTAAGATCAGTGGTCTTCAAAAAACACACAGAAATAACTTCTCTATGGCTGACAGTTGAAGCATATGATGCCTTAATTATCAATTAGCTATGAAACTAGCATCGATGATCAAAGAGTTGGTAGTTAATTCCCTCTTCTATATAAAAAAGCACACAATGCTTCATAAAGATAAGGACATCTGACAATACGAAGTGTTATTAGTTTGTTTGAGAACCACTGGTTGAGTGTTGACCTTTATTTCTATTCATGCCAGTACCAAGTATATATTTGGCCAAGAATATGGAGTCTTGGCTTTTAGGAATTGTTGGTGTTCTGCAACCAATGTTACATTAGGCTGCAGATGGACCATCTATATTCTTGGGATTTAGCCATCCTCTTGTTGAGATTGTGATAATGGATTAACTCACAGTAGCAGTATTGGCTTAAGAGTCAATACTGTCATTCTTGACATACTTATATGTCTGCAAAAATGGGGAGGTTAATATCCCCTCTATGACAGTGGATTCTGTTCTAAAATGTTCTTCATTTGAATTTCTTCAAATGACGCACACGTTTGACCTTGGATGTATATTTAGCAATAATAAACTTTCTTACCTCAAAATCTTACATCTATGATAATTAAGAGAAGGGGAAGGCTTACATGCATAACTGTTTCATTTAGTTTATTAGACAAATATATTCACAAAAATAAATAAATAATATTTTTTTATGGCTATTTTGCCTCTTGTTGTTTAGGGGTGATCCCTTTCTTAATGTCATTGGCTTTTTACTCAAGAATTTTTAGGGCATTACAGGTGTATTTTAGAGACTATTTTAGAATATATGCAAAAAAAAAAAAAAAAAAAAAAAAAAAAAAAAAAAAAAAAAAAAGAATACAAAGTACAGGGAAAACAGAAATAGCAGTTCATGCCCTTGAACAGAAACACCCCCCCGCAAATCAACAAGGTCATAATAATAGACAGACAGACAACACAACGAAACAATGCTTAGAATATCGGAAACAATACCCATAAAATGTGATGAAAACTCAATCAACGTCCACCGATCCTACATAATCTCTGAGTGTTTGAAGCTCCATAACATCAAGCACTTCAAAGGCGCAAACACCAAGCCGACATGGCATAGCATCCACTTCTACCATGAGTTCCGAGGATGACACACGGTTGAAACGGCTCGCACCCTGTTAACCCTCTCCGCGGCCCCTTTTCCCATAAACCCTTCTCCTTCCCCAAAATAAACAATTTCTATTTTCAGCCCCCCCCCCCTCTCTCACCAACTCAAAAAAAAAAGCGCCCTTAAAAATAATATATGTATATTATTATATAAAAAAACCCAGAGTTTTTCAAATTAATTCTCCCACACTGCCTCAACCTCCCCCCACTTTTTCAATCCCCCCTTCCCTTTTAACACCCTAACAGCAGAAGTATGCACATCGCAGAAAGAAGACAACCAACACATCCAAAAAAAGGTATGTGCGAAATTTCTTCCTCCATTATTCTGCATATATTCTAAACTAGTCTCTAAAATATACCTGTAATGCCCTAAAAATTCTTGAGTAAAAAGTCAATGACATTAAAAAAAGGGAGCACTCCTAAACAATAGGAGGAAAAATAGCCATAAAAATATTATTATTTATTTATTCTTGTGAATATATGTGTCTAAGAAACTAAATGAAACAGTTATGCATGTATAAGCCTTCTCTTAATTATCATAGATGTAAGATTTTGAGGTAAGAAAGTTTATTATTGCTAAATATACATCCAAGGTCAAATGTGTGCTTCATTTGAAGAAATTCATTTCAGAATTTGATATCACTCACATTAAAAAATTTGTAGAACAGAATCCACTGTCATAGAGGGAATATTAACCTCCCCACTTTTGCAGACATGTAAGTATGTCAAGAATGACAGTATTGACTCTTAAGCCAATACTGCTGCTGTGAGTTAATCCATTAACACAATCTCAACAAGAGGATGGCTAAATCCCAAGAATATATGTGGTCCATCTGCAGCCTAATGTAACATTGGTTGCAGAACACCATAAATTCCTAAAAGCCAAGAATCCATATTCTTGGCCAAATATATACTTGTGTAAAAATATTTATGTAGCTCAAAAAAGTCTAAATATTTTTACATAAATTTTACCAAGGTCAAGGTTGACCCAGTAAGAATTGTAACTTGTACATAGATGTTTGTTTAAATGTAAATAATCCCAATGGGAATTGTATATGGTATCTGCCAAATAAGGGAATATTCTAGAAGGTGTAGTATTAAGGCAATACCTTGCCACTAGTAAACAGTATATTTTTAGCTCTTTATAAAGACGTCAAATTTTGTGTGTTCTACATTGAAACGTTCAAGGTCAGTGCTAGGTGGACCGACAAAAGCTTCAAACGAATGTCCACTGCCAGAACGAATAGGATTTAGGGAGTGTTGGAGAAAAACAAAGGAAGTGTCAGTCTGAGAAAAGGATCAAGGGATTTCACCAAAATGTTCGGGGGTCACATATCTCCATGCAAGGATTTGCAAGTGACCGAATAAAAGGCGTTGGCAAAAAGATCGCAACATCGGTTCCAGAAATTTTTATCAGTGATCCAGAGGGCGTCAGTCAGTCATCAGCAGTTATCCGTCAGATGTGTGTCATTGGGAACGCAACTTCAGGAGAAATCATGCCAGTGAACTAAAAGAAAGATGACGAGAAGACGATCTGCCAGGCAAAGCAGATATTTGATGACAAATTGACGAGTCTTTGCCGGGAGCTGTCAACTAGAGGGAAGAAATTGCTCCATTAGTCCAACGCGCATGCAAGCATTCCACAAGCTGATAATCTTCGTCCGAAGTGCGATGAGTACAGCGTCCCAGAAGCATCAGTAAATCTATCGCCGGCTTAAAGAGGGAGAGAAAAACCTGACATAGAAGAAAAGGGAACAGAAGTCCAGTTCGAAGCCAAGTGCACAGTGGGTAGCAGCTATAAAGTGAGTTGACCCATTTGTTCAATTTTCTTGAGCTTTTTAAGAGAACTTTTATTAGTGAGCTGTAAAGCAGAAGCTGATCTAAATAGGCATATTTAACAGTTGAAGATTATAAAGTAATTAATTGTCAGGAATTTGTAGTTGAAATAAGTCATAGTGTAACTGTTTGCTGAATTGGTGAAACTCACCTATAGAATATTCCCAGCATAGAAAGGAAGGAGCAATTGTGTGTAAAAGATATTGTCTATGTGTTCGATGAATAAGAATTAACAATTAAGTAATAAGTACCATTGCTCAGCATAAATGATTTATGTTATATTAAGAAAATTAGCTAAATATGTGATATGATTTGTGTGAGTAAAATGCAGGAACTTAAGTAATTTATTTATGCAGATTTGAATTGAGATTTTTTTTCTATTACTGAAAATGCAGTGTAAAATTGTCTTATGTGAATTAAATTTTGTTGTTTAAATATTAAATAAGTGTCGCCTGATTCTTAATTATTTGATGCACTGTTCCGAAAAAATATTAGAGCCTATTAGCGGGAACCCAAGGGAAAGGACAGTAAAGAATAGATAGTAGACCATGATTGCAGATACTAATTAAATTAGGGATATTCTGAGGGTAAATGAAAAACTACTGGGCACATTTTTTGCACTTCTTGTTAATAGAAAACGAACATCAGTGGCGCAGCTTTTAATCAAATAAACTTTCTGGTGTTCGAAGAATAAGAAGGCAAGTGCGGAAGGCAGTTTAGCGTAAGGAGATATTAAAGATATGCCAAAGAGTGATAAGGAAGAATAGTTAGAAGTACATAACAAAAGCTGTATATAAAGATATAAATATATACGAGATTAAAGAGAGATAAGGAAAGCGAATATATATAAAAAATAAGAAACATATATAAAGATATATATATATATATAAAAAAAAAAAAGACCCCCCCCCCCATTTACAATGTCGCAGCCAGTAGGATAAAATCCACCACAGTAATTAAATTAGATACAAGTGGATTGGAACAGTTTCAAAAAATTAAAATCAGGCAATTAAACAAGAAAGTGTATAACTAAAATTGTAGAGAGTATTTATAAAGCGTAAAAGAAAATTTTTATAACTGTGAATGTGAATAATACTGATTCAGGAGTTACCATTACTGAAAGAATGGGGGATAGAGAATTCTTCAGAATGGTGAATCCTCACCTTTTAATCCCTAAATTCTCTGGAGAAGACAACGACAATGTCTTATCTTTCTTTAAGTTCGTAGAAGAACTAAGGAACGTTGGAAACTGGTCAGATTTTCAACTTCTAGTCATGCTAAGGAACAAACTGATTGGCAAGGCGAAGAACTTTTTGTACTCCTCTCCTATACTGAGAGACACTTTTGAGTACAATCAGTTCAAAAATACCTTGATATCCCAGTTTTCCAAGACTAGAAGCGTGGGTCCAAACCTGTGGAGGCTTGGACCCACGCTTAATATGATAGTCCACGCTTAATATAATGTGATAGTCTTCTAAAGAGAAGACTATTACAATAGGCTGCTCACCTTAGCAAATAGCTTGAGTGTGCCAGATGAGGAAAAGAGCCATTTAGATTGGGCTGTCTTTAACCAGTTCAGACAAGGAGTAAGAGAGGAATATGAAGAAACAGCATATAAGAGGAACATAAGTAAATTAGAAGATTGCTATCAGGCAATAAAGGATAGGGAAGAAAGATTAGGTGATCTACATCCAGCAGCTAGAGCCAGTCAAATATGCAACATTACAGAGGTGTCTGAACATAAGAATGAGACTAAAAAAGAGGAGAATGATAATCATAAAGAAAGAGGAATGAATAAACAGAAGGTAGAAAAAGGGGGATATAGGATCGAAGAAATAAACAACGTAGACCACAACAGACTGTGATCCTGTTAACAGGGAAGAACTACAAGCTTTTATTAAAAATGAGGTAGAAAAGCTTCAGCAGCCCCTGATAGAGAAGCTTAATTCAATTCTCGTTCAATTAGGGGAGCTCAAGACAAAACCCTCATTGGGGAACTTAGGCTCTGAGCAAACACACAGTAAAAAAGAAAATAGGAGAGAACCACCCCAGTGCTACAGGTGCAACAAATTTGGGCATGCCAGAAACTGCTTTTATAACAGAGGGAACTATGACAGAAATTGAAGATTTGAGGCCAATAAGGTAATGACTCACCATCATCCTACATGGAGAACTAAAAGATGGCCAAGAAACATAAATAGTCAGCGGGAAAATTCCACAATGGTGGTAAGGGGGAAAATAAGAGGGGTAAAATGCAGAGTTTTGCTAGACACTGGTTCACAAGTTTCAGTGATAACCGGATCTCTTTCAGGAAGTTACAATCCCAAGTATCCGACAGCATCACTAAACTTAAACCACCTGTCGCATTAAAGGGAATAACAGACAACACTGTCTATGCCTCAAAGATATTAAAAGTAAACATGTGGATGCCAGACTTCAAAATGAATGTTTCACCAGAGTTACTGATTCTCCCGGAATCCTCTCACACTACTGGAAAGGTAGTACTGGGGATTGACTTCCTAAAGAAACACAAGTTCACATGTGATTTCTCAAAAGGGGGGAGATCTCTATATCGGGATCCAGTCAGGGTGCCCGGATGAGGGGTAGTCAAAGGCATTGCGCTAGCAAAATTAATGATGAGGTCAACACAGAAAACGAAAATTCCCAGCAAGAAAATTAAAACTGATCACATAGATAATGTGAATTATTTATCTGAAACCCCAGCTATGAGAGATACTGAACAAGTCAAAGGGAGTGAGATATTACACATCTCGAGTATCAAGGTGACGGCAGATAAAAAGGAAGATACAAAGGCCACGGTGAAAAATATAAGAGATGTAACAGAAATAAACATTACCGAGATATGCAAAAGCCGAAGCCACTGCCCTGACAATAGTAGATCTGGAAGAAGAAGAAGAACAAGGTATCAGGAAAGAAAAAGATACCTGAAGGAAAACATTAAGTCACAGCATAAGTTGCGAAAAGAGGAGCCCACATGACAGGCTGATGGCGTTCCCTGCTGTAAGATAAATGACAAATCTGAGTGTAGTCTGATCCAGAGAATTTATGACTCACGACACAGAAACACAGTATTAAAAAAATTTTCATCCATTTTCATGGTTTAAAATTTTTTCATGAAGGGGTGGGCCTTTGTAAAAACATTTAAGTAGCTCCAAAAAGTCTAAATATTTTTTACATAAATTTTACCAAGTTCAAGCCCAGTAAGAATTGTAACTTGTACATAGATGTTTGTTTAAATGTAAATAATCCCAATGGGAATTGTATATGCTCTCTGCCAAATAAGGGAATATTCTAGAAGGTGTAGTATTAAGGCAATACCTTGCCACTAGTAAACAGTATATTTTTAGCTCTTTGTAAAGACGTCAAATTTTGTGTGTTCCACATTGAAACGCTCAAGGTCAATGCTAGGTGGACCGACAAAAGCTTCAAACGAATAGGATTTAGGGAGTGTTGGAGAAAAACAAAGGAAGCGTAAGTCTGAGAAAAGGATCAAGGGATTTCACCGAAATGTTCGGGGGTCACATATCTCCATGGAAAGATTCGCAAGTGACCGAATAAAAGGCGTTGGAGAAAAGATCGCAACATCGGTTCCAGAAATTTTCATCAGTGATCCAGAGGCCATCGATCAGTCGTCGGCAGTTATCCGTCAGATGTGCATCATCGGGAATGCGACTTCAAGAGAAATCATGCCAGTTATCTAAAAGAAAGATGACGAAGAGCCGATCAGCCAGGCAAAGCAGATATTTGATGACGAATGGATGAGTTTTTGCGGGGAGCTGTCAACCAGATGGAAGAAATTGCTCCATTAGTCCAACGCGCATGCAAGCATTCCACAAGCTGATAATCTCCGTCCGAAGTGCAGCGAGTACAGCGTCCCAGAAACATCAGTAAATCTATCGCCGGCGTAAAGAGGGAGAGAAAAACCTGACATGGAAGAAAAGGGAACAGAAGTCCAGTTCGAAGCCAAGTGCACAGTAGGTAGCAGCTATAAAGTGAGTTGACCCGTTTGTTCAATTTTCTTGAGCTTTTAAGAGAATTTTTATTAGTGGACTGTAAAGCAGAGGCTGATCTAAATAGGCATATTTAACACTCATATTTGTAGATTCAGGGACTCAAAAACACACGTGTTGAACAAATTATTTTATTAATTACAAATAAAATAAAACTTGACGTTTCGACCTCTATATCGAGGTCATCATCGGAAGAATACAACTGTATACAGAACCAAGCTACATGCTCATGCTTTCTATATCAGTAAACTAAATCTACGTAGTTAATAAATCTTTTTTCTAGCCTGACCTCTAGTGATAGAAAGGAAAAACAAAAATAAATAAAGAAAGAAATAAAATTATATATAAAAAAAAAAAAAAAAAAATTATATATATATTATAAATAGATAAATGCAACTACAAAAAAATGTTAGAGTCCTCATGTATTAATATTCTGGATAGTTACAAAATGATATCTTTCAGTTGCTATTGAATGTTCTAAACACTTCACCAGGTTGTCATCTTGTAGTGGGAATTTTTCTAATGCCAACCTGGTGAAGTGTTTAGAACATTCAATAGCAACTGAAAGAAATCATTTTGTAACTATCCAGAATATTAATACATGAGGACTCTAACAGTTTATTGTAGTTGCATTTATCTATTTATAATATATATATAATTTTTTTTTTTTTTTTTATATAATTTTATTTCTTTTTGTTTTTCCTTTCTATCACTAGAGGTCAGGCTAGAAAAAAGATTTATTATCACTAGAGGTTTAAATCTACAAATATGAGTGCTGATCACCGTGTAACCCTAAAAGAAAGAGGCATATTTAACAGCTGAAGATTATAAAGTAATTTATAATCCTGTAGGAGTTGCCAAAACGGTGTGCCACCTTTTTATTAAATTACTCTGGATTTAGATAATTACCTATAGGAGTTGCCAAACTCCTATAGGTAAACATGACCTTGCCATTGCTTCTGCCTGGTATCTCCACTTCTGGGCCTGGCTCCCAATGAAGAGACCTCAATAAAGATCAAAACTAGTCTGGGTAGTGGCCCTTCCCTTAATGCATAACATTATACATATCCGCAAAGAGATGCGTTTTGCATTATGGGAGATACTGAGATAAGAGTGATGTTAACTTGGTCCAACTCTGCTACGAGTTACCTGGTGTTGTACTACCTTACCCCAGTCCTGAAGATATTTTCAGGCGCAAACTTTGTTTACTCACACTTGGATAAAGGATTAAACTAAATTTATTATTACTATAAATTGTACAGCACAAGTTCATTAATATCAATGAAATGGGATTATTAATTATAGGTAATAAATGGAAATTAAATGATTTAATGAAATCCCCTGAAGGACTTTAGTGAGTACTGGCATGGCAAACCAGAGGTACATGATGCTGAACCATGCCTTAATTCATGTAATATACATCTGTTATATTATCTGTAGACTGGTCCCTCCCTTTCTTTCTTTGCTTCTAGCTGCTTCCCCACAATGCTAGTAGAGTGTTCAAGGGCTAGGGGTGAATCTTTACTATTTTGCTATGTTATTTCGTCTTATGCAGTCACCGAAGGGGGCAAGCTAGACCCAGTAGGTGCCAGTCCCAAGTCTGGATGAATGGCGCGGGTTGACGTTAAGTAAGGGCATTCGGTTATAAAACTTCACTGCCAGGTGTAGCTATGATCAAATGATACAAGGGCCAGGGCATACCCCTTAGGTGATGTGCAGCTACATCGCCACACAGTTGCGATAAGTGAATGAGGGCTACCACTTCAAAGCAGATGTGGTTAAAGAAGCGAGCCCAGCAGTTGAAAAGAATGTTGCGAGTGAGAATGTTGAATGTTGGAAGCATGACTGGAAGGTGAAGAGAGATGGCAGACATGATGAGGAAGTTGAACATTTTATGTGTGCAGGAGACAAGGTGGAAGGGGGGGGGGGGAGAAAGGCAAAGGAACTGAGAGATGGGTATAAATTGTTCTACTTTGGGGTGAATAAAGAGGGAAGAAATGGTGTCGGAATTGTGGTGTGCGGCAGAATGAAGGGCAGAGTACTGGAAGTGGGTAGGAGGAAAGACAGGATCATGCGAATGAAACTGGGTCTGGGAAAAGAGCAAGTCATCGTCTTATGTGTATATGCCTGCAAGTTGGCTGTACAGCCTGTACTTTGTGTTCTATATTTTTTTTTCCAGTGAAAACAAAAATAGCAGTTCACACCCTTGAACAGAAACACACCCCACATGTTGGAAGCATGACTGGAAGGTGAAGAGAGATGGCAGACATGATGAGGAAGTTGAACATTTTATGTGTGCAGGAGACAAGGTGGAAGGGGGGGGGGGAGAAAGGCAAAGGAACTGAGAGATGGGTATAAATTGTTCTACTTTGGGGTGAATAAAGAGGGAAGAAATGGTGTCGGAATTGTGGTGTGCGGCAGAATGAAGGGCAGAGTACTGGAAGTGGGTAGGAGGAAAGACAGGATCATGCGAATGAAACTGGGTCTGGGAAAAGAGCAAGTCATCGTCTTATGTGTATATGCCTGCAAGTTGGCTGTACAGCCTGTACTTTGTGTTCTATATTTTTTTTTCCAGTGAAAACAAAAATAGCAGTTCACACCCTTGAACAGAAACACACCCCACAAATCGACAAGGCCATAATAATAGACAGATAGACAAGACAATGAAACAATGCTTAGAATATCGGAAACGATAGCCATAAAATGTGGCAAAAACTCAATCAACGTCTACAGACCTACATAATCTCCGAGTAATTGAAGCTCCATAACATAAAAATTAAGTCACAACTCTGGCCAATAGGAGATAACACCAACACTTCAAAGGCACAAACACCAAGCTGACATGACATAGCATCCACTTCTCCCCATGAGATCCAAGGACGACACACGGTTGAAACGACTCGCACCCTGTTAACCCTCTCCCCAGCCCCTTTTGCCATAAACCCTTCTCCTTTCCCAAAATAAACAATTTTATTTTCAGCCCCCTCTTTCATCTCTTCAACCCCTCCAAAGAAAGCACCCTTAAAAATAATAATATTATGTATATATTATATAAAAAACCTGGGTTTTTCAAATTAATTTTCTCACATTGCCTCAACCCCCTCCCCCACTTTTTCCAAATCCCCTTCCCTTTCAACATCCTAATAGCAGAAGTATACATATCTAAGAGAGAAGACAGTCAACAACAACATCCAAAACAAAAAAGGTATGTGAGAAATTTTCTTCCTCTATTATTCTGCATATATTTGTCACTAAAATACAAGTGTAATGCCCAAAAAAGTCTTGAGAAAAAAGCCAAAGACATTAAAAAAGGGCACTCCCAAACGAAAACAGGAAAAATAATAGTTTTTAAGAGGAGTAACATGGGAATTTTCCCAGAAATAATACCTATAAATAATAATAATTTTTATTATTGCAAATATTTTGATCAAAAACTAACTGGTCATCATCAGTGCATCAGCATAATCACAAGGTGAAGCTAGAACAAAGAATGTTAATCCTATTTACAAAGCTGTGCCAGAATGCCACCTTATGGGTGGTTACAAAATAAAATAAGATTTCAATTCAAGCCAAAATTAAGTGACTGAAATAAAAATTTAATTTAGGTAATAAATGACAAGCATTAAAAAAAGGGGGGAGGGGTTGGGGAACACACTACTGCTTGTCATTGACACTCTCCCAAATCTTAGCAATAGAGAGGAAGTCGTTCTGATATGGGCAGTGTAGAAGTGTTTCAGCACTCTTTTTAAATATCTGCTCAAACCTAATCCTGGACCAAGATAAAAGGTGAGCACTGGACCAGAGGGTATTGTAGCCAGTGTCCACTTCATGCTGAGCAAAGCCAGATTTTTCAGGTATACTGTTCTTGATATAAGATTGGTGTTCTTGAAGCATTTTTCAAAAGAACATCCTATTTGTCCAAAGTATGAGTGGAGGTACTCACACAACCTGGTAAACACTAGGGAGAAAAGGGGACTGTTTATCTTTCATGGAAGGTAACCAAGAGGAGATTTTGTTGATAGAGAAAAATGTAGGAACTAAGTTATATCTTTTACAGGATCTTAGCAATCATCTCAGAGATGCCTGCAATGTATAGAATAGGGATTCACCATATAGAGTCAAGGTTCTTAGAAATGAGCTTGTAAGTGTCCAGGATGCATTTAAACTTCCTTGAGGTGAAGTCATTCTGTAGTATGATGCCTTGGATCATGCTCAATTCTTGATTATGCTAATACACTGATGATGACTAGTTGCTTTCTGGTCAAAATATTTGAAATAATAAAAATTATGATTATTTATTCTTGTGAATACATGTATCTAATAAACTTTATTTTGTCACAGGTGCCATTAAAAACTCATTACTGTTTCATAACTTTTCAGTAAAAAAGGTTACTATCCATACATCCACCTTTTCCCTTCCAAACAAAAAACTATAGAAAATCTATTACTATCTCATATATCTGCAGCATTTCTGAAAAGGTGATGAACATCATAAAAATATAAAATTTGGCAACCATCTTCAAATCACACAAGAAATTAATGCCTTATTTGTTTTCCGAAGTACCAGCTACAACCTCTGGATTTTGCTGAGGGGACACAAAAGTACCCTGCAGCTATTAAACGGTAATGTGGGCAAATTGGAAAGTAGGGCCAACATCAGAATTCCTGATTAGCACATGTATTGGATAGCAAATCCAAATACCAAAGCAAATACAAATATAACAGACTCTTGAATAATCTGCTTCTGTACTCACAAACTATCCTAATCTTGACAGATATGGATGCATTAAACTAACTCTCCTTTAGGAAACTTCCATCCATAGACAATCTCAGACAAACAACCAATAACATGCAATCAAATCCACTAGGTACCATGATTTAGGATTGTAGGCCTTCCCTTTCCTTTATTTCTCTACTTCAACCTTACTCACTCATACAGCACCTGTGGACACATACCTGTACTAGGGTACTGTACCACTGATGATGTCAATTTAACTTTGGAAAAATACCATATGTAATAATTAAATCTATTAGCTATTACATCTTCTATGTTGTAATTTTGTAAAAGGTCAAGATGATAACACTCAATATATGAGCCTGAAAACCAGAAAGAAATAATTATAAACCATGTCCATGTATTCTCCTTTAAACAGTAACTAAGCTGCTCAGAATTTTTTGCTATATGGAATGTGGGGAGAGAACACAAGGGGCATTCAATGAAGTTAGGTTTGTTTGTAGTTAAGAAAGAAATAAAAGCTAGATTTTTCTCCCACAGAGCAGAGAGTGAGTGGAATAGTTTAAGGGAGGGTATGATAGCTGGTTTGGAAGATGTACAGCCTTCTTCAACGAGTCCTTGACTCCCTGGAAGTCTCAGATAATAATAACCAATATGACTACATTGCCACCAATTGAGTGACCATATTGTTTTGACCTGGGGGGGGGGGGTGACTAAACATGAGGAATTTTCAGTTAAGAGGGATATATGTTGAATAACAGGACTAGTAAGTATCACAAACTTAAGAGACTGCTTGGAGCAGTGCCATGGCATGCAAAACTGCAAGGAATGGATGTTGATAGTGCATAGGAAGCGGTAAAGGAGTATTTGAGAGAAGTAATATCTGTATACCTAGAGTCAGGAGGATAAATCAAGTGGAAGTTAAAGGAATGAATACCATTATCAAGCAGAAGCTACAAAAAGTGAAAAATTTGTGTGTGTGTGTGGGGGGGGAGGAATTCAGTAAGATGACTAGCAAGCACATGAGCAATATGAAGCACAGGCCAGAAGCTTAACCAGTATAAGAAAAACAAAATCAGGGTATGAGTTATTAGAAGTACAGATCAAAGATAACCCCAAAGCGTTCTATCAGTATGTTGCAAGTTAAATGAAGATTAATTTTAACGAATGCCATGACAGGGTAATATAATAATAGAATTACTAAGTGGGCACTTTGCAAGAGCAGAAATCCAGGTAGAAATATTGTAGTAATAAGAGAGGCAAGAGCTTATATGAAAATAGAGGTAAATGAACTGGAGGAACATAGGATATTACAGAACCTTTATGTGAATACAGCTATGGAATTAGTGTTACACCAGCTCGAGTTTTACGAGAAGGTGCTAGAGAAGTGGCAACACTTTTGACCACATTGTTTAATTTAAGACTTGGCTTTGTCTCCCAAGGAGATGAAAGATGAGAAAGATGCAACAAATTATTAACTGATCAGCATATCATGATTGTAGTCAAGGTATGGTATTGGAGAAGCTGGTCAAGAGCAAAATACAGAAATGGGATACTAAATTAGGAGCAACATGGTTTTGACAAATGTAAGAAAGCTAAACAGTGTGTAAAACTAGCTAAACAAAAGTCAAGGGAGGACTTTGGCAAGAATATAGAAAATAAATATCAAGAAGGTGGCAAAATATTCTGGAGGTTGTTGAAGAAGCTTAGGAATGGAGGAAAGAGTGCTGTAAAAGGAGTTAGAGATGATAAAGGTGACATGAAAACAGGAGAAAAAGATATCCTTGAAGTATGGAGTAATTACTTTGAAAAACTGCTAAATGAAACAAGCAGTGATGACAGCACAGTGATAAAAAACACTGACAGGCATGAAGTCAGGAATACATATCCATACTTGAAGTAGAAAAAGCCATCAAAGGCTTGAAATGTGGAAAGGCAGCAGGAGTAGATGATATTCGACCAGAAATGCTGAAGTATGGTGGTATAAAAGTTTTACAGTGGCTGCACTGCATAGTTCAGAAAGCCTGGATAGAGGGACGAATTCTCGATGATTGGAGTAGAGCTCTCATAGTACCCATATATAAAAAGGGAAATAAAACTGAATGTGAGAATTACAGAGGTATTTCCCTACTGAGTGTTCCTGGCAAGATCTATGCAAGTATACTTGAGAAACAGTTGAGAAGAATTGTGGAAGAAAAGCTTGGTGAAGAACAAGCTGGATTCAGGCCAAATAGAGGCTGTCAGGATCAGATCTTCACTTTACGACAAATAGTCGAGAAAGCATGGGAATATAACAAAGATCTGTATTTAAGTTTTGTCGATTTGGAAAAGGCATATGACAAGGTGCCAAGAGAGAAGCTATTCAATATGCTGCAGTTATATGGTGTCAATGGGGCATTATATCAAGCAATACTTAGTCTTTATTTGAGTTGTAAGTCATCAGTTAGAATTGAAGGAAGTACAGGAAGATGGTTTAATGTTAAATCTGGTGTGAGACAAGGATGTACATTATCCCCTCTGTTATTCATTATCTATATGGATCACATTATGAAGGAAAGTGGTAATAAACCTGATATCAAAATTGGAGATGTTAATGTCAGCTCTTTGCTTTATGCGGATGATGTTATACTTCTAAATAAATCCGCTACAAGTCTGCAAGATTCTCTGACTAAATTGAATAGCTGTTGTAATAGATATGGTATGAAGGTCAGCAATAAAAAGACAAAGACAATGAAAATAGGCAGAATCATTGAAAATGCCAACTGTGTTGTGAATGGATAACCTGTGGAACAAGTAAAACATTTCAGCTACTTAGGCACAGTTTTTACTGAAGATGGTAAATTAAATATAGAAATAGACAACAGAATCAGCAAACCTGGTATGGTGGGAAGTCAATTGAATAAATTCATATGGAATAAGAGAGAAATTAATCGCAACACTAAATTAGCTGTATACAAGACAGTGTTCAAACCAGTTTTAACTTATGGATCTGAGAGCTGGGTCAGAAGTAAAACACTTGACCAAAGACTAGAGACCGCAGATATGAGAGTCCTGAGAAAGATTAGAGGCATGAACAGATGGCGTCAATGGCAATATCATATTAAAAATGAGGACATTAGGAAAGAACTTGACATTGTCAGCATCTAGGAATGCATTAGCAGAGCTAATCTCAGGTGGTATGGTCACTTAAATAGAATGGGAGAGGAAAGATTAGCAAAACAAGTGTTCTCTGTCAGGTTGGCAGGAAAATGACCCAGAGGAAGACCAAGATATAAGTGGATTGATACGGTACAAAGTGCCTTAGACGATAGAAATTTAAGATCTGATAATGTTGGAGTTTTCACAAGTAACAGACTGATTTGGAGGAAAATTGTAGATAGGAAGTTAGTAATGATGTAATTTTTTCATGTAGTACTGCATGTACACCCCTTGAGGGTACATGGCAGGAATATGATGATGATATGCTACCTCTACTCAAGACAAAGAGCATATGTAATGCTGTTCTTCATAATACACTATATCTCATTTGGTTAATATTCTTCACCTATGTAATATCAAAAGAATACATTTTAAATAATTTTTATTTGAATACACTAATATACTTACCTGGTTTTGAAAGAGCATAAATTATATACTCTACACACACATAAACAAACACACACAAAGTGATATCAACAATATATATTTTTAATTATTTTAATATATTAATGTGCTTTACCTGGTTTAATCGAGCTTCAAAATCTTCCAAGGATGACACCATTGCCCTAGCAAACATCATATCATATTATTAAGATTTATATAAATCATGTTATGCATCCAAACTTCATCAGTGTACTGCATTTCACTCTTTGTTAATTTGAATATACAATTATTAAATACAACATATTATTAATAACTGCACATATAAAGAACAATCCATTAAGCTACTACAACCATAAAGTTTATAAATTCAGAGATATTTCTCTTAAAATTGACTGATTTAGTATGAGTTTAGAAACTTTGTTTAGAACCAAAGTTACTACACCTGGATAAAGCCTGATTTGTCTTTTTATTATGTATTATTTATTATTTTTTTGGATAAAAATATTGCATCAGAAACTTATTTCTGCATCTAGTCCTACAGAACTGTTTTTTTTAACTAAGGAAGAAGTGGACGAATTTTTCAAGTCATTAGCGAAGACAGCTAACATAAAGAAAATGGAAAAGCTGGTTCTTGTTGGAGAGCTAAACTGTGTGTGTGGGGGGGGGGAGTTGGAAATGAACCCTAGGGACAATAGAGAAATATTTTGCAAAAAATTACAGAAAAAGGAAAAACAAATAATGGTGACTGATGGCTGGATTATCTGTTAGGACATGGACTATTCCTTACTAATATTAACAAATTATTCCAGACAAATAATCACAGGAATACCTATGCAAAGATAAAAATTCTTCCTCTAGAGCAAACATAGAACAAATTACTAGATATGGCACGTGAAAATTTATGTCAGAGTAAGAGAAAATAATCAAGAAAAAAAATTTCTCTAGAGATTCTCTGAGTACAGGGGCAAATCCTGATTAAATTACATCTCAAAATGGAAAGAATATTTAACTGATGTCTTCTAATCTATCCCTCCCTTGTGAGGGAGTTTGTCCAGTGTGATATGTGTGGGATATATGCTTTCCCAAAAAAGGCTGGAGTTCGGATGGAAAACGATAGTGGTGGAAGAATGTGCAGAAAGTGTAAGGAAAGTGAGGAAGTGAAGTATGTGTCAGGTCGTGAGATTGTTGTGGTTGAAGAAAGCCAGAATGCGAGTGAAAATAGTGGCTTGATAGGGAATTGCGATGTTGTACAAGATGGCAATGAGAGCAATGATCAAAGAGAGAGAGAGAGAGAGTAAAAGCAACTATACAGAGAGAAAATGGTTTAAATGATGAAAAAAATTAGGAATTATTTGTAAGGAATGACTAGGTTACGCAGAGCAATACACAGTGCGCAGCAGCAGTTGGAGCACCTGCAAAATTCTTTCCAGTGCGCCTCGGCTAACGGAAATAAACAAGTGTTTGAAAGGAAAAATAAGCATAAGAGTGGGAGAGTTTCATTATTAAGAGGAGTGATAATGGGAGTTTAACTAAATTGTACTTATCGGGTGTGAAATTTAAGGATGTAAGTGAGAGTATTAGAGCACAAAAAACAGAGGGTGAAAGAATTGATGGTTGTGGCGGGTACGAATGAATTGAAAGGAGATAAATTTTTTATGAGAGAGGATTTGAAAGTATTGTTAAAGGTAGCAAAAGAAAAGAGTGACAGAGTTAGGATGGTGAGTCTCTTCCCGTGGTACGACAGAGAGGAGTTTAGAAGGAGAGCCATAATGACTTTATGCGCAGGTTATGCAGACAGTGTGGTGTGGAATTCGTGGACATGTGGAATGAGTTTGATGGGCAAAAGGATTTATACAAGATGGATGGCCTGCAATTGAATGGATTTGGTGTGCAGAGACTGGAAAATGTGCTGCTGAATGAAGTGAAAATGGATGTGCAGAACCAGGGAAATTAGAACTACCAAGGAGGGGAAGTGGATATGCGGACATCAGTGAGACAGTTGAGTGTAAGAATGTATATAATGTACCCGAGCCAGTACTAAGGACAACTAATTGGAATGGGATAGTTAGAATAACGCATCAAGATAGGGGTGGGACAAAGGGACCTCTGCAATTCATGTATACTAATGACAGGAGTATTAGGAACAAGAGGGAAGAATTTTTGGCCTTGGTTGGCTCTTCCTGGCCACAGGTTATTGGCATTAGTGAAACATGGCTGACGGAAGATGATATAGTCAGTGGTTATAGTGTGTATAGGAGGGACAGAGACAATAAAATGGGGGGGGGGAGTGTTATTGATGATAGCTGATGAACTGCAGCCAAGGAGAGTTAAAGTTGTATTGCAGGGTAGTGAAAAGAGCTCATTTGAGGCTATTTGGTGTGAGATTGAGACTGGCAGAACAAAATATACAGTTGGGTGCTGCTATAGACCAGGTGATGGAATAGATGGTGGAGATAGTATGCAAAAACAAATTGATGAAATGAGTGGAAGGAGGGTAATTATTATGGGTTATTTCAACTATGGTAACATTGATTGGAAGGAGGAGAGGACACATGTGAGGAAGGAAATGGATTTTATTCAATTAAGGGATAACTATCTGAGACAGCATGTAATTGAAAATACTAGGGGTTTGAGAGTGCTTGACCTGGTAATAGCATCTGAGAATTTGACTAATGAATATGACCATGTTGCCACCTACTGATGAGAGTGGTCATAAGGTCTTAACCTGGGAGGTGGCTAAAGGTGTGGAATTTTCGATTAAGACAGGGTATATGTGGAATTACCGTGCTGGCAAGTATGACAAGCTTAAGAGATTGCTTGGTTCGGTGCCGTGGCATGTAAAACTGCAAGGGCTCGATGTCGATAGAGCATGGGAAGTGGTCAAGGAGCATTTACAGGAGATTATGGCTGATTGTAGGGTCCAAATATAAAACAAGTAGGGGTTAAATGGATGAATAACACCATTAAGCTTGAGCTGCAAAAAAAGAAACAATTGTGGAGGGAATTTAAAGAGAAAGGTGACCTGCAGGCACACGAACGCTATAAAGTGCAGGCCAGAAGGGTAATGAGTGTGGTAAAAAAAGCATAAGTGGATTATGAAAGGAAACTAGCTATGCAAGCTAAAGAGAATCCCAAACAGTTCTTTCAATACGCTGCAAGCAAAAAAAAAAAAAAACTGTACACGGCAGAATGATTTTAAGGAATGCCAATGGTAAGGAGGTCACTGAATCAGTCAATATAGTGGAATTACTGAGCGAGCACTTTGCAAGAGTATATCATCCAGGTGGTGACATTGAAAGAATGAAGGAACCATTAGTTTATATGGGAATTGTGATGAATGAAGTGGAGGTGAATAGTCTATTACAGAACCTTAATGTGAATACATCTGTGGGATTGGATGGTATACCGGCACGGGTCTTACGTGAAGCGGCTAAAGAATTATCAGTGCCCTTGACCATGTTGTTTAATCTGAGTCTCGGGTCTGGTTTAGTCCCGAAGGTGTGAAAGAGGGGAAAATAGTTCCACTGCACAAAGGAGGATCCAAGACTACTGTTGCAAATTACTGACTGATCAGCATATCAGGAGTTGCTGTCAAGGTCTTGGAGAAAGTAGTCAAGGGAAAAATACAGGAATGGATTGATGAAAATGAGATACTGTACGGGGGACAGCATGGCTTTGTCAAGGGTAGATCGTGCCTCAGTAACTTGCTCAAGTTTTATAACTGAACTGGATAAAGGTAATGGGTTTACAGTGATACTGCTGGACCTGGCTAAGGCATTTGACAGGATGCCACATGGAATTCTAATCCATAAACTGCAACATATGGGAATGGATATAAGGTTGGTGAGATGGATAGGTGGGTGGTTGATGGAGAGATATCAGAGAGTAGTTTATTCAGGAGTAGAGTCCAAAAGATGGCCTGTGACTAGTGGTGTGCTGCAGGGTTCTGTTCTTGGACCACTGCTGTATAATTTGTTCATTAACGATATAGGGAAGGATCTAAGAGGTACAGTTCATTTGTTAACTGTTGATGCAAAGTTGGGTAAGGCAATAGTGAATGCAGATGTCAAAATCTTGCAGGATGATTTGGATAGATTGGAGGTCTGAGCTAAGGAGATTGGATGTCAATTTAATGTGACAAAATGTAAAGTTATGCATTTTTGGGTGAAAAGATTAGCAGCAGTATACTGCATTGGTGGAACTGTACTCCAGGAGATTGATAAGGTCAGGGACTTGGGAGTGTTGGTGGGTAGGGAGTTGAAGTTTAGGGGACACATTGCAAAAGTGGCTAAATCAGCTCATCAACTCACTTGGTTGTTGAAAAATACTTTGGCAAGCAGAGACAAGCAAGTTATTGTTCCTCTGTACCGAGCCTTGATAGTACCTCATCTCAACTACTGTGCCCAGATTTGGTCACCTAGGTTTTTTCTTGATGGGGAGGAGGTGGAAAGGATCCAGAGGCGAGTGACCAAGATGATAGCAGATCTATGGAATGAACCTTATGAGAACAGGTTGAAGATTTGTGGGTTGCAGAAATTGGTTGATAGGCAGAGAAGGGGAGATATGATTTAGACATTCAAATTGCTAAAGGGTTTCTATAGGATTAATTCAGAGGATAGTTTTGAGATCAGGACCTGTGGTGAAAGAACTAGGGGACATCTATGGAAGCTAGACAACAGTGTGGTTAGCAAGGGTGTTAGAGCTGGGTTCTTTACTTTTAGAGTGGTGAATGAGTAGAATAAGCTGCTAGTCTGTTGTGGGTGCTGTGACAGCGAGTGAGTTCAAGGTATGATAGATACTGTGAGAATGTCAAATAGTTGTGTGGACATGATGTTTAGGGCCTCCCTCGATGAGTCTAAGGACTCCCTGGAGTCGCCCGTAATAATAATAATAATAAACGTAAAAAAGTGACCACCAAAACAAAAACTGGTCTCAGCACCTTACATGGAATTCAAGCAATCTCTGCATTAATTAAATTTAATGACTCTCTAACAAATTGCATCTTAAGGGTGCTCAAAGTCTTATTATTATTATCATCAACAGAGACCTCCATGGAGTCAAGGGACTCATCGTGGGAAGTCCCACTCTCACATGCACAACTCATCATACCTTGATTTAAATGCATTCACTGTTCCTGCACTCACCACACTCTCAGGCAATGCATTCCAATTACCTACTATTCTCCATGTAAAAAATCTACTCCTCACCCCCCTTGCTCACACCCACCCTATACAGCTTCCAGGGATGGCCTCTTGTTCTCCCCATGCCCAGATACTCTATGAAAAATCTCATCCATGCTAATCTGGTAATTACTCCTTACTAATTTGTACGTCATGATCATGTCTCCTTTTCCTTCTATCCACTAGGCTCTGTAATTTGCATTCTCTCAATCTGTCTTCATATTCCACATTCCAGAGAACAGAAACCAACAGCCAATCATCTCTGAACCCTGTCCAACATCTCATCGTCCTTTAGAAAACCTGGCAACCAAAGCTATTCACAGTAATCGATATGCAGCCTGATCAAAGTCTTGTGCAATCAAAACATTCATACGTCTACAAACCAGTGTTCTCTGCATTATTCCCGTAATCTGCTGTGTTGTCCTCACAACTATAGCAAAAGGTTCATGAAATTTCAAGTTCCTATCCACCAATAATCCCCAAATCTTTCATCTAAAACAAACAAAACTGGAAAAGATCCTTAATACGGTCCAATATAACTTGCACATGAATTCTAAGTTTTTAGAAAAATGGGGCTTATCAAATGGCTTAGTAATGTTAAATAAATTTGCAGGGTAATTCCTAGCAATGCGTCCTTCTTCTGAACAACTATAATGTTTAAATTTCTTTCTTTCACCAAAATTTTGTTCCCAAAAATCAACCTTTAAACTTTCCATGGGTGTGTATACACCCACCACCCATCCATCCGTATACTGAGACTGCCAAAACAGTTAAGATAGCTAAGCGGTAAGGAAGATAACTGCTCTTAGTTCTGAATTCAAACCTTCAATTGATCAGTATATCTATATCTGATACATATATTTGATAAGTATGGGATCAGTGTGTGTGTATGTATATATATATATATATATATATACACACTGATCCCATACACAAGATGGTCTAAGGCCCTATTAGCACATTAGTGCTGGGTCCAGGTGAAAACTCAGAAGTTTATTTATTTATTTTTTAAAGAGTTGTGAGTTTTAGTTATTTGGAAATACTTCTTGCTGCAGACTGTTCCAGAGGAAGATGGAATAAAAGAGGAAGAGGATAAGCAGGTACATTTTTGCACTTGCAGAGCAAATTGGCACTTGGCAGCTGCTGCTCTTGTATTTTATATATCGATTCTGTTTAACTATGTTAAGCTTCTCCCTTTCATTAAAATTCTTCTGCTGTGAAACCTGATTATTAAAACTTTTCTAATTTAGACAATTTTCTGCCATTGATTTCAGGAGTATTCATTTTTCACTGAACTGAACAGATTTTAGTAAATTTGGATTCAGACTCTGAATTAACGATTCTTCCATCTGAACAACTTGCAATACTTTCTCAATACTAGTAACACCAACTCTATGAAAAATGCTCATTTCCATGCATCAAACCATTCTAAACTGCAAGAAAAGTGTAAGAATGTGATTCTCTTATTAGAATCACATTCATCAATCCTAAACCTATATATATAAGAATCTGTTAATTTAACACAAAACCAATGAACAGATTCTTTATTGGTCTGAAAACAAGAATGAATTTTCCCAAGGTTAAGACCCATATCATCCTTCTTAGAGAAATCATTAATTAAAATATTCTTCGACTCAGTACATCCCATTGCTTTTATTTATTTATTTATTATTTTTTTTTTGAATCTCCTGGACTTCGAACAAAATGTTTAGCATTCATTTGAAGTTTTGAATTCAAAACTAAGAGAAACTATCTTCCTTACCATTTAGCCATCTTAACTGTTTCTTCTGGTTCCCATCTGCCATACGGCCGCGGGAGGGTAGCTAAATGCTACCATTCTAGGGAGAGATGATTATGAGCAAGGTGGTTTCCCGTTGCCTTCCTTGCCGTAAGTATTTATGACTGTAACCTGTGTGTTCACGGGGCCGGTTTGCCTGCTTGCGGGATGAAAAACCCCAGATAAACTGGCAGAAAAAACCCTGCTGCCCACGCCCAAGACCGGCTAACTTGGCTATGGCTGAGGAAGATCCTTAAGCTCCTCACGTCGTGGACAGGAATCGAACCTAGGACACTCCTTCCCCAGGCATGTGGTTGCGAAGCGCAAAGCCACTAGGCTAACCGCGCGGAACTGTTTCAGCAGTCTAAAAAAAAAAAAGATTTCAACATTCTCACTTGGATGATCAGCTGTAAAAGTATAGTATGATTAAAATTTATGCTTTTAGAAAATTCTTCATTTTTTAAGTGTGAGACAGCAGTCTCCAATCAGATGTGTGCTGATTCATTATGCTATTTTTATGCACCAAAATTAATGTTTGATGAGTCAATTTATTAATTATTTATTGAATAATCTCAGCAAGATCAATTAAATCCTGTCATCAGCTGTGCAATTGTAAAAAGATATATTTAATGGTGTTTGCTCTTTTTGAAATAATTGTATACACAACATAAATCCATGTGTCTCTTAGTTGCAATGTCTGTCCTATCAACTGCGATAATAATTCTCTCCTTTGTGTTATTTCAAAGTAATATTAAATCTTTAATAATAGAATCTGGTCTTCACACATCTAAATACCAAGAAGAAAATAATTTCATAATTTCAAAATATACTATTTTACAGAAATATATACAATATGCAAAGATTAACTTAAATGACAAGTATTTCAATCTGATTAAAAGGAAGGAGGCAAGCTAGCCTCAATAGGTGCCGGTCCCAAGCCCGGATAAAGGCGAGGGTTGATGTCAGGAAGGGCATCCGGTCGTAAAACTTCAGTGCCAACTCAAACTATGATTATGAGTCTAAGAGAAAATGATATAAGGGCTAGGGCGTACCCCTTAAGCGACGCACAGCCACATCGCCCTACAGCTGTGAGAAGTGGACGAGGGCTACCACATCAAGGGCGGGTGCGGTTAAAGAAGCGAGCCCAGCAGGTGGAGAGGATGTTGCGAGTGGGAACACTGAATGTTGGAAGCATGACTGGAAAGGGAAGAGAGGTGGCAGACATGATGAGGAAGAGGAAGTTGGACATTTTATGTGTGCAGGAGACAAGGTGGAAAGGGGGAAAGGCAAAGGAACTGGGAGATGGATATAAATTGTTCTACTCTGGAGCGAATAACGAGGGAAGAAATGGTGTAGGAATTGTGGTGTGTGGCAGAATGAAGGGTGAAGTACTGGACGTGGGTAGAAGGAACGACAGGATCATGCGAATGAAATTGGGTCTTGGAGAAGAGCGGGTGGTCGTATTATGTGTATATGCCCCGCAAGTTGGTTGTACAGCAGAGGAAAAAGATGAGTTCTGGAACGTGTTAGATGAAGAAATGAGGGAATTGGAAGAAAATGAGATGGTGATTGTCGGAGGAGACTTGAACGGGCACATAGGAAGACAGAATAGAGACTGTGAAAGGGTGCATGGTGGCCACGGAGTGGGAATGATGAACCAGGAAGGAGAGAGGGTTGTGGACTTTGCAGTAGCGTTTGATCTGGCAATTGTGAACTCGTTTTTCTTCAAGAGGGAAGAACATTTGATAACATTTAGAAGTGGTAACAACAGCTCACAAATTGACTACATTTTGACTAGAAGAAAACATCTTAAGGTTGTGACAAATTGTAAGGTAATTCCAACAGATCAAGTAGCACAACAACACCGACTGCTGTGCGCAGACTTTAAATTAAGATCGAAGATAAGAACTTCTGGTTGCCATGGGATGAAGACAATTAAGTGGTTTCGCTTAAAAGAAGAGAGTGTGAGGAATCATTTTAGGGAGAGAGTGTTAGAGAGGATTTTGGATGGACTGGAAAGTGTACAAGATTGGTGGAAACATAATTCAAAAGTAATCCTGAGCTGTGCAATCGAGGTGCTTGGTGAGACATCTGGAAAGATTAGAGAGCAGAAGGAGGGTTGGTGGTGGAATAATGATGTACAAGTGGCAGTGACAGCTAAGAGGAAGGCAAAGCAGAAGTGGGATGAGTCAAGAGTGGAAGAGGACAGAGAGGTGTACAAAGAGAGAAAGCAAGAAGCCAAGAGAGTTGTGGCATAGGCGAAGGCCATGGCATATCAAGATCTGTATGATCAATTAGAAACAAAGGAAGGACAGAGAAAAATTTACCAACTAGCGAAATGTAGAAATAAAGCAGCTAAGGACATCTTACATGTGAGGCAGATCAAAGATGCTGAAGGAAGAGTATTATGGAGGGATGTGGACATAAGAAACAGATGGAAAATATACTTTGAGGGACTTCTGAATGAGGAAAATGCAAGGACTCACAGAGGAGATGGGCAGCCTTCTGAGGGGATGGTGCAGAACATCAGTAGAATGGAAGTGACGGAGGCCATGAAGAGGATGAGGAATGGAAAAGCGGTGGGCCCCGACAGAATTCCAGTGGAGGCATGGAAGGCACTGGGGGAAGAGGGAATTGACCTGCTGTGGGACCTGTTCATGAAAGTTTGCCAACAGGAAAATATACCCGAGGAATGGAGGGAGAGTACTCTTGTTCCCATCTACAAGGGTAAAGGGGATGCACAAGACTGTAAAAATTACAGAGGAATAAAGTTGATGTCCCACACAATGAAGATCCTAGAAAGGGTTCTTGATGGTAGATTGAGGGAGGAGGTGGAGATTGCAAAGGAACAATTTGGCTTCATGCCTGGTAGATCAACAACAGATGCTATCTTTGGGTTACGACAGATGATGGAAAAATATCGAGAGAAACAAAGGGAGCTACATCTGGTATTTATTGATCTGGAGAAAGCATACGATAGAGTGCCAAGGCAAGAAGTCTGGAGGTGTCTGAGGGAGAAGAAGGTGCCGGAGAAATATGTCAGGTTGGTGCAGGAAATGTACAGAAATGTGAAGACAAGTGTTCGGACCTGTTTGGGACAGACAGAAAGTTTTGAAGTAACAGTTGGCTTGCATCAAGTCTGTTTCTGTTTAATATTGTGATGGAGGTGGTAACAGAGGAGGTGAGAGAAGATGCACCTTGGACAATGTTGTATGCAGATGACATCTTGCTGTGTGTAGATACAAGAGAAGAAGCAGAAACTAAACTGGAAAGATGGAGAAAAGTACTGGAAGAGAGAGGTATGAGACTGAGCAGAAGTAAGACAGAGTATATGTGTTACGCAGTGGGCGGTGGCCAGGAGACAGACCTGGAGCTGGAAGGAAATGTCATCAGGAAGGTGAGAGACTTTAGATACTTAGGTTCGACAGTGGAAGAAGATGGAGGAGGTGAGAAGGAAGTGGGATGCAGGATACAAGCAGGTTGGAGGAACTGGAGGGAGATGGCTGGAGTGTTATGTGATAAGAGGGTGCCGATCAATCTGAAAGGCAAAATTTATAGGACAGTAGTGAGGCCAGCTATGACATATGCTATAGAAACTGTGGCCCTGAGGAAAAATAACATCAGCAGGATGGAAGTAGCAGAGATGAGAATGCTTAGGTGGATGTGCGGTGTGACCAGAAAGGATCATCTGAGAAATGACTATGTCAGGGGAACAGTGAAAGTTACGAACTTAGGAGCGAAAATACAGGAGGCAAGGTTGAGATGGTTTGGTCATGTGATGAGGAGGGAGGACGAATATGTGGGAAGAAGGGTCATGCAGATGGATGTGCAAGGAAGGCAGAAGCGTGGGCGGCCAAAGAAGAGATGGAGGGAGCTGGTAGAAGAGGACTTGAAGATGAAGAACTTGGATGTGGTGACAGCCCAAGACAGGAAGGTGTGGAGGAGACTCATAACAAACAGTGACCCCACTTAAGTGGGAGAAGCTGCAGAAGAAGAAGAAGATTTCAATCTGATTAAAAATAAATAAATAAGAAAATCCAACTGGGGTCCAATTAAGCTAGCTGTTTAAACAAAGATAATTTGAGGTATTCTAATATGCACTGATGCATTCAAACATTTATAGTTTGAATGCATCAGTGCTTTGAATAAAAGTAAGAAAACAATTCTCTTTCTTTTTAGAAGTAAAAACATTTTTATCCTGCTGAGAAGAGAAGGAAATGCTAACCATTCTCACTTTCTATAATGAACTGATTGAAGCTCACAACTTATTTATTCTACAAGAAAGACAATTATTAAAGATCAAATTTTCAATTTGAAATATACATTCTCCAGAACAGCTGTATATTCATTACTGTTCTACCATAACATATGATAATTTTAAACATTTCACTTTTTAAATCTCCTAATTTCTCTAACAGCTTTTCACTTTCCATATGAAAGACTTCATAAAATATCAAGTTCCAAAGTTCTCCCAATTCCCTAACAGTTGTTTTCCTATTTATTATCATAACATAACTTTTAAATGGCTTTTTTTTTTTTTTAATGCAAAACATTTCAAACAGAATTCTCCATTATTAAGGTCCAAGTAAGCTACTCATGTTCTTTTCACTCATGTATGCTCCAGGATGTGTGATACTTCTGGTTTCTGTTTCAAGTCATGAAACTAGAGCAAATGACTCCATTACTTTTCATCATCATGGCACTGTACCGAAAAATGGGAAATAGATACACTTTGACCAAGTTTTTCATATCATGGTTACTTACTTATAAACAAAATCTAACATAAGTTAATAAAACGGTAAATGGTTTGTTTGTTTGGGATTTACGGCCAAAGAAATAAGGCTATAGGACCAGTGTACTATGTGTATAAACTTCATACATGCTTTACTGGCTGAACTGCTTGTGTTTCATAATGAAAAGCTTGAGTTTCTAGGAGGGAAAAAATACACCCTGCCATCTCTGTATGAGACCAGATAATTCACCTTCAGCTAAAAAGTCCTTATAAATGTTTTTTGCACTTTATAAGTCTTCTTCTTCCCTTCACATATTAGGCCAAGTGGCCTGTTATGGGGCTATCCTTAGCCTTTCTAAGCCGTACCCATCCCAAGGATAAGGTGTCCTATGTCTGTAGATGAGTGTGTTCACAGGGCTGGTTTGCCTGCTTACGGGAGAAAAAACCACAGATAAACTAGGGAGAAAAACCCTGCAGTCCATGCCCAAGACCAGCTAACTTGGTTATGTCTGAGAAAGATCCCTAAGCTTCTCACGTCAGTGACGGGAATCAAACCCAGGACACTCCTTTCCCAGGCATACGGTTGCAAAGCACATAGCCACTCAGTTAACCGCACAGATTTTATAATAGTGAAATCTAAAATTATGATATGTTTCTAATAACATTGTTTATCATTCGTTTCAAAAATCACATTATATATAAAGCGATATAAGCAATAATACAGATGCTTATACTGCTGCAATTAAATGCTTTATAAAATTCATTACTGTATAAAGAAATTATAGGAATGTTTCATTCTATATTTCCTTTATTTATAAAGATTTAAATTAACAAACATTTTGAAATAAACAGCAAAGAATCCAAAACATAAACAACAGATATGCCAAAAACAAAAGCATAAATGCAGCATTTGGCAGTGTCTTTTGTTTTATGGCATTACATGTAGACATTGCAAAACAATTTGTTTACAATTTGGTTCACTGTGGACAACATTTAAGGACTGTTAAAAAAAAGTGAGTTTTTACCAATATTAGTATTTAAATAATGTATGAAAAATTTCAACTAAATGCCGAGCTAAGATTTTCCTCTGCTAGCAAAAGCAGAAACTCACTTACCATTGAATAATAATGGAAGTGACTTGATACATCAAATCAGGTGAGCACCCTCTAGTTTCCAGAATAGTAACCAAAGAGTTCACATGCAGGAATTGTTAATGCAAAAGTATCACGAACATCATACTCAATATACTAAATAAAAAAAAAAAAATTAAAAGGAAAGTAATGAAAAATAGGGAAAAATTATTACTGCTGTGAATTGACGATATGAATCCAAACAACATTTCTGTAACTCAAACAGTAATCAAGGACAAGGCAAAGTTCTTGTTTAATGAAATAAATGAAGAAGAAAAGAATCATTAGTAACACCAATCTCATTTAAATATATTATAATTTTGTGGGTGCTTGGAATCTACCCCTTCATAAAACGAGTCCTTACTGTAATTGCATTTTCCTTATGGTATAATTACATTAAACAAAAACACATAATTATAAATAGAAAATTAAAGTTTATGCAATTTTAATTAAATAAAACAGTGCACATCTATCTGTAACACACACAGATAGTCTACAATATTAATACTTGAGACAGAAAAAACTATCAAAAGCCTGTAATATGGAAAGGCAGTTGAAGAAGATAGTATTTGACCACAAATAATGAAATATGGAAGTATACAATTTTTCAGTCACACTATAATTTGTAGTGTAACTGTAGTGTAATGATAATTGATCAGAAGGGAAGTAAAACTGAATGTGAGAATTACAGAGGAATTTTTCTACTAACTGTTCCAAATAAGATTTATGCAAGCATACTTGAAAAGAGGTTAAAAAAAATGGAAGTGGAAGAGAAACTTAGCAAAGAACAAGTTAGGTTCAGGTCATATAACAAGATGGGAATTTAAGTACTGCAGATTTTGAAAAGGCATACAGCAGCAGCATGCCAACAGAGAAACTTTTTGAAATGTTGCAATTATGTGAGGTAAATGAAAATTTATACAGGTTTCCCTCACTTTACATGATTAATTGGTTCTACGAAATAATTGTGTAACACGAAATTGCATAAAGTGAGTTGAATTTAGCATGGTGAGATAGGGATAGGGTTTCTTCAGAAGGATTAAAAAAATGAAAACTTTACACCTGTGAGCAAAAGAAATTTTAATGAATGGTGAAAATGATTTTTATAAACGACAAAATTGTCATTTCACTGAGAGTGAACACTTGCTAAGCCAAATAACCATGTTCCTGAATTACACTTAGAAATTTTGCTGGAAAGTTCTCAGCAGCAACAACATCAGCTCCTGCAGCCTCACCAGTCAGCTTGAGATAATGGAATCCATGTCGCACCTTGAAACGTTCAAACCACCCAGCACTTGCAGCAAAAGATTGCATATTGGATCAGGATCTATAGCATTCAAACCATCAAACAAACTTTTCACTTTAGCCTGGATAATCAATGTGGATAACAGAACAACACGTTGATTTTCATGTTCAATCCATTGGGCCAACATCCTTTCCAATTTCTCCATAATTGGTGCCCTTATCTGTGTTATCTTAGTTGTCGACATTCTCATTGCATTTTTACAACTTTCTTTTATTTTCTCTGCTTGATTTCTTATTGTTCTTAAAGTTAATTCTGAAATTCCTGTAGCTCAGTCACTATGTAGACTGTGCACTCATTATGTTCATACCTCTTTATAACTTCTAATTTTTCCTCCAGTGTTATAGCTTTTCTCTGTTCTTGAGTCTTGGAAGTATTTTGATTACAATTACCTCTTTTTCCATAATGTTTGCATTGCAGAAGACTCCAACAATGGAGCTTACTAGTTCTACACTTCTGTGAGACTGACATGCAGCACGATGCCGCCATGTCAAAGTGTTGCACACACAAAGTCATGTGACCACGCACACAGTGACTGTGAAATAGCTACTGGTTGCGATTTTTTAAATGAGCTTTTTAAAAATCGTGTTATAGTGAAAACTCGTAAAGTGAGATCTCATATAACGAAGGATACCTGTACAAAGTAGTTCATAGTCAATATTTAAGCTACAAGTCAGCAATTAGAAATGAAGGAAGTACAGGAAAGTGGTTTGATACAAAATCAGATGTGAAAGAAGGGTGCACTCTACCTTCACTCTTATTCATCATCTACATAGCTCATGTTGCGAAAAACAGTGAAATTAAACCTGATATTAGAATCAGAGATATCAAGCTCAGCTCTTTGCTTTATGCTGCTGCTGATGATGATGATATATTACTAAACAAATCTAATACAAATCTTGAGAATTCTTTAAGTAAACTACATAGCAGCAGTAACAAATTTGGTATGAAAATCAGCAATAAAAGGACCAAAATTATGAAATAGGCAGGGTAAAGAAAGCATCAGCTGCATTTTCAACGGAGAACCTAGAAACAAGTAAAATATTTCAGTTATTTATGCACAGTTTTTAGTGAAGATGCAAATTAAATACAGAAATAGACAACAGAATAAACAAAACCAGTTTGGTGGGGAGTCATTTGAATAAATTTATACGGAATAAGAGAAAAATTAGACAAAACACCAAACCAGCAGTTTAAGAGTGTTCAAAAACCAATTTTAACTTAAAACTGGTTTGACTTATGGGTTAGACATAAAATGTTGGATCAACGATATTGGGAAGGACATTGTTAGCATTCAAGAATGTCTGAGGAGAGCTTGGCCTCACACCTTTCCTCTTCCATTCGTGGGAGAGGAAGGGCTAGCAAAACAGGCACGTGATCCCAAGATGGCTGGAAAAAGACCCAGGTGAAGACCAAGATTTATGTGGACTGATACAATCAGAAGTATCCTAAGAGACAAGTAAATTTTGTAGCGCTGGCAAGTGACAGACTAACTGATTTGGAGGAAAAGTGGTATTGATAATACATTAGTAACCATACAAATCACAAATCTGCCCAGCTATCGAATACTGTTCTCACATTTGGAGTGGGGGTCCTAAAAGCTCCCTTAAAACGCTTGACTCAATACAGAGGAGAACAATTAGACTGATAAATGATACATCTCTTACCAACTCACTCCCCCCACTTTCACATAGACATTTAGTCTCTGCAATTTGTATATTCTATAAATATTTTCACGGAAAATGCTCATCTGACACAGCATCAATAATTCCCCCCACTCTGTACAAAATCCATTGGAACACGTACAGCCACCATCCAACATCCCTTCACAGAACACCTTGAAACCCACAGAACAAGTTTCTTTTCCTCCTCCTTCATCCCTGCTACTGCTGAACTGTAGAACAGTCTTCCCCCTGATGTATTTCCCAAGGAATACAATATACAGGCTTTTAATGTCAACAAGTTTCTCCTTTCCCATCCAACTACCCATATACGGTACTAAAGTACAATAGGTTGACCAGCCAACCTCTCGTATATGGTCCCAACATAAAAAAAACAAAAAAAAAACTTAATCATACAGTGCTCTTATAGTAACCTCTACTTTCCTTGATGGCATGACAGGAAAACAATAATACTGAATATGCACTTTTTTTTTTTAATTCAAAATTAGTTCCAGCTTTTTTGGAAATTCAATGATTAAATGAGTGCCAAGTAAAGTGATTAATGTCTGTCGGCATGCCAACCTGGTTGACCGAGTGGTTAGTGTATCTGCTCTCCAGTCAAAAAGCTGTGGGTTCAAAACCTGCTATTAGCATGGATGTTTGTGATTGTCTGTGAAAATATACTATGGTGGTGTCCAGTAGATGGCATTGGTGTAGATGCTGATGGTAGTTGCAGTTCGCTGTAGTTGGTGGATTGAGTGGTGGAGACAGAGAGCTGTGGAATGGGTGTCCTCCCTCTATGAGTCTTTGGACTCCTTGGAGGTGTCACATGGTAATAATAGCAATATCTCCAATGAAACATGAGTACCTCAAGAAGAATTTGTCAAACATTTGAACATCTCATGTTTGTCAAAACTGTCAGTTTCTCATGATATATAATATAAGAAAATATGTTTCACATTATTGTTCATCAACTGGTGCATTTTGTGATTTGATGTTTTCCATTGTTTACACTCAGTTTTGACAAGCATGAGATGCTTTTAAGAGATGCATAGAACAAGATTTTTTGGATAGCAAATACTCTGCATCTTATTATATATTATTACTGCAAATCTCAATACATAATTATAACATAGTAAAATAAATAATGTATTTTTTTTTTTTTTAGATAGGAATTACTGCCCTAAACCATAGTGATGTTTTCTCCCTGGTGCAGGATGCCAGAGTGCATAGAGGATTTGAAATTGGAAGTGATCACAATTGAGTCTTGAGCAAAACAAAATTGAATTTCATATCGAAAAGAACAACATGTAAGAAAGTTTAAAGTGAATAAAAGTTGAGCAGAAATCTCAGATGTAAACCGAAGACTAAAATACACAAACATTTTTCAATAAAAAATGAAAGAGTTTGAGAACAGGAACCAAACATTAGAGTCAGCAGCGAATCCTGAAGAAAACATTGATTGATTCAGCCAGAGAGGCATGTGGTGAGGTTGTCTGTAAGGATAGAAAAATCAGAACTACATGGTGGAAGTTAAAGAGGCAGTGAAAAAAAAGAAAGCATATCAAAAGTTCCTGGGAAATAAGTCAGCTTGTGCTCTTAGTGAATACAGAGACAAATGTAAGAAAGCTAAACACTCTGTAAGACTAGCTAAACAAAAGTCATGGGAGGACTTTGGTAAGACCATAGAAAATAAATATCAAGAAAGTGGCAAGATATTCTGGAGGTTGTTGAAGAAGCTCAGAAATGGAGGAAAGAGCGCTGTAAAAGGAATGAGAGATGATAAAGGTGACATGAACACAGAAGAAAAAGATATCCTTGAAGTATGGAGTAATTACTTTGAAAAATTGCTAAATGAAACAAGCAGTGATGACAGCACAGTGATAAAAAAAAAAAACTCTGACCAGGCATGCAGTCAGGAATACATATCCATACTTGAAGTAGAAAATGTCATCAAAAGCCTGAAATGTGGAAAGGTAGCAGGAGTAGATGATATTCGACCAGAAATGGTCAAGTATGGAGGTATAAAAGTCTTACGGTGGCTACAGTGCATAGTTCAGAAGGTCTGGACAGAGGGACGAATTCCAGATGATTGCAGTAGTTCTCATAGTACCCATATATAAAAAGGAAAATAAAACTGAATGTGAGAATTACAGAGATATTTCCCTACCGAGTGTTCCTGGTAAGATTTATGCTAGTATACTTCAGAAATGGCTGAGAAGGATTGCCGACGAGAAGCTTGGTGAAGAACAAGCTGGATTCAGGCCAAATAGAGGCTGTCAGGATCAGATTTTCACTTTACGACAGATAGTTGAGAAATCATTGGAATATAACAAAGATCTGTACTTCAGTTTTGTAGATCCGGAAAAACCTCAGAATGTTTTGACAAAAGTGCAGTGTTAAATGAAGTCAGGAATATTGGAACATATGAACTCCATAAATGACCATATAAGACTACCACCATTAAAAGCTTTACATAATTCCAAGCTAAAACAGCTCCTCTTAGATGCAAATGCTGTAATTACAGCCATCACAACCAACAGTATAAAGGAAACAAATCAGATCCTATACAGCACAGCCTATATCATTACAGTGAAGCTTGGTTGCAAACCGCAAGAGCTGAGAATACAACAATCTGCACCGTGGAAAATCCGGTTGGAACGAAAAGTCAACAAACTTTGAGCTGATCTGAGCAAACTTAAAGAATTTTAAAGAAGGACAGCTGAAAAATAATAACATCAAAAACAAACTGATCAACACATAATTTGCCCAATCAAGACAATTGCTGAAGTTACCGAAGAGCTAAAACAAAGAATTATAGCAAATGCACAGAAAATTAAAAGATATGAAGCAAGAATAAACCAATGACTATTAACATGTTCGCTGCCACGCTACTCAGTCATAGTTTGTTCCCGCATGCCAAGCGCTTTCACGTCTTCAAGTCACTACGAGTAATCTCGTATCACTCCCATCTTCAAGGTTACTACGAGTAATCTCGTAGCCGGCTTATCAGATAGAATTTTGTTTCATACGCCAACTACGAGTAATCTCGTATCACTTCCATCTATATATTTCATGTGCTGATGCCAGTGTTTATTGCGTCTAGTTCAGTTTTAGTTTCTAGTCTCTAAGAACCTTCAATTTCGCCATGGCCAGTAAAAGAAAACTTACTGATATAGAAGTAGAAGCTTATGCTAATATGAGCAATGATGAATTTCATGAAATATTTGGTTTCGATTCCGAAGATGATCATACAGATGACTCTAGCGGTGACTCCGATGATGAAGAAACATTTGAAGATGAAGTTAGCAACCAGCCAAATACATCAACATCAACTTATTGGGAAAATTCAGAAGAAGAGCCCCCACAATTTGACTTTGTTGAAACTGCAGGTTTTAAAATTGACACTGGAAATTTCAGTATCAAAAAGTTAGTTGAACTTTTCTGAAGATTTTCTCACAATTTTAGTAGAACAAACCAAATTATATGCTTTACAAAATATTGAGGAAAGCCGAGCACAGTTCAAAAAAAGTCGAAGAATTTCTAACTGGAAAGCAACAGACATACCTGAAATGAAATTATTTCTTGGACTTTTACTTCATATGGGTGCTTGTAATTTACCGTCTATTGAGCATTATTGGAGTACATATCAACTTTACAATTTGCCATTTTGGTGCTCTAAAATGAGCCGAAATCAATTTCAAATTTTATTGCATCATTTGCATTTCGCAGATAATTCTCAAGCAGCTAATGATAAATTGCACAAATTAAGACCAGTCCTAGATCATTTTAATAGTGTAATGCGAAATTGCTACACACCAGACAGAAACTTATGTATTGATGAGTCAATGGTGTTGTGGCATGGTAGACTGGCATTTCGGCAATACATAAAAAATAAAAAACATAAATATGGCGTGAAATTCTATGAACTGTGAGAATCAAATGGATTGGTGATAAAAATAAAAATTTATACAGGAAAATCTGAATCCTCTTTAGCGAAAATGGGTCACGCATATGATGTTGTATTCCACTTGATGGAAGAATATTTAAACAGGGGTTAAGTATTGCATATGAACAATTTTTATAATTCTGTAGCTCTAACAGAATCGCTTACCAACAGCAAAACGTATGTGTGTAGAACGCTGAGAAATAATAGGAAAAACAATCCACCAGATGTTATTCAGAAGAAACTAAAGAAAGGGGAATTTGTCTGGCAAAGACGAGGTCCTGTTGTAGTCAGCAAATGGAAGGATAAGAGGGAAGTCCTTTCCATTTCAAATATGCACAAATTTAAATGGTTGAAGCGCAAAATCGGAATGGTAAATTTCAGTTAAAACCGAATATCGTTAGGGATTATAATTTGGGTATGTCAGGCACTGATCTTTCTGATCAAATGCTTTCATACTGTTCCACCTTACGAAAGACAATTAGATGGCCAAAGAAATTGGCAATACGCATTTTTGAGGTATACATTCAAAATGCGCATAAATTTTATAACATGATTACTGGAAATGCAATGTCTGCATTCAAATTTAGAGATCAATTTATTTCAATTTTTGTTGGAATGGATGAACTTACAGCATCAGAGAATATCAGGAGGAATCGGGATTTTCATTATTTGGAAATTTTACCACCAACAGAAACAAAGAATCAACCGACAAAGCCATGCCATGTCTGTACAAGAAACAAACGTAGATGCGAAACACGTTATTATCCTGTTTGCCAGAAAAAACCACCATTGTGCGTGGAAAATTGTTTTAAAATGTACCATTCTTAATTTGAATAAATTGTTTTTTTTATTTTACTGAGTACTTTTTTATTTCATTGATTGGTTTTTATTTTTACTGATTTTACTAGTTTTAAATTGATTTACAAATTACATGTTATACTACGGATTAACTCACACTTGGCATAGGAGGTTGGTAATCGACATATGAGTATACTCGTAGATGGATTGTGAAGCTCATATACGAACTACGAGTATACTTGTAGTTGGCATCTGAGGCACATACACA
The DNA here is from genome assembly GCF_054136105.1 of Typopeltis vanoorti. Lineage (NCBI taxonomy): Eukaryota > Metazoa > Arthropoda > Arachnida > Uropygi > Thelyphonidae > Typopeltis > Typopeltis vanoorti. Next base: position 1,998,582 of record NC_143557.1, read on the forward strand.
ATATACTATATTTTAGTTGAAATTATTTCCCTTCTACCAAGCCCCCCAGACATGCTCTCTGCTTTATTCAGAATCCAAGGGTCCAAATTAAGGTAATTATACAAAGGGATAACTTGTGTTTGGCATAGGAGGTCGGTAAATCAACATATGAGTATACTCGTAGTTGGCAGCGAATGTGTTAAATTATCTCGGGAAATTACAATGTATACTAGAATATTAATTAAAAGAAACTTTAATCAATACTTCCCATATTTCGGCAATGTCACATCGGCATCTTCATGGGAACATAAAACTATGACACGTTCATGCAGGCACTAACAATGAGGCAAAAGAGAGAAACTAACGTAGTTCCTAGAGTCCTAAAGGTGCATCCTAGCAGGCTACATTGGGTTGACTTGGCTGTTGGGCTGATGGTCTCATGATCCAACCATGTATCCAACTATAATTCAATATCAACTGTTCAGTTCAATAGTATTGAACTGAACAGTTCAATACTATTGAACTGTTCAGTTATGCCGAATAAAGTTTTTTACATTACTTACTGCCTTGTGTTATTTCTGTATCTTTGTGTCCCTGTTAGCACCTTCCGGTGGCATTTCTGGTCATGCTTTCTTATGTGAATATGGTCGAATTTGATGTTCTCTATCTCCCCTCAATGTTTGTACGTAGAATTTTGAACCACCCTGCATATATATATATATATATACACACACACACACACAAACTTATAAATCAGTTGAGAAATATTTAAAATCGGGTGGATGATAGGCCTCTTTATAGTACCCCCCCCCCCAACATCACTTTAGTCGAAAAGTGCAATTATCAGAATAAGAAACAACTATATTGTAAATGGGATCACATGAATGAATGATGTAAACCTATAGAGTTGTTTTCAGGAGGAGAAGAAAGTGATAGGATATATTTTAGCTTTTATTTATTTATCAATTTTTTTTATTTTTTGGCTACTTTTAGTGTTCTAATTATTTTATCAATTGGATTCAATGGTCTGAATTTTAAAACTCATATCCTGTCAAATATTCTTCTGTGAAATAAGTGTTGAATTAATAATATTAAAATTGAAATCAGAGTTATAGTAGGTTGAATGTCATTTCAATGACTTCTGTAATAAGTCAGTGATGCTATACTTGAATGCTGTGCAAGTGACTTGTTCAGACACTTCATAACATACGTATACTACTAACCAACCTGGCTTACCAAAGGCAGTGAAAATAATTTTTGTCCACACCTCATACACTTAATGTGAATTTAATTAAATCCAGAACATATTTTCTATAAAAGCAACATAATGAATTCTCAATATATAGTCAAAGCCACCAGGACTAAAGGAATAATCTATTATAGTGGAAGAATTGCCACAGAGAATTTCATTCAAAACAGTTCTGGAACTGCAATGCTTTGGTACAGATTTCACAGCATCATAATTATATTGAGAGGCAACCATGTTATTGTATTTTTCTTTTAACACATATTAAAAAGCAAAAACATAAACATACCTTTTTGCCCTTTCTAGATCATCATTAGCTTGTTCTAGTTCTCTAACATACTGTATTAAATCGTCTTTTCCTGTTTTTATATGCGTCAACTCTTCCTGTAAGTCAGCTATCTGATGATAATTTTCTTGCTGACTTTTTTCTAGTTTTTCCTACATAAACGTATTTCAATAATATACATAAATATTTAAAATTCTATTTCTAATTACAGTTGACTTCATAACAGTTGTTTCAGCTTAAACAAATATATTTAAACTAATGATTCATTTACACACATAAGGCAATTAAGTAAAGATCATTAAACTGACAACAAACATAAATTTCATGACTTTCAATTTGGGGCTGCATGACATGCTTTTTTTTTTTTTTTTTTTTTAATGCACATACTAATAGTCATTTTTGTCAAGAAAAAATGCTGCTAATTCGAATAGCAGGCAGCAGTACAACAATCCTACAAAAATACCTGTGTGTGTGTGGGGGGGGGGGATGAAGCTTGGCTCTAACACCTCTAATTTTGCATGATGATGATGCAGGCAACTACCCTGTTATACAATATTAACTACTAACGTTTAACGTGTAACTAAAGTTTCTGTGGGAAGCTTCCAGTAATGAGACCACATTTTAAGGTAAATAAAAAGTTTAATAATAAACAATTATAACCCTACAAATTTCATAAGTTGTGTGACACATCGTCAGGAGTATACTACACAAGGAACAATAAAAGACAAAACATTTAATTACACATATTAGATGTTTTCAGAACTTCACAACTGGTACATAAAAATAAGTAATCAAAATCAAAAAGTTAAATTCTTTACTGTATGCATGTTGGAACACTGCTAGTTATTGCTGCTGTCACGTTCTGTGGCATCATGTATGTTGTATCTTCGGTCTGTGGCAGTTAGATTTTTAATGAAAACAGACCAAACTTGGTGTAAAATTAAGCTTTAATTTTTGTTACACTGTGGGGATCCTAAACATTTGCATAGCTTCCTTGAACTTTCTTGTAAAACAATTATCAGTATAAGGCATTTTTGTTTGTTGCCACACTAATTGATGGCCTGTGGTAATTGTTTGGAATGCCAAACTCTTCTGGCTTACATAGTGCAAGCCACAACAGCAACGAATCTCATAAATGCTTGGTTTTTTCATGGGATGATGTAAAGGTTTCAGTGGATGTAAGAATCTCGAGATTTTATGCAAAGGTAAAAAAAGCCACTTTGATGTTGTACTTGCAGAGCAATGTAGCATTTTGTCACTAACATTTTTGATGTACAGTAGAATGACTGCATTCTTAAAATCTTGTCTAAGTAAAGGAGCTGCAGGAGGTGAATTAAGAATTTTGTTGATCCATGTGTTGAGGATTAAGTGCTGTGAGGACATCATGTTGGAGGTTTAATGGAATATCTTCTTCACTGGGAAAGGATTAAAACTAATTTTAATGCTTCCAATATTTCATCTCGGTCACTGAGACATCTTCAGGGATTACAAATAACTTTTGTAACAACACACTCAAATACCATATAATACTAAGTGAAACACATGGGTGACTAAAGTCCTATCTAGGTGGTGTGCCCTTAGAGTCACTTAACTTAGTCACCCATGTGTTTCACTTAGTATTGTATTTGAGTGTGTTGTTACAAACGTTATTTGTAAATCCTGAAAATGTCTCAGTGACTGAGACGAAATATTGGAAGCATTAATATTAGTTTTAATCCTTTCCCAGTCCTGAAAATATGCCATTAAACTTCCAACATGAATTTTGTTGATAATCTTAAATCATCGCACATTTGAGTGCGATGTTTTATCGAAGTACAGTTCATTTCTTTTAATCAACATGCTGGATATATTGTATACTCTTTCTCATAATGTTTTAATCGTGCTTATCTTTTGTATTGGATGATAATGTGAAGTGCCAATTAAAAATCTTCCCATTGTGGTAGGTTTTCTATATACCAAGGAACATTAATCGGTTGATGAAGATCTTATGTTTGATCCATAATTTTTCTAGCTGTGTAACTTAGAACGTAGCCACTCACTGTGATCTTCTAGATGAAAATGTAAGTTTTTGTGACTTAGCAGTTCTGGGAAGCCTCCAGTATTGAGACCACATTTTAAGGTAAATAATGAGTTTAATAACTCATAGAGTTTTAATTGTTTATTTTTATTAAGCTTGTTATTCATCTTAAAATGTGGTCTTAATACTGCAGGCTTCTCACAGAAGTTAAATATCAGAAAGGTGGCAAAATGTTCTGCAGGCTATTGAAAAAACTTAGAAATGGAGGAAAGAGTATTATTGAATAAAAGAATCGATGGTAGAATAAATGACATGAGCAATATGAATATGGCAAGGTCAGGAGGGCAGAGTGTTTGAAAACAGAGAAAGATGCGAAAGATGGTAGAAGAGCAAATAAGCATGATAAAAAAGATAGCATGAAAGATACTAACAAAAGGGAGGATATTAGAAAAGAATTGGTAAGATTGAAAAATGAATTAAGGAGAATGCAGAGTGAGATAGGACATTCATTTAGAGAAGATTCTGGAGGTGTAAGAAGGTAGGTGGCAGATGAGGCAGTGATGAATAATTGCAGTGGAATGATGGAATGTAGTATAATACTGTATGGAGTCTACATTGAAGGATATGAAAGTGGAGGAGGTGTCAAAAGTATGTCTGAGAGGAGAAACAATAGGAAGAATGACTGAGGCTGTGGAGAAGAGAAGATATGCAGAGGAGTTGACTGTGGTGGCTGGAACAAAAGACCAGTGAGGAAGAATAAATGAGGTAGCACATGATTTGCAAGTGCTGCTAAAGAGAGTGAATCGAAAGAGCATGAGAGGAAGCATTGTGTGTATTATCAAGGTATGGAAATACACAAAATTGTGTGTAATTTCTGAGGAAAGGAACAGTAATCACAAATAGCATGATAGCTAGAACGTGCAGGAAGAGAGGACTTGAGTTTGTGAATGTATGCTTTAAATTTGAAGGTGAGAGAGAGAGAGAGAGATGTTTGCTACAGATGGTCTGCATTTGAGTGAAAGTGGTAACGTGAAACTTGGTAGAGTGTTAATGAGAGGAGGAGATGGAAATGAAAACTAGATGGTGGGACCATGAGAGTAAGATAATACTCTCAATTGAACCAACAGACAAATTACTTGAATGATGGGATAAGGGATTTTGGGAAGGAAAAGGGAACACTACTGTGCTTATACTAATGCAAGGAGTATTAGGAATAAGGGTGCAGAGTTTGTGGCCTTGATACAGTTAGTCAGCACACAATTAATCAGTGTCGGTGGAACGTAGTTCCACCGACACTGATTAATTGTGTGATTAACTGATTAACTTTTCTTTTCGTTTTTCCTCTTCGCATTACTCACAGGAACTGAATGTGATGCTCTGGGCTGAAGAATTGGGGATGTCATTTCAATGTTGCTAAGTATATAGTTATGCACTTTGGCCAGAGAAGATGAAATGAGGTTTATCACACTGGAGAAACTTTGCTTCAGGAGGTAGAGTAAGCAAGGAATCCAGGCATCTTGGTGGATAGGGAACTGACGTTCAGGGGATTAGGTCTCATTTGGATTTCTATGCGCAGATTTCGTCAACTTAGGCTGTAAATAACCAAGTCTTCAGGACTCTGGAATATTAAGTATGAGGAGAGACTGTGCGAATGTCGTCTTCAGAGCTTGGCAAATAAGAGGAGGAGGGGTGATATGATTTTGATGTAGAAGATGGTGAAAGGAGCATACCAACAAATACAGAGGAATTATTGCATAGGATAATGGGTGATGCAGAAACAAGAGGTCATTCCTGGAAACCGTAGGACATGTGGGTAAAAAGGTGAAAAATAAATTTTTTGCTTGCCAGGTGGTGAATGAGTGGAATGCATTACCACAGTGGATAGTGAGTACTTCAACAATGAATGTTCAAGGCAAGGTATGATAGTATTGTAGTCTGTATCTGACTTCCTGTGATGAGCTCTGGACTATGGAGGTTTGGAAATAATGCTGATACTAATATTCATACTACAAATTTTGAGAGGAAACAGTAGCTGACCTCTTTGTTATAAGGTTGCAGACATTTTTATTTTCTTGCCATGCAGGGCAGAGACCCCCCCCCCCCCATTTTAACCCATGTCTATACCTCTGTGTCCTTGCTACTGTCCTCTCTGTACTAAGCATGTTACATGTTACAGACAAAAGACGTATAGTCTACTTTAGATTAGGATTACACCCACTGCCAACAACTCCACTCTTGTGTTTTTCTTTATAACTCTTCACACACCCATCTCTTCTTTTTCCTCCTCGCTTTTCCTTTTTAACCTTCAAACACTTGTTACTGCTGATGAAAACCAGCAACATTTAATGTAACAAAGATTAAGTGAGCTACCTTTCTTATTTATTTTTTAATGTCATTTGAGTAATTCCATATTAAACCATTCTAGATTACTCAGAAATAAAATAGCTTCTTTGATACTCTAATGAATGTTAGAGTATTCTAGCCTTAGATATATTTCTATCAGTAAAAATAATGTTAATAATCCTGGAAAAAATATTCGAATAACATATAATATTTACTGGAATAATAAGATAAATTATCTTGAATAATAATACTACTTTGCAGTAAAGTATACCAAAATGAGAGAATGTGTAATTTAATGAAAACATTCACATTTGAATTTTAAAATTCAGAAAACACTGCAAAAGCAGTTAGTTATAAATAGATTGGTCACGTTAACAGACTATCAAGAATTCACACAAGAATTTATACATTTCCTATCAAAGCCTGTCAAACACAGTTCTGTCCTTTGTACTAAGCTGAAATGCTGAAACAATGATGCAATGGGATTATTAGCTCACAATGTTTAGAAGCAACAATTGAATAATATTACTGTCAATTTTCTGATCCTTGTCAGTGACTATCTCAGGTATTCCCATGTTTGTTTTTAATCTGAACTGAGAGAAATCACTTTCACATTGTTAAGTGATGCTATAATGCTATTAAAAATTTGTTAGCTAATAAATGCAATGTTAAGAACAATTCACGTAGTATCCATGTCCATGGTCAGCACTCCAGAAATACAACTTAAGTCTACTAGACAGAAAAAAATAAAAAGTTTATTTGCTTAAGGTATTGGTCTACTTTATATAAATAGTTACAGGTGATGTTAAAAAAAAAAAAAAAAAAAAGGCAAAACAGTAATAATACAGTCATTTAAGTTTATTAAATTATATAGAAATAAAAGGTGAATTTATATAAATTATCCATGAACAATAATTTAAAAAGGAGGACAAATAATAAAATTCATGAACACAAGAAAGTAGGTAGCACTGGCTGTAGAGTGAACTTTTTACAATGCACTCAGTCACATGATCCTATCTTTGACTTCTCTTTGCAAGAGAGCATATCAATAATGGATAATGGCAGCTCATTTTTACTGCTTCATAACTGAAATGAAAATCAGAAGTGTGTCACATAGTGGAGCATAAGTGGACTAAATATAATATTACTGTGAGAGAAATGAGATTTTCTGAACTCAAAAGCAGATATTGTTTTTCATATAGAAAGAAAAATGCTTATAGGTTATCAATTGTTATGTTACAAAAATGACGATAGAACAACTGCTGGGGTGAGGGAGGCATGTCACGTTGAGTTTATAATTACTACAAAAAAACAGTCTTTTACATAGAAAGAAAAATACCGAACTTTAAAGGAGATCATATACCTGCGATCAGATAACTTGAACAGCAAATAAGATGTTTTAAGAAAAAAAAAAAAAAATGAATGCATTTAGAATGAGCCTGAAAATTCACTCGCCACTTGTCTCTGTTTACTAGCCTGTGGTGAGTGGATTTCTTGAGCCCTGCCTGTGGTAATCTGAAATACATGCAGAAGTGCAACAAAAGTTTTGTACTGATAACAATTCTGCATCAGTATGCATCACACAGTATATTACTCCAAATTATTCATGAAGGTGCCACATAATAATAGCACTAATAAAATAGCAGAATACTCTGTCTTTAAAAGAAAGTTTGGAAAATTTACTTAGTGTAGTGATATGAGCAATATCTCATTATAAATTAGTTTAGTAAGTCAGAAAAAAAAAAAATCATAATACATAAACCAAAATGACATTCTTGTTACATTTCTAGCACTGCATTTATATCTGATTTATTAACTTAGAAATGTAAAAAATCATTTTCCTACAATCTTATATCAGACTTTTTAACCTTTCTGTTTTCAGCTATAGCAGGCATGCACGCACACACACACATTTTGAAACCATAGCACATAATAATGTGCTATGGTTTCAAAAACCTTTCATGAAAAAAAAAAAAGCTTACATGCTAAATGTTTTACAAAATTAAAGAAAGTAAAAGTACTGCTGTTATACATTAGTGTGAATGGATACTTATATTGCCTTCTTCCCTATAACAGGATGCTTAAGGGCGAGCTGTATTACTGAGAGGAGGTCTCTACATAACTTTTAAAAGAATACGGAAAACCGCCCAGTGTTTCTACCCTAATGCAAAATGCGACCTTCTTTTGGTGCACCCTGTTAGGAATCTACCTGAATAATGAACGAACAAGGATTGGCTGGCAAATTGGGATTTAGCCGACCAAATTGTATTCTTATTTGCTTGTTTAAACCACAATATAAAATGATGGTACATAACAGAATTTCACGCTGGCTGAGGCATCGGTTCGGATAAACAAGGCACCCGTTATTTTCACCAAGGAACCAGAGTGAACATAAATACAAAATGTTACATTCAGGCAATGACAATCAGGGAAAAGAAGGTGTAGGTATAATACTGAACACAAAATACGAGGCTAATCTTCTTGAATGGCAAGCAATATCAAGTAGAGTGATATGGGCAAATATCAGAATGGGGAACTGGACAATGACACTTATTTGTGCCTATGGTCCCACAGAAGGTGCTACTAAGGTAGAAGTGGAGGACTTTTATGAGGCTTTAAAGAAAACAACTGACACAATGAAAAAGGAAAAGTTTGTCCTTGTTGGGTATCTAAATAGCAGAGTAGGGAATGATGGTCTGCCATACAAAAATATTATGGGAAAATTTGGAGAAAAGAGCAAAGCTAATAATAATGGCAAATACCTGTTGGATTTCTACTCAGGACATGGACTGGTTATTACTAGCATAATGTTCCAACATAAAAATGTGCACAAATTCATATGGAGAGAAGAAGCAAGAAATTAGAAATGTCTCATCGACAATGTTATTGCTAGTAGTGATGTTTTCTCTCTGGTGCAGGACACTAGAGAGTAAAGAGCATTTAAATTTGAAGTGATCACCATTTAGTCTTGATCAGGAAAAACTGAATTTCATATTGAATAGAAGAACATGTAGGAAAGTTTTAAAGCAAATAAAAGTTGAGTAGCTTTCAGATGTGAACTGTAGACCAAAATACACAAACATTATTCAAGAAAAAATGAAAAAGTTTGAGAACAGCAACCAAACCTTGGAGATTCAGTGGCAAGCCCTGAAGAAAACACTGATTGATTCAGCCAGAGAGGAATGTGGTAAGGTTGTCTGCAAGGATAGAAAAATCAGAACTGCATGGTGGACACGGGAAGTTATAGAAACAGAGAAGGAAGAATATTAAAAGTTCCTGGTAAATAAGTCAGCTTGTGCTCTTAGAGAATATACAGACAATTGTAAAAAAGCTAAACACTGTGTAAAAAACTAGCTACACAAAAGTCATGGGAAGACTTTGGTAAGAAGATAGAAAATAATTGTCAAGAAGGTGGCAAGATATTCTAGAGGTTATTGAAAAAGATCAGAAATGGAGGAAAGGTAGTATAAAAGTCTTACAGTTGCAGCACTGCATAGTTCAGAATGCCTTGACAGAAGGACGAATTCCAGATGATTCAAGTAGAGCTCTCATAGTACCCATACATAAAAAGAGAAATAAAACAATTTGAGAATTACAGAGGTATTTTCCTACTGAGTGTTCCTGGTAAGATTTATGCAAGTATACTTGAGAGATGGCTGAGAAGGATTGTGGAAGGAAAGCTTGGTGAAGAACAAGCTGGATTCAGGCGAAATAGAGGCTATCAAAATCAGATTTTAAATTTATGACAAATACATGATTAATCATGGGAATACAACAAAGTTCTGTATTTAAGTTTTGTTGATCTGGAAAAGGCATATGACAAGGTGCCAAGAGAGAAGCTATTCAAAATGCTACAGTTATATGGTGTCAATGGGTTATTATATCAAGCAACACTTAGTCTTTCATTGAGTTGCAAGTCAGCAGTTAGAATTGAAGGAAGTACAGGAGGATAGTTTAATGTTAAATATGGTGTCAAACAAGGATGTACATTATCCCCTCTGTTATTTAGGAAAATGGTATTAAACCTGATATAGAAATCAGATATGTTAATCTCAGCTCTTTACTTTATGCAGATGATGTTGTACTGAATAAATCCAGTATAAGTGTGCAAGATTCTCTGACTAAACTGAATAACTGTTGTAACAGATTTAGTATGAAGGTCAGCAATATCTGACCTTCCCTGGAAGTTACGAAAGGACACTGTGAGCAAGATGGTGAGGAGTGGTTTCTTTGCATGGAGGGTGGTTGAACTGTGGAATGCATTGCCTGATGGAGTGGTGAGAGCGAGAATGGTCAATGAGTTTAAGGTGTGGTATGATAGACTTTGTGTTTCCTAGGGGGGGGGGGGAGACGAACCCTCAATGAGTCTTGACAGACTTTATCTTTATGTTCTTAGGAAGGACCTCCCATGATGAGTCTTTTGACTCCATGGAGGCCTGAATAATAATAATAATAATAATAAGACAAAGACAATGAAAATAGGTAGAGGCATACAAAATATCAACTGCATTGTGAATGGAGAACCTATAGAACAAGTAAAACATTTCAGCTACTTAGGCATGATTTTTAGTGAAGATGGTAAATTAAATATGGAAATAGACAACAGAATCAACAAAGCTGGTATGGAAGAGGTCAACTGAATAAATTTATATGGAATAAGAAAGACATTAGCCAAGACACTAAATTAGCTGTATACAAGACAGTATTCAAGCCAATTTTAACTTATGGATCTGAGAGCTGGGTCAGAAGTAAAACACTTGACCAAAGACTAGAGACCGCAGATATGAGAGTCCTGAGAAAGATTAGGGGCATGATCAGATTGCATCAGTGGCAATATCATATTAAAAATGAAGATATTAGGAAAGAACTTGACATTGTCAGCATCCAGAATGCATTAGCAGAGCTAATCTCAGGTGGTATGCTCAATTAAACAGAATAGGAGAGGAAATATTAGCAAAACAAGTGTTCTCTGCAAGGTTGGCAGGAAAAAGATCCAGAGGAAGACCGAGAGACAGGTGGGCTAATACAGTAGAAAGTGCCTTAGAAGGTTGGAGTCTTGACAGGTAACAGATTGATTTGGAGTAAAATTATAGATATGATGTTAATAATAATGTGTTTTTCATGTAGTACTATCATATCCTGTACACCTCTTGAGTTTACATATCAGGAATTTGATGATGATGATCTTCCCTATAACATGAACATGGAGAATATCACAGGAAATGCAGTAGTGCAATGCAAAAAACCAAACAGCAACACATTACCAATGATGCAGAATGCTATTTATTATCATATTAGTCAGTTCTCAGTGATAATCCATTAAGTATCTCTATCTCTCTCTCTCTCTCTTTTTTTTTTTAAATAATGCTATTCTATAAGATAAAAAAGTAGAAATGAAACTGAATGAAAGATTAAGTAAGATAAGACGAAGTGGCCTGAAAGAGTTCCATGTCTGGTCTAAAGCAAAGTTTTCAGACTATGTAAAAAAAAATAAATAAAAATAATTTAAAAAAAAATCGTTAGCTAACCCACAGCAAATGTACTATAGGTTTATAAAAATCTTCCATGGGTGCAAGCCACATAAAAAAAAAAAAAAAAAAAAATTAATAAAAATACTTCACCTAAGATGTGACTTACCTCATAGAAACGTTTCTGCAATGGGGCATTGTTATGTAATGTTCAATTTTCTGTGGCATTTCTTCAAATAAGAAGGGGATTGATAGTATGCAGAAATTGAATGTAGAAACTGGAGCTAGGAGTATGAAATTAAATATTAAATATAAAATCGACGGTTGTAAATTAAAAATAAAATAAACAACAAAGTGAATTCAATATAATGAAGGAATGAGATCAGTTTTCTAAGAACAAAAAAGGGTGTTCACAATGAAAACTTTGGAAGATTTAGACAAAGAATTAGACACGATATGAATGTACAGGATGAGATCATAGAAGATAAATATGTTTACTTAAAGTAAAATTTAGTGTCAATAGGATAAAGACAAAGACCAAAAGAAAGAGAAATAATTCCACTTTTAAAACTGATTTCTCTTTCCAGTCATTTGATTCCATAGTCTCTTTTTTCTAATCTCCTTATTTAAGTAGATATGTTTACATTACATTACTTTCCCAAGCTAAGAAATGACCATGGTTCAATTTGTAGACTTTGTCATATTTTTTCCCTCCCAAATATTAAAGAATTTTTTAAATTCTAAACATCCTTCTATTTACAAAATCTCTGTTCTCAATTCCTTCATTATTTTTAAAACTCAGAATATTTTCTTTTATCCTCTTTAATTATGATGATCGAGTTCTATATTTAATCTCAAATTTCAGGGTCCTAGTTCCAATTTCTCCAATTTCTTTTCTGATGTGTGATGCTGAACACACAATCAAAGCAGAGTTTACTACAAAGCTAGAATACAATGTAAACAAGTGATGAGAGTTAAATATTCAGACAGTGCCAAAGCCACATGAATGAGACACCATAAATATACACAGAAAAGATATTATAAACTTGAAAGAACTAGTTTGTTGAGTATTTTCATTGCAAACTGATTATTAAGTTAATTACTATTCTAATGTCTCCAAAAAGTATGAGAAATTAAATAAGTTTTGCTGTCCTATATATAATTCTTTTATATATATATATAATATGCTAAATGTGTTACATTTTTATACACTAGTGTTACACGGTGTTGTGTCGTACATCCTGGCTTTGAGTCCGCCATTTTGTTTGTTAGATGTTGATTGATACTGATCCGAATATAAAGAAATTTATATTATCCTGCACCACTCTATATTCAGATTAGTCTATATAATATAGAGGATTCAATCATCAACTAACTTTTGATCTCACTTTTCTACACGCCGAGATTAATATTGTCATTAAGGCTTCTGCAATGTCCGATATTTTTTATGAGCGGTGCAATGAAGAAAAATCAGGCAAACAACAAATTGAATTCAATAAAATAAACATTTAATACAGGGTTATAGAACATGTACATTTAAGTATAATTTTGAAAACAAGATAATGCAAATCAGTTTAGTTCAAATACTCATAACAAATATAAAACATTAGGCATCACACATTCAGCTGTCAATTCTATATTCTTCCGAATAATTGAAAGTGGTTCACACAGTTCAATGTTACAGAATCTTACAGTAATTATTCTTAAAGTAGAATTCTCTAATTTTCTCTTAGTCAACAAACACTTAATTTATTATGAGGCAGTTATCATTTCAAGGGGGAAACACTTTAAAGCTCGAAACTTCGGCTATTTTTAGTAGAACCACAGTTAACGTTAAGATATATCAGGTGGAGCTAACTTTGGCGGGAAGAATGAAGGTATTTTATTGGAAAATGAAAGTAAAGAGAAAGAGAGGGAGAAGCATTCAGGACAACAAAGAGTAAAGTAATGGGCGGCAGTAAGGGGATTTGGGAAATGCCATAAGTAGATTAACAGAGGACTGGCAAATTAATAGGCAATTCGGAATATTTCTATGGAATTCTAAAATTATGACGAATTCCAATTGTTTTGAGGAAGAATAGTGCAAAGCTGAATTTAATGCATAGAAGATAATAAGGAATAAGTAGATTACCTAAATCGAATGCGTCATGACTTGTGAAGCTCTATGTTTAATATTTCAGTTATTATAGTGAAGATTTCTTTTGAAGTGTTACTTCAAAGTAATAGTTAACTACAGTTTTAAGTGTGCCTATAGTGAATCCAATGTGTAACCCGGTAAGAGAAGTCCTTTTTTTTATACCTCAGCATGAAGAAATATATATAATATGCTAAATGTGTTACATTTTTATACACTAGTGTTACACGTTAAAACTGCTACAGTTTTAAGTGTGCCTATAGTGAATCCAATGTGTAACCCGGTAAGAGAAGTCCTTTTTTTTATACCTCAGCATGAAGAAATATATATAATATGCTAAATGTGTTACATTTTTATACACTAGTGTTACACGGTGTTGTGTCGTACATCCTGGTTTTGAGTCCGCCATTTTGTTTGTTAGATGTTGATTGATACTGATCCGAATATAAAGAAATTTATATTATCCTGCACCACTCTATATTCAGAATAGTCTATATAATATAGAGGATTCAATCATCAACTAACTTTTGATCTCACTTTTCTACACGCTGAGGTTAATATTGTCATTAAGGCTTCTGCAATGTCCGATATTTTTTATGAGCGGTGCAATGAAGAAAAATCAGGCAAACAACAAATTGAATTCAATAAAATAAACATTTAATACAGGGTTATAGAACATGTACATTTAAGTATAATTTTGAAAACAAGATAATGCAAATCAGTTTAGTTCAAATACTCATAACAAATATAAAACATTAGGCATCACACATTCAGCTGTCAATTCTATATTCTTCCGAATAATTGAAAGTGGTTCACACAGTTCAATGTTACAGAATCTTACAGTAATTATTCTTAAAGTAGAATTCTCTAATTTTCTCTTAGTCAACAAACACTTAATTTATTATGAGGCAGTTATCATTTTAAGGGGGAAACACTTTAAAGCTCGAAACTTCGGCTATTTTTAGTAGAGCCACAGTTAACGTTAAGATATATCAGGTGGAGCTAACTCTTATTTCTTCATGCTGAGGTATAAAAAAAAGGACTTCTCTTACCGGGTTACACCCTTTTCACATTGGATTCACTATAGGCACACTTAAAACTGTAGTTAACTATTACTTTGAAGTAACACTTCAAAAGAAATCTTCACTATAATAACTGAAATATTAAACATAGAGCTTCACAAGTCATGACGCACTCGATTTAGGTAATCTACTTATTCCTTATTATCTTCTATGCATTAAATTCAGCTTTGCACTATTCTTCCTCATAACAATTGGAATTCTCATAATTTTAGAATTCCATAGAAATATTCCGAATTGCCTATTAATTTGCCGGTCCTCTGTTAATCTACTTATGGCATTTCCCAAATCCCCTTACTGCCGCCCATTACTTTATTCTTTGCTGTCCTGAATGCTTCTCCCTCTCTTTCTCTTTACTTTCATTTTCCAATAAAATACCTTCATTCTTCCTGCCAAAATCTGGTTCTAGCCAGCTCATATCAACTCCTTCTCCCTTCGAATACCATAGCTCACACTCCACGCACGCACTATCTAAAATTAACTCCGTTTCCTTGACAACAGTCAATCAAATTCAATCAGAAGAATTACATAAAATTACACCTTACATACAGAAAAGAAATAAAAGGATATTTTACAATTCATATAATATACATTTAAATATGATGAACACAAATCCTTACTATATATATATATATACACACACACACACACACACACACATAGCTTCTTATAATATTAATACAGGAATAAATAAACTCAAAGTAATTATATGAATATTAATTTACAAGCAAGAGATTAACATCAAATAATATTTACAAGTCTTGCTTAAGTTATGGGAGATTATGTTAAATGTGAATGAAGAGTTATAATTCCAAAATATCTTCATTCACAATTTAACAACGGTGATCAGCATTCATTTCAGAAATTATGAATGAAATTATAAATTAGAAAAAATGAAAAACAAAAAATGAATTTTATACACTAGAATGCAACAAGAACCATTCCAGCATCATATCACAGTACCACACCAGCACTGCCAAAGTATTATTATTATTAGACTTCCAGGGTGTTAAGGACTCAAGGGAGGCCATATCACCCACACCAGATGCCATACCCTCTCTTAAACTCATTCACACCAGATGTACTCACCACTTCAACAAGCACACTGTTCCACTCACTCACAGTCCTATCAGAGAAAAATCAAGCTTTCATTCCTTTGTGAATAGCACACAAACTTAACTTCTTCAATGGATGATCCCTTGTTCTCCCCACACCTTTCACATTTAATGAAAAATTTTATCAAGTGATATAAATAATTGTTTCTGAGAAACAATTATTTATAAATTCTTTCTGAGAAAAATTGGGAGTGAATAAATGGCATCAATGGGAGAATCATGTCATTAATGAAGATATTAGAAAGGAACTTGACATCTTTCTTTATAACTGTATTATTTAAGAAAATTAATATTACATTATTTTTGTAGCAAGGCTTATACGGTGGTCATACATAACTGGTAATTAACTTAAGGAATTTACAAAGCATAAAAACGGATATTAATTAAAGGAAACTTTAATTAATACCTTCAATATTTTGAAATCCTGATATTCACTGTCCTGCCTGTTTGGCCAAAGTATACTAGGTCCCCTGCAGCTGTAAATTATCTTACTTTGGCCAAACAGGCAGGACAGCGAATATCAGGATTTTAGAACACAAAGACTACATCCGGTTTCACCAGTACAGTCACTCTGGGCTTGTAGACCATGCCATAGATACCCGCCATAGAATTCATTGGAAGAAAACTAAAATAATACACTGCAGCAAGTTCAAGTACGAAAGATTATTCATGGAATCATCAGCAGCTCTAAAAAAACATTCCAAACCTCAACAAATTTGGGTGCATGAGACTACACCAAATTTGGGAAAATTACATCATGAGAACTTCAGCCCAATGACCAAGAATACCGAATTAACCCACTAGGGGGCACCATTAGGACTTTAGGAACAATATTAGTTTCTTGTCTTCTTCCTCATTTGCTTTTGTTAGTGCCTGCGTGCACATACCATATTTGTATGTTCCTGAAGATGGCATTATTGAAAATACTGAAGATATTCATTAAAGTTTCCTTTAATTAATATCCGTTTTATGCGTTGTACATTCCTTAAGTTAATTACCAGTTAAACATTACATTATGAACTTGACACCATTAGCACCCAAGAATGTTCAAGTAGAAATACTCTAAGATGGCAGTTGCTGCATCAGTCCAGACTGATGCAGCAAATAGTGCTTTAGAAGAACAAAACATACGATCTGATAACATCACAGACTTAACAAATAAGAGATTAATTTGGAATGCTACTTTTTAATAAGAATCTAGTGATAACACATAATCATGTTATGCTATGATAGGATCTGTAAACTCTATGTAACAACATATCAGGAAACGATATTTTTAATATTAGTAAGTTAAGATTTTCAGCCTATTTTTAAGTTTTATTCCATTATGGCATTCATGAAAGGGTTGAGGAAAGGAATTCTGCTCCTTCAATAAATATCTTACCATGAAGAAATGGCTAAGAAGTATTTGACCATTACATTTAGGGGAAAAAGTCAAACTATATATATATATATATATATATATATTTGTTTGTTATAAAAAACTGTCACTTATCCACAATTTCAAAGCAATGATGGAACTGCCCAGCATACTAAAATATACAAGATGATACCAGAAAAAGAGAAAAGAAGAGAGATGGTGGTTCTTGTAGGAACTAGTAATTTAAGTAGCAACAAATATAGTAATAGAGAATATGAAAGGTCTGTTGAAAGAAGTGAGAAAGAAATGTAAGAGAGTAAAAATTGTAGGTTTGCTACCCAGATATGACAGTACCTAGATAAGAAAGAGAGCAATGATAACAAATGATTCCATGCTCAGGCTGTGTAGAAGAAATAGATGTGAGTTTTTAGATGTGTGGAGTGTGTTTGATGGCAGAAAAGACTTGTATAAGAGGGCCTAAATTGAATTAATATGGCATCAGGAGCCTGGAAAAATTACTTATTGGTATGAGACCTAATAGCAGAATCAAGGAAACTAGATCATCAAGGGCAGAATGGGGAAAAATATGTGAAAGTTCAATTATGGTATGCAAATGTGATAAAAATATGAATGGCTTCAAACATGGTTATGTACCTGGCAAAGGAGAATATACGCTTTGATTTGGACCTTTTGGGTTTGTCTGGGGAGGGAAAAGAGAAAGTTCTATAACAAGGCCAAATAGATTACATATCTAATCTATGTTCTCCCCAGAACCTTTTGAATGGGCAAACCACCTGGCTGGATTTACTGAGCACCCGGCTAATTAATGTTGTGAATTGACATGGCTAAATAATAAGCAAGAATGGAAAAATAATTTAAGACATTTTTTAATTAACACATTCACTGCCACGCTACTCAGTCATAGTTTGTTCCCGCACGCTAAGCGCTTTTCGCGTCTTCAAGGTCACTACGAGTAATCTCGTAGCCGGCTTATCAGACAGAATTTTGTTTCATACGCCAACTACGAGTAATCTCGTATCACTCCCATCTTCAAGGTCACTACGAGTAATCTCGTATCCGGCTCATCAGATCGAATTTTGTTTCATACGCCAACTACGAATAATCTCGTATCACTTCCATCTATATATTACATGTGATGACGCCAGTGTTTATTGCGTCTAGTTCAGTTTTAGTTTCTAGTCTCTAAGAACCTTCAATTTCGCCATGGCCAGTAAAAGAAAACTTACTGATATAGAAGTAGAAGCTTATGCTAATATGAGCGATGATGAATTTCATGAAATATTTGGTTTCGATTCTGAAGATGATCCTACAGATGACTCTAGCGGTGACTCCGATGATGAAGAAACTTTTGAAGATGAAGTTAGCAACCAGCCAAATACATCAACATCAACTTATTGGGAAAATTCAGAAGAAGAGCCCCACAATTTGACTTTGTTGAAACTGCAGGTTTTAAAATTGACACTGGAAATTTCAGTATCAAAAGGTTAGTTGAACTTTTCTGAAGATTTTCTCACAATTTTAGTAGAACAAACCAATTTATATGCTTTACAAAATATTGAGGAAAGCCGAGTTTAAAATTGATTTACAAATTATGATGTTATACTATGGATTAACTCGCGCTTGGCATACGAGGTTGGTAATCGACAAACGAGTATACTCGTAGTTGGCATATGAGGCATATACACAATATACTATATTTTAGTTGAAATTATTTCTCTTCTACCAAGCCCCCCAGACATGCTCTCCGCTTTATTCAGAATCCAAGGGTCCAAATTAAAGTAATTATACTAAGGGATAACTCGTGTTTGGCATAGGAGGTCGGTAAATCGACATATGAGTATACTCGTAGTTGGCTTGTGAAGCTCATATACGAACTACAAGTATACTCTTAGTTGGCAGCGAACGTGTTAATAGTGAGAGAAATAGAACTGGAGTCTCTCGATACTCGTGAGACCAGCCCAATTTCTTGCATTGCAAGCCAATCTTGAGAGCTTCAGATATTCGCTTTGATGCACACCCATCCGTACACGGAAGAAGACAAAAATTGGGATCTTGAACACAACAGTATCGGTTACAAAGAAGATCTTTTATGAAAGAGACATAATTTTGATGTTTGAAAGAAATAAATTGGGAAAATTGAGCAAATTCAAATCGAAGGCAAAAATCTATATTTATTTTTCTTAATAATGGTTTTTGCCTGAAGAGCATGACTCAAGTATTTAATATTTTATGTTGTAAAAGAAAATAGGCCTGTGCATCAAATATAGTTGTGATCTCGGGGAATTCTCGAAACTCTCGAGGACTATGACGTCAGTCTCAAGTGATACCAATTCCCATTCCTAGTAATTAATACTTATAAATAGTAAAATAGTAAAAGACTGCTAAATGAAACAAGCAGTGATGACAGCACAGTGGTAAAAAACACTGACCAGGCATGAAGTCAGGAATACATATCCATACTTGAAGTAGAAAAAGCCATCAAAGGCTTGAAATGTGGAAAGGCAGCAGGAGTAGATGATATTCGACCAGAAATGCTGAAGTATGGTGGTATAAAAGTTTTACAGTGGCTGCACTGCATAGTTCAGAAAGCCTGGACAGAGGGACGAATTCTCGATGATTGGAGTAGAGCTCTCATAGTACCCATATATAAAAAGGGAAATAAAACTGAATGTGAGAATTACAGAGGTATTTCCCTACTGAGTGTTCCTGGCAAGATCTATGCATGTATACTTGAGAAACGGTTGAGAACAATTGTGGAAGAAAAGCTTGGTGAAGAACAAGCTGGATTCAGGCCAAATAGAGGCTGTCAGGATCAGATCTTCACTTTACGACAAATAGTCGAGAAAGCATGGGAATATAACAAAGATCTGTATTTAAGTTTTGTCGATTTGGAAAAGGCATATGACAAGGTGCCAAGAGAGAAGCTATTCAATACGCTGCAGTTATATGGTGTCAATGGGGCATTATATCAAGCAATACTTAGTCTTTATTTGAATTGTAAGTCAGCAGTTAGAATTGAAGGAAGTACAGGAAGAAGGTTTAATGTTAAATCTGGTGTGAGACAAGGATGTACATTATCCTCTCTTATTCATTATCTATATGGATCACATTATGAAGGAAAGTGGTATTAAACATGATATCAAAATTGGAGATGTTAATGTCAGCTCTTTGCTTTATGCGGATGATGTTATACTTCTAAGTAAATCCGCTACAAGTCTGCAAGATTCTCTGACTAAATTGAACAGCTGTTGTAATATATATGGTATGAAGGTCAGCAATAAAAAGACAAAGACAATGAAAATAGGCAGAATCATTGAAAATGTCAACTGTGTTGTGAATGGAGAACCTGTGGAACAAGTAAAACATTTCAGCTATTTAGGCACGATTTTTACTGAAGATGGTATATTAAATATAGAAATAGACAACAGAATCAGCAAAGCTGGTATGGTGGGAAGTCAATTGAATAAATTCATATGGAATAAGAGAGAAATTAGTCGGAACACTAAATTAGCTGTATACAAGACAGTGTTCAAACCAGTTTTAACTTATGGATCAGAAGTAAAACACTTGACCAAAGACTAGAGACCACAGATATGAGAGTCCTGAGAAAGATTATAGGCGTGAACAGATGGCATCAATGGCAGTATCATATTAAAAACGAGGATATTAGGAAAGAACTTGACATTGTCAGCATCCAGGAATGCGTTAGCAGAGCTAATCTCGGGTGGTATGGTCACTTAAACAGAATGGGCGAAAAAAGATTAGCAAAACAAGTGTTCTCTGCCAGGTTGGCAGCAAAACGACCCAGAGGAAGACCAAGATATAGGTGGATTGATACGGTACAAAGTGCTTTAGACGATAGAAATATAATATCTGATAATGTTGGAGTGTTGACAAGTAACAGACTGATTTGGAGGAAAATTGTAGATAGGAAATTAATAATGATGTAATTTTTTTCATGTAGTACTATCATATCCTGTACACCCCTTGAGGGTACATGGCAGGAATTTGATGATGATGATGATGATGATGAATAGTAAAATTGCGACATAACGTGTTATGTGTCTCGGGTATTACTGTCAGTGCACAATTCAGTGATTTGTTCTGATTAATTTAATAACAATGATATATTGTATTTATTAAATTACCCGATGAGTAAAAAGTCAAGTCAGAAAACCACTCTTAAGTTATTTTAAGAAAGATGAAACCAATAAGCATAGTAACGAAGACACCAAACCAACAACAGAATCATCGATTTCTGCAGAATCTCTTTGAAATGTAAAACATGTGTCTAAACACTGCTTATCGGGTATTAACAGTGAGTGATTTAAAAAATTCCATTGGTTAGTGGTGAAAGATAATGGAATGATGTGTTCCACATGTATGAAATGCGGAAAGAGACGACCCTACAAACAAGGAAGTGACTTGGGTTACTTGCACAAGACTTCGAAAAGAAAGCTTGGTTGACCATGAACAAAGCATGTTACACACTGATTCTTGTTCAGATATAATTGAAAAACATATACTAGAAGAAACTAGAATAGGGCAAATTGAAAAATCAATTTCAATTTTGAATAACTTGCAGAGAGAGAGATGCTTTTCTGGGAGCTTTAAGATCTATGTATTGGTTAGAGAAAAATAAGTTACCACATACTTTATTATTTGAAAAATTGCTTGAGCATTGCAAGACTATGGGCTGTTCCTACTTAGAACATCTTAACGTTCGTAAAAATGCATATTATACCTCAGAAAGAATAATGCAAGAGTTGATTGATATTTTAGCATCAGAAATTAGATCTGAAATACTGAAAAATATATATTCTGCAGATTATTTCAGTGCTTTATGTGATGAAACTACAGACATCTCAGTTTTAAAACAGCTATGCACATTGTGCACATTAACCACCTTACCGGCCATTAAAGATCACATACGCACCCTCAAAAGCTTCGTATCCATCATAAATTTCAATGTAATATCAATGGTATTACAATTTTAATATGCACTTCTCATCCATGGAAATGTGGACGTATATATATGTCCTGGCCGTAGCGTGGTTAAATATGTTTGTCAACTTAGAAAAGAGATCAGGGTTAGTTTTGTATCAACGTGCAATGTCATTGATGGCAAAGCTGAGACTATAACTAACAAATTGCAACCCTTGACAGTCTAGGCTTAAAAACTTGTAATCTGGTGGGCCTAGGATCTGATGGAGACAGCTTTCATGATTGGAAAGCAAAAAAGGAGTTGCAAAACTGCTCAAGGATAAAGCAGATGGACTCATGGTCAGCTATCATTGTGTAAACCACCGATTGGGTCTTGCTTGTGTCCAAGCAGCTGCTGAAGTGCCTTATTTAGTCATGTTTAATGATATCTTAAGGCAATTGTTTTTCTTCTTCCAAAATTCCTCAGTCAGGATGGCTGGTTGAACCCATATTCAAAATATACTGAACAGTCCTCAGATTAAACTTAAAATGGCTAGTGACACTAGATGGCTGTCTCATGATTCTGCAATACAGTCTCTAAGAGAATGCATGGTGAGTGTTATAGCTGCATTGGAAAGAAAGGCCACCAAACCAAATGATATCACAGCTGAAGGTTTAAGTAAATATATCAGAACATACAATTTCCTAGCTTCACTAATGATGCTTACAGATGTGTTACTGCATTTATCTAACTTGTCTAGATCATGGCAAAGGCAAGATGTTGACTTAACTGAAATAGAGCCAGTCTTAAAAGCCAGAAAACTATCCATCATGGAATTGAAAGACACTCCTGGCAGTCATTTTCAAAATCTTCATCAGCATCATGTGAATGGTCAAACCTTCACATTGATTATTCAGATTCTAATGGTATTACGTTTAAGACTAAAATATATGATAAATACATAGGCACAGTTATTAAACACCTAGAAGCAAGATTTCCAGATATACCAATCATTTCCTGCTTTTGAACACTTTTCAATGCAGAAAGTCATGATCAACATGAGGCTTCTGAGATTCTTTTTGATTATTATTCTAGAAATAGAAGTCCTGCAGTTTAAACTATGAAAGTACTAAACTAGAATGGGCAGTTGCATCAAAAATTATTAATGGACAGTCATACAAAAATCTAGATCCAAGACAAATACTGCTGAAATTAGCAATAACATCTGAGCTCAAAGAGTCTTTTCCAAATTTAGTAAAACTAGCTGCTGTTGGACTGCCCATACCTGTGAGCACAGCTGAATATAAAAGGGATTTCTCTGTATTAAAAAGGATAAAAATCTGTATCAATGTCTTCAAGTTTACCATTGTTGAAAAGGATACTTCACACATGTATGTAGTGGAAAACTGCAAAAGAATTTTTAACGTTTTATCTATGTTTGGATGCATTTTTGAAACGCGAATCCAAAAGTTGTCTAAATCACCCTCTTTACACATCATTAACAGACTTCAATCATTTTTTATTTCAGCTAATTCTTCTTCTTCAATAAGTGAAAAGTTAATCGTTACAGTTGAAAAAAAATGGATTTCTGATCCAATCATAGCCTTGTATTTCAATATTTTGGAAGTAATGATGAATTTTCTCTCCAAGCGTTGTAAAATGGTCAATAATTAGCGAGCTGATATCACATTTTAGTTCACAGACTGTATTTTGGAAAACATTTCAAAATTTCCTTCTTTCACTTTCCTTTTCCAAATTTCTATCTTGTCTCTCATAGCACAAATTTTATCCACCGCTGTTAAGATATTTTCTCCTTTTCCTTGCATACTGGTGTTTATTTTATTCAAGTGTTCAAATATGTCAGTAAGATATGCCAATTTTGTGCACCATAATTTGTTTAGATTGCAGAATTCATTTTGTTGATTTTACTCAAAAAGTTTAAGCATCATTTCCCTCAATTCATATACACGACAAAGCATTCAACTCTTGACAGCCAACGAACTTCTGAGTGTAGTATAAGTTTTTTAAATTTGGCCCATATCTTCACAAATTTAAGCAAATAATCTTGATTTAAGAGGTCTACTTTTAATGTAATTGACCATTTGAACAACTTTGTCCATAACCTTATTAAATTTATTAACAGTGGTTTGCGCAACAATGAGTAATTATAATATTTTCATTCTCTTTCTTTGCTAAAGCTGTAAAACCTTTTGTTGAACCAACCATTAAAGGAGCGCCATCTGTGCATATTCCTACACAATTTAACCATAGCAAATTATTTTCCTTCATGAAGCAATCTACTGTTTTAAATATATCTTCACCTCTAGTTTTCATTGGAAGTTCTAGACAACACAAGAATTGCTCAATATTCTGTTAGTATGAATGAAATGTATAAAAACAAGTAATTGCATTAACCTACTGACATCTCTTGATTCATCTAACTGCAATGTAAAAATCATATTATTGTCTTGAAAAACATATTTTATTTGCAGTTTAATGTCAGCAGACATGTCTTGAATACGTCTTCCAATCGTGTAATTGGCCAAAGGGATTTTATTAACTTCTATCTCAAATTCGGGCCCAAACATTCGCTATTCGAATCATGCTGTGCTATTTGAACAATAGCACAGCAAGATTCCTTTATAGTGGTTTTGGCAATAGTGTGTGGCTCTTTGTTTTTGGCAATTATTTGAGCAACCAAGTAGCTTGCCTTTTGAGCTTTCTCTGATGTCTTCATTCTCTTGGCGAACGACTGCTTTTTTATAGATTTTGAAAGTTCAATAAAGTATTCTACTGGCTTTTCTGACAAATGACTGTGTTTTGAGGTAAAATGGTAATTTGTTTGGTACCATACTTTCATTTGCAAGTTTCACCCCACAAACTAAACGCTGGGGACAAGGATGGTTTTTATTACTAGAAAATGTGAATCCCAATTTCATATAATCTTTAATGTATAAACGAGGCGTGGAAAACTTTCCTTTACACTTCTTCTGTATTAATGCAGACCGTTCAACAGTTGATTCTTGCGTAGTTTCCTCTATAGTCGATACATTTTGTTCATCATAAATGTCACCTTCAGCTTTTCTTTTATTAATTAGAAACTTATCCATTTTACGGGTAATTCAACACCAATTTGATAAAGAAAACTGTGCGAATTTATTGCAAAGCTTTAACAGTAACTAAACATAAAATAAAAGCACCAGCTCTTCATTTATTCACGTTGCAGTTAGAATAAACATCAATAATAACATTGGTATGAATAAGTGGGGCGCTTTATTTTTATTGGTCGAATGATAATAAAACCGAGCTACTACTAGGTGATAAAACCAAAGGGATGAATTCGGCTGCATTTATTCTCCATTATTTATCGAAATATATTGATATGAAATATTCTTCAAGGTTAAAAATAATTAAAAGATAGTTTGCATATATAATTTTGAAAGTGAAATTTAAATTCTAGAACATAAAACATCTTGCAATTACATTCAATTTAAAGTAAAGTATTTTTGGGACTCCTTAGTGTGGCTCTGCACAATTTAGCTTCTGTTTACATGTACTGTCACTCATACTTGAATGAACTATAGAAAACCCCAACAAAAATGAAACTCATGGTGATGGTTGCATGCATGTCGGTATAGACTCAAGGAGGGGGTTCAGAGCAGTTGACCAAATATCTTCTTTAATGGCGCTAACTAAAAGTCGTACGATACTTTGCGAAATGGATTCCGCTGTGGAAATTTTCAGCGATTATTCTGTTTAACGCTTTATGTTCGCGCGACACACCTTCACACTGCAGCCGACACACAGTTTGGAAAACATTGATTGGGTAGAAGAGAAATCTAATGATAAGAATGAAGAGGATTTTCTTGAATTGTTGCAAGACAACTTTCTCAAGCAGCATGTGAAAGAAGAAACTAAAGGCAAAGAACGTTAACTAGATTTTTAACTCAGATGTGCATGTTTTGGCCAGTCTGATTTTTTTTTTTTTTTTTTTTTTTTTTAAATGATAAAAGCCAAGTTAAATAGGAAGAAAACCTTGCCATCTCCATATGAGACCAGGTAAGCTACCATCATTTGAAAAGCTCTTATAAAGATTCCTGACATCTTAGAAAACATTTGCACTTCATTCCAACCAAAGGGCCAATGTGGTATTATTCTAGCAACAGTGTTACACCTGATATCTTGAGAATATAATATCCTCAGTTATCATGGTGCAACATGAAAAATAAATAACATAAATAAAAACCCCTGCATAAAAAGGATAATTTAATTAATAAAATATTCTTGCATCCAGTATAAATTGAGTAAAATGTAAAGGTCTATTGTTTAGTTAAGATAACAAAAGAAAAGAATGTATTAAGATGTATTATGACTAAACAAGGAATTTGTATTAAATAAGTAGCTAACTAAGAATTAATATAGTAATGCGATTAAGAATGAAAGAGTTAAGTGCATAAGTAGAAAAGAATGAGTCATGAAATACGCTATGTGTGAGGCTACAGATTAAGCATTAAGTAGAATTCTGAGAAAAGGTTTAAAAGGGGGTTAAGATAGAGGCTAACAAGAGAAATAACGGAATATCGCTTAGGGCCTATACCCGGATAGAAACTTCGTTACGAGTTGCCGATCAAAATGACGTATGGCGGCAAAATGCTACCCAATTGGTAGACAGATGGAAAACAAGTAGGAGGCGGGAAAAAGAAGTAAGAAAGGGCACCGTTAGGGGAGCAGCTATAAAAGGGTTGGTAACCCCCCACCCCTCAGGGCTTTTGAGAAGAGTAGGCTCTTAGGGTTTTGGAGAAGACATTTAGATAGTCAAGGAGGCTTGAGGCCTTTTTGCCTTTTGCCAGAGGAGAAGAAACGTTTGGATAGTCGCGGTGGTTTTAGTTTGGTTTTCTAGTGGATTTCACGGCATTCCTGAGTGGAGAGATATGGCTTACATCCTCATGCCACAGCAAGGAATCGAAGGTGAGCGGGAAAGCTATTCCCGTATTCCTATATAGAAAGCGAAATACACCATAGAGTCATAGGAAGCTGTGAAAATATCGATGTCCTCGTTTCGGATAGTACAACCGACGGTGCAGATGTTTATATAGCCCTGAATTGCAAGAAGTTATGCAAGCAAGTTCGTTCAGTAGAAGGTAAAGAAAGGTATTGTGAATTTTGTCTTATGTTAACTAGAAGTTGTTTGTGATAGGTACCATTGTCATAATACGGAACTGTTAAAGTGATTAGGGAGAAATTATAATAGGACTTTAGAATTGATAGAGAGTGTTAAAAGTAAGCTAGCTAGTGTTGATAATTTGTGAATAATTAATTGTCCTAAGAATCTTGAGTGCCTACTATATTGTAAAAGGAAAGTTATAACATAGTTGTGTGTTAATGAAGTAAATGGTTTTGTTAATATTGAGTTTGATTAGTGTGAATTGAGTAATCAAGTAGCCTGAGGAATTTGAATGCCTAGTGTGATGTGTAGAGAATCGGAATTGTCATAAGTATGTGCTAGAGTAGTTAATGCTTTTGTTAGTGTACTTGAAGTTGAATAATCTAATAGTGTGTGGTAATCTAATTTGTCCATGTTTCATGTTTTGTATGAAATTTTGTGGCGGCACGATCGTAGTAACTTTTGTCGAATCATAGCCCAACTACTTGTATTAAGCTAATTTTAGTGTGTAAGTAATTTAGTTGAGTATTTTGATGTGTACCATGTTTAGAGAAATAATAAACCTTTTGTTTAATGATAAAAAAAAAAAGTTGTCTGATATTGCTAATCCAATGCACCGCTTAGAAACATTTGAGCCTAATCACGCGGGGAATTAATGTTAAGAAACGGGAAGTTTAAGGAATTAATGTTGAGTAACAAGAAATAGTGTCACGACTGCAATAGTTACACTTTCAGATATATGAGTTCCTTTTCTCTGTTTATGTATAAAATATCTTAAACCAAATATCCCAAAGGGCACAGTTAAAATACAAATACTAGGGATACTACGGGGAACAATAACTTAGATATTAGTAGAAATTTTGGTGATGTCTTGAAAGTAGAAGTTAGAAGAATATAGACGAAGGCAATTTGTAAGACAAACAAAATCGTAAGATAGAATGGGACATAACAACAGTGCTGCAGAGATAGAGAAGAATTTAACAGAGGAAGCCAGTCACAACGAGTTTCTCCGAATCTTTCAATGCCTTGTACCGAAAGGTGGGTAAGGGTGCTTAGGAGGTCTGCCATGAATGGAGAAAACACACTGGTTTCCTTAAATTAAGGAAACCAGTATATTTCCATCCATCATTAAAGAGAAAAATAACTCGAAAGGGAGGGGATCTGAAAGTTAGGTACATTATGTAAAAAGTGATGCTGAATACACAAATGATTGGTGAAGTCAGCAGTATATAGAAATACACCATGGCACAAAAGCAAATATTTTAGAGTGGTTTTTCATTTCATGTCTGGAATGACAACAAGACATTTTTGGATAGCAACATTCTTGAATATGGCTGCAAAATATCTTCTTCTTTTTTTTTTTTTTTTTTTTTAAATATCTGATCCACACATGAAAGGCCATATGACCTATAGAAAGGAGAAATCTGTTCACATTTTGTTTGAATGGCTGAGGATTGTATTCTTTGAGGAAGGCAGAGTGGAGGAGACTGTTCCAAAGAAGAGAAGTACACGTGAAAGAGGAGGCAGTGAAGTTAGTTCAGTGAGTTCCAAGATATAAAAGATTGTTGGTTAGCAGTGGCTCTTGTTTTAATGATTTCAGAGAGTGGGAAAATAATAGTAGTCAATTCAGCAGAGCACTGTCCTTTCCTATAGTATTACACAGTGATCAGCATTCATTTTAGACAAATTATAGACTTTACAACTGTGTTAGAAATAATTATTTAAATTTCTCAATGTTTCAACCTTCGTATTAAGGTCATCATCTGGAGTATACACACACACACACACATATATATATATAGAGAGAGAGGGAGAGAGAGAGACAAGCTATATTACATTTCACACAGTATGCTAAAGAGACAGTGATTTGATCAACGGTTATTCTACTGGTCAGGACCTCTAGTGAAAATAAATTAAAATTAAATAAATGAAATAAAATAACTACATCTAAGCTATATTCTATTTAAGACAACATCAGAGAAACATTCTTTCATATAGTTTCATTACAGTAAAATGATGTCCTAATATAAAATGACAACTGTTATATTCGATTTAAGATCCTGGAATACCCATGGTCCTATTTATATGTGCTTTCCATATTATTGGAATTTTTAGACCATCATTATTGTTAAAATTAGGATTGTTGATAAGAATTTCACAGGCCTCCTTAAATTTACATTCATACAACGTTTTGGTGTGATGTAAACAACAGGTGCTTTTCCAGTCAATTCTATGTAAAGTGTTCAAGGCATGATCAGAAAGGCCAGATTCACCATAGTTATTACATTTAATGTATCGTTTATGTTCCTTTTTTCTGATAGGAATTGTGCATCCTGTTTCCCCCATACAGGGCAAATTACAGGTGCAATGAATACGTGTGTTAATAACACCTAGATTTTGTACTGGATGGTGGTAGGAGTTTGTGTGTGTATATTAGACAATTTTCTAATATACACACATTATTAACCCTGTCATTTATTTCTTTCAATTTTTCTTAAACATTTCTGTATATTTGAGATTCATATCCCATCGCCGCTATTCATCTATCCAACATGAATCAGCATTTTCTTTTATATCAGCTGTACCTTCTAATGACTTAAAAATTTCTCTGCTCCTTCCCTATTAGAATGTTTTTTAGGTGCAAGCAAGTCTCACTGTTCAATTTCAAATTTTAAAATTGGCCCTATCTTTCTATATAAAATTAAGTACCATTTAAAAACTTTTTTTTTCAAGTTAATGTTGAATATTATAGTCTCCTTTCCCTAGATCCACAGTGCTAGTATAAATCATCTTATGCTTCTCATATTTAGATAGATCTCACCTGTTTTGGTTTTCCTAGTTCAAGTAACAACAATTATGTTACGTGTCTGTAATTTCTTTACTAGCTCTATTCCATTGATACCATTAATGACGATGATGCCTATCTTGAATTCTGTTGAAAATGAGGTTTTCCAGTTGCTAACCTTTGAATACTAATCATGGTTCCCCTAATGAAAACAGCAGGAGCCTTTATATAGCTAATTTCCTCACTGATATGTAATTATACTGAACCATTAGACTGGTATAACAAAAGTAGATGGATACTGGCTGAAACTATATATAATGCATACAGAATAGAATATTATATTTGAATTCTATCATCCAGACTTTGCCAATTTGGCTAAGCATAAAAGTGACAGTCCATACCTGTTCATTAATTAGCATTCAAATGAATATCTATAAACTACCTCAAAGTGGTTCCATTACTAGATATTCATATTTTTTTTTTTTTTTTTTTTTTTTTTTTTTTGTCATTCCTTCTGTTCTTTGCTATATTAGTGCTTAACATTCTAAAAATTTTTGCTAAATCTACTGTCATCATAAGATAAAGATTAGAAAATGGTTATATACTTTTGATAGTAAAGAAGCTGCAGTCAATGCTACTGTTTTCAGCAATTTGCCAATGAGGACTCAAACAGATCCTTAAAAGGCTATCTGAATAGTAGAAATTATGAAAGGTAACACAAAAGACAATTTGTAGCTTTTACTTAGATTATGTTTCTTTTAATTTTTGGTAGTTCAGCACCAAAGCAACTTGTGTTGAAAATCAAATGGTAGGAATTTTAAGAGTTAAAATTCCTAATTTATAATGAATGAATTTCCACTGATAATTAAAATATTTTAGGTCGCATCAAACAGAAAGTTTAATTTCAGATACACTGAAATTGTCATTACATATAAAATAACAGTAAACACATCCCAAGGTTTTAACTGCTGATTGGTGATAATACATTTATTTAATGAAAAAATACAACTCAAAATAGTTTAATATTTAAAAAAAAAAAATACAATTAAGGAAACTAAAATAATTTTAACTTCTTCACACTTTGTATACATCATGTAGGTAACTTGAAATGAGTACTGATGTCTCTGTATTACACAAGGAGACTTGCATGCTATGCACAGTGGTGGAAGAAGATATAAAACCATGATTCCTAAGGAATACATCTTTGGTTGTTCAGCTATTCGTCTGCAGATATATCATGCAGATCCTGAGGAGTCTGATGTGGCATATGTGTTTATGATGGAGCAGGTGTTCAATTTGTATTTTCTAGTGGTACTGATATTTCTCCATGTTATTTTATGTTTGGTGTCCAATGCATAGTCTACTAAGCTAGAATTGCTGTAGCAATAGTGATGTAGTTTTCATGTTCATCCTGGCAAGTTGCTGCCAGTGTTCCTATCTGTCTATACAGATAGGATACAGATATAGTCCATATGAGAGCTGACCTTCATAGAAGTCTGTAGAGAACTAGTCGAGACTGCAATTGTTATTACAAGTTGATCTAGTTTGTCACACTGAATATTCTTTAGAACAGTATCGTAGCTATAGGGTTTTGGTCAGAACTTCTCAGTAGCTTGTCACAGTGAGTGATCCTCTGTAACAGTGTTTGCCGTAGAGTTGACCATGATATTCAAGAATACAGGTGCAGTATAGAGAAGGTACTTAGGTGAGCAGTTATAGAATACTTATTTAGTTTGATAGCTGGCTGTATTATATGTAGATTCAGATGGCATTAATTTATGGCAGCAAACTCCATTTAATAAAAAAAACTTTATAAACAAAATCTTTAAGAAAACACAGATGAAGCACTATTAATGGAACTTCTATTGACTTACTGATATATATATATAAGGGTCATGGAAGAGTTTTTTATGAGTAGGATTTCGCTTAAATTGTTGATCTCCTGCTTATGGCTAATTTTCTCAGTTATGTTTTATATATATATATACTATGGGAGGCCTGATGTCTTTGATATGATCCAGTCAAGGACAAGAGAAGTTTTGTTTTGTAGTAAAGCATTATTGAGGATAATGAGAAAATGGCTTATAATTGTTTCATAGACTTTGAAAAGCATTGGAATTAAGGAAAAAATTAATAGATCTCATTAACCTGCCAGCTAGCCAAAGTGGTTGCAATACGCGACCATACAAATTTTCAATGATAAAAACACGAGTAGGGAGTCACAACCTCTGAAACCACTAACTTAATTCGAAACACAGTAAACTGGCTTATTTAGAATTAC
Source organism: Typopeltis vanoorti (assembly GCF_054136105.1). Taxonomy (NCBI): domain Eukaryota; kingdom Metazoa; phylum Arthropoda; class Arachnida; order Uropygi; family Thelyphonidae; genus Typopeltis; species Typopeltis vanoorti. The sequence goes on from NC_143557.1 coordinate 2,030,784, forward strand.
ATGTAAGATTATCTTTCAATATTTTAATATTTTGCTTTACATTTTCTTTATTTTGTTTGTTCATAAAGTGATATAAAAATGAATTTCACATATGAAATTCATTTTCATATCAAATAACATTTCATATTCAAAATAACAAATTATATCTATTTTGGTATATGACAAAATCAGTCTTAGCAATGGTTATAATCAGAGCTCTATAAAGTCAAAAGACTCTATGGAGATCTGATTATGTGGAAGGTCAATCCACTTGTGCAAAAACATTATCAAACTGTGCCTTAAACCAATTCATAGCATCAGTACTCACTACTTCTAGGCAATGCATTCTCCTCATCAACCACTCTCCATGCAGAGAACCTACTTCTCACTCTCTTGCTCATACCCTCCAAATCTGTGTACAGTAGTCCATATGTGCTCTGATTAAGTCCTTATACAAAGGAACCATAACCTCATTGCTTCTACGAGTCAAGATCGTCCTCATCATTGCCACAATCTGTTATGATGTTCGTACAATTTCAGCAACAATGTGACCAATAAATTTCAAGTCACTGTTCATTCAATTTTGAACCATTCTTCCTGTAGGCATGTAATCAGGTGTTGGACTCTTATGAAGGGGAAACGTCTCTTGACCTCATCTGATGCTTCAGTTCATCCCACAGACATCCAATAGAGTTGAGATCAGGGCTCTGTGGAGACCAGTCAAGTGTGGTGACGTTCCTGCCCACAAACCAAGCAGCTATAGCAGCAGCCTTATTGACAAGGTGCATTAGTTTGCTGAAAGAGAGAATGGCTAGATCCACACAAATGCCACAAAGTATGAAGCACTGCATTGTAAAGAATATTCAGATACCTCTTGCAGTTCAATATTCGTGGCACCACAAACAGAGGTCTGAGGCCAAACCAGGAAAAATAGGATCTACCATCACACTGCCACCTCTGAATTTCATAGCTGGGGTTATGCACTGAAGTAAGAGACGTTCACCGGGCATCCGCCACACTCATCCACTGCTTGGTAGAGGGCGAATGTGATTCATCACTCCATAACACTGCTTTATTTATTCCCATGTCCCACTATATGTGCTCTTTGCAACACAGAAGACGACAGCACATGTTGGTTCGGGTAATATGGAGCTTGCATATTGCAGTCCTACTATGGAAAACCCTGTTATGAGCCTCAATTCTGGTTGCTTTTGTGCAGATTCAAGTTCCAGTTGATGCACAGAACTCCAGATTCAACATGTTGGCTGATGAATGGTAGTTGTTACCAGTGGCAGTTATTATCTTTTATACTACTCTACAGTTATGTTCGGTGAGTTTGGTGGGTCATCCACTGTCAGTAGCACTTGCAGTTAATTCCCTGTGCTTCCATCTCAGTATGATATTACTGATTGTTGACCAGGGATGGCCCAATCAGACAGGCATGCAAAATGGCATCCTGTCGCAATGCCTCATTCAAACTTTATCTGTTCTCTTCTTGCAACCATTTCACCCAAACAAAGTTGCACTGACTGGGGAGCATCATATTCTTCCAATTTATACTGAGTACAAACGTGTGACTCATTACACGTTTACATGGCATGATGCATCTTGCCTGTGGAAACTGAAGAGGCCATTTTGTTTGCTATTTTATCTGTAACATTTCTGATGTAAGGTAAGGAAACTGGAATTTTCTAGTTGCCTGATTGTTCTCTTGGAACATGAGATGGTTCACTGAAGACACACTATTGATAGTTCTGATGTTATTTATTTTAATGGTATTGATGACAACACAGAATGATAAGAAAATAATATTTATTAACTTATTTGCTGATATTTCGCTAGTATTATATCCGATTCATAACTTCAGACCACAAAAACAGTTTGTCACAGTACATGAAACAACAACAATTTGGTATAACAGTGGGACCTGCTTAAAAAACAAAAATTGTAACAGAAAACAAACATTAATTAGATCTTAAAATGACTGTGTCTCAAATTTTTAGTAAACTTATACAGTCATACTTGTTGGGCTTTGGCGTACGTTTTAAAGCTACTGTTAATTCCAAGAACAATCTCTCTGACTTATAATGAACTTCTGCATAGTGCATTTGTTTTCTTCTAATTGATCCTGCAGGAAGTGGTATCCAAGGCATGGTCTGCTAGACCCGACTTGCCATAATGATAGTGTCGGATGTATTTTTTATGTCCACAAAGGTGGATGTCAACAGTTCTTCCTGTCTTTCAATAGCATGTCCAAGAACAGGACACTTCAAAAACACTTGGATGTGATAAAGAAGCGAATTTCTCCTTAGGTGAATGGATTAGAGCTGCCAATAAATTTGGTACGTGGAAATTAAAATTGTTGCAAGAGCTAAACAGGTTGGCCTTCTTAAAGAGGTGCCAAGACACCAATACAATATCAAAATGTGTCGGAATTAAAAATAAGTTCCACTTGGACAAAGTCCAGCATATTTACAAAAGGGCGAGTTTAGCACTATAACATGAAAAGATTAAAGTTATAACCATCTTGTTATAACTAAAGCAGCAAAGGAAATGCAACTGTGGTCATGAATTTAGTTAAATATAAAAGCAAAATGCACATACATTTACAAGACCATCAAAAACCAAATTGCAGATCACGATGCCACTAACACACAAAAGAATAAAGTTTACAAATTATTGAAAAAAGTCACTTCTTAGCTAAAAGAACTTAGTTAAAAAACTCAAGCCTTTTCATGTTAAAACACCCAAAATATATGGAGAACCTCATCATCAAATTCCTGACATGTACCCTCAAGGGATGTACAGGATATGATAGTACTACATGAAAAACTTACATAGCCAATAACTTCCGATCTACAATTTTCCTCCAAATCAATCTGTTACCTGTCAAGACTCCAAAATAATCAGATCTTATATTTCTGTCTTGTAAGGCACTTTTTACTGTATCAATCCATAACATCTTGGTCTTCCACTGGGTCTTTTCCCTGCCAACCTGGCAAAGAACGCTTGTTTTGCTAATTTTCCCTCTCTTCTGTTTAATTGACCACCTGAGATTAGCTCTACTAACAAATTCCTGGATGCGAACAATGTCAAGTTCTTTCCTAATATCCTAGTTTTTAATATCATACTGCCATTGATGAAATCTGTTCACTCCACCAATCTTTCTCAGAACTCTCATATCTGTGATCTCCCGTCTTTGGTCAAGTGTTTTACTTCCAACCCAGCTCTCAGAATTGGCTTGAACACTGTCTTGTATACAGCTAATTTAGTGTCTTGGCTAATTTCTCTCTTATTCCATATAAATTTATTCAGTTGACTTCCTACAATATCAGCTTTGTTGATTCTGTTGTCTTTTCCATATTTAATTTACCATCTTCCTAAAAATCGTGCCTAACTACCTGAAATGTTTTACTTGTTCTATAGGTTCTCCATTCACAACGCAGCTGATATTTTCAATGCTTCTGCTATTTTCATTGTCTTTGTCTTGTTATTGCTGTCCTTCATACCAAATCTATTACAAGAGTTATTCAATTTAATCAGGGAATCTTGCAGACTTGTACCAGATTTATTTAGAAGTATAACATCATCTGCATGAAATAAAGAGCTGAGATTAACATCTCCAATTTTGATATCGGGGTGCTTAAGGGTCAAAGCTGTATAACTGAGAGGAGACCTCCACATAGCCTTTAAAGGAATGCGGAGAACCGACCAGGGCTTCTGACCTAATGTCCAATCCTCACCTTCTCGTGGTGCACCCTGTTGGGTATCTACTTTGATACTGAACGAACGAGGATGGGCTGGCAATTTGGGATTTAGCCGACCAAATTGTATTCTTATTGGTTAAACCAAAATAAAAAATGATGGAACAACATGACAAAATTTCATGCCGGCTGGGGCATCGCCCGGTTAAACAAGGCCCCCGTTGTTTTCGCCAGGGAACCAGGGCGAACAGCGATAAGTCAGCTACTGGAACAAATCTGAAAACAAACCCCAACTCAACATCACCAGAGTTAAAGATCGGTACTATCAACGGAAGAAGCCTGAATGGCAAAGAAATGGAGCTAGCTGAGGAATTAGATAAGTACCAGATCGACATAATAGGGGTGACTGAAACAAAAAAGACCAAAACTGGTGAGATCTTTCTGAGCAATAAATACAAAATGTTATATTCAGGCAATAACAATCAAGGAAAAGAAGGAGTAGCCATAGTATTCAACACAAAATACGAGGCTAATCTTCTTGAAGTGCAGTCAGTCTCAAGTAGAGTAATGTGGGCAAATATGAGAATGGGGAACTGGACAATGAGACTTATTTGTGCCTATGGTCCCACAGAAGGTTCTACTAAGGTAGAAGTGGAGGAATTTTTTGAGGCTTTAGAAAAAGCAACTGACACAATGAAAAAGGAAAAGTTGGTCCTTGTTGGGGATCTAAATAGTAGAGTAGGAAATGATTGTGAGACATACAAAAATATTTTGGGAAAATTTGGAGAAAAGAGCAAAGTTAATAATAATGGCAAATATCTGTTGGATTTCTGCTCAGGACATGGACTGGTTATTACTAACACCATGTTCCAACATAAAAATGTGCACAAATTCACATGGAGAGAAGAGGCTAGGAATAAGAAAAGTCTCATTGACTATGTTATTGTTGATAGTGATGTTTTCTCCCTGGTGCAGGACACCAGAGTGTACAGAGGATTTGAAATTGGAAGTGATCACTATTTAGTCTTGAGCAGGATAAAATTGAATTTCATATTGAAAAGAATAACATGTAAGAAAGTTTTAAAGCGAATAAAAGTTGAGCAGCTCTCAGATGTAAACTGTAGACTAAAATACAGAAATATTATTGAAAAGAAAATGAAAGAGTTTGAGAACAGGAATCAAACCTTGGAGATTCAGTGGCAAACTCTGAAGGAAACATTGATTGATTCTGCCAGAGAGGCATGTGGTGAGGTTGTGTGCAAAGATAAAAAAATTAGAACTCCCTGGTGGACACAGGAAGTTAAAGAGGCAGTGAAGGAAAAGAAGAAAGCATATCAAAAGTTCCTGTCAAATAAGTCAGCTTTTACTCTTACAGAATACAGAGACAAATGTAAGAAAGCTAAACAGTGTGTAAAACTAGCTAAACAAAAGTCATGGGAGGACTTTGGCAAGAATATAAAAAATAAATATCAAGAAGGTGGCAAAATATTCTGGAGGTTGTTGAAGAAGCTTAGGAATGGAGGAAAGAGTGCTGTAAAAGGAATTAGAGATGATAAAGGTGAAATGAAAACAGGAGAAAAAGATATCCTTGAAGTATGGAGTAATTACTTTGAAAAACTGCTAAATGAAACAAGCAGTGATGACAGCACAGTGATAAAAAACACTGACCAGGCATGCAGTCAGGAATACATATCCATACTTGAAGTAGAAAAAGCCATCAAAGGCTTGAAATGTGGAAAGGCAGCAGGAGTAGATGATATTCGACCAGAAATGCTGAAGTATGGTGGTATAAGAGTCTTACAGTGGCTGCACTGCATAGTTCAGAAAGCCTGGACAGAGGGACGAATTCCCGATGATTGGAGTAGAGCTCTCATAGTACCCATATATAAAAAGGGAAATAAAACTGAATGTGAGAATTACAGAGGTATTTCCCTACTGAGTGTTCCTGGCAAGATCTATGCAAGTATACTTGAGAAACGGTTGAGAAGAATTGTGGAAGAAAAGCTTGGTGAAGAACAAGCTGGATTCAGGCCAAATAGAGGCTGTCAGGATCAGATCTTCACTTTACGACAAATAGTCGAGAAAGCATGGGAATATAACAAAGATCTGTATTTAAGTTTTGTCGATTTGGAAAAGGCATATGACAAGGTGCCAAGAGAGAAGCTATTCAATACGCTGCAGTTATATGGTGTCAATGGGGCATTATATCAAGCAATACTTAGTCTTTATTTGAGTTGTGAGTCAGCAGTTAGAATTGAAGGAAGTACAGGAAGATGGTTTAATGTTAAATCTGGTGTAAGAGACAAGGATGTACATTATCCCCTCTGTTATTCATTATCTATATGGATCACATTATGAAGGAAAGTGGTATTAAACATGATATCAAAATTGGAGATGTTAATGTCAGCTCTTTGCTTTATGCGGATGATGTTATACTTCTAAATAAATCCGCTAAAAGTCTGCAAGATTCTCTGACTAAATTGAATAGCTGTTGTAATAGATATGGTATGAAGGTCAGCAATAAAAAGACAAAGACAATGAAAATAGGCAGAATCATTGAAAATGTCAACTGTGTTGTGAATGGAGAACCTGTGGAACAAGTAAAACATTTCAGCTACTTAGGCACAATTTTTACTGAAGATGGTAAACTAAATATAGAAATAGACAACAGAATCAGCAAAGCTGGTATCGTGGGAAGTCAATTGAATAAATTCATATGGAATAAGAAAGAAATTAGTCGGAACACTAAATTAGCTGTATACAAGACTGTGTTCAAACCAATTTTAACTTATGGATCTGAGAGCTGGGTCAGAAGTAAAACACTTGACCAAAGACTAGAGACCGCAGATATGAGAGTCCTGAGAAAGATTAGAGGCGTGAACAGATGGCATCAATGGCAATATCATATTAAAAATGAGGATATTAGGAAAGAACTTGACATTGTTAGCATCCAGGAATGCGTTAGCAGAGCTAATCTCAGATGGTATGGTCACTTAAATAGAATGGGAGAGGAAAGATTAGCAAAGCAGGTGTTCTCTGCCAGGTTGGCAGGAAAACGACCCGGAGGAAGACCAAGATATAGGTGGATTGATACGGTACAAGGTGCCTTAGACGATAGAAATATACGATCTGATAATGTTGGAGTCTTGACAAGTAACAGACTGATATGGAGGAAAATTGTAGATAGGAAGTTAGTAATGATGTAATTTTTTCATGTAGTACTGTCATATCCTGTACACCCCTTGAGGGTACATGGCAGGAATTTGATGATGATGATGATGAATTTTGATATCAGGTTTAATACCACTTTCCCTTCATAACGTGATCCGTATAGATCAGCGCTTCCCAAACTGTGGGCCGCAGCCCCCTTGGGGACATAGGTTTTGTTGAGGGGGGGGGGGCGTGAAATAATGAAAACAAATTAAAAATGTTTTAAGACTAAGTAGATTTTTTATTTTAAAAGAAATGTATTTAACTTTTATTATTTATTATTTCTTTTTTGTTATTTTTTATATTTTAATGGAAAAATTCACACATTGGTGTGTTGGCTCACAAACTTTGCTTCCTGCATATTTCGGCGCTTAATGAATATTAGTAAATATTGCTTATTCATATGTTTCATTTCAAAGCAGTGGTTAATTGTATTTACTTTGAATGCTCTCCAGGGAAGCTCCAAATCTTCCTGTCTCTTTCATCACACGTTCTTAATCAGGGACTATTGATATTGACTTTATATACATATCAAAACTCGTTTTATATTATCACTGTCATCCAAGCTAATTTTCTGTTACCAATAAAAGTTTCACATATACTTCATACATGAAAAAAAGCTTAAACAAGTTCATGTGGGGAGATAGTAACTCGCTTGCAGTGGTAAACAACACGCCCTCCCTAACAGAGGCAATAAAAATAAGTACTTTTATTATGTCAATGAATAAGGTATAAGGAGTCTGTGTAATATATTTCTCAACAAATAGGGCAATTAGAGACAGCTGGGATAAAAACATACTAATTAATGAATCACATGTTCCCTCATACAGAAACTATGCTGTAAAAGTGTTAAAACTAAGTAATATATATATATATATATATATATATATATAAAATGAATGTTATAGCAGTTTCACATATGAAATTCAGTTGAAGAGAGTTAGCATTTCAACTCAATTGTCAGCTACGCTTTTATCTTTCGGTTGTGCGATCCTTTGTTAATACTGCACCAATCATATGCACGTTTCAATAACCTGCCTTTGCTGTCCATTTTGCATTCGGCTTAATTACCGTAAAGGGAGAAAAGTCACAAAAGAGAAAAATGTTCCTGGTCCGGGGATTCCCTTATTCAGGTAATATTCACTAATTTCATGTTATCAGTCTGTGGTGTGCCAGTATCGGTAAGTGGTGATATTATTTGATCTATTCTACATTAAAAAATTTAACCCTGAGATGGATAAGTGGTTGATAAAAAATATAAAAAAATTCCCGCAAACAATCAGAAGAAGCAGAAACAGACTTAAAAAAAAAAAAAGGACAGTATTTCATAATTTACCAGAACAGCCCGCATCGTCTTCAGAATCAAACGGTAAGAGGCAAAAAATGTAATATATGCATTTGATTTTTGCAACATTCGCTGTGTATATTTTGTATTGAATATAAATACCATAAATATTATAATAATATATCTCTCTATTACGATTTTTTTTCGAGGGGGGCCGTGAAATATTTTAATTTTTGTAAAGGGAGCCCTGACATCCAGAAGTTTGGGAAGCACTGGTATAGATAATGAATAACAAAGGGGATAATGTACATTCTTGCCTGACACCAGACTTAATATTAAACCGTCTTCCTCTACTTCCTTCAATTCTAACTGTTGACGAACAATTGAAATAAAGACTAAGAACTGCTTGATATAATTCCCCATTGACACCATACAACTGTAGTGTTTTGAATAGCTTTTCTCTTGGCACCTTTTCATATGCCTTTTCCATATTTGTTGTAAAGTGACACTCTGATTCTGACAGACTCTATTTGGCCTGAATCCAGCTTGTTCTTCACCAAGCTTCCCTTCCACAATCCTTCTCAACCGTTTCTCTAATATACCTGCATAAATCTTACCAGTTACACTCAGTAGAGAAATATCTCTGTATTTTTCACATTCAGTTTTATTTCCTTTTTCATATATGGGTACTATGAAAGCTCTACTCCAATGATATGGAATTTGTCCCTCTGTCCAGGCCTTCAGAACTATGCCGTGCAGCCAGTGTAAGACTTTTATACCTACATAGTTGAGTATTTCTTGTCAAATATCATCTACTCCAGCTGCCTTTCCACAAGGCGTTTGATGGCTTTTCTACTTCAAGTATGGATATGTATTCCTGATTGCATGTCTTTTGAGTGTTTTTTACCACTGTGCTGTCATCACTGCTTGTTTAATTTAGCAATTTTTCAAAGTAATTACTCCATACATCAAGATATCTTTTTCTCCAGTTTTCATGTCACCTTTATCATCTCTGATTCCTTTTACATCCATTTGCAGCTTTTTCAACAACTTCCAGAATCTTCCCATAACTTTTGTTAAAGAATTTTTACAGTGTTTAGCTTTCTTACACATGTCTCAGTATTCTCTAAGAGCACAAGCTGACTCATTCGCGGAACTTTTGATATGCTTTCTTCTTTTCCTTCATTGCCTCTATAACTTCCTTTGTCCACCAAGGGGTTCTGATTTTTCCATTATTGTAGACAACCTCACCACATGCCTCTCTGGTTGAATCAATCAATGTTTTCCTCTGGGTCTGCCACTAAATCACCAAGATTTGGTTCCTGTTCTCAAACTTCTTCATTTTTTCTTGAATAATGTTTGCGTTTTTTAATCTACAGTTCACATCTGAGAGTTGCTCAACTTTTATTCGCTCTAAAACTTTCTTACATGTTCTTCTTTTCAATATGAAATTCAATTTTATCTTGCCAAGACTAAATGATGATCACTTCCAATTTCAAATCCTCTGCACACTCTAGTGTTCTGTACCAGTGAGAAAACATCACTATCAACAATAACATAGTCAATGAGACTTTTCTTATTCCTTGCCTCTTCGCTCCATGTAAATTTATGCACCTTTTTATGTTGAAACATTGTACTAGTAATAACCAGTCGATGTACTGAGCAGAAATCCAACAGTATACGCCATTATTATTTGCTTTGCTCTTTTCTTCAAATTTTACCAAAATATTTTTGTATGTCTGACAATCATTTCCTACTCTGCTATTTAGATCCCTAACAAGGACCAACTTTTCCCTTTTCATTGTGTCAGTTGCTTTCTCTGAAGCCTCAAAAAATTCCTCCACTATACAATGGAGCACCTAAAATTCACAAACAAGGTACACTTGTTTGTGAATTGCCTATGCCCTATTGTGTATAGTATAAACCAGGGTGTCCCAAACTTTTCTGACGACGGAACACTTCACAAATCCTGAAATTTTCACGGAGCACCTCGGTTATTTTGTAATGTATTAATTAATAACTAAATGTTAATTTAGCTGATTTTTGTTATTAATTAAATTGCCGGACTAGTTGGCCGAGTGGTTAGCGTATCCGCTCTCCAGCCAAAAGGCTATGGGTTCGAATCCTACCGTGGGGCATGGATGTTTGTGATTGTCTGTGAAAACAATAGTGGTGATGGTGGACAGTAGATGGCGTTGGTGTAGATGAGGAGGTTTATGGATGAAGTTGAGTGGTGGAGATGGATAGTTGTAGAGTAAGTGCTCTCCCTCGATGAGTTTTAGGACTCCCTGGAGGGAGTCAAGTAATTATTATTATTATTAATTAATAATTAATTAAACATCAATTAAACAAACATCATTAAATTAATTTGTGCTGATTTTCATTGACATATCCCACTCTGATCACCAAAAATTTATATTATTATTATAAGTACTTACGAGTGAATGCAGACTTTTTCTCCTGTGTGCTGGTAGTCTTCCCCTCCTTTTGTACATCTTGGAGATCGCTTTGTAGGCTGGTGGAGGATGATTCACTATCTATTGCATTACAAACACCTTCAATAAGAGATTTCTTAATACCCACATTAAACAAAGTCCCCTGTCTCTTATTCATATCAAAATTTAAATCTGTAGGCCTATTACTTTTAAAAAGTCATGGCACTACGGTTTTGAAACAAGCACTTTCACCCTACAATATGAACTTGCGAAGAAAGTATTCTGTATTACTAGATTTGAGAACCGGATACAGACTACCTTGACCTTCAATTTCAGTGGAAAAATTTTCTTTATACTTCCCTGCTGATTGGTCACTAACATTTCCAACACAGATGTTATTTTGTTCAGTTTTGAGAACAGAGGATGCATACATCACCCATTGTTGTAATGGGCTTGCAGGCAATTTTGATGATCGGTCATAAACAGCGGTATTCTCTTTCCCGATTGTTGAAAGATTTAGATGTGTGAAAATTAATGATAATTCATGAATATTCCCATGTTTAAAAATATGCCGCTTGGTCACTGACATTTGCTACACAGATGTCATTTCCTTCAGTTTTGAGAAAAGAGGATATGCCGCCCATTGTTATAATCCACTTGCAGGCAATTTTTATGACAGGTCATAAACAGCGGTATTCCTTTTCCCAAACGTTGAAAGGTTTCGATGTGTGAAAATTAAAGATACACAGATGCTATTAGGCGTTCTGGGTCTGAGCTTTTCGACACATTCACAAATATTATTCTCATCAGAATATTTCCACTATAAAATATTTATTCATGAAAAATGCTTAGAAAACTAAAATGACAAATTCCAGGTACTTCCTGTGGAACACAGTTTGGGAAACCCTGGTATAAACAGTCCCACTTACAAACTTGCTAAACATTTAGATAAATTACTTAGCCAACCTCATAAATAATTTGCCCTCCTTTGTTAAAAATTCTGTTCACCTAAAAAGTGTTTTAGAAAACCATATCCTAAAAAGGTTCAGACATAATGATTATTTTGATATCACTTGAACATTTAAAAATGTACCATTAATTGAAACCCTTGATTTACTAAAGTCACATTTTCTCCCTGATATATTTGAACTATTTATATTTGCAGTACATGCAGGTTATTTTACATGGAAAGAGAAGATCTTTCTTCCCCTTTAGCCAATTTCTACATAGAACACTTGGAAAAGCTAGCTATGAATACAGCCACTCTCAAACAAGTGGTTTCGCTAAGCTAGTTAAAGATATGTTTGCAATTTTGCCACATACTGCAGGCATATTGGCTACATTTTTAGTGCATTTAAATAGCCAACCCAAAAATCCACTTTACAATGCAACAGGAAGCCAATGAATGTCTGCCCTTCGTGGATAAACTAATCAGACAGCTTCCAGGTAGTTCCTTATTTGTTTTTGTTTATAGAAAACCCACACATACAGGGAGATATTTGCACAAACAAGTCACACCATCATCCAACTCAATAGTAAGGTATCCTAAAAACACTAATTTACAGAGCTACAACTATTTGTTCTAGTGACAATGCTCTTACTGCTGAACTCACTCACTTACATTACACCTTCTAAACCAATGGCTATCATCTCCATAGGACAGAAAAAATTATAAATACTCCCCAGAAATCCAGAAATCATGAAACTGTTACCATCCCATACATTCAAGTATATCTGAAAAGATATCTAGAGTGCTCAATAAATATCAGCTATGCACTGTATTTAAACCTTATGTCAAATTGGTAGCTCTCATTAATTCACGTAAGATAAACTTGCTTCTTTATCACTTCCAAGAGTGTATGAAGTGTCCTGGTCTTGTGACAGCGGTTACTATGGACAGATAGGAAGAAGTGTTAACATATTGGATACATTTTTAGTGCATTTAAATAACCAACCCTAAAATCCACTTTACAATGTAATAGTTTAGGATTGTGATAGAGTGGAATTTTAGGAACTCCTATCTTATCACAATCTAACATGCGTTTCCAAACAAAAAAAGGAATATAAATATTCCTTTTTTTTATTATATATAAATATTAATATATATAATTTAATTATATATAAATATAAATGAATGAGGGGGAATACCTGAATGAGAGAACCTCATCCAGAATCAGAGAAGAGCATTGTAACAATGAGAGTGAAAGTGAAGTATCAAGACAAACTAGATATATCCTCAGACCCCGGCATAACGGTAAAGTGGACCACAGAACTAGAGTATACCCCTTGAGTGAACGTGCTTTTGATAAAAGGAACCCGAATACTGGGAACCTACTCGTGAACAAGCCTTGGTCAACTATACGAAGGGTAAAGGAGGATGGAGACAGAACAGATAAAGGGAAGAAATCAAGAAGACTAAGTCTCCATCGTGGCAAGGAACTTGACAGGACTAGATGCCTCCAATTCACTAGACAATTTTTTGACAAACTGAACACCTCTAAAAGGTTGAGGGGTGATGGAACAAAAATCAAAGTGAGTGAGAGGGAGGAATCCAAGGAGACAGATCATAATAATAGTAGACTAAGTAAAAATGCAAACTATTACAGGGGGCACACGTTACTTCCAGAGTAAACGAAACCCACAACATGAAGGTATGAGATGCCATTAAAAGAGACCCCCCCCCCTCCACTCCTTAGAACAGTAAGGAGGAACACTTGAGAGGTAAAAAAATTTTGGAAAATTTTTAATTGGAAGGGGAGACCTATGTTGGATTGTGATATAGTAGAATTTTAGGAACTCCTATCTTATCACAATCTAACATGCATTTCCAAACAAAAAAAAGGAACATAAATACAGGTGATTGTCTCTGAGTATAAAATTATTGCTATGTAAATATATCAAGTAAATTTTACAATGAGAAATTAAATAAGTGTGTATTTAGTACCACTCACAAATGAGTTAAAATCAATAATGGAAGTGTAAACCTTTAGCAGAGTTATAAAGTAATATGTATTAATAGATATAGAATGTTAGCACAAATTCAACATGAGGTGGGGGAGTGAAGTCCAAAGGACACGGAGCAGTGATGCGAGGAAGCAGCTCGCCCCAAGCAAACAGCGTGACGTCAGCGCACATGGAATAGCGGAGAAGGTTGGACGCCGTGAGGTAAGACCACATGAGTGTGTTGGCTGGACATCGCAAAATGCGAGAAATATAAGGAATATAAAAGAAAAGAGGGAAATATAAGGGTCATGCACCCCTGAAAAAAGGCTTTTTGTTCCTGGATCTCCTAGTGTTCGTCTCGCGGTGGTGAAGGGTGGCAGTGCCTCCATACTGGAGGATTCCGATAAAGGCAGCAGTGGAACTCGGCGGTCGTATCTCCGTGGAAGAAATAAGCATGGCAGTCCATAGAAAATGACACATGGTCATTTCATTTAAGGAGAGGCAGATTCCGGTAGACCATTCATGCGATACAGAACCAAAGGGCAGATAAGTAGACTTTATTTGTATTTCACTGAATGTGAATGAGAGATATGTGCCATGTTGATAAAACAGAAAAGGGAACATTAATGATTTTGATTAAGACTGTGTTGCTATTGTTTTAGAGAGGGTTGCCTTAAATCTTACTGTCTACCACTGTGATAAAGTTCCTTAACATGTTACAGGAAGTTACGAATATGTCTAGAGTGAGAAATTGTTCATTTATAAAGGGATTGTAAAAGATATAAATGCTATCTTGTGTGGTTTGACAGAACTACTGAGAAATAGAAAGATTGAGATAATCATGCATGATTAAGGTATTTAAGAGCATAAATAAGATTCTTACTTTAGAGAATTACAGCATAATCAGTTATAAGTATTTGTAGTATTGTAATATTTTAACTCTATCCTGACTGTCAGGAACTCCCTTAAGATGGGAATTAAGCTAATAGTATTGAATGTACATATTTTTGATATATAATAAACCTTGCTTTTGTATCTAACTAAGAATATCTGTGATTTCTGGAATCCGATGCACCTCTTATAAAAATAATACAAACCTATGCGGGAGACTAGAGAGAAGTAAAGTTTGGCCACGTCTGCAAAGTTGCTAGGTATCATTTAAGTACTGTCCTGAGATCACCTCTTGATTGATAATATTGTTAATCTAATAGCGCTAAGTGGTGCAGCGAAATATAAATTTTCTTGGCGTTTTACGAGAGGTAGATCTCAGACACTTTGATACTCTGGTGTTGCCTCGATCTCGAGGAAATTCCATTGTCCCTCAGAGGTACCACGTGATACCCATATGGAATTTTAATGGGAAACTGACCCAATGACTAAAGAATAGTTTTATGAGTAGAAAGTCGACACAACAAACAGGAAGCTAATGAATGTCTGCCCTTCATGGATAAACTAATTAGACAGCTTCCAGGTAGTTCCTTATCTGTTTTTGTTTATAGAAAACGCACACAAATCAGTCTAGCAGACCATGCCTTGGATATCACTTCACACAGAATCAATTGGAAGAAAGCAAAAGTGCTACACAGAAGTCATTATAAGTCAGATTGTTTCTGGAATCAACAAAAGCTTTAAAACATACACCAAAGCTCAACAAGTTTGGCTGCATAAATTCACCAAAAATTTGGGATACAGTCATTTTAAGAATTTTTTTCCTTCCCTCCTAACATTGATGGTGCATAATTAGGACTTCAGTTCCTTGTCCATTACAATTTTTTTTTAAAAACTAGTCCCACTGTTATACCATTGTTTCATGCACTGTGACAAACTGTTTTTGTGTACTGAAGATGCTGGATATAATAACAGCAAAATACTAGCAAATATGTTAATAAATATTATTTTCTTATCATTCTGTGTTGTTATCAATACCGTGATAATAAATAATATGTACTGCGAAGAATAACATGCCTTTCCATGCATTTGATTGTTCTGAATTTTTACCTTTTTTTAGAAGAATGTCATTCATATTTTAATATACATTATTTCTTTTCTTTTTTTAATTGTTTTTTTTTAATTAAGATAGTGGATATCATAATAACTGTTTCTTGAGAGTTTTGATGATCCCTCACTTCTCTGCCAGGTGGTGGTAACAACTAGCATGTAGATGCCAGCCTGTATTGAACTGCTTTCTGCATACTTCAAAAGCAAGATTGTTATGATCTTCAATTGAGATGAAACAAGCAGGAAGGAAATGTATCTATCTTTTTCTACTTCTGATGTGAATTGGATTGTTTGGTTTAAACAGTTAAGGAAGTCAGTGACATTATGGAGGGATTCTTTTGAGACTGGTGAAATGATGAAAGAATTTCTATATCCAATTACCCAGAAGTGCACCAACAGTCCTTTACTCATTATCACCTAGAAGAGGAGAAAAGGCATTTGATCATCATTTAATGGAATACCCAGCAACTTGCTTTTACTTTTAAAGGTGTGTCTGGTGCTCAGTAGTTGCCTTGTAATCCCATTCTCCACTGTGAATGGACATCACAGGAGCCTTAATGCAACTCTCTGGCCTGCATCGCCTCCAGCTATTCTCCATGTAGTTTGAAGCCATCCTCTCTTCCATCTTCCTGGCGATGAACAATTCATCACTTTCTTGGGCTAATTCTTTTGTGTAATCCATTAAACATGCCCATACCACTCTAAAGATTCGACGTTTCAAGATTCCATCATATTTCCTCATAAATTCAATCTCTCCATAATGGTCTTGTTCCAATCTCTTTGAAAATGAGATATATACACTTAATTCATCATAAGCCATTCATCTTCAGTGCTCTTATATGACTCTTGTGCCTCACATTCAAAGTCCATCCTTCTCTCCTAAACACAATATATTCTATTTGAAGTTTTTTCACTTAGTTATACTATAAATTAAAGAAACCAAAAAATTATATATACTTGGTTTAATCCTTTATCCAAGTGTAAGCAAACAAAGTTTGCACCTGAAGTATTTTCAAGACTGGGACAACTCGTATATTGAAGCTAATGATTTCACATCACTTGCCTTAGTATCTTAGTATCCAGTAATGGAAAGCACATATCCTTACAAGTATGTATAATGCTATGCATTATAGAGAGGGTCACTACCCAAACCTGCTTTGATCTTTATTGAGGTCTCATCAGTGGGAGCGAAACCCAGAGGTGATATTATCTTTAATTTATAGTATAACCAAGTGAAAAAATTTCCAACAACTATCTCTAATCCAAAGTATTTTAATAAAATGGTGTGACACCTTTTGGCTAATCATTTATGGAAATATGACTTCTTCATTACTTTAACCTTAGTATCACCTCTGGGTGTAGCTCCCACTGATGAGACCCCAATAAAGGTTAAAACCAGTCTGGGTAGTGACCCTTCCCATAATGCCTAGTATTATACATACCCATAACGATATATGCTTTGCATTATTGGCTACTAAGGTAAGTGATGTGAAGTCATTTTTCCATATACAAGTAGCCAAAAGGTGTGACACCTTAATTATTAGAATACTCGTGGAAGTTGTTGGAAGTTTTTCCACTTGGTCATACTACAAAATAAAGATACCAAGAAATTATATACTTGGTTTAATCCTTCCCATAATGCGTAGCATTATACATGTGCATAAGGATATGTGCTTTGCATTATGGGATACTAAGGCAGGTGATGTGAAATCATTGGCTTCTATATACGAGTTGCCCTAGTCTTGAAAATACTTCAGGTGCAAACTTTGTTTGCTTAGACTTGGAAAAAGGATTAAAGCATGTATATAATTTCTTGGTATCTTATCAAATGTTTCGACTCCACAGCACACAATTCAATTGTTTAACATTACAGGCTTGGTTGACACGATCATCTACATCTCTCACATGTTCTTAACTAACGAATAATAGATTCTAAGAATGTGAAATGATCTAATGCTTGACTTTAGCTATTAAGAGGTCTAAGTCTCTGTCTTCACCAACGACCAAATATTGTGTTGGTAAATTTAACATGTAGGTCAGCTATGCTGTAAATATCAACCAATTTCCTCATTATAAATCATAAACAATTATCACTTGCTTTCAGGAAACAACAGTGATTGAGTGATGATGCCTCAAATTTCAACTCTCATAGCTCTACATGAAGCATTCCAATGTGCCAGTACTGGATCAAGGTAGATCTTCAACAGGGTCAGTGACATCTCACATCCTTCCTCAGACCTTTGGATATCAAACTCAGATGCAGGGCTGCCCCGTGCAGGTGTAAAGGCTGTGCCCTGCACAAAGGCACCTCGTTACGAGGGTGCCATTTCATTTTAATTTGCAAATTATATTTTCTGGGGGTGCTGAAATATAACGTTGAACAAAGGCGGCACCTATTACCCATGGGGCAGCCCTGCTCAGATGATAGGAGATCCCCACACTTAACAGTTGCTCTGCAACTTCTACATATTCTCAAACTAATGATCGATTCATTCATATTCATCTTCCTCATCAATCCACCATGCCTCAGCTGACCTGTTATATTGTAATGAGTGATTAATCTCAAAGCAAACTCTGATTCGACATCCTCCCTCATATTTTTGTTTACAATTTGTTCACTTTCCTCTTAATAACTTCATACTTTTCCTGATCATTTTGTCTTCCAAAATTAAGCCAAGCTTTATATGCTTCCTTCCTAGATGATGGTCTCTACAGCTTCTTTTATCCACTACACCTTAATGTGATTGAAATTTCTTTCAAAGCCATGTACTTCCTTAGCAGTCTCATGAATGACTTCTTTAATACGATTACAGACTTTGACTAAACATACACGTGACACCAGTAGTAAGATTTTTAATAAGTAAATATTTTGTCCTAAGTATCATAGGACATCTTCACTACCGTTAATTCAAACAATACTAGGAATTACATACAGTTAGGGCACATGATTACAATGGAATCCCTCTATGCATGCAGTAGAGTGTTGTAGAATTACATTAAAATGAGATAACATATATAAATATTATTTTACACAATTAAGGATGACAATTTCCCAGACTTTAGGGATAGTAAGAATGTCATTATGGTTCAAATTTGGTCTGTGACGTAGGGCTTCAGCACTTTCTTTATATAAACGTTCATGTTTATATGAAGATCTATATAGAAGTTTAGTCTTCTTCCAATGGATTCTATGGTTTGGATTTTCAATTCAGTGTTGTGAAAGGCCAGATTTCTGTGGTTTGATGAGACGGATATCCTCTCGATGTTCTGAAATGCATTCGCTAATGGATCTACCTGTCTGTCCATAGTAGGACAATTTACAGGAGCAT
The DNA here is from genome assembly GCF_054136105.1 of Typopeltis vanoorti. Classification (NCBI taxonomy): domain Eukaryota; kingdom Metazoa; phylum Arthropoda; class Arachnida; order Uropygi; family Thelyphonidae; genus Typopeltis; species Typopeltis vanoorti. The sequence goes on from NC_143557.1 coordinate 2,049,667, forward strand.
GGGACCTCGTACACACCAGGTAGCATTAGAGGTTAGAGTTTGTCTTTAGGAGAAGGTAACCAATTGTAGATTTGATTGATAGGTTTGTAGGTAGCAGCGAATTTATATTTCTTCATAATTTTTGAATGACGTTCGGAGATGCCTTTGATATAAGGTATGGGAATCCTACAGGTTTGTTATTGTCTAGGTTGATGTGTGGGGAAGTGGCTGATGATTTTTTGAGTTGTTTTTGGATTGTATCCATTTTGTATGACTGTATTTCTGATTATTTCAAATTCTTGGTTTAAAGATTCTTCAGCAAATTTTTTCAGGACGCTACATTCACAATTCTTCAGCTCATCATCCATCTCAAAAATTTGGCATCATTAAATCATTAGTAACCAGAGCACACAGCTTCTGCTCCTCCGAAGAATCTTTTTTGCATATGAAGTTGATCTATCCACCTTAATCTTGGATGTCTGCAGTCTCTTCTTCCTGTAGGTTTATATTTATATGCTAATTTGGGGATCCTACTGTTACTCATCCTTTCTATGTGGTGTAGCCAATTTTGCTGATATTCTTCTATTTCTTGTATGATATTTTTTATATCTAATAATTTTCTTATTTCTGTGTTTTTCTTTTTATTTAACCTAGTGAGTCCCAGGAGAGGTCTTAAAAACTTCATCTGTGCTGCTTCTAGTCTTTGTTTAAGAATCCAAGTTTCACTTCCAAATTTGAGAGATGGTTTGGAGGTCATGTTATGTAATCTTAATTGAGTTTCTTTAGTCATTTGTTTCCCAAAATTTCTTTTAGTTATGCCAGTAATTCTATTGTAAATTTGTAGTCTTGCTTCCAATTGTCGATCAGTGATGTATTGCGAGATTATATTTCCCAAGTATTTGAATTCTGTAACTTGTTATATTATTTTATTGTTAAGCATAATTCTGACTTTTTGAATGGTGTTTCCACACATTGCCATAGTTTTTGTTTTAGAGATTTTCATTTAAAACTTTTTCGCTATTTCATTTAGATGGTTAGTTGCAATTTGGAGTTTATCTTCTGAATTTGAAATTAGTGCTTGATCATCTGCATAAAGTATTGTATTTAGCTGTATATTATTTGTTAGTTTAACTCCACCTTTGACAGTTGTTTTCCATTCTTTTAAGATTCTGTTTATATAAATGTTGAATAGGATTTGGGATAAGCCACAAACCTTCTCTTACTCCTTTATTTATAGTTATAGGTTATAAGTATTCTTCAGCCAATTTTTTCAGGATGCTACATTCACAATTCTTCAGCTCATCATCCATCTCAAAAATTTGGCATCATTAAATCATTAGTAACCAGAGCACACAGACAGTGCTCGATTTGGGATAAGCCACAACCTTCTCTTACTCCTTTATTTATAGTTATAGGTTATAAGTATTCTTCAGCCAATTTTTTCAGGATGCTACATTCACAATTCTTCAGCTCATCATCCATCTCAAAAATTTGGCATCATTAAATCATTAGTAACCAGAGCACACAGACACTGCTCCTCCAAAGAATTTTTAAAGCAAGAATTGGAAATAATCAAAAATACAGTCATACAAAATGGATACAATCCAAAAACAACTCAAAAAGTCATCAGCTACTTCCCCACACATCAACCTAGACAAGAACAATCCCATAGGATTCCCATACCTTATATCAAAGGCATCTCCGAACGTCATTCAAAAATTATGAAGCAATATAAATTGGCTGCTACCTACAAACCAATCAACCAAATCTACAATTGGTTATTTTCTCCTAAAGACAAACTCTCACCTCTGATACTACCTGGCATGTACGAGGTTCCATGCTCCTGTAAATTGTCCTACTATGGACAGACAGGTAGATCCATTAGCAAACGCATTTCGGAACATTGAGACGATATCCGTCTCATCAAACTACAGAAATCTGGCCTCACACAACACGGAATTGAAAACCCAATCTATAGAATCCATCGGAAGAAGACTAAACTTCTACATAGATCTTTATATAAACATTCATGTTTATATAAAGAAAGTGCTGAAGCCCTACATCACAGACCTAATTTGAACCGTAATGAAGTTCTTACTATCCCTAAAGTCTGGGAAATTGTCATTCTAAATTGTGTAAAATAACATTTATATATGTTATCTCATTTTAATACCTCAAGGGCTCACTTTAGTGAGTATACGGTAGCGGCAAACCCGAGGCACCTGATGCTGGACCATGCCTTACTTCATGTAATATATATCTGTAGACCAGTCCCTACTCTTCTTTATTTCTTGTTGTTTCTATTCCCCCACCCCCACCCCACAATGCTATTAGAGCAGTGGAGAACTAGGGGTAAATCTTTCCTATTATACTATGTTTTTTCCATCTCATGCAGTCTGCTTTCTCTCCCAAAAGGCAGGTTTGGAGGCATTAAGGTGGCAGCCCCACACCGAACTCACCCTGAGAAAGGTTGGTAGCCTATCCAGGGGAAATTTACAATTACTCACAAAGCTCTGAAGAAGAAAAATAGGATGGATTTTATCGCAATTGACCATGCTAATGGATAGGAAACTCCTCTTTGAGAAATTAAAAATAGCTACTCGGAATGTCAGTGGAAATACACCCAAAATTGATGAGCTAAACCAAGAACTAAAAAATAGAAACACTGATATAGCTGCAATAACTGAGACAAAAAAGAAAAAGAAGGGATCTCATCTGGAAGATTATGTCATGATCTTCTCCGGAGTTCCAGAAGACAAATGGGCCTCATCTGTAGTTGCAATTTGGATTAATAAAAAAATGGAAAAACAAAATTTAGGATTATACTTGGGTATAAGATAGAATAATCAAAGTTAGAATGAAAATTATGAATCAAACATTCAATATTTTCAGAATTTATGCACCAGTACATGGAAAAGAGGAAGAGACAGAAGAATTTTACAGAAAACTTCAGGAATGTATTGATGAAACAAATAAAAATGAAGCAACAATCTAGATGGGAGATTTCAAAGCTAGAGTGGGAAATAACCCAATAACAGGATGTATTGGATCAGAGGGAGAATCAGTAATCAATAACAATGGAATTTTATTAAGAGACTTCTGCATATTTAACAGCCTAAAAATCAGCAATACTTTCTTCAGGCATAAAAATATACGTAAGTACACATGGGAAGCAAGAGGAACTAAATCAATAATAGATTACATTATTATTAACAACAAACTAAATAATAATATCAAGGATACAAGGGTTTTTAGAGGAAGCGACACTGATAGTGATCACATGTTTGTAAGCAGATTTGAATTCATAAAAAGAACCACATACTTCAAAAGAAAAAAAAAGATAATGTACCAACATCTAATAAACAGTTTAAAATTCAACTCCTAGAACAGGAGAGTATCAGAAACTTATATAAAAGCAGAATAAGAGATAAAATAAAACCAACCGCAAACAATATTGAAACTGACTGGAAAAATATAAAGGAAACCATACTAAAAGCAGCAGAAGAAAGTTTAGGATATAAATCGAGGAAAAAGAAAAAGTGACTCAAAACTTTAAATGATGACTTAAAGGAATTAATCGAAAGGAAAAAACAGGCTTTTAAAATCTATCTGCAGAGTAAAAAACACTGCTGACTATATAGAATATAAGAAACTACAGGCTGAAGTCAGAAAGCTTTCCAGAAGTATACACAGAGAAGACTGCAGTAAATATGTTAAATCATTAGACCATAAAGAATAGGTTTTAAAATTTTTAGACAACTACAAACAGCAGAAAATGACCAATTAAGAAATAATCTAATTTCCAAAGCAGACTGGATAGAACACTATAAAACATTAAAACATTCCATAAAACATGGAATGAAAAACAAGAAATAAAAAACAATGACAAAACTCACAAAATTGAAGATATCAATACAAAGGAAAGTACAAAAGAAACAGCAATGGAAGAATTAGAAAATGAATTTAAAAATTCAAGAAATAGCCCAGGCCTGGATGGAATATGCATTGAGCTCTTTAAATATGCAGACAATAACTTAAAAGAAAACCTATTTAAACTCTTCAATAATATCTGGAAATATCAAAAGATCCCAAAAGAATGGGAAACTGGAGCAGTAATAAATATTCACAAAAAAGGTCCCAAGGACAAAAATGTGAAAGTTACATTATACTCTCTTAATAACAGCATCTAAACTTGCAAATATTTTAAAGAACAGTTTAATTAAATATACAGAAAATTCTTTAGAAGAAGAACAGTGTGGTCTTAGAAGAGGGAGAGGATGCACAGATGCCTTTTTCACAATGCAACGGATCATAGAAAAAAGAAAAGAATTTAATCTGCCCACTTTTCTTCTATTTATTGACTATGAAAAGGCGTATGATAACATGAACAGAAATTTACTCTGGAGAATATTACAAGATGATAAAATACATCCTCAATTAATTAATGTAATAAAAAGTCTATACAGAGAAACAAAAATGTGCATCAAATTTGCCAATGGAACATTATCAGAACCTATAAATAAAGGAGTAAGACAAGGTTGTGGCTTATCCCCCAATCCTCTATTCAACATTTATATAAACAGAATCCTAAAAGAATGGAAAACAACTGTCAGAGATAGAGTTAAACTAACAAATAATATACAGCTAAATACAATACTTTATGCAGATGATCAAGTACTAATTTCAAATTCAGAAGATAAACTCCAAATTGCAACTAACCTCTAAATGAAATAGCAAAAAAATTTAAAATGAAAATCTCTGAAACCAAAACAAAAGCTATGGCAACGTGTGGAAACACCATTCAAAAAGTCAGAATTATGCTTAACAATAAAATAATAGAACAAGTTACAGAATTCAAATACTTGGGAAATATAATCTCGCAATACAACACTGATTCACAATTGGAAGCAAGACTGCAAATTTACAATAGAATGAATGAATGGCATAATTAAAGAAATTTTGGAAAACAAATGACTAAAGAAACTCAATTAAGATTACATAACATGACCTCCAAACCATCTCTCAAATTTGGAAGCGAAACTTGGATTCTAAAACAAAGAAACAAACAAAGACTAGAAGCAGCACAGATGAAGTTTCTAAGACCTCTCCTGGGACTCACTAGGTTAGATAAAAAGAAAAACACAGAAATAAGAGAACGATTAGATACAAAAAACATCATACAAGAAATAGAAGAATATCATCAAAATTGGCTACACCACATAGAAAGGATGAGTAATAATAGGATCCCCAAATTAGCATATAAACCTATAGGAAGAAGAGACTGCAGGCATCCAAGATTAAGATGGAAAGATCAACTTCATCTGCAGAGCAGGAACAGGACATAAAAAGCCTATACCTGAATTGCTCAGACAATGAGGACAACGATCTCATTTTAATGTAATTCTACAACACACTACTGCATGCACAGAGGGATTACATTGTAAGCACTCCCTAACTGTATGTAATTCCTAGTATTGTTTGAATTAACTATACTGAAGATGTCCTATGATACTTAGGGCAAAATATTTACTTATTAAAAATCTTACTACTGTGGTTAAATGTGTATGTTTAGTCATGAATGCTCCACAGGTTTCATTATACAACAAAGATTATAGATTTTATTAGCACTCCAATTGTCATGCACATTCAATCACTGATTGATTCTACTTTTATAGTCCTTTTAAACTCTCATCTTGAAGAAGGCTGGTTCCCACATTGCTCATTTCTCCTTTTTTATCCATTCCAGGCACAAATATCTGAGCAAGTAACAGGTAGTGTGGCCCACATTCTGCACCTCTCAATACTTGCAAAATTCCTTACAAGGCAGTGTCTATGTTGTCATTTTGTAATTAGATGGTCAATAATAGATCATAAACCTCTTGTATGCTGCACCCTAATAAATGTGATATCTTTATGCTGGAAGCATGAAATCACCAGCTGGCACTCATATGCTTCACACAGTACCATTATCAAAAAGGTCCAACTGTTAGGTCTCAGTTCTTTGACCAACTGTGCTGCTTGGTTATTTCTACACGTCTCCATCTATTTACTCAACTATTCAAAATCTTTGTTTTGTCAATTACTGGAAAAATACTTATTATAGGTGATTCTCACATCAACAAACAAAAAGGTGATAAAGGAACAGTTTGTCATTTTATGAAAACATTAACAATAGTAAGAGTTCATTGTACTTAGATGTTAAGAGAAAACACATAGAGGTTCTTGGTTACTCCAAAGACTTTGTGAACTACAAAGTGTTATATATAACAATTTTAGATATTTGTTTTTCTTAATTATAGTACCATTACCTTAGTTCACAGGGTAACTAATATTTGTTATTCAAGGGAATTCCCTAAATAGAAATCGCAGAAGATGCATCCAAAATTCAATATTACTGTGGTATGATGACTTTGGCTTATATCAAAGACACACATAGAGAGGAGAGAAGACAAACAACTCAGAAACATTTTTGCCAAATATACATAAATCTTGTTTTTCACACTTCTTAAAAACTCTCTCTGTTCTATTCACATTAAAAATTGAAAAAATTCATTTTCATATCCTAATACAATGATTCTCTTACATCATGATATTTTTGAAACACTGCTAAACTTGAAAGTGACATCCTTCATTTTGGTCACATTGACAGAATTGTCAAGAATTCTGAGGGAGTCAGCTGAAGTTGTGGTAACACATCAATTTAACAGCTGTTAGGTGAAGAGGTACAATAGGTATACAAATGTCTAAAAAATTCAATATGATCTGATCACCTTGAAGGCAAAAGATATTATATTTCACAGATATCATATATTGTATTAAACTCCTTTACCATGCAAAGCAAGGAATCAGTACATGCAGAGCATATCATTTTAAATAAATGAAATACTGTGGATTAAAACAAAAAGCTATACATAAATTCAAGTTTAATCACAAAACAGGATCTGATTCATGTGGGAAGGTCACAATTATGAGGCAATTCATGTGTCATTATTCAGTATGATGTTATTTTGTATAATGCAGATGGTTTCTCATTTGCCTAATATTTCTGACTGAATAATGTTACATTAATTTAGGGACTCTCATTTATTACCTTTTAATACAAATAATTTCCAAAAAGTTGAGTAAACATATTTAATACAATATGCAAGTTGGAAAAAACTTCTGCTAATTTATTTATCTAAACCTAATAAATGTAAGAAAAGAATACCCTTTTACTGCCTATGTTTACAGTATATATATGTAATATAATAAAACATACCTGTAAAGTTTCACATTCAGCTTGCAAACGGCTACTAAGAGAGCGAAGCTCTTTACTGCGTCCTTCTGCTTGTTCTAACTGTGCTTCTAATTCAGCTTCCAATTCTCGACTACTTTCCTGAAATTCTTCTAGTTCTTGCTGACTTTCTTTTAACCTAATCAATAAAATCAGTGAAAAAAACAATAAAAAAAGCAAAACTATTAAATTAGAAAGCTTGTCATATATATTAATAGTTATTTAAGTGTTGTTTTATAGAAATATTTTTACTAAAAATTCTAAAAGCATGATTAAAAATGTTTGCACTCTAAATAAAATAGAAACTTGCTGGAATTTGAATCCTTATAATTCAGATGACTCATAAACTGTCAAACTTACAGTATTTATCAACACATTACATAAATTTAAAAAATGATACTATCCACATTGTCATATGCATGCATGATATTAGAGAAACCTGATGTTACTTAGTGAGTGTGTGTGTGTGGGGGGGAGATGTCATTAGATAGACGCTGAAGAGGTTTATAATAAATCTCTGGAAGGGAAAAAACCAGGTGTCATCCCTCGAATCTTAGTAGGAGTTTACATCTCAGGATTAGAATTTCTGCCCGAATTTCTACTTCAAGTAGAGAAATGGATGTGTATTCCTGACTGCATGCCTGTTGAGTGTTTTTTACAACTATACTCTCACTGCTTGTTTCATTTAGCAATTTTTCAAATTCATTACTCCGTATTTCTAGGATATCTTTTTCTGCAGTTTTCATGTAATTTTTTTCATCTCTAATTCCTTTTACAGCACTCTTTCCTCCATTTCTGAGCTTCTTCAACAACCTCCAGAATATCTTGCCACCTTCTTGACATTTATTTTCTATGTTCTTACCATAGTCTTACCATGAACTTCTGTTTAGCTAATTTTATACAGTGTTTAGTTTTGTTACATTTGTCTCTATATTCTGTAAGAGCACAAACTGGTTAATCGCCAGGAATTTTTGATATGCTTTCTTCTTTTCCTTCACTGCCTGTTTAACTTCCTGTGTCTACCATGGAGTTCTAATTTTTCTCTCCTTGCAGACAACTTCACCAACATACCTCTCTGGCTGAATCTCCAAGGTTTGCTTCCTGTTCTCAACCTCTATTTTTTCTTGAATTCTTGAAGTAGAGAAAGCCATCAAAGGCTTGAAATATGGAAAGGTAGGAGGAACAGATGATATTCGACAAGAAATGCTCAAGTACAGAGGTATAACAGTCCAATGGCTGCACTGCATAATTCAGAATGCTTGGAGAGAGGGACAAATTCTGAATGATCGGAGTAGAGTTCTCATAATACCCATATATAAAAAAAAAAGGGAATAAAACTGAATGTGAGAATTACAGAGGTATTTCTCTACTGAGTGTTCCTAGTAAGATTTATGGAAGTATACTTGAGAAACAGTTGAGAAGGATTGTGGAAGAAAAGCTTGGTGAAGAACAAGCTGAATTCACCAAACAGAGACTGTCAAGATCAGATCTCTACTTTACAATAAACAGTTGAGAAATCATGGGAATACAACAAAGATCTGTATTTAAGTTTTGTAGACCTGGAAAAGGCATATGACAAGGTGCCAAGAGAAAAGATATTCAATACTCTACAGTTATATGGTGTCAATGTGGCATCATATCAAGTAATACTTAGTCTTTATAAGTCAGCAGTTAGTATCGAAGGAAGTACAGGAAGATGGTTTAATGTTAAATCTGGTTTCAGTCAAGGATGTACATTATCCCCTCTGTTATTCATTATTTATATGGATCACATTATGAAGGAAAGTGGTATTAAACCTAATATCAAAATTGGAGATGTTAATCTCTGCTGTTTGCTTTATGTGAGCGATGTTATACTTCTAAATAAATCCACTACAAGCCTGCAAGATTCCCTGACTAAGCTGAATAACTGTTGTAATAGATATGGCATGAAGGTCAGCAATAAAAAGACAAAGACAATAAAAATAGGTAGAAGCATTGAAAATATCAACTGCATTGTGAATGGACAACCTATGAAACTAGTCAAACATTTCAGTTATTTAGGCAATATTTTTAGCGAAGATGGTAAATTAAATACGGAAATAGACAACAGAATCAACAAGGCTGGTATGGTTAGGAAGTCAACTGAATAAATTTATATGAAATAAGAAAGAATTTAGTCAAAACACTAAATTAGCTGTATACAAGACAGTGTTCAAACCAATTTTAACTTATTGATCTGAGGAGGTGGGTTAGAAATAAAACACTTGACCAAAGACTAGAGACCACAAATATGAGAGTCCCGAGATATTGCCATTGATCGCATCAATGGCAATATCGTATTAAAAACGAGGATATTAGGAAAGAACTTGACCTTGTCGGCAACCGGGAATGCGTTAGCAGAGCTAATCTCAGGTGGTATGGTGACTTAAACAGAATGGGAGAAGAAAAATTAGCAAAACAAGTGTTCCCTGCCAGATTGGCAGGAAAAAGACCCAGAGGAAGACCAACATATAGGTGGATTGATACAGTAAAAAGTACCTTAGAAGACAGAAATATAAGACCTGATAATATTGGAGCCTTGACATTTAACAGACTGATTTGGAGGAAAATTGTAGATAGGAAGTTAGTAATGATGTAAATTTTTCGTGTAGTACTATGATATCCCGTACACTCCTTGAGGGTACATGGCAGGAATTTGATGATGATGATATATAGTGAATTCAAAGTGAAATAACCTATATAAGGAGTGAACATTCAGGGTGTGCTAGGTGTGTGATGCACATAATATCTAGGTGCGTGATGCACAAAAAATATAATATCCATAAAATGGTTATTTCGAAATAACCATTTTATGGATATTATATTTTTACATTAACTCCCATTAAAGACTCCCCTAATTAAAATTAAACTAATACTAAACAATATACTAATGCTTCATGGAAAGGAAACTTTTCGAAGGGTGAACATTGTATCACATCCGCTTTAATAACCCAGGTATACGGTCATGAATATGGACACCTTCGGGCCCTGTGAACAGACATGCAGATAGGGCAACGGATAAAATTCTTAAAGTTCTAGTTGTTTTAAACCATCCATAAGGTGAGGTAGTGTGAGCTGAGATAACAGCACCTAGAAATCAGTGGCTATAATTGGTTATTGTGTCAACCAATCCAAATGAACATTATCATTTATCACGAGCTGGTTTTTTTTTTTTTTTTTCTGAGTGGAATCTGTTTTGCGTGTGTGAAGTGCGAACTGACGTGGTAGGAAAGTTTTTATATTTAGTATAGACAAGCTTTTAACATATAATTTTCCATAAATTTGTAACTTTTTTTTGCCCATATTTACAATGGGAAACAGCGCTGATGATCTAATGAATGTCCAGTTTTCTGCTAGAATTTTTACAGATTTTATGACTAGTCGAAGGAGGCAAGTCTCATTCTCCTCTTCCAAATTTACTATTATATTTACACTTTCGAGTTATTCAAATATACCAACCAAATATAGCATTCTCCTTCATTATTTTTTTCTTCATTATTTAATATATCTTAAAACAAACACATTGTGCGCTCTATGCAGATTTGGTTACAATTAATTGATAAATTAAACTATTCAAAGTTATCCTACAATTAATTGCATTGGACCAATTAAGATAAACGCTGATGTGCTATGCACTCTTAAAAGTTTCATACATTGATAAAAATGCAATCATTGATCAAATTGACATGAAATTTTGTAGTTTGGATTGCATAAGCCACACAACAGCACACCCAACCGAAATGGGCACATGATGCCACTGATATATACATACAGGCAGTCCCCAGGTTACGAACGAGATACGTTCCTGAGAATACCTTTTGGCCGGATTTGTATATAACTCGGATAGCTGATGAACAGCACATATACTTTTTCACAGTAATAATAATAATAGTATAATAACTCATATTTGGCAATAATAATACAGTGTAATACTGTAGTAATAATAATAATAATACCCCCATACTGTAATAATATGTTACAGAAAGAAACTATTGTGCTCCTTCTTTTAATTCAAACAAACAGAACATAAGAGACTAGTTTCCGAATTATTAATTTTCCTTATGGGGGAGACGAAAGTCATCCTGTGCGTAAGCGACCGTATAAACAATGAGACTAACCGCCAGTATAAAGATGCTGCGTCAACGAACCGCTTATGCCATGCATGTTTGTTTACATGCACGGAAGAAACTAGATCCAGAATTACTAATTTAATTATTAATTATCCTTATGGGGGAGCTCGTTCATAAGTAAGGAACATCGTAAGTCGGGTTATCCATAACCCGGGGGTTGCCTGTATATGAATCTGGACAATAAATTTATAGATTAAATGCATAGTACATTAGTTCTGTGGGTAGGCTAAATTGGAATTGCATTATATAAATTCAGTGAACTGACTAAAAGTGTCTCATTTTTATATTTTGACTTTTTTTTTTTTTTTTAAATGGTACACCTACATATGAGTGGCTCTTCAGCCTATAAAATGCCAGTAATACTGGTAAAAACTTGAGAAGAAACCTGTTACAACTGGATTTGAAGAATTAATTACAGACCGAACAATTCTTCAGGAAAGATAAACCAAGATAGGGTGATGTCCTAAGATTTAAAGGACAATGAGGGAATTAACGATGCTTAAGTTGATGAATAGTAATCATGGAAATATGCGAAGAAAATGCATGACTGTAAAGCAAAAACGTAACGTCTGGGAGAAACCAACTGTAGTGGTTTCTTCCAGAATCAGTCAATTCTGACTGATTGCTTTAATTCACTGACTCACTCACACACACATACACACACACACAGTATGAGAATTGCTGGAAAGCCTTGTACTATCATACATATGGCATGGTTGACAAGCTGCAGTACAGTTTGCAAAGCATGTTTGTTGCTTTTGGCAAAAAAAAAAAAAAAACACATATATATGAATAAAAAAAAATTCTAAAGAAACTATCAAGATTTGAATAGTTCTTGCCGGCCTAGTTGGCCGAGTGGTTAGCATACTGCTCTCCAGCCAAAAGGCTATGGGTTCAAATCCTGCTGTAGGCATGGATGTTTGTGATGGTCTGTGAAAATACTAGTGGTGGTGGTTGGCAGTAGATGGCATTGATGTAGTTGTGGTTCGTTGTAGTTGGTGAATTGAGTGGTGGAGACGGAGTAGGTGCCCTCCCTCGATGAGTCTTTGGACTCCCTGGAGGTGTCACGTAATAATAATCAGTAATTGAATAATTAGGATGGATACTGCAATAAAAAGCAAAGAAATAACTAGATCGAAAAGCAAAACATTTTAGGATGGCTAGCTAAGCATAAAATAAAATAAAAATGTTCTATAAAAAGAGGAGTGTGCACTGAAAAACAACACCTCTACCAAGACCAAAAGAGAGCACAAATGTTATGATCACAGATCCAGACGATGCGTGTTTTTGTTTTTTTGATTGTAAGAGCATAGTTCACTTTAAATTCACTAAACAAGGGCAAATAGTGAATTCACATTGTTATTTAGAAGTGCTGACAAGTGTTACATGTAAGTGTTCCTGAGAAGAGACCTGACTTACGCCAAACAATTGGATCATCCACCACGACAATGCCCCTGCACATGATGTAACAGATATCCATGAATTTTTGAGTAAAAAATCGATCGCAAATTGGACCATCCAATGATATTCTGCCAGTTGTGCTCAAAACATGTGCCCCAAAATTAATACCCATCATATATTGCCTATAAGCTATCATATTCAACTGGCATCTACCCAATTGAACTGAAGCAGGCCTTTATCCAGCCTGTACCTATAAAGGGAGACAAAAGTCAGACATCTATCATCCTATTTGCTCTATCTTAATATAAAGTGATGGAAAAGGCTATCAGCAACCAGCTTCTTCTTCTACCTGGAGACTCAATTAATTAGCGATCATCAATATGAATTCTATGATTCTCATTCTACAGCTGACCTCCTTGCTAATCTCACCCACATTTGGATAGGCCATGGAAAGATTTTGAGAACATCCTATATGATCAACTCTCAATATTTTAAAGGCATTTGATCATGTCTGGCATCAAGGCCTCTTGAACAACTACAATCGTATGGTCTCCCTCCTGCACTTTGTGATTTGACTGCCAGCTTCAGCACTGCCCACTGTAATCCAGGAGTTTTGTACTCTTACCAACGCTCTTCCACCTTTACATCAATGACCTTCTCTCTATCTCTCTGACTTCAAATCGTATTCATCAATTTGCCAATGATAGTACTCTTCATGCATCTTCCTCATTCAAGAAACTCTGTAGTACTCAAATGAGAGAAGTCTTAATATCTTCCACAACCAATGATTTAAATACTGACCATGATATCTCAAATTTGGTGAAGATAACAGTAAATTTCAATTCCATAAAATCTCAGAAGTGGAAGTGAAGTAGGATCAAGAAAGATCCTACTTCACTTTCACTTACTTCTGATAGTGGTCCAATTTCTTGAAATGAAATTAGACCTTTCAAGGAATTTAATATGTTTGTAACATATTACGTACATAGTCACGTCAGACTCTTAAAACTTCTCCTTTTCCCATTCAAAACATTACTTCCTCTAAGCTAAACTCCTTATTTAGTCCTTAATTCTCAGATCTGAAAAACACTGGAATATGGTTCCCACATTTTTGTTAGTACACTCAAAACAAAGAATTTTTGATGATGGACAGAAGAGGACTATCTTTCCCATAGGCACTTTCATGGGCATTGCTCCTCTGAAATGACCACTATCATTCATTTATTTTCTTCTAACAATGTAAGAAGTAAAGTAGCCACTGGCCAACACCCATATACTGTGCGACTCCAAACACATCAAACAAACTTCTCATCATCCTCTTCCCATTCTACCTGCTTCTATTCTTTAGAACAATCTCACCCATACCATTTTCCCCATTAAATACAACCTCCAACTCTTTAAGAATTGGAGATCCATGAAGATTTATCCTTTGTACTTTGGCACCATTGGCACTGTTGTATTATAGGTCCTGTGACCATTCATGTATGGGGGTCATTATAAAAAAGGCATTTAGAGGGAACTGTAGACTGATATACAAATGTTGCTGCAGAAAAAATGAGAGTTTGAAAACAAGAATCAAAACTTGGAAATTCAGTTACAAAATTTCAAGAGATCATTGACTGATTAACAGTGAAACCAAGCCCATCAAGAAAAGAAATATCCAAACTTTACAGTACACACAAGAACCAAAAAAAGGAAGTCCTGAAAAACCAAAAAATAACAGAAATCTTTTTGCAAGAAAGCCAGCAGATGCTTCCTAAGTGTATACAGAAAAATGTACAAGGAAAGAAAAAACAAATATAATAAAAGGTGGCAAAATGTCCTGGAAACTATTGGAAAAGCTTAAAAATGAATAGGAGAGGGTACTATAAAAAGGAATCAGAGATGATAAAGCAGACCCAAAAATACAGTCTTAAGAAGTAAAATATACAGTCAGGCAGATGTAAGTAAAGCACTAGAAACAGATGAAATAAGATATCAACACAGGAGGAAATATTCTTTATAAAACTTTAGCAACGAGATTCACTTGGTACCTAAACGAAGGTAGAATACCATTTCATATAAGTGTGTTTTATTCTAAATAGAATAAAATACACTATATGAAAATAGAAAGCAAGATTTAAGAAAGGATTCACCACAATCGATCATATACATACAATAAACCAATCAACTGAAAAATGCAGAGAATACCATCTTTCACTTTGTCTGCTACTTATCAATTTCAAAAGCACTCAACACAGTAGAACATAATGCAGTTTTCCTAACACTATTGAACAACCATATAGCAGTTTAACTCAAACATTATACAGGCAGTAAAATGAAGATCAATCTTTTTAATAAACCCCCTGTAACCTCTAGAGAGCATGTCCTCAGTGGCAGATAGAGGAGCCCACCAGATATGGCAGGGTGGTCTGAATACATTAAATAAGGACTTGTGGACCAAGAAGGCCAAATCATCTTGATTGTAAGGGAAGTGGCACTGCACTCCCATAGTTCCCTAGCTGGATCTATCCTCTTCTTCTTCCTCTACTTTGAGGAAGAATCACTCACTTTAATCTTTCCTACAAGGCCTTATCAGCCAATACTCCTTATTTTATAGGGTCTTTCCATTTCTGCCAATATCATTGTTCCCTCGATACCCTTCAAATACCCTATTCCTCCTATGGATTTAAATTTGGAAGAAGGCTAGTCCAGAAGCCTTAAGGTAGCAGCCATACCACTGTTCTCCATGTCAGGCTAGTCACCTGACATGGAGAACATTAATTTACTTTTAAGCCAACAGAGAAAGGTAATTGAAATGAATCTGTGGAAAACGACCCTGGAATGGAAACGACAAAATATAATACATATGGCAAACTCGAACGTAAGAGGAATAACATATAAAGAAATAGAATTATATCAAATACTAAATGAAAGATATTTTGAAATAGCAGTAATTACTGAAACAAAAAAGACATTAAAAGGAACCATGACAACTGAAAATTTTAATGCAATATATAGTGGGGTTGACAGAGACCAAAGAGCACAAGCAGGTGTTATGATTTGGATTATTAATAATAATAATTATTATTATTATTATTATTATCCGAGACCTCCAGGGAGTCAAGGACACATCGAGAGAGGCTATAAATCACCCAAACCAGCTATCATACCTTCCCTTAAATTCATTAAGGCTAAATGCATTCACAACCCCCTAAGGGCAAATTATTCCACTCACTCACTGCTCTCTGCGAGAAAAACCTAGTTCTTACCCCTTTCTTGACCGTGACCAAACTTAACTTCCAGGGATGCTCCTGTGTTCTCTCCCCAACTTCCATACAACAAAAAATTTCATCAGTTGAAATGCTATAACACCCATTCAAAAGTTTATAGACTTCTATCATATCACCCCCTCTTTCTCCTGTTAACCAGAGTTTGCAATTCACATACTCGCAATCTGTCCTTGTAATCTATATCCCATAATCTGGATATAATCTTTGTAACTATTCTTTGTTCCACAGCTTCTTTATCCCCTTGGAACTCGGGAGACCAAATCTGTACACAATAGTCCAGGTGGGGTCTTATCAAAGCCTTATAAAAGAGGCAAAATGACTTCCTTACATGTCAAGGTTCGCTTCAACATTGCATTTATCCTCTGAGTTGTATTTGCAACTTTTACCATGTGACCTTTGAACTTTAAATTCTTATCCATCAATACACCACGATCCTTTGCCTCTTCAGTTTCTTGTAGCATAACCCCGCTAATATAATATGCCGCTGGAACTCGAATCACGCCAAAGTGCATAACTTTACACATACTAACATTAAATACTGATAGCCATTTTCGTTTGCTCAGATTTCCAGTCTATTCAAATCATTTTGTAATTGCTGAATATGAGTAGCATCACTGATTGCCCTGCCTATCTTCATATCATCGGCAAACAATTGCACATCTGATGATAGAACCTGCTTGATGTAGTTAATGTATAGATTGAACAATAATGGCCCAAGGACTGAACCCTGAGGTACACCAATGGTTACCACAAATCTAGCAGATTCACACCCACTGTATAACACTTTTTGATATCTGTCTGTCAACCATACTGCGATCAAAATCAATAGATTATAATTCTCTTTCAAAACAGTCAAAATATTATAAATTATGGAATGAACAAATAATAGAAGCTAGAATAAAAATAGGTAGAGGTTATTTAACAATAACAGGTTTATATACCCCAAAAGAAGAAGAAAGAGAAGAGAAGAGGATATTAAATTTTATAATCAATTACAAAATATATATAATAAAATAAATAAAAATTATTATGTATATTAGCAAGAGACTTAAATGCAAGAATTTGGAAACACAAAAATTAATAATAATATAGGAATATTTTTTTTTAAATGTAAGTCTTTCTCTATTTTTTTCAGGCTGGTTTTTGCCTGCACTACTTCTCTTAATTTTTGTATCCTGAAAGCTTTGTGGTCTTCTGGAATTCTTTTCCTTAGTAATTTACAGATAATTTTGTATTCTAGAAAATTTTCTTCAGTTCTTTTCTCTTTTTCAGTAATTCTAGAGTTTGAGGTGAACGTCGTTCTCTTTTTCTTTTTTTTTGTTTCACAGGAATTTCTGATTTTTTCTTGCACTCGTTGAATTTATTAATAAAGTCAATGTAGTCATCATTTATGTAACACTTTTTTAATAGTCCATTCGGTCTCTTCTATGTACTTCCCGAACTTGTGGTAGTCTATTTGCTTGGGTTGTCTTTCATGGTTTGATGTTGCCCTGATATGTTGTTCTTTTTTGTGGTCTATTCTTATAATGGCTCTGAGGAGTCCGTGGTCAGAATCTATGTTGAAGTATGTTTTGTCTATTGCATCAATGTTTTGTACCAGTCTTTTACAGTCTGTTAAAATGTAGTCAATTTCATTTTTTGTGTCTCTATTCGGTGATTGCCAAGTCCATCTTCTTCCTAGGCATTTGTTCAAAAAAGTGTTCCTGATAAAGAGTTGTTCAGCTGCAGCAAATTCAGCTAATCTCTCTCCTCTTCTATTTCTTTCTCCTAGGCCACGTGGTCCTATAAACTTTTCATCTTCTTTTCCACATCCTATTTTGGCATTAAAGTCGCCACCAACGAATGTGTATGTTGACTTATAATTTAATGCCTGTTCAAGATTCATGTAAAAATTTTGTATTTCTTGATTATCAGCTACAGATGTTGGAGTAAAGGAGGATATTAATTTTATTGTTATATTGTTTTCTCTATTCCAATTAAGTACACCTATTCTTTCAGATATGATGTTACAAGAAAGGATCGACTTGGTGAGCTTAGATTTAACAATGAAACCCACTCTGCCTTGATTGCCATTGTTTGAGGATGCTACGAGGAGTATCTGTGAGCCATTGTACCATCTTGATGTCAGTTCTTTCAATCTTTTTGTTTCATTCACGAGCAGGATATCCAAGTTGATATTAGTTAGTTCTTTGATTAATAAATCTATTCTGTAGTCTCTTGCCAAAGTTCGAGTATTGAGGGTACCGAATGCCATTTTCATAGATTTAAGAGGCGGCCAGTTTTCATCTGCGAGATTCATAGCACCCCCTGGCCAGCCACACTCGGTGCCTTACTGCCGCTGTAGAAAGATGAGTGTGGGCCGCGCAGGACTCGGGGTCATGTCTGTTGTTGTAGTGGCATCTTTGCTGTGGTCGCATATACACTTCTCCTGACCAGAGTTCTGTTAGTGATGTTGGTCCGATAGTGGTTAGAATTCCCAGCACCCCAGGGTGCACTACGGGGAGGCAGAGTTGGACTTTGACAGTCAATTCCATCTGCTTTACAGGATCAAAATGGAGAAAAACATACTAACAGAAAAAGGATAGAAGAAATTGTGCAAAATTTTTATAATGATCTCTATGCAACTAAGTGCCAAGTTTCAGAACCTATCATTCCAAAACCAAGAAATATACCAGATGTACTTCCAGAAGAAATAGAACATGCCCTTAAGAAAATGAGTCAAGGAAAAGCCTCAGGACTTGATCATGCTAAGGCTGAAGAAATCCAACAAGGTGGACCAATTATTTTCAAAGCCTTGGCTGCTAGATTCACGTGGTACTTCAAAGAAAGAAAGATTCCAGAGGAATGGAAAACCTTATACTTCTATTCAAAAAAGGGAACAAGGAAGACATTAAAAACTATCATCCAATCTGTCTACTCTCTCACATATATAAGATCATGAACAGAGTAATACTGAACAGAATCTAAAACACTCTAGAAGACAACTCCAGCAGAGAGCAGGCAGGATTCAGAAGAGGCTTCTCCACAATAGATCATATCCAGGTCATTTCACAACTAACAGAAAAATGCAGAGAATACCGAATCCCTCTATGTTTCCTCTTTACTGATTTTAAAAAAGCATTTGATACCATAGAACACAATGCTGTCATCAGTGCCTTACTGGAAATAAATGTGGATCCTACTTATATCCACATGATAAAAGAAATTAACAAAAATCAGACCACACAAATAACCCTATTTGATCAACCTATAAATATAGATATAAAGAGAGGGGTCTGCCAAGGCGATGTGATCTCCCCAAATCTATTTACCAGCTCTTTAGAATACATTCTGAAAAAAAATAGACCTAAACAGAGGAATAAGCATAGATGGTGAAAAGCTACAAATTCTTATGTTTGCTGATGATCTAGTACTGATATCCCAAAACCCAAAAGACCTAGAAGAAATGGGTGAAAAAGTATACACAAACAGCAGTAAGATAGGCTTACAAATGAAGAAAAACTAGAAAAAACAAAATGGATCAAAAACATCTACACAAGTGACAGTCACCTATGTATTGATAACATCCCTATAGAACAAGTTGACTCATACAAGTACTTAGGACAAACGATAAAAATGAATAACGATTTATCTGAAGAACTAGCAAAAACCAGACTAAAAGAAACACTTACTGATCCAAATCTTGACATCTCTCCGAAGGCAAAACTATTTAATAGTGATATTCTACCATCACTCACATATAGATCAGAAACATGGAACACGACAAGAAAAGAAGAAGAGACTCTCAGAATAACTCAGCGTGCAATAGAACGCAGGATTTGTAACATCAGCAGAATGGAACATGTTAGAAACACGGAACTAAGAAAGAAATCAGGCATAAAAGATGTGGTAACTGCAGTATATGAAAGCAAGATGAGATGGGCAGGTGACATAGCCAGACTCAGGGATAACAGATGGACATATAGAATACTCAACTGGCAATGAAGAATAAAGAGAAAACCAGGAAGACCACCTACAAGATGGGAATATCCACTTGTGAAATCTATGGGTATAACATGGAAGAGAGAGGCTCAAGATCGAGATCATTGGAGGCATCTTTGTGACCTGTACTCATGGAGAAATCCTGAGTGAAACACAGGTTCATCAAGGTAATAGGAATATTGGAATAATATAGGAGAATATAGGGAAAGGAAAAAATCAGTTTATATACCTTTATTGAAGAAAGGCAATGCAAGAGAGTGTGAAAATTACAGAACTATAGCACTGATATCTCATGCAAGTAAAGTCTTACTTAAGATCACTCAGAAAAGACTGGAACCATTCATGAAGGCAGAAATCCCATTCCAGATGAACAGGCAGGATTTCGAAAAGGCAGAGGAACAAGAGATCAAATCGCCAATGTGAGATGGATAATAGAAAGAGCACAGGAATATCAAAAGAATGTCCACCTCTGTTTCCTTGACTACAGCAAGGCATTTGACTCTGTAGATCATGTGAAACTGTGGAATGTGTGTTAAGAACAATGGGAGTCCCAGAGCATTTCATTATCCTTCTGAGGAATATTTATTATGAACAAGAAGCTACTGTTCGAACAGATCTTGGAGAAACTGAGTATTTCACAATAGGTAAAGGGGTGCGACAAGGATGTATTTTAAAAGATATATTTCGGTGATTACACCACATTTTTTTATTATTCAGTTATATAAAACACTGAAATAATAGTTCCCGATAAATAATCGTCCAGTATTGTTCAATGTCAATAACATTATATATCTGCATTCTGTTATTTGAGTTTTATGAATAGCCAGACGGTTATGATTTGTATTTATTAATTCTCTTGTTTAAACTTTAAGTTATACTATTTACCCCCTGAAGATGTAAATCCTACGATTTACGAAACTTGTCAGGAACTATTATTTCAGTGTTTTATATAACTGAATAATAAAAGAATGTGGTGTAATCACCAAAATATATCTTTCGAACCAATAGCCACAGAAGTCTACGCCTGCAAGGATGTATTTTATCTCCGTACCTGTTTAACTTGTACAGCGAATACATTTTAAAAATGGCAGGGCTGGAGGAGTCTTCAGTTGGAATTAAAATTGGTGGGAAAAATATATCAATAATTTGAGGGTATGCAGATGATACCACCTTGCTAGCAGAATGCAAAGAAGATTTGGAAGAACTTATTATGAAAGTTAAAGAAGAAAGTGCTAAATATGGTCTTAAACTTAACCTCAGAAAGACAAAAGTTATCGCAACATGTGAACTTAAAGATTTTTGATGTAGATGGGGAGAAAATGGAAGCAGTCAACAATTTTGTGTTCCTAGGATCCTGAATTGATAAAGATGGGTATTGTACTGAAGAAGTTAGCAGATTATTACTCGGAAAGAAAGCAATGACAAATTTAAGCAAGATCTTTAAAGATATTAGCCTCGCAACAAAAATCAGAATTGTCAAGGCAATGGTATTCCCTGTGGTTCTGTATGGATGTGAAAGTTGGACCCTGAGAAAGAGTGAAAGAAAGAAGATAGATGCATTTGAATTATGGGTTTGAAGACGCTTACTAAGAATACCATGGACTGCAAAGCAAACCAATAAATCAGTGATAGACAGAATAAAGCCACATTGCTCCCTCGAAGCTATGATCATCACGTAAAAATTGTTATACTTCGGACGTATTATGAGAGCAAATGATAGTCTGGAGAAGATGCTTGCTAAGGTTGATGGAAGGAGGAGAAGAGGAAGATCAAGAATTGGATGGGTGGATGGAGTAAAAGAAGCAACTGGAGTGCGTTTGGAGATTCTGAAAGACATGGTCAAGAACAGTTTTGACTGTTAGTGGGATCACTAACAGTCGAAAACGACTCGATGGAACATAACAATAACAATAGGAGAATCTGTACATAAATGAATTGGGAAGGATTTGACAAATGACATACAGTTATTTGCTGATGATGCAAAGATAGATACGGTAATCAGGAATGCTGCTGGTATACAGTACTTGAAGAATGATTTGAATATCTATCCTGGAATTGTGGGCATGGGAAAATGGGTGTCAGTCCAATGTCAGTAAATGTAAAGTCATTCACTTCGGCATGATTAGATATCCACTGTCGTATTATATTGGTGGGATTAGGCTAGAAGAAAGTAAGAGGCTAAGGATCTTGGAGTGTTAATAGATAAGCAGTTGAAGTTTAGGGCCATGTGGCAAAGATTGCAAATACAACTCAAAAGATAATTGCAATGCTGAAATGAACATTTACATTTAAAGATAAGGATGTTATTTTGCCTTTTTACAAGGCCTTGATAAGACCTCACTTGGACTATTGTGTGCAGGTCTGGTCTCCTGGTTTCCGTTGTGATTCTGATATATTGGAGAGAGTACAAAGGAGAGTGTTAAAAATAATATCAGGATTGTGGAATACTGATTATGAAGACAGATTGAGAATTCATAGACTGCAGACACTAACAAACAGGAGAAAGAGGGGTGATACGATTGAGACTTACAAACTTCTGAAAGGATCATACAAGATTTTAATTGCTGGAATTTTTTAATTTATGGAGGGTAGGGAAAGAAAGAGAGGGCATCCTTGGAATCTGAGAATGAAAGATGCCAAGAAATCTGACAGGGATGTCCACTTTCAGCACCTCTTTTTAATATTTATTATCATTATTATTATTCAGGCCTCCACGGAGCAAAAAGACTCATCATGGAAAGTCCTTCCTTGGAAACACAAAGTCTATCATACCACTCCTTGAACTCATCGACAGTTCTAGCTCTCAGGCAGTGCAACATGTGAGACCACTCCCTGGAGTGGTCTCTTGCTCACATTTTCCTTTCCTAACTTCCAGGGATGGTCCCAAATCATCGCATCTTCCCATTGTTCCACCAAGCAAAATAATTCCCAAATAACCCAGTGTCAACCCTGTAACTACCTCTCAACAGTTTAAAAGTCTCAATCATATCTTAATAAATTTAGTTAAATCCTTTATCCAAGTGTGAGCAAACAAAGTTTGCACCTGAAAGTATCTTCAGGACTGGGGTAAGGTGGTACAACACCGGGAAACTCCTTGCAAAGGTGGAGCAAGCTAACATCACTCTTATCTCAGTATCTCCCATAATGCAAAGCACATCTCCTTGCAGATATGTCTAATGTTATGCATTAAGGAAAGGGCCACTACCCAGACTAGTTTCGACCCTTACTGAGGTCTCTTCAGTGGGAGCCAGGCCCAAGTGGAGATACCAGGCAGAAGCATTAGCAAGGTCATCTCTACCTATAGGAGTTGCCAAATGGTGTGCCACCTTTTTAATAAATTACTCTGGATTTAGAGAAAGATGTTGAAAGTTTATTTTTCACTTGGTTAGAATATAATAAATTTAGTTTAATCCTTTATCCAAGTGTGAGCAAACAAACTTTGCACCTGAAAGTAACTTCAGGACTTGGGCCCTTTCCTTAATGCATAACATTAGACATATCCGCAAGGAGATGTGTTTTGCATTATGGGAGATACTGAGATAGGAGTGATGTTAGCTTGCTCAGCCTTTGCAAGGAGTTGCCCTGGTGTTGTACCACCTTACTCCAGTCCTGAAGATACTTTCAGGTGCAAACTTTGTTTGCTCACACTTGGATAAAGGATTAAACTAAATTTATTATATTCTAACCAAGTGAAAAATAAACTTTCTCAATCATATCACCTATCCTTCTTCTATCCACCAAACTTTGCAGTCCACATTCACTCAGCTGATCCTCATAACTACATTGTACAGTTCTGAAACCATTTTTGTTATCCGGCTGTGTATCCTTTCCACAGTTAATTTATTGCTTTCAAATCCTGAGGACCAAATATGAGAACAATAGTCTAAGTGTGGTCTGATCAGGGTCTGATACAATGGAACAATAACTCTTATCTCTGAAGGTCAGCATCCTTCTCAGTATTGCAGCAATCCTCAAGGTTACCTTCACCATCTTTGCAATATGTTACTTGAATTTCAGGTTTCTATCAATCATCACCAACAGATGTAGTCTTCCTAACTTCCTGCAGTAGAGCTCCTCCAATCGAGTATGTAGCCTCCCCTCGTGTATCCCAAACTTCGAGACCTTACATTTTGCTGCATTAAACCGATACCTTCATTAATTTGCCCATCTGTCCAGTTTATTCAAATCCTCTTGCAGGGCTGCCACATCTGCACTATTACTAATAACCCCTTCCCAGCTTCACATCATCTGCAAAGACTGAATATCCCCCTGCAATCCACTGACAATGTCATTGATATAAAGGTTAAACAATACAGGTTCCAGTAGTGAGCCCTGTGGGATCCCTCTTATAACCTTCTGTCTCCTTGATATTCATCATCTCCATCAGGCATCATGGGCTCACTGCCCGTTGATGCCTGATGCCTGTTTCACTATCTTCTTCCACCTTTCTTTGTCCAGTGCACAGTGTCGCAGTTTTTGTACACCCATTCCACACCAGTCTTTTATATCGTCTATCTATTCTTTGTATGGTCTACCTCTTCTGTTTAAACCATTCAAAATAGCAAACAGAAATGTCTTTATCTTCCGGTTCCTCACTCATTCTACAGATGTGTCCAAATAATTGCAGCTTCCGTTTTATAATCTTCTGCATTAGATTCTGTTTTGGTTGTGTCTTCTGATAGAGCTCTTCAGTGGTGATTTTCTGTACCCATCCTATTCTTAGAATCTTCCTGTAACAAGTTCTTTCAAATGCCAAAATTCTTTTTCTTGATTCCTTATTTATTACCCACGTTTCAGATCCGTACAGTACACCGCTGAAGATGCATGTTTCGAATACTCTTAGTTTTGTTTGCAGACTGATCACTTTACTTCTCCAGATGTTATCCATGGCCTTCAGATTTGTTCTTCTCTTTGCAATCCTGATCTTTATTTCTTTTTTACAGTCCAAGTCATATGTCAGTTTACTTCCCAAATATGTGAATTGTTCTACATTTTCTATATCAGTTCCATCCACTTGTATCTTTTGTTTCATGTTCTTCTCACCAAATACCATTGTCTTTATTTTTTCAAAGTTCATAACAAGTCCAAAAATCTCTTCCCTTCCTCATTTAACAGTTTCAGTGTTTTTTGTAGTTCTCTTTCGTCTTCTTCAATAATAACAACGTCATCTGCAAATCTCAGATTGTTAATTCTCATTCTGTGTACAGATATTCCTTTGGCATCGTCTTTCATTTTATTCCCCACCATAAACAACTATATTACTAATAACCCTTCCTAGCTTTACATCATCTGCAAACAACTGAATATCCCCCTGCAATGCACTGGCAATGTCACTGATATAAAAGTTAAACAATACAGGTCCCAGTACTAAGCCATCCATGGAGTAAAAAGAGGTTACAAGTGGGACTCCACTTGTAACCTTCTGCCTCCTTGATATTGCCCCACCATACACAACTCTATGATTACCTATCAGACAGCCAATCCTGAATCCAGGTGACTAACCCGACATCCAAACCCATGTGCTGAAACTTAAATGTCAGCTTATCACATGGCACCCTGTGAAATGCCTTTGCAAGATCCTAAAAAAATGGCAGTATATGCCTTTCCCTCATCAACTGCTCTTGTCACTCTATTATAAAAGGCAATCATATTACTTAAGCATGAGTGCTCCTTAACAAATCCATGTTGATTCTCACAGATAACATCACCCTCATCTGTCCAGTGCAGTATATAGTGTCTCACTAATTTCTCCAAGACCTTAACAACTACTCATGACACACAAACTGGCCTATAATTATACACATCCAGTCTGATACTGCTCTTATGCAATGGCACTATCTTACCTTCCTTCCATTCCCTGGTACCTTTCTGATAGCCAGACTTTCACTGAAAAGCTAAGTCAACGGAGCTGTCAGTTCTTTAGCACATTCTCTCAAAACCCATGGTGAAATGTTTACTGACATCCAGAGTACTCAATATTTCGAACACACTCTCCTATTGCACCTCTAAACCTGCACTATCCCTCTAGTATTAAAACCTACTTCTCCAGGATTAAATACTTGAATAAAGTGTTCACTGAACAACTCCAGTATGTTCTCTGCATCAGTCACTCTATTTCCAGTTTTATTCCATAATGTCATTCTTCCACAATCATTTCTCCTCCCACTGGCCACATAACTAAAAATTCCCAGGGATTTTCTTTGGATCTTAGGGCCATTCTCTTCTCATATTCCAGTTTCGCATTCCTTACTATACTAGTCACTCTTCCCCCCCTGGCCTGAGTCTTATATTCTTCATGGATCAGCTCTCCACTGTTCCCCCCCCCCCACCCTCTCACCTATTATCTCTTCCGTAACCACTTTTTTGCCTGCAGTTCCTGTTTGATATTGTTTGTCATTCACTTTACACTAAATTGTGTCCTCTTCTTCAGTCGTGGAATACAACTTACTATTACTTCTAATAATTATTCCTTCACATTTTCCCAAACACTAATGATATCTCGGCCTTCCAATTCTGTCCTCATAGAACTGCCCCAAGTTGATATCTAAGACTATTATAATCACATCATCATCATCAAGTTAATCACCTGCCTTATAATTCCACATACATTTCCTTCTCTTTGATAGGCCTGCATGTCTATTCATTTTCCAAGTCAAAACCATATGATCACTCTCCAACTGGAGGAAGAGATGTGATCTCAGTTATAATCAGTTCTTCTGATGCTATGACCAAATCCAAAACTCCTGAATGTGTTATTCCCTCAATGACATGTTGCCTAAAACATTTGTCCCTCAAGAATTCTAGAAATTTCATTCCCTTATTACTACATGCATTTTCCACTTCCTAATTTATACTGCTGTAGTTAAAATCTCCTATAACAATCATTCTTCTTGCACTTGCCAAAGTGCAAGAAGAATGATTAACTTGATGCAGATGATGTCATATACTTCTAAATAAATCATACAAGTTTTCAAGACTCTATCTAAATTAAATACCTGTTTAACAAGTTCTTCAGCAACAATAATAATAATTAGAATAATAAGATCATAAAATGAAACAGCAAGAACGTGGAAAACATCGACTGTGTTCTCAATAGAGAACATATAGAACGTTAAGTATATGCCATCTTCAATGAAAATATCAGGGTGGTCTGAAAAGTTCTCGGCCTCAACCATAGATGGCAACACTATCAGCAAGATTTTTTTTTCTAAGTTGGTACATCTGTCATAAGCATCCATGTGAAATTGCAAGTCATTCTATAAAGTAGTTTGTTTTATACAGCTTTCTGTACAGTGTTGTCTGTACCCCTTCAAATAGATAAAATTGAGTATCGGGCGGTAATAAAATTCTTTTTAAAAAAAGGTTTAACACCAAAAGAAATTCATTCACAGTTCGTAAATGTTTATAGCCACTCTTCTCCTTCATTTTCAACAATTAAGAAATGGGCTGCCGAGTTTAAACGTGGCCGTACCAGCCTTGAAGATGATCCACATAAAAGACGCCCAAAAAGTGTAACAACACCAGAAATCATTGATTGAGTGCACAATATGGTAATGGATGACCGGCAAGTCAAAGTGCATGAAATTGCTGAGATGATAGGCATTTCAAAAGACCGTGTAGGATATATTTTGAATGAAGAATTTCAAATGAAAAAGCTTCATGGAAGATGGGTGCCATGCTTGCTTGCAGCAGATCAAAAACGCACTCGCATGAAAATCTCTGAACAGTGCTTGGAATGTTTTAAAAAGAATAAAACTGATATCAATTTATCCGGTTTGCAGAAGAAAAAAAATCATCTTTCATCAGGACAATGCACCTGCCCGCAAAGGTGTTTTGGCAGTGGGAAAAAGAGGTGATTGCAGTTGTAGAGGGGTATTTTGCAGATCTTACTGAGAACAACTACAGGGACAGGATAATGGTGCTGGAGCATCGCTGGAATATATATATATTAGTCTTATCGGAGATTATGTTTTAAAAGAGAAAAATAATTTTGAAATTATAAATTCATTTTTTCATTGTTAGGCCAAGTGAGAATGTTTCAGACCACCTTCGTACTGCTATATAAGGCAGAAGGTTAAATGAAGATCAATGGCAAATTAAATTTGGATATAGATCATAGAGTAAACAATCCTGGTATGGTGAGAAGCCAGCTGAATAAATTTATAAGGAATAAGAAAGAAATAAGCCAAAACAATCAATGAGCAGTTAAGACAGTATTCAAACTAAATTTAACTTAGTTCTGAGAATTGGTTTAGAAATAATACATTTAATCAAAACCTAGATACCACAGGCATAAGAATTCTGATTAAAACTTAGAGGAGTAAAAGATGGTATGAATAGTAGAATTATAATTAGGAAGGAGGATATTAGAAAGGAACTTGATATTGTTAGCATTCAGGAATATATAAAGGGAGTTAATTTAATGTGATTGTTTAAAAAGAATGTTAAATGGAAGGCTAGCCGAACAGGAAAAAGACACCAGAGGACAATTGATATCTAGACGTACTGTTGCAGACAGTAGTGCCTTAGAAGACTGAAATATTAGATAAGATCATTCTAGATAGCTAACAAATAATAGATTACTGTGAAAGTAAATTGTTGATAAAAATCTAAAAATATCAACATATGTATTATTATAAGAGTGTACTCCATACCAAAGGGTTCATATCATAAATTTGATGGTTATAATTTCTTGGATGCTAAGGAGGCAATTCTTGTCATATGTTAATGCAAAGAAAGAGTGAAGGTTAGTGATATCTGAAGCATAATCTCATCCTGGATAAATATTTGATTATTGGTAAAAACATGCAAGGTTTTTAAAATGAAATGGAGAAATACAATGTGCTGGCCTCAGGAAAGTAGGATTGGATCTGCAATGAAATGAAACACGCCACTGAAATATAGCAGACAGTAGGAGAATATAAACAGAACTTTAAGATACCCAGCATTAGCTGGAAAATTTGAGGATAGAGATAAATATGATTTATTTATAATTTATTTCAGCAAATTAACTCAACACCATATAACCAAAATAAATAAGGTAATTTACTAAGTTTCAGATATTTTGTTGAATTCTAAGCAAACAGATCCTTGGGTGATAAAAAATTTGTTACAGAACACATTATTATCAAATTTGTGAAACATTTCAAACTAACAGAAGAAGGAGAAGTAATGTCCTGGCATTCCCACTCCATTCCTGGATATATGAGGTAGCCTATGGACATTTTACAAAAGATGGCATTAAGAATATCCAAAATGCTCGAAATTAGCAGTGCTTAATTGTGAATGCTAACTCCAAAACTAGCTTATTACACTTGCAACTGCTATTATTATCAACGTATCGTGATATCCTAGTACCACTGTCTTCTTCTTCTTCTTCCCATCTAATTCTGCTTAAAGATGTCCTATACATTGTGTGCTAGTCTTAACTCGCAATAATCATGGTATCTTATGTATTTCTATGTTTCTCAAGGTGGAAGTAAAAAGATTTTCCCAACTTTCCAAAATATAAGCCAAGATGCAAACATATGGTGCTTTATTATGGTGTCATGTAATGACACCTTATAACAAGGCACTGTCAAGACTGTTACTCCCTCTTGTGCACTAGTCAAAGTATCTACTTCCTCTCAGTACACATCCTTACTTTCTTGGCATCTATTTCGTAATCAAAAATGAACTGTACAAGAAACAATAGCAGTGTCAATGTGACAAAAATGACAAATCAAAAACAATATATGCAAACTCCTAACAAAACAAATCCCATCCACTTTATTGACATTGTGGTGTAAATGCCAACTTGACTATGTCAAAATTATTTTTTATCTATACCAGATGTATTTCCTCTACATCTTTCATTGTCTATATGTCAAACAGCATCTTCAGGAGGTTGCTTAACATAAGTAAAAAAAACATAAAAAAAAAAATAAATGTTTTCCAACAGATACTAATATCTATAAAATGAAAACACTGGAATGATAGTTTAATCACAAGGATCATTAGACATGTTACGTGCAGTCTTTACATTGGTGCGTAAACTCTGTACATGATTTTTGGCATAGGAGAGGTCTTTCATGTTACAGATATTAAATAATGACTGCCCTATGCCATGAACTTGTTACAGGAAGATTCTAAGAATAGGATGGGTACAGAAAATCACCAATGAAGAGCTCTATCAGAAGATACAACCAAAACAGAATCTAATGCAGAAGATTATAAAACGAAAGCTGCAATTATTTGGACACATCTGTAGAATGAGTGAGGACTGGAAGATAAAGACATTTATGTTTGCTATTTTGAATGGTTTAAACAGAAGAGGTAGACCATACAGAGAATGGGTAGATGATATAAAAGACTAGTGTGGAATGGGTGTACAAAAACTGTGACACTGTGCACTGGACAAAGAAAGGTGGAAGAAGATAATGAAACAGGCATCAGACATCAACGGACAGTGAGCCCATGGTTCGTGATGATATGCCATGAAGGATCATTCCTTGTGCCCTTTGGGCGAATGACTTTAGATGACTCATTGAACAACCTCTTGAAGTAATTCTCTTCTAAGTACGGCATGGACGGTTTTTTGTCAATTTACCACGCGGTATTATTTGAGGATGTGCACAATGAATCCTTTTTCTTCTCTTCTGTTTTCAGCATTGCTGACATGTTCTTTGCTGCAAATTTTGAAAAAGCTCCCAGACTAACATATGTACATCTTCCCACTAGCACATAGAATCTTGTATACACACCTACATGTTTATAAAATAGAACACTGTTTTTGGAGAGTGTAGAAAGCTTCATAAGACTGTTCTGATGTTGACCACCTTTAATATTTTTTGCTATTTTTCTTGATGTATTGTGAATGCATGGTACAGATGCTGTGCCTTTGTAACTAATTTTTAGGTTATCACGGGATGGTTTGTCAGAAAATAAAAGTTTCTTTAGTTTCTACCTTTTTTTGAGTAGCCATTTTGGAGCAACTGATTAGATAGGATTTGTGATACCTATTTTCGCTTGATATCATCATTTCTTTCTTTTTATTTTATTTTTTTATTTTTGTATGTTTAAGGCTCCATTTTTCATGATTTGATTATACCTAATTTTTGTTGAGGGTGATCGAAAGAGCTTGTTTGTAGGTACCTGCCTGTGCGAGTTACTTTCATAGACCTCTAATGATAATCCTCCAGCAATGTTTTTGTTGACAAAGATGTCTAGAAATGGTGATTTTTCATTGCTTTCTACTTCTAATGTGAATTTTATTTTTGCATGTCAATTATTTGAAAAATATACAAAATCTTCACTAGAGTGTACAGAGGATTTGAAATTGGAAGTGATCACCATTTAGTCTTGAGCAGAATAAAATTGAATTTCATACTGAAAATAAGAACATGTAAGAAAGTTTTAAAGCGAATAAAAGTTGAGTAGCTCTAAGATGTGAACTTTAGACTAAAAAACACAACACAAACATGGAATATAATAAACATTATTCAAGAAAAAAAGAAAGAGTTTGAGAACAGAAAACAAACCTTGGAGGTTCAGTGGCAAATGCTGAAGAAAATATTGATTGATTCAGCCAGAGATGCATGTGGTAAGGTTGTCTGCAAGGATAGAAAAATTAGAATTCCATGGTGGACACAGGGAGTTAAAGCAGCAGTGAAGGAATAGAAGAAAGCATATCAAAAGTTCCTGGCAATTAAGCCAGCTTGTGCTCTTACAGAATACAGAGACAAATGTAACAAAGCTAAACACTGTATAAAACTAGTTAAACAAAAGTCATTCGAATACTTTAGTAAGAACATAGAAAATAAATATCAGGAAGGTGGCAAAACATTCTGGAAGTTGTTGATAAAGCTCAGAAATGGAGGAAAGAGTAATATAAAATGAATTAGAGATGATAAAGGTGACATGAAACTGAAGAAAAAGATATCCTCAATGCATGGAGTGATTACCTCAAAAAAATTGCTAAACGAAACAATCAGTAGTGGTAAATAACCCTCAACAATCATGCAATGAGGAATACATATCCATACTTGAAGAAGAAAAAGCCATCTTGCCTGAAATCAAAAACCTGAAATGTGGAAAGGCAGCTGGAGTAGATGATATTTGACCAGAAATGCCC
This sequence comes from Typopeltis vanoorti, assembly GCF_054136105.1. NCBI lineage: Eukaryota > Metazoa > Arthropoda > Arachnida > Uropygi > Thelyphonidae > Typopeltis > Typopeltis vanoorti. The sequence continues at coordinate 2,081,836 of NC_143557.1, forward strand.
AAGTATGGAGGTATAAAAGTCTTACAGTGCCTGCACCGCATAGTTCAGAACACCTGGACAGAGAGACGAATTCCAGATCATTGGAGTATAGCTCATAGAACTCATATATAAAAAGGGAAATAAAACTGAATGTGAGAATTACAGAAGTATATCCCTATTGAGTGTTCCTGGTAAGATATATGCAAGTATACTTGAGAAACGGTTCAGAAGAATTGTGAAAGAAAAGCTTGGTGAAGAACAAGCTGGATTCAGGCCAAATAGAGGCTGTCAGGATCAGATCTTCACTTTACGACAAATAGTGGAGAAATCATGGGAATATAACAAAGATCTGTGTTTAAGTTTTGTTGATTTGTAAAAGGCATATGACAAGGTCCCAGGTCCCAGGTCCCAAGAGAAAAGCTAATCAAAATGCTACAGTTGTATATGGTGTCAATGGGGCATTATATCAAGCAATATTTAGTCTTCATTTGAGTTGTATGTCAGCAGTTAGAATTGAAGTACAGGAAGATGGTATAATGTTAAATCTGGTGTTAGATGTACATTATCCCCTCTGTTATTCATTATCTTGGGACCTGGGACCTTGTCATATGCCTTTTACAAATCAACAAAACTTAAACACAGATCTTTGTTATATTCCCATGATTTCTCCACTATTGATTTGACATCAAAACCTGATATCAAAATTGGACATGTTAATCTCAGCTCCTTACTTTATGCAGATGATGTTATACTTCTAAATAAATCCAGTACAAGTCAGTAAGATTCCCTAACTAAAGTGAATAACTGCTGTAATAAATATGGTATGAAGGTCAGCAATAACAAGACAAAGACAATAAAAATAGGTAGCAGCATTGAAAATATCAACTGCATTGTGAATGGAGAACCTATAGAACAGGTGAAATATTTCAGCTACTTAGCCACAATTTTTATTGAAGATGGTAAATTAAATATGGAAATAGACAACAGAATCAATAAAGCTGGCATAGGTAGGAAGTCAACTGAATAAATTTATATGGTATAAGAAAGAAATTTGGGATAAAGGATAATTTCCTTACTGGGAATTATTTCAGAGTAAAGATATGTGCAATATATCTCTAATACAGAGACTTAGCCTCTCCTTTACCAAGACCATACTGTGTGGGAACGAGTCACATCCTTCCAGAGGTGCCCCCATTTTCACAGAATAGTGCGGATCTAGACTGGAAAGTCAAAAAATATTCCAGAGAAAAGCAATAGCATACCACCCCTATACCTTGCCAAGAACATTCTATGAACATGCCAGAAATGAGAAAGTACAATATAGTGCTGAATGGTAAGACCCCCCCCCCCCAGGCCTGAAGGCATCCAACATGGAACTGGGGAAAAACAGATGGCTTCCACAAGTAGAACTAGTTTTCATGATGTGTCCAGGTCAAAAACGGAAGGAAGCTTTGTCACTGATGTTGCTGGTTGGAAAAGGGAGGCTCCCTGTTTCATATGGAACTTGGAATGTAAGAAATATGAACCAAGGTAAGGAAATAATAAAGATGGAAATGGAGCGAAAGAAGCTGGATATATTGGGAATAAGTGAACTTAGATGGGCAGGAATGGACTATTTTCAGTCAGAGGACTATATGATGTATTACTTATCAACTGCAGGACGTAAAAATGGAGTATCTTTCTTACTCAGGAAGAAGATGGCTAGGTATGTATTAGGTTATAATCCAGTGAGTGAAAGAATCATTTCTCTCAGAGTAAATGGACACCCAATGAATATGACCATCATACAGGTTTACATACCCACTATAGAGGCACCAAAGAGAAATTTATGGCTGTTTATCGGAGAATGGAATGCAAAAGTGGGAGAAACCGAGGAACAAGGAATAACAGGTCGTTTTGGTTTAGGAATTCGTAACAATGCAGAGTAGAGACTAATTGAGTTTTGTACAGAGAATTCTTTGTATGTTGCTAACACCTGCTTTAAACAGCACAAACGGAGATTGTACACATGGTATTTTCACCTGATGGAGAATACAGAAATCAAATCTTGGACAAAGATGATTTAAAAGTGCAATTCAATCTGTCAAGACATTTCCTGGTGCAGACTGTGGAACAAACGATGAATTATTAGTGGCTAAGATACATGTGAAATTACGGAAGCTGAAATAATCACAAATGTTGATCAGATATGATCGTGGAAACATACCGGCTGAAGACAATATTAGTTTTCAGAACAGATTCAACACACTCAATTTGTGTGAAAGAGAACCAGATGAACTATGAGAAGAGATTAAAGATATAATTAAAACAGAAGCAAAGTATAATATTCCAACAGTTTGTAAGAAGAAGTTTAAATGACTGTCAGAAGATGCCATCAAAACTGCTCAGGAAAGGAGGAAAATGAAGGCCACAGGAAATATTTGAATACAGAGTTTCAATGACAGTAAAACTATTTTAACTAGGAATGCCAACAAATAGAAGACCAAAACAGGAAAGGAAAAAGCAAGAGATCTTTTCAAAAAGATCAGGGAACTGACAGGGAAGATTGGTGCCAAGGTGACAATTTTGAAAAGTAAACACAAAGGATATCTTACAGAAGCTGCTGTATACTCTTTCCATCAAAGAAAGATGGAAAGAGTATACAGAAGCCCTTTACAGAAGTAAAAAGCTTCTGTATACAGGACTCCAAAATTATTGAGAAATTTGAAGAGCAGGATTATACACAGGAGCCAGTACCACTGAAGAGTGAAGTGAGGTGAGCACTGCAACAGCTATCCAGTAAGAAAGCACCAGGAGGGGATGGAATACCTATTGAGCTGCTCAAAGCCCTGCGAGAAGAGGCAGTTAAAATTTTAACAGCTATATGTCAGCAAATTTGAATCACAACTACATGGCCTAAGAAATGGAAAAAAATCAGTTTATATACCTTTACTGAAGAAAAGCAATGCAAGAGAGTGCAAAAATTACAGAACTATAGTACTGATTTCTCATGCAAGTAAAGCTTAGTTAAGATCATTCAGAAAAGACTGGAACCAGTCAAAAGAGAAATGCTTTTGACTCTGTAAATCATGTGAAACTTGGGGATGCATTAAGAACAATGGGAGTACCAGAGCATTTCATTATTCTTCTGAGGAATCTTTATTATGAACAAGTAGCTACTGTCCGAACAGATCTTGGAGAAACTGAATATTTCACAATAGGTAAAGGGGTCTGACAAGAATGTATTTTATCTCCATACCTATTTAACTTGTACAGCAAATACATTTTAAGAATGGCAGGGCTGGAGAAGTCTTCAGTTGGAATTAAAATTGGTAGAAGAAATATTAATAATTTGAGGTATGTGCAGATGATACTATCTTGCTAGCAGAATGCAAAGAAGATTTGGAAGAACTTATTATGAAAGTTAAAGAAGAAAGTGCTAAATATGGCCTTAAACTTAACCTCAAATTGACAAAAGTCAGCAACATGTGAACTTAATGATTCTGAAGTAGATGGGGAGAAAATGGAAGTAGTTAACAATTGTGTGCTCCTAGGATCCCAAATCGATAAAGATGGGTAATGTACTGAAGAAGTTAGAAGATTATTTCTCGAAAAGAAAGCAATGACAAATTTAAGCAAGATCTTTAAAGATATTAGCCTTGCAACAAAATTCAGAATCGTGAAAGCAATGGTATTCCCTGTAGTACTGTATGGATGTGAAAGTTGGACCCTGAGAAAGAGTGAAAGAAGGAAGGTAGATGTATTTGAATTATGGGTTTGAAGACGCTTACGAAGAATACCATGGACTGCAAAGCAAACCAATAAATCAGTGATAGAATAAAGCCAGATTGCTCCCTCGAAGCTATGATCATCAAGCAAAAATTGGACATATTATGCAAAGAAATGATAGTCTATAGAAGATGATGATGCTTGCTAAATTTGATGGAAGCAGGAAGAGGAAGACCAAGAATTGCATGGGTGGATGGAGTTAAAGAAGCAGCTGGAAATTCTGAAAGATATGGCCAGGGACAGATCTGAATGGAAAGCATATGTTCATAGAATCATCATGAGTAAAAAATGACTCGATGGAACATAATAATAACAACAACAAAGAAAGAAATTAGTCAAAACACTAAATTAGCTCTATACAAGATAATGTTCGAGCTAATTTTAACTTATGAATCTGAGAGCTGAGTTAGAAATAAAACACTTGACCAAAGACTAGAGATCACAGATATGAGAGTTCTGAGAAAAATTAGGGACGTGAACAGATGGCATCAATGGCAATATCATATTAAAAACGAGGATATTAGGAAAGAACTTGACATTATTAGCATCCAGGAATGTGTTAGTAGATCTAATCTAAAGTGGTGTGGTTACTTAAATAGAATGGGAGAAGGAAGATTAGCAAAACAAGTGTTCTCTGCCAGGTTGGCACAAAAAAGACCCAGCGGAAGACGAAGACATAGATGAATTGATACAGTAAAAAGTGTCTTAGAAGATAGAAATATAAGATCTGATAATGTTGGAATCTTGACAGGTAACAGATTGATTTGGAGGAAAATTGTAGATAGGAAGTTAGTAATGAGGTAAATTTTTCGTGTAGTACTACGATATCCTGTACACCCCTTGAGGGTACAAGTCAGGAATTTGATGATGATGGGTACGTTTCCTGATAATAAAGATGTCATTGACATATCTCAACCATACATGTGGTTTTAAGGTTGCCTGAAAAACTGGACTCGTAGCACATATCCTTAAAGAAGAACATCGCATGGTAAATTAGGAAGTACTGTCATGCCCAAATTAAAGGAAAATTACCCTGAAAGTTGTCCAAGGAGTCCTCCAAGGTCATTTACTCAAAAGAAATACTAAATAGAAACCAAGGAAGGATCCTTCATGACATTTGAAAGTCACTAATTAATATGCATAACATTAAAGATCTCTCCTATGCCAGCAGTCATGTACAGAGTTTACACAACAATGTATAGACGGCAGTAACATATTTAATGATCCTCATGATTAAACTATGAACTAAAAAACTCTTCATAGATCTAAATCTGCACTAATGTAAATTAGATTTTGTAAGGGACAAGTGCTGCAAACGTGCCTCCTGTCCAAATGTCAGTTGAACATTCTGGTTCCTTGCCACGGCCACTGGGCAAAACTTTCATCCACCTGTTTCCAACACTCTCACATCGTGATGGTATATGTCATCTAACCCACAGAAAAGGCCATTAATGGCATCACTCCTCCTTTTTAATGCCTGCAGTGATGACACGGGCAGTTTCTCCCCCCCCCCCCCCCACACACACTACCAAGAACTGTTCACTGCATCTTCAGCCAGAAAAAAAAAACTCAAAGAATCCTTAATACCTGAACACAAACAAGGCATCCAAATCCTCATGGTATCCCACCTACTAACCCATAGCCTATTCAACTAGCATCTACTCTACAACACAGATACAGGACCAATTCAGCCCATCACAAAGAAAGGCATTAAAAGTTAAGTAACAAACCACCATCCAAATGCTCTCACTTCTGTTCTCTATCTCTAAAATTATGGAGAATGTCATCAACAACTATCTCCTGAATCACCTAAAGACATGTCTCAACTACTCAGTGATCCCCGCAATACAGATTCTGCCATTCACAAACTACAGCCATTTTCTAGCTTTAAACCCACCTCTGGACTCAAGCCATGGAGAAATTCAGAGAAACTCACGGTACTCTTGACATTTCAAAAGTATCTGATCAGGTTTGGCAAAGGGGCCTATTTAGCCAATTGCTATCCTATGATCTGCCTTCCACACTCTGCAACCAGATTGCCAACTTTCTCACTGGTTTTCTCACCAATGCAGGATTACTCCAGTATTCTATACTTTCACCCACTCTCTTCCTCTTGTATATAAATGATCCACTTTCTCAGATTTCAAATCATATCCATAATTTTACAATGCACCCCATTCCTCCTTTTAATTTGACAAACTTTGTAGTGCTCAACTGTTAGAATCCTCGAAACCTATCACAACCTATGTCCTGAACTCTGATCTCTTAGCTATATTTCAACAGGATAAGGAAAACACTATAGACTTTAATACCACTAACTCAGAGCTCACATCCCTCCATCTAACTTTTAATAATAACCCATTCCTCCTTATCATTTGAAAAACCTTGTAGTGCTCAACTGTTAGAATCCTCAAGATCTATCACAACCAATGTCATGAACTCTGAACTCCTAGCTATATTTCAACATGGCAAGGACAACACTAGATTTCAATATCACTGATATTCGGTCCTATCTCATCTCTTGCAAGAAAGAGTTCATAACCCCTCCATCTAACTTTTAATAATACACAGATATTCAAACATGATCTGAATTTCCTTTCTGTACTTACATATATCTCCAGCCTTTCCTGGCATAAACACATTTCAACCATAGCTTCTGCAGCAATCAAAATTCTGTACAATTTTTCTTCAAAAGACACTACTTAACACATTTAATGCTGCTAACTCTACACAAATTCCCAAATCTGCCAAATATTTGGAATATTATTCAATTTGGGGTGGTAGAAGAAAATCCTCTCTAAGACTGCTCAATTCTATTCAGAAAAGTGTAATCTGGTTAAATAATGATCTACCTCTCAAAGATCCACTTCAGTCCCCCTAACATAAGACAGTTTTGTTTTATGCCTGTTCTGCAGATACTGTCATGGACAGTGCTCTGCTGAATTATTCCTCAACTCTGCTTCAAAATCATAAGAACAGGAGCTGCTGTTAACCAATGCCCATAATCTCATCAAACCAACTTCTCTGCCTTCTCTTTCATTATCTACTTCTGTTCTATGGAACAGCCTCCTCCCCAAAAAACATAACCTTCAGTTGTTCAAAAAATAAAAAAAGGGAACAGATTCCTTCATTCTTTGACATTCAGTAATGGTTTATCAATTATATGTTACAGTTGTGAAGTTATCAAAAACATCTAATATGTGTAATTAATTGTTAATAGGCTTTTATTGTGTAAAACATTTATGTTCCAGTACTCCTGATGAGGTATTACGACTTATGAAACTTGTTAAGTTTTAATTGCTTATTTTTATTAAATTCTTTATTTAGGTAATAATGTGGTCTCAATACCAAAAAATTACCACAGAACAGGTAGTAACTCTTATTTATATGTGCATTTGTTATCTGTGTTTTTGCATATACGAGGGTGGTCTGAAAAGTTCTCGGCCTAATACTGAAAAAACGAATTTATAATTTCAAAATTATTTTTATTTTTCAACATAATCTCCCTTAAGACTAATACATTTATTCCAGCGATGCTCCAGCATCATAATCCCGTCCCTGTAGTGGTTCTCAGTAAGATCTGCATAATACCCCTCTACAGCTGCAATCGCCTCTTGATTCTCTCGAAGAGGTGATTGCAGCTGTTTCCCCAGATTTGGCTTCTTCAGAAGTCAGAAGAAGCCAAATATGGGGAATAGGGCAGATGTTCCAACAATTCATAGTGCAGATCCCTTAATTTTTCCATTGCCAAAACACCTTTGTGGAACTGACTTTGTCTTCTTTGGCACTGAACAACCGGCTTCTGTCCACTATTTTGACTGCTGTTTGGATTCTGGTGTGTAATGGTGAATACAAGTCTCATCCATAGTAATAAATCGATGCACAATATCAGTTTTATTCTTGTTAAAACATTCCAAGCACTGTGCAAAGATTTTTATGCGAGTGCGTTTTTGATCTGCTGCGAGCAAGCATGGCACCCATCTTCCAGGAAGCTTTTTCATTTGCAATTCTTCCTGCAAAACATATCCTATACATTCTTTTGAAATGCCAACAGTCTCAGCGATTTCATGCATTTTGACTCACTGGTCATGCAATACCATATCGTGCACTTGATCAATGATTTCTGGTGTTGTTACACTTTTTGGGCGTCTTTTATGTGGATCATCTTCAAAGCTGGTATGGCCATGTTTAAACTCAGCAGCCCATTTCTGCATTGTCGAAAACAAAGGAGAAGCGTGCCCATAAGCTTTTATGAACTTCAAACGTATTTCTCTAGGCGTTAAACCTTATTTTACAAAGAATTTTATAACCGCACGATACTCAATTTTATTCATTTCAAGGGATACAGACAACACTTTTGCTTCAGACAGCTGTATAAAACAAACTACTTTATAGAATGAGTTGCAATTTCACATGGATGCTTATGACAGATGTGCCAACTTAGAGAAAAAAAAAATCTTGCCAATAGTGTTGCCATCTATGGTCGAGAACTTTTCAGACCACCCTCGAACACAGTTTCATTTCAATACATAAGGACTACTGCTGTTTCCTATCTAATGTTGAGAAAGGTGGTTCCACTGCTATAAGAATCTCTATGCACAGCACAATCTCAACATGACTGGCAAAGCTGGAGAATTTCATTATCGCTTCAAAGCAAAGATAGCAGAAGGAGGTTACACACCAAAGAAGTGTGTAACCTCCTGAACTAGATGAAACTAGCCTGTTTTGGAAGCATATGCCCAGTCATACCTACATATCCAATGAAGAAAAAAGACAGTGCTAGATTCAGAGCTGCCAACGACCTCTGTGCATTGCTTTTGAGAGGCAATGCATTAGGGAACTACAAAATAAGACTTTTCGTGGTGTGTGTAACTCAGAAAACACACATTCACTGAATGAGTACGTAAAGGCACGAATGCATGTTGTTTGGAGAGTAAATCAGAAGGGCTGGATAACATCACGGATTTTCAGTGAATAGTTTTCAGGCAAGTTGCACAATGTACTAATCTTGAAAATGAAGAACTACTTTAAGAGTTATTTGTTTTATGCATACTGAATATTTTATTTACTAATCTTATGCATTAACTACTCCCTACACCACCTCGCCGAGGTGGATGAAATAGTGAGACCAAATTGCACTTCTTATCCATGTTATTCAATAGGTGTTACAGAATCATATCCAGATTTAGCTGGATGTCTATAGACGTCATGGCCGTTGGGGTGTTAATATGTTAAAAAACTAGGTGCATTTCCAATTAAAGTAATCTTGAAAGATAAGAATCTTGCTTGTTTGGGAATACAATTTCTAATATGACAGGTTATATGCCTTCCATTTTACACGATTTTGATATATGGAGTGATTTTCGAGAATTCAACCCCCCTCCCATGTATAATGTATAGGGTTACCTTTACTTAAAATCTATTATCCCATTGCTGCTATACCTATACTTAAAATCTATTATCCCATTGTTGCTCCTAACAGGCAAAGCATATTAGGATGAACAATATATAATGGTCATGCAATAGCTTCTTTGAAACCTATGCTCTGAGTTAATCCTACCTGCATAGTGTATTGTTGGTATTATAGCTGTCAATTGTGTGTTCTTCTGGACAGTCAGTAGAACACGCACACAATTTATAGGATGAAAAATCTGAGTTTCTGGAATAGAAAACTCTGCAATCTCCATACGAGATACCTAACTCACCTCCAACTGAAAAGCCCTGAAAAAGGGTTCAAGATCTAGATGGGATTTGAATGCAGGCCTTTCTAAGCAAAGTGCACCAATGAAACAGAAAGAGGAAAAGAGAAACTATATTCTAACACTTATTTTTATATTTTATTTAATTTGTATATATGAGTCTACACTCAGTGAAGATAAAAACAAAATGACCTCGAACAAGAACAGTCACATGAATGGAGGATGACAATGGCACTGTTTGTGTGGTAGATAGAACTGTGCACCAAAATCTATTCAAGGCCATATATTTGGCTCGGTTACAGTTACCCAAATTCCAGAAAACTTGTACTGCTTCCAGGAACAGTCTTTTTGAATTAAACAGGACCAGTATTGCACTTGTAATACCAGGCTCTACTTATATCATTCCAACAAAATGGATAAAAATAAAAATAAATAAAAAACCCTTTGCCAAACACCTTAAAAGAACAAGAAACTCCACCACCCAACCCAAACCAGACTACACATACACTATACCTTAGCCTTATAACAAAAGTACAACTAAACTGGCATCTCTTCCGAAGCAACACAAATCAGAACAGTATACAGACCTTTAAACAAAGTATCTACCTTCCTAAGTGAAACCAAGGATCACTAGGATTCCCCCCACCCCCAAGTGTCTACAGCATCTCCTGCTAGTGTGGAACTTAATAATACAGACAGACAAAATAGACCACCTTGGTCAGGAAAAAGAAAATATATCCAGAATTAACAACATAAAAGTTGGTCACAAACTAGGCTACTCCACAAATCCCAGCTTAAATCAGAGAGACTGTTACTGGAAGCAGTACAAGTTCTACAGAATCTGCGTAACTGTAACACAACCAATGGTATGATTTGAATAGATATTGGAGCACCATATATACCCATCATCCTTAATACCAGGAATCACAACGAGCACCACCGTCACCCTCCATGCATATGATAGAGCTTGTTATCTAGGTCATTTTGTGTCTTCAGTGAGTGTGTATTGTTAAAATGCCTGTGATAATAGTGAAACATCAGCTTGAAAATAACTAATTTTTGTCAGTATACTGCTTATTTGCATTCTGGTGTCTACACAGTTTTCTGTTCCAGAAATTTCAACATGAATAATCTCCCTATCCCTTGTTGGATTAGAAAAAAAAAGCAGGTGATCAAATAGCAAAAATCAGAGATACAAGAATTCTGAAAAAAAGTAGAACAGACAGCATAACTGGCAAAAGCATATTAAAAGATTAAAAAAAGAAGACTGCAACTAAAAAAAAGATAGAAGATTAAAATAAAAGAGCTAGTCAAATTAAAATGACAAATGCAATAATTTGGAGAAGAAAAAAAGAAACAATTGGAAACTAGTCATATTGATTATATTATGCACCAAAAAATTATACTGAAATTTTTAAATGAAGTAAAGTTTAAATTAGTAATTATTTTAGCAGCAGCAAATCATTAAAAATGCAGTAAAACATTCTCCTCAAAATGTTATAGATAATGAATGAATAAATAAAAATTCTACAGAATTCTGGATATTTAATACTAATTTTATATTTATCACCCCCTCCTCCAATAAAAGGAAGTAATGTTTATTTATTTGTAGACTAATTTCATACATACTTTTTCTTATAATCCAATGCCAAATTTTTAAAATAGTCTCTCTCTTCTTCTACAGTTGCAAATTCAGGGAAATGTTCTTCCATTTGATCAAGTTAATAGCAAAGATTACCTGTAAATAAATGTGAATAAAATAAATTCAACATTCAGTTACTTCATAAACAGAGATCAATCCCAATCAAGGGAAATTCTAGCATCTGATAAATGGTTTAATTTGTTTCAATTCACACCTCCATATAGGAAGAATCTTCAATAGATTAGGTGACAATATATTTGCTACAATTTAAATGGCACTAGTGTTATGCTTCTCTATTCTCCTTTCTGGATCATAAAGCATGCTTAATTACAGTGCTAGAACAGGCTTATTGCAACTGTAATCTTTTAGGAAGAGTTGAATATATCTTGCATCTTTATGGATTATTTCATTCCTTCCTGTGAGATGAAGGTAAGGTTCAGATCTTGTGTTCTGATTTTGCATGCAATAGAAATACAAGCATACTCTCACAGTATTCCCCACATTCTGCTTATCATGTTACTAGTAGACACGATATCTTTACTATGTCATGTTACAGATGACATTGCAAAGATAATTACAAACATGTTAAGTGCTTCAGTAACAATTCTGCCATTTTTATGATTAACTGCTACAAGTCTGCAAGATGGAAATCGATAACAGAATCAATAAAGCTGGTATGGTAGGAAGTCAAATGAATAAATTTATATGGAATAAGAGAGAAATTAGCCAAAACATTAAATTAGTTGTATACAAGACAGTGTTTAAACCAATTTTAACTTGTGGATCTGAGAGCTGGGTAAGAAGTAAAACACTTGAAGAAAAGACTAGAGACCGCAAATATGAGAGTCCTGAGAAAGATTAGGGGCATAATCAGATTGGCATCAATGGCAATATCATATTAAAAACGAGGATATTAGGAAAGAACTTGATATTGTCAGCATCCAGGAATGCATTAGTAGAGCTAATTTCAGGTGGTATGGTCACTTAAGCAGAATGGGAGAGGAAAATTAGCAAAATAAGTGTTCTCTGCCAGGTTGGCAGGAAAACAACTCAGAGGAAGACCAAGATATAGGTGGATTGTTACGGTACAAAGTGCTTTAGACAATAGAAATATAAGATCTGATAGTATTGGAGTCTTGACATTTCACAGACTGATTTGGAATAAAATTGTAGATAGGAAGTTAGTAATGATGTAAATTTTTCATGTAGTACTGTCATATCCTGTACACCCCTTGAGGGTATATATATCAGGAATTTGATGATGACAGTTTTAGTGTTGGATGAGGGTAGGAATTTATGTGTATATATTGGCTAGTATGTGTCTGTTTCTGGTAAACAGTGAAGGAGAGACTGCCAGAATGAAGACATGTGACAAGTGTATCTAGAAATGGAAGTGTGTTCTGCTTTTCAATCTCAATTGTGAACTGTATGCATTTGTGTTGTTTGTTTAGGTGGTTGAGGAAAGTGTCTAATGTCTGGTGGTCATGGGTCCAGTTAGCGAAAACATCGTCAACATATCTAAAGCCCGACTTTGGGTTTTAAAGGAGAGGAATCTAGAGCATGCTGCTTAAAATATTCCATATAAAAGTTAGCAATAGAGGGGTGATAATTCGAGGCCATGGCTGTGCATTCTTTTTGTTGGTAGAAAGCATTTTGCCACACAAAATAACCAGAACATAATGCATGCGCAAAGAGCGCCGTGATATCTGGATGGAATTTATCCTGTAAAAGAAGGACTGTGTCATTGATCGGGACATTCATAAAGAGGGCAGAGACGTAGGCAGAGGGCTAACACTTACTAATAAATTATCTTTTTCTAATGTAATGTCTTTGATTATGTTTATAAAGTGTTGTGTGTTTCTGATATAGGAGGGGGGAATGACCTACCCACTCCTTGAGTGTTGACTCGAATTTCTTGGCTAGGTGATAATTCGAGTCAACACTCAAGGAGTGGGTAGGTCATTCCCCCCCTCCTATATCAGAAACACACAGGTCATTCCCCCCCTCCTATATCAGAAACGGCCGGAGTGGTGTGTTTTGTTTGTGTATCTTTCGGAGACCATAAATTCTTGGAGAACGAGAATAGTGCGGAAGAAATTTTTTGACTGTATCTTCGGGCCATGTAGTAATTGATTTAAGTAGCTTCTCTGTTTTCTTTTTTATTCTATTTGTTGGGTCATAGTTAACAAGTTGATGTATACTGTGTCCGAGACTAGCAGATTCATTTTTTCTAAATATGTAATGTGGGGAGCAAGTGATGTTTAGACAGTTGAGCTTGGCAAGTGCAAGAAGAATGATTGTTATGGGAGATATTAACTACAGCAGTATAAGCTGGGAAGAAGAAAATGCATGTAGTTATAAGGGAATGGAATTTCTAGAATTCTTGAGGAACAAATGTCTTAGGCAACATGTAATAGAGGGAACAAGAGGTTCAAGGGTTTTGGATTTGATCATTGCATCAGAAGAGCTCATAATAAGTGAGATGACATCTCTACAAGTGATTTTATCAAGGTGATTATAATAGGGGGTGCTTAAGGGTCAAAGCTATATAACTGAGAGGAGACCTCCACATAGCCTTTACAGGAATGCGGAGAACCGACCAGGGCTTCGGACCTAATGTACAATCCTCACCTTCTCGTGGTGCATCTTGTTAGGTATCTACCTGGATACTGAGAGAACAAGGATGGGCTAGCAATTTGGGATTTAGCCAACCAAATTGTATTCATATTGGCTTCAACCAAATTATCAAATGATGGTACAACATGACAAAATTTCATGCCAGCTGGAACGTCGCCAGGTTAAACAAGACCCCTGTTGTTTTCGCCACGGAACCAGGGCAAACAGCAAAAAGTCAGCTACTGGAACAAATCCTAAAATCCACCCCAATTCAACATCACGAGAGTTAAAGATCGGTACTATCGACATAAGAAGCCTGCATGGCAAAGAAATGGAACCAGCTGAGGAATTGGATAAGTAGCAGATCAACATAATAGGGGTGACTGAAACAAAAAAGGCAAAAACTAGTGAGATCTTTCTGAGCAATAAATATAAAATGTTATATTCAGGCAATGACAATCAAGGAAAAGAAGGAGTAGCCATAGTATTCAACACTAAATACGAGGCTAATCTTGAATAGCAGGCGGTCTCAAGAAGGGTGTTGTCGACAAATATGAGAATGGGGAACTGGACAATGAGACTTATTTGTGCCTATGGTTCCATTCCACAGAAGGTATTACTAAGGTAGAAGTGGAGGAATGTTTTGAGGATTTAGAGAAAGCAACTGACACAATGAAAAAGGAAAAGGTGGTCCTTGTTGGGAATCTTAATAGCAGAGCAGGAAATGATTGTCAGACATACAAAAATATTTTTGTATTTTATATTTTGTAATAATAATGGCAAATAACTGTTGGATTTCTGCACAGGACATGGACTGGTTATTACTAACACTATGTTCCAACATAAAAATGTGCTCAAATTCACATGGAGAGAAGAGGCAAGGAATAAGAAAAGTCTCATTGACTATGTTATTGTTGATAGTGATGTTTTCTCCCTGGTGCAGGACACCAGGGTGTACAGAGGATTTGAAATTGGAAGCGAATTATTTAGTCTTGAGCAGAATAAAATTGAATTTAATATTGAAAAGAATAACATGTAAGAAAGTTTTAAAGCGAATAAAAGTTGAGCAGTACTCAGATGTGAATGGTAGACTAAAATACATAAATATTAGTAAAAAAAAATGAGTTTAAAAACAAGAACCAAACCTTGGAGATTCAATGGCCAGCCCTGAAGAAAACAATGACTGATTCAGCCAGAGAGGCATTTGGTGAGATTTTCTGCAAGGATAGAAAAATCAGAACTCCATGGTGGACATAGGTAGTAAAAGAGACAGTGAAGGAAAAGAAGAAAGCATACCAAATGTTCTGTCAAATAAGTCAGCTTGTGCTCTTAGAGAATAGAGACAAATGTAAGAAAGCTAAACACTGTGTAAAACCAACTAAACAAAAATCATGGGAGGACTTTGGCAAGAACCTAGAGAATAAATATCAAGAAGGTGGCAAGATATTCTAGAGATTGTTGAAGATGTTCAGAAATGTAGGAAAGAGTGCTGTAAAAGAAATTGCAGATGATAAAGGTTACATGCAAAGAGGAGAAAAAGATATCATTAAGTATGGAATAATTACTTCGAAAAATTACTAAATGAAACAAGTAGTGATGACAGCACAGTGGTAAAAAACACTGACATTGCCTGCAATCAGGAAAAGCTTGGATACATATCAAGTATGGATATATATCCATACTTGAAGTAGGAAAAGCAATCAAAAGCCTGAAATGTGGAAAGGCAGCAGGAGTAGATGATATCCGAACAGAAATGCTCAACTATGGAGGTATAAAAGTCTTACAGTGGCTGCACTGAATAGTTCAGAATGCCTGGACAGAGGAATGAATTCCATATGATTCGAGTAGAGCTCTCATAGTACCCATATATGAAAAGAGAAATAAAACTAAATGTGAGAATTACAGAGGTATTTCATTACTGAGTGTTCCTGGTAAGATATACAGTAAATCATCGATTTAACGGACTAATAGGGGATAAGGGGTATCCGTTAAATCGCAAATTTTTTTAAAATAACTGCAATTTTATCAATATTAGCACTGTGATAACAAAAAAATTGTTTTACACACAGTTTTAGATAAGTTAATGTGAAATTAATGTTCGATGTTGGTTTAGGTAATCGTGCTTTGAAAAACCTATCAAGATTTTTTTTTGACCTTTTGAATTCTGCTTTTTTTTTTTTAATAATTAACTCCCTAAAATTACAAAAATCTGTGTAATAAAACTAGCACAGAAAGTCACGCCATGCGACAAAATAACCAATTACAGTGCAATTGGTGTGATCACGCCCTAATCATTCACCGAACATTTTTATGAGCGGTGACTCATTTATGTCGGCAAAATTACTACAGTATTTTCTAATATATGATGGCCTATTCACCAAAATTTGTTAAAAATAACAGGAAATTAATAACAAAAAATAACTTGCTAATTTAATTATAAGCAAATCTTGGTTAAAAGCATTTTAAAATCAACAGGGTGTTAATTTTCATATGTAACATACGGACAGGAAATTTTGTCCGTTAAATCCGAAGGCTGTTAAATCAAGGGTTTACTGTATGTGCAAGTATACTTGAGAAACGGTTGAGAATGATTGTAGAAGAGAAACTTAGTGAAGAATAAGCTAGATTCACGTCAAATAGAGGCTGCAGCATCAGATTTTCACTTTACGACAGATAGTTGAGAAATCATGGGAATATAACAGCGATCGCCATTTAAATTTTGTAGATCTGGGCAAGTCACATGACAAGGTGCCATGAGAGAAGCTATTCAAAATGCTACATTTATATGGTGTCAATAGGGCATTATATCAAGCAACACTTGGTCTTTCTTTGAGTTGTAAGTCTGCAGTTAGAATTGAAGGAAGCACGGGAAGATGGTTTAATGATAAATATGGTGTCAGATAAGGATGTACATTATCCCCTCTGTTATTCATTATCTATATGGATCACATTATGAAGGAAAGTGGTATTAAACCTGATATCAAAATTGGAGATGTTAATCTCAGCTGTTTGCTTTATGCAGATGATGTTATATTTCTAAATAAATCAGCTGCAAGTCTGCAAGATTCCCTGACTTAATTGAATGACTGTTGTAATACATATGGTATGAAGGTCAGCATTAAAAAGACAAAGACAATGAAAATAGGCAGAAACACTGAAAATATCAACTGCATTGTGAATGGAGAACCTATAGAACATGTAAAACATTTCAGCTCTTAGGCACGGTTTTTAGTGAAGATGGTAAATTAAATATAGAAATAGACAACATAATCAACAAAGCTGGTATGGTAGAAAATCAACTGAATAAATTTATATGGAATAAGAGAGAAATTAGCCAAGACACTAATTTAGCTGTATACAAGACAGTGTTCAAACCAATTTTAACTTATGCATCTGAGAGCTGGGTTGCAAGTAAAACACTTGACCAAGGACTAGAGACCGCAGATATGAGAGTCCTGAGAAAGATTAGAGGCGTGAACAGATGGCATCAATGGCAATATCATATTAAAAACGATGATATTAGGAAAGAATTTGACATTGTCAGCATCCAGGAATGCGTGAGCACAGCTAATCTCAGATTGTATGGTCACTTAAACAGAATGGGAGAGGAAAGATTAGCAAAACAAGTGTTCTTTGCCAGGTTGGCAGGAAAATGACCCAGAGGAAGACCAAGATATAGATGGATTGATACAGAAAAAGTGCCTTAAAAGACAGAAATATAAGATCTGATAACGTTGGAGTCTTTACAAGGAAGAGACTGATTTGGAGGAAAATTGTAGATAGGAAGTTAGTAATGATGTAAATTTTTCATGTAGTACTATCATATCCTGTACACCCATTGAGTGTATATACCAGGAACTTGATGATGTGATTATAATAGTCTTCATGCAATTTTCACCATTATTATTCTATCACTGTGATATTCCTCATCACTATTGCTACAATTTGTATGTAATTGGCCACCTGAATATACAATTCTATGGTTTTTTTCTTTGAATTTTCCAGCTTCTTTCCTTCTTACTTCACCAAGTCCTATAATGTTTATGAGGATTGTTTGAAAAGTTTGGTAAAAAAAATAAGTTAATCACATTTTTTTTATAGCAAAAATCACCTTAATTTCTCAACATAGTCTCCATTGAGGTCTATACATTTGGTCCGGCAAGTTTCCAATTTTTTCATCCCTTCTAAAAAGTAAGATTTGTCAAATTGTGCAAAATAGTTATTGATAGCCTTGATGGCATCCTCGTTCAAAGAAAATTTTTTCCTACTAAGCCAAATTTTTAAGTTTGGGAACAAGAAGTTGTCACACGGCTAAGTCCGAAGAATACGGTGTATGTGGAACCAATTCAAACCTCAATTCTTGCAATTTTGCCATTGCAATGGCCGATATGTGGGACGGTACATTGTCTTGATGAAAGAGCACTTTTTTGTGCGCCAATCTTGGCTGTTTTTCTTCAGTTCTTCTTTTAAACGGTCCAACAATGACGCATAATAGACTCCTGCTATTGTCTTACAATTTTAAAAATAGTTTATCATGATAATTACTTGGGAATCCCAAAAAACAGTGGCCATCACCTTCCCAGCTGACAAGACGATCTTCGTTTTTTTTTTTGTGCTCTTTCACCAGGCATTGTCCACTGTTTTGACCGCTGCTTAGATTCAGGTGTGTAGTGGTGGATCCAAGTTTCATCTACAGTCACGAATCGGCACAAAAAATCCTGCGAATTGCAATTAAACATCGCCAAACACTGCATTGAAATGTTTTTTCGCATGCGTTTTTGATCGACAGTCAACAATTGCAGCACCCATTGTGCACAAGCTTTTTCGTGTGCAATTTTTCGTGCAGGATATTACACACCCATTCAGTTGAGATGCCTACAATCTCACGCATTTTCACTCGGCGGTCTTCCATAACAATGACATGGATTTTGTCAATCATTTCCTTCGTAGAGACTTCCGTTGGGAGTCCGGAGCATGCTTCATCTTCGATAGACTTACCACCACGTTTTAACTCATTTATCCAAAAATAAATAGTCTTTAATGCTGGTGCAGGATCCCCATGAACTTGGCTTTAATCTGTGCGGTCATCTACCTCTTCAAATAAAAGTGTTTTATCACTGCACGAAACTCGTTTTTCTCCATTTTTAAGAAAAATGTGAACACGGTCATTTTAAATGTTTTCCAAATGAGAACTATACATTGCACATTTTTTGCTATGATATGTGCCAACACCAGTATGAATGAATGAATTGTGTCATTGTCTCTAGTGGAAAATTACCAAACTTTTCAAACAACCCTGGTATTCTCATATTTTCCACTTCTTGGAGAAGGTTGTCAGTTTTCCAGATTGGTTCAATATTCTAACATTCCATGCTGCTATTCTTATGATTTTACTGCTCATCTTTGAACGGCCTCATCTGTTGATTTCTTCCCATTTGGGTTTGGGATAGCATTATCTATTGCACTAGCAATACATGGCCATGATGCATTTTCAAATTCTTCTTCTTCCCTGTTTTTATCTTTGGGATGTTATGGTTGCAGGGGTCCCAATCATTACTCCAGTGCTTTTCAAGTTTTTGGTTTGATTCATGGTTGACTATGGGTATAAGGAGAATGTGGTGAAAACCCTATCTTTTCCACATTATTGTGTCTAGGTCATTCCTAGCATAGAGTACAGTCAACTTTTGCAATCATATCTATATAATAAACACATGTTGTTTTTGTTTTGCTTTGGATACCTCCCCAGGGGCTCACTTTTAGAACAGATCAATTCTATAAGCAAATATTAATGAATATCAGTTGAATGTTTCGAAATGTAAGGTTATGGATAAGGGACATTGCAAGCAGTATAGCATATTAATAAAAATTTGCTGCAAGTAGTCAATGAAGCGAGATACCTGAGGATTACAGTGGACAGTGAGATAACATTTCGGACACACTACAAAGTTATCACATCGAATAAATGCACTGTATAAAGTCACTTTACAAGGTTCTGATAAGACCACATCTGGACTACTGTGCACAGATATGGTCACCTGAGATCAGAAGAGAGTTGAAAAAATCCAGAGGTGAGTGACCAAGATTACAGCTGGCCTATGGAATTATGCATATGAGAACATGCCGAGGGAATATGGTCTTTAAAGTTTGAAGAATAGACAAATGAGGTATAATAGAAACAAACAAATTAGTAAGAGGTACTTACAATGCAGATATCAGATATATTGCAGCTTGTGACTGGTGCATAGAGAACTAGTGGTCATCTCTGGAAACTGGATGAGTCTGTAGCATGTGAGGTGCAGATTCTTTCTTGTGATGAGAGGTGAGTAAATGAGCTACTGTTAGATCTTGTCAGTGCATCTTTGGTGAATGTGTTCAAAGAGGAATATGACAGTTATTTATGTATGAGTGACTAGTCTTGGAATGCCTGGAGGAGCAACATCTGTCAGTCAACATTACTGAAAGTAATAAAAAGCTACAATTATGCATAACCAGTATATGAAAAAAGGTGGTGGAAATTTTATTATAAGTTAAACCTTAAATTTTGTTGTTATAAAATCATAAATGAAGAAAAAGATAGTAGATATACTACCAAAAAATAAAGTTGAGAGTTGCACATAATATATAACATTCTGGTTACAAATTTGCTAAGTGTTGTTTGCAGCAGGTAAATCAAATTTATATTGTAACCGCAGTATGCAGATCCCTGAAATGTATGCTTAGTTACATGCTCCACTGTCCACCTCTCATCCAGAATGTTAGAATAATGCTAACTTTCTATACCATTCATCTACTTTACCTCCTGCACAGATGAAAGATAATTCACTTCCTGTCATAGCAGAAAGTAATGTCTCTTGTAATGTCTACAAGAAACATAAAAAGAATCTTGAACAACCTAGATAGCAAAAAGGCTTGAGATCTTGATAATAACCTTCAGATGTACTGAAGAGAAGTGCCTCCTAAACTAACATCTGTCCTATAATGTCATTACACTCTTTTAAACTCAACTAGTACTTATCTCTATACATGGAAACAAGCATATATCCAACCTATTCCAAAAAAAATAAAATAAAATAAAAGTTTGTTGATAAGCTATCATCCCATTGCCCTCTATATCAGTGATCTCCAAAATGATACAGAAGGCCATCAATCATCAGAACAGATTTCATCACTGAGCACTGATGGCAAATCTCATAGCCTACATCTCTCTCTCTCTCACACACACACACACACACACACACACTACTAGACATGCCAATAGGTTGGAGAAATGTGTTCCCATTCTAGACATTTCTGGAAAATTCGATCATCTATGACATTAAAGCCTATTCAGCATATTACCATCCTTCTTTTTTTTTTTTTTTAACATATATATATATGTTAAAAGTATTAAATGACTAAAGACCGAGATTAACATAAAAGGTTTTAATTGCACAACTAGTTTCATCTTACATAGCCTTCTTCAGGTGCTAAAAACATATAAGAATCCCAGTAAGAAACTGTAAAGAAAGTGGATCTGAACAGTATTAAAAAACGCAGCAGAAACACTATAGAAGCTAAAGCCTAGATGAGTTTAAAGAGAAGAACAATCTCCAACTGTATTATTAGGCACGTGTGTGCATCCATGATCTTGTGCACGCCAATATTGAATGGCAGAGCTGTGGCAGTCTGATAACTTGTAGCTTAAATTATTATGTATTATTATTAAATTAGATATTATACATATATATATATATATATATATAATATCTGACTCACACACAAAAGGTTGCCCAACCTATGAATATCAGTGCAATGCATGGGCAAGATGGTAAGAGGAATCTGTTCATATATTTTTATTTTATTTTATTTTTATTTGTACTGAAGATTGTATTCTTTGGGAAAGGGTCCAAGTTTCAAGCTGGATTGTAAATGGTGGTTAGCAGCAGCTCTTTCTTTTTTTATGATTTTTGGAGGCAAGCGAGGAATGATAGTGGCCAATTCAGCAGAGCATCATCTGTGGAAGTATCTGTAGAACAAGCATAAGACAGAAATTGAATTTCTGTGAAAGAGGGATTGAAGTGGATTCATAACAGAGGGATCATTAACTAACTGGAATGCTCTCTTTTGGAGCGCATTGAGTAATCTTGGAAAGGATTTTGGTGCACCAACCCATATAAGTGAGCAATATTACAAAGTTGGGAAGATTTCAGATTTCTATAGAGTTAGCCATTGTAAAGGGCTCAAGTAGTGCCTCGAGCTGAAAAGTACGCCAAGTGTTAGTTGCATAAGCTATGAATGAGATGCGTTTGTGCCAGGAAAGGTAGGAGGTGAAGGTTGGCTTAAGGCTGAAAATCTGATCATGTTTAGATATCAAGTTTTTATTAAAGGTTAGTGGAAGGGGATGAAAGCTCTTTTCTGAGAGACATTAGATAGGATTGAGTTAGAAGGAAAAGAGTGGGCAAGAATACAGATCCCAGAGGTACTCTTACATTGGTATATAAATCTGAGGAGAAGGAACCATCAATCATAACACAGTGGTGACATTAAAGTCTACAAGATTGTCCTCGCCCCACTGAGATATAACTAGGAGATTGGAGTTCAGGACAACTGGTCACTACAACGTCTGTCAAAAGAAAAGAAGAAATCCAGTGTACAGTCAGCTGCGAAGCTATGCAGACACTTGGAAGTCTGTGAAAGCAGGTCATTTATACATAGAAGGAAAAGAGTGGGCAAGAATGCAGATCCCAGAGGTACTCTTACATTGGTATATTGGTAGATAAATCTAAGGAGAAGGAACCATCAATCATAACACATAGTGAGCAACTGGTGAGAAAGCTGGCAATCCAGTTGCAGAGTGTGGAAAGTAGTTCCAAAAAATGTCAATTTGCTAAGTGGGGCCCCTGTGCTAAACTCGATCAAATGCTTTTGAGATGTCAAGAGTGACTATGTAAAGTTTCTGCAATTATTTCATGGGTTGAGTCCAGGGGGGGGGGTGATGGAGACTAGAAGACTGGCTGTAGATTGAAAGTGGCAGAACCCATACTGTGATCACTGATTAGTTGGTGAGTCTCCAAATGGTGCAAAAATTTGACTTTTATCTCCTTTCTTTGGTATGGGCTTCTTTACATGTAGGATAGTTGCCAGTTGAATAGGATAGATTGAAGAAGTGATACAAGATAGATTTTAGCTCTGGGACACAAGTTTTTAACACAACAGGTAGGATACCACCAGCACCAGATGCCTTGTTTGTGTTCAGGTTATTAAGGATGCTTCAGATTTCTTTCCAGATGAAGACTATGGGTGAAATGAAGTGAGCAATTCTTGGCAGAGTGGAGGAATTTGTCCAGGTCATCAGTGGAAGAATTACAAGAGTGAAGCCAGTAAGTCAACCTTGTTTTTGGGTGAAGTATTGTAAAAATAATCATAATTTAAATTCTTGAATATTTTTACGTATTGGTTATGTTAGAAAGTTTATTAGTTTTAGTTTCATAACATGCCCTGTCGGCACTTGCGATGTGCCCATTACTGAAATTGTTTTGTCAAAAATGATATGTAAAGCAGTTAAAAAATTTACGTACTTACTGGATTTAATATTTGTATTACTTACAAGAATTTTATTGTAATTTAAAATTATCAAAAGTTGTGTTTTATGAAGACATTCTCATGTTGCTAACGGAGACGTGTCTGCCATTAAACAGTACTTAGTTTCTCGCTTGCCACGGAGTGCGCATGCTCGCCGAGAAGTTTGATGTGTGATTGACAGCTAACATGTTCGGTATCTGAGTAACAGAAATAAACAAGATAGCATTCAGAAGGAATTTAGAACACAGGCCGGCAGATATTTAGATTCAGAGGAACTTGATTTTTTTTTTTTTATGTGACAGTCAGAGGAAAATTAATAGTATATTCCGAAAAAGGAATCATGGAACTATTAAGTTTCAAAGTGGAATAAGTACTGATAAATAAAAGGGAAATATTGCTATATGCGTTTTAAAAGGAATATTGGAGGAAACACTAACTGGAAGATTTTTAGGAGATTCCGAAAAAGGAATCATAGAACTAGTTTTTTTTAAATAAAAGAGTTAAGACTGTCAATAAGCATTAGTAGTGAATACAAGAAGAAATTGCTATTTATGTTCTAAAGGAATGTTCGAGAAAACTCTGATTAGGAAGTTTCATCTGTATTAAGGATGCCGGATCTAACTATTATTTCTACTGGAAAGGAGACAGAATTGAGTCAGGAAGAATTAAATGTGTGCTACATGAGTGAAGAAAAAGGATCCTGTGAAAATGAAGAATAAAGTCATATATCTTCGGAAAAGGGCCTTGACAGAGAGAGAAACTGGCTATGAACATTTTGTCATTGTGCAAGCAAAGTGTTTAGTTTAGTCTTAAGTATAAATTTATTTTTAAAAGGCCTTGGATTCAATTAATTTGTAGTTAGTTAAGTAATTTTTGTTTGAAGTGTATATATATTGTTTTTGTTATATTAAATGTGTTTATTTTGTATTTTGGTCTTGAGTCAGCGATTTATTTGGATTCTGAAAGAAATAGTAAAAAAGAGGTCATTGCACCAATCGGAGTGAACCCTTGTGCATATAATATAAAGGTACACTCGGAAATAAATTAAAAATAATTGTTAGAAACAGAGATCATCTCTATGGTAGGATTAATATTATGATATCCTTTCTATATAAACATCCTTAAATTAACAATGGCGCAGTCGGCAGGAATGGTTATGACAACTTTATTTTTAGAATCCAGAAAGTAAATCTTGACTCAAGTAAAATGGCTACAGGAGATAGCAATTTTAGTTGTGAAGTTTCTTCAATTAAAGATGAGGAATTTTTTAGGTTAATTAATCCAACTTTAGTAATACCTTCTTTTTCAGGAGATAGTAGTGAAAAGCATAGAAACATTTTTTAAATATGTAGAAAAAATTAGAGATTTAGGAAAATGGTCAGATTTTCATTTGTTGATTATACTTCGCAGTAAATTATTGGGCAAAGCCAAAACATTCTTAATCACATCTCCTTTACTGAGAGACACTGACAGTTATGCATCATTTAAAAGTCTGCTAATATCAGAATTTTCAAGTGTAAGAGAATTAGGGCATAAAATTTGGAAAATTCATCAGTGCATTCAAGGTAATAGGGAGTCTGTTTCAGAATACTATCATAGACTTAGGAGCATTGCTCATAAATTTAATGTTTCATCTGAAGAGAAATCCTCTTTAGAATGGTTGCTGTTTAATCAATTTAGGCATGGCCTTAGAGATAATTTGAAAGAAACAGTATACAAGAAAAAGGTTAAAAATCTTGAAGTGTTTTGAAATTGTTAAGGAAAGGGAAGAGAGACTTAGAGATATATTTCATTCCTCAAACAATAAACAAGTGAACTTTTCTCAGTATAATGAAACTCATTCTCCAAACACAGTGGCTACAGATAAAGTGAGAAAAGGAAAGTTTCATAAATTAAAAGGCGTTAATAAAAAGAAACAGTCTAAGGAAACGTCTGTGAATTTCCCTGAAAATATTCCAGAATCTGAGTTCCAAGGTACAATTACATGATTTGGGAAAATTAGAGGAACTGAAAACATTTCTTAGTGAAGAAATAGAAAGACAACAGAGACCAATAGTAAAAGGACAGGAACTTCTGTTTAAGATATTATCTGATTTAACAATATCCAAGAATCTTACAGATAATCAATCTTTCTTTTGAAAATCTAATGGTATTGACAAGAATAACACATCTCAAAGGAGATATATTCCAAAATGCTTTAGATGTAATAAACCTGGTCATTTTGCTAAAAACTTATATTAGGGATAAATCTTATTTTCAACATAAGAAATCAGAGAATAAAGAAAAATCTGGGAATAATTATTATTCCAATATTATACTGGCAAAGACAGAAATGTCAAACTACTCATTGGACATGGGTAAAGCTAAAGACAGCTCCAACCCTGAAAGAGAGTTCGATGTAGCATTAGCTCCTAATGCTAATGGAGATAATCCTTTGACAGTTCTACAAGGATTTATTGAAAATGTGCCTTGTAAAATCTTGCTTGACACAGGTGCACATATTTCACTCATTTCTTATAATTTGTTTAACAAAATTAAAGGGTATATTTGAATCAGAAATTTCAGCTGATAAGCAAATAAATGTTTTTATTTCAATTCCTTGTTTTCCATTGAAAGTTTGTCATCCATTAATAGTTCTTCCAGAATCATCAAATCCAAATGTACAATTAATATTTGGAATTGATTTTCTGAAACGTCATGGTTTTGCATGTAATTTTGTTGATAATACATGTCCTTGTGTGGACTACAATGCCATTTAGACAGGAAATCAGGTGACAATAGAAAAAAAATTTGAGCAGTCTCCTGAAGTTTTCAAGACACTAATGACAATAATCAAGTGTTTAATATTGAGACTCTAAAGAATAAGGAACCTAGTTCACAAATTTGGGAAAAGGATAAGATTGTCCGAGCTCAGAAAGATGATCACATACTCAAAACTATCTATGAAGCAGTATTGAAGGGTGAGACTCAACTGGATACATTTTTAAACCTGGAAAACTTATATTTAGATAAAAATGGATTACTCTTATCTAGACAAATGGAAGATAGAAGTGAAAATATTGGCACTAACTAAAATGATTCCTTGGATTATGTACACTTTCAAAACTGACTATTTACTGCTAGCAGGAGATTTAAATGCCAGAATAGGAAACAAAAAATACAAAACAAACATAGGTAAATTTGGCGAAGATACATGTAATCAAAATGGTCACAGATTGGGCGATTTTGTCATTTATAATAATATGAGAATAATGAATTCAATGTTTAAACACAAGGAAATACATAAATATACTTGGTCAGCCAGAGGATACAAATCAGTAATTGACTACGTTATCACAAATTTTAAATTAGCGGAGTTAATTTTAGACGTAAGAGCATATCGCGGCTTTGAATTAAATCATTATATGGTATCAGCAAAAATTCGTTTTAAACCAAAGTGGCTAAAAACACATAGAATTGAAAATTCTTACCAGCCGAGCTACAAAATTTCTTCATTACAGGATCCTCAAGTTAGACTACAATATCAAAAATGCACAAACTTAAAAACAGAAACCACACATGAATCAAGTGACATAGAAGATGAATGGGAAAATCTGAACAAATTCTCACAAAAGCAGCAACAGAAACCTTAGGAATAAAGCACAAATGGATTAGAAAAAGAGGACTACGAGACTGGAACAAAGAAATAGAAAATATAATAAAAACCAAAAAGGACAGTTACCAGAAATGGCTAAATTCCAAAACAATAGAAGCAGAAATAGAGTATAAAAGAAATAGTGCAATTGCAAAAACGAGAAGTAAGGAAAAAACATAGAGAAAGATGGAACAATTTCGTAACAGAACTAGAAAAGGATTTATTTAAGCCACAACCCAAAACCTATAAAGTAATAA
Organism: Typopeltis vanoorti; assembly: GCF_054136105.1. Classification (NCBI taxonomy): domain Eukaryota; kingdom Metazoa; phylum Arthropoda; class Arachnida; order Uropygi; family Thelyphonidae; genus Typopeltis; species Typopeltis vanoorti. The sequence continues at coordinate 2,108,992 of NC_143557.1, forward strand.
AATACATGAATAAAGAAATAAAAGAAAAGATAAAAATACAAACAATAGATTTAGAAAAATGGGTGACCTATTTCCAAAATCTCTGGACAGATGAGAACAATGAATTAAAATTTTATAAGACAAAGAATGACCTAATAGAAAATATCACAATGTTAGAACTGAAAAATATAATAAAGAAGATGAAAAATAGGAAAACGCCAGGAGAAGACAATATATATATAGAACTATACAAAAATGCAGGTGAAAAATTTAATGAAAGACTTTTGAAATTTTTTAATATGGTTTGGATGTCCAGAAAAACCCCTAACTCTTGGAAAAAAGCACTGGTCATCCCAATCTATAAAAAAGGAAATAAAGACAATTGCAATAATTATAGGGGAATTAGCCTGCTGAATACAGGATATAAAATATATGCAGGAATATTAAAAGAGAAACTAAGCAGCATTGTAGAAAACAAATTACTAGAAGAACAAAATGGCTTCCGAAAAGGCCGATCCTGCATAGATCCAATTTTTACTTTAAAATTATTAATAGAAAAGAGAAGAGAATTTCAAAAAGAAACACATGTGGCGTTTATTGATTATGAAAAAGCATTTGACAAAATTAGTCGACAAAAATTGTTTAAAATATTAACCAATTTAAACATACCAAACCAACTTTTACAATCTATTCAAGAAATATATACAGGAAATAAAATAGAAGTTAAATTAGAACACACCTCAGAATGGAAAGATATATCAAGAGTAGTATGACAAGGATGCACTCTCTCACCTCTGCTTTTCAATATATATATATAAATGAAATATTAACAATCTGGAAACAGCATAACCCATTTGGTATACAAATGACCCCGCAAATGAAGATAGATATACTATTTGCAGATGATCAAATAGTATTAGCTACATCAGAAGATGACTTACAAAGATCATTAAAATCATTAAATGATATCTCAAAGCAATATAATATGACAATATCCAAAGAAAAAACAAAAATAATGGCATTCAAAGGAGAAAACCCAATAAGAAGTAAAATAGTGATAGATAATACAATACTAGAACAAGTAAACACTTTCAGATACTTGGGATGTGATCTATCATACGAAGAAGAAAAAGACATAGACACTAAAATATCAAACTTTGTCAAAGTAAATGGCATAATAAATAGTATATTCAAGCCATCCCTGGTACAAAAACACACTAGAATCAGACTATATAATGTCTTGTCAAAACCAACTCTACTATACGGAAGCGAAACATGGACCATGAAAAGGAAAGATGAAAAACGAATTCAAACAGCAGAAATGAAGTTCCTCAGAAAAACAGCTGGATATACCAAGTGGGACCACAAAACAAATGAAGAAATCTTACAATCCCTAAAAATCAAACCAATTAATTACTACATAAGACAGTATAAACAAAAATGGCTAGAACATTTAAATCGAATGGACAACAGCAGACTACCAAAAATATTATACAGATACAAAATAAGTGGAAAAAGAAGAATCGGAAGACCAAGAAAGAGATGGCATGAGACCGGAACAGGCCACATGGCCTATATTCCATGATAGGAAGAAGAAGAAGATGAACACTTTCCATGATTCTGACTTGGCAGGACACCAAGGATTTTCTAGAACTTGGGAAAGAATAAAGGATCGTTATATCTGGAAAAGTATGAAGAGTGACATACATATGTCAAATCATGCCATAAGTGCCAAATAAGATCCCATTTCAGAGGAAAAGCTCCATTACAACTATTTCCAATCCTAACTAGACCTTTTCAGGCTGTTGCTATTGATGTGGTAGGTCCACTGTCAATTACTAAAAAAGGCAATAGGTACATTCTAGTAGCCATAGATATGCTAACTAGATTTCCTGAAGCAGTGTCAATGAAGGATCAAACAGCAAAGACTATTGCAAGAAAGTTTTTGAATATGATTATTTGTAGATATGGAACTCCTCAGACCTTACTTTCAGATCAAGGAGCAAATTTCACATCTGAACTGTTGTTACAGTTATGTAAATTACTCAATGTTAGGAAGATTTTTACTACACCTTACCACCCACAGTGTAATGGTATGTGTGAAAGGCTGAATAAGAATATAAAGCAAATACTCTCCAATCTGGCAAACACTAAAATTAATGATTGGGACACATATATTTCTCAAACATTATTTGCATGAAGATCTGCTTTTCATTCCACTATCAAAGAAAAACCATCTTTTGCTTTATATGGTTTTGATCCGATCTTTCCTAATGAACTTGTTTCAGTCATTCCTAATACAGGATATAATGACATAAATGAGTATCTGGAGACAGTTGTAGATAAATTTTCCACTACTCACAGATTAGTAGGTGAAATAAGTAAATTAAGTTCACAGAAAACTAGGCAGTATATAAATCATTTTAGAAAGTATAAGTCATTTGCACCAGGAGATTTAGTATTGTTAGATGATAAATCTGGTATAAAAAGAGTTGGGAAATTAGGAAGGAAAGCTTTAGGTCCATATAGAATTTTAGAGAAATTTTCTCCTGTCCCACCCCCCCCCCCCCCCACCCCCCCCCCCCCCCACCCCCCCCCCCCCCCACCCCCCCCCCCCCCCACCCCCCCCCCCCCCCACCCCCCCCCCCCCCCACCCCCCCCCCCCCCCACCCCCCCCCCCCCCCACCCCCCCCCCCCCCCACCCCCCCCCCCCCCCACCCCCCCCCCCCCCCACCCCCCCCCCCCCCCACCCCCCCCCCCCCCCACCCCCCCCCCCCCCCACCCCCCCCCCCCCCCACCCCCCCCCCCCCCCACCCCCCCCCCCCCCCACCCCCCCCCCCCCCCACCCCCCCCCCCCCCCACCCCCCCCCCCCCCCACCCCCCCCCCCCCCCACCCCCCCCCCCCCCCACCCCCCCCCCCCCCCACCCCCCCCCCCCCCCACCCCCCCCCCCCCCCACCCCCCCCCCCCCCCACCCCCCCCCCCCCCCACCCCCCCCCCCCCCCACCCCCCCCCCCCCCCACCCCCCCCCCCCCCCACCCCCCCCCCCCCCCAACTTTTGTAGTACTCTGTTTATTTTGTCTGATATTCCTTTAATGTAGGGAATGGTTATAGTTTTACTGTAGTCTGGTTTGTCTTTGTTTTTTATTGTGGTTTTGTAGAGAATTTTGTTAGTGTTTTGGCTGTATCCATTTTTTTGTAAGTTATTACTGATAATTTTAAATTCGTCTTTCAGTGCCTGTTCACTGGAACAAATCGTCTGAGCTCTGTTTTTTAGCATGTTGATGACACCTAGTTTTTGTGTTGGGTAGTGGTAGGAGTTTATGTTGTTGGATTCTGAATATATAGAGATTAGAGTAATTAGTATTTGGTTCAGAATCCAACATAATCTTCCATCACAAAGGCTAGACTTGTAAATATTATTTAATGTAAATCACTTGTTTATAATTTAATATTCATATAACTACCTTAATTTTGTCTAATATTTAATTATTTAATCAAGATATATGTATTAATAATGAAAAGACTGTATTAAATATTATTAAGCTATTTTAATTATTACTATGTTAATATTATAAGAACTCGTATTTGATAATTTAACTGCGCATTATTTGAAATGTAAATATTCTCTATTTATTCCTGTTTGTAAAGTTGAATGTTATGTAATAGCTCAATTTTATTATATTTTGTGTTGTTGTCATGGAAATGTATGTAAGTGAGCGAGCACGTTTTGGAACACCACGTGAGGTTTATTGAAAAGAGTTTTAGAAAGAAATCACGAGAAGAATTTAGGCAGGAAGGATGGATATAAAAAGCAATGAATGCTGAAATTATTAATAAGGAAACAGAGAGAGAGAGAGAGAGGATTAGCATTAGGTCGGAATCAGGACATTCGGGAATCACAGTGCAATAATAGCGAGTCGGCAAGTCACTCAAGCAGCTAATAAAGTCTACTAGTCGAGAGACGGTTAGCTAATAAGTTATAGAATAACAATTATAGCTACGGAACACAGCTGAGTGACTACTAAATAGACTAGCAATACTTGAAGTGAGATATAATTTCAGGGCCGACCTGTCAAGGACACACAGAACCTTGAAGCAAAGCACGAAGTTACTAAAAAATAGTAGAGCTGTAAAGTTGAAGTATACCGATAGCTGTGCTTAGAATTATAGTGCCTAAAGAATTAATCGAATGCTGGAGGAATGAACAACTGTGCATATAAAACCTAAAGTTAAGGAATTATTGTGTATTGCCTTATTTCATAAGTGATCAGTAGTACTTTATGCAACAACGTTTATGTGTATTGTGACGGATGATTAATTCAGTTATTGCTTAGAAGAATTTATTTAATGAGTGCCGTTTATTGTTTAAAGTGCTTACAGTTGTAAAAAGTGTAAATGTATAAGTTGATGAAGGAAAAAGATTAACGGTAAGAACATTCCAACCATTAATATTCCTATGCTGAGATGTGAGTGTGTTTCATCCTAGAATTTCCTTATGTTAATAGTAACTATTGTGAAGATTAACTGAAGTGTAAATTTAAAAGTGTTTGCTTGTAAGGAGGTGTTACTGTGATTTTATTGTATTTGGAACTTAAGGAACTGTGAGAAGACTGTATTAGAGATAACAAATTTACCATTGTCTGAGTTTGTATGACAGTATTATCAGAAAGGCTGAAGTGTTTATAATATCTTAATTAGTGATTTGATCTTAAGTGGAAAATTTGTGATTTTAAAATTAAATGTTTGTTTTTGTTAATCAAAAGTTGTATTTTGCCTGAATCTCTTTTACTGCACCATTCATAAAATATTCGAACCAAAGTGGGTAAATTAAGTAAGTCAAATATACTCGGCCAGTATATATTTTAAGGAGAAATAGTTGAAGGTTGATTTTTATTCAATTATTGAACTGATTCAGATATAGAGTGGCGCAGTCTTTAAATATAAATTTTCTCTATATTTGAATTAGAAACCAACTAGCAACTATCAATTAGTTAAGAACATCGTAATTGTAATCATGTCGGATCCAAAGTATAGATTAAGAAGAAGAAGGATCCAACAAAATGGTGCAGCCGACGGGATTTGAATTCACTAACAAAGATTGTAATATTAAGTATTAAAATTTGTAATAGTAGAAGGAATTTAAAGATAAAATAAGTGAATCAAGTGAATTGGTTGTAAACTAGAATCAGGCAAACATAGAAGTTATTTTAGAATTCTGATTTTTTTTTTAAAGTTATTGTTAATAGATTAATATGGCAGTTTCATCTAGTTCTAAAATGGAAGATAGTGAATTTTTTTGTACAGTGAACGCGCAACAGGTTTTTCCTCAGTTTTCATGTGAATAATCAGATAATGTACTGTTTTTTTTTACTTATGTTGAAAAACTTAGAGAAATAGCAAATTGGACAGATTTTCAACTGTTAATTTTACTCAGAAGTAAATTAATAGGCAAGGCTAGAACATATTTTAACTCATCTCCAATTCTCAAGGATACATTTGATTATCAAATATTTAAGGATAATCTTATTTCTCAGTTCTCAAAATTAAGAAGTATTGGCCCAAATTTATGGAAGTTACAGAGTCTTACAAAAAGATAAAGAAACTGTTACTGATTTTCACAATCGTTTATTGGCACTAGCCAACAGTTTAAATGTGACTAATGAGGATAAACCACGCTTAGATTGGGCTGTATTCCAACAATTTAGACAAGGTGTTAGGTAAGAATTAAGAGAAACAGCTTATAAGAAGAAAATTTCCACCTTAGAAGAGTGTCTCAAAAGTGTCAAGAAAAAAGAACAAATGTTAGGAGACCTTTATCCCTCAACCAGTGTAGGTCTTGTAAATGTTGTAAATAAGACTGGTTGTTCCTTGAACCAATCTGAAGTTGAAAAGAAAAATAAGGATGAAAAAGGAAAGGGAAAGAATATTGGAGAAAGTCCAAGTAGTATTAATTGCATAACCGAAGGTAAAGAGCAATTTGACAAAAGGCTGATGACAGAAGTGCAAACCCTAATTCACCAGGAAGTAAGTAGGTTAAATCAGCCAATAATGGATAGTTTTAATGAGGTTGTGAGACAATTATCAGCTATTACTTTGAAGTCTCAAGAAAACCAAAACCCTACAACTGATAAGATTAATGAGATAATTAAACATGAAGTGAAAAAACAAAATCAACCGATTTTAGCTAGTCTAGATAAGGTAATTCAAGGACTAGATAATGTTAAACAACAGATGTCTATTGTTCCTCAACCTAAGGCAGAGACAAAACATAGAGATCCTCCCAAATGTTATAATTGCAACAAAGTTGGCCATTATGCCAGGAATTGTTTCTATAACAAGGGAAACTACTCTAATAGCAGATGGGACTCGAAGTTTGGATACAAACCCCACAGAAGAAATAATGGAATTCAGAAACACCAAGCACCTCATGAAAGAATGATGAGAGTTAGAGGAGAAATCCTAGGTTCTAAGTGTAATATTTTACTAGATACAGGATGCAATGCCTCTATCATTAGAATGGATTATTTCTTAACTTTGAAGAACAAATTATGGAAAAGCACTGCCAAGCTGAGAGAACCTGTAAGAATTAATACTCTCTCAAACTCAAGCTTCATGGCATATGAGAAACTTCATGCAAGGATATACCTACCAGAATTTGGACTATGTGTGTGGCAAGATTTACTTGTTGTCCCCACTACATCCAACTTAAGTTCCCACATTATTTTAGGAACAAATTTTTTAGCAAGGTATCAATTCTGTGATTTTTCTAAGAGGGAAGTATCCCTGATGAACAAGAAGAGATGTACCAGAAGAAATGGAAATCATGATTATGATAGGCCTAGACACCATACAATGTAGTTTAAATTGCCATATGAGTTGGGACCATCTATAAAGAAAAATCACCTGCAAGTCAATTAACTAAAAAGGATGGTGATGTGAATTCTGATGTGCTATGTCAGACTGAAACACTACAAGATACTAATAAGCCATCACAACAACAAATATCCATGCCTAATTCAGATGTTGGCACTAATAAACAACAAATAGTTAAAGTAAATTTTGTCAAGGTAACTGCCTTAAGTAGTAAAATCAGAAATTTGGAAAATCAGTGGAGATACAAAAGAATGAGTGATCACAAAAGAAGGGCTAAAAGAACAGATTACCAAGACGGTAGACAACTGAGGCTAGAAGTTAGTGACAGAGAACAGAACTTCTGTCCTAAAAGGACATTATCACTTTATAAGTGTAGCAATCAAAATTCTCCCTATGATAAGAACAACAAGAACTTAAGTGGAGAAGTGCAGAAAGGTAAATACACAGACTGTAATAAAAAATTTAATCATGTTCAAACTAAGTGCTGTTTAAGATCTTGGAAGGGAGATAAGAAGCCAATTTTCTCCACTTGTGAGTCTAGTGTGAAAAATTTTTCTTTAAAGAAAAATTTTTCAAAGGAAGAGTAAGCCTTTGTTAGATTCTGAATATATAGAGATTACAGTAATTATTATTTGGTTCAGAATCCAACATAATCTTCCATCACAAAGGCTAGACTTGTAAATATTATTTAATGTAAATCACTTGTTTATAATTTAACATTCATATAACTACCTTAATTTTGTCTAATATTTAATTATTTAATCAAGATATATGTATTAATAATGAAAAGACTGTATTAAATATTATTAAGCTATTTTAATTATTACGATGTTAATATTATAAGAACTTGTATTTGATAATTTAACTGCGCATTATTTGAAATGTAAATATTCTCTATTTATTCCTGTTTGTAAAGTTTAACGTTATGTAATAGCTCAATTTTATTATATTTTGTTTTGTTGTCATGGAAATATGTAAGTGAGCGAGCACGTTTTGGAACACCACGTGAGGTTTATTGAAAAGAGTTTTAGAAAGAAATCACGAGAATTTAGGCGGGAAGGATGGATATAAAAAGCAATGAACGCTGAAATTATTAATAAGGAAACAGAGAGAGAGACAGGATTAGCATTAGGTTGGAATCAGGGCATTCCGGAATCACAGTGCAATAATAGCGAGTCGGCAAGTCACTCAAGCAGCTAATAAAGGGCTGTCGTAGGGCCACCTACGACCACCCTTAGAGGACGCTCCACCTAGATAGGACTTTAGTGTCACCCACGTGGTTGGGCTTAGTATTGTAAGTTTTTGTGTGCATGTTACATTAACTGTTTTTGTAATCCCCATAGATGTCCTAGTGACTAGGACGAAATATAGGAAGTATTAAATTCTATTTTAATTCTTTTTGAGTGTTGTAAAAAAATCCATTAAACCTCCAACACAATGAAAGAAAACCATCTAAAAGAATGTTTAGTCCTGTCATTGTAAAAACAGAATTTAGCTTGATGTAAAAAAAAAAAAAAAAAAAAAAAAAAAAAAAAAAAAAAAATTATTTTATTTATTTATTTTTAATTAATTTTTTTTTTTCCACCAGAGGTCACGCCAGTAGAATAACATGTGATCAAATCATTGTTTCTCTAGCTTACAGTTAATAATGTAACTCAGCTTGTCCTGTATATTTATGTACGTTCCAGATGATGATCTTGATGTGAAGATCGAAACATCGGGGATAATAAAAAAGTTTTTTTAACACGGTTGTAAATTCCATAAAATTTTTAAAATGAATGCTGATCACCGTGCAACCCTCAAAGAAACAATTAATTATTAACGAAGTTAAATAACCACCAGAAGACATATAAAAACTTTGTTGGTTGACTTTTGTTTAGTTAAAATAACCCTAAATGTAATCAAAAGTAATCAGCAAATAAACTTAAACAGGAACTAATCTGTTATCACAACCAACCTAGTGAGTGACATAACATCCAATCTTTCCAAACTATAACACCAGAACTATGAAAATCAAACCTCTACCCAGAATAACTCTGAAAGTCAATCATTCGGATATCTTATTTGCAGCCTTTGCTATCAAACTGTAATCGAACATAAAAAGTCTAAAAAATCACCCCAACATCTGGTATTTGTAGTTTTACAAATTTCTGAACATGAAACCCCTATCCCTAATCCTAACAGCTAGTTATTTTATTTTTTTTTTTACTTTATTCATTTTATCTTGATCACATACACTAGAGGTTGAAGGACCTATAAACACATCAATGCCATGTGTAGGTTGCAGGTGAGGAGTGAGACATAAGTTCATTGTCATTTTTATCGGAGAGTTGTAAATTGTTGTTGTTTGGGAATACTTCTTGCATCCTTCGAAGCAGGTTTGGGGTGTTTCCAGCTACACAGTGAAAGAGTGATGGGTAGCTGCTGCTCTTGTATTAACAGGTGCAACAGAAAGTGAAGGAATGATGGTTACCAATTCAGTGGTACAATCACCAGCAAGTGCATGTTCAACATACACAGTGCCAAAACACTGCATCTGTGAGATATAGGTTGTAGTGAATCTGTAAGAGAGGGATAATATTCAGCAGTATTCTATGGATGAGCAGATTTAATATTTGTATAAAGTTGGGTGTAAAATAGCATCTTGAGTTAAAGAGGATGGCTAGTTTTTGGCTGCTGAGAAAGCTACTGATGTGGCATGTTTATGCCAGGAGATAGTGGAGGTAATAATAAGTCCAAGCAGAGATATCTGAGATTGTCTGGTGATTTATGTATTACTGAGAGTAGGTGAGCTGAGATCTCTTTTGCAAGAGAAAAGGCAAGACTGTTTCGGTGGCACTGAAAGTAACCAGATTGTGCTTTTCCCAATGAAAAATCAGTTGCGGATAATCTTGAAAGCTGGGATGATTATACTACATGGGTTGTCAAATAAGTAGGAAGAATGGAAAGTACTATTATCTGTAAAGCTGTGGATAGGATTAGTGGCGATTCTGAGTAGGTCATTTATGTACAGGTGATAGAACAGTGCCCTGAGGTACTCCTGCATTGGTGGTGAAGCTCAAAGTAAGAGAGCCATCCACCATGATACACAGCAAACAACCCAAGAGGAAGCTAGCAATCCAATTACAGAGGGTGACAAATAGTCCAAAGGATGGCAATTTGTTTAGAAGTCCTTGATGCCAGACATGGTCAAAAGCTCTAGAAATGTCAAGAGTGACAGCACACATTTCTCTGCACCATTCCATACTACAAATAATCAGTTACCTAGTAGAAACAAGGAGTGAGATGTCTTGGAATATATTGTATTTTTTTTTTTTTTTAACGAGTTACAGTTTTATCACCTAGTGAGGCCACCACCGTTCTTGTGGAGGATTGACATGGTTTGGAAGATGTGTTAAAGATACCAAGTAATTTTAAACCTGGTTTTACTCCATTTTTTCCAAGTAAGCAAACAGACAAATGTCAAGTTTGCACCTGCAATTTATGCAGGACTAGCTGATCCTACAGGTAGTGCAAGACCAAGGCAACTCGTGGTAAAGGTGGAGCAAGCTCTGATCACTAATCTTAATATTTACCCTTAATGCCAAAACACATCTCCAAGAAGGGGATGTATGATGTTTTTGTATTAAAGGCAAGGGGCCACTACCCAGACCGGTTTCGACCTTTATTGAGGTCTCATCAGTGGGAGCCAGGCTAGAAATACCAAGATTTAGTAATACAGAGCTTGTATTTTACCAAAACAAGTTACCATAAGGTGTTATAACCTTATTAAGTAAAAATCTCAGGAGGAGATATAGATGTAGAAGAGTTCCATGTTTGGTCTCCAAAGCAGGGTTTCTAACTTATCTAACTCTTAGACAGTTCACATAGTAATAGCGTATGATAGGTACACTCTCATGTAGTTGGAATTGGCATTTAAAAAAAAAAGCAATGGTTAACAGTATTAAAGCAATATTTATATGTAGCTACAAGACTGTTTCTATGAACCATTAGTTGTCTAAGATCCATTTCATGGATCTTACACAAGCAATACAAGCATATTTCATGGATCTTACACTCTCCATCCTGAGAGTACACAATTCATCTCTTCTCATGAGTAACACTCACTCCACCCACCACCAGCACATTTACCTTTCCTATCCAGCTGAAATATGCTATACCTTTTGATTTCTATACCTATTAGAACATCCTCATCAGTTAACCACATATCACTGACACCAACAACTTTGGAGACACAGAGTCAATCAATGCCATAAACTCATTCCCTTTATTCCTAAGTCAAATAGCATTTGTGTACAGAAAAACTATTGTATTTCCAGCATTCTTATAGTCATCATTACTCATCTCATACTCCACATGACCGTAAGAATACTTATGGAGTGTTGCAAGGATGTCCTCATTTCTCAAGCCATGATCCCAAAGAGGCCATCCTTGCAACACTCCACCTTGCAATTCTAGTTTCCCTGTACCGATACACTCACTTGCCCAGAAAACAATAGTTTCCTCCAAATGCCTGCACCTTTCTGCATTCAAATGCAATCCATTTCTTGAATATAGCTCTCTTCTATCTTCAAATGTACTCCATGCATCTGCACATCCAAGCCTTTTTTTCCTGTGCATTCTCAGTATCTTCTCATTTGTCATCATTGCTCTTCTCCTTCACTCTGCTTTATTATACTGGAGCAACATGCTCACTATCTTTCCTTGGACACATTTCTGCTAAACTATCTCTAACATTAACCCCAAATCATTGAATCTCCATTCATGACACTCCAAACAGATTTATTCCTCCTTCTCTCACTGCCATCCCTGACTGCTTACGACTTCCAATCTCTCTCGTTTTCCTCTCCTTCTCATTTCTCTATCCCTTGCTTCCACACTCTCTCGGTTTTCTGCAGTTTTTTTTCTCTTCCACTGTCACTCCTATTTTCTTACAATCCTTGTTCCCTCGCTTCTGTACTCCCTCAAATTTCTACAATTTCCTTTTGCCTTCCTCTCGACAGCCATTCTCTTACACCTGCTTCCGTTCCTCTCACACTAGCCAACCTCTCTATCCTAACAAGATCTTCATTGACCCTCTTCAACTCAGTCTTCATTCCTTCCAACTCCTTTCTCAGCAGTTCTATTTCTCTCTACCACAAAATCTTTCAATTTACATTTGCACACATACACCATCAGACAAACCATCACTGTCTGCTAAACTGCCCAAGGCTGAATCCATATATACATCTTTAACATTCTCATACAGAATAATCTAAATAATATTTATAAACAGCTAATAGAAGAAGAACAAGCCAGCATTAGAAAAAAACAGGTCAATGATTGATCATATCTTTGCTCTTCATAGTCTAGCCAAAATTGCATGGAACAAGGGGAGAGACCTTTATTGCTGTTTTGTGGATTTTAAACAAGCATTTGATTCTGCCAATAGAGGAAAACATATTCAAATACGAGTTTTGCAAGGATGTCCACTCTCCCCATGTCTTATTAACATTTTTATCCAAGAACTCATTAAAGAATTATTGTCCTCAACAAAAGGAATAAAAGTCAATGGAAGATCAATCACATACATCATATGCAGATGATGTAATTATAATGAATAATAAATCAAATCTCCAATATCAATTGCAAAATTACAAGAAACCTACAAAAATTACTATTATAAATTTAAGTAAAACTAAGATAATGAAAATTGGATGATATCTAAAAGTTCTACAGATGACACTTGATCAGGAAACCACAGTTTCCTGATCAAGATGGTTTTAATTACTTAGGAGCATATATGACTTCAAATTTAAATGACATGGCAAGAATAAAACATACTCTCCATAGCATGGTCAATGATGAATAAACTGAATAAAATTTGGAAAAACAACAAAATTCCTACAACTCTAAAATTATATGAGCGTATAATACTACCAACAGTTCTCTATGGGGAAGAAACTTGGTCTTAAAAAAATAAAATTTGAGAGGAAACCGTTGGCTTTTGAAATGAACTGCTTCAGAAAAATCGACAGAACTCACTGGACAAAAACCCAAGACAAATGCACAGGTGCTGCAAAATTTGAATAACTCAACAATTCTTAACATAGTTAAAAAGCAACAATTCAATTGGTTTGGTCACATTGTATGCATGGAACCAGACAGACTTCCTCACAAGGTATTTGAGGACACTATACAGGGTACAAGACCCAGAGGAAGATCAAGATTAATGTGGCATACAGTCCTTTGAACTGCATTGGACTTTCAAAGCTGTCAGCACATGAAAGAGCTTGCTTTGGACAGAAAACGGTGGAAGGCTCTTATCCACATTGGATAAGATGGAAGAGAAGAAGATTCTCTCCACCCTCCAACACACTACTGACATCCACCCCTTTTTGAAGCACTATTTCTGCCACTGCTAAATGTTGAGATAAAGATGTTTATATTTTCCAGCACCTTCTACTGCTTACATTTCATGCACACAAACACATACCCATCTCAAACCTGCCAAATTTTTAAACAATGGGATGCATAGCCACCTACAAAATCATCACTTACGCTATGAATAATTCTTGTGGAAAGGCTTAGACACTGGTTATGCATTTTTACTAAACAGCTTAAGGAAATTACAACGTATACTAGAATATACATTAAAATAAATTTGAATACACTTCCAATATTTCGGCAACGTCACGTTGCCATTTTCATAGGAATTTAAAAACAAGACAAATGCACGCAAGCACAACAAACAGTAAATGAGGACAAAACAGGAAGATATTCTTTCTCCTAAAAGTCCTGATGGTGACCCCCCTAGCAGGCAATGTTGGTATTCTTGGGCGACTGGCTGAAGGTATTCTGATGTAGATTTCTCAAATCTGGGGCAGTCTCATGCAACCAAATTTGTTGACTCTGCCCCACAAAAACCAACCATATGGCTTCGCTATGTTGATGATGTGTTCGCTATTTGGCCAAACGGCTCTGATGCACTCCTCTCCTTCCTAACACACTTAAACAACCAACACCCCAGAATCAAATTCACCCTGGAAGAAGAAAAAAACAACTGCCTTCCTTTCTTAGACACACTAGTCACCCACCAGCCTGATGGAACCTTGGTTTTCTCAGTCTATAGAAAACCCACCCATACAGGCAGATACATTCACCAACAATTTCCCCCCCCCACACACACAACAATATAGAGTCATTAAGACACTACACAACATGGCTAAACTTATCTGTTCAAATGACAATGCCCTAACTACAGAACTAAACCACATTCTCAACACTTTCTCAGCCAGTGGCTACCCCCACCAAAAAAATCCAAAAAATATCGAAACCAATTAACCACAACCCCCCTTTCTCCCCACAACAAGGATTACTTTAAATCCATCACCATACCCTATATATCTGAGACACCTCGGAAAAAATTACAAAAATCCTAAAAAACATGACTTAACTTCTTGTTACAGACCATATAAAAAATTGGCATCTCTTATCTGCTCTACTAAAGACTAACATGGTGTACACCAGGTCCCTTGCAGCTGTAAGCTGTCCTACTTTGGCCAAACAGGCAGGACAGCAAATATCAGAATTTCAGAACGCAAGGACTACATCCGGTTTCACCAATACAGCCACTCTGGTCTTGCTGACCATGCGCTGGATACCTGCCATGGAATACGGTGGAAAAAAGCAACGATAATACACCATAGTAAATACAAATATGAAAGGCTTTTCATGGAATCAGCCTCAGCCCTAAGAAACAATCCAAACCTCAACAAATTTGGTTGCATGAGAATGCCCCAAATTTGGGAAACCTACATCAGAAGACCTTCAGCCTAATCACCCCAAAATACCAACATTGCCCACTAGGGGGGGGGGGGGGCACCATCAGGACTTTTAGGAGAAAGAATAGCTTCCTGCTTTGTCCTCATTTTCTGTTTGTTGTGCTTGCGTGCACGTGTCTTGTTTTTAAATTCCTATGAAAATGGCAACGTAACGCTGCCGAAATATTGGAAGTGTATTAAAATTTATTTTAATGTATATCCTAGTATATGTTGTAATTTCCTTAAGCTGTTTAGTAAAAATGCTATGAATAACGTAGTCTTTAAATGGTGGGGAACTAAGTTTAATGCTAACACAGTTAGCTGCAATGTTGAAGACAACTGTTATACATGGAGACAATACAAAGACAGTAAAATCCTAACAAAATACCACACAATCATATAAAAAACATTAATTTGAATAGGGCAAACTGATAAACCAGTAAGGTGGGGTGTCACAGACTCCAAACATATAGAAAGAAATAACTGTGACACCGCCACCTTACTAACACCAAGTTAAAAGCTCGCGTTACATGCTAGCAATGACACTTTATTATTATTATTTTTTTACCAAAAGAAAATTACTGCTGAAAAATGTGCATGTGGGATTACGATTGTTATTGCCCACTGAAAATCGAACAAATTTCGTGTTTCTACAGGTCTATAAATGCAGAGAACATAGCAGGAAGGCCAAAGGTCTAGTGTTAGAGCAGAATAATACTGCGTGTTGTGGAGTGAGGTCTATCCAAATTCGCAAAATCTGAGGTGGTTAACTTTCTAGTTTCTGGTAGAAAGCCCACTATAATCCATCACAACATCAATAAAACTGATAGCACCAAATCTTTCAGAATCTAGATGTCCATTCCTGCAAGTAGCCCAAACCAGTAATCATACAGCAACCAGAACCTTGGCCTCAAAATAATTTCTTTCTAATCATAAAAAATTACACAACTCTTTAGATATCGATTTGAATATATAAGCCTTGCAAAAAAACAACATAACAGCTTCAGGTTCTAACAAGTGTTAAGACCTGAAGTACTAAACAAGAACAAATGACTGCAAGAGGAGGGTAAGACAAAAATGTTCATGAATTTTGTGATAAGAGGAATATTTAATGAGTGTGAAAATCTTGTTTCCCAGGTGCAAATTTAATAATATTAGTAAAGATTTCAGATGTAAAGAGGTAAGGTGAAAGAACTGATTGTTAGGGCTGGCACCAACTGACTTGAAAGGTGAATATATATGAGAAGATAGGAGTCACTGGAAGAAGTGAAAAATAATAATGAGAGAGTAATGATAAATATGCTGCTACCTATGATAGAAGTGAGTTGAGAAGGTAAACAAAGAATCAAAATGAATCAATGTGTAGGTGTAGAAGGATTGGTATGGAGTTTGGAGATGTATAGACCAAGTTGATGGACAGTAGGACTTAAAATGCTGAAATCCAAAGTTAAATGGATTCAGAATTAGGTGTTTAGAGAACACCTAATTCACTGAGAATTGAAATGCAAAGTCAGGAAAACTAAGGAAAGAAAAAAGAGTAAGAGAGGTGACAAGTGATTCCAGGATAGCAGTTATATGGAAACTCCTAATTAGAGAGCTAGTTACTGAGAGAGTCCATAAGGTCTGCTATCTGGGTGGGAGAATGAGTAGGATAATTAAGGCATTGGACATGAGGAAGAAATGAGTAAGAGAGTTAGTTGTGATTGCAGGGACGAATGATTTAAGTGGACATAAGATGGATATGACGACAAATATCAGGACACTATTGAGAAGAGTGAAAGATAACAGTGTAGTAGGAAAGGTTGTCAGTGTGTTACCGAGGTATGACAAAGATGAGTTGCGATGGAGAGCCAAAATCACGAATGGTATGCTAGTGGAGCTGTGTGAGGAGAAGGGAGTGAAGTCTGGGAATGTATAGCATGTGGTTGAGGGAAGAATGCAATTATACAGGTGTGATGAGTTGCATTTAAATGGCTTTAGAGTGAGTGTACTGGAGAAAGTATTGCTGGATGAAAGCACAATGTGTGATGCATGCAAGAGATCAGAAGAAAGAGATGAAGGGAAAAATCAGGAGAGTGGTACTGAAGAGACAGAAGTTGTTGGCAGTGGAACAGTAGTAGTGTGAGAGGTGAGAGAGCAGAAATGCCAGAGGAACAGGAAAATGGGGGGGGGGGGGCCCTCGGTGGACAGGGAGACATGGCATAGGGAGAGTGGATGTTGAAAGCAGCTGTGAATGTGTGCATGAAGATGGAGTATATTGCGATGTGAGTGGGGAAGTTGAGACTGAGCAGATATATGTGGTAAGTGGTGATGAAGGTGATTGGGCAGGTGTGGTGGGGAAATCATAACAAACACATGGCTTGGATGGGACTGGCTGTAGACCTAAATATGAACTGCTCTGTTTGTTTAACATGCCAGATGTATCAGAAATAAGTTTCAGTGATTGAGTTTATCTGTCTCAAAATCATTCAAATAAGCAAAACATGGTTGAAGGAAGATGATATCATACGGGAATAGAAATGGAAAAATACAGTACAGGATAGAAAGGGCAAGAAGGGAGGGGGGGGGAGTACCACTGATGATAGCAGGGGAATTAAGTCCACATAAGGTAGACATGAAAGGACTTATTGCAACTTCGTAGAGCTTCTGACAGATATGATAATTCCTGTAGGATATCAATCATTAATGCTAGATCTTTTAAAAATTCCAAATTGAGAAGTCGGTTTAAAAAGCCCTTATATTTATCGTTCGATGCAAAATGCTTGCATCAAGGTGGGTAATTTCTCCACCAAGAAACAGCCATTCGTAAACTGCAAGCTGCCTATCGTGGTCCAAACACACGGCCAATCTTTAAAATTTCGATACCAAGATCTTTTGCAATCGTATTTAATTCTCATGGATTTTTTGGTGATGGATGATAAAAAAGCATATAATTTATCCATAAATATTTCAAAATGATTTATTTCTTTAATGTTTTTTTTATCGAATTGTGTAATGCTAAGTGTAAACGACGAGTGCAATGCCAAATCACAATGTTGGGAAATTTTTGTAGAAGTTTAATTGCAACACCTGATTTGTTTCCTAACATTACACTAGCTCCATCAGAACAAAATGTAATGATATTTTTTATATAGTTATCAGAAAATCCATGAATTTAAAGTAGCAATTATAGCAGCATGTATACATTCCATAGTGGTATTTTCTAGTTTTATAAGATTATTAAACAAGAACAAGGGGCTTGCAAATTTGAGAAAAATTTAACAAAGGGCTCGCGCAAGCCCCTTTATAGCTCACCAATGGTTACGAGGCAGTGTAGTGTAACGTGGATGTTGAGATAGTTGTTGAAAGTTTTTCCACTTAGTTATGCTATAAATTAAATTTTGCGCCTGTCCTGAAAATACTTCAGGTGCAAACTTTGTCTGTTTACACTTGGATAAAGGATTAAACCAAGTACAGTTGTACCTCGCAATTCGACACTAATCTGTCGCCGCACTAATGTCGAATTGAGGAACAATATTTCCCACATAGGTCTATGGAAAATAGATTAATTTGTTGTCGGACCCTCATCCCACTCCCCCATTAGGGGGGGAGTGGGAGAGAAATACACCATATTATTTACTTTACGTATTTTACTACTGTATAACACACTAAATTACAAAATACACTATTGTGTACACAATACATACAATCTACTCAGCATTAGATGTTGGAAGGGAGTCTTCTTTATCCTGTTCTACCTCTTCTTGTCTCCTCTTTGCTTGAACAGGGATGAGGAACTGATCAAGGGTGGACCTGTCTCTCCCTCTTTTTCAAAATGGTATTGAAGTGATGCATGATGGTGTTGTTGAACAAGTTCTCTGCCGTCAAAACGATCTCTTGCATGGCTGCAGCTGCTTCTGATTCTCCAGCTACTTGGTCTGCACTGTTGTCATCCTGAGAAAAATTAGGAACGAGTTTCTTCCATGATGTGGAAAATCCCAAGCAGTTTTAATAAAGGAAATGGCGTGGAGAATGTTGAATTCAGTCTTCCAGAAGTCCTTCAGTGTCTTGTTAGAAGAGTGAGTAGCATCAAAAATCCGTGAAAACAAAGTCTCGGTGTAAAGTTTTTTAAAACATCAATCACTTCTTGATCCATGGGTTGGATCAGTGACGTCATGTTTGGAGGCAAGAACTGGACTTTGATGAAGTCAATTTCAAGAATGTCCTCTAAGTCTTGACGGTGGGCACTAGCATTGTCAAGGATCAGCAGTGCTTTCAAAGGCAAATTGTTGACAGTGAGGAACTTCTTCACGTTCCGGGCAAATACCTCAAAAATTCAATCTTTGAAAACTCGCTGGTCTACACAGGCTTTTGCATTGGATTTCCACATCACTGGCAGTTTAGACTTAATGATTTTCTTCCCAAAGTACCAAGAATTTTCTGAGTTGTAGACCAAAAGTGGCCTTAGTTTAAAGACTCCGCTTGCATTTACTGCCAATAACAAGATAAGCCTATCTTTCATAGGCTTATGTCCCGGGAGCGTCACTTCTTCTTGCGTGATGCAAGTTCGATTTGGCAAGAACTTCCAAAATAACCCACTTTCATCCTTGTTAAAAATTGCTGTAGCAGGTTCCTTCCTGATTAAATCTTCAAATTTTTTCCCTAACTTTTCTGCAGCCTTTTTATCTGCACTAGCAGCTTACCCCTGTCTGAGAACACTATGGATGCCTGTTCTACCTTGGAATCTGTGAAACCAACTTCGACTTGCTTTGAATTCCTCAGTTTGATCTAAGGTACATCCTGGAGTTTTCTTCTGCAATTCTTCAAAAATTAACCTAACCTTCTCACAGATCATTGCCTGAGTTACTGGATCTCCCTTCATCTGTCTTTTCTAATCCAGGTGATAAGCAGCTTTTCCATCCCTTCACTGATTGAAGATCTTTTCTTGTCAGAAATCTTCATTGCACTAGCAGATGCTGTAACACCCATAGTCTTCTCTCTCTTTTGCCAAAAAGTTGCCACAGTTGACCTAGGAACGCCATACTCTTGAGCTACATCTGTAATTGTTCTACCTTTCTGCACTTCATCTACAATATTTTTCTTCTTCTCTAGGCTCAACCAAGTGTGCTTCTTTCCTGAATTATTCCACTGTTCACTTCTCTTTGGACCATTCTTAAATTTCACTCAAAAAAAAAATAATAATAATTGCAGATGCACAAAATTTTTACTTTCTGAAAAATACAGAATTGAAAATTAGCACAAACAACACGAGCAAAAAACCAACGCAGCACAACAAGAAATGACATTGCACAATTCCATGGACACACACGTGCCGGACAGCAAGATTCAACTGTCGAATTGCGAGGCACCACTGTATATAATTTCTTGGTATCTTTAATTTATAGTGGAGGTTGAGAGGAAGATGTATTTAGTTGGACGTTGTTATAGGCCTGGGCATATGGAGGATGGTGACGAAGAAACGTATAAACAACTTGGATTAGGAACAAAGGAAGGATAATTATTATGGGTGATTTTAATTATGGTGATATCGACTCAAATGAAGAGAAAGCATTTGGGATTAAGGAAAATGAATTTCTCGAGTTCTTGAGAGATAACTATCTCAAGAAGTATGGAAAGGAGAGCATGCGAGGATCGAGAATTCTACATCAGATCATTTCATCAGAGGATGTCATTGTAAGAGGGGGGTTTCACACTTTCCTCCAGTTGGTGAAAATGATTATGAAGTAATCATCTGTGTTGTGGCTAGTCAGATCAGACTCTTGTAAGGAAAGGATATATGTAGAATTATAAGACTGGTGATTATGGCAAGTTTAGGAGACAGCTTTAAGGTATAATATGGAACGAGAGGTTCCATGTTTTTAGATCTGTGGCAAGTAGAAGGAAGAATGATCATGGTAAGATGAAGTTAATGGATGAACGTGGTAAAATGGTAAGTGATGCAGAAGACATCGTTGAGATATTCTGTTATCAATTTATAAGGGTGTTTAATCCTGATCAGGATGGAATCATGAGGAAATTAAGTGTAAAGGACAAAGGAGGGGATAGCTTAATTGTGAGTGAGCAGGGGACGTTTGAGGAAATAAATAAGAATGATGTCAATAATGCAATAGCATTTGATGACATATCACCACACATTTTAAAGGAATGTTTCAAGGAATTGGCAGTAGCATTGGAATGTCTGTTTAATAAGCCTTGCAACAGCACAAGTTCCAATGGAGTGGAAGGAGGGTAAAATTGTTCCACTGCATAAAGGTGATACGGCTGGTCTGTATATCAGGAGTTGTGGTGAAGGTACTGGAGAGATTAGTGAGAAGTAGGATAGGGAAATGGGTTGATAACAGCAGTATTCTCTTTGGTTATCAGCATGGGTTTGTTACGGGGGAGATCATGTTTCACTAACTTACTTATGTACTATAACAAGGTGACAAATACCTTGGACATGTTGTCTTGGGAGACAGCAGAAGTTCTTCTGACTGTGAATGATCTGTGCATACAGACACAAAAATCAGAGTATTTCTTCTATGTGTTTGAAAGAGCTGGTGATAGAAACAGGAGGGTGTCAAGTTTTCGGATAGCCTGCAGAAAGGAAAGCTGCATGCTGGTACGTATGAATGCCAAGGCAGTACTGTATTTGATGATTGTGCTATGTTGTCTATGCCAATATCTAGTACATGGAAGAGTGGAAGAGAGCATTTGTTCACAAACCAAAATATCATATGGCTATTTGATAGTAGTACAGATTAATTCGCAGCTGGCAAATGTGAGAGAGTCAACTGAGTTTTTTGTCAAATATAACTCATATTTGGTGAAAAAAAAGATATCTAAACTTGAGGAAGTTGTCACAGTAGGTAAAGAAAAACAGTGTTGTTGGGAAAGTGATAGGAGTGTTGCCCAGATATGATAATAGTGAAATGAGAAGGAAAGCAGAGATAATGAACAGTAAGATGGCTGAGTTGTGTGAGGCAAAGGGGAGTTCAATTTCTAAATCTGTGGAGTGAATTAGAAGGGAAGTTCAAATGGTATAAGGCTGATGAATTACATTTGAATGGGTTTGGTGTTGGGCATTTAGAAACGCTATTGTTTTCTGAAAAGGCACAGAGTCAAGAAGTTAATATAGCAAATGATCAGACTCTACCCGTGAAACAGGATAGCGAAAATCATCAGATTGTACAGGAGGAAGAGGGATACGAGTTTGAAGATGTGGTTGAGCAGCATAAGGTGATGGAATGCAAAAAGGTCAGGATGAGACAGGTAAGAATGGAAATCACAATCAGAATCAGGGAAACAGGAGTGGTCAAACCGAAGAGAGAGAGAGGTGTAGTATAGCAGCTAGAATAGAGAATGTTGGTGCTGGTAGGCTGGCCTCAATCAAACACACAGCAATTGTTATGTTTATACACAAATGTAAGGCGTATTCGAAACAAGAGAGCTGAGTTTGTGGCATTGAATGAGATGGTATGCCCAAAAGTAATTGGAATAAGTGAAACATGGTTGTCTGAGGAGGATGTGAAGTCAGGAGAATTCAAAGGATATATAATTTTCTGGAAGGATAGAGATGTAAAGAGAGAAGGAGGGGGGTGCAATTAATGATTGAAGAGGAATTGTGTCCGAAAAGTGTGTAAGTTGATGGTTCATGCACAAATTTTGAATCTGTGTGGTGCAAAGTTGAAATAAACAGGCTAGTATATTTGATAGGATGTTGTTATAAGGCAGGGAATGCAGAGAATACTGATTGTGAAATGTTTAGGCAAATTAGTTGGGCATGTAAAAAGAAGGTGATCCTGATGGGAGACTTTAATTACTTTAATTATAGACTGGAAGGAGGAGAGAGAGTGTATGGGAACAAGGAGAGCGATTTTGTGGAATTTCTGAGAGATAAGTAACTTAAGCAGAACGTGATTGAAGTAACTAGAGGCTTTAGTGTTTTGGATTTAGTGATAACTTCACAAGATGTAGTTGTTAATGAGATGTTGACTCTGCTGTCAGTTGGTAAGAGTGATCATGAGGTACTTGTTTGGGAAGTGATGAAACAAGAAAAGGTCACTGCCAAAAATGGATACACGTGGAAGTATAAAGCAGGTGATTATAGGAAGCTCTGTAGTCAGTTAGTATCAGTATGTTGGGTAGATGAGCTGAGCAGAAAAGATGTTGACAATGCATGGAAACTCATAAGGTGGTATCTGACAAAAGCAATGTATGAAGTTATACCAAGGGTTAAGAGAGTAAGTAGAGTGGGAGTGAAATGGATGAACAGCGAAATCATGCAAACTGTGTTAGGAAACAAAATGTTATGGAAGAGGTACAAGACAGTTGGTGGTGATCAGATCCATGAAGTGTATCAAGTGCAGGATAGAAAGGTGACGAGCATGGTAAAGAAAGAAAAGGTGCAGTATGAGAGGAGATTGGCTAGTCAGGCCAAGGTTAACTAAAAGGAATTTTTCTGTTACATGGCAAACAAGAGGAAGAATAATTATGGCAGATTAACACTGGAAGATAGTCACAGCAGCAGACTAATAGCTCCAAACGATATAGAAGAATTATTGAACAAGCACTTTATCAGCATATATCATACTTGTATAAATTATCCAGTAAAATATATAGAAGAGCAGGCAAGTATTAGGAGAATTGGAAGTGAAAGAAACAGAGGTGTATCAAATGTTGGTTGGGTTGGATGTGAATAAGGCTGTGGGAATATTACCACGTATGCTCAAGGAATGTGCACCTGGCAGCAGTGGGTAGGGTTCCTAGGGAGTGGAAAGAAGGCAAAATAGTCCACTCCACAAGCATGGTTCTAACACAAAAGTCTCCAACTATAGGCCAGTCTGTATAACTGCAGTTGTGGTCAAGGTCTTGGAGAGACTGGTAAGGAATAGAATACAGAATACATGGTTGATGGACATGGCATTCTTTATGAAGGTCAGCATGAAATTGTAAAGGGTAGGTCCTGTTTCAGTAATTTATTTGCATTTTATGATAAGATGACAAGCATGTTAGATAAGGGAGAATTATAAACAGTGATATTCTTAAACTTTGCAAAAAGCATTTGATAGATTACCACATGATAAGTTGGTGTACAAGCTGCAGAGGATGGGAATAGACAGTATATTGGTTAGATGGATCAGAGATTGGCTCTCTGAACGATACCTGCAAGTTGTGCATGATGGAGCAGTGTCTCAAAAAAAAAAGAAGGCATTGGCATGCCCCAGGGTTCTGTTCTTGGGCCCTGCTGTTTAACTTGTTTGTAAACGATATATCATGTGGACTACCTGGGGATCTTCAGTTATTACCATTCAGTCATAACCATTGGCATGCCCCAGGGTTCTGTTCTTGGGCCCCTGCTGTTTAACTTGTTTGTAAACGATATATCATGTGGACTGACTGGGGATCTTCAGTTATTTGCTGATGATGCAAAGTTGGTTAGAATTATAAGTAGCACTGCTGATGCTGAATCCCTTCACAAAGATTTGAATAGACTTTTTACTTGGACAAAAGAATGGGGTTGTAGTTTTAATATCAATAAGTGCAAGGTGTCGCAGTTTGGAGTGCAGAAATATAAGGCTGTGTACTATATCGATGGTGCCGTAATGCAGGAGGATGAGATTAGAGATTTGGGAGTGATGGTTGACAGTAGACTGAAGTTTATGGAGGGCATATTGCTAAGATTGCACATCGTAGTGCTGCTATGATAAGAAGTACTCTAACATGCAAGGATAAGGAAGTGGTTGTGCCACTGTATAAGGCACTGGTCAGACCACACTTAGACTATTGTGCTAAGATCTGGTCACCTGGTTTTCAATGTGATGTGAAGTCATTGGATTGGAGAAGGTCCGGAGACAAGTGACTAAGACAATATCAGGTGTTTGGTATGATGGCCATGGAGAGAGGTTGAAGAGAGGTGGATTGCAGAATTTGGTGGATATGAGGAAGAGAGGTGATATGATAGAGATGTTTAAGTTAGTGAGAGGATTTTATCAGATTAATCCAGAGGGGATTATAAAAAGAATAGAAGGTGAGAGGGGAAGAACCAGAGGTCATTCCTGGAAGTTATGTAAAAGTATGGTGAAGAAGGGTGTGAGGAGTAGATTTTTTACATGGAGAACTGTCAGTGAATGGAATGCAAGTTACCAGAATGTGATGTTAATGCAAGGAGCATTAAGGACATTAAGATTCTATATGATAAAATGTTGTCGGTTGAATGAACCTCCCACAATGAGTCTGTCAACTCCATGGAGGGTGTAGTAATAATAATAATAATAAAGCGAATTGCAAGCATTACCACTGCAAAAGTATATCTTCCCTAGCTGGAATAATACCAACTAGACCTCGAGATAGTAGATGACTTTCATCAGCCAATGAAATACCACTCACTGCCTTGCTCATTAGAGACCTGAAGTGGCTGCAGCCATGTTTAGTCACTAAAGCAAGGTTTCTGGTTTGTCTCCCCCATTCTTCTCACATGCAGTGAAAATGATACCCTAAATGACATACCAACATCACTGTAGGGGGGCTTTGAACCCCCCCCCCCATTCAAGGGTACAGCAGCAGTAAAATAGTTTCACAAACCGGTCGCTGGTTAGTACGAGACTGAACCAATTAGTAACACATGTGGAGGCTTCCCGATCAGGCAGCATCAAATCCAGCAGTCACATATTTTGCTAATTCATAATTGGAGAAAGATCAAATACTGTGGCTGCAGGGTGAACTGTCGAGGCCACGTATGGACAGGAGACAGAGTTCCATCTGTGCAGTTGCTATGTTTGCAAGTCTGTCACTTCTCATTGCACACTCAACTTCCTTTCTTTATCTCTTCCTCACCAAATAAAATGGCCTACAACCCAAAGAGATGCAATTTTACTGCAGATTTCAAAAATTCTCTCACAAAAAAACAGTTCAAAAAAATCCCATAAAAAATAAAAGAAATCCACCCAAACAACACACCAACATTAATTCTTACTAAAAAAAAAAGTTCCACATCCACTTCACCAACACCCATGGCCTAAATAGCAATATAAAGTGCACCACCACCACTTATAGTCATCTAAACCAGAATTACTTATTGCTATCGGAATCCAAAATGTCCAAAATGACACATTACACAGTTCTTTTCACCACAAGGGCAGCACCTGTGCATTCATCAGAACTAACATAGCATGCCAGAGACAGCAAATCCTTGAATCCGCACTATTTGATCTGCTTTGGCTGAAAATTTTCCTACCAAATCAATCGTCCTTTCCATATGCTCTCTCTATCACTCTCCATGCTCCCTCAACCTCTCTCTCTCTCTCTTTAAAGCTCAACCTTCTACAGTGGAATTACCCCAATAGTGAGGTCATCCTTCTTGGGGACTTCAATGTCCACAACTCACACTGGCTTCTCTTCTTCAGTTTCACCAATCAAGCAGGCAAGGATACTGAGGTGTTTGTCATCAGCAATGACCTATCTCAGATCATCAATTTTCCTACCAGAATACCTGAACATCCCCTCCAATTTGTCAACAACAGTTCTCATTTTGGCAACTCATATCACAACCTCATACAAGTCTCTTCTGCCAGAGAACAACCATCACCAAGCAGTTCACAGTTGTGTCTTTTGGCACTACAAGGGTGACAACTGGGACGACCTCTATTCTTCTTTCCCATGTCCAACTACTGCTTCAGTTCTTCTGATCCAAACACCTGCTCACACCAAATAACAGAAATCATCCTCACAGGAATGAAGGCTTTTGTCCCTTATTCCACTCCAAATTCATGCCCACATCAATTGTAAAATAATCATCAAGTCAAAGTCAGACTCTGAAAGGCCCAAATAATGCAAACTCTCCTCTTGCCCAAATGTCAGTCGCTCCTTCAGGTCCCTTGGGTGCAACTTCTGCCTACCTAGGTTTCCACCACTCTCAACTCTAAATGGTACTGTAGTTACCTCACCTAAAGACAAGGCCAACTTATTGGCATCGCTCTTCTCTTCCAATTCCTGCACTGATGACCCAGGCATAGCTCACTTCATGTCACCATAGGCTTGCAACAAAATGAAATCCAAAGAATCCTTAATAACCTGAACACAAACAATACATCTAGTTCTGATGGTATCCCAACTATTGTGTTATAAAACTGTGCCCCAGAACTCTAACACCTATCCTGTATTGCCTCTTCAATCTATTCTATTCAACTAGCATCTAGCCAACAACATGGAAGAAGGCCCACATTCAGCATATCCCAAACATCTTCTGTTCTCTCTGAAATTATGAAGAAGGCCATCTACAACAGACTCATGAACCACCTAGAGACCAACCAACTAATCAGTGATCAGCAGTATGGATTCCACAACTGGCAATCTATATCTTTCACCACCCACCTCTGGACTTAAGGCATGGAAAAATTTGGAGAAACTTGTGTGGTTGCCCTCAACATTTAAGAGGCATTTGCTCGAGTTTAGCACAGGAGCCTACTTAACAAACTGCCATTGTACGACATGCCTTCCACAATCTGCAACTGGATTGCCAGTCTTCTTAAGAATACAGGAAAGCCTAACAACACAAATTCAATATGTGGGATAATCAGTTAGCGTGACTGAAGTGAAATGATACTCTTCCCACTTTAAGTGAGTGATTAATCAGTAACACGATTTTTTTACGTTATGCAAAATTTTTTGTCGCCAACTGCAGTGAGCAGAAAAGCTGGGCACTATAAATACAATGATTGTGCGAGATCTTGGATACAGAGAGTCTACAGTTTGTACTATATTAAATAAGAGCAAAGAATACAAAGAACAAGGAAAAGTTGCTACTGCTACTTTAAGTGTGCAGAAATAGAAGCCATTTAATAGTCGAGATGGAGCATCTTCTATCACTCTGGATTGAGGATTATAACCAAAGAAGAATACCTCTTAGTACACGGAATATTCAGGCAATAGCTTTCAATATTTTACCTCATTGAAAGAGACCAAATTTCAAGAGGAAGGTGAAAACTTTACTGTGAGTTGATGATGGTGTGGCTGATTCAAAAATCAAACTGGACTGCATTACGTAAGAATAACTAGGGAATCTGCTAGTCTGATAAAGATTCTGTGACTAGGTTTCCTGGAGAATTGCAAAGGTTAATTCAGGAGGGTGATTATGACGATCAGCAAATATTCAACATTGACGAAATTGGTCTCTTTTGGAAGCGTATGGCAACAAAAACTTTCTTAGCTAAAACTGAAGCATCTCAATCAGAATACAAAGTATCTAAAGAATGTCTTACGCTTTTATTAGGAGGCAATGTAGAATGCGACTTTAAACTCGAGCCTTTGTTAGTTTATCGTGCGCAAAATCCAAGATTTAACATTATTGAAAAAATCAGACACAATTGGAAAAGAACTTGGATTTAATGAACTGGATAATGAAGATGTGAGAAATTCGATTCCCACTGAGAACATTTAAACAAGAATGACCTTCAACTAGAAGAACAGTGTGCATATGAAGAAGAAGAAGATTAGGAGTACAAACAAGAAGAGAATGTTACGACTAAGATACTAACTGCAAAAGAATTTTAGCTAGTTTTCAATCACATTGAGTATGCTAAAGAAATATTGTTTGATGCTGATTCTGATATTGAACGACGTCCGCTGAAATCTTGATAAAGCGATTACCAGCTATCGCAAATTGCATGACAAGATGAAAAACTCGAACACAATTCAAACATATTTACTTAATTTTTTTAAAAAAGTAGCTCAATCAAATGTTTAGACATTAAATAGAAATTTAAACAATTGATTTTTATTAACTTTGATGATTTTATCCTCTAATATACCTTATATCAGTGATTCCAAAACTTTTTCGATTCTCGGCACACTTGCTGAATCCAGGTTTTTCCAAGGCGCCATATGTCAAATTCTAACAAGTACACTTTGCAAAATAGCAAATAATTTTTTAAATTAAAGGGTTAGGTAAAAATAAATAAAACACATATTTAAGATCACAAAAAAAAGTTATTGAACAAATTCAACTAATTATCATTAATGGGATAGATGAGACTGTTGATCACTGCACATTTTCTCAAATCTTGGAATCAAACTGGACCCAGCCACCCTCATTTCCTTCTCCACATTCATTTTTGCACGATACTTAGTTCTTATCACAGCGACCGCCGAAAATCCAGCTTTGCACAAATAAGAAGTCACAAATGGAATTAAAATTATATGCGCTTTTTCACTCAGAAGGAGATATTCATCTTTTATATCCATAATTCAGTTAATTCCATGTTTTGTTTTCAACAAATTGTCACAAGACAACTCAATAAGATTCTCTTCTTCTGCAGCAGTAAATTCAGATGGAGTACTGGCATTAAATGGATCTTGAATCCATGCAAATGTATCGATATTATCATTTTGAAAATATTTCTCAAACCAGGTGATAAGCTATTTTTTTTTATTTATTATTATTATTGTTCCAGGCAACTCCAAGGAGTCGAACAGACTCATCGAGGGAGGCCCTAACATCATGTCAAGAACAACTATTCGACATTGACACAGTATCTATCATATACATTCACGCCTTGAACACATTCACGGTCGTAGCACCCACAACAGACTCTGGAAGCTTATTCCACTCATTCACCACTCTCCAAGTAAAAAAACCTAGCTCTAACACCCATGCTAACCACACTATCGCCCAGCTTCCATACATGGCCCCTAGTCCTCCCACCAGCAGTCATATTTTCAAAAATATCTTCTGGATCAATCTTATAGAAACCCTTCAGTAATTTGAATATCTCAATCATATCACCCCTCCTTTGCTTATCATCCAATCTCTGCAACCAACAAATCTTCAACCTATTCCCATAAGGTTCATTCCACAGACCTTCTATCATCTTGGTCACTCGTCTCTGGATCCTCTCCACTTCCTCCCCATCACAAAGAAACCCTGGTGCCCATAACTGGGCACAGTAGTCCAGATGGGGTCTTATCAAGGCTCGATACAGAGGAACAACAACTTGTTTGTTAAAGTATTTTTCAGAAGCCAAGTGATTTGATGAGCTGATTTAGTCACTTTTGCAATGCGCCCCCTAAACATCAATTCCCTATCCACCAACACTCCCAAATCCCTGGCCTCATCAATCTCCTGGAGTAGGGTTCCACCAATGCGATATACTGCTGCTATTCTTTTCACCCCAAAGTGCATAACCTTACACTTTGCCACATTAAATTGACATC
The DNA here is from genome assembly GCF_054136105.1 of Typopeltis vanoorti. NCBI lineage: Eukaryota > Metazoa > Arthropoda > Arachnida > Uropygi > Thelyphonidae > Typopeltis > Typopeltis vanoorti. The sequence continues at coordinate 2,138,837 of NC_143557.1, forward strand.
CATTTTTCCTAGCCCAGTCCTCCAAACTATCCAAATCATCCTGTAACATTTTGACATCCTGTGCACTCACAATTGCTCTACCCAACTTTGCATCATCAGCAAACAAGTGAACACTTCCTCTCAAATACTTTCCGATATCATTGATGAACAAATTGAGCAGTGGTCCAAAATAAGAGCCCTGCGGCACACCACTAGTCACAAGACGTCTTTTAGACTCAACTCTTGCATAAACCACTCTCTGGTATCTCTCCTTCAACCACCCTCCTATCCATCTCACTAACCCTATATCTATCCCCATCTGCTCCAGTTTACTGATTAGGGTTCCATGTGGTATCCTGTCAAAGGCCTTGGCAAGGTCCAGTAGTATCACTGTAAACCCATTTCCCCTATCCAGTTCAGCTGTCACTGTGTTATAAAACATGAGCAAGTTACTGAGGCATGATCAACCCTTCACAAAACCATGTTGTCCCCCATACAATATCCCATTTTCATCTATCCAATCCTGTACTCTTTTCTTGACTAATTTCTCTAAGACCTTGACAATGATTCCTGATATGCTAATCGGTCGGTAATTTACAACAGCAGTCTTGGAACCACCTTTATGCAGTGGAACTATTTTCCCCTCTTTCCTCCCCCTTGGGACTAACCCAGACCCGAGACTCAAATTAAACAAAATGGTCAAGGGTACTGACAATTCTTTAGCTGCTTCTCGTACGACACGAGCTGGTATACCATCCAATCCCACGGATGTATTGACATTGAGGTTATGCAATAGACTACTCACCTCCACTTCATTCACCACAATTCCCGTATAATCTACTGGTTTATTCGTTTCTGCAATGTCACCACCTGGATGATATATACTTGCAAAGTGCTCACTCAGTAACTCAACTATATCAACTGATTCAGTTACTTCCCTACCATCGGCATTCTTTAAAATCATCCTGCCCTGTACATTTTTCCTTTTACTTGCTACATATCTAAAAAACTGTTTAGGATTCTCTTTAGGCTGCATGGCCAATGTTCTTTCGTAATCCTTTTTTGCTTTTCTTACCACATTCGTTACCCTTCTGGCCTGCGCTTTATACCGTTCATGTGCCTGCGGTCCCCTTTCTCCTTAAATTCCCTCCACAGTTGTTTCTTTTTTTGCAGCTCAAGCTTAATGGTGTTATTCATCCATTTAACCCCTACTTGATTTATTATTCGGACTCTAGGTATACAGTCAGCCATTGCTTCATGCAAGCACTTCTTAACTGCCTCCCATGCACTATCAACTTCTAGTCCTTGCAGTTGTACATGCATTAGCACTGAACCAATCAAACTCCTAAGCTTGTCATACTTTTCAGCCCGATAATTCCACATGTACCCTGTCTTAATTGAAAATTCCACACCTTTAGCCACCTCCCAAGTCAAGACCCTATCATCACTCTCACCAATTGGTGGCAATGTGGTCATATTTGTTACAGCCAAATCCTCAGATGTAAATACTAGGTCGAGCACTCTCTGAACCCTAGTATTTTCCATTACATGCTATCGCAGATAGTTATCCCTTAATTACCGCATAAAATCCAATTCCTTCCTCCCGTGTGTCCTCTCCTCACTCCAATCAATGCGACCATAGTTGAAATCTCCCATAATAATTACCCTCCTTCCACTTATTTCTTCTATTTGCTTATGCATACTGTCACCACCATCTTTTCCATCACCTGATCTGCAGCAGCACCCAATTGTATATTTCGTTCTGCTAGCCACAATCTCACACCAAATGGCCTCAAATGTGCTCTTTTCTCTATCCTGCAATTCAACTTCTATTCTCCTTGACTGTAGCTCATCAGCTATCATCAACAATACTCCTTCCCCCATTTTATTCTCCCTGTCATTCCTGAACACACTATACCCATCACATTCAAACCCACTAGCTATATCATCTACAGTCAGCCATGATTCACTAATACCAATAACCTGTGGTCTGGAAGTGCCAACCATGGCCAAAAACTCTTCCTTCTTGTTCCTAATACTCCTAGCATTAGTGTACATGAATTTAAGCCCCCCCCCCCCATTATCCCCCAACCCTACCTTGATGCCTTATATTAACTATCCCACTCTGATTTGTTGTCCTTATTAGCTCGGGCATATTATGTTCATTCATACATTCAACTGCCTCCCTAAGGACTGTATATCTACCACCCTCCCTTAATAAATCTAGTTTCCCTGAATTTGCAGATCCACTACATTCAGCAACACTTTCTCAAGTCTCCTTACACTGTAACCATTCAAATGCAAGCCATCCATCTCATATAGATCCCTTCGCCCATCGAACTCACTCCACACATCCACAAATTCCACACCACTCGTCATACATAACCCACGCATAAAGTCATTCGCAATTATGGCCCTCCTTTTAAATGTTTCACTGTCATACCGTGGCAAAAGACTAATCATTCTAGCTCTCTCACTCTTTTCTTTTGCTACCTCAAACAATTCATTCAGGTCTTTTATCATTTCCATTTTATCTCCTTTCAAATCATTCGTACCTGCCACAACAATCACTTCTTTCACCCTTTCCTTTTGCTCTCTAATAGACTCAGTTACATCCTTTATGGTCGCACCAGGTTTGTACGATTTTGTCAAATCCTTTACTAACACACCTAGTACTAACGAGTTTGCATACAGCACTTTATCCTTCATTTTGTTCATGTTCACACTCATACGCCTATTTTTCCTGTCATACTTTTTATTATTGGTTGGTTCATTCAGTTGACTTTTGCTCATACGCTCTAGCTGCTGTTTTGCCCTTTGTATCGCACCATTCAACAACGCGATCTCATTCATTGCATCTATCTTATCTTTTTTATTCTCTGTAAAACCATTAATACTATCATTCACACTTTCTACATTCACACTCTCACAATTCTCTGGTACAACCTCACCGTTTCTTGTCATATCCCTATTTTCTTCATTCTGAAGTTTGACAAAAATATCACACTCACGATCCGAAATACACTTCGATTCCTCATTCTCCCTACATTTTCTACACACATTCACTCCTTTATTATCATCTGACCACATTCTGACTGCACTCTACAAAGCAAACATTTCGCAGGTAGTACACTGAATCATCTCCTTTACATTACCGTTCTTGAAAGAAGATGGCGAACCATTACTGGCCACCATTTTCCTTCGTACTGGAGCCATACTTACTAGTAAGGTATTTTATCAAATTATAAATTATAAACACCAAAAACACACAAACAGACGCACTAAGATATGCAAGGCAAACAAAACTACGCAATATTAAAGTAAATTTATCAACGATAACTGAAAATAACGCTCATCTTATCAGGAGCTTTCATGAACACTACACACTACGAATCCATCTAGCGGCGACTTCCCGACATAGATTAGGTTATAAAACACTTTAGTACACTAACTACACTAATAAAAGTACAATAATATACGAAAATTACACAATTAAATCTAACAAAATATTAATAAATCAACAAAATTCACAAATCTTTCAGGAGCTCTCCGACAGTACGTCCTTTCAACAGCTAGCCTCGACACCAGACCAAAGCTGTGATAATTGTGCTTCAAAAATGGATTTCATACCTCGAGAGAAATCAACTACATTGGAGGTCAAAAACTGTTGCAACAAGGTGAAACATTCTTTGCCTCCGTCTTCATTCATTTTTCTTTTCCATAGTTTTAGTTTTTTTTTTATAAAAGCTGAAATTTTCTCAATTGACTTTAAAAGGTGCATGTTGCATCCCTGCAGGGAGAAATCCAGAGCATTAATATTTTCAAAAATATCACATAAGTATGCTAGTTTTACCAAAAAATCTTCATGCACAAAATTTTCGGTATACTTGTGGTCTTCCTCCTAAAGAAAAATATAAATTTCCTGAAGCAGTTCAAATGTACGAGACAAAACATTACCACGACAGAGTCATCATGAGGTCATCATATTTTCAATATTTATGCTTCTTCACACTCTTGCCACTATTTGATGGTAAGCACGCTTTATTTTCTCTCTCACAACACTTATTACTGTTTAGTAAAAACCGACCCATTTTTAAAAATACATGCAAGAAATACTTCAAAAACTTGACTTGACTAAATCACAACATTATTCAGTTCATACAATCTCCGAAAACTAATTCAACACTAAGACAGCATGAAACCGACAGCTATTTATATACGAACACAAATTACTGAGAAAGTTCGAGAAACTTAATTACTGTAGAGCGCCATATAGTAACCATTTGTAGAGGCTTCTGCAAACAGCTATTACTAAGTGAGTTACTGGTTTGCCAAAGATCCGCTAGATGTTGCATCCTATCACATTCAATTGAAAATGGAAATAAAATTATGAAAATTTTGTAATCGCAGTGAGGAAGCCGCAGCGGAGCACACTTTGGGAACCACTGGCTTAACTTGCAGCAGATGGCTTTAAATGTCAAGTTAGTCAAATGGATTCAGGATTGGTTGAATGATATGTATCAGAGAGTTGTGTATGGTGGGGCAATATCAAGGAAGCAAAAGGTCACAATTGTGATTCCACAGGGCTCAGTACTGGGACCTGTATTGTTTAACCTTTATATCAATGACATTGTCAATGGATTGTAGGGGGGATATTCAGTTTTTTGCAGATGATTTAAAGCTGGAAAGAGTTATTAGTAATAGTGCAGATGTGGCAGTCCTGCAAGAGGATTTGAATAAACTAGACACGATGAGCAAATTAATGGGGTGTCGGTTCAATGCAGCAAAATGTAAAGTCTTGAGGTTTGGGATTCATTGATGGGAGGATGCATACTCAACTGGAGGAAGTAGGGAGACAAGAGATCTGGGGTGATGATTGATAGAAACCTGAAAATCAGGTGACATATTGCAAAGGTCATCATCATCAAATTCCTGACATATACCCACAAGTGGTGTACAGGATATGATATTACTACATGAAAAATTTACATCATTACTAACTTCCTATCTACAATTTAACTCCAAATCAGTCTGTTACTTGTCAAGTCTCCAATATTATCATTATCAGGTCTTATATATCTGTCTTCTAAGGCACTTTGTACAGTAATAATCCACCTATATCATGGTCTTCCTCTGGGTCTTTTTCCTGCCAATCTGGAAGTGAACACTTATTTTGCTAATTTTCCACTCCCATTCTGCTTAAGTGACCACACCACCTGAGATTAGCTCTGCTAACGCATTTCTGGATGCTGACAATGTCAAGTTCTTTCCTAATATCCTTGTTTTTAATATGATATTGCCATTGAGGTCATCTGTTCACGCCTCTAATCTTTCTCAGGACTCTGATATCTGCGGTCTCTAGTCTGTGGTCAAGTGTTTTACTTCTGACCCAGATCTCTGATCCATAAGTTAAAACTGGTTTGAACACGGTCTTGTATACAGCTAATTTAGTGTTCCGACTAATTTATCTCTTATTCCATACGAATTTATTCAATTGAATTCCAACCATACCAGCTTTGTTGATTCTATTGTCTATTTCCATATTTAATTTACCATCTTCACTAAAAATCGTGCCTAAGTAGCTGATATGTTTTACTTCTTCCACAGGTTCCCCATTCACAACATAGTTGACATTTTCAACAATTCTACCTATTTTCATTGTCTTTGTCTTTTTAATGCTGACTTTCATACCATATCTATTACAACAGTTATTCAATTTAGTCAGGGAATCTTGCAAACTTGCAGCGGATTTATTTAGAAGTATAACATCGTCTGCATAAAGCAAAGAGCTGACATTAACATCTGAAATTCTGATATCAGGTTTAATATCACTTTCCTTCATAATGTGATCCATATAGATAATGAATAACAGAGGGGATAATGTACATCCTTGTCTCACATCATATTTAATATTAAACCATCTTCCTGTACGTCCTTCAATTCTAACTGCCGACTTACAACTCAAATACAGACTAAGTATTCTTGATATAATGCCCCATTGACACCATATACCTGTAGTGTATTGAATAGCTTCTCTCTTGCCACATGCCTTTTCCAGATCGACAAAACTTAAATACAGATATTTGTTATATTCCCATGCTTGCTCAACTATTTCTTGTAAAGTGAAGATCTGATCCTGACAGCCTCTATTTGGCCTGAATCCAGCTTGTTCTTCACCAAGCTTTCTTTCCACAAATCTATTCAACAGTTTTTCAAGTATTCTTGCATAGATCTTGCCAGGAACACTCAGTAGGGAAATACCTCTGTAATTCTCACATTCAGTTTCATTTACCTTTTTATATATGGGTACAATTAGAGCTCTGCTCCAATCATCGGGAATTCATCCCTCTGTCCAGGCTTTCTGAACTATACAGTGCAGCGACTGTAAGACTTTTATACCACCATACTTCAGCATTTCCAGACGTATATCATCTACTCCTGCTGCCTTTCCACATTTCAAGCCTTTGATGGCTTTTTCTACTTCGAGTATGGATATGTATTCCTGACTGTGTGCCTGTTGGGTGTTTTTTTTACCACTGTGCTATCACTTTTTGTTTCATTTAGCAATTTTTCAAAGTAATTACTCCATACTTCAAGAATATCTTTTTCTCCTATTTTCATGTCACCCTTATCATCTCTAACTCCTTTTACAGTACTCTTTCCTCCATTTCTAAGATTCTTCAACAACCTCCTAGAATATCTTACCACCTTCTTGATATTTATTTTCTATGTTCTTGCCAAAGTCCTCCCATGACTTTTGTTTAGCTAGTTTTACACAGTGTTTAGATTTCTTACATTTGTCACTGTATTCTCTAAGAGCACAAGCTGACTTATTTGACAGGAACTTTTGGTATGCTTTCTTCTTTTCCTTCACTCCCTCTTTAACTTCCTGTGTCCACCATGGAGTTGTGATTTTTCTAACCTTGCATACAACCTCACCACATGCCTCTCTGGCTGAATCCATCAGGGTTTTCTTTCCTTGCCACTGATTTTATAAGGTTTGGTTCCTCTTCTCAAACTCTTTTATTTTTTTTTCAATAATCTTTGTGTATTTTAGTCTACAATTCACATTTGAGAGCTGCTCAACTTTTATTCGCTTTAAAACTTTCTTACATGTTATTCTTTTCAATATGAAATTCAATTTTATCCTGCTCAAGACTAAATAGTGATCACTTCCAATTTCAAATCCTCTGTACACTCTGGTGTCCTTCACCAGGGAGAAAACATCACTATCAAGAATAACATAGTCAATGAGACTTTTCTTATTCCTTGCCTCTTCTCTCCATGTGAATTTGAGCACATTTTTATGTTGGAACATGGTGTTAGTAATAACCAGTCCATGTCCTGAGCAGAAATCCAACAGGTATTTGCCATTATTTTTGTCTTTTTTTTTTTCTTCCAAATTTTCCCAAAATATTTTTGCATGCCTGAAAATCATTACCTACTCTGCTATTTAGATCCCCAACAAGGACCAACTTTTCCTTTTTCATTGTGTGAGTTGCTTTTTCTAAAGCATCAAAAAATTCCTCCACTTCTACCTTCTGTGGGACCATAGGCACAAATAAGTTTCATTGTCCAATTCCCCATTCTGATATTTGCCCACATCACTCTACTTGAGACTGCCTGCCCTTCAAGAAGATTAGCCTTGTATTTTGTGTTGAATACTATGGCTACTCCTTCTTTTCCTTGTGATTTCCTGAGTATAACATTTTGTATTTATTGCTCAGAAAGATCTCACCAGTTTTTGTCTTTTTTGTTTCAGTCACTCCTATTATGTCAATCTGGTACTTATCTAATTCCTCAGCTAGCTCCATTTCTTTGCCATTCAGGCTTCTTATGTTGATAGTACCGATATTTAGCTCTGGTGATGTTGATTTCGGGAGTGTGCTTTCAGATTTGTTCCAGTAGCTGACTTTTCGTTGTTTGCCCTGGTTTCCTGGCGAAAACAACAGGGGCCTTGTTTAACCGGGCAACACTCCAGCTGGCATGAAATTTTGTTCATGTTGTACCATCATTTTCTATATTGGTTTAAGCCAATAAGAATACAATTTGTCGGCTAAATCCCAAATTGCCAGTCCATCCTCGTTCGTTCAGTATTCAGGTAGATACTTAACAGGGTGCACCATGAGAAGGTGAGGATTGGACATTAGGTCAGAAGCCCTGGTCGGTTCTCCGCATTCCTTTAAAGGCTATGTGGAGGTCTCCTCTCAGTTATACAGCTTTGACTATTAAGCACCCCTATTGCAAAGGTGGTGAAGGTAACCCAGAGGATTGGTGCAACACTGAAAGGATGCTGACCTAGAGAGATAAAAGAGTTATTGTTCCAGTGTATAAGACCCTGATCAGACCACACTTAGACTATTGTTCTCAAATTTGGTCCTCAAGATATGAAGGGGTTAAATTAACTGTGGAAAGGGACTGTACAATGTTAGTTATGAGAATCGGCTAAGGGAACGTGGACTGCAGAGTTTGGTAGATAGCAGAAGGAAAGGTGATATGATCGAGACTTTTAAACTGTTGAGAAGTAGTTACAGTGTTGACACTGGGGAGTTATTTCGTTTGGTGGAACAGCGGGAAGGAGCAATGACAAGGGACCATCCCTAGAGGGTACGAAAGGATGCTGTGAGCAAGAGGGTGAGGAGTGGTTTCTTTGCATAGAGGGTGGGTAAACTGTGAAATACATTGCCTGAAAGAGGGGTGAGAGCAAAAACTGTTAATGAGTGGCATGAAAGACTTTGTGTTTCCTAGGAAGGGCCTCCCACGATGAGTCTTTTGACTCCATGGAGTCCTGAATAATAATAATAGTAATTTATCTATTCCTATTGTTTATTGTAGTCGCTTAACATGATTTTGCTCAGCGCGTATTAACTGATGGACAAATTAATCGCGTTAAGCGAGCTTTTCCTGTACTGCTATTTTACACATGAAAAACATATCCTGCCAAATGGAACTTTTCAAACCTGATATAGTTGGGTCTTTATGAAGCTGATATAATTTAAGGTTATATCTGATTTCCAGAGACCATCGAATCACAGGGCTGAATATTTTTCTATGAATCTTTCTTTCAAAAGCTGAAATCAAATTCTTCACTTGCAATATTCAGGTTTTGCATCTATAAGTAACAATTGGATGCAGTATTGATTTATATATTTATAGTTTAGTCTTCCAATGAGTATCTCTTGAACTGAATACATATGAGAAGGAAAATAAAAATCCTTATTGCCACTCTTTATTCAATTCTGTGCATCCACCATATCATTTGATTGGCTACTGATAATTACCCATAAATATTTAATTTGTTCAACTTTTTCGGTTTCAAGGTTCCCAATTTTTATACTTGCATCAGTTACTGATTCGGCCTGGTAATAATCATAACTCTGATCTTTTGTTGATTAATTTTCAACCTTCTCTTGTGCTACTTTTCCTAGATCCAAATATGTTTCTTCTACTGTCTGTTTTTTTAATTCTTGACATGATCTTAATGTTCATTTGCTTAGGCTACAATCTGCACTGAATTGTTTTTTAGTGTCTTTAGTATCTATTGCAAATGGCTGAATAATGTATTCCAAACTTAAGTTAGAAAGTATTGGAGCCAGACAATCTCCTTGTGTTATTGAAAAGGGATCTGCAAAATTATTTAACTTGTAAGTCTTACTAGCTTAACTAGTATTATAAAGAGTATCACGAACAAGTAGAAAGGCTTATTGTTATTATTACATGACACCTTCAAGGAAACTAAGGACTCAACATTGGAGAGCATGCACTCTACAACTCTGTCTCCACCAGTTAATCTACCAAATACACAGAATTACTACTACCATGACTATTAAATTATTTCAGGAAATTACAACGTATACTAAATATTAATTAAAAGAAAACTTTAATCAATACTTCCTATATTTTGGGAATGTTACATTGCCATCTTTATGGGAACATAAAACTATGATATGTGCACGCAGACACTAACAACTTGCAAAGGCAAATCCATATATCTGGATTTGCCTTTGCAAGGTTATGAAGGTACTGGAAAGACTGCTGAGAAGTAAGATAGAGAAATGGGTTGATAACAGCAGTATTCTCTGTGGTTATCAGTATGGGTTTGTTCAAGGGGAGATCATGTTTCATTTGCTAGTTGTTAGTTCCTGCGTGCACATATCATAGTTTTATGTTGCCATGAAGATGGCAATGTAACACTGCCAAAATACAGGAAGTATTGATTAAAGTTTTCTTTTATTTAATATTTAGTATACATTGTAATTTCCTGAAATAATTTAATAGTCATACCATGAATTCATGTGTTGGCAGTTCATGTCAATGTATTTCATGGTATTAATCCATAACACTGATTAATAAGAAAGTACTTAATATTTATTTAACTTATTTGTTGATATGTCACTGGTATATCCAGCATCTTCAGAGCACAAAAACAGTTTGTCATAGTATTTGAGCAGCAATAATTTGGTATAATAGTGGAAGAAGTTTAAAAAATTGCAACAGATACACCATCTACTGTTGGATAAAGAGAGAAACTACTAGATTGATTAACTTGATTATATATATATATATATATATATATAAGGTATTTTACCTTGGGTATATATAATAAATGTTAAAGATACCAATCTATTTTAAACCTGGTTTTACTCCATTTCCCAAGTAAGCAAACAGACAAGTAAGTCAAGTTTGGTCTGCAAGTCTAGGTGATCCCACACGTAGTGCAAGACAAAGGCAACTCATGGTAAAAGGTTGATAAGCTCTGATCACTATTCTTAATATTTACCCTTAATGCAAAGCACATCTCCTGGAGGAGATGTATGATACTATGTATTAAAGGCAGGGGGCCACTACCCAGACCGGTTTCGACCTTTATTGAGGTCTCATCAGTGGGAGCCAGGCTACCTTATGGTAACTTGTTCTGGTAAAATACTAATAAGCTCTGTATTACTAAAATCTTGGTATTTCTAGCCTGGCTCCCACTGATGAGACCTCAATAAAGGTCGAAATCGGTCTGGGTAGTGGCCCCTTGCCTTTAATACATAGCATCATACATCTCCTCCAGGAGACGTGTTTTGTATTAAGGGTAAATATTAAGAATAGTGATCAGAGCTTATCCACCTTTTACCATGAGTTGCCTTGGTTTTGCACTATATGTGGGATCACCTAGACTTGCAACACTTGGAGGCGCAAACTTGACTTACTTGTCTGTTTGCTTACTTGGGAAATGGAATAAAACCAGGTTTAAAACGGCTTGGTATCTTTAACATTTAATATATATATATTAGGGTTACCAAGTAATTTTATAAATTGGCTATTTTACTCCTAATCCCAAGTAAGCAAACAGTTAAGTTTGCACCTGAACGTAGTTCAAGTCTAAAGATGGTACAACACCAGGGCAACTCAACTGTAAAGGTGGATAAAGCTCTGATCACTATTTTTAGTATTTCTCATAATGTAAAGCACATCTCACTAAGAGATGTATACTGCAATACATTATGGGTGGGGTCACAACCCAGCCTGGTTTCAACCTTTTTTGAGGTCTCCTCAGTGAATAGCTAGACCCTAAATACCAAGGTTTTAGTAATACAGAGCCTTATCAACTTTACCTATACAAGTTGCTACAAGGTATTTTTATTTTGAATAAGAATCTCTGGAGGAGATATAGGTGTAAATAAGTTTTTTGCCTTATTTATTTAATGTATTGCAGTATACATCTCTTAGTGAGATGTGCTTTACATTGTGGGAAATACTAAGAATAGTGATCAGAGCTTTACCCACCTTTACAATGAGTTGCCCTGGTGTTGCACCACCATGACTATGTTCAGGCACAAACTTAACTGTTTGCTTACTTGGGATCATCATCAAATTCCTGCCATGTACCCTCAAGGGGTGTACAGGATATGATAGTACTACATGAAAAATTTACATCATTACTAACTTCCTATCTACAATTTTCCTCCAAATCAGTCTGTTACTTGTCAAGACTCCAACATTACCAGATCTTATATTGCTATCGTCTAAGGCACTTTGTATCGTCAATCCACCTATATCTTGGTCTTCCTCTGGGTCATTTTCCTGCTAACCTGGCAAAGAACACTTGTTTTGCTAATCTTTCCTCGCCAATTCTGTTTAAGTGACCAATACCACCTGAGATTAGCTCTGCTAGCGCATTTCTGGATGCTGACAATGTCAAGTTCTTTCCTAATATTCTTGTTTTTAATATGATATTGCCATTGATTGCTTACTTGGGATTAGGAGTAAAATAACCAAGTTTATAAAATTACTTGGTAACCCTAATATATATTATTCCCAAGGTAAAAAACTTATTTACACACACACATATATATAGTATTAAATTGATCCCAAAATGACTGTCTTCCAGATTTTTGGTAAATTGATATAGTAATACTTGTTGAGGTTTGGAGAATGTTTTAAAGCTGCTGCAGATTCCAAGAACAATCTCCCCCTCTCTCTGACTTATGACTTCTGTGTAACACTATTGTTTTCTTCCATTTGATCCTGTGTGAAAAGGTATTATCCAAATCATGGTCTGTTAGACCCCACTTGGCATAACAATAGTACAGAATGTATTTTTTACAGTCATGTCATCAGTTATGTCTGTCTCTCCATAGTAAGCCAGGTCACAAGAACAGGACATTTCATAAACTCCTGGATGTGATGATGAAGAAGTTTGTCCTTAGTGAATTGATGCAAGTTGCCAATTTGGCGTAAGGTTTGAATGTGGTGAGGAGATGATATTTATTAAGCAGTCTAGATCTCTTTTTGCATGTGCCCTGAATGTATGGGATGGTAACAGTTGTGCTGCAGTCTTGTGTAAAGCAATGGAGAGGATTTTTGGGGAGCAATTCGTATTTTGTTTATTCTTTGGAGATTATAGTTATTGGCTAAAAAAAGTGTAATAGAAGTAACAGAGTTTAGTGGTAAGAGCACTGTCATTGGAACAGATAGCTGTAGCTCTGTGGATTAGTGTTTTTAGTATACCGTACTGTTCAGCTGGATGATGGTGTAAATGTTTGTGCAGATATCTCTCTATATATGTGGGTGTTCTATAAATAGAAAAAAAAATGAAATATCAGGAAGCCATGTGATTAGTGTATGAAGGAAGGGCAGACAGTCATTATCTTCCTGTTCAATTGTGAAGAGGATTTTAGAGTGTTCGCTATTTAAATACACTAAAAATGTATTTAATGTGTATGGACCACGTGTCCAAATAGCACAGCCAAACTATTGATTTGAGAGTAATTGTATTTATAGTTTGGTTTTTTATGTAAAAGCTAAAGGGAAGAAAGGAGGGGAGGGAGAGCCCATTGCTGGGCCATCTAGTTGTTTGTATATCTTTCCTTTCCAATCTGTGTTGTAAATAAATACTAATAAATAAACCAACATGAAAGTGTATCAGAATTTCATAGAATTTTCTTCTCTCAATGCTTGTTGGAAATCAACACACATCTGATGAATATTTCGATCAAATTCCCAAAAGTTCTCTAACAATTCCACTGCATGAAGGTAGTGATAAGGCTGTACGTCAAATTATAGTCCAATCCCTATATATGGAGTTGTGATGAAGGTACTGGAAAGATTGCTGAGAAGCAGGATAGAGAAATGGGTTGACAGCAGTATTCTCTGTGGTTATCAGTATGGGTTTGTTAAAGGGAGATCATGTTTCATTAACTTACTTACTTATGTGCTATAACAATGTGAGAAATACTTTGGACAGGGGAAATGCATATACAGTGATATACATGTGCCCCTCGTATAATGCGGATGTTAGGTTCCATAGAAATGCCGCATTATATAAATCGCGTTATGCGAGGCTCAGATCACATAGAAAAAGTAGGGTTATGTTCCAAAATCGTGCTTTTTTTTTTTTAAATTATATAAACAACGACATACCCAACAAAAAATATTTTTATTTAATTCAGGTAATTCATGTAAGTTAAGAAAACATATAAACTATGAAACAAATACATAGTATAAACTTATAAAATTACAAATTTTAAGTAAACTTCATTGTACATAATGCATAAATGTTTTAGGAAAAATAAAATAAAGAGTATATTTTAATCGTCATCACTGTCTTCAAAACGAACATTTCGTAGATCTTCTTTATTTATGAGTGGCCGGATGTCGTCACCATTTGAAATCTCTTCGACATCATTTGTATAATTCTCATTGCATACTTCGGCTGGTTTAGTTATCAAGAAGTCAGTAATAAGACCTTGCTTACCACTATGCTGCAATTTTTTTTATTAAGTTCATAATATGGAGCTAACAAATATCTAATTGTCTCGTGAATTTTCTGGAGCGCTCAAATGAGGGATCATTATCTGTAAAAAAATAACTTCCTCATTTTCTTGCCAAGTACAATCCTTCTGCTAATTTCTTTAAACTGAATTCTTTCATAGAATCAGAATCTTCGGCTGAACTTTCCCTGCTGTTTGGTTCGAAGTCATCTATTAATCATACCAGTTCCTCCTCATTTAAATTTGTTTCGTCATCAATTAATTCACTAATTTCGTTTTCAACCATATCGCAAAAGCCCTCTAAGTGGTCATTACTATAAAAGTAAATTTTTTACATAAAAAAGCATTACATATTGTATGTAACTCACCAGAAAATAAAGTGCTCAGCTTGAGATTACCAGACTGATTTTTAATGCCCTTTCCTGGCAGAAAATGAAAATAATTTTCAGTAATAAACACTTTATACGGTAAACAATTGACGTACATGCGTGCTAAAGGGTATTTTCCCTAATATAAATTTGCTACTTATAACTACATCCACGATACAGGCAGACGCAAATTTAACGAAAATAAAATTTGATTTTTAAGTGGCACGGTGAAAAATATATGAAGATAAAGGGTTACTACAATCTGTAAACAGTGTTATATCGAAACTGCGTTGTATAAGTACCGCATTAAACAAGGGTTACTACAATTTGTAGGCAGCATTATATCGAAACTGGGTTGTATAAGTACCGCATTATACGAGGGTTACCTGTACTTGGATTTTGCAAAAGCTTTTGATAGACTGTCACATGAGTTTGTTAAAGGGAGATCACGTTTCACTAACTTACTTATGTAATATAACAAGGTGACATACCTTGAACTGGGGAGATGTAAAATCCAAGTATACAGTAGTATACTTGGATTTTGCAAAAGTTTTTGATAGATTGCCACATGACAAGCTCTTATATAAATTGAAACAGATGGGACTGGATAAGAGACTTCTGAGTTGGATCGGTGACTGGCTGTTGGATAGGTATCACAAAGTTGTATGTGGGGATACAGTATCCCGAAAGAGAAAGGTCACTAGCAGTGTGCCAAGGGAGTCAGTTTTGGGGCCACTGTTGTTCAATTTGTATGTTAATGATATTAGGATGGGTTAGACTAGTGATATGCAGTTGATGCAAAGCTGGAGAGAGCAATGTAGAGTTAAGCAGATGTTATGGCCTTAGAATGGGACTTCAATAGATTTCATGAATGGGCAGGTAAATGGAACTGTCAGTTTAACGTTGCAAAGTGTAAGGTTTTAAGATTTGGTGAGCAACGATGCGATGCAAAGTATACACTTGGGGGGGGGGGAGTTTAAAGGAAGTAGAGGCAGAGATGTAGCAGTGAAGGTGGACAAGGACCTGAAATTAGGGGCCACATTGCACAAGTTGTGAAGCCATCACATCAAATAATGGCAATGATGTGGAAGACCCTGACATGCAGAAATAGTGGTTATGATTCCATTATAAAAGGCCTTGATCAGGCCCTCATATGGATTATTATGCACAGATTTGATTGATGGCTTTTCATCGTGACAAGGATATGTTGGAAAGAATCCAAAGAAGATTCACGAAGGTAGTCAGTGGTCTTTGAAATATGGAGTATGAGGACAGATTGAGAGAATGTAAGTTGCAAAGCCTCATGAATAGGAGAAAGGGGGGGGGATACGATTGAGACATATAAGCTAGTCAGGGGTTGTTATCAGGTTAACATGGAAGAGATTTTTCATAGAAGGAAGGGGAGGTAGAACAAGAGGCCATCATTGGAAACTGTATAAGGAGGTTGTGAGCAGAGGAGTGAGGAGTAAGTTCTCTGCATGGAGAGTGTTTGGTGAGCAGAATGAATGTAGATGCACTGAATCAGTTTAAAACATGGTTGGATGCGCATTGTGTGCAAATAGTGTGAACCTCCCATGATGAGTCTCTCAGTCCAAGGTGGTCAGATGTTAATAATAATTGTCTAACTATATGAATCTGATCAATTGTAGATTTGCCTTTCCTGAAATCTACTTAGTATACACTAATTATATTCTCCATAAATGGGCTTAACCTGCTCAAAATACAAGAGTGGTCTGAAAAGTTCTCTGCCTCAACCATAGATGGCAACACTCTCAGCAAGATTTTTTTTTTCTAAGTTGGTACATTTATCGTAAGCATCCATGTGAAATTGCAAGTCATTCTATGAAGTAGTTTGTTTCATACAGCTGACTGACGCAAAAGTGTTGTCTGTATCCCTTCAAATGGATAAAACTGAGTATCTTGTGGTTATAAAATTCTTTGTAAAAGAAGATTTAATGCCAAAAGAAATTCATTCGAAGTTCATAAAAGTTTATGGGCACTCTTCTCATTCTTTTTCGACAATTAAGAAATGGGCTGCCGAGTTTAAACGTGGCCATACACCTTGAACATGATCCACATGAAGGATGTCCAAAAAGTGTAACACCACCAGAAATCATTGATCAAGTGCATGATATAGTATTGGATGACTGGCGAGTCAAAGTGTGTGAAATTATTGAGGCTATAGGTATTTCAAAAGAACGTGTAGGATATATTTTGCATGAAGATTTGCAAATGAAAAAGCTTTGAGCAAGATGGACTCAGCTTGCTCACAGCAGATCGAAAACGCACTTGCATGAAAATCTCTGAACAGTGCTTGAAGCGTTTTAAATAGAATAAAACTTGGATTCACCATTACACACCAGAATCCAAACAGCAGTCAAAACACTAGACGGAAGCTGGTTGTTCAGCGCCAAAGAAGACAAAGTTAGTTCCATCTGCAGGAAACGTCATTGCATTGGTGTTTTGGGATGCTAAAGGCATTTAGTTTATTATCTTGAGAAGGGTAAAACAATAACCAGGGAATAAGTTTACGATCTTTTAACCAGACTAGACAAAAAAATTTATGAGAAAAGACCCGGTTTTCAGAAGAAAAAAAATCATATTTCATCAGGACAATGCACCTGCCCACAAATGTGTTTTGGCAATGGAAAAATTAAAGGATCTACACTATGAATTGTTGGAATATCCACTCTATTCCCCAGATTTGGCTCCCTCTGACTTTAATCTCTTCCCAAAACTAAAACTCTTCCTCACTGATTAGAATTTTTCTTCGAATCAAGAGGTGACTGAAGCTGTAGAGGGGTATTTTGCATATCTTACTAAGAACCACTACAGGGATGAGATAATGGCGCTGGAGCATAGGTGGAATAAATGTATTAGTCTTAAGGGAGATTATGTTGAAAAACAAAAATAATTTTGAAATTATAAAGTCGTTTTTTCATTGTTAGGCCGAGAACTTTTCAGATCACCTTGTAGAAGTAAATATTTTGTATACTGTACATAACAGAGAGAAATATCTCTAATTTTCACAAACTATTTTATCATTCTTCTTATGTACCAGGCAGATCAGGCTCTTTCTCAATTCTTTTGGCACTTTCTATCATAAGGTTAAAAGCAACTCTGCAGTGATTTTTATCAATTCTTTGGGTCTGCAGACTAATTTCTTTAAGGTTTGGGAATGCTGTAGTGCTGTGGAAGATCCCAGAAATAGTCTCTCCGATTTACATTTCTCCAAAAAAAAAGGAGGTTTTTTTTAGATAGACTATTCCTGGAATTTACCAGAGCACTACAACACTCCCCTAATCTTAAACAGATGCAGCTACATCACAGTGCCAAAAATTTGGGTGAATAATGCCGGCCTGGTTGGCCGAGTGGTTAGTGTATCTGCTCTCCAGCCAAAAGGCTGCGGGTTTGAATACTGCCCTGGACATGGATATTTGTGATTGTCCGTGAAAGTACTAGTGGAGTTGTGAGACAAAGAGTTGTTGAGTAGATGCCCTCCCTCGATGAGTCTTTGGACTCCCTGGAGGTGTGATGTAATAATAATAATTAAGGTAACATTTTTGCAATTGGACCCTCTTCAGCTGAGTGTAGTATTATAAAAGTTGGTATGTTTGCTTACTGCCTCTGATGTCTTCTGTATCTTTATTTTGTTTTCACTTAATGTTTCGATGGTTTCTGGACATGACTAGTGCTTGTTAGAGGGCCCTGATAAACTGATGGATGAAAAATATCTCATTCTCAAAGGAAATCTGATTCAGCACAAGAGCTCCCCACCCACCATGGATATCCAATTTCTGGCAAGTGATGACTGCATATCCCCAGATCATGTGGAAGGAGACTTACTGCGACAGCTGTGACCATTGCAGGCAAGCCCCACTAGCCTATCTTGGCCATTCTTGCAAATGCAGAGGCCAAAGTAGGTGAGACTACTAGTATCCTTCTTTCTGGATGTCCATGGGTCAGACCATAAAGGCAAACCTGACAGCGAGGCAGTGGATTTCAGTGAAGGCGGGTTGGAATATAGGATATTAAAAAAAAAAAAAAAGGATCAAGGAAATGTAAATGACGAACGCAGAAAGAAAAGCCTAAAAATAGAATAGGAACAAAATGTCCCCTCTACTGTGAACAGATGCCTCACATGGAGGAGGAGAAACCTCACCAAAAGTTGTAGGCATTAGTTCGACTTGGCCGCCAGCAAATGATGTCATTACAGGGATAGAGTGTGATAGGTACAGTATTTTCAGGGAGGACAGAGAAAATAAGATAGGGCACTTCTGATGATAGCAGATGAATTACAGTCAAAAAGAGTAGAACAGGTATATTGATTACAATTAATTTGAAACAATCTGCTGTGTGTGAGATAAAGGCCAATAGGATAAAATATACATTAGTCGCAGCTATAGGACAGGCTGGGGGGGTCTGCAATGGATGATATAGAATACATGAAACCAGCAAATTAGTATAAGTTGTAGGTTGAGTAATTATATGGAGAACATAAACTGTGGAGATATAGACTGGGAAGAATGAAGAGAGTGATCACAGGATTTTGGCTTAGGAGGTTGTGAAAGGTGGAATTTTCAGTTAATATGTGGTATATGTAGGACTATAAGACAGATGATTAACATAAGCTTAAAGGACAGCTTGAAGCAACCTCAAGGCATAAGAATCTGCAAGGAAAAGCTGTGGACAATGTCTGGGAGATAGCGAAGGAGTATCTGAAGAAATCTGATTGTATATTCAAGGTCAGTAGGATAAATCAGGTTTGAGCTAGATGAGCAGTATCATGAAGGAGATGCAAAAGCTCATGAGTTGTACAAAGCTAAGGCAATATAAGTGCAAGTATGATATATAAGACAAAATCAGATTATGAAAAGAAATTAGCGAAGCAAACCAAAAGAAATTCCAAATAATTATGATCTGTGACAAGAGGAAGAATGATTATGGAGAGATAACTTTAAGAAGTGCTAATGGCAGTGAGATGACAGAAGCAGACAAAAGTTACTGAGTGATAACTTTGCAAGGATCTATCAACCAAGTGAGGAATTGAAATATGTGGCAGGAACAAATGTAAGAATATAGGTTGATGAACTGGAAGTACAAAAAATATTGTAGAATCTCAATGCAAATACAGCTGTGGGATTAAACAGGATATGAGCTCGTGCATTACAAGAATGTGCAATGGAAATTATATTACCTTTCATTAGTCTGTTTAACTTAATTCACATCAAGTAAAGTTCCTAAGGATTGGAAAGAGGAAAAAATTGTTTTAATACATAAAGGAGGTTCCAATACTGCAATAACAAATTATACAGTCGACATCTCAGAAAACATGGTCAAAGACAGAATTCAGGAATAGCTGGATAAGAATGATTTTCCACAGGAGTGGTATTACTTTGTGAAGGGCAGGTCTTGCCTTAATAAGTTACATTTAACAATAGAGTGACAGCTGAGTTGGACAAAGGGAATGGCTACTACAGGATACTGTTAGATTTCACAAAGGCATTTGACAGGATACCACAAGGAACTCTGTTATGCTAATTGGAACAAATAAAGATGGATACGAACCTAGCTGCTTGCTGATTATGAATAATTTGGTAGGGTAATAGGGTTGGGTAATAGGTAGTAGAGTTGGCCAGCCTGCTGGCTGAGTGGTTAGCGTATCCGCTCTCTAGCCAAAAGGCTGCGGGTTCGAATCCCGCCTTGGGCATGGATTTTGTGATTGTCTTTGGAAATACTAGTGGTGGTGGTCTGCGGTAAATGGCGTTGGTGGAGGAGTTATCCTCCCTCGATGAGTCTTTGGACTCCATGGAGGTGTCTAATAATAATAATAATAATAATAGTTAATCAAAGCAACGTGGAGAGTTTGCAATATGATTTAAATAAGCTGACAGTATGGGCAAAAGATGGATAACATGCAATTTTGAGATAAAAATATTAAAACCTGTGTACCACACGGATGGAACTGTACTCCAGTTAATTGATGAAAATATAGATCTGGGAGTGCTGGAAGTTAGTTGAAGTTCATTAAGTATAGTAATAACGTAACCAAGATATGATATATTTAAAAAAAAGTTTAACACATGTAAAGAAAATAAAGAATTTATTTACAACTCCTACATAATTTCACTCACTGTAACATGAGTATGATTTAGGGAGAGAGCAAAAGAATTGATTTAACACAAGAATGAGTTAAACTACTAGTCATACTGTTGCACCAATCTCTGTTGCAGCTGAGTGAGCAGGAGACAACACTATTAAAGCTCCAAGGAACCAGGTAATGTATAGTTTTGTAATTAAAAAAAATTAACAATAAAAAATAATTACAAAACTATATCTGACCTGGTTCCTTGGAACTTTAAGTGTTTTTCCTGCTCACTTGGTTGCAACTGAGACACATGGCAGATCAATTCATACCGTTTAACTTGTTCTTGTGGTAAAATTTCGAATGTTGCAACCAACTCATTGCTCTCTGCCTAAATGATGTTCATGTTATAGTGTGTGAAATATATAGGAGTTGTAAATAAAAGATAATTTTCTTTATATGTATTAAACTGTTTTTTTAAAATACATTATTATATCTACCATGTATTTCCATAAAATGTCTAATTGGCAAGATAGTCCATAAGACTACTTAGTTATTAATTAATTCAAAGAATAGTGGAACATTGGGCCCTTCGATTGGAAAAGACCTGGGTTTGATTCTCATCATGACAAGGGGAATCCTTATATGGGCTCTTTCAGTTGAAGGTGATTAGCCGATCTCATACGGTGGTAGCATGGTTTTTTCTCCCGGAAAATCGAGTTTTCATCCCGCATACAGACAAATCGGCCTTCAGAACACATGCAATTTACAGACAACAAATACTGTTGTTGGTAATGATGGGCGAAGGATGGTGTTGATGGTGGTAGTAGTAGTGGAGAGGATAAGATGTATCCCGCGAAGTAGAGTAGCGTGCCCTCCAATGAGTCCTTGGACTCCCTGGAGGTGTCACATAATAATAATAATAATAAATTAAAGAACAGAACCACAAGCAGAGATAAAGAACTTAACATTTCTCTTTCTAATGCCTTGACATGTCTATATTTGGCCTACTGTGCTCAGGTCTAGTTACCTGGGTTTCTAGGGGATGAAGAAGTAGTGAAGAGGGTACAGAGGCAAGTAATCAAGATGGGAGGCAGTATGTGGAATACTCCCTATGATAATTAAGGATATGTGTTACAAAATTAGTTATAAATGGAAAAGAGGGAACATAATAGAAACACTTAAGTTACTAAAAGAGTTATAGGATTAATGCAGAAAAAATATTTCAGCACTTGGCTAGAGGGAATGGAACCATTCAATATTCTATATATGATGGAAACTGAGTAAGTATGTAGTTAGCAAGGGTATGATGACTAGATTTATCACTAGGAGAATGGTGAATGAGTTGCCAGTCTGCCACAAGTGGTTTATTTGTCAATGAGAGAGAGATAACAGATGATATGTGAACAATTTGGGTCTCCAACAACAACTTTTCAGTTTCCATGATGATATCCATGCAATAATTCACCAATGCAATCATCACTTAAAAGAAAAAAAAAACTTGGTCTGTGCAGTGTCTATTTCTATTATAAATATTTACTCTTTAGAATTCTTATACACAGAGAATGAAATTATGAGATTATCATGGATGAATAAAATTACGCCAACACCACATCAAGAAAATTTCTGTAAGAAAGATTTCCTCAGAAAAGCACTAAGGTCAAACGAATTACCTCCAATGTTTATAAATGTTTTAACTAATATATGTTTACCAGTATAGATTCTACTGCTGTCAATCTGTTAATACTTGTTTATGCCACCTTAGATGAAAATGTGGAACAGAAGAAGCTAAAATGGTTATGTTGACATTCCAAGGCTTAGATGTGGTATAAAGCTCATTTTATTTTATGATCTCTATTATGCAGTTTCACTGCTGCTATTCTATATATGATGGCAGACAATCTTTATACACAGTCTTACAACTAATGCTGTAGTACTTCAGGCTTGAGTTGTGATATATTCTTCTTCCTATATAATGTCACATTTTATTTATTTATTTTTTTGTGTGTGACCATTAAAAATCTGCACGTTTTACGTGTTCTGATATGCAGTAACTGTTCATCAGCAATTTCCAAACTTGGCCATCCGTAATTGGAACAGCAGCAAAATTTAGCTCAAACTCATATTTTTTATGCATTGGTCTGATAATATAACCTCCATTGTAATCACAAACAATATGATTTTTAATTACAATTTTTACTTAATCATTACATTAAACAAAAATTTACCGATTTACCAAACAGTACATAATTTGGTTTAACTTCCTTATCAGTATTGGCAATAGCATTATTTCTGCTTTCATATTTACGAAGGTTACCTAACGATATATATATATATATATGATTTAAAACGAGATCCAACACATTGAAATAAAGAATGAACTTATTTTTAAAAGCATATCAAGAATAGTTAAATTGACATGATATAATAATAATAACAGTTCATAATAACTCTTTTTTTTATATTTATTCACTATTAAAATTAAGTTCATGTCTTATCCGTCAAAATTTTAGTGGAACAAATTTTGATCTCTATGTCATATTTTTGTTAAATCCCAACATCTTTTCATTCTTAAAAAGATAAAAAAAAAAAAAGGAAAAATTATGTAAGTATCTTACATGTATGATTATCTGGAATTAAGTTATTAAGTAGAGAAAATTT
This sequence comes from Typopeltis vanoorti, assembly GCF_054136105.1. NCBI lineage: Eukaryota > Metazoa > Arthropoda > Arachnida > Uropygi > Thelyphonidae > Typopeltis > Typopeltis vanoorti. The sequence continues at coordinate 2,162,191 of NC_143557.1, forward strand.
AAGTCATATAAACTACTGTTTCTAATTAATAATAACCACGCAAAATACAAAAATCACAAACATTTAGTAGTACTGTGTCGATTAATGACTTCCATCGATTGCGTCTGAGGAACAGACGTCAGTTAATGATCACGTGCATTTAATAAAATTTTAAATATAATATTTTTGCAATTTTGCATGTTTTTTTAGCTATATGAAAATATAATACTTAATTCTGTTTTTGTTTCAGGCATTCTTAACAATAAATGCCAATTCATGTCATTTAGTGTGAGAGTAAAAAAAAAAAAAAAAAAAAAAAAAACATGGCGGCAATGTGTTGCTACAGCAATGGATAACAGTATATGTAATATCCGAAACTCAAAGTAATTTCAGGTGAGAGAACTTCATTTAAAAATCGATTTCACTTTGTGCTCGTTAATAATTGATACATAAGAAATATTACAACAGCAGAACTTAATTTGATGAATTGCTTGAAGGATTGTTAAATTCAAACAGCACTATTTCTATAGATTTCTCAAGTAGCGTGCAATTCAGAATTAAGATTTTAATACAGTTTTCCCCCCCTTTCTATGGACGCATAGTGATGTTAATCACAATAATATTTTCCCTGCAGTTTTTCCGAATATTCTCCGAAATAAGATGGATCTTGAACATTTAAGTGCGTTTTAGTTCACCAATGCCATACGTTTTAGTAACAAAGAGAGGTTTAGTGGTATCAGTCAAATCAATTTGAAGTCCGTTATTCATATAGTACCCTTTTTTTCCCCCCTAAAAAAATCATTCACTGACAATGCATTACACCTTTTACCAACAACATAGAACATTATTTCACTGCTTTATACGGAAATAAATACTCCTCTGCATCCTTGTTAACTACATTCTGATGCAATTTCCATAAGTGACCCTTTTTTCTTCTCTCACCATCTGCCATGTTTTGCAAAAGAAAAAAAAAGCCTTTTTAGGTGAGTTGTTATTGCTGATGTTCATTGTGCCTGTGTTTGAATGCTGTTTATGATGCAAAGAGCCTTTATAAGGGCTTTTCACCGGCAAAGGTTGGTCGATTGGTAGAGCTTCTGCTAATAATGGCTCAGTTAAGTAAGTTTGAGCGCGGTTAGTAGTTAGAAGGGGCCAATCGTTCGATGCTGTTGGCACACTCTCCCTCAATGAGTCTTTGGACTCCCTGGAGGTGTCAAATAATAATATATAATATAGATGAATTAGCCAGTTCTCATATGGAGATGGCACAGTTTTCATCCCATGAAACATGCAAACCAACAAGAAGAATTTTCACAGTTAACAGACAATAATGATGGAAGTTTATTTTTCACTTGGTTAGACTATAATAAATTTAGTTTAATCCTTTATCCAAGTGTAAGCAAACAGAGTTTGCACCTGAAAATATCTTCAGGACTGAGGTAAGGTAGTGCATCACCAGGCAACTTCGAGCAAAGGTGGACCAAACTCTCATCACTCCTTGTCTCAGTATTATTATTATTATTATTCAGGCCTCCATGGAGTCAAAAGACTCATCGTGGGAGGTCCTTCCTAAGAACATAAAGTCTGTCATGACTCATCAAGGGGAGGTCCACCCTAAGAAACACAAAGTCTATCATACCACTCCTAAAACTCATTGACCGTTCTTGCCGTCACCACGCCATCAGGCAATGCATTCCACGGCTTCACGCAAAGAAACCACTACTCACCCTCTTGTTCACAGTTTCCTTTCATAACTTCCAGGGATGGCCTCTTGTCATCACTTCTTCCCGCTGTTCAACCAAGCGAAAGAACTCCCTAGTGTCATCCCTGTAACCACCTCTCAACAGTTTAAAAGTCTCAATCATATCACCTCTCCTTCTTCTATCCACCAAACTCTGCAGTCCACATTCCCTCAGCCGATCCTCATAACTATCCTTGTACAGTCCTGAAACCATCTTTGTCATCTGTCTTTGTATCCTTTCCACAGTTAATTTATCTCAGTATAAGGTGCTGCACTTCCTTACCTCAGGCCTGAAGATATTTTCAGGCACAAACTGTGTTTTCTTACACTTGGATAAAGGATTAAACTAAATTTATTATAGTCTAACCAAGTGACAAATAAACTCCAACATCTTTCTCTAAATCCAGAGTAATTCAATAATAAGGTGGTGCACCTGTTGGCAACTCCTATTGGTAAATATGACCTCTCCTATTGTTTCTGCCTTAGTATCTCCATGTTTGGGTATGCTGGATATATATATATATATATATATATATATATATTCTCTGCTTGGGGTAGGTTTTTGCTTGTCTCTGAGTAGAGCCACCTGAGATTATGGCTCTTGTCTGATGGTGGGGTGAGCCTGCCACTGGGTAGAGCCAACACTGAGAAGCTCTTCTTGGTGATGGGGTGAGCCTGTCACTGAGTGCTGAGTTGGGCAATCTTTAGGGATCATCTAATTTTTACAGAGGTCTTTACTTAAATACACCTCAATAAAGGTTGAAACCGGTCTGGGTAGTGGCCCTTCCCTTAATGCATAGCAGTATACATGTCTGCAAGGAGATGTGCTTTGCATTATGGGAGATACTGAGACAAGTAGTGACGACAGCTTGGTCCACCTTTGCTCGGAGTTGCTTGGTGTTGCACTACCTTACCTCAGTCCTGAAGATATTTTCAGGTGCAAACTTTGTTTGCTTACACTTAATTAAACTAAATTTATTATAGACAATAATGCATTGGTCTGATAGCTTTCGTTGCTTTAATTCCAAACAACAGCATTATAAAATGTCTTTTGCATCTAGTCCTTAAATTTCTGATGTAGTGTCATACGTGTTTCTATCATATCTTGTTTTCTGTTTGTCTGCCAAATTTTGCAATGACCTACAAACCACAACAGTGGCGCACCCAGGAAGAGGGCCAAGGGGTCCTGGACCCCACAAAAGAAAACGAAAAAAAAAAAAACACTAGAAAATTTTCCATAAATCTTTTCCTAATTAAAATTCATTTTTTTATTTATTTATGTTGTGCCTTATATTTCTACACTACTTATGAATTAGTGGTCACATAAACTGGGAATACCCTATAGCTCACTGGAATCCCGGCTGCTGTGAACGCAAGGCGAATGAAGTAGTGCTCTTGCGGACGGAGCACTACTTCATTTGCCCCAGTCGGGCCAGAGGAGGTCACGGGTATCATGTATTGCCAATCACTGCAGATGCTCAGTCATAGGTCGTATGCAATGTAGTGTGCATTCTCAAATCGTCTACTCAACTCGCCCCCCAAGATTAAATCATGAGTCCCCTCGATTAAATCTTGAGTGCTCTGCCCCCTCCAAGATTAAACCCTGAGTGCGCTGCTGGACCAGAGATCTCATTATGTGCTTCCCACAGATCTGTCACCATCATGGGCATTCACTTCTGAATTCTCTCCTCAGTTTGCTCATTCTTGCAAAACCTATTATGAAATCTGGACACAGAGATAGTAACTGAGAGCTAGTTATTAGGTAAATCCTTTATGGGAGATTTTAACTATAGATACAGAGATGAAAGAAAGAAAGGGAATTTATAGATAATTAATAAATTTATAGACGATGCTCAGTAAGGATGTAAAATAAAAAGGTTCTTTACATCCTTACTGAGTTCAAATCCTGTTTAGGATGTAAAGAACCTTTTTAAGGACTTTTTCAAACTGAAATTGATATTCTCATGCATAGTGCCCCTTCCCTCTTGCTGGAAACAGCTTTTTCCTTCCACAAAATGAACAGATCAGCCAGAGAACATGTTGTTGTTATTATAACTCCTCTATGGTATTATGACATTTGATCTCTACCCCTTTTTTTCCAAACTTTGAGCTGTCAGTCTAGTAAATACTTCTTGACATTTACTGAAAATAGAGCCAACAGGCTTCACTTCAGCAAAGTAAAATTATTCAAAATTAAGTGGATATTGAATACCACATTATTTCTTAGCCGAATAAGAAATTCAAAGATAGGGAATCTAATGTAAGAGTTTCATGCCGAATATAGAAAACTATATAAAGATCGGCGAGTCCAAGCATAAGCCAACACCTGGTAGTGCAATGGATAGTGACAGGTGAAGCCTGTTAGCTTCACCTGTCACCATGCATTGCACTACCAGGTGACAGGTGAAGCCTGTTAGCTCTATTTTCAGTAATTGTATTTGTGCACCTTTTTGGCAACTCGTACAGTAAAGATTTAAGTTCTGACCATTGAAACCTTAGTATTACATCTAGGTCTACCTACTCACTGATGAGACCTCAAAAAAAGGTCGAAACTAGTCTGGGTAGTGACCTTCTCTCATAATGTAGAACAGTAATATATCTCCTAGGAGCTGTGTTTTACATTATGAGAAAATACTAAGAACAGTGATTGGAGCTTACTCTACCTTTACTACGAGTCACCCTGCATTGTACTACCAGGTGTTGGCTTACGCTTGGACTCGCCAATCTTTATATAGTTTTCTATATTCGGCATGAAACTCTTAGATTAGATTCCCTATCTTTGACTTTCTTATTCAGCTAAGAAATAATGTGGTATTCAATATCCACTTACTTTTGAATAACTTCTTGACATGTTATTACTATTATTATTATTATTATTATTACATGACACCTCCAAAGAGTCCAAGGACTCATCGTGGGAGGGCACACTACAGCTCACCATTTCCCTTACTTAATCTTCCAGCTGCACTACTACCATCAACACATAGCACCATCTACCACCCACCATTACCACTAGTGTATATACTGTCTGTAAATTGTGTGTGTTCTCATGGCCAATTTGTCTGTATGCAGGATGAAAAACCTGAGATTATGAAAGGAAATACCCTTCTACCTCCACGTGAGGTTAGTTAACTCACCTTTTATTGAAAAACTTCATATAAGCATGTTAACATGTTTTATATCTCTGTCATGTCATCCCTTCATTTTCTATCTACCAAAGTCTTTGGATTACATGTTTTCATAGCCAGTATTAAAGAGTGAATCTTGTCTAGGATGCAATGAACTTTTATCGGGACTTTTCAACTGAAGATGAATTAGCCAGTCTCATATGGAACTAAAGAGTTTTTTTCTCCTGGAAACTCAGGATTTTTCATTCCTCAGAACAGGTAAACCAGCCATTAGAACACATGCAATTAACATACATAATACACTGGCCTCAAGCCTTTGCTTTGGCCAGAAATCTAAATAAACCAAACCATACTCTCCAAGACTGCTCATTTCTATCCAGAAGAGGTCAATCCAGATAATTAATGATACTTCTCTTGCATATCCACTTCAATCCCCTTTCCGCAAACATTCATTCTATTATGGAGTTTAAGTGGATGCTTTCTTTAATGTTGTCAGTCCATTTCTTTCTTTGTCTTACAATGCTGAGTTGTCCTTCAGTTCCGCCATTTAATAATATGCTTGGTAGTCTTTATGGGTTCATTCTTGAAATGTGTCCAAACCAGCTTAGTTGGCTCTTTTTTAGTGCTGTAATTATTTTTTCTTTAAAGTTAAGTTCTTCTCTGACTTTTTCATTTTTTTCTTTCTGTCCAGTTTGTTCTGTCGATTTTTCTTAGGCATTTCATTTCAAAAAGCATCGTGTTTATCCATTTCTTTTTTGCTTAAGATCCAGCATTCTGAGCTTTAGAGAACTATGGAAATTATCATTGTTTTATATATATTTAATTTGATTTGAGTTCTTTGCTTAATTCTTTTATTGTTCCATATTTTTTTGTAGTCTACCCATTGTTATCCATCCATTATTGATTCTGTAATTTATGGTTTCAGAATTTTTTTATTATTATTATTATTATTACACACCTCCAGGGAGTCCAAAGACTCATCGAGGGAGGGCACCTGCTCTACAACTTCACTTAATCAACCAACTGACCGCAACTCCACCAACGCAATCTACCGTCGAACCCGCAGCCTTTTGGCTGGAGAGTAGATATGCTAACCACTCGGCCAGCCAGGTTGAATAGTCTAGATCTTCAGTGATATTGATCCTAGGTAACTGAATTGCTTTACTTGTTCTATATTATTGTTTCCTATTTTCATTTGGATTGCTTCCCTTTTTCTTCCTATTACCATTAGTTTTGTTTTATTAAAATTGATTTTCATATCATATTTGTTGTTTGATGCAGGCTTGGTCAAGATATTTTCTAATTTTTTTTTTACTATCTTTAGTGATAGCTATGTCATCAGCATACTTTAAATGTGTTATATTTCTTCCATTTACAGTTATGCCTTCACACATCTGTAGTCTTTCGTCTACTACTTCTTTTAGGTACAAGTTGAATAAATATGGTGGTTACAGGGGACACGGGGAGTTATTTCACTTGGTTGAACAGCGGAAAAGAGTGATAAGGGCCATCTCTAGAGGTTATGAAAGAAAGCTGTGAGGAGTGGTTTCTTTGCTTGGGTAGTTGAACCGTGGAACATTGCCTGATAGATTGGTGAGAGCAAGAACAGTCAATGATTTAAGGAGTGGTATGATAAACTTTGTGTTTCCTAGGAAGGACCTCCCGTGATGAGTCTTTTGACTCTATGGAGGCCTGAATAATAATAATAACGAGTGGCCTTGCATAACTCATTTTTTAATTGCTATTTGATCTGTTTCTATGTTTTTGTGCTTCACTATTGCTCGTGTTTCTGAATAGTAATTCTTTATACAATTTAATAGGTATTTTTCATCCTGGAGGAGTATAATAAATTTAGTTTAATCCTTTATCCAAGTGTGAGCAAACAAAGTTTGTGCCTGAAATATCTTCAGGACTGGTGTAAGGTAGTACAACACCGGGCAACTTGTAGCAAAGGTGGACCAAACTAGTCTGGGTAGTGGCCCTTCCCTTAATGTATAACATTATACATATCCACAAGGAGATGTGGTTTGCATTATGGGAGATACTGAGATAGCAGTGATGTTAGCTTGGTCTGCCTTTGCTACGAGTTGCCTGGTGTTGTACTACCTTACCTCAGTCCTGAAGATATTTTCAGGTGCAAACTTTGTTTGCTCACACTTGGATAAAGGATTAAATTAAATTTATTATAGTCTAACCAAGTGAAAAATAAACTTTCAACATCCTGGAGGAGGTTTTAATACTAGAGGGATAGGGCAGGTTCAGGGTTTAGAGGTGTCGTGTCTTCTATTTCTATGCTACTTATCAATTAGTAGTCACATAAGGTGGAAATGCTCTTTAGCTCTCGGGAATCCTGGCCGCTGTGAACTTGCCACCCTGTTCCTTGATTGCTCACGTGCATCCCTCACTCTCTCTCTCCTCTAACACTTTCTCTCTGTGTTCCCCTACTTTCCTGCCATCCTGACATCTCTCTATCCCTGGTTCCAGTGCTCCCTCACATTCTTCTCATTCCCTCTCTCCTACTGTTTCCATTCTCTCCTCTTCTATCATTCTCATAACTCTCTCTCGTTCCCTCTCTTCCACTGTTTTCATTCTCTCCTCTTCTATCATTCCCATAACTCTCTCTCTCTCTCATTCCCTCTCTTCCACTGTTTCCATTCTCTCCTCTTCTATCATTTCCATAACTCTCTCTCATTCCCTCTCTTCCACTTTTTCCACTCTCTCCTCTTCTGTCATTGCTATAACTCTCTCTCATTCCCTTTCATCTACTTTTTCCATTCTCCTCTTCTGTCTTTCCCATAACTCTCTCTCATTCCCTCGCTTCCACTGTTTTCATTCTCTCCTCTTCTGTCATTCACATAACTCTCTCTCATTCCCTGTCTTCTACTGATCCTGTTCTCTATAATTTTAAAATAAAAATTGAATCTATGTGGGATCGGCCTTTTCGGAAACCATTTTGTTCTTCTAGTAGTTTGTCCACTACAATACTGCTAAATTCCTGCATATATGTTATATTCTATATTCAGCAGACTAATTCCCCTATAGTGATTGCAATCGTCTTTATTTCCTTTTTTATAGATTGGGATAACCAGTGCTTTTTTCCCAGAGTTAGGAGTTTTTCGGACATCCAAATCATGCCAGCAAAGGTTGGTCAATTGATAGAGCCTCTGCTACTAATGGCTCATGCAAAAAGTTAAGAAAGTTTGAGCGCAGTTAGTAGTTGGACGGAGAACAATCGTTCGATGCTGTTGGCACACTCTCCCTCGATGAGTCTTTGGACTCCCTGGAGGTGTGAAATAATAATAATAATAAAAAATTTCAGAAGCCTTTCATTAAATTTTTCAACTGCATTTTTGTATAGTCTATATTTATATTGTCTTCTCTTGGTGTTTTCCTATTTTTCATCTTTTTTATTATATTTTTCAATTCAAACATTGTGATATTTGTATTAGGGCATTCTTTGCCTTATACAATTTTATTTCATTGTTCTCATCTGTCCAGAGATTTCGGAAATAGGTCACCCATTTTTCTAAATCTATTGTTTGTATTTTTATCATTTCTTTAGTCATGTATTTGATTACTTTATAGATTTTGGGTTGTGGCTTAAATAAATCCTTTTCTAGTTCTGTTATGAAATTATTCCATCTCTCTCTCTCTCTCTCTCTCTCTCTCTCTGTGTTTTTTTCTTTCTTCTCATTTTGTAATTGCACTATCTCTTCTTCTATTATTTTGGAATTTAGCCATTTCTGGTAACTATCCTTTTTTGTTTTTATTATATTTTCTATTTCTTTGTTCCAGTCTCGTAGTCCTTTTTATTATTATTATTATTATTAAACAAGACCTCATGGAGTCAAAGACTCATCTAGGAGGTCCTTTTATCTCACACACATCTCATCATACCGGGTCTTAAACACATTCAAACTCCTTGCAGACACCACACTCTCAGGCAAGGCATTCCAATCATTCACAACTCTGCACGAAAAAAACCTGCCTCTCACTCCCCTACTCACACCCTCTTTATACAGTTTCCAGGGATGACCTCTGGTTCTCCCCTGATCTCCCACTATTCGCTGTAGAACTTCTCCACCATTGATCCTATAGCAACCCCTTACCAACTTGTAGGTCTCTATCATATCTCCCCTCTTCCTTCTCTCCTATAGTGATTGCAATTTTCTAATCCATTTGCGCTTTATTGCTTTTGTGAGAATTTGTTTCAAATTTTCTCATTCATCTTCTATGTCACTTGATTCATGTGTGGTTTCTGTTTTTAAGTTTGCACATTTTTGATATTGTTGTCTAACTTGAGGTTCCTGTAATGAAGAAATTTTGTAGCTCGGCTGGTAAGAATTTTCAATTTTATGTGTTTTTAGCCACTTTGGTTTAAATCGAATTTTTGCTGATACCATATAATGATCAGAGTTTAATTAAAAGCCTCAACATGCTCTTACGTCTAAAATTAACTCCGCTAATTTAAAATTTGCGATAACGTAGTCAATTACTGATTTGTATCCTCTGGCTGACCAAGTATATTTATGTATTTCCTTGTGTTTAAACACTGAATTCATTATTCTCATATCATTATAAATGACAAAATCGCACAATCTGCGACCATTTTGATTACATGTATCTTTGCCAAATTTACCTATGCTTGTTTTGTATTTTTTTGTTTCCTATTCTGGCATTTAAATCTACTAGTTAAACCTGCTAGTAGTAAATAGTCAGTTTTGTTTGTTTTATCTATGGCATTCTGTAATTCTCTATAAAATATATTACTGTCTTTTTCTTTTCACTCTTCTGGTGCATATGAACCAATTATTGTTATGTGGCCTCTTAATGTCTCGAGTCTAATTTCTATTAGTCTTTCATTCAAATAGTTGTAATATACAATATTGTTCTTTAGGGATTTATGTACCATAATCATTATACCTGCTTTTGCTCTTTCTTCTTTTTTTATCCCACTGTAGATTTGTATATAGTTGTTTGTTTCTTTTGTACCTTTTTCTGTTTTCTTTGTTTCTGTTACCAAAAATATCTTTATGTTAGCTTGGTTTATCAAGTTCTTCTTTGTTTGCAATTCCTTTCACATTCCATGTTGCGATCTTCATTATGTGTTCCTTTTTTTCCAATTTCATTTATCATTTCCTGAATTGTGGTCTTTTCCCTGATAGTCCGTGCATGAGACTTGAAAGTATTTTGAATTTTCCCAGGGCAGGTTACTAACCTGTCGCTGGGTAAGTACAGTGGTAGGGTTGCTACCTAACGCCTCTAGACAGGCAGATCTAACAGCATTTACTCTGTTAAGGTTATACTGCCCATACTTGGTTGCCAGTTCCTCGTTTGTACTTTTAGAACAGGTCCACGGGAAGGTGAGGTTGACATTTTAATGGGAGAGGCTATGTATTGCACTTCACCATCCCTTCCACTCCCACTACATCACTAAAAAAAGTAAATTTTATCAAAGAAAGACTATATGGCTTCATTTCAGCAATGTAAATTATATAGAAATAGGGGATATTAAAGAGACATTGACATCCTTATTTCAATGCTGAAAATATGTAAAAACTTTGTATGTTTTGAAATTTTTACTAGAGTGCATATAAGAATACAATCTTCAGCATTGCAGTTGCCTAAGCTTACACTACTTAAAAGACACAAGCACTGTCCTGGCATCTGTATATTCATCCTTTATTAGTGAATTTTGATAAAAGTTTCATTGCCTGGACAACTGTTTTGAACTGATTGGTTCTTTTCAGAGTCCAGGCAGACACTTAAAGAGAGCAAAAACTCTCATTCAGTACCAAAGCTATTCTTGCTTTGCATTTGTTGCCTTAATCAAAACTATATAAAAACCTATTGGTGATTATTATTTATTTTGTCATAATGGAATATTGACCAATAATAGTGTAGTCTACACCATTTAATCTTTAGTGTATGCTCAAGCATACCATAAAGTAACTGGTTCATAATAACACAGCAACCTGAAATAGGTGTGCTGCACAGCAATAATTGGCTTATTTTTATCCATTGATTGACTTTTCAGAAAGATGAAAAGTTTGAAATGCTGAGCAAGAATTTTGCCTTTTCCCACCTTAAACGTGTACTTTCTTTCTAATGTTCTAAAAGCATTACTTATACTTTTTGTTTTATTATTATTATTCTCACAGTTGCTGCCATGCCATACATCACTCACCCTATCCATCCACCAGTATTTTGGAACCATGTATAATTGATAAAATGATAATTCCCCCCCCCCTCCTTCTTATCGCATTAACTGATTCACATATATAAGTCTAATTTTTAAAGGTACCTGTGGCATAACTATAAACAACAAATTACATGATCACCACAGAGTAATTAACTTTAATGAAATGAAAGTACAGATATTTCTTAATGAATATAACTGTTCATCATCAGTGATCAGAAACAAGCTATCAAAGAAGTGGGATTATAGGGCATGAACAACAGTCGGTTTACCAGTTAAAAATTTAACTATCCAACTGAAAAGTAAATTTAATGATTATAAATAGAAAATTAGGAAATGGTAGCTTCCAGCCTCTCCTCCAAGCTGATTTAGTGACATCTAAAATGTCACTAAATCAGCTTGGATCCATTCCCTTTCCCATAATTTTAACTTTATTTATTTATATTTATACCCAGAGCTTGAAAAATGTGCTGGCTCACCAGTCAGGCAGATATTTTACAAGTTAGATATCAATCTGAATGGAGAACCATGGTCACTTAATATATCACAGTTGCACATTCCATTTATAAATTGTCAGTTTATAACTTTTTTTTTTTTTTTTTTTTTTTTTTTTTTTGGTGTTATAGCTAATTTTTACTGTGAATAACTACCCAAGCAGAAGTACCAGTTAACCTTTAGTGGGAGATGAAATTCAGTGCCTTCCACAAGACCACTGTCTTGCATATTGGGGCCCTAAACTGCCTGGATTAAACTCTTTGTTTGGTCTCTAAAGCAGGGTTTCCACATTATGCAAAATATAAATAAAAAATATTACAAAGTTAATTCACCTTCGTGCTAAAGTGATAAAAGTTGTAATGCAAAAACATACTTATATATGTGTAAACAACAAATTACATGATATAACCAGCAATTAACTTGAATGAAATGAAAGTACATAGAACAATCGGTTTACCAATTAAAAACAGTTGCCACATGCTAGAAATTAATATATTAATAAATAATATAAAATATAATTAGATAACTGAACTGGATTTTATTGGTCAGCATTTGATACAACTAATAACCAACTAGTTTTGCCATGTTGACTACTTTCTGACACAGATGCATATATCAGAAATACGCAACACTTTGTAGAAAAGCTAAGAGAAATCGCCATCTCAATAAAAGACAATTTAGTTAGTTTAGCTGTCGTGTCTTTATTTACAAATGTCCCGTGAATGAAGTTATGGTTCTCATAGATAATCTGTTCCCTCGACATCTCCCAACTCTATAAACATTGTCTCAACTGAAATTTTTTCCGATGGAATGGAAAAATCTACAAACAACTTTCGGGCCTTGCAATATCTCCTTTCTGTGTGGTCTTATTCATGGAAAAATTTGAAAATGACATCTTATTACATACAAATCCTAAACCATCAATTTTGGTGGAGATATGTTGATGACATATTCATAATATGGAAATACAGTGTAGGAGAGTTATATGATTTTCTAGCATCCATAAAATCAAGTTCACCTTAGAACTTGAGAGTGAAGGAAAATTACCTTTTCTGGACATTTTAATTATGAAACAAGCAGACGAAAGCATTTCTCTCAATGTGTATCGAAAGCCGACCCACACAGGTAGTTACTACATTTCTCCTCATTACACCATATTTCACAGAAATTAAGCATTATACATATGCTAAAGACAGGGCGATGTCTATTATAGGAGATGAAAGAATATTACCAGAAGAATTAGATTTCATTCTCCAAATATTAACCAGCAATGGATATCCTAAAAAAATAACAAAAAGAATACCTCTCTAACCTCTCTCCACAGCCAATCCAGGACATTCATTACACGACTTCAATTTTCATTCCTTTTGTTGGTGTACATTCACAAAAAATTGCCAATCTCCTAAGACATTAGAATAGACTTCCGATTAGGATAGTGTGAATATGTTACACTCATAAAGACCACAGCGTTTTCAACAAACACCCTGGGGTTTATAACATCCCATGTTCTTGTGGCCTTAATTACATGGGATACACTTCAAGAAGTCTAGAAATAAGACAAAAGGAGCACATTGGATATGTCAACAACAACAGAGAGGACAGTCCAGGATTGGCATTCCATTTTTCCAACACTCACCACAGCATTGAATTGGATAGAAGTTCTATGCCATACATAGAAGATACTACAGCTCCCACAACATAAAAGAAGCTACAGTGGTAATCTGCTCACAAGGTACCCTGAACAGAAACCAAGCGATGATTCTATGTGACATTTGGAAATCACTTATAAGATCTCTCAACACATCAGAGTTAATTTCGCAGCTAACTATAGGGCGCACCTGCTGAACAATACCTGACCATGTGCTAGCATCCACGCTCCACATATTTATATTGTGTAATGGTTCCTATGCATTCAGTATATTTTTTTCAGTTATGTATTGATTTATAAACAAAGCATGTTTTTTTAAGTTTATATTTGTATGTTCATCAAAAACCCAGATGAAGCCACTAGTTAACGTGGCAAAACTAGTCATATCGAATTCCGACCAATAAAACCCAGTTCAGTTAACTTATTAAATTAATTTTGTGGTCAAAAATAACATACTGATCACCAAATAATATTAAAACTATTTTTGATGTTTACATAGAATGAGAAGATCCCAAACTTTTTTTTTGGGGGGGGGGGAGACAGTATTGTTCCGATTCAGGTTTGCACGATGTAAAAGGGCTTCACAACTTTCTTTGAAAAGGTGCTCATATTTAAAACTTCTTCTATGGAGAAGATGAGTTCCATCGCACCGGATGATGTGTTTAGTGTCAGTGCTATGTTGTGGCAGATCAGACTATTGAGTTTTCATGTGTTCAGTATTAATGTTCATTTAATTCTTTTTTCCAATGAACAGCCTATCTGCCCAAATTATGTTAAATTACATTCACAAGGTATCTGATAAACACCATTTAATGATAGTGACTTGTCTTTTGTAGATGGTAACAGACGAGAAATTTTCTTGATAGGAAAATATGTGGGAATAAGGCGATGCTTCTTTAAAATTCTACCAATAGGTTCAGAGATACCAGAAATATAAGGGATTGGAACCCTGCAGTCTATCGAAGAATCCTTAGGTGTTGGAACAATATGAGTCAATTATCTGCTTGATTTGATGAGATTTGTAACCATTAAATTCCATTAAAGTTTTGATAGTGAGAATTTCTTGTTGTAAGCTTGATTGTAAGGAGCACACATTATGTGCTCCATTTATTAAAGACTTGATAACACCAGTTTTTTGAGAGGTGTGATGAGCAGACTTTTGAAGAACATATCTGCCAATAAAGGTAGATTTCCAATAAACATTCGTTGACAAATTACCAGAGGCTGTGCGAGTAAGAAGGATGTCCATGAATGGTAAACTACCATCATTTCTTTTTCCATTATTGAATTGAATGCACAGATGAACATTATTCATCTATTGTAGGAAAGTGGTAAGTTCATTTTCAGCATGAGGCCAAATAGCAAAAACATCATCTAGAAGATACCTTGTTCTCGTCCATTCATCCCCAACCCTCTCATTGGTTTCATTATGTCTATTATGATTTTGCTACTTGGTATCATTCTGAAAATGAACTTACCACTTTCCTACAGTGGATCCAATAACCTTCATCTGCACATTCAATTGACCATGGAAAAATAAAATGCTAGTAGTTTACCATTCTTGGACATCCTTCTTACTCGCACAGCCTCCAGTAATTTGTCAACCAGTGTTTTCATCAAAAGTATGCTCATCACACCTTTCAAAAAATTTGTGTTATCAAGTCTTTAATTAATGGAGCTCATAATGTGTGCTCCTCTCCATCAAGCTTACACTTCTCACTATCAAAACTTAATTTATTGCTTACAACTCTCATCAAATTCAGCAGATAATTGACTCCTATGTTCCAAGACCTAAGGATTATTCAACAGACTCAGGGTTCCAATCCCTTATATTTTTGGTATCTCTGAACCTAGTGGTAGAATTTTGAAGAAGCATCACCTTATTCCCACATATTTTCCTATCAAGAAAATTTCTCATCTGTTACCATCTACAAATTGACATACTTTGGGCAGACAGGCCATTCTGTGGAAAAAAGAATGAATGAACATCAATATTATATTGAACACATGAAACCTCAAAAGTCTGGTCTGGCACAACATAGTATTGACACTAAACACAGTATCCAGTGGGATGAAGTTTGTCCCCCATAGAAGCAGTTTTAAATATTTTTCAAACAAAGTCGTGAAGTCCTTTTACATCAGCCAAATCTGAATTGGAATGATTATCTCTCTTTTCCCAAAAGTTTGGGAGATTCTCATTCTATGTAAACATCAAAAATAATTTCAATATTATTTATTGATATATTAATTTCTAACATGTGGCAACTGTTTTAATTGATAAACTGATTGTTGTATGTACTTTGTATTCCTGCTTCTTTGATTTGCTTGTTTCTATGCACTGATGATGTATTGTTATTTTCAGTACGAAATATATGTACCTTCATTTCATTCAAGTTAATTACTGTGGTTATATCATGTAATTTGTTGTTTACATATATAAATATGTTTTTACATATTTATATATGTAAAAACATATTTATAGTTTTTACACCTCTTATCACTTTAGTACAAGAGTGGACTAACTTTAATTTTTTAAATTTATATTTTGCATAATGTTGAAACCCATCTTTAGAGACCAGACATAGAGTTTTATCCGGGCAGTTTAGGGGCCCTAATAAGCAAGACAATGGTCTTGTGGAAGGCACTAAAATTCATCTTCCACTAAAATTTAACAGGTACTTCTGCTTGGGTAGTTACTCACAGTAAAAATTAGCCATAGCACCAAAAAAGGTTATAAACCGACCATTTGTAAATGGAATGTACAACTGTGATATATTAGGTGATCATGGTGCTCCATTCAGATTGATACCTAACTAGTGAAATATTTGCCTGACTGGTAAGCCAGCACATTTTTAGCTCTAGGTATAAATAAATAAACTTAAAAATATGTGAAAGGGAATGGATCCAAGTTGATTTAGAGACACCAAAGATAGTGAGGGGGGGGGGGCTGCAAGTTGCCATTTCCTAATTTTCCATTTATAATTATGAAATTTACTTTGTCAGTTGGGTAGTTCCGTTAGTTGATAAGTATATTTTAATTTGTATTTTTAGTTCTCTATTTTTCTGTTTTCATAGAACATCATGGAATCTGATGGATTAAAATATCATCCATGTGAAATAAATAAATAATGTAAACAAAATCATGCTGAATCATAAAATCAAGGAATGCCTTGCCCAGGAGATGAAGCTATTTATTCTAAAATGTTGTCACCATGTCAGATCTTGGTAGAGTTATCAAAGGCAAGTTTTATTTCTTATATTGATATATCCTGCTTTTTCTCATTATTATTGCATTGAGTATTTTTCATATTTTAATTTTCAGATATGTATATTTTGCAATTTATGATCACATCTACTTCATTTTAGGACAAACATGGACCTATCATAAAACTAGATGTCAAAAACTAATTAATGCTGCAATATGTCAGTTGCCCTGCAATGTTGGTCTGTGAAAATTCTCAGTTTCCATTAATGCTATTGCTACTGTTGTATGAGACTTGTAACTCACCCTGAGCTGATGTCAAAGCGAGCCTGTTTGGCCGAGTAGTTAGTGTATCTGCTCTCCAGCCAAAAGGCTGTTTGTTCGAATCCTGCCGTGGGCATGGATGTTTGTGATTGTCTGTGAAAATACTAGTGGTGACAGTGGGCAGTAGTGGCATTGGTGTAGATGATAATGATAGTTGTGGTTCATTGTAGTTGGTGGAGATGGAGAGTTGTAGAGTAGGTGTCCTCCCTCGATGAGTCTTTGGACTCCCTTCATTTTCACAGAATTCGTATCCAAGTTTTTCCATCCGGGCATTGTCATTATCAACTGAAGTGGAGAGGCTTCTGTTTGCAATCTGTATTATAATAGTCAGTGTTTGTTTGTCTTTTTACTGTTATACAGATATGCGCTGTTGGATGTGTAACTGCCAAATTTTTCATGGCCTTCTTATTTGACTAGTGAAAACTGTCATTGTTGTTCATCATCGTCGAAACTCATTAAGGGAGGCCCACATTAATACCCTTTCATATAATATCTGTGACTCTCCAAATAAAAAAAATCTGGTCCCTGACCATATTTCTATTCAGTTTCTAGAGTGACGCCTTTTTCTCTTGTCCCTTATTGTCATGTTCTGAAAAATTTCTTCTGCATTAGTTCATTAAAACCCCTTTTGTAACTCATATATATATATATATTTTTTTTTTTTTTAAATATTTTTAATCATATCCTGTCTTTAGTGACTTTCAGCTAATTTTTATAACCTAAAATCTTCACTATAGCCTTATAGAGAGTATTCCATAGACCTGCCATCATCATCTTGATGATAAGTGAGTATAAGGATGTTGTCTTTATTCCTCATTATAGAAAGCTTTAATAAGCTACATCTAGATAATTGTGCACAGATTTGGTTTCTGAGTTTCTTGAGGGATGAAGTAGCGGATAAGTTTCAGAGTCACATGACTAATTATCATTTTGCACCTAAGAGCACTTTGAGCTCTTTAGCCTACTCTTGCAATATACTTTCTTAGGAATGAAGAAGTAGTGGAAAGTTCCAAAATCACATTGCTAATTATCATTTTGCATCCAGAGCACTTTGAACTCTTTTGCTTACTTTTACAATATGCCTTCTTAACCTAAACACACACATGCCCCACTATCACTCCTAAACACCTAGCTTCAACAATCTCCTACATTCCAGAAACTGGGCTGCAGGAAATTGATGAAAAAAATTATGTTCAGCATTGAAAAATTAGTCTGTGTGTGTAATACACAGCTTTTAATCTTTGAATCCCAGTTCACTTTGCTACATAATAAATAAATAAATAAATAATCAGCTAAAGCCTCTTATTCCTTTATAGGGAGTAGGTGAGGCCTTTTAACCTTATCTAGCTTTTGGAGACTGAGTGGGCAGTTCAGTCTCCACAAGTAGCCAATCAGAGATAGCTGGCCCATGACAATCACTAATTATAAGTGGCAATCAATGAAGAGACAGGAAACAAGTTCTGCCATCTCTTAGAACCTAACCCTAACAGAATATATGCCTGTCTGAAATCATGAGAGATTTTCTTGAGTTTATGGGACAAAAAACCAGAGTTTCAGGGAGAAAAAAAAACACTTGCTCATTCCAGAGATCAATAAACTCAGGAACCACTCAAAATAGGTTTAGAAAAAGTTCCTGCAGTCAGCAACAAGACTTGAACAAGTCTATCTTTGGGTGGCCTAGTGCATAGGATGCAAGTGCCACTTCCTTTCTTCACAGTGTCCGTCTATTTAAATCATCCCGTATGATCTCTACATTATCTTTATTATGCAAATTCTACTTAATTTTTTCATCATCTGACACTGCTGGGCATTCACCTTCTCCTGCATTGTACTCCCTAAATTTGATGCCTGCCCATTAGCCCCTTTTCTAATCCATGTTATTATCCTCATTATCATCATCATCAACAAATTCCTGCCATGTACCCTCAAGGGGTGTACAGGATATGACAGTACTACATGAAAAATTTACATCATTACTAACTTCCTATCTACAATTTTCCTCCAAATCAGTCTCTTACTTGTCAAGACTCCAACATTATCAGATCTTATATTTCTATCGTATAAGGCACTTTGTACCATATCAATCCACCTATATCTTGGTCTTCCTCTGGGTCGTTTTGCTGCCAACCTGGCAGAGAACACTTGTTTTGCTAATCTTTCCTCTCTCATTCTATTTAAGTGACCATACCACCTGAGATTAGCTCTGCTAATGCATCTCCTGGATGCTGACAATGTCAAGTTCTTTCCTAATATCCTCATTTTTAATATGATATTGCCATTGATGCCATCTGTTCACGCCTCTAATCTTTCTCAGGACTCTCACATCTGCGGTCTCTAGTCTTTGGTCAAGTGTTTTACTTCTGACCCAGCTCTCAGATCCATAAGTTAAAACTGGTTTGAACACTGTCTTGTATACAGCTAATTTAGTGTTCCGACTAATTTCTCTCTTATTCCATATGAATTTATTCAATTGACTTCCCACCATACCAGCTTTGCTGATTCTGTTGGCTATTTCTATATTTAATTTACCATCTTCAGTAAAAATCGTGCCTAAGTAGCTGAAATGTTTTACTTGTTCCACAGGTTCTCCATTCACAACACAGTTGACATTTTCAATGATTCTGCCTATTTTCATTGTCTTTGTCTTTTTATTGATGACCTTCATACCATATCTATTACAACAGCTATTCAATTTAGTCAGAGAATCTTGCAGATTTGTGGCGGATTTATTTAGAAGTATAACATCATCCGCATAAAGCAAAGAGCTGACATTAACATCTCCAATTTTGATATCAGCATTATCCTCATTATTATTATTATTATACAGGCACCTACATGCAGTCTGAAGACTCATCACGGGAGACCCAATCTGTCCATGCAATCTATCATACTTCTCCTTGAATCCGTTAACAGACAAAGCAGTCACAACTGACTCTGGCAACTCATTCCACTCATTCAGAACTCTCCAATCAAAAAATGTAGTTCTCACACCCCTACTAACCACACCCTTCGTCATCTTCCATGGGTGACCCTTTGTTTTTGTCCCTCTAGCCAAGTGCTGAAACATTTCTCCTGCATGTATCCTATAAAAACCCTTTAAGCAACTTAAATGTTTCTATCATATCCCTTCTTTTTTCCTATCAACCAACTTCTGCAATCTACACACCTGAGTGTATCCTCATAGGGAACATTCCACAGGCCACTCACTATCTTGGTCACTTGCCTCTGAATCCTCTCCACTACTTTCTCATCCTGAAGAAACCTAGGGTACCAGAGTTGAGCACAGTAATCCAAATGTGGGCAAATCAAGGTATTAGAAAGAAGAATAACAACTTCCTTATTTCTACTTGTTAATGTGTTCTTCAATACCTAAGTGATCTTATGAGCTAGCTTAGCAACCTTACCAGTATGTCCTCTAAACTTTAACTCTCTACCACTACCCTAAATCTTAAGTTTCATCTATTTCCTGGATTCTAGTGCCAGCAATGTGATACACAACTTGTAATTTCTTTTTCTCAAAATGCATAATTTTACATTTCTCCACTTTAAACTGACATCCATTAACTTTTGCCCATACTGACAGTCTATTTAAATCATCCTGCAAGTTCTCCACATCGCCTTGATTAACTATTACTGTACCTAATTTTGCATCATCAGCAAAAAAGTGAATATTTCCTTTCAGGTTATTTCCTATATCATTTATGTACAAATTAGACAGTAATGATCCCAGCACTGAAAAGTGGTATGCCACAAGGTGGCATACCACTAGTCACCTTTTTTTTGCCTTGATTCTTCCCCTCCATTTACCAATTTTTGATATCTATCCAACAACCACCCTCTTATCCAATTAACCAGTGTTATATCCATTCCAATATGTTCTAAAATAACATGTGCATAACAAAGTTCCATGTAGTATTCTGTCAAATGCCTTTGCAAAATCATCATGTAACCTTTTTCTTTATCCAACTCAGCTGTTAATCTGTTATAACATTATACCAAGTTAGTAAAATACTAAGGCATGACTGACCCATCACAAAGCCATATTGACCCTCGTACAGTATCATATTTTTATCTATTCATTTTGAATTCTCTTTTTGACCAAGTTTTCTAGTACCTCTGCCACCAAACCTGAGATACTGATTGGTCTATAATTTTCTACTGTAGTCTTAGAATCCCCCTTATGCAAGGGAATTATTTTGTCCTCTTTTGACTCCCTTGGAACTCTACCAGAGCTGAGACTTAAATTAAAGAGTCTAGCTAGAGGCATTGCCAATTCACTTGCACATCCTTGCAAAACCCTAGCTGATGTCCTATCTAAGCCCTATGTGTAAGTGTTTTTAGAATACCATACCGTTGGGCTGAATGATTGATGATGTGATGTTTTATGCAGACATCTTCCAGACGTATGTGTGTGTTGGCTTTCTGTAAATGGAAAAAGATAATGATCCATCTGGAAGGCGGCTGACTAATATGTCAAGAAAATGCAGTTATTAGATTCTTTTTCTACTGTGAAGTGAATTTGGGGGTATTTAATGTTTAATGAAAGAATCCAAGGTGTCTTTTCCATAGGAGGGCCAAATAGCAAACACATCAACAAATCATAATCATACTAAGAGCTTGTATGTAACTGTGGTAAGTATTTTGTTTTCGACATGTTCCATGTAAATGTTAGAAAAGGAGGGGGAACCCATAGTAGTAGTAGTACCATTAATCTGTTTGTAGATTTTTCCTCTTCGTGTAAAGTAACCCGCATACATAATAAATTTGAATAATTCAAAGATATCACGATTAAATTTAGACTTTATTAAATTAAGTGTGTCTATTTAGTGGTACATAAATAAGTAATAACAGCGAATAATGAGTAAATAAATAAGTAATATCAAAACTAACCATTATGTCTGAATCTTTAAGGGCATTGTTTATGGATATGATTTTTAACTAATGATTTGAAATAGACTGAATTTTTTACAAATGTAGAGGAGTTGCTAGTAAGGGGTGGCAAGACACTTAGCTATCTGTTGGCCAAGTTTATAAGTAGGATTATCTATGATATCGACTATAGGTTTAAGGGAATATTAGATTTGTGGATTTTAGGCACTCCATAAATGCAGGGTGGTTTAACATAATCAGTTTTATTTTATTGATGATTTCTTTCAGCCGGTTAGTCACTTTTTTCAATAATTTGCAGACTTTTTTTCCTTGGAGACATATTGGGGTCTCGATCTATAATTTGGTAAGTAGAACTGTCACATAGATGTTGCATTTTTTTCTTGTATTCCTCTTGATCTATGATAACTCTTGATTACCCTTATCAGCTTTAGTAATAACAATATTTTTATTCATATTATATATTTTACTATATTCATATCATATATGTATTTTATAGTCACGATTCTCTGTTATCATTGAACAATTCTGTATGTTATATATCATGAAACCAAGCACTTCATAATATTATGCAGTCACCACCTCTTTGAGCCCTACAGTGGCCTGCACTGCTTTCTGAATTAAAAGGTTGACTTCCAGATCTAAGGTAAATAAAACTGAATTTGAGAACTCGACATTTAGAATAAACAATACTTCTGAAAAGACTGAAAACAGTGTCAAAGAGAAACTTGGAGAAGAAAAAGCTGAGTTCAGTACAAATAGAGGTTATTGATATCAGACTTAGTTGAAGACACATAAGTTTTGTACATCTTGAAAAGGCATATGATGAAGTGCCAAGGAAAAAGCTGTTCAGAATGCTATAAGTTATATGGTGTAAATGGGACTTTACTGAGCAACATAGTCTCTATTTGAGTTGTGAGTAGTTAGATCTGAAGAAGGTACAAGAAGATTGATGTAAAATCATGTGTGAGATGAGGATGGGTACTGTCGACACTGTTATTCATCATCTCTATGGTAGAAATTATGGAGGAAAGTGACATTATGCCTAATATCGAAATTGGAGATGTTAATTTTATCACTTTTTTTTTTTTTTGCAGAATGACGTTATACTTATATAATCCAATAAAAGTGTATAGGATCTCTTATCTAAATTTAATAACTTCTGCAACAAATTTGGTATCAAAAATCAGCAGTAAAAAAGATGAAAATAGTAATATAAAGTTCTTGACTTTGAAAGTAGCCAAGAACATGGAAACTTTGTTAATAGATACCATAGAATGAGTAAAGTAAAATATATAAAGTACAGTTATAGTTAACTCTCACTACAGTAAATTCGTGGCAATCACAGGTACAGTTTGCTTTAGTAAAGTAAATCTTTTACTTAAATATAAAGAGCTAATAAGCTTCATTTCGGCAATGAAAACATTACTTAAATTAAGGGGATATTAAATCCCACATAGTTTTAAAACCGAATAAGAAACTCAAAGATTGGAATCAGAGAGTTTCTTGCCGAATATAGTAAACTATAAAGTATCGGCGACACTAGCGTTAGGAAATGCAAGTGATCCTAGTACGTAGTGCAATACCGGACGACTCGTTGCAAAGGTGGAGGAAGTTCAGATCGCTATTCTTAGGAACCTTTGCAACGAGTCGTCCGGTATTGTACTACGTACTAGGATCACTTCCAATTGCTAACGCTAGTGTCGCCGATACTTTATAGTTTACTATATTCGGCAAGAAACTCTCTGATTCCAATCTTTGAGTTTCTTATTAGGTTTTAAAACTATGTGGGATTTAATATCCCCTTAATTTAAGTAAATCTTTTAGCATAGGCATATATGTATGAGTTTTCCATCAGGGTTTTCAATGGTTTGTTATTGCTGTAGTGAGAATCAACTGTATTTTGGCAAATTTTTCAGTTAAGATGACAAATTAAATGTGGAATAGGTAACAAAATAATCAAAGCTGATATTATGGGAGTCAGGTGAATAAATTTATCAACTTTAACTTATGGATCTGAGAGCCAGTCTAAAAAAAAATACTTTATCAGAGACCAGAGGATGCTTAAGGTGAAAGTGTTTGGTGAGTCCTTGGCTTGTGGTGCACCACAAAGCTAAACAAATGCATACAGGCTGGCAGTTTGGGATTTAACTGACCAAATTATATTCTTATTGGCTTAAACCAATATAACATGTTTGCTACAACATGACAGAATTTCATGCTGGGTGCGTTGTTGCCCTGTTAAATTTGTCAAGAAACCAGGGCATATAGCCGAAACTCCACTACTAGAATAAATCCTAATTCAGCATCACCAGAGTTCAAGATTGACATCATCAATGAAAAAGAAATGGAACTAGCAGAAGAATTTGGTAAATACCAAAGCGATGTAACAGACGTTACCAAAACAATGAAGACAAAAAAACCAGGTCATTTCTAAGCAACAGATACGAGATGTTATATTTAAACAGTAATGATCAGAGAAAGGAAGGAGTAGCTATATTCAACACTAAATACTAGGATAATCACCTTGAATGGCAGGAGTATCAAGTAGAATGATGTGGACATTTATCAGAATGAGAATTGGAAAATGAGACTTATTTGTGCCTATGGTCCCATACAAGGTTTTACTAAGAAGAAATGGAGGAATTTTTCAAGGCATTAGAGATAGTAACAAACACCAGAGTAGGAGATGATTACCAGAAATATAGAAATGATTGAGGGAATTTTGGAGAAAAGAGCCACCATGCCAGATTCCTACTCTTTTTAACTGCCATTCCTGTAACTAAATCATCCTCTCACCTGCTTCTCATGGATGCCTGTAACTTTTGGCCAAGATGACTTAACCAGTGCTCCTAATTCATTTTCTTTGTTCTGGATTCTTCTGGCATTATTATACATAATTTTCAGTATCCCTATGGTTCACAACTGTACTAGCATTTTGTAGTGACCATACCTTTATTTTTTTCCTGTTCGCTATTTTAGAAAGCCTTAACTTTGATATTAGGCAGGAATTTTGAGTGGAGTGGGGAATGAAGGACCTCATTCTAACATGGATAACATGACTTCTGTAACTTGATCAGAAAAACTATCCTGATCTGAAGAATGGAAAAAGTAGTCTTACCATGGAAAGGTGAAGTCTTGGAGATGTTCCCACTTGGCATTGTTGTAATGCCAAAAGATTTAAGGTTTAAGAATGACTGAAAGAAGGGTATTTTACTAGTGATGAAACTTGTATGAGAATATGACCTGAGTTAATGAGAGCAGTAGTGACTTCAACAGTGTATCTAGAAGGAGAACTGATAAAAAAAAAATCTTTTAATGTTGGGTGAGTTGAGGATTATCAAGTATTCTAGTTGATCAGTGAACAATTTAGTTTTGCTTATTGCTTGTGGCAAATACTTTAGAGGAGTGGCTGGCTCATTCTTCAAACCAAGTTTAAATAAGTGTTCAATTTTCAGAATAAGGAGAACAGAGCAGAACAGTAAAGAAATCAGATAAATCATATTAATGGGGACAAGGAAATCTTAAGCCAGAGAAGGTAAAAAAGAGGAGTTTCAAGATATGGTATCCTCTTGAAAGGAATAGCAGACCATTTCAGTATTCTGAAATTATTATTATATGGAAGATTGGCTTTTTTTATGATTTTAAATAAAATGATTATTTTAAATTATTAATTTTATCTACATCCAAAATATATGGTAGAATCTTGAAACAGTTTGCTTAATGTTTATTTCATCAGGTTTTTTTCTTGTAGGTAGCCCACGAAGTAACATAGCTGCAAACTTCCAGAATGTCTCTCCAGTAGAAACATTACCTCCTATTGGAGTATTTTGGGATATTGAAAACTGCCAGGTTCCAAAAGGAAAATCTGCAATTGCATTAGTCCAGTGTATTAGACAGAGATTTTTTACAGGTTATCGAGAAGCAGAATTCATGTGTGTGTGTGACATTAGCAAAGAAAGAAAAGAAATCATTCAAGAGTTAAATCTGGCACAGGTATGTTAATATGATTGTAAACAGCTTTAGACATACATATGTAACTGCAGAAAAGAAAGAGAGAAGAATTTTATATATACTCTATAACTGTGGAACTGCTCCATGTCACACAGTAACTTTTAGGTCATGTGGTACAATCTAAATCAGGGGCAGCTTGTGCATAGGCACTGCAGAACTGCAGCACCCCTAATTTTTCTCAATATATAAATATATTTATTAATTTATTTATATTTGCTTGTAATATTTAATTTTATCATCAACAATCCTATACAATTCTCTTATTTTGTATAAAAAAATAATAGAAATCCACCTTGTAACATTTAGGAGGGCAAATGATGCTAGCAACACTGTGTTTACTACAGTGTCATATTGCTACGCATGCAAGCATATGCACGTCATAGTGAGATGCAAGCTATTAGTGTAATGTGGCACTGTGCGTTGTGCAGTTCCACTGTTGTTTATATGCAGTTTGCACCAGTAGTAGAGTGTTCATAGTGCTTATCATGTTTACTCCGACTCTTTAAATATTTGGACATTACAATTAAAGGATTTAATTGTAATGTCCAAAAATTGTGAATCCATTCCTTTAATTACAATTAAAGGAATGGATTTTATTTTTAAGTAATTTTGAATTATACTAAACTGTATAATTTTACCGATAACAAACAATATTTTTTCATGAAACAAAACAAGAAGAATATATTTTATTTTTAAATAATTTTGAATTATACTAAACTGTATAATTTTATCGATAATAAACAATATTTTTTTGTGTTTAATTTTTTACCATAATTTTGATATTTTATCCAAACACGTATACACTGTACTTACAGTGTGTGTGTATATTTCGAAAGTTGCAGCACTCCCATGAGCCGCCACTGATCTAGATGTAAAAATGCTGATATTTAAAATATTTTTTGGGGTAGTAGATGAATCTCATTATTTTATGAGGTGTAATTATTTTGGAAATCTGAGGTGACATAAAAAAATGACTTTTGATTATAAAACTAGAGGTTTCCAGTTTATTTAATCTGTAACCTGACTGTGGTGCTAGTGAATTCTAGGTTTTCATTCTTTTTTCAATACAAGATGTATATAAAAATCTATTTTTTTTTAAATTCTTAATTTGGAGAGCCTGTGTAGCTCAGCGGATGTGGCGTTTGCACACCGCCACGCTTGGCCGCACGAAGGAAGACTTGGTTTCGAGTCTAGTCGGCGACTAGAGGAAATTTTTCTAAGCCTTTTTTCGACCGGTTCCCGAGTTAGTCGATCTCTGGCACGGGCAAGCTGGTTTTTCCTCCCGGAAACTCGGGTTTTTCGTCCTGTAAACTCAAGAAAATCGACCGTAGAACCCACATTATTTCAGACATTAAAAAAAAATATTGTGTTAGGGTTAGGGACCACGAGATGGCGGCACATTTGAGCCGTCTCTCTTCACTGCGTACCGCTTAATTAGTGATAGCCTTGGGCCATCTGTCTCTGATTGTGTACCAGTGGAGATTGAACTGCCCACTCAGTCTCCAAAAGTTAGATAGGGCTAAATGGCCTCGCCTACTCCCGTATACGGGAATAAAAAGGCGTTAGCTGATTTTTTTTTTTTTTTTTTTTTTTTTATTTGTAGAAAACTAGTAAAAATTGGGTACTACTAATGTAATATAGGTTAGATTATGTAAGCTTAGATAACACTGGCCAACAAAAAAAAATTTTTTTTCTGCTGATTATGATCTGACTCTTGTTTTATACTAATTTGGGTGTGCTGATTTCAAATATCAAACCCATTTTTCTCTATCATGTCAGGTTTTTACTCTATGGCATTTTCTTTTTGCTAATTTTTAAGTTTTTTAAGGAGGCAGTACTATTTAGAGGATCAAAAAAATCGATTTTTTAATATTATTTTCTGAAAGTATGTACTTTTAAAAATCTGTTCCTAACTTTTTATCAAGAAATTCGAAAAATTCCCGAAGATATAGCCTATTATTCAAAGCGGTGCACAGATCAGAATTGGAGCGCTCACCGCTCTCGCTTGTTAGTAAACGAATAAATGCGTAAGAACCTGCAACGGCACGTACTGGCGCTTTGAATGCGAGAGAGGCCAATAACTGACCTAATACATTTAGGTGATGAAAAGTAGGCAATGACAACTGCCTAAAACAAATGAATGCTATATGTGTCATAGCGGACAAAGAACGATCGAAATCAGTCAATCGTTAATCGATCGTGAAAGTATGATGAGCACTTATAACGTTTCAATAAAGTCTCTGATTTTTTTTGTCTTGTTAATTGCATGTTAGTCGGCAGTGAAGAAAATACATCATGTCTACTACTCGAAATTGTGTCAATAGTATAGATTCCTTCTGCTACATTTGTGGCAGCTTTACTGTTCCCAGTCAAAGGACAAATATCACTGATTTCGTTAAGAAGGTGTACTTTGCATACTTTGACGTAAAAATTGCAGATCATGACAAGTCATCATCATCATCATCATCAAATTCCTGACATGTACCCTCAAGGGGTGTACAGGATATGACAGTACTACATGAAAAAATTACATCATTACTAACTTCCTATCTACAATTTTCCTCCAAATCAGTCTGTTACTTGTCAAAACCCCAACATTATCAGATCTTATATTTCTATCGTCTAAGGCACTTTGTACCGTATCAATCCACCTATATCTTGGTCTTCCTCTGGGTCGTTTTCCTGCCAACCTGGCAGAGAACACTTGTTTTGCTAATCTTTCCTCTCCCATTCTATTTAAGTGACCATACCATCTGAGATTAGCTCTGCTAATGCATTCCTGGATGCTGACAATGTCAAGTTCTTTCCTAATATCCTCATTTTTAATATGATATTGCCATTGATGCCATCTGTTCATGCCTCTAATCTTTCTCAGGACTCTCATATCTGTGGTCTCTAGTCTTTGGTCAAGTGTTTTACTTCTGACCCAGCTCTCAGATCCATAAGTTAAAATTGGTTTGAACACAGTGTTGTATACAGCTAATTTAGTGTTCCGACTAATTTCTTTCTTATTCCATATGAATTTATTCAATTGACTTCCCACGATACCAGCTTTGCTGATTCTGTTGTCTATTTCTATATTTAGTTTACCATCTTCAGTAAAAATTGTGCCTAAGTAGCTGAAATGTTTTACTTGTTCCACAGGTTCTCCATTCACAACACAGTTGACATTTTCAATGATTCTGCCTATTTTCATTGTCTTTGTCTTTTTATTGCTGACCTTCATACCATATCTATTACAACAGCTATTCAATTTAGTCAGAGAATCTTGCAGACTTGTAGCGGATTTATTTAGAAGTATAACATCATCCGCATAAAGCAAAGAGCTGACATTAACATCTCCAATTTTGATAGCAGGTTTAATACCACATTCCTTCATAATGTGATCCATATAGATAATGAATAACAGAGGGGATAATGTACATCCTTGTCTCACACCAGATTTAACATTAAACCGTCTTCCTGTACTTCCTTCAATTCTAACTGCTGACTCACAACTCAAATAAAGACTAAGTATTGCTTGATATAATGCCCCATTGACACCATATAACTGAAGCGTATTGAATAGCTTCTCTCTTGGCACCTTGTCATATGCCTTTTCCAAATCGACAAAACTTAAATACAGATCTTTGTTATATTCCCATGCTTTCTCGACTATTTGTCGTAAAGTGAAGATCTGATCCTGACAGCCTCTATTTGGCCTGAATCCAGCTTGTTCTTCACCAAGCTTTTCTTCCACAATTCTTCTCAACCGTTTCTCAAGTATACTTGCATAGATCTTGCCAGGAACACTCAGTAGGGAAATACCTCTGTAATTCTCACATTCAGTTTTATTTCCCTTTTTATATATGGGTACTATGAGAGCTCTACTCCAATCATCGGGAATTCGTCCCTCTGTCCAGGCTTTCTGAACTATGCAGTGCAGCCATTGTAAGACTCTTATACCACCATACTTCAGCATTTCTGGTCGAATATCATCGACTCCTGCTGCCTTTCTACATTTCAAGCCTTTGATGGCTTTTTCTACTTCAAGTATGGATATGTATTCCTGACTGCATGCCTGGTCAGTGTTTTTTATCACTGTGCTGTCATCACTGCTTGTTTCATTTAGCAGTTTTTCAAAGTAATTACTCCATACTTCAAGGATATCTTTTTCTCCTGTTTTCATTTCACCTTTATCATCTCTAATTCCTTTTACAGCACTCTTTCCTCCATTCCTAAGCTTCTTCAACAACCTCCAGAATATTTTGCCACCTTCTTGATATTTATTTTCTATATTCTTGCCAAAGTCCTCCCATGACTTTTGTTTAGCTAGTTTTACACACTGTTTAGCTTTCTTACATTTGTCTCTGTATTCTGTAAGAGTAAAAGCTGACTTATTTGCCAAGAACTTTTGATATGCTTTCTTCTTTTCCTTCACTGCCTCTTTAACTTCCTGTGTCCACCAGGGAGTTCTGATTTTTTTATCCTTGCACACAACCTCACCACATGCCTCTCTGGCAGAATCAATCAATGTTTCCTTCAGAGTTTGCCACTGAATCTCCAAGGTTTGATTCCTGTTCTCAAACTCTTTCATTTTCTTTTCAATAATATTTCTGTATTTTAGTCTACAGTTCACATCTGAGAGCTGCTCAACTTTTATTCGCTTTAAAACTTTCTTACATGTTATTCTTTTCAATATGAAATTTAATTTTATCCTGCTCAAGACTAAATAGTGATCACTTCCAATTTCAAATCCTCTGTACACTCTGGTGTCCTGCACCAGCGAGAAAACATCACTATCAACAATAACATAGTCAATGAGACTTTTCTTATTCCTAGCCTCTTCTCTCCATGTGAATTTGTGCACATTTTTATGTTGGAACATGGTGTTAGTAATAACCAGTCCATGTCCTGAGCAGATATTTGCCATTATTATTAGCTTTGCTCTTTTCTCCAAATTTTCCCAAAATATTTTTGTATGTCTCACAATCATTTCCTACTCTGCTATTTAGATCCCCAACAAGGACCAATTTTTCATTTTTCATTGTGTCAGTTGCTTTTTCTAAAGCCTCAAAAAATTCCTCCACTTCTACCTTAGTAGAACCTTCTGTGGGACCATAGGCACAAATAAGTCTCATTGTCCAGTTCCCCATTCTCATATTTGCCCACATTACTCTACTTGAGACTGACTGCCATTCAAGAAGATTAGCCTCGTATTTTGTGTTGAATACTATGGCTACTCCTTCTTTTCCTTGATTGTCATTGCCTGAATATAACATTTTGTATTTATTGCTCAGTAAGATCTCACCAGTTTTTGTCTTTTTTGTTTCAGTCACCCCTATTATGTCGATCTGGTACTTATCTAATTCCTCAGCTAGCTCCATTTCTTTGCCATTCAGGCTTCTTACGTTGATAGTACCGATCTTTAACTCTGGTGATGTTGAGTTGGGGTTTGTTTTCAGATTTGATCATGACAAGTCATGGGCTCCAAATAAAGTGTGTAAGTCATGTGTAGAAAATTTACGACAGTGGAGCAAGGGAAAACGCCAAAAATTAGTTGGCATTCCAATGATTTGTCGTGAACCGAAAAATCACGTAGATGATTGCTATTTTTGTTTAGTTCAGACTTCTGGTTATAATAAGAAGAATAAGAAAAAAATTGTGTATCCAAATCTCGACTCAGCAATTCGGCCAGTTGCTCATTCCAATGAAATAGCCGTGCCAATTTATAAAGGACTTCCTTTGCTTGAGAATGAGCATGATCGGGATATGCCAGATGTTCTTGAGGAGCAAGACCCGGATGTTGATTTAGACAATGAAAATTTAATTTCTAGTTCTGGACCGCAACGTTTTACTCAAGTGGAATTGAATGACTTAGTAAGAGATTTGGGCCTATCAAAGGAATCATCGGAATTGTTAGCTTCAAGATTAAATGAAAAAAACTTACTGGAGCAAGATACAAAGATAACTTTTTATAGTAGCAGGGAAAGTAATCTTGTACAATATTTTAAACACGAGTGTGGGTTTGTTTACTGTAACAATGTGTCAGGTTTACTAACTGAAATGAGTGTTGTACAATATCATCCAAATGAGTGGCGTTTATTTATCGACAGTTCAAGCAGAAGTCTCAAGTGTGTCTTACTACACAATGGGAATGTATATGGCTCAATTCCTATTGGCTATTCAGTCCACTTAAAGGAAACATATGAGGACATTAAAAAGGTTCTGAAGTTATTAAAATATACAGACCATAACTGGATCATCTGTGTGGATCTTAAAATGGTGAACTTTTTACTTGGCTTTCAAAGAGGATATACAAAGTTTCCGTGTTTTCTATGATTCTGGGATAGTCGAGCTAGAAACCAACACTGGAGTCAGAAACATTGGCCTCTTAGAATATCCTTAAATGTTGGAGAACAGAATGTTATAAATCAACCTTTAATTGACAGAGAAAAAATCATTTTTCCACCTCTACACATCAAACTAGGTCTTATGAAGCAGTATGTTAAAGCTTTAGATTTACAAGGTGACTGTTTCCAATACATATGTGAAAAATTTCCACGACTTAGTTATGAAAAAATTAAAACCGGTGTATTTGATGGACCGCAAAGTAGAACTTTAATGAGAGACCCAAATTTAATCAACTCTATGAACGAAATTGAGAAAGAGGCCTGGACTTCATTTACGATGGTTGCGAATAATTTTCTTTGAAACAAAAAAGCGTGCAATTACAAAGATCTAGTGGAAACAATGCTTGAAAATTTCCGGCACCAAGGTTGCAACATGAGCATAAAGTTTCATTTCCTATACAGTCATCTTGATAGATTTCCCGAGAATTTAGGTGCTGTAAGCGATGAACAAGGCGAAAGATTCCATCAAGACTTAAAAACTATGGAAGATCGGTACCAAGGAAGATGGGATTCTCACACAATGGCCGACTACTGTTGGAGTATTCAAAGGGATTGCCAAAACAGAACACACAGCAGAAATTGCTACAAACAAAAATTTATTCCCTGAAACTCATGTGTAAGTAAAATTGTTATTTTTTTATAAATATTCTTGTAATTTTTAATGAATATTGTTAAGTAGTTATGTATCTAATTATTGGCCTCTCTCGCATTCAAAGCACCAGTACGTGCCGTTGCAGGTTCTTACGCATTTATTCGTTTACTAACAAGCGAGAGCAGTGAGCGCTCCGATTCTGATCTGCGCACCACTTTGAATAGTAGGCTATATCTTCGGGAATTTTTCGAATTTCTTGATAAAAAGTTAGGAACAGATTTTTAAAAGTACATACTTTCAGAAAATAATATTAAAAAATCAATTTTTTTTGATCCTCTAAATAGTACTGCCTCCTTAAAACTATCAAAAACTTACAAATTAGCAAAAAGAAAATGCAATAGAGGAAAAACCTGATGTGATAGAGAAAAATGGTGTTGATATTTAAATCAGCAGACCCAAATTAGTAAAAAAACAAGTCTCATATAAAAGTCAGCAAAAATTGTGTTGGACTGTGTAATCTGCAATGCTGCACTAAATATCTGGTATGGAACCTTTTCAAGTCATTCCAAGCCTCCAATAAGCAAAATAGTCATCACACACACACACCAGGCAATGAAAATCTTATATATATACTGAATGAGAGCACTGTGGAATTGTTAAAAATTTGATTTCATCACTCTCATTAGTATCTTTGCTGGTATATATCTGCAAAGGGATGTACCAGATTATGCTACTCCAACATAATATTTCACAATTAGTGTCCTGCCATATTCTCCTTTTAAATTGGCCTGTTTTTAGAATAACTTTTTAAAAAATTAATTAAAACTTATAATAAAGATTAGATCTCTTTATTCGACCTTTTTTTTTTTTGTTCAATTGGAAGAGCTACATCTGAATATTTAAAACACCTCAGTTTGAATTCTATTTATGACGTCAGGAACATTTAGAAGGATATTTTCGCTGAAGTTAAGTTAGATGGTCTCATGGAGGTGATAGTGTCTTCCCCTGGAGAATTAAGTTTTTGCCTTTGCATAATTGAAAGACTGCTCAAATAAAGTACATAAGGAACTGACATAGTATAATGGCCTTTATTTCAATGTTGAATACAGTACGATATTCAGCACACAAGATACAGCTATAACCTCTCCTATTCTTAATCCCCCATCTCCAAAATATAAATATATAAATAACTGTTCCTTACTTCGAATGTACTTATGTACATTTGAATTAAGGAACAGTTATTAGCTCTACTAACATATTCCCAAATGTTAACAACTTCAGCTTCCTTCCTAATATCTTCATTTTATTTAATGTGATATTAACATTGACTAATAGCTGGAATTCTGTATTATATATATACAGAATTACAGAATGCTTCTGTATACACCATATACAGAAGCATTCGATGAAGTCTTCTGCAAGCATAAAAAAAAAATAAATAAAAAAATCAGAACTTCAGGGTGGACACAGAAATTTCATAAAACATGAAGAAAACATACTGAAAATTCCTAACAAGTATCCCAACACCCCCCCCCTCACAACAATATGGAGTGGTGAAAACACTATACAACAGGGCTAAACTAATCTGTTCTAATGACATGGCCCTAAACACTGAACTAAATCACATCCTCAACACTTTCTCAGCCAATGGCTACCCCCCCTCCCCTCCAAAAAATCCAAAAAATATTAAAACCTACAAACCACAGGCCCCCCCCCCCCCTTTCCACAACAAAGATTACTCTAAATCCATCACCATTCCCTACATCCGAGGCACCTCGGAAAAAATTACCAAAATTTTAAAAAAACATGACTTCACCTCCTGTTACAGGCTTTACAGAAAATTGGCATCCCTTATCCACTCCACCAAAGACCAACCACTTCCCCTAGACCTACCTGGTGTATACCAGGTCCCTTGCAGTTGTAAACTGTCGTACTTTAGCCAAACAGGCAGGACAGCAGATATCAGAATTTCTGAACACAAGGACTACATCCGGTTTCACAAGTACAGCCATTCTGGTCTTGCAGACCATGCTTTGGACACACGCCACAGAATACAGTGGAAGAAAGCTACAGTAATACACCGTAGCAAATACAAATTCGAAAGACTATTTATGGAATCAGCCTCAGCCCTAAGAAACTCCCCAAACCTCAACAAATTTGGTTGTATGCGACTGCCCCAAATTTGGGAGGTATACATCAGCAGACCTTCAGCCCAACGGCCAGGACACCTACTTAGCCTGCTAGCGGGCACCATCAGGACTTCTAGGAGAACGATAGCTTCGTATCTTCATTCTCAGTTACTGTGTTGTAGTGCCTGCGTGCACATGCCTTTTTTGTAAGTTCCTTTTGAAAATGGCAACGTGACATTGCCTAAATATCAGAAATATTTATTAAAGTATAATTTAATTTATATTCGGATCTACGTTGTTCAATTCTCTAAGTGATTTAGAAATGCATAACTGTCTATGAGAAGTAAAGACAGGTAGCTGAGAAATCTAGCCCTAATAACCTCCATTTAGCCTGAACTCGTAAGTCTAGATTTAAAGTAACCATTTGAACCAAGAACTGACAAGGATCAGTTCTTGGTTCATTGTTATTCAATCTATACATTAATAATATTGAGAAGTATTTGACATGCAACATACAGCTATTTGCTGATAATGCAAAGATAGGTAGCATAATCAGAAATGTACCTGATATGAACTAATTAGATCCAAGACCTTCAAAATAAGTCTAAACTTCAGAGATTTTCTTATCCTGAAAAAATAAAATCATTCATTCTCTGACTCATTCTGTTATTGGGTTGTTTAACACATACTTAATCATGTCTACCAAACTAAACACCTTGTTTTTACAACAACAACATGTTAATCTCTTTGTGAACCTCGAAAATATAAAATTTACTTCTTTTCCATGGGATCTTTTTTTTTTTTATTTCCTCATTTAGCATATGCCTGCTCTGATCATCCTCACTGGAGTACAAATATTCTTACCTCTCGTAGTTCAGTATGATGCACAAATCATCAAATTTTTTACCAGAGAAAGAACAGTTTCTTTACTATTTCATAAATAGCATAGCTAAGTAGAGCTCTTTATGTTAAGTCACTTGACAGTTATAGATTTCACTCATTTCATCACTTTTTCCCATAGAATAATAAATAGATTCGGTGAATTAAACTTTTCATTCAGCGTTTCTTCAAACATTGAATTAGAACATCAACTGCAATTGTCTTTTATTTATTAAGCACTTGTTGACAGTCTCAACTCTTTAATTTTAATATTCTCCTGACTGTCACATTTTCTTAAAACTTCCTAAGAACAAAATTCTCTGGCCGTTTTCAAATCTCCATTCTCTCTCTTCTTGTTTTCCTCATTACCCCAGTGCTGAACACTCTTCTGTCAATTTAGATTTCAATCTCCTCAGTGAGCACGTGCACTCCAAATAAATGGCAAGCAAGAAGTTATGTAGTAATGATTGACATGCTGTCTTCGTTAGTGTAAAGAGAATGTCTTTCCAAAACATAACAAATATTTCAACACTTAACAGTTTTAAATTACAATAAAAAAAAGATCGAAAGTAGCACAACTATCAGAATATAGTAAGTACATCTAATCTGAAATGCTTTACATTTTATTTTCATTTTAACATATCAACATTGGGCACACAGCAAGTGCTGATCACACATTTTATAAAATCAACA
Source organism: Typopeltis vanoorti (assembly GCF_054136105.1). Taxonomy (NCBI): domain Eukaryota; kingdom Metazoa; phylum Arthropoda; class Arachnida; order Uropygi; family Thelyphonidae; genus Typopeltis; species Typopeltis vanoorti. Next base: position 2,198,490 of record NC_143557.1, read on the forward strand.
CTAATAATATACTAACATAAACAATTGCAAAAAAGATTCATAATTATAAATTATAATTATTTTTACAGTAGGAAGTCAGCTGTATAAATTTATATAAGAGAGAAATTGATCATCGAGTTTCTTAATTTCTGTTTCGTTGTAATTTTTATTCATTTTAACCTGGTTTGGAAATCCTGCTCAAATTCCATGACCAAATATGGAAACCACTCAAGCCACTTCAGGTCTCCAATAAGCACTGCTGTGGTCTCACACTAGATGATGAAATTCATCTCTTACCTAAAAAAAATTACAAACATCTGTGCCTATTGCGAGTTTTGAATCCACAGCTCATTGGTGGGAGAGGATACTCTATCTAGTCAGTTGTTAACGGCATGCTATTTCTAATTACAGTTTATTTTTGAACATTTCACAAGAGAAGTAATTAATTACATATTTCACTTTGGGAGCATGCCTCTCTCTCTCTCTCTCTCTCTCTCACTCTATATATATATATATATATACAGGGTGTTCGGGATAAATTTGACATATTTATAATTAATTATATTTTTCCATAAGTTACATGTATTAACACACACTTCTCTTCATTTAAAAGTTTGGACCCTTCTTCATTCATATACAAGATGTCAGAAAGGATGGATAGCTGGAACCCACCTGAATCATGGAAGAGAATAACTTGTATCATGATGATTCGTGCCCGCCATCAAAATAAGGATATTACGACTGCTGCCCAATGCTCCCTGAATACAGTAAAAACAATCAGGCATGAACTAGAGACTTGCAATGGTGACTACGAGGATGTAGCAAGAAGAAAGATCCCTAGCAGACGATCTGATTGCGTTCGTACAGCAGAATTCCTCGCAAATCTGCAGGAACAGGTGTTGAAGAACCCTGGCATTGGAATTCGGGCTTTGTTCGTGGAGTTGCTAACTGTAGTCAAGCCCTGGATAACAAGGGTAGCCAATGGTAGGCCGTATGTATGGCAGCAGGATTCGGCCCCTTGCCACACCTCTGGGAAAAGTCAAAAATGGTTGTCTGAAAATTTCTACGACTTCACCAGTCCAAATGTTTGGCCTCCAAACTCCCCAGACCTTAACCCCATGGATTATTTTGTATGGGGCGCAGTTGAAAAAGACACCAGTCGCACTTCCAGTAATACAAAAGCCCAGTTAATGGATAAAATTAAAACAGTTTTTGCGTCCCTTCCCAGGGAGACTGTAGCATCAGCTTGTTCGAGGTTCCGAAGCAGAATTGAAGCTGTGATCGATGCTAATGGTGGTTATTTTGAGTAAATCTTGTTGATAGTATTGTAATTAACTCTGCCTGTAATGTTTTTTTGTCAATTCATTAAATTTAATAGATACAAAGAAGATTTTCTTTTTCCTTACGAAACTGTCAAATTTATCCCGAACACCCTGTATATATATATATTGGCCCATATGGAGTCCGAAAATTTGGATATAAAATTTATTGTTATATTTAAAGAAGTTTGCTGAAATGACTAATTTGATTAGGTTTATGATATTGCTGGGCATTAATTTTGTACGTGCACCTAGGGTGTGGTAGTGTGTGTACAATGTCAGATGTTCTAGGGACGTCTATGTTAGTCTATAGTGAAGTTGCGTTCAACTAACTGAGGACACCTTCGTGGGATTGAGTTAGGTTTTTTATTTTTTGAAAAAGGTCATCTGTGTTTATTATGGTTTGAGTAGTTTGGCTACACATCACCCTTTTCGAAATTCGTAGCCAAACTACTCAAACCATTACCTGCCAAGTCCAAATCTATGGTAAAAAACACATAGACGACCTTTTCCAAAAAATCTTTTGGAAAGACAGACGATCTTTTCCAAAAAACATTATCTCAACACTGAGATAAAGAAGTTAACACAGATTTTTAAAAATTGAAATTACCCAACACAGCTAATAAATTACACCAACAAAACATTAAAAACCCATCAAAACAACCCAACAACCAAAATAAACTTCCCACAAAATATCATCAAACTGCCATACATCCAGAACGCATACAAAGCCTACAAATACATTTTCAAACACACCGACTATAAGCTGGTGTTCAGCACAAACCAAAAATTGGCAACACTTCTAAAACCTACTAAATCTCACACACATACACACACACACACAAAGAAATACTAGAACACCACAATGTGGTTTATAAATTTCCTTGCGAACAAGATTGATGTCACCTATGCAGGTTTTACTATCAGATCTTTGTGGGCAAGACTACAAGAACACTTCCATGACTGCAGCATCCCAATTCCAGAACATTTAAACAATGAAAAATGCAACAACCAAAAGAAAAATAGAACACAAAATACGGGAAAAACAGAAATAGCTGTCCACCCTTGAACAGAAACATACCCGCAAATTGACAAGGCCATAACAGTAGACATAGGAAAACAAAACAGTGCTTAGAATATCGGAAATGATAGCTGTAAAATGTGACAAAAACCCATAAACGTACACCGGCCCTACATAATTTCAGAGTTGGAAGCTCCATAACATTAAAATTAGGTCACGACTCCAACCAATAGAATACAACACAGACACACCAAAGACAGAAACACTAGGTCGGCATGACATAGCCTCCACTTCCCCCCACGAGCTCTGAAGACAATACACTATCAAAACAGCTCCCACCCCTGATCCCATCACATAATATTCTTCTTCTTTTTCCCCTAAAATTTCTATATTCACCCCCATCCCAAAGTATTCTCTGCCCACCTTTAATAATTTAAAAAATATAAAAAAAGTTCTCATACTTCTTGCATCACCAATAATTCTCCCACATTTCTGAAGCCCCATTTTTCCGACCCCCCCCCACTTCCATTCATGTCATACTTCCTGCCTTTAACAACGAATGTACATCGCCGGGATGCCACTGAAAATGAAAGCTAGCAACATCCCACAAAGGTATGTCCGGTTTTTCTTTCTATATATTCTTCATTTATTTGTCCATATAAAACATCAGTAATGCCCTAAAATTTGAGTAAAAAGCCAATGACTTTATATAAAAAAGGGGGTACTCCTAAACAAAAATAGGCTAAATAGTCATAAAAAGAATAATTACTATATCTACATTCAGTACATCATATAGCACCCCTAGTGGTGAATTTTGAAACTGTTTGAAACAGTATCGGTTGCAAAGATCTTCTTTGCAACCGATACTGTTGTATTCGAGATCCTGATTTTTGTCTTCTTCTGCATACGGATTGGTGTGTATCAAAATGAATATCCAAAACTCTCGAGATTGGCTTGCAATGCAAGAAATTGAGCTGGTCTCACAAGTATCGAGACTCTCTGGTTCGATTTGTCATCACTATTAATTAAAAAATGTCTTAAATTATTTTTCCATTCTTGCTCATTATTTAGCCATGTCAATTCACAACATTAATTAGCCTCGCTGTCAGTAAAACCATCCGGGCGGTTTGCCCATTCAAAAGGTCCTGCGGGGAGAACATGGGTCTATTAAGCAGCATTGCAGAAGATGATCCATGGTTTGCATTTCACCACATGAGCGGCTGTCGTTATCTGTGTAGCCCCATCTGGCCATATTCTGCTTTGATCTGCCTATTCTGGAACAAAGTCTATTCAACGTCTTCCATCTTTGCCAGTCTAGATGTAAGCTGGAAGGAAGAGATTCATATAAGTTCAAAGTCTCTGGAGATTATTCTTGCCACATTGTTGACCTTGTAGCTTTTTTATGGAATCAACCAGTAGTTTCATTGAGTGAATAAAATTTTTCCATGATCTTAGGCTCCTATGTACTGCAACATGCCCATACAAAGTATGCTGCTCATCATTTAGTTGTTGTTTCTGCTCATATCTACTCTGTGTATACCAGAGTAGATATGAGCAGACTGAACAGAAAGAAGACCATCTATACTCAATACCAGACTGAGTATAGATGGCCCATTTTTGTAGGGCTTAATGCAGCCGGTAATGTGACGACATATTTCATTAAGATCCTTGTCGATAATTTTGATATGTGGTGATCTTTTCCAAACAGGGCTAGCATACTCGGATGTCGAAAAGCAAAGTGCCAGTGCAAAGGTGCACAGTACTTGTGGACTTGCATCCCACCGAGGTGATGTTAATCGGCGCAGAATATTATTACACGTTTGAGTTTTAACTGCTGTCTTCTCTGTCTGTCGCTTATAATTTAAAATCCTATCTAGTGTGACACCTAGGTAAGTTGGATTTGGATAATTGACCAATTTCACACCATTCCATTGTATATTCAACTCTCTCCTCGCCTTCCTATTATTGAGATGGAAAAGTCACATTTACTGGGATTTGGTTTCAGTTGGTTTTCCTTATAGTAAACTGTAAAGTTTTCTCGTTCTTGTGTGATCTGCTTCTCAATGTTATCAAAGGATTTTGCTTGATAAGCTATTGCCCAGTCATCTGCATATAAGAAGATTCTTGACCGTGGGTTTATAGGTTGGTCGTTAGTATATATATATTGAGGGGGAGACAGCACACTTCCCTGAGGTAGACCATTTTTCTGGATACAGCATATGCTCTATTTTCTTTGAAAATCAACAAAGAATCTCCTGCTGAACAGCAGTGGCCTAAATATCTCCACTAACCAATAACTGTTTGTCATGCTGTAAATTTTGACTATAAGCTTTCTAAGATTTAGTTTGTCATATGTTGCTATCAAATCAATAAATAAAGCTCCTGCTGCTAACCCCCTCTTTCAAAGCCATCCTCAATAAACTGTGTTAAGTTTAATACTTGTCCAGTGCATGAGCTTCCTGATCTAAATCCTTCCTGTTCTTTTATCAGCACTTTCTCTATTTCTGGACCTAGTCTCTTCAAGATTAACCTTTCATACAGCTTCAGCATTGTGCATAGGAGAGCTATAGGCCTGTAGCTCTTTGGATCCTCAGCAGGTTTACCCGGTTTCAGGATAGGTATTACTTTCGTTTGCCCCCATATGCTGGGTATTTTACACCCTCTGTCCAAAAAGAAACCGAACTTTTCGAAAATAGAAAAACTAGTGGCGCCACCTATTGTATCTTTTTATTGTCGAAAGCATCTACCTTCATTAGTGTTTTGTTAATTGTTTATGACATTTGTTTCATTAGAAGCCGAGTTATAGTGCCAAGAGTGACAGTGTGTTTTGACGAATGGTCGGAAAATGAGTTTCAAACAGAGAGCTGTGATTGACTTTTGTGTTAAACTTGGTAAAAGTTTTACTGAAACACATCGAAAGCTTTAAAAAGCATACGATGATGAATGCTTATCCCATACTCAAGTTTATGAGTGGTTTAAGCGATTTCAAAGTGGTCATGAGACGCTTGAGGACGACGATAAGCTGGCCATCCAAAAACTGGACTGAGCGAAGTTAACATCCAAAAAGTGTGTGATTTCATCAAAGAAAACCCGAAATTGTCTGTGAGATTGATTGAAGATGAATTGGGGGATTCCAAAATGAAGGCCCAAACTCTCTGTCAACATTTTGACAGAGAGTTTGGGCCTTCGTAAATTGAATTCGCTATTTGTTCCCCACAAGTTGACCAACGATCAAACAATGTATCGAATTGAACACTGCAAGGACCTCATTAAAACTGCTCGTAAGGACTCAAATTTCCTTGAAACAATCGTTACTGGTGACAAAACGTGGTGTTTTGAGTATGAGCCCAAAACAGAGTGCTGAGTGGAGACTACCAGAAGAGAGGGCATCCGAAAAAAAGTCGCTTGGAGAAGTCAAAAGTAAAGACAATGCTGATTTGTTTCTACGATTCCAAGGGCATTATCCACAAAGAATTCATTCTGCCTGGCCATACGGTCAATGGTGAGTTTTATCTCTAAGTTTTGAAGTGATTGATAGTGAGAATTTGTCACGTACGGCATGAATATCGTGATGCAGGCAGCTGGTCACTTTTGCACGATAATGCACCATCTCATCGTTCGAATATTGTGAGACAGTTTTTGAGCAAAAACCAAGTTTGTGTGTTGGATCACTCACCGTATTCACCTGATTTAGCACCCTGTGACTTCTTTCTCTTACCCCCACTTCATTTGCCGATGAAAGGAAACCGATACAACACAATTGAAAATGTTCAAGCGTCAGTAACCACAACCCTCAACAGTATCCCAAAAACCAATATAAAAAACGAATTTAACAAATTAATTTACTGTGCCAAACACTGTATCGAAGCTGAGGGAAAGTATATTGATTGAAATAAATGATTTGAATAATTATAATTGGGCTGTGTTTTATTTTCTATCAAAAGTTCGGTTTCTTTTTGGACAGAGGGTGTAGCAAATTTCCAGCAAAAGTCGAAAAATTCTAACAACCTCTCTGTTGCCTTTTCTGCCAGATTCCTTAGTATCTCATTTCTGATATCATCTATACTGCAGCTTATCCTGGTTTTAACTTTTAGGTCCTCTTTAGTAAATGGTGCTTCAAAGAGATTATTGTCTGAATCCCTAACTTTTTTTTAATATAATCTTTAGGTATTTTTCCTTCGGTACTCGGGTTACCCTCAGAGATTGCCGAGTTGCAATTTGGTTTGCATTTATATTAACTTCGTCTGCCGCTGTTGTGAGATCACCAGATAATTTTTTCAGTAAGAGCCAGGCTTTCCTGCTACTATGTTTCATGTCTAAGCTTTTAATTTTCTCTGCCCATTGTTGTCTTTTTTTTTTCAGACAGTGCTGCTATGAGTTCCTCACCTGCATCAGTTGTTTCTGATGAAAATGGATCTTTATCATATAGGTCACAATATCTTTCATATATTGCCATGTTCTGTTCTGTAAAACCTGGAATATAACATGTTCTACAACCTCTTGGGATGTGCCTGGTAGCAGATCATCTAATAGCTTGGATGAATGGTCTGGATGAAATGTTGGACAAGTTTATGTCTAATTCTCTTGAGAACTGTTCCCAGTTAGCTTTTTTAAAATTAAAGCATCTTCTAAGTGGAAGTGACAAATACAAAATGTTATATTCAGGCAAGCATAATCAGGGAAAAGGAGTAGTAGTTATAGTATTCAACACTAAATATGAGGATAATCTTCTCAAATAGCACACAACATCAAGTAGAGTGATGTAGGGAAATATAGGAATGGGGAACTGGATAAAGAGACTTATTTGTGCCTATAGCCCCACAAAAGATTCTACTAAGAAATTAATGGGGAATATTTTAAAGAATTAGAGAAGAGCAACTGGCACAATGAAAATGGGAAAGTTGGTCCATGTTGGAGATTTAAACAGTAGAGTAGGAAATTATTATCAGACAGAGAGAAATGTTTTGGGAAAATTTGGAGGAAAGCACAGAGATAATAATAATGGCAAGTGCCTGCTGGATTTCTGTTCACTACATGGACCAATTATTACTAACACCACGTTCCAACATAAAAATGTGCAAAAAGTCTCACTGACTATTGTTGTGTCCCAATTTATGATTATTAGGCTTTCAACTATCCTTACATGTGAAACTCTACTTGACTTTGTCCAAATCTTATTTATATATGAGATATCACCCAAATACAAATATTCAAGCTTCTTCTCCCCTTAGTGTCCCTATATATTTATTTTATACTGCGCCTTTCAGGACATTTACTTTCATCATCATCATACGTATCAAGGATTTAGGCCTAGCATGGCCTGTTCCGGCCTTAGAAGTCATCGTTGATTTGTTTAAGAGGACGTCCTGGTTTTCTTTATCCTAACGGCTTGTACTTTAAGGCTTGTTTCGGTAATCTTTCTGTTTTCATTCTTTGAACGTGTTCCATCCATTTATGTTTATATTTTTTAATTTTTTCTATTACTGGTTCTTGGTTTAATTCTTTCATAATATCTTTGTTTCTTTTGTGATCAAATAGGATATACTTTGCAGTTTTTCTCATAAACTTCATTTCTGCTGTTGTTAATCTTTGTTTATCTTTTTGTTTTATTGTCCAGATTTCGCTTCCATACATTAAGACCGGTAAGGCTAATGTATTGTATACTTTTAGCCTGGTTTGTTTTTGAACTAGGTTTGGTTTAAATATAGAGTTAATTACACCTGTTATTTTTAAATATTTTGCAATTTTTACGTTTATATCTTTTTCATTTTCATATGTGATCATACATCCTAGGTAGTTAAATGAATTCACCTGTTCTAAGATCTTGTTATCTATTACTATTTTAGTTCTTGCTGGATCTTGTCCTTTAAAGGCCATAGTTTTTGATTTTTCTGTTGATATTATCATACCATAATCTTTAGATATCTCATTTAGATTTAAAATAGCTTTCTGTAAGTTATCTTCAGAATTTGTAATTATTATTTGGTCGTCTGCAAAGAGGAGAGTGTTTAAGTTAACTGTAGGTGAAAGTTTAATTCCTTGGTGTAAATTTTTACTCCATTTTGTTATTATTTCATTTAAGTAGATGTTAAAAAGAGTTGCTGAGAGGGGACATCCCTGTCGGACCCCTTGGTTTATCTCTCTTGTATATGATAGCTCGTGATTTAATCTTATTTGTAATTGATTATTTTCATATATACTTGTGATAGCTTTTCGGATATTATTTGGTATTTGTCTTTCTTTTAATATGTTAAATAATATGTTTCTTTTAACTTTGTCAAATGCTTTTTCAAAGTCAATAAATGCAATATGTGTTTCCAAATTATATTCTCTTCTCTTCTCTACTATTAATTTTAGGCAAAAGGCTGGGTCTATACATGATCGTCCTTTTCTAAATCCATTCTGTACTTCTAGAATAAAGTTTTCGGAATATTTCATTAGTTTGTTATTTAAGATTCTGCTATATATTTTGTAACAGGAATTTAGTATACTGATACTTCTATAGTTTTTAGGGTCATCTCTATTACCTTTACTCTATGACATTTACTTTAAGATATAAAATTCAAAAACAAGGAGCAATTACCAAAATATGTCTGAGTGTGAAACTAATATACAGTCGTGACCTTTATCTCGTAACTTAACAACCCCCCCCCCCCCACGTGATTAGGTTTAATCCCGCACACTTTGTTTCCTTATTGTGTCGGACGGAGAAAACTCCTAACCCATCACTCAGGAAAACCGCGTGAGACCTACATGAAGACTCGTGAAGAAAACTCTGAGAAAAAAGCCTCGTGGGGGGTGGGGGTTCCTAACCCTTTTTTACAATGACCCCTAGTGCCACCTCCTTCAATTTCCTTTCCCCCCTTACTAGAGTCGATTTCACTGACCAATTAGAGTGGTGTTTTTCTGCCAAAACATCATGCGGTCCGTTTGCACACGACGAAGTCTCAATTCGAGAATTATGACCTTGAGTTTTGGTTTTTGTTTAAGCTAATCTCTATGTCATCTATACTAAATTAATCCCCTTTCCAAAATTTTTTAAGAATTAACTCGAATCTTTAATCTCTTATTTCAAGTTTAAAAGCTAGTCTCTCACTTACAAAATCCTATGACTAATCTTCTTTGCTTCACTTAACCTTATTTTATCATATCACAACTGTAATAAATTTTCCTTCCTTCTTTTTTTTTTTTTTTTTTTTTTTTTTTTTATTTAGTTCAACAAACAATTTCAGCTATATTTTTCACTTGGATGCAAGCATATTTTTCTTTCTTTTTATTTTTTTTGTATTGGTTACTTTCAAAGGCTCTTAACGATATCTGCTTAGGAACAAGCTTGCTTACTTAGTTATCTATACAGGGTTTTTTTTTTTTTTCTTCTCTTGTTACATCATGATAACTGAAAATTTCACATTCTTAAGTTATCATGTTGTAACACTATGTTATAGTTGACAGTGATGTTTTCCCACTGTTTCAGGATAAAAGATTATATAAAGATCACTGTTTAGTTTTGAGCAAGATAAAATTGAATTTTATATTGAAAAGAATAGCATTTAAGAAAGTTTTAAAATAAATCAGAGTTGAGCAGCTTTGAGGAGATGAATTGTAGGCTCAAATGTACAACCATCATTGAAGAAGAATTGAAAGAGGTTTGAAAACAGGAACTAAACATTGAAGACTCACTAGTTAACCCTGAAGAAAACATTGGTTGATTCACCCAGAGAGGTAGGTGGTGAGGTCATCTGGAAGGATAGATAAATCAGAACTTCATAGTGGACTCAGAAAGTAAAATAGGCTGTCAAGGAAAAGAAGAAAGCATATTGAAAGTCAGCTTATGCTCTTAGAGAATACAGAAAAAAAATTTAAGGAAGTGAAGCACTGTGTAAAATTAGCTAAACAAAGACATGAGAAGAATTTGGTAAGAATGTAGAAAATAAATATCAGAAAGGTGGCAAAATATTCTGGAGCCTATTGAAGAAGCTGAGAAATGGAGGAAAGTGTACTGTAAAAGAATCAGAGACGCTAAAGGTGATATTACAACTTAAGATAAAGATATTCTTGATGTCTGGAATAATTACTTTGAAAGATTGCTATATGAAATAAGTTGTGTCAGCACAGTAGCAGAAAACTCTCAACAGGAATGCAGTCAGGACTACATATCCATACTTGAAGTGGGAAAAGCAAATAAAAACCTAAAATATGGAAAGGCAGCTTGAGTAGATAAAATTTGACTGGAAATGTCCAAATATGGAGGCATAAAAGTTTTACAGCGGCTGCATTGCATAATTCAGAAAGCATGGCCTGAAGGTTGAATTCCGGATGATTGGAGTAGAACTCTCATAGTGCCCATCTATAAAAAGGGAAATAAAACTGAATGTGAGAATTACAGATTTATTTCCCTACCGGGTGTTCCTGGTAAGATTTATGCAAGTGTACTTGCAAAACGCCTAAGAACAGTTGCGAAAAGAGCTTAGTGAAGAACAAGCTGGATTCAGGCCAAATAAAGGTTTTTCAGGATCAGATTTTCACTTTAATACAAATAGTTGAGAAATCTTGGATCTGCCTTTTCCAGATCTGTTATTCTAGAAAAGGCATATGACAAGGTGCCAAGAGGCTCTTCAAAACACTTCAGTTTTATGTTGTAAATTGGTCATTATATCAAGTAATACATAGTCTCTATTTGAGTGGTAAATCAGCAATTAGAATTGAAGGAGGTACAGAATTAAATCAGGTGTGCGGCATAAGTGCACATTATCTCCACTGTTATTCATTATCTGTATGGACCACATTATGAAGAAAAGGGTTTATATATCTGATGTAAAACTTTGTGATGTTAATCTTAGCTCTTTGCTTTATGCAGATACTGGATGTTACACTTCTGAATTAATCCAGTGTAACGTTATCTGCATAAAAATGATGCAATGCCTACATTGAATAACTGTTGTAATAAATTTGGTATGAAAATCAACAATAAAAAGGCCAAGACAATGAAAATATGCAGAAACATTGAAAACATCAACTGTTTCGTGAATGATGAACTTATAGAACAAGTAAAATATATCAGTTATTTGGGCACAGTTTTTAGTGATGATTGCAAATTTATTTATTCTTATGGCAAAAAGAATACAATGCAGCTTTAAGTTAATGTCTGGTCCATAAAGCCAATCGAGGCCCTCATCCGTCACCTCATGGATGTCTTGGAGGTTACCATGAAATTGACATCTTGGGCAGTTGTTCATAATATGAGTGATTGTGTGGGCTATGGGGGGAACAGCCACAATAAAGGTGGTCTCACAGTTTCCATTTATGTAGTAGGTAGCCACATCTGCCCTGTTAGTTCTGATCCTGTTGACAGATGACCAAATCTTCCTAGGAAGAGCAAAATTGGGCTGTGGAGCACAGGGATCTTCAACCTGAAAACTATTTGTTGGGAGATTGTGTGACCAGTGTTCTCTCCACATGTCAGATGTTGATGGTTTGGCAGCTGAAGAGAGTTTGTTCATGGACCAGAAAAGGTTTCTTGATTTTAGGCAAAAACTAGGTGGATTTTTGAGGGTGCAGGAGTGGGTTTATCATTATTTTATTAAATTCTTTAATCTAAGCTTGTCTTCTCTGTATATTTGGTGGAGCAATGTTGGATAAGATAGGCAGCCAGGGGAGAGGGGGTGCTTCTCAGTGTCCCACTAATTATGTGCATGGCAGAATTTAGCTGGGTATCTATGATGTTAGTGTGTACACTTCTTTCCCAGACAAAGGCACAGTATTCTGCAAAGAATGCGAGGGCTAGTGCAGATGACGTTAGGACTTTTGTCCCACAACCCCAGGTTGTTCCAACAAGCCTTGAAATGATATTATTTCTCATTTTAATTTTGTTGGACAGGTTGATGTGCCTTTTATAGATTAGTCTTCTGTCCAGGCTCACTCCTAGGTATTTTGGGTGAGGCTCATCTTCTACCATCTTGCCACAGAGATGTTGAGGTGTCGATTTGCCTCCATTATTTAGGTTTAGGTAAGCCTACTTCAATCTGTGTTGTCAGTGCTAGGACCTGGTCACAGCACCTTCTTCCTGGCCTGAAGCCAGCTTGTTCAATCAGGACTACTCTTTCAATGAGTGGTGAAATTCTTTTAAGGAGAATTCTTTCAAAGAGCTTAAAGGTGGAGGAAAGCAAGAAGATAGGTCATAGATTCTTGACATTATTTGTGTGTTTCCCTGGTTTGGCACAGCATTTATGGAATTCTCCAAAACTATGGAGAACCACCATAGTTTTGGTAGTTCTCCAGTTGTTATAATTTTTGAGAACAGGGCAACCAGTCATGTTTGACCTCGTTGGCCGAGATGTTTGAGAAACACGGGGAGAATACTATCCACTCCTGCAGCCTTGCCATTCTTGGTGAGTTTTAAGGCTTCCTGTACCTCTCCTAGAGATACTGGGCGTACAAGTTCAGGAAGCTTGAGGGCCCATCTTCAGTTTTTGATGGTTGATTGCACAGTTATTTTCCTGGGACATATCTTGGAGGTTTTCGCTAGATGATTAGCCATTTGGTCTGGAGTTATCTCTTGTGGTTTGCATGTTGTTGGTTCTGCCCCCAACTAATTTTCTCAGAAGTGACCAGCTTTTCTGGCTAGTTTTGGTGAAGTCAAGTTCATGAATAGTCTAGATCCATCTATCTTTTCTATTTTTGTGAAGCATTGCTATGAGCCCTTAGCAGCAGTTCGGTTTTCAGTTTATTCATATTTGGCTAAAATTTCCTTTGTTTCCTTGCTCCCCCATGGGATGTACTCTTTTCTGTATTCTCTGGGAATAGAGGCTATGGCTGCAATTTTGATTAGTTTAACAAATCTTGCATGGCTATTAGGGGTGTGTGGTATTACTATAATGATTTGTTCATGTTTTTTTTTTTTTTTAAATATATTCCAGTTGGATCTGCGAAGGTTCCATCTAGCAATTGCTGAGCCAGTGATGATTGGGATTGATGTGCCCGTCTCTATTAGTGTAGAACAGTGCTGGCTGTTAGGGAATCTGTTGAGATCGGATGTTAGCAGAGGATGGTCTTTAGAGACTATGTACAGATCTGGGGGTGTAGGTTCTGTTCCATCTGGCTGAGTGAAAAGTACCTTTTTGCTTGCCGTCGTGGATCAAATATAAGTTATATGTATCCATCTAGTTAACCAGATTATCATCATCTTGGTTGTTAGAGGAATAGCTCCACATGGTGTGATGAGAGTTGGTCACCAACATAGATAGCAGGGTGAGGTGGTGGCCGGTCCATCTGATCAGGCCAGGATTGCTATGTTGGTTTGTAGACATTGTAGATGGTGGTATTTTGAATTTTAATACCTATGGAGTATTCTGCTTCAGGCACACATTCGGTTATGTCCTTGAGACCTGGCCAGATGTATGTTGCCAGGCCATGCTTGGGATAGCAGTTATAAGACACAAGAATTAGGCCTGTATTCTTTAGTCTGTTGAGAACTGTGTTGGGCACATGGGTTTCCTGGAGAGCCAGGACATTGATCGTTTTGTCTTTGGCTATTTTACCGATGACTTCAGCTTTAGATTCAGATAGTCCTTCTATGTTTAAGGAACAGATCTTGAGAGAGAGAGAGAGTTGTTTTGGGGATTGTAACTTACTTTTTGTAGCTTGCCCTCCTCCCAAACAAGCTACGTGATCCTTGTTATTCCAGGCAACGATCGAGCCATCATGGCAAATGAAAACTTCAGTTATAATGCATAATTCAGAATGTAGAATTCTAGATGATTGGAGTAAATCTGTTATAGTACTCATTTAAGGAAAAAATAAATAAGTGTGAAAATGACAGATGACCTTACTTAATACACCAAATAAGATTTCTGTGCGTATACTTGGGGTATGTCCTTAAGAAATATTGTGGACGAGAAACTTATTGAATATCTAGTTGTGTTGAAGACAAATAGCAGTTGTTAGGATCACATGTTTACTTTAAGACAAATAGTTGAGAAATTATGAGAATATAAAAAGGATCTAGATTTAACTTTTGTAGAGGTGTTTCCCCTACAAAACTTAAATCTAGCTCTTTGTTATACTATTTGTAAATATGTACCTGAATCACTGAGATATAAGCTCTTCAAAATGCTGTAGCTGTGTGTTGTAAGTAGAACATCATACAGAGCAATATTATTATATTAATATTGTTATTCTAGCATAAGGAGTCAGCAAGGGAGGCCACATATCATTCACTTTATCTGCACTCACCACTTCCAAAGGCAAGTGATTCCAATCACATACCGCTGTATGAGACAGAAATATAGTTCTCACCCCTTTTTTGCCCGTATCATTCTTAACTTTTAGTGATGACCTCTCATCCTCTCCCCACCCTCAATAAAAGGAAAAATTCCATCTACTGGCATCCTGTATGATCCTTTCTGATGTTTGTAAGTCTGAATGATATCACTCCCTCTTTCATAGTTTGCTAGTGTTTGCAGTCCACAAATTCTTGATCTCTCATCATGATCTACAATTTGATAGTCTTGATATCATCATGAACTCTCTCCACTGTATCTGCATCACCTGAGATGCCCAGAAGAGATCTGTGCACAGTAGTCCTGATGAGTTTTTATCGAGATTTTGTAAAGACCAAAATTTACTTATTCTTTGTCAATGTTTGTTTCAGCATTGCAATTATCTTCTGAGTTGTATTCACAATCTTTGCTACATAGCCACTTAACTTCAATTTGCTAACTTTAAAAACATCAAGATCCCCAGTCTGGTTAGTTTCTTCTAGCATAATTCCACCAATATACCATTGGATATCTCATTACACCAAAGTGCATAACTTAACATTTACTACCATTGAACTGATAGCTATTTTCACATGCATGTCAGTTCCATTCCTGATTAACTTTACATCCTATCTTTACATTATCAGCAAATACCTGGATGTCTCTTTTGAAATCCCTCCCAGTGTCATTAATGTAGAGATCGAATAATAGCGAAACAAGGACTGTTCACTAGGGATACACCACTGGTCACCTTAAATCTTGCAGATTCACATACTCATATATCCACTTTTTGATATCTGTCAGTCAGCCATCCAATTATCGAGACTAGTAGTTTGTAATCCATTCTCATATCCTGTCAACGGCTTTAGCAAAGTCAAAAGAAATCATTGTGTAACCATCCCTCTAGTCTAACTTAACTGTAACACTATTCACATTATAAATTGTGAATTCACAAACATGACCTTTCTTTGTCTCATCTTTACAATACGATTGGCCATGTGGTTAGCACACACCTGCTGTCCAGTCAGGCTGCAGATTTAAATCCCACTGTGGGCATGGATGTTTGTGATTGTCTTTAGGTGAGGGATGAATTTCATTGCCCAGTATGAGCCTACTATCCCATTTATTGACACCTGAAGTGGCTTGGAAAATAAAAAAAGTTTCATCATGTTTGTTCTCAAGAGCATGGCAGTTTTCAGACTATGCATAAATAAATTAAAAAAAAAAAAAATCCTTGGCTCAGTCATGATACAAAATGCACTATAGGTTGCAAATAACCTTTAATGGGCAGGAGCAACATAAATACATTCTTTCCACTCTTTTGGAGTCTTCCCTGCACCGAGACTGAAATTATACTTCCAAGTGAAAGACTCAGTCATTTCATTGAACACTCTTTTAGCATCTGTGCTGATATCACATCAGTCTCTATTGCGGAATTCTTATTCACTTTATGCAACAGCTTTTCTATCTCTTGCTCATACACATGAGATTTTTCATCCATTGCAGAGGTAGCATTAAGTTTTATGTTCTATTCAATAGGTTGATAGCTTTTAACAGATTGTGCACTTATTGGGCGAACAATCTCTTGTGCATCTCTCACCTTTATACCATCCGCATTCAATAGAGTTATTCCTTCACATTCATTCTTTCTTTTACTTGCAACATAATGATAGAATTCTATTGGGTTGTCTTCAGAGCCAGTTTCTTTTCATATTCACGTTTAGCTTTTGTACAATTGTTGTAATTTTTCTAGTCTGTGCATTGAAATTTTCATGACCTACAGTGTCCTTATGCACATGCTATTCCTTCCACACCATCATCTTCTTAAGAATCTCGCTTAATTAGTGAGATTGCATAGTTATAAATCAGAAATTTGAATAGAAGGATGGACAGGAACATGGTTTGATGGAAAATCACTTCTAAGATAAGGGTTTGCAAATTTAATATAGAAATAGGTAATGCAATAAGAAATGCTGATTATGGTAGTTAGTTTAATAAATTTATGCGAAATAAGAGAGAAATGTTTATAGTACATTACACAATCTACATACAAGACATTCTATAAACCAACTTTAACTTCTAGATTTCAGAGTTGGTTAGGAATAAATCAGTTGATTAACAGTCTGAGTCCAGGGATATTAGAATTATTAGCAAAATTAACGGAGTAAATGAATTACGTTAATGGCAGAATCATATGAAAAATTATTATATTAGTAAAGAAATTGTCACATTATTAGCATTCAAGAATATGTGAGCAGAGCTAATGTAATTATGACCACTTGAACAGAGTAAGAAGGGGAAACATTAGCAAATGATGGTGATTATCATCAAATTCTTGATATTTTCCCTCAATGGATAAGTGTAATATGATAGTACTAAGCGATTGTTCTTCTTGTTCTGCAGCTTGTCTCACTTAAATAAGGTTGCTGTTTATAGTGAGTCTCTTCCACATCCTCCTGTCTTGGGCTGTAACTACATCCAAGTTCTTCATCCTCAAGTCCTCCTCCACCATCTCTCTCTCTATCTCTTCTTTGGCCGCCCACGCTTCCTCCCCCCCCTGCACATCCATCTGCATGACCTTTCTTCCCACATACTCGTCCTCCTTCCTCATCACATGACCAAACCATCTCAACCTTGCCTCCTGTATCTTTGCTCCTAAGTTTGCAACTTTCACCATTCCCCTTACATAGTCATTTCTTAGACGATCCTTTCTGGTCACACCGCACATCCACCTAAGCATTCTGCTGATGTTATTTTCCTCAGGGCCACAGTTTCCATAGCATACGTCATAGCTGGTCTCACTACTGTCCTGTAGATTTTGCCTTTTAGATTGATTGGCACCCTCTTATCGCATAGCACTCCAGCCATCTCGCTCCAGTTCCTCCAACCTGCTTGTATCCTGCATCCCACTTCCTTCTCAGCCTCTCCATCCTCTTTCACTGTTGAACCTAAGTATCTAAAGTCACTGACCTTCCTGATGACATTTCCTTCCATCTCCATGTCTGTCTCCTGGCTGCCATCCACTTTGCAACATATATACTCTGTAAAGAGTATATATGTTGCAATCTTACTTCTGCTCAGTCTCATACCTCTCTTCCAGTACTTTCCTCCAACTTTCCAGTTTAGCTGCTACTTCTCTTGATTCTGCACATAGCACAATGTCATCCGCATACAACATAGTCCAAGGCACATCTTCTCTCATCTCCTACATCACAATATTAAACAGGAACGGACTTAGTGCTGACCCTTGATCCAAGCCAACTGTCACTTGAAAACTTTCTGTCTCAAGAGTTCGGACCAGGCAGGTCCGAACTCTTGTCCACATTTCTGTACATCTCCTGCACCAGTCTAACATATTTTTCCATTACCTTCTTCTCCCTCAGACACCTGCAGACTTCTTGCCTTGGCACCCTATCATACGCTTTCTCTAGATCAATAAATACCAGATGTAGCTCCTGTTGCTTCTCTCGAAACTTTTCCATCATCTACCGTAACCCAAAGATATTAAACAGAAACGGATCGACCAGGCATGAAGCCAACTTGCTCCTTTGCAATCTCCATCTCCTTTCTCAGTCTTCCATCAAGAATCCTTTCTAGGATTTTCATTGTGTGGGACATCAACATTATTCCTCTGTAATTCTTAGTCTTGTGCATCCCCCTTTATACTAGTAGATGAGGACAAGAGTACTTTCCCTCCATTTCTCAGGTATGTTTTTCTGTTGACAAACTTTTATTAACAGGTTCCACAGTATGTCAATTCCCTCTTCTCCCAGTGCCTTCCATGTCTCCACTGGGATCCTGTCAGGATCCACCAATTTTCCATTCTTCATCCGCTTTATGGCCTCCTTTCCTTCCACTCTACTAATGTTCTGCACCATCCCCTCATAAGGCTGCCCATCTTCTCTGTGCATCCTTGCATTTTCTTCATTCAAAAGCCCTTCAAAGTATATTCTCCATCTGTTTCTTATATCCACATCCCTCTTTAATACCCTTTCTCCAGAATCTTTGATCTGACTCACATGTAAGATGTCCTTTGATGCCTTATTTCTACATTTTGCCAATCGATAAATCTTTCTCCTTCCTTTGTTTCTAATTGATCATAAATTGATATGCCATGGCCTTTGCCTGCACAACAACTCTCTTAGCTTCTTGCTTTTTCTCTCTGTCCTCTTCCACTCTTGACTCGTCCCACTTCTGCTTTGCCTTCCTCTTAGCCATCACTGCTTCTTGTACAATATTATTTCACGACCAACCCTCTTTCTGCTCTCTAATCTTTCCAGATGTTTCACCAAGCACTCAATTGCACAGCTTAGAATTACTTTTGAATACTAATTCTAGTATTTCTTATTCTATTCAATTTTGTTATATGGAGCATTTTTCTCTCCAAAGCACTTTGGGCCACACACACAACCTGTCTTGTTGTTTTTTAGCCATTGCCCATCTCACTTCCATTTACTGGAATAACAATGTATACACTATCTACCAATAATTGTTTAGACACTTTAGCAATTTACAATTGATACCAGCAGGCGAACCGTAATATTGGGTATGTCCACCTTTGTCTTTAATCACCTCCTGCACCCTTTGAGGGAGGCTCTCATTAATGTGCGGCAGACATCAGGGAATTTTTCTCCATTCCTCCATCAAGTAGCACTGAATTCTGCAACAGATTGAGAATGTGCTGCTCTGAACCTTAATCGGCACTCCAGTTCTTCCCACAGGGAAGAACTGGAGTGCCGATTAAGTAATGTTCCTGGGTGAGATTTATGCAAGTATACTTGCATAAATCTTACCCAGGAACACTCAGTTGGGAAATACTTCTGTAATTCTCACATTAAGTTTTATTTCTCTTTTTATATAGGGTACTATGAGAGCTCTACTCTAATCATCTGGAATTCGTCCCTCTGTCCAGGCCTTCTGAACTATGCAGTGGTCACTGTAAGAATTTTATCCCTAAATATTTGAGCATTTATGGTCGAATATCATCTACTTCCACTGCCTTTCCACATTTCAGGCTTTTGATGGCTTTTTCTACTTCAAGTATGGATATGTATATCTGATTGTATGTTTTTTACCACTGTGCTGTCATCACTACTTGTTTCATTTAGCAATTTTTTGAACTAATTACTCAACAACTGCCAGAATATCTTGCCATCTTCTTGATATTTATTTTCTGTGTTCTTACTAAAGTCTTCCCATGACTTTTGTTTAGCTAGTTTTACAGAGTGTGTAGCTTTCTTACATTTGTGTCTGTATTCTGTAAGAGCACAAGCTGATTTATTCACCAGGAACTTTCGATATGCTTTCTTCTTTTCCTTCACTGCCTCTAACTTCCTGTGTCCACCATGAAGTCCTGATTTTTCTATACTTGCAGACAACCTCATTACATGCTTCTCTGGCTGAAACAATCATTGTTTTCTTCAGCCTTTGCCATTGAATCTCTAAGGTTTGGTTCGTGTTCTCAAACTCTTTCATTTTTGCTTGAATAATGTTTGTGTATTTTAGTCTACAGTTCACATCTGAGAGCTGCTCAACTTTTATTCACTTTAAAACTTTATTACATGTTCTTCTTCTTTTCAGTATGAAATTCAATTTTATCCTGCTTAAGACTAAATAGTGATCACTTCCAATTTCAAATGCCCTGTACACTCTAGTGTCCTGCACCAGTGAGAAAACATCACTATCAACAATAACATAGTCAATGAGACTTTTCTTATTCCTTGCCTCTTCTCTCCATGTGAATTTTTCCCCTTTTTATTTTGGAACATTGTGCTAGTAATAACCAGTCCATGTCCTTAGCAGAAATCCAACAGTCATTTGCTATTATTATTAGCTTTGCTCTTTTCTCCAAATTTTCCCAAAATATTTTTGTATGTCTAACAATCATTTCCTACTCTGCTATTTAGATCCACAACAAGCAACAACATTTTCTTTTTCATTGTGTCAGTTGCTTTCTCTAAAGCCTGAAAAAATTCCTCCAATTCTATTGTAGTAGAATCTTCTGTGGGACCATGGGCACAAATAAGTCTCATTGTCCAGTTCCCCATTCTTATATTTTCCTACATCAGTGCTTGATATTGCCTGCCCTTCAAGAAGATTAGCCTTATATTTAGTATTGAATACTATACCTACTCCTTCTTTTCCTTGATTGTCATTGCCTGAATATTCGGCTTTGAAATGATGTTGGATTCAATATCCACTTAATTTGAATAATTCATGCATCGCTGAAGTGAAGCCTTTTCGCTCTCTTATTTCAGTAATTCTTGGTGCCTTTTGTGATGTGACACCTTTTTTTGGCAACTCGTATGGTAAAGTATAAGTTCTGTGTCAATAACCTGAATGTTTACACCTGTGTCTGGCTCCCACTGGCAAGACCTCAAAAAAGGTCAAAACCGGTCTGGGTAGTGATCTCCCTCCCCATAATGTATAACATCATATATGTCCTTTAGGAGATGTGTTTTACATTATGGGAAATACTAAGGGATCGGAGCTTACCCCACCTTCACTACGAGTTGCTCCTGTCATGAAAGGTTTGCTTATGCTTGAATCCGCCAAAAGTTTTATAGTTTCTATGTATCGTCACAAAACTCTTGTAGTTTCTCTATTCGGCTTTGAAATAATGTTGGATTCGATATCCACTTAATTTGAATAATTTGTGCATCGCCGAAGTCAAGCCTTTTGGCACTCTTATTTCAGTGAATATAATATTTGTATTTATTGCTCAGAAAGATCTCACTGGGTTTTGTCTTTTTTGTTTCAGTCACCTTTATTATGTCGATCTGGTACTTACCCAGTTTCTCAGCTTGTTCCTTTTCTTTGCCATTCGGGATTCTTATGTTGATCGACTAGCTGGAAGACTGTATCAACAATAGCATAGTCTATAAGATTCTCTTATTTCTCTGTCTTCTTTTCATGTGAATTTGTGCATATCCTCATGTTGGAACACAGTGTTATTAATGATCAATCCACAATCTCAACAGAAATCCTCATGTACTTACCATTATTACTAGCTTTGCTCTTTTCTTCAAATTTTTCAAAAATTTGTCTCTATGTCTGGTAATTATATCCTATTCTCCCATTTACTCCTTCAACAAGGACAAATGTTTCCTTTGCATCAGTTGCCTTCTCTAATGTGTCAAAAAATTATTATTAGTTTGATGGAGTCCTTAGACTTATTGAGGGAGGTCCTGAACATCATGCCAATCATCGTCCAACATTAGCGCAGCATCTATCATACTTTGCTTTGAACTCATTCATAGACATGGCACCCACAACAGACTCTAGCAACCCATTCCAGTCATTCACTACTCTCCAAGCAAAAAATCTTGTTCTTACACCCTTACTAACAACATTCTTGCTCAATTTCCTAGTTTGGCCTCTAGTTCTCCGAATAATCTTAATCATGTGGCAATATCAGAGTATTCCCCCCCCCCCTGCCCAATCCTTAAACATGCACTTCGGGAAATGGAGATGGATGTTAAAAAAGAACATTTGTAGGTTTTTTTTTTTTTTTTTTTTTTTTTTTTTGGTGAACCTTAGTTCAGAAAGATGAAAATAAATCACTGTATTGTCACTATACAGTAGATTTAAAACTAGCCTGAAATAGGAATTTGTCATCAAATGTCTCCATCGAGAAACTGAAAGGCATGGAGAAATAATAAAGCTCATTGTGAGGTTCTATTGATATATCAGCCTTTCCATTAGAAAAAGACAAATGATAACATTGTGTTCCTGGTACATTATATGAAAACTGATTTTCAATATGGATGAGGGTTCCTTTTCTTAGATACTGGTAAATAAAAGATATTATTATTTATATGGGCACTCCATCAAAAGACTTATTGCGAGAGACCCACTCTGTCCATTAACGCAATCCTAACCTATCATACATCTCCTTAAACCTAGTTACTGTTGGGATGCTCACAACCACTTCTGTTGTGAGCATCCCAACAGAAAACAATAGTTGTTTTCTCCCTACTCCCCATGTATTGAAAACTTTCTTCTGTGTCAATCTTATAGCATCCCTTTGGTAACTTATAAGTTTCTATCATATCCCCTCTCCTCTGCCTGTCAGCTCAACTCTGCAACCCACACATCCCTAATCTATTCTCATAGGGGAACCTCCACAGATCTGTCACCAGCTTGATCCCGATCCCCAAGAAACACAGATGACCACAATCAGACTATAAGGCTATGATTTATAAAAACTGTGCACAGTATTTATAAATCATAGCCTTATAAAGAGGGATAATAAACTCCCTTTCTTTAATTGTCAATGTGTTCTTCAGAATCCAAGTAATCCTCTGAGCTATTTTGCCTACTCTTGCAATATATCCTCAGAATTTCAAATCTCTATTCAGATCCCTAGCCTCACAATTTTCTGTAACTAATACCATCAGTATGGTATCAAGTGCATAATCTTTTCATCCCATTACCTTACATTTTACAATATTGAATTGATGACCACTGTTCACACTACCAGTTTATTAAAATCATCCTGCGGGATATCTACATCACCTTTATTAACTATTTCCATCCATAGTTTTTTGCATCATCAGCAAACTAAATATCCTCCTCATATATATTCTGCTATATCATTAATGTCCAAATTATAGACTAGTGGCCTTTAGGCACTCCACTAGCCACCCTCATTTACCTTGATTACACTCTACCATGCACCCTCTGATCTGCATCTATCAGCCCCCCCCCCACACACACCAGCCTCATATCCATTCCCTCCAAGTTATTTAATAGTTTTCCATGCGGTATTCTGTCAAATGGCTTTGCAAAGTCCAGTAATATCATGGTGTAGCTATTTCTTTTATCCAATGCTACTGTTACCTTATTATAAAATGTGAATTATAAAATGTTACTGAGGTAGGACAAACTTTTTACAAAGCCATGCTGTCCCCTATCCACTTATTTCTGAATTTTGCTTTTAACCAACTTTTCCAATACTTTAACCACCACTTTAGACATACTAACTGGTGTATAATTTGCTACTTCTGTCTTGGAACCTCCTTTATGTAATGGAACTATCTTATTCTCTTTCTGCTCCCTTGGAATCTTGCCAGAGCTGAGACTTAGATTAAACAACTTCATCAGAGGCACTGCCAGTTCACTTGCACATTAGCTGACATACTGTCCAGGCCCAGTGCTGTATTAACATTGATATTTTTCGATATACTGAGTACCTCCAGTTCATCCGTCAGTGCTCACATCAGTCTCTGTCACCTGAGTAACTGCAAAGTCACCACCTGGATGATATACTCTTGCAATGTGATCACTTAATAACTGAACTATTTCTTCTGCTTCTGTAACTTTCCTACCATCAGCACTAAGTAAAGTTATCTTTCCATAATCTTTCTTTCTCCTACTTGTTATATAAATAAATTCAGAGGAGTTAAATAACTCTTTTGGATTAACTTTGGTCTGCTTAGCTAATTTTCTCTCGAAATCTGATTAAACCTTCCTTACCATACTCGTTCTCTCCTTTCGTGTACTTTATACTGCTCATGGGTATGCTGATCACCTTGTTGTTTATATTCCTTCCACATTGCTTTCTTGTTTTGCAGCACCTGCTTTATATTGTTAGTCATCATCTTAATCCCTACTTCTGACCCTGGCTATGCACTCTGATACTACCTCACTCAAACAATCCTTGACCACTTTCATATACTGATGACATTCATTCCATGTAATTTCTTATGCCATTGCACTGCTTCAGATTGCCTCCTAAGTTTGTCAGAATTGCCAACCTTATAGTTATAACCCCTTTCTTGACTGAAATTTCCACATGTTGAGCAATCTCCCAGGACAAGACTGCATGGTTACTTTCCCTAATCGCAGGTAAAGTTGATACTGTAGTTAGAGATAGATCTTCTGATGCTATTACCAGATCCAACACTTGCAAACCCTGGTCCCTTTCATCATGTGCTGTTTCAGGTAATTATCCCTTAGTAACTGTATAAATTCCATTTCCATTTTGCCATGTATCCTTTCTTCCTTCCAATCTATATCACCATAGTCGAAGTCTTTAATGATGCATGTTGTCTACCTCTTCCTCAGGTCTGGTATCTAGTCTTAAGAATAGGATTCTAAAACCAAAAACTTTTAAAATGTTTTTTTGGAAAGCAAATGTTTGTAATGTGGTGTCAGCTTCCTATAATATGTGGTATTCATTTGGGGGGGGGTTAAAATGCTGTCGTTTCCTGTTATGAAAGGGTTCTCATACTCTTCCATTCCTCTTCATTCACATTAGTCTATGGTCAGTTGTAGGAATGACTAGGGAGCAATCCCAAGTAGTGAAGACTACCTTGAGAGTCAGTTACCTTAGTAGACCAACCACACCTGGTTACTGGTCACTGGGTTTTTGTTTCAGTGAGTTTTGGTTGCTCATCTGTGTGATCATGGTGAAAAAAAAGTAAAAAATGATCTCTTTGGTACATCAATAATATAAAGGAGTTAAACCTATCTCTCTACCTCCTGCAATACATTTATCTTTTCTAATAATGTCAGGCAATCATTAAGTAAAGCTGAGATGCAGTATAGTGTAGTCTGGCAAAATATATCCCTGGAATGAGAGAGATTTAGAATGATCTTTTAAGATCAGTATTGTTATTTTGGAATCCTTTGTCCTGTTACACTGTCAGTAAAGGTCAAAACCATTTTAGCATACATCGCCTTCCTCTTCCTTTGATCCTCTTTTACACAGCAGTGTCAAGGATTTTCTATTAATTTAACCATAAACATAGTGGTTAGCCCTATGCCTCCTGGTGTGTTCTATGTCTGTAGATGCATGTGTGTTCATGGGCTGGTTTGCCTGTTTTGGGAGATAAAAAACTCCCTTCTGCCATATGAGACGGCTAACTCGCCTTTAGTTGAAAGAAACCACATAAAGGTTCCTCACATCACTGATCAGAATTACACCCAGGTCTTTCTGACCAAAGGGCTTCGTCTATACTGACTGAGCTACGGAGGCTCGTTTTAGCATACATTTTAATTAAAAAAATAAGGATGAGAACAAACAAATAATTTTTTTCAGTATAATAACAGGAATTTATATGTCCAACGTGAGTTTTATAAGAGTTGAATTGATGTTTTGATTGTACATAATAGAACTTATATTTCTAACTCTTTACTTTTTGTTGTATGCTTGAATATGCACCACCACTTTGCAATGACTGCTGCCATTGGTAAAGCATTAATTGATGACAAAAAAAAAGGCCATTATCATATATAATAAAGGACTTTCAGCAATAATTACAAAGATTTGCAAGATTTGTGGTGAGCATAATTTATTTCCAGTTGTGATTTCTAAACATCTAGTGTTTTTCTAATACAACATGACAAAAACTGATAACACATTCTCTCGTTGTTTAGTATCAGCTTCACGAGTCTATTTGCATATGCTCAATGTGAAGTTTTGGATTTCTGTGTGCCTCTAATGGAGTGGATTTTTCAAATCAGGTAATGTGATTCAATAATTGTTAGAAGATATATTTAATTCACCCATTAAAAGCTACTCTGCTCAAAACTTCAGCATTGGTAATCCATGGCAAATGAATAAACATTTTAGTTTGTCAATCATACAGCCAGTCACTCAGTAAGAACGAAGACTGCAAGATGGGAGCTTACATAGAAGGATATTGTGCTACACATCAAAAGTCTGAGTAATATCAAGAACAACATGACATTATCCAAAATATTCCATGATATTTGTCTAAACATCGTGACACAAATAAGCATGATGAACTCTGGCAGTTCAACTGTAGTTATTTATTTCATATCCAAACACAAGTGATACAGTAGTAAGTAATTGGTGCAACATTATTTACAACAAATTAGGATACATTACAAATGAAAAGAACTTAAATTTGGTAGGGGAATTATATAGGGAATAATAAGTAAAATATGAAGAAAAAATATTCAGATGTCCCTCCAGTATCTTGTGCAATCAACTGCTCTTTATGTGCAGGATATAAGGTCCTTTTTTGTGCAAGGTGATTGAAGAAGGGGACAAGAAAGGTGTTCCATGGACTGGGTTGTCCCACACTCCCAATTATCTGGTCTGTTGAGGTAGCCCCATTTGATGAGGTTTTGTTTCAACTGTGATAGAATCTACATATAGGCAATTGCATATTAATATTATATTATATTACCAAAACAAGCCTTAAAGTACAAGCTATTAGGATAAAGAAAACCAGGACGTCCTCTTAAAAGATTCAACGATGACTTCTAAGGCTGGAACAGGGCACTCTAGGAATAAATCCTTGATAGGCATGATGATGATATATTATATTACTTGAGAAGTCTGTAATAGTGTTGACATTGACTTTTAACTGATTTTTTTTTTTTTTTTGAAAGAAGTAAAGTGTGAAAAATAGGAGACAGATTTGTTGGTATACTTTGAATTAAATTGACTTGGCTAATTTCCAGTCTGCAAGATAACCATAAATTTGCAAGGCTTGAGTTATTCCAGTGAAGCACTGTATTCTTTTACAACCTTCACAATTTTTTTTATTTTTATTTATTGCTTAGAAGGTGGGATATGTATTTTTTAGCCACTCAAAGTAACATAGCAAAATATTAAACATTATTATTGCACTAATATAACAAAATATTAAAAGCATCTTCTATTTGCTGTAAATTTGAAGAGATATTTTATTTTTTAGGTAACAGTAGTTCATATAAATGCAACATAAGAATGCTGCTGATGATAGATTAAAACAGTGTATGAGGTACTATTCTGCAGTGAGGCAATGCAGTCTCTTGCAACCTCCCCAATTTTATTTTTTTGATTTATCACTATAGGAAATGAGATGTATTTTTGTTTAACTTAACTGTTATAATAACTTTATAACTGTTAAGGGTAAACTAGCATATCAAAATATTAAACATTATTATTGCACTAATATAACAAAATATTAACATCATCTTCTCTGTAAATTTGAATGAGATGTTTTATTATTTTTTTTTAGGTAACGGTAGTGCATATAAATGCAACAAGTAAGAATGCTGCTGATGATAAATTGAAACAGTGTATGCGGCGTTTTGTTGATATACATGGAAGTCCTGCAACCATCTTATTAATATCAGGTAGGTTAATATTTTTGAATTCTTTGTGACTTCCACTTAGCATTTAGGATTGACTTAGTATTTTATTTTATTTTTCATTAATTTTATATTTTTTTTTTGTAATAGAACTAAGCCAAATAGGCCTCCACTAAGTGGGTAGTGGTCCTCACACTGAGTGATGAAATTCATCTCCCACCTGAATTTTCTTCTTCTTCTTTCACTAAACCTTATCTCATGTTAAACAGGGTCAGCGCACCAATCTTTAACCTTCCTCTTCCAAGTTCTCCGGTCCAGGGCATCCTTCGGACTCCATCCTTTCTCCCTAAGATCCTCTGTCACCTTATCCCTCCACCTGAGCTTGGGCCTGCCTCTTTTCCTCCTTCCCTCCAACTCCATATACTCCACTCGTTTACCAACATACTCCTCACCCTTCCTCTCTACATGTCCAAACCACCTCAGCCTACTTTCTTGTATCTTCTTGCCAATTGGTCCCACCTTAACCGTCCCTCTGATGTAGTCATTCCTTATCCTGTCCTTTGTCACACCACTCATCCATCTCAACAATTGCATCTCTGCTACCTCCATCTTCCTCTCCTGTGCCTTGGTTATAGGCCACGTCTCTGCACCATGGAGCATCACCAGCCTCACCACCACCATCTTATACAGCTTTCCTTTCCTCTTACAACTCACTCTCTTGTCGCACAGGACCCCGCTCATCTTCCTCCAATTCATCCAACTGCATGTTATTTGGTGCTGTATTTCCTCATCAAAGTCACCATTCCTCCAAAAAATCGACCCAAAGTACTTGAATTTCTTCCCTGAAATTAGCCTTTCACCCTGGAGTCGTATGGCCATATCCTCGTCACTCCCCGTTGACATATATTCATTCTTCACCCAGTTAATTCTCATGCCTCTCTCCCCTCCAATGCCTTTCTCCACTCTTCCAGGGTATTTTCAAGCTTCTCTCTCTGGATGATTCACATAGAACACTGTCGTCGGCAAACTGCATGCTCCATGGTGCCTCCTTCTTGACATCCTGCACTAGTACATCCATGACCAGGTCAAAGAGGTAGGGGCTCAGAGACCTTGGTGTAGCCCTATGACAATGGGGAACCGTTCTGTCATGCCAACACTAGACCTGACCTGAGTTTCTGTTCCCTCATACATCTCCTTCACCAACCTCACGTACTTCTCCGACACCCCCCTTCTTCCTCATACACCTCCAGTACCTCTTGCCTGGCCACTCTGTCGTATGCCTTTTCCAGGTCTATAAACACCATGTGCAGATCCACTTGCATCTCTATATATTTCTCCATCAATCGCCTTAGTGCAAATATTGCATCCGTTGTCCCTCTTCCTGGCATAAATCCAAACTGCTCCTCACCAATTTTCGTTTCCTGCCGTAACCTTGCTTCAATTACTCTTTCCCATATTTTTAATGTGTGTGTGACATCAGCTTGATTCCTCTATAGTTGCCACAGTCTTGAACATCTCCTCTTCCTTTGTAGATTGGGACGAGAATACTTTTCCTCCATTCCTCTGGTATCTTTTCCTGTTGGGCTATTTTCCCTCATCAGATCCCATAACATATCCATGCCCTCACTGCCCAAACTTTTCCACACTTCCCCAGGTATCTGGTCTGCCCCCACAGCCTTTCCATTCTTCATTTTTCTTAGTACCCAATCCACTTCCTCTCTACTTATGTCTTGCACTTGTCTCTCATTTGCCTCTCCATCCTCACACCTCTCTCTCGGATTCTCCTCATTTAGTAGTTTACGGAAATATTCTTTCCATCTTCCTCTGATTTTGTCCTCCTCTTGTATGCTACTCCTGAGGCATCCTTTATCTGCTTGACTGATGTTATGTCTTTCGAGGCCTTATCTCTGGCTTTCGCTATTCTCAACAACTGAGCTTCACCACCGTTTCTCTCCAGTTCTTCATAAACCTCATCAACTGCCCTTGCCGCAGCTCTCTTTGCATTTTCTTTGCTAATCTATATACCTCCTTGTCGGCTCTAGTTCCAGTCATGTCCCATTTTTTCTTTGCCTCTTTCTTTCCCTTGATCTCCAACTGCACCTCCTCATTCCACCACCATGCCTCCTTATCCTCAGGCAGTCCCTTTCCTGATGTTATACCAAGCACCTCTTCTCCAATTTTTCTAATATTCCGACTATTAACGTCCCACCATTCTTTCACATCCTCTGGTAACTTCATTTCTTTCAATACCTTTTCTTTAAACTTAGGCCTTCCTTGGGCCTTCCTCTTCCAATTTCCACCACTTTATTCTCTTCTGTATCTACCACTTCCGTCTATTCTTCTTTTCCCCTTTTATATCACAGTCTACCACAACCAACCTGTGCTGTACCGCTACACTTTCTCTATTAATCACTTTACAGTTTTTCACCTCCTTCAGATGTTTCCTACGGCACATAATATAGTCAATCTGACTCATTCTATCCCCACTCTTATAGGTTATCAGATGCCCAACTCTCTTCTTGAACCGCGTGTTAGCTATAGCCAGATCGAAGGCCACAGCATATTCTATGATTCTTTTACCTTCTTCATTTCTTTCACCACTACTCCAACCCCCATGTACCCTTTCTTCACTGCTTCGTCACCTTCCTACATGCCCATTCAGATCTGCTCCGACAATCACTCTCTCTCACCATCAGGGATTCCCATTACTACTTGGTCAAGTTCTCTCCAGAATGTCTCTTTCTCCTCCTCATCACAACCTACTTGTGGGGTGTAGCCACACACTATAGTAGCCACACTTCCTCCCATCTCAAGCTTAATGCTCATAATCCGATCATTCTTCCAGCACACCTCGCAGACTTCACCCTTCAGCTCCTTATCGATGATAATTCCAACTCCGTTTCTTCCCTTCTCATTCACACTGCTATAAAACAGTTTATATCCCTCTGCCAGCTCCTTTGCTTTATTGCCCTTCCACCTTATCTCCTGCACACACAAGATCTTCAGCTTCCTTCTTCTCATCATGTCCACTATCTCCCTACTCTTCTCATTCGTCGTACCCACATTCAGTGACCCAATTCTTACTTTACACACACTCTCTTTCTGTTGGACTCGCTTCTTTAGCCGAACCCGTCCTTGGTTCAGTAGCCCTAGCCCACTTCTCACAGTCCTCGGGCGACAGAACTGCACATCGCTTACGGGGGACGCCCTAGCCGTGGTCCTTTCTCTGTTATCCAACATTTCATCATTGGTTTTAGCATGGTTTTTTTATGGCCGGATGCCCTTTCTGATGCCAAGGGACCAGCACTGAGAAGACTAATTGCCCCCCCCCCCCCCCCAGTGGCTGGGTTTCCCACCTGAATTTTATGAGTAGTAAATACATTTTACCTTCTGGCTGATAACTTTAATATCATAGACATTTTTATTAATTTATCTATATATAAAAGATGGTTCTGTTCATGTTTTTACAATTAAGCATAGATAATACATTAATTTCAGTATAACAGTGCCTGTTTTTTTTTTGATGTTGTCATATTGTTTGTTACTAGTGATGAAGAAATGAATTACGAAATATGGATGAGGGTCAGGAAACAAGTAATCATAATGGGGGACTTTAATTATCTGAACATTTAATTGGGTAGCTGTGAAATCTCACCAGAAGAATGAAACTGAATTTATCAAGTTGTTCTGTAGACATCTTCTGGTATTGAGAACACGTGTTTAACATAAATAATGAGTTTATTAAAACTAAACATATATAATCCTTGAAGTTTCGCAAGTTGTCAGACTTACATCATCACGGGTATTAGATTACAAAAAGTTGTACAAAAAAAAGACTAGAAACAATTACTTTTTTATTTCAGTTATTCATTCATGTTATTCATGATCATTTATTCATGATCCATTATTAACAGTTATTCTGATAACGATGTTATCAGAACTTCACAATTGGTACATGAAGTTGGTACGTTAGCTAAGTTTATGAATGTCGCATTCAGAAAAGTTTACATGCTGAACTACAAATCAGAAAATTATGACCACCTGAGGAGTATGCTTGTTCCTGTGCCATGGTGTCAGTTGTTGGAGAGATTTATATAAAAAAGATGATGTGGAATGAATATCATGTGTACAATGATGATGTCAGTTGTGTAAATTATAAATAGCAGGCTAGAAGAGTCAACTGTTGTATGGAAAAGCTGAGCCTATGTATGAAAAGAAATTGGCTCTCCAATCTAAAGACAACCCAAAAGAATTCTATCGTTATGTTGCAAGTAAAGGGAAGAATGAATTGAAAGAATAACTCTAAGGGTACTACAAAGCCTGATGTATCCAACCATTCACCTGTCAGTATCTCTGGAGCAGTGGTGAAAGTTTTGGAAAAGTTGGTTAATGAAATAGGTTGACAAAGAATTTCTACTTTGCAGGTAACAGCATGGGTTTACTAAAGGAAGGTCATGTTTGACCAACTTGTTCACATTCTATGATATATTACAGCTGAATTGGACAATGGAATTAGAAATGGATGCACCATAATACTTCTGGATTTTGCTAAGGCTTTTGACAGAATACAGCATGAAAGACTTCCATAAATTGAAGAGTATGGAATTGAATTATGAAATATTGATATGGATAAGAGGATGGCTGACTGACAGATATCAAAAAATAGTATATGTGTGTGTGAGGGGGGACAATGAGAGTCTGCAAGATTTAATGTAACAAGTAGCGTGCCACAAGGATCAATCCTTGATCCATCATTAACTGTTCCCTAACTGTACTTAATTTCATATCAGTGTGTTAGGCTCTTTGTCCTGTTTACAATCAAGTAACTTGGCTTCATAGAAATATTAATTAATATTATGATAGAATAGTTAATCATATCTAAATGTTCTGTCTGTCAGTTGTTTGTTTTTTCTGACATAGTTTGTCTCCCATGTGGGATGAAAAACCCGTGTGGGGGAGAGTAAGATTACCTCCCACTTATGTATGAGACTGTCTAATTCACCTGCAGCCAAAAACGCTCTTATAAAGATTCTTCAAGTCCTCTTCTTCATTTGTGTTTACAGCCAAATGAGCAGGAGGCAAATTTTCTACATTTGGCTTTTTTTGAGTTGGATTTGATATTGTTATTATTATTATTGATGTTATAAGCTTCTGGGTAGGCCGAGCATTAAGCTGAGGCTTTTGACTTGAGCCAATTGTGCATGCTGAATGTTTTGATTCTGAACATATTTATTGACATTTTTGGAGAAGCTTGAATATAGGTTGTAGTCAGATGAAAGCCTTAATTTCGGCAGGGGTTATTTCTGAAGCATCTTTTATATGCTTCAGAGCAGGTGTTTGATACTGAAAATGGAAAAAGTAATTAGAAAAGAGGAATAAAATTGTGCAGATAACCCAGTTTGGTACCACAAAGGACATTAGACTGAGAATGGCTGAATAGTGGACATTGCATAAAAGGAAACTTGGATAAGGTATTAGTATCAGTAGGAGAGCTAATCTCAGCAGTGTGTGTTTATATATATATATGGAAATTAATAAAGTTTGAATGACCAAACACTGAGAATAATAAAGAATGGGGTTTAATGGGAACACTACTAGTTTCGTTGATAAAACAACTTCTTCAGGTGTCTAACTACAAAGAATTATATACACAAAAAACTACAGAAACATTACATAATAACGACAACAGATCTAATGTAAACTGTGGTACAGTTTAAACTGGATTACGTCCAGCTGTATATAACTGCGTGCAAGAGATATCGTGAGAATGCCAGAACTGGATAGCAGAAATGTGTGTATCAGATAAATTGTAGCTGAGGCTATTATTCAGGTGGGTTGAATCGAGTGAAATTGTTTTATCAACGAAACTAGTAGTGTTCCATTAAACCCCATTCTTTATTATTCTTGGTGTTTAGTCATTCACACTTTATTAATCTCCATATCATTTTTCACTGAGTAAATATGAATTCCAATATATATATATATATATATATATATATATATATATATTTATTTATATTTATATATTTATTTATTTATATTTATATGGAAGAAGAAGTGCTGGTTAAAAAAATGTCTAGGCTGTTGGGATGAGGATTAACCAGTATTCTAACAGCTAAATGTACATTCTCTTCTTGATCTGTTGAGTTAGAAAGTGAATGGAGCTTGAGTTGAAAACATTGATGTTCCTGAAGAAGATGATCTCAGTGTTTGAATAATTAGTGCTTCCTGCATAGGTGTCATACTGGAACTCCAGTATATATATGTATAAACTCTATATATAAAATGAAACTCACATTCAAAGACAATAATCAATTGGTCACTTTTCATGTATCTGACATGTTCTGTATGTTCTATTCACTGATACTATTCTTCTGTTACAGTAGTCTTTCTCAAACTGCAAGGTGCGACCCCCCCCAGGGAGGGGGGGCGAATACCTTGAAAGGGGGGACGTGGCATACTTTTTTCGACATATCGATACAAAATTAATAACGGAAAACTCACGTACAAAGATTATTTAATAGTATAATTTTCGCCTGTGTGTGCATCACAGGCATCTTCAGTACATATTAAGCTCAAATTAAACAATAACTGACAATTCCAAAAATCGTCAGCTAAGTAGCTAGTGTAAGATAACTAAAAAGGTCAATAAATTTCCTAACAAAAAAAAAAAAAAAAAATCTATACAATAAAAAGTTAGGAAAGATTAGCTGATTTGTAAAGTACTATCTCCCAAAAAGGGACAGACTTAAGCCGTCGGATCTGTTTAAGTTAGGAGAATGAAGTAAAGTTTCACATGTTTCTTTATAAAGGCGTTCCATGAGGAACCGACTTTTGTGAAGGACGCTTGTCTTTCTCCAATGAACTCTATGTCTAGTGAAGATGGCATGTTCTGCAAGTCCAGACATTTCAGGTTTAAAGTATTCAATATAAGATTGGTGTTCTTCTAGCTGAATAGAGGCAGATCTTTCTGTTTGTCCGAAAGAAGATAATCCACAAGAGCACGGAATCTGGTAGACACCTGGATAATTAAGATGTGGAAGCTTGTCCTTAGGAGAAGTGATGGCTGCCAGTTCACTGGAGTAGTGACCATAGAATTACCTGTAGAATAGATGCAAATGTAGAATCTGTGCCTGTGAGTCTGTAAGTGAGGGATCATCAATGAACCGAATTGCAATTTGATATTTGTATATAGTGAAGAATTAGTTGGGTGTAAAATGCACTCTTGATTGAAAGAGAATGCTAATTTTCTTGGATGCTTAGGAGACTATTGATGTGATGTATTTGTGTCAGGCAAAGAGATCTAATCGTGTCTGGTGATTTGTGCATTACTGAGGATAAGGGTTGGTGAAATGGGGATCTCTTTTGCATGAGAAAAGGCAAGCCTCTATTTTGGTGACATTGATCATAAAAGGTTGCCCTCATTCCACCAAAGAATAGTATGTAGATTAATGTTTAAGGCACTAGTTGTTTGAGAGAAGCAATATCAGACTGCATACCTGCAGTGAGGAGGATAAACCAAGTGGGAGTTAAGTAGGGTTATAAAGTAAGAACTGCAAAAAAGAAAATATTGTGGAGGGAATATAAACAAAAAAAGTGATCAGCATACTAATGAGCAGTACAGGCAACTAGGGTGATTAGTATGACAAAAAAAGACTGAAACAGATTATCAGGTAAAATAGCTAAGCAGACAAAAGCACATCCAATAGATTTTTAAGTTATGTAGGAAGTAAGAGGAAAAATTAAAATAATAAATTTTTAATGCCGATGGTAGAAAGATGGCAGATGAAAAAGAAATAGTTGAGTTGCTCAGGGATTACTTTGCAAAGGTATATTATCAAAGTGGAGATTTTGCAGTCACTGACAGAGGTTGATGTGAGAATTGAGGTAGATGAACAGGAGGTACTCAGAATATTGAAAAAAAAAAAATCAATGTGAATACAGCAGTGCAACAGATAACATGTCATCCTGTGTGCTACATGAATGTGCAAGCGAATTGTCTGTGCCTCTGATGTTGTTCAATCAAAGTCTTATATCTGGTTAGGTTCCAAGTGAGTGGAAAGAGGGTAAGATAGTTCCATTACATAAAGTCGCTCCAAGACAGAAGTAGCAAATTACAGACCAATTAATATCTGAGCACTGGTAACGAAGTATTGGAAAGGTTGGTTAAAGGGAAAATCCAACAGTAGGTGGATGGTGATACGATACCCTATACTAAGCAGCATGACTTTATTCAAGACAGGTCCTGTCTTTAACAAAATTACTCACATTATATAATAGAGTGACAGCAAACTTAAATAAGGGAAATGGCTACAGCATGAACTGCTGGACTTTGCAAAGGCATTTGATAGAATACCTAATGGAAAACTTAAGTTCTTGCAAATAGGAATGGGTATGTAACTGGTGACATGGATTGGTTGGTGGCTGACAGAATGACAGACACTAGAGAGTAGTATATGATGGCATGGAATATAAGAGATGTGTGATTAGTGGAGTACCTCAAGGTTCTGTACCAATACCACTACTTTTTTAATTTGTATATCAGTGATATAGGAAAATATTTAAAGTGGAATATTCTATTGTTTGCTGATGATGATGCAAAACTGGGAGGGGGTGGGACAATAGTTGATAAAATTGATATAGATATCCTGCAGAATGATTTAAATAAATTGACAGGATGAATGATAATAATTGTCATATAATAAATTTAGTTTAATCCTTTATCCAAGTGTGAGCAAACAAAGTTTGCGCCAGAAAATATCTTCAGGAGGGTAAGGTAGTACAACACCGGGCATCTCATAGCAAAGGTGAACCAAACTAACATCCCTCCTATCTCAATATCTCCCATAATGTTTTCAGGTGCAAACTTTGTTTGCTCACACTTGGATAAAGGATTAAACTAAATTTATTATAGTCTAACCAAGTGAAAAATAAACTTTCAATAATAATTGTCAGTTTGATGCAAAATGTAAGGTTATGCACTTCGAGTTGAAAAGGTTATATACTGTGTATCACATTAATGGTACTGGATTGCACAAAATTGATGAGGCTAGGGACTTGAGGGCAAAGATGAATGGAAAGTTCAGAGGGCATATTGAAATTATAGAAAAATTGTGTTTCCCTAGGGCAAAAATTAATCATGTTAGTCATGTCATATGGATGCAGAAAGATAAGGCAGAAGAACTAATTGTCTTAGTTCGCACTAATGATCTGAGAGGTGAAAAATATTCTCTGCAGGAGGATGTGAAGGAGTTGTTGATGAAGTCAGAAAGAAGAGCAAGAAGGTGAAGATTGTAAGTCTCCTGTCACGCTATAATAGAAGCAAATTATAGAGGAGGGCATTGATACTATACACATAAATTTGCAGGTTGTGCAGAAGGAATGATATAGGATTTGTAGATCTATGGTCTGAGTATGATGGAAAAAAGGATTTTTATATACTGACAAACTGCACCTAAAGTTTCAATGTTAGGTGTCTAGAGAGAGCTTTGTTCACCAAGCTCTCTCTAGACACCTACCATGCAAAATGCAAATTCAGGAAAACTTAAACAATTAGGGTGGATGCAGGTGAATGTGTTTTGAGGTGCCCATGAGGTGTGAGAATGACCAACAAATCTGGAATCTATTCTCACAAGCAAAAATATTGAATAGGATAGTCAATCCAGGAAGACAAAAAAGTGTTGATACCTAAAGGGGCACTACAGTTTCTGTGTACTAATGCCAGAAGTATCAGGAACAAGAGGAAGGAATTTTTTGCATTGATTAGTGCAACCTTGCCAAAAGTTAAAGACATTAGTGAGAACTGTCTAACAGCAGATGATGTAAGTAGAGGGATAGAATGTGAAGGGATAGTGTTTTTAGGAGGATAGAGAAGATAAAATAGGGGGGGATAGTACTGACAATGATAGCAGATGAATTGCAGCCAAAAAGAGTAAGAGACAGGCAGGAGGGTGGCTGTTCATTTGAAGCAATCTGGTGTGAGATGAAGGCCAGTAAGACAAAATATACATTTGGTTGTTGCTATAGGCCAGGGAGCTCCACAGGTGATTGGAAAGACATGCATCGCCAAATTAGTACAATGGGTACAGGTCGAGTGATTATTACGGGAAACTTCAACTATAGAGATAGGGACTGGAAGGAAGAAAGATCACACAGCAGGAAGGATATAGAATTTATGCACCCGCTAAAAGATTATTACTTAAGGCAGCATGTGATAGAGGGAACCAGGGGTGGGAGACTATTGGACCTGGTCATAGAATCAGAAGAGCTATCGATAACCAGCTTGAGTTTAAGCTTGAGCTGCAAAAAAAGAAACAACTATGGAGAGAATTTAAGGAGAAAGGTGACCTGCAGGCACATGAATGGTATAAAGCACAGGCCAGAAGGGTAACGAGTGTGGTAAGAAAACAAAAGCGGATTATGAAAGAACATTAGCCATACAGGCTAAAGAGAATCCCAAACAGTTTTTTCGATATGTGGCAAGTAAAAGAAAAAATGTATATGGCAGAATGATTTTAAAGAATGCCGATGGTAAGGAGGTAGCCAAATCAGTTGATATAGTCGAATTACTGAGCGAGCACTTTGTAAGAGTATATCATCCAGGTGGTGACGTTGCAGGAATGAATGAACCAATAGCTTATACGGGAATTGTGGTGAATGAGTGGAGGTGAATAGTCTATTACAAAACCTCAATATCAATACATTTGTGGGACTGGATGGTATACCAGCTCGTGTCGTACGTGAAGTGGCTAAAGAATTGTCAGTGCCCTTGACAATTTTGTTTAATTTGAGTCTCGGGTCTGGGTTAGTCCCAAGGAGGTGGAAAGAGGGGAAAATAGTTCCACTGCATAAAGGTGGTTCCAAGACTGCTGTTGTAAATTACCGACCGATCAGCATATCAGGAATCGTTGTCAAGGTCTTAGAGAAATTAGTCAAGAAAAGAATACAGGATAGATGAAAATGGGATACTGTATGGGGGACAGCATGGTTTTGTGAAGGGTAGATCATGCCTCAGTAACTTGCTCATGTTTTATAACACAGTGACGACTGAACTGGATAAGGGTAATGGGTTTACAGTGATTCTACTGGACCTTGCTAAGGCCTTTGACAGGATACCACATGGAATTCTAATCAGTAAACTGCAGCATATGGGGATGGATATAGGGTTGGTGAGATGGATAGGAGGGTGGTTGATGGAGAGATATCAGTGAGTGGTTTATTCAGGAGTAGAGTCCAAAAGACAGCCTCTAACTAGTGGTGTGCCGCAGGGTTCTGTTCTTGGACCACTACTTTTCAATTTGTTCATTAAGATATAGGAAAGGATCTGAGAGGAAGTGTTCATTTGTTTGCTGATGATGTAAAGTTGGGTAGAGCAATAGCGAGTGCACAGGATATCAAAATTTTGCAAGATGATTTGGATAGTTTGGAGGACTGGGTTAAGGAGAATAGATGTCAATTTAATGTGGCAAAGTGTAAGGTTATGCATTTTGGGGTGAAAAGATTAGCAGCATTATATCACATTGGTGGAACCGTACTCCAGGAGATTGGCAATGCCAGGGATTTGGGAGTGTTGGTGGATAGGGAGCTGAAGTTTAGGGGGCGCATTGCAAAAGTGGCTAAATCAGCTCATCAAATCACTTGGTTGCTGAAAAATACTTTAACAAGCAGAGACAAACAGGTTATTGTTCCTCTTTATCGAGCCTTGATAAGACCCCATCTAGACTACTGTGCCCAGATATGGGTGCCAGGGTTTCTTCTTGATGGGGAGGAGGTAGAGAGGATCCAGAGACGAGTGACCAAGATGATAGCAGGTCTATGGAATGAAGCTTATGAGAACAGGTTGAAGATTTGTGGGTTGCAGAAAAGGGATGATATGATTGAGACATTCAAATTACTGAAGGGTTTTTATAAGATTAATTCAGAAGATATTTTTGAGAATAGGACTTGTGGTGGGAAGACTAGGGGCCATACATGGGAGCTGGGCAATAGTGTGGTTAGCATGGATGTTAGAGCTAGGTTTTTTACTTGGAGAGTGGTGAATGAGTGGAATAAGCTGCCAGAGTCTGTTGTGGATGCCATGACTGTGAATAAGTTCAGGGCGAGGTATGATAGATACTGTGTGAATGTCGAATAGTTGTTCTTAACATGATGTTAGGGCCTCCCTCAATGAGTCTGTCGACTCCTTGGAGTTGCCCGTAATAATAATAATAACCAAGGTGGCAACATTGCCTCCAATTAGTGGAAGTGACCATGCTGTCTTGACTTGGAAGATTGCAAAACATGACAAATATTCTGTCAAGACAAATATTCTATCAAAAAAACACTGGCAACTCATTCCTTTCATGCACAACTCTCCAAGCAAAAAATCTAGTCCTCATACTCCTACTTACCTCACCTTTACTCAACTTCCAGGGATGACCTCTTGTTCTGTGCCCTATTTTTTTTTTATTTATTTTGTGTGTGGTTCTCCCCTTTCCTCAAATGCCCCTTAGGACTGGTTGAACTCTCCTTCTGGGGGATTAAGTATGTATTTTATGACTGTAGATCCATGTGTGTGTTCATGGGCTGGTTTGCTTGTTCTGAGGGACAGAAAACCCTCCACCTACATGCGATACAGGCTAACTCACCTTTAGTCAAAAGAGACCAGATAAAGGTTCCTCACATCATGGATGGGAATTAAACTAAGGTTTTTTTCAAAACCAAAGGACTTCATCTATACCGACTGAGCTACAGAGGCCCTGTACCATCTAGCCAAGTTCTGAAACATTTCTCCTGCATGCATCCTATAAAAAAAATCCTGTAAGTAACTTAAATGTTTCTATTATATACCCTCTTTTTACCTATCATCCAACTTCTGCAATTCACACACCCTCAATCTATCCTCATAGGGAACAGTCCACAGACCTCTCACCACATCCTCATCCCCAAGATTATTGTGCTCACATCAGGAGAAAAGACCTGAGCACAGTAATTCAGATATGGATGTATTAAGGCCTTATAAAAATAATAACAAATTCC
Organism: Typopeltis vanoorti; assembly: GCF_054136105.1. Classification (NCBI taxonomy): domain Eukaryota; kingdom Metazoa; phylum Arthropoda; class Arachnida; order Uropygi; family Thelyphonidae; genus Typopeltis; species Typopeltis vanoorti. The sequence continues at coordinate 2,239,136 of NC_143557.1, forward strand.
TTATCTCTACTTGTTAGTGTGTTCTTCAAAGCCAAGTTAATCTTATAAGTTACCTTAGCAACCTTACTAATATGCACTCTAAACTCTCTCTCTTGGAGCAGAGCTATTGCGACAAAGCAGATCCCTAGTTGACAGACTCTCATAGTGGAATGGCCATCATAAATGTTGGTTAGCTCCAAATCCCCAATAAGCAGTTCTGGACCAAAGCGAGCATGTCTGGAAGTCCTAAGATGGCAGCCCTGTCACCAGACTAGGCTGTGGATAATTGGTAACCAGCCCAGCTGACCAATTCTTATATTTGCAAATTTCAAGGGGGGGAAAAAAACCAGACAGCCCAAACAGATAATGAAACGGAATTGGAAAACAGGACTGTGAACTGGATACGGATCGGAAGTAAACATAAGAGGCATCAATCACAAGATTGAAGAAATACAAAAAGCCCTAATAGAAATGAAAATAGAAATAGCAGTAATTTTAGAAACAAAGAAAAAAATCAAAGGAGTGGAGTAACCAACAAAAAATGAGCAGCTGCAGGTATAGCCATCATGATCAGTAATAAATGAAAAAACAAAATTAAATCAGTTAACTGGATCTCTTGAAAGAATAATAATGGCTAGACTTAAATAAGAAATTTATTAGGATCATAGGAATATATGCACCTGAAGAAGGGAAAAAAATCTGAAACAGAAGGATTCTATAGAAACCTCCAAAATTTTAATTTAGAACACAAATAAACAAGGTTAATTTGTTAATTATTGCAGGTGATATTGATGGTTGAATTGGATCAAACACATTTAAACATTTAATAGTTAATCAAGGAGAAAACACCATAATTAATAATGGTAGAGAACTCAGAGAATTTGTGGCCTACAACAGTTTGAAAATCACCAACAGCTTCTTTAAACATAAAGATATTGATCTTTATGTTTCCCATGTATACATAAATATACATGGGAAGCCATGATATTTATGTATATCATTCACTATATAATAGTGGGGGAAAAACTAAAGAATATGGCAAGAATTTGGAAAGTATACAGAGGATGCAATATTGACTCAACCATTATTTATTAATCAGTACTATTAAGATCACAAACCAGAGAAATAGAAACAGTATAAGAACACAAAAACACAGGAAAAATTTAAGATAGAACTGTCACAGCAAGATAGTATCAGAGAACTATATCAAAGAAGACTTGCAAACCTGTAGACTAAAATACACAAATACTATTCAAGAAAAAATGAAAGAGTTTGAAAACAGGAACCAAACCTTGGAGATTCAGTGGAAAGCCCTGAAGAAAATCCTGATTGATTCAGCCGGAGAGGCATGTGGTGAGGTTGTCTGCAAGGATAGAAAAATCAGAACTCCATGATGGACACAGGAAGTTAAAGAGGCAGTGAAGGAAAAGAAGAAAGCATATCAAAAGTTCCTGGCAAATAAGTCAGCTTGTGCTCTTAGAGAATACAGACACAAATGTAAGAAAGCTACACACTGTAAAACTAGCTAAAAAAAAGTCATTGGAAGACTTTGGTAAGAACACTGAAAATAAATATCAAGAAGTGGCAAGGTATTTTGGAGGTTGTTGAAGAAGTTCAGAAATGGAGGAAATAGTGCTGTTAAAGGAATTGGAGATGATAAAGGTGACATGAAAACTGAAGAAAAAGGTATCCTTGATGTATGGAGTAATTACTTCAAAAAATTGCTAAATGAAACAAGTAGTGATGACAGCACAGTGGTAAAAAAACACTGACCAGGCATGCAACTAGAATACATATCCATACTTGAAGCAGAAACAGCCATCAAAAGCCTGAAATGTGGAAAGCCAATAGGAGTGGATGATATTTGACCAGAAATGCTCAAGTATGGAGGTATAAAAGTCTTACAGTGGTTGCACTGCATAGTTCAAAAGGATTAGACAGAGCCCTTCCTGGTAAGATTAACACAACTATACTTGAGAAACAGTTGAGTAGGATTGTGGAAGAAAAGCTTGGTGAAGAACAAGCTGGATTCAGGCCAAATAGAGGCTGTCAGGATCAGATTTTCACTTTACATCAGATAGTTGAGAAATCATGGGAATATAACAAAGATCTGTATTTAAATTTTGTAGATCTGAAAAAGTCACATGACAAGGTGCCATGAGAGAAGCTATTCAAAATGCTACAGTTATATGGTGTCAATGGGGCATTATATCAAGCAACACTTAGTCTTTCTTTGAGTTGTAAGTCTGCAGTTAGAATTGAAGTACAGGAAGATGGTTTAATGATAAATATGGTGTCAGACAAGGATGTACATTATCCCCTCTGTTATTCATTATCTATATGGATTACATTATGAAGGAAAGTGGTATTAAACCTGATATCAAAATTGGAGATGTTAATCTCAGCTGTTTGCTTTATGCAGATGAGGTTATATTTCTAAATAAATCTGCTGCAAGTCTGCAAGATTCCCTGACTTAATTGAATAGCTGTTGTAATACATATGGTATGAAGGTCAGCATTAAAAAAATAAAGACAATGAAAATAGGCAGAAACATTGAAAATATCAACTGCATTGTGAATGGAGAACCTCTATATAGAACAAGGAAAACATTTCAGCTTTAACATCTTAGGCACAGTTTTTAGTGAAGGAAGATGGTAAATTAAATATAGAAATAGACAACAGAATGAACAAAGCTGGTATGGTAGGAAGTCAACTGAATAAATTTATATGGAATAAGAAGAGAAATTAGCCAAAACACTAAATTAGCTGTATACAAGACAGTTTTCAAACCAATTTTAACTTATGGATCTGAGAGTTGGGTCAGAAGTAAAACACTTATCCTAAAACTAGAGGCTGCAGATATGAGAGTTCTGAGAAAGATTAGGGGCATGAACAGATGCCATCGTATCATCATATTAAAAACAAGGATATTAGGAAAGTACTTGACATTGTCAGCATCCAGGAGTGCATTAGAGCTAATCTCAGGTGGTATGGTCACTTAAACAGAATGGGAGACGAAAGATTAGCAAAACAAGTGTTTTCTGCCAGGTTGTCAGGAAAAAGACTCAGTGGAAGACCAAGATATAGGTGGATTGATACAGTATAAAGTGCCTTAGAAGTAGTCAGAAATATAAGATCTTATAATATTGGAGTCCTGACAGGTAACAGACTGATGTGGAGGAAAATTGTAGATTGGAAGTTAGTAATGATGTTGGTTTTTCATGTAATACTCTGATATCCTGTACACCCCTTGAGGTTATATACCAGGAATTTGATGATGATGTTGACTTGCAAATCATACAAAGAAAATAAATGAAGATAGAAGATATGGAAAATGAATGGGAAAATATTAAACAAATAGTAAAACAAGCAGCATATGAAGCCATAGGAACAAAACTGAGAAGAAAACGGAAAGGACTCAGAACCTGGAACCCAGAAATCGAACCTTTAATATGTAAGAAAAAAGAAACGTACCTTAACTGGTTAAATAACAGAATGATAGGAAATGAAACAGAATATAAAAGAACCAGAGCAATAACAATAAGAGAAACCAGGAAAATCAGAAGACAAGACTGGAAAAAATTTGTATCAAAATTAGAGCATGTCATAAATAGCCTTAAATAAAGAGCTATAAAATCATTAAAAAAATGACTCAAGAAACAAAAGATAATCTGCAATTAGAAGGTCCCACCCCACAAGAATGGACCAATCGCTACATCCAGCTTCTAAACAATAATAATCAAATTGAAATAAAATATCATCATCATCATCAAATTCCTGACATGTACCCTCAACAGGTACAGGATATGATAGTACTACATGAAAAATTTACATCATTACTAACTTAATAACTTAACATATATAAAACCAACAGTAATAACTTTAATGAATTAAAAGTACAAATATTTCGTACTGAAAGTAACAGTACATCATCAGTGTAGAACAAATAGTTAAAGGAATGGAATACAGAGTACAGACCAGTCGGTGGATCAGCAATTAAACTGTTGCCGGTCCAGAAGATTAATTAAAGTAATATTAAATAATTCTTTAAAGATAATTATTTGATTGATGATTGCATAAGATAAGAATCTCCCAAACTTTTAGGGGGGAGAGAGAGACAGTAATTTCGATTCGAATTCGGTCGATGCAAAAGGGCTTTACAATTTTCTTTAAAAAGGCGTTCATAATTAAACCTGCATCTGTGGAGCAGACAAGATTTATCCCACTGGATATTATGATTAATGTCAATGCTATGTTGTGCTAGACCAGACTTATGTGGTTTCATGTATTCGATATAATACTGATGTTCCTTCATTCTTTTTTCCACAGAACCGCCTGTTTATCCAAAGTATGATAAATTACATTCACATGGTAAAGATAATTATTTAAAGATAATTATTTGATTGATGATTGCATAAGATAAGAATCTCCCAAACTTTTAGGGGGGAGAGAGAGACAGTAATTTCGATTCGAATTCGGTCGATGCAAAAGGGCTTTTACAATTTTCTTTAAAAAGGCGTTCATAATTAAACCTGCATCTGTGGAGCAGACAAGATTTATCCCACTGGATATTATGATTAATGTCAATGCTATGTTGTGCTAGACCAGACTTATGTGGTTTCATGTATTCGATATAATACTGATGTTCCTTCATTCTTTTTTCCACAGAACCGCCTGTTTGTCCAAAGTATGATAAATTACATTCACATGGTATCTGGTAAACACCAGCCAATGATAGAGGTGCCAGTTTGTCTTTTGTAGATGGCAAAAAGAAATTTTGAGAAATTTTGTTAATGGGAATAATATGATACTTCTTCAAAATTCTGCCAATAGGTTCTGAGATGCCTGAAATGTAAAGGATTGGAATTCTGCGGTCTGTTGAAGAATCCTAAGGTGTTGGGGCATAGGAGTCAATTATCTGCTGGATTTGATTAGGGTTGTAACCCTGATGTCATTATGTCAATGATGCCTTTGTTATTTGGCCACATGCTGAAGAGGAACTTATCACATTTCTACAACAGATAAATAGCCTTCACCCACGCATTCAGTTCACCATGTAAAAAGAAAATTCTGGTAGTTTACCATTCTTGGACATCCTCCTTACACGCACATCCGCTGGTACTTCGTCTGCAAGTGTCTATCAAAAACCTACCTTTACTGGCAGATACAGTCATCAAAAGTCTGCTCATCACACCTCTCAAAAAATCGGCATTATCAAATCTTTAATTAATAGAGCACATAAAGCGTGCTCCTCTCCTTTAAGCTTACAACAAGAACTTTTCACTATAAAAAAGTTAATAGAATCTAATGGTTACAACTCTAATCAAATCCAGCAGATAATTGACTCCTATGTCCCAACACCTCAGGATTCTTCGACAGACATCAGAGTTCCAATCCCTTACATTTCAGGCATCTCAGAACCTATTGGCAGAATTTTGAAGAAGTATCATCTTATTCCTACATATTTTCCCATCAACAAAGTTTCTCACTTTTTGCCATCTACAAAAGACAAACTGGCGCCTCTTTCATTGGTTGGTGTTTACCAGATACGATGTGAATGTAACTTATCATACTTTGGACAAACAGGCTGTTCTGTGGAAAAAAGAATGAAGGAACATCAGTATTATATCGAATACATGAAACTTCATAAGTCTGGTCAAGCACAACATAGCATTGACATTAATCATAATATCCAGTGGGATAATGCTTGTCTGCTCCACAGATGCAGGTTTAAATATGAACACCTTTTTAAAGAAAATTGCAAAGCCCTTTTGCATCGACCGAATTTGAATTGAAATGACTGTCTCTCTCTCTCCCAAAAGTTTGGGAGATTCTTATCTTATGCAACCATCAATGAAATAATTATCTTTGAAGAATTATTTAATATTATTTTAATAAATCTTCTGGCACGTGGCAACAATTTAATTGGTGATCCACCGACTGTTCTGTGCTTTGTATTTCATTCCTTTAACTGTTTGTTCTACACTGATGATGTACTGTTACTTTCAGTACGAAATATTTGTACTTTTAATTCATTAAAGTTATTACTGTTGGTTTTATACATGTTAAGTTATTAATTTATTTTGCCACAGGTACCTCTAAAGATTAGAATCATTACTAACTTCCTATCTACAATTTTCCTCCAAATCAATCTGTTACCTGTTAATGTTACTTCAACATTATCAGTGCTTATATTTCTGTCTTCCAAGGCACTTTTTACTGTATCAATCCACCCTATATCTTGGTCTTCCTCTGGGTCTTTTTCCTGCCAACCTGGCAGAGAACACTTGTTTTGCTAATCTTTCCTCTCTCATTCTGTTTAAGTGACCAGTTAGCTCTGCTAACACATTCCTTGAAATAAAACAAGTAATAAGTTAAGAAAAAAATGAAGATCCAATACAGTTTAATGATCTAAATAAAATATTGGAAAAACTACAGGAGAAGATGGAATAAATTCAGAACTATACAAATACAGCTCTAAACCATTTCAACTATGATTAATTAAATTCCTAAACAGAATGTGGGAAGAAGAAATATCCCACAAGAAAAGACAGCAATAGTCATAAATATATTCAGAAAAGGAAACAGAAAGGATTGCAGAAACTACAGAGGAATATCCGTATTAAATAAGTGCTATAAAATATATCTAGATATAATTAAAAGTAAATAACACCATGGGCCGAGGAAATTATTGGAGAAGAACAATGCCACTTTAGGAAAGGAAGATCCTGCACAGATCTCACACATTTACACTCAAACAAATTATAGAAAAAAGAATAGAATTGAACCTGCCAACATATATGGCCTTCGTGGATTATGAGAAAGTATACGATCAAATTAACAGAACAAAATTAATTAATATACTGAGTGAATTGAAAGCTCCACCACAAACCACCAAAGCAGTAGCAAAAATAATTGAAGAGAGCTATATTAAAATTAATAATGAAATAACGAAAAAAATTAAAACCAATAGAGGTCTCATTCAAGAAGTTGATTATCACCAATACTCTTCAATATATATATGTGTGTGTAGGAAGTTTTTATATATATATATATATAAATATGTAATAATTTTTTTAATTTGGGGATATTGTATATTAGGATAACCAAGTAATTTTATAAACTTGGTTTGTGTTTAAATTAAGTTTGTGCCTGAAACAAAGTTCAAGTCTAAAGATGTTACAACACCAGGGCAACTCATTGTAAAGGTGGGTAAAGCCCTGATCACTATTCTTAGTATTTTCCCATAATGTAAAGCACATCTCACTAGAAGATGTATACTGCAATGCATTATGAGTGGGGTCACTACCCAGACCGGTTTCAGCCTTTTTTGAGGTCTCCTCAGTGAGTAGCTAGACCCTAAATTTTTATAGGTAAGGTGATAAGGTTCCGTATTACTAAAAGCTTGGTATTTAGGGTCTAGCTACTCACTGAGGAGACCTCAAAAAAGATTGAAACCGGTCTGGGTAGTGACCCCCCCCCACACCCATAATGCATTGCAGTATACATCTTCTAGTGAGATGTGCTTTACATTATGGGAAAATACTAAGAATAGTGATCGGAGCTTTATCCACCTTTACAATGAGTTGCCCCTGGTGTTGTAACATCTTTAGACTTGAACTTTGTTTCAGGCACAAACTTAATTGTTTGCATACTTGGGATTAGGAGTTAAAATAACCAAGTTTATAAAATTACTTGGTTATCCTAATATATATATATATATATATATATATATGGAAAAAATTTAAAGAGACTGGTGGTAAAACAAATCATAGGAATTAATATAGGAAATAAAGAATTAACCAGCCTTTTGTATGCTGATGATCAAGTTATTTTTGCCGAAAATGAAGACCAGTTACAGAAAAATCTACACATACTGCACAAAACAATAGAACAGTATGACATGAAAATCTCAATAAATAAAACAAAATCAGTAGCATTTCGAGGTAAAGAAATTATAAGATGCAAACTAGTCATGTACAACAAAGTAATAGAATAAATGAACAAATTTAAATAACTAGGAAATTACTTAAGCCCAATGGAGAAATTGACATTGCATATAAAAAGCAAAAATTCCTAGCAGTTCATTGGAACTTTGAGCAGACAATTCAGAAAATGGATGTCTAGAACAACCCAAATAATACTATATAAAACAATAGCCAAACCAATTCTGAAATATTGCATTGAAACATGGACTTGGGGAGAATGAGATAAAAGAAAAGTGGAAGCTGCAGAAATGAAGTTCCTCAGACAACTCTCAGGCTATTAAAGAATAGAGAAGATAAGAAATAAAGATATAAGAAAACAATTATCCATAATTTACATGACAGAAGACATCACAGACTATAGAAAGAACTAGAAAAACCATGGAAAGAATGAATGAGTACAGATGGCCAAATATTACCTGGAAATATAAATCAAGGGGACATTGATCAAGAGAATGACCCAGGAATAGATGGGCAAAAGACTTTTTAAACCCTTGAAAATGCTACAGGCAAACAATTACCTAATACGGGAAGTGAAGAAGAAGACTTCAGCTCTTTGTCTACCACACCCATTCCTTAATCACTAGTTCCATCAATGTGGTACTCAGCTTGTAATCGATTTATCCCAAAATGCATCACTTTACATTTCTCCACAATAATTATCTTTTGCTTATACTGACTGCCTATTTAAATCATCATGCAAGCTCTACACATCCTCTCAAATAACTATTACTCTAACTTTGCATCATCAACAAACAACTGAATTTTCCCTTTCAGATTATTCCTATATCATTTATGTACAAATTAAACAGTAGTGGTCCTAGCACTTAATCTTGCAGCACGCCACTCATTTTCCTGGATTCTGGTCTTCCACATATCACTTTTTGATATCTGTCCAGTAGCTGCCCCCTCTCATCCACATAACCAGTGTCATATTCATCCCTATTAGTTCTAATTTGTGCAACAGAACTCCACACTTTTGCTTAGCATGTGGTTTTCTGTCACAGACCTTTGCAAAATCATCAGGTAGCCACTTTCTTTATCCACTTCAGCTGTCACTCTATTATAAAGAGTTAGTAAATTTCTAAGGAATAACTGACCCTTCACAAAGCTATGCTGCCCATCATAGAGTATCATATTCTTATCCACCCATTCTTGAAATCTCCTTTTGACCAATTCTTCCAATACTTTTACCACCACTTTTGAGAGCAATTGGTCTATAATTTTCTACTGAAGTCTTAGAAACCTCTTTATGCAAAGGAATTATTTTACCCTGTTTCTAATCCCTTGGAACTGAACTAGAACTGAGACAAATTAAAGAGCCTAGTAAGAAGCATTGTCAGTTCTTGCACATTCTCGTAAACTGCAAGCTTATATCTCATATAACCCCACATCTATATTTCATTGAGATTCTGCAATATCCTGAGAACCTTCAATTTATTTACCTCTGTTCCCACACTAGTCTGTCACATATGTAACAGCATTAACCTCACTTAGATAATATACCCTTGCAAAGTGGTCACTCAGTAGCCCACAGTTTAATCTGCTTCTCTCATCTTGTCACTATCAGCACTCATTAAGATTATCCCCTCCTCTAACTTGCCAAAAAACAAAAGAACTTGTGGATTTCCTTTGGCCTGCTTAGCTAGTTTCTTTTTGTAATCTGATTTTGCCTTCCTCACCATACTGGCCACCTTTCTTGCCTGATCCTTCTACGCTTTATGAGTTTGATGGTCACCTTTCTCCTTCTATAACCTCCACAGCATTTTATTCTTGTACGCTCATTCTTAATGATTCATCTAAATCCTATCTGATTTACCCTGCTTGCCTTAGGTATACAATTTAATATTGCTTCATCTAGATGTCTCTTAACTATCTCCCATGCACTATTAGCATCCTCCTAAGCTTGTCATAGACTGAATGATAAATGCACGTAAACACAAGAAAGATATTTAATTAACCAGATATTTCGGTCTGGAAATAGCAGACCATCCCGAGTGGTATTACAAGAACAGTTATAAAAAAATACAAGAGTATGAAACGGAATATTTTGAAGTAGAGACATGAAAAAAAAATTAATGAGTAATCTTGATTAGACTTTCCCAGATTTTTGATATAGATATACAGTCATTATGATTCAGGTTGGGATGATGGAGCAAGGTCTCCACGCTTTCCTTGAACAAACGTTCAAATCTATGTAAGAGGTGAGCCCTGGACCAAAGGATGTTGTGGTCAGTTTCAATCCCATGCTGAGCCAATCCAGACTTTTCAGGTTTGTTGTGAAGAATGGAGGATTGATGTTCTTGGATTCTTTTTTCAAAAGAACGTCCAGTCTGTCCAAAATAGGATAGATCACAGTTGGACAGACTGGACGTTCTCTTGAAAAAAGGGGTCGGGGTGCTCTGCACCCCGACTGCGATGCAGTAGAAACTTTGAGAAGCGAACGTGCCACCACCACGTTCGTTGCATTCGATGATCGAATAAAAACCTGTACACCCCTTGAGGGTACATGGCAGGAATTTGATGATGCTGATGATGATATTATAATCATTGAAGGCTGTCATGATTAATCAGATTGCTTGATAGTTAACATGATGTTCTAAAATATGTAAACTGGTGTGAAGATAAAGGATGTTAGTGATGCTGTAAGTATGCGAAGAAAGAAGCAAACGAATTCTTGTGGATGGCAAAAATGATGTGAAAGGTGAAAAATATGCAATGAGAGAGTTGTTATGAAAGAATTGTTAGTAGAAGCAAAAATGATGAGTAAGAAAGTAAAGATTGTGAGTCTGCTGCCTTGGTATGATAGGACAGAACTGAGAAAAAAAGAGCCATGATTGCTAATGAGTCAATGAGAAGATTGTGCAATAGGAATAGTGTGTAGTTTATTGATGTATGGAGTGAATTTGATGAATGAAAGACTTATATATGCACAATGGACTACATTTAACTGATTTTGGAGTTAGATGTTTGAAGAAAGTGTTGTTTATTGAGAGTATGGTAGTGCAATATCAGAGATATTAGGGAGGATGAAATCAAGCAGGTGTATTGCCACCCCTGTGATTATGCAATGCCAAATAGGATTTCACAGGTTTCTGATTTGAATGTTTGGTAATGACATCATAACATTAACAGTGGATACAAAGGGATGTTGAAATGCATGTACACAAATGCAAGAGGATAAGGGTGAGGAGTTTTTGGCATTGGTCTCCACTCGATTTGGCCAAAAATTATAGGCATCAGTGAAACCAGGTTGACTGAAAATGACATGGTTATGGAGATAGAATGTAAAGGGTATTGTATTTTCAGGAAGGATAGAAGGAACAGGATAAGAAGTGGGGTATTGCTGATGATAGCTGAAGAACTGCAACCAACAAAATTCAAAGTTAAAGAGGATTTTAGGTCTAAGAGGAAATGGTTCATTTGAAGCTATGTGGTGTGGGATAGAGGCAAATAGGACAAAATATTGTGTTGGGTGCTACTATCGATCAGGTGGTCCACAAGAAGATGTAGGTTCCATGTATTGGCAGATTAGCACAATGGGTGTAGGCCAAAACATTATTATGGGAGACTTTAACTATGAGGACACCTGTTGGAGAGAGGAAGGGAGCATGGCAAGATGGAAGCAGGATTTATGCAGTTGCTAAGGGATTACATGAAACAACATGTTATAGAGAGGACAAGGGGTTTGAGGGTGTTGGATTGAAAATAGCATCAGAAGATATATCCATAACCAAAGTAGAATGCCTCTAACTGGGGAGCATAGCCATGTGGTCTTGTTCTGGGAAGTTGCCAAACATGTGAAGTTCTCTGTCAAGAAGGGGTTTATGTTAAACTATAAGGTTGGTGATTATGAGAGACTCAGGAGTCATCTTGGAACAGTTCCATAGCTACAAAAAACATATGTCAGTAGTGCATGGCAAGTGGGCAGAGATTGCTTGAGAGTAACAGTATCAGACTGCATACATATGTTCAGGAGGATAAACCAAATTGGAATTAAGTGGATGAGTTGGGATAAAAAGCAAGAGCTGCAAAAAAATAAAACATTATTGAGGAAATATAAAGAAAAATGATCAGCATACTCATGAGCAGTACAAAGTGCAAGCAAGAAGGGTGACTAGTATAGTAAGTAAGGCCAAATCAGACTGTGAGATAGAATTACCCAAACTGGCCAAATTAAACCAAAAAAATGTTTTTTGTTATGTAGAAGTAATAGGAAAAATGACTATGGTAGGATGACTTTAAAAAATTCTCATGGTAGGAAGGCGACTGAACCAAAGGAAATAGTTGAGTTGCTGAGTGATTATTGTACTGTTTATCATCCAGATGGTGATTCTACAGTTGCTGATGTTACAGAGATGCATTATCAACATTCAGGTAGATGAACAGGAGGTGTTCAGTATATTAAAAATATGAATGTGAACACAGCAGTGGGACTGGATGGAATATCAGCCAGTACACTACATGAATGTTCAAGATAATTGGCATTACCTCTGATGAAGTTGTTCAATCTCTGTCAAGGCCCAAGGGAGTGAAAAAAAGGATAAGATAGCATCATTCCATAGAGGTAGCAAACTACAGGCCAATTAATATATTAGGAGTGGTTGTTAAGGTATTGGAAAAGTTGGTGAAAGGTAAAATACTACAGTGAGTGGATAGGCATGTGATACTCTATAGTGGGTCACATGGCTTTGTAAAGGATAGGTCCTGTCATAGTAACTTATTCACATTTTATAATATAGTGACAACAGAATTGGATAAAGGTAATGGCTACCTTGATACTTCTCGACTTTGCCAAGGCATTTGACAGAATACCAAATGGAAAACTATTACAAAAACTGGAGCAAATGGGAATGGATATGAATCCAGTAGCATGGATTGTGTGGTGGCTGATGGACAGACACCAAACAGTAGTATATATGGTGAAACGAAATCTAGGAGAATGATGATAACTAATGGAGTACCTCAGGGTTTGGTACTAGGGCCACTACTCTTTAATTTGTATATCAATGACATAGGGAAAGATTTAAGAAGGGATATTCAGTGATTCAGTAAAAAAATTCATTACAGAAAGCTAGATCTGAGTATGAAAAGAAACTTTCTCTGCAAGCTACAGACAACCGAAAAGAATTCTGTAATTATGCTTCAAGTAAAAGAATGAATGAATGAATGCAAAAAAATAATTGTACTGAATGCAGGTGACGTGAGTGAGAGGTATTAAAGAGATTTTTCATCTGAGTTTCCATTTGCTAAGAGCTTTCATCCCAATGGATGCAACATTGAGCTTAATTCTATATCTTCACTGGAGAAAGAACCTCAGCAATGGATTTGGATTCATGTAAACTGAATAAGAATTCACCAGTAGGGGAGCTCTCAGTATGGATGCTGAATGGCTGTGTCTTTGACTAGGCTGTATAATTTGAGTCTCAGAACAGGAAAGATTCCACAGGAGTGGAAAGAATGTATGATCCCATTGTCAAAAGTGATGCAAAGATTGATGTGTCTATCTACCTATCTTGGGATTGGTGAAGAAGTTGGTAAAAGCTTGCATACAGAAATAGGTCGACAGAGAATTTATACTTTGCAATTAACAGCATGGATTTACTAAGAGATGGTCATGTTTAAGCAGCTTGCTCACATTTTATAATAGTGTCATAGTTAAGTTATAGAAGTTATCCACCACGATTCTTTGGATTTTGCTAAGCCTATTAATAATATGATGAAATAGAATGGTGTATAAAGGAAGTTGGAGGCAAGAAAGATCAAGTTATTTGTGCTATGGGTGACTGGAATGCAAAAGTTGGATCAGAGAGAACAGCTACACACATGGGTCCATTTGGACTTGGAATTCGAAATGAGAAAGGACAAAACTGATTGATTTCTGTAACAAGCACAGTCTCATCATAACTAACACTTATTTTGAGCAAAAAACAACAGCAAGATACACATGGGAAAGTCCGGATGGAAGGTACAAAAATCAATTAGACAATACTGTGGGCAGTAAACGTTACTTCAATGGAATACAGAATTCAAAGGTGATGCCAAGTGCTGACTGTGGATCTGATCATAGACTGGTCTTAATGAAGATGAATATTCACCTGAAAACAATAAAAAACCAAAAGAAGTCAACCTCTAAAATGGGATCTGCAAATGGTACAAAATCCAATAGTAAAATCAAAATTTAATGAAAATGTTTCAGAACTGCTGTTTGCACAGTTGCAAAATGAAAATGAACCCTCTCAGTGGAATAGACTACAAGCAGCTATCATAACATCTGTTGAAAAACACATCAAAAAATAAGAAGAAAGAAAGAAAAAACCATGGATAACACAAGAAGTAATCAAACTTATCGATGAAAGAAGAACATGGAAAAGAGCAGCAAATGAAGAAGAAAGATTAAGATATAAAACATTGGATAAAAGAATCAAACAGTTATGCAGAAGATTGAAAGAAAACTGGATAACCGAGATAGAGGAATTACAAAATAGGAACAAAACCAGAGAAGCATTCCTGAAAGTGAAAGAACTTAATGGAAAAGCAAAACGTACACAGTCTAATAATATTAAGGACAAAGATGGAAACATAATCATTGATAAGGAAAAGATAAATGGAAGATGGATGGAGTACTTATCAGATCTCTATGATGATGATAATGGTAACATGTTAGATGATTCACAACACCTTAAGTTAAACGTAATAACAGATATCACTCTACTGACAAGAAAGGAGATAGAACACATAATTTAGAATCTTCCTAATAATAAGTCCCCTGTGTATGATAATATCCTGGCTGAGCTGCTGAAAGCTTTGACTGGCAATAATAACAACTATTTAGTGGAATCCATTCAAGACATCCATAAAACAATAGAATTAACTGAAGTTTTTACAACATCTATCTGCATACCAATTCCAAAGAAAAAAATGCACAAAATTGCTAGGATTACAGAACTGTGAGCCTAATATCCCATTCATCTAAAATTATTTAAACCATTGTTAACAAACAAATTGAAAGAGCCTTAATTGTGAATTGAGTGAACAACAGAAAGGCTTCAGAAGAAAAATGGGAACCATTAATGCTATCCTGGAACTAAAAATACTAATTGAAAGATTCCTATTTCTTTCAAGTGATCTTTCTATTAGTACTTTTAGTTCCAGGATAGCATTAAAAAACATTTACATATGCTTCCTAGACTTTTAGAAGGCATTTGACTGGGTAAAACATAATAAAATGTTCAGTATATTAGATAAATTAGACATAGAAGATCATGTACTCAAGATTATAAAAATGATTTACACCAAACAGAAAATGCAGTTTACCTCTTTTGAGGCTTCTATAGTAAAAATAAAAAGATGAGTTAGACAAGGTTGTATCTTTTCACCAAATCCATTTAATATCTATAGTGATGAAAAAGACTGAAAAACAAAAAATAGAAATTAGTATCAATGGTATAAAATACAACAATCTTAGATGTGCTGATGATACCATTCTAATAGCAGAAAACAGAAACAAATTAATCAAGTTACTGCAGCTACTAATTGAAGAAGGTAAAGAATTTGGATTAGATATAAATGCAAAAAAGACCAAATTTATGGAAATCTCAAAAGAAAACAGATCCGAGTATTCATAAACAATATGAAAATTGAACATACAACAGAATGCAAATATTTAGGCACCTACTTTACTGCAGATGGAAAGCAAGATAAAGAAATAAAAATAAGAACAGCCATAGCTAAAGATGCATTCTGGAAAAATAAAGATCTGCTCAGAAGTTCTATGAGTATCAAGACAAAGAAAAGAATGATAAGAACATTAGTGTGGCCAGTTTTCACATATGGCAGTGAGACCTGGATATTGAAGAAGAGAGTACGGCAACAAACAATGGCCTTTGAAATGTGATGCTATAGGAGATCTCTGAAAATTTCATGGACAGAACATATGAGAACGAGAACACAGAGATCTTTATTACAGGAAATGATCCAGAGAAAGATGAGATTGGCAGGATATGTACTGAGAGGTTCAGCAGGGCAGAGGATACTAACAGTTTTAGAAGGAAAAATTATGCAAAAAGGATCAAGAGGCAAAGAACATGGCTTGAAGATATAAGATCATGGACAGGATCACATGGGTATGCAGAAACAAAAAGGAAAGCCACCAACAGAGAGAACTGGAAGGACATGGTACTGCACCCTCTCACTGAGACAGCTTTTCCTGTATCTTGTCAATCTTCTTCTTCATGTAGCTTCCCTAGTGAGAGGGTGCAGTACCATGGACTGCGCCCTCTCAGAGGAAGTGGAATTGGATTATAGCTACATAGATAATTAGATGGCTAACTGACAGATATCAAAAAGTGATCTATGTGGGATGTTAGTTTGCAAAATTTAAGGTGACCAGTGGTGTACCCCAGTGACCAGTCCTTTGAACATGTTATTCAGTCTTTATATTAAATGACAGTGGGGAAGATTTGACTGGGAACGTACAGCTCTTTGCTGATGATGCAATAGGCAGGGTAATTAGGATGCAACTGACATGCAGTTTTTGCAGAATGATTTGAATAAGCTGAACTTGTAGGCATATGAAAATGACAGTCGGTTCAGTGTTAAGAAATATTAAGTTATACACTTTTGTATAATGAGATATCCATTGGAATGCATATTATATTTGGGAGGTTATGCTTCATTGAACTGTCAACCATCATTCCTCCAATTTCTTTAGTACTTGTTAATACAAGAGCAGCAACTGCCCAGCATCCTCTTCACTGTTCAACTGCAAACACAGCGAACATGCTTCTCTTCCTCTTTTATGCCATCTGTCTCCATTCTCTGAAACAGCCTTCAACAAGAAGTATCCCCAAACTACAAACTGTTCAAAACTCTTCAAAAAAAAAAAAAATTCCAGTAAACTTCTCAGTCCTCACCTGCACCCTACACATAGCACTGATGTGCTCATAGGTCCTTTGACCTCTCATGTATAGGATCAGTTTTAAAAAAAAAAATGTCTAGGATCTTGGCGTTTTATTAAATTTGAAGTTCTGCAGCCATATAGCAAAGATTATGAATACAACTCAAAAGATAATTGCAGTACATTAGTGTTTGTTTTAGGATTGCAAGGCCTTGATACAACTTCACGTGAGCTACTGTGTGCATATTTGGTCTCTTGGTTTCTGTAGTGATGCAGATATAGTGGAGAAGGTTTAAAAGAGTCTGTTATAGATGATATATGGACTGCGGAACATATATTACGAGGATGAATTTCAGATTTTTTGGAGTGCAGACATTAGAAAAAGAAAGGGAGGCCATTTGGTAGAGGCCTACAAACTTCTGAAAGAGTCATCAAATTCCTGCCATGTACCCTCAAGAGGTGTACAGGATATGATAGTACTACATGAAAAATTTACATCATTACTAACTTCCTATCTACAATTTTCCTCCAAATTAGTCTGTTACTTGTCAAGATTCCAATATTATCAGATCTTATATTAATGAATATTTATTATGTTAATGAATTCAAGTGAAGAAAGAAGTTTTCTTCACATAATTTACACTTTTTTTTCTTTTCTTTCTTTTTTTTTTTTTTTTTCCATTTTAAAAAACACCAGTGGCTGCCAATGAATTTATTAAACAAATTTTATTTCCATAAAAATCTGAAATCTTTAATTTGAATACTACAGCAGCATTCCCTTTTAAAGAATGAGAAAAACACATGCAATTTTAGTTGCCAGTTTACTCTAAAGTAATAATGTAAACCAGTGATCTTCATTTTTCTTCCTTTCTTTTATCTTTTGTAAAGTTCAGAACATTATTTTTCCTTCTGTATGAAAAACTGCAAAAAAAATGGACAATCATTAAAAATGTGGCTGCCAATGAATTTATTAAACAAATTTTATTTCCATAAAAATCTGAAATCTTTAATTTGAATACTTCAGCAGCATTCCCTTTTAAAGAATGAGAAAAACACATGCAATTTTAGTTGCCAGTTTACTCTCAAGTAATAATGTAAACCAGTGATCTTCATTTTTCTTCCTTTCTTTTATCTTTTGTAAGGTTCAGAACATTATTTTTCCTTCTGTATGAAAAACTGCAAAAAAACAGACAATCATTAAAAACACAGCCTGTCATATCTTCTTCCCCCAAGTTGTTCTGTTGTTATTATTATAACATAACAATTGATATCTTTAAATGTTTTATATATATATATATATATATATATATATGAAAGATTTCATAAATATCTGCTGTCAATTTCCAAAAAGCCCATTTTTCTCAGATTTATATTTTACATATAAATAACACTTATATGTAAATAAGTGTTATTTACATTCCACATATGCTTCACTATGCATTACACTTCCAGTATTCATTTCACTCATGAAGCTAGAAAAATGACCCACCATTGTGTGTTATAATTATGCTGCTTTACTTGAAAACAAATCTCACACACTTGAAGTGCGAGAAAACATGCAAGTTTTTCATGTCATGAATACATTAAATTAAATTACAGTTGTCATAGCCAATAAATAAATTTTTAATCAAATCAATGCATTCATTTAGTTCAGTATTAACCTTACACATATGTGCAGTATGTAAGACATATGTAATTATTATTATTATTAGGTGACACCTCCATGGAGTCCAGGGACTCATCGTGAGGATGCTACTTCGTTATGCACAACTCACCATCTCTACTGCTTAATCCTACAACTATACATAATGATGCTACTCCCATCAACACTCAGTGTTGTCCATCACACACCACCACCATCTACAATAGTATTTTTTGTCTGTAAATTGTGTGCATTCTCATGGCTGATTTGCTTGTATGCAGGATGAAATATCCTGAGTTTCCAGAAGGAAAAACCTTGCTACCCCAGTATGAGACAGCTAACTCATCTTCAACTGAAAAAGTCCATATAAAGATTCTCCTCATCAAAACAAAGATCAAACTTGGATCTTATCCAACTGAACAGTACATTGTCCTTCTAATTACACAGTATACTAAGGTGCATAAATAATAGACAATCTATTATTTAAAAACAGATTAATTGCACTTTTCTTACAATATAATTTTATTAACCAAATAAACCAGTAACTATAAACACAAAAATTAAAATTGGCACCATCTAATTAAATACTATAGTACATCTATACATCTTATTTCACCAACACCATTATCTCTTAAGTAGGTGAGCAATTGTAATATAGTATTGTCTTAAGCTTATTTTCGCAGCTCACAACATGAATTAGCTTAGAGTAATTAAATGCTTGCAAATTTCCATAACAAAAATGCTTTTAATACTGTTATTTTAAAAAATAAAATTACCTTGAATAGACTAGTCAAAGACTGGATCATGTGGTGGAGTGCATTAGGAAAAGTCATTCAAGGGATCCTCTTCGAGTACATCCTACCTTCTTGTTTTCATGAATTTTATTATTAGTCTTTCATATTACATTATAATAAATTTAGTTTAATTCTTTATCCAAGTGTGAGCAAACAAAGTTTGCGCCTGAAAGTATCTTCAGGACTGGGGTAAGGTGGTACAACACCAGGGCACTCCTTGCACAGGTGGAGCAAGCTACCAACACTCCTATCTCAGTATCTCCCATAATGCAAAACACATCTCCTTGAGGATATGTCTATTGTTATGCATTAAGGGAAGGGCCACAACCCAGACTAGTTTCGACCTTTATTGAGGTCTCTTCAGTGGGAGCAAGGCCCAAGAGCAGATACCAGGTAGAAGCATTAGCAGGTCATCTCTACCTATAGGAGTTTACAAATGGTGTGCCACCCTTTTTTAATAAAACTGGATTTAGAGAAAGATGTTGAAAGTTTATTTTTCACTTGGTTAGAGTATAATAAATTTAGTTTAATCCTTTATCCAAGTGTGAGCAAACAAAGTTTGCGCCTGAAAGTATCTTCAGGACTGGGGTAAGGTGGTACAACACCAGGGCACTCCTTGCACAGGTGGAGCAAGCTACCAACACTCCTATCTCAGTATCTCCCATAATGCAAAACACATCTCCTTGAGGATATGTCTATTGTTACGCATTAAGGAAAGGGCCACAACCCAGACTAGTTTCGACCTTTATTGAGGTCTCTTCAGTGGGAGCAAGGCCCAAGAGCAGATACCAGGTAGAAGCATTAGCAGGTCATCTCTACCTATAGGAGTTTACAAATGGTGTGCCACCCTTTTTTAATAAAACTGGATTTAGAGAAAGATGTTGAAAATTTATTTTTCACTTGGTTAGAGTATAATAAATTTAGTTTAATCCTTTATCCAAGTGTGAGCAAACAAAGTTTGCGCCTGAAAGTATC
Source organism: Typopeltis vanoorti (assembly GCF_054136105.1). NCBI lineage: Eukaryota > Metazoa > Arthropoda > Arachnida > Uropygi > Thelyphonidae > Typopeltis > Typopeltis vanoorti. The sequence goes on from NC_143557.1 coordinate 2,259,411, forward strand.
TTCAGGACTGGGGTAAGGTGGTACAACACCAGGGCACTCCTTGCACAGGTGGAGCAAGCTACCAACACTCCTATCTCAGTATCTCCCATAATGCAAAACACATCTCCTTGAGGATATGTCTATTGTTATGCATTAAGGGAAGGGCCACAACCCAGACTAGTTTCGACCTTTATTGAGGTCTCTTCAGTGGGAGCCAGGCCCAAGAGCAGATACCAGGCAGAAGCATTAGCAGGTCATCTCTACCTATAGGAGTTTACAAATGGTGTGCCACTCATTTTTAATAAATTACTCTGGATTTAGGATTGAGGTCTCCTCAGTGGGAGCCAGGCCCACTGAAGAGACCTCAATAAAGGTCGAAACTAGTCTGGGTTGTGGCACTTCCCTTAATGCATAACAATAGACATATCCGCAAGGAGATGTGTTTTGCATTATGGGAGATACTGAGATAGGAGTGTTGGTATCTTGCTCCACCTTTGCAAGGAGTTGCTGGTGTTGTAGCACCTTACCCCAGTCCTGAAGATACTTTCAGGTGCAAACTTTGTTTTCTCACACTTGGATAAAGGATTAAACTAAATTTATTATACTCTAACCAAGTGAAAAATAAACTTTCTTCATATTACATTGTTTATGGTTATTTTATATAAATTCCCCCTTATTATGAACAATATACAGAAGAATACACAAACTGAGTTTGTGATGAGCTGTGTTGTGGCATAATTTTAAGCTTATATTAATTTAAAGTATATTTTTGTATAATTACATGTGATGTATAGTGAGAATTAAAGAATGTATTACTCTGTTTTGTCATCATAACATCACCTATAACAATATTTGTAAAAAGTAAACCAATACCTTGGGTGAGTAAAATGTTTTTTTGCCTAGTAGAGTTAAGTTGTATTTCTTGAGCTATGTATATATGTGTATGCGCGCACACACAGGATAACATTGCTGAAACACTGTAAGGATATATCACGGAGCTCAGAAAGACCTTCTGTATAAACTATATGCGACACTAAGTGTACTCATCATCATCAAATTCCTGATATATATATATACACACACACACCCTCAAGGGGTGTACAGGATATGATAGTACTAGATGAAAAACCTACATCATTACTAACTTCCTATCTACAATTTTTCTCCAAATCAGTCTGTTACCTGTCAAGACTCCAATATTATCAGATCTTATATTTCTGTCTTCTAAGGCACCTTTTACTGTATCAATCCACCTATATCTTGGTCTTCCTCTGGATCTTTTTCCTGCCAACCTGGCAGAGAACACTTATTTTGCAAATCTTTCCTCTCCCATTCTGTTTAAGTGACCATACCACCTGAGATTAGCTCTGCTAAAGCATTCCTGGATGCTGCCAATGTCAAGTTCTTTCCCCTCGTTTTTAATATGATATTGCCATTGATGCCATCTGTTCATGCCCCTAATCTTTCTCAGGACTCGCATATCTGCAATCTCTAGTCTTTGGTCAAGTGTTTTACTTCTGACCCAGCTCTCAGATCCATAAGTTACAATTGGCTTAAATACTATCTTGTATACAGCTAATTTCTCTCTAATTCCATATAAATTTATTCAATTGATTTCCTACTATACCAGCTTTCTTGATTCTGTTATCTATTTAAATATTTAGTTTACCATCTTCACTAAAAATTGTGCCTAAGTAGCTTAAATGTTTTGCTTGTTCTATAGGTTCTCCATTCACAGTGAAGTTGATATTTTCAATATTTCTGCTTATTTTTTTGTCTTTTTAATGCTGACCTTCATACCATATCTATTACAACAGTTATTCAATTTAGTCCAGGAATCTTGCAGACGTATAGCAGATTTATTTAGAAGTATAACATCATCCGCATAAAACAAAGAGCTGAGATTAATATCTCCAATTTTGATATCAGGTTTAATACCATTCATAATTTGATTCATATAGATAATGAATAACAGAGGAGATAATGTACATCCTTGTCTGACACCATATTTAACATTAAACCATCTTCCTGTACTTCCTTCAGTTCTAACTGCTGACTTACAACTCAAAGAAAGACTGTGTTGATGACTTGATATAATGACTTGATGACTTGATTCACATCATATAAATGTATCATTTTGAATAGCTCCTATCTTGCCACCTTGTCATATGACATTTCCAGATCTAGAAAATTTAAATACCGATTTTTGTTATATTCCCATGATTTCTCAACTATCTGTTGTAAAGTGAAAATCTGATCCGGACAGCCTCTATTTAGCCTGAATGCAGCTTGTTCTTCACCAAGCTTCTCTTCCACAATCCTTCTCAACCGTTTCTCAAGTATACCTGCATACATCTTTCCAGGAACACTCAGTAGAGAAATACTCTGTAATTCTTACATTCAGTTTTATTTCCTTTTTTATGTATGGCTACTATGAGAGCTCTACTCCAATCATCTGGAATTCGTCTCTCTGTCGAGACCTTCTGAACTATGCAGTGCAGCCACTGTAAGACTTTTATACCTCCATACTTGAGCATTTTTGGTCAAAAATCATCTACTCCTACTGCTTTTCCACATTTCAGCCTTTTGATGGCTGTTTCTACTTCAAGTATGGATATGTATTCTGGTTGCATGCCTGGTCGGTGTTTTTTACCACTGTGCTGTCATCACTACATGTTTCATTTAGCAATTTTTCGAAGTAATTACTTGATATATCAAGGATATCTTTTTCGCCAGTTTTCATGTCACCTTTATCATCTCTAATTCCTTTTACAGCACTCTTTCCCCATTTCTGAGCATATTTTCAACAGCCTCCAGAATATTTTGGCACCTTCTTGATATTTATTTTCATGTCATCTTTATCATCTCTACTCTAATTCCTTTTACAGCACTCTTTCCCCATTTCTAAGCACATTTTCAACAGCCTTCAGAATATTTTGGCACCTTCTTGATATTTATTTTCTGTGTTCTTACAAAGTCTTCCCATGACTTTTGTTTAGCTAGTTTTACACAGTGTTTAGCTTTCTTACATTTGTCTCTGTATTCTCTAAGAGCACAAGCTGACTTATTTGCCATGTACTTTTGATATGCCTTCTTTTTTCTTCACTGCCTCTTTAACTTCCGTATCCACCATGGAGTTCTGATTTTTCTATCCTTGCAAACAACCTCATCACATGCCTCTCTGGTTGGATCTGACTAGTTTTACACTGTGTTTGGCTTTCTTACATTTGTCTCTGTATTCTCTAAGAGCACAAGCTGACTTATTTGCCAGGTACTTTTGATATGCCTTCTTCTTTTTTCTTCACTGCCTCTTTAACGTTCTGTATCCACTATGGAGTTCTGATTTTTCTATCCTTGCAAACAACCTCATCACATGCCTCTCTGGCTGGATCAATCAGTGTTTTCTTAAGGATTTGACACTGAACCTCCAAGATTTGGTTCCTGTTTTCAAACTCATTTTTTCTTGAATAATCTTTGTGTATTTTAGTTTATATTTCACTCTGAATGCTGCTCAAATTTTATTGGCTTTAAAACTTTCTTACATGTTCGTCTTTTCAATATGAAATTCAATTTTATCTTGCTCAAGAGTACATGGTGTTCACTTCCAATTTCAAATCCGCTGTACACGCTAGTGTGCTGCACCAGTGAGAAAACATCACTATCAACAACAACAGTCAACGAGACTTTTCTTATTCCTTGCCTCTTCTCTCCGTGTGAATTTGTGCACATTTTTATGTTATACGTTGCGTTATTAACAACCAGTCCATGGCCTGAACTTATATCCAACAGGTAATTGCCATTATTATTAGTTTTACTATTTTGTATGTGTTAGAATCATTTCCTGCTGTACTATTTAGATCCCCATCAAGGACCAACATTTCCTTTTTCATTGGGTCAGTTGCTTTCTCTAAAGCCTGATAAAATTTCTCCACTTCTACCTTAGTAGAGCCTTTTTGGCACCATAGGCACAAATAAGTCTCATTGTCCAGTTTTCCTTTCTGATATTTGTCCACATCACTCTACTTGATATTGCTTGCCATCCAAGAAGATTAGCTTCGTATATTGCATTCAAAGAAATCTTATTATTCAAAATGGGAAGAGGCTGCTTCTCTCCTTCCATATCAGGAAGTAAGTTTATTAACATTGAGATCAGCTTTCATTTTCCTGCAGACAAAATGAATGCCTCAAATAATCCTATATAGTGAATAATACAATCACAATACAATCACAAAATTCTTATTCCATTCTTGTGAGAGATATGATTCGAGAACTCCATTATCTCTTCGTTGACTACAGCCTCGCCTGCATGGTGACTCTAAACTATGCATATGGAAAACGCTTCCCTACGAACAATAGTGCTTAGCATTAACTCTCGTACATATACAAAGGGATGTGTGTGTGTGTAAAGTTCTGATAACACCTAGAACAAAAATGATATTAAAGCAGCTGATTTAACCACATTCTGGTAGCACAGTTATGAAGGTAACCCATGTTCTTATATTCTCATATGTTCTTTCTTGTGGTTATATTAGTTGCTTTAATATCATTTTTGTTCTAGATGCTTCTCAGAAGTTTTCTACCCCCCCCCCCCCCCCACATCATAAGTTATCAAAACAATTGACTAAATTATTAAAAGGTGTACTTTTATTGAAGGAATAAAAGTACACCTTAAACAGTCTCCTATATCAAGAATTCTGAACATTTTTGAACCCATGATTAAAGACATGAAATTATGGCCAGTTTTGATATCCTTTCTTTCTTTATCAGTGTTCCAACCAAAAAGAAATGGCTGTTTTATGAGATGAGTTATCAAAAAAAATTATGACACTCTTGATATATTGCATAAATTCTGATTACTTATAAAAGGAACAATGATGATGATGATGTTTTCTTGATTTGCAGGCATGATCCAGATAAACTCAAAGAGTTCTTTCTTGAACTATCTCAACAACCAACTCCTTAGAATAAAATTTACTTATTCATTGGAAAAATTGGAAAAAAGTGACCTCTTCTCATAATGTAAAACAATATATATACATCTCTTAGGAGCTGGTTTTACATTGTGAAAGAATATTAAAGTTAGTGAGGGAGCTTGCTCCACCTTTGCATGGAGTTGCCCTGGTGTTGTACTATTCAAGTGATCATTTACACTTGGTTCCGTCTATAGTTTTTTCGGCATTGAAACTCTATGGATGTCAATGGATTTCGACCCGAGTTTCGTACCCAGCTATAAAATAAAACGGGATTTTGCATCTCCCTCTTAACTTTCCACTCATGTTCTTAATTCTTCTGATCCTGATGACGACCAATCTAACTAGTGAACAGGATAGATCAGAAATGATATTTAGATACTATAGTGAGCTTTAAAGAAAAATTGTTCTCAGTTCAAATTGTTCTTAACCCTGTCTGCTGTAATGTGAATATCAGTTACATCCTTTCTGATTTTTGTTCTTCTGCTATTCAACTGTGGCATATGCAAGACCTCTGCCTCATTCATGATCTTGGCAAGGCTTGTTTGAATTCCTTCAAGTTACAGTCTGTTTTTAATTTAATAATAGTAGTTGCATTCATTTAATGCTGTAGCATATTTCTCTGATTTTTTCCCTTATACTATCTCATGCATCTGATGAAGTCTTCTAGCAAAATGAAATCAATCATGCCATTTTAGAAATAAACAGATCTTATTCTATTTTTTTTTTTTTTTTCCTTCCTTGGCTTCATCAGATGCATGATATAGAAGGGAAAAAAATCAGAGAAATATGCTACAGCATTAAACGAATGCAACTACTATTATTAAATTAAAAACAGACTGCTGTCACTTGAAGGAATTTGAATAAAAGCCTTGCTGAGAACATGAACAAAGCAGAGGTCTTGCATGTGCCACATCCCACCATGGGCATGGATGTTTGATTGTCCTACAACCTCTGTGTGGAAAGGGACTCTACGACCCTACCACTTATGCTAGCAGAAGACTTCACTCTCAAAACCCAGTAAGGTATGGGAGTGAGCATATGGCATTTATGGACGTCACATGTGAAAATTTTTATCTTGGCTTTATAGTCATATAAGTTTTTTCCAAATGATCAATAGATGAAAAAGTCAGTTCCATCAAATATATATATATATGCTACACACACGATTATTATTATGATCCTCGTTACATGGATTATTATTATGATCCATGATATTCAAAGGCTCGTCATTAGAGGCTATCATCATTCTATTGACTCTTAAATTCGTTTACTGACAGGCATTCACATCTATCTCTGGCAACCTATTCTACATATTCACTGCCCTCACCAAGTAAAATTTCTAGTACTTACATCTTTATTATCTATACACTACACAACTTCCAAGGTGATCAGTTGCTCTCTCCTGTCTAGTCATCTATTGGAAAATTTCTTCAGCATCTACTTCATAAAACCATTATATGTTTCTGTCATATACCATACCCCTTATTTCTGCCTATCTGTTAAATGTTGTGATATACAAGTGATTCACTACTTTGATCATTTGTCTCTGAATCTTCTTCTTCAGACCTGCTTTATCTTCAAGAAATCCTAGTGATCAAATCAGTGCACATTAATGCAGATGTGTCCATATCAAAATTGTACAAGAGGGATCTCTGTTTGTGATTCTTTAAGTTATTTTGCCCAATCTAGCAGTAAGCTCTGTGATTTTAATTCCTGGTCAACACCACTCTTCACATTAATAAGTGTGTTTAAATCAACATACAGAATAGCTGCTATTAACTGTTGCCATCTGCAGTTTTGCATCAGCAAACAACTGGATGTTTTCCTTGTATCATTAATATACAAATCAGTCAAATGAACCAGTAGTGTTACAGCTTAAGTACAGAGCTGTAACACTACTGGTCACCTGCCTTCTCTTCAATTCTACTTGATATGCTTACTTCTCTTTGTCTGTCCATCAGCCATCTTCTTATTCTTGTAACCACCTTCACGTTTGTCCTATTTGCTGCAGTTTTACATAAAAGAGTAATGTGTAATATTTGGCAGTATAGCCGTTTCTTTTAATTCACTTCACTGTTCCTTTTTTAAAAAACAATGCGTAAATTACTAAAGCTGGATCTGCCCTTCACCTGATCATTCTGTCATCTGTAGAGTATATCATATTTGTTTTTGTCAATTCCTGAATTCTTCCCTTCATCTACTTTTCCACTACTTTTACCACCTCTCCTAAATTACTGACTGGTTTGTAATTTGCTACTCTTTGTCTGCTCTCTCTCTCTCTCTCTTGGAGGCTCCTTTATATAATCATCCCCTTTTCACCTTCTTAGGACTATCTACTTATCTGAAGAGATTTCAGTACAATATCTGGAACACAATATGAGTTTCAAAATTAAATGGACAATTATCCTGTTGGATGATCCCTATTAGATCCTTCCATGTGGGGAACCTGTTCGTAGTGGAGGGGAACTCCTAGTGATAGTCCGAACCCTTTACATTCAACTTCTTTTTCTTTGTTTTTCTTCCTGTATTTGTTGCTGTTCTTCTCCTGAGTCGTTTTACTATTCCACATCAACATTACTAGGGTTCAACTCTCTGCTACTATGTTGCTGTGTGCACCTTGTGGACATCCAGACAGTGGGATTCTGGTAGTCTTGCACCACTTTGGCCTCTTCTTTGGCAAGATGGACTTGCCTACAAGGGTCGGCAGTGTTACAGTAAGTCTGTTATCTGATTGGTCCACGATACCCCTGACATTCCACTCCAGAAAGCAGGCATTGCTTGTCAGAGAGTGGCTGTCCATGTCTGGCTCTGCAGTGGGTAGGGAGCTCTGGTGGCAAACAAAGAAGTCCGGTGAGCATGCAAACTGCATCCTCAAATTTTTCATGGGTCCTCACAAGGCCTGGCCAATGTACAGATACATCACTTCATTACAGAAAGAAAATAAAAAAAAAAAAGACCTGTAACAACAGTATAAATATAATAATGCTTCTCATCATCCATGCTAGAGATGAAAAGCCAGAAGGAAAAATTTAACCCTTCTTTATTCAAAAGGGTTTAGAAGGACTGTCAGAATCACCAAAAACACTTAAGAAACTATGTTCTGGTGATCTTATGTAAACATCATGTTACCAACATTAAAAACTTCTAAGAGCAATATCAATGGTGGAATACCAGTTATGGTAACACCTCATAAAACACTAAATTCTTCTAGAAGGATGATGTCAGAATGGGATCTGCTTGCTGTTCCAGATGAGAAGATAATGTTCAGTGCTTAAACATCAAGGAGTGACAGTCATGAGATATATTCTGATATATAGGGAAGGTCAGCTGGTTCTGATGAGAAACATCATCCTTACTTTCGATACACCCAAACCTCCGACATCTATAAATGCAGGTTATCGCAACTGTTCTGTTAGTATATACATCCCTAATCTTCTGAAATGCTTTACATATCATAATATGGACATGCCCAAACTGTCTGTGTCTCTTCTTCTCCATGCCCAGCGTAGGAGTAAAGAAGAGTAAAGAGTAATTAATCTTGTTCTGTTAACAATGTTAAATGTGTCAACTCTCATGGATATCATCCAGCTTACTCCCGTACATGTTAGTAGTGGATGGATGAAAATGAAATACAAAATTTATCATATAAGGATGCAAAACGGAAGTTATCTGCCACCATGCTTGTCTGGAATCCTTTTATAAGAGAAGATGAAAGTTAAGAAAACATCAAAAATATCTCAGACATATATATCTATTCTATCATTTGATAGACTTAACATTCCTGAACTTTATGATCATGAGTACTTCTCTGTGGAGTGCATCTATAGTCTCACCTGAAACTACTAAAAAACAATCCCATTTGATGAGAACCCACTTGTCAAGAAAATTATGGCAAGGATATCACGTAAAAGATAAACCGCTAGATATTCCACAGAAAAAAAGGATAATTCTGTATCCACCAAAAGTAAATTAAGGTCACTACTTGATCCTGACATATCAAATGATGTAATGAATAATTTTCTAGAGAAAGAGATTGGACACTAGTCATCCATACTTCCCAAAATCAACTGTTAAAAATAAACCTGATAAAATGAAGCCCTAAATATCTCGTAAATCATAGAAGTCTCCAAAGCCAAAACAGTAGGAAAATTTTTTGCATTTTCCTACTGTTTTGGCTTTGGAACTGTCTTGAGTTTCACCAAAATATTGATAATATCAAGGTTTTGCTGCAGAAACACAAACCCTTCTGCTCATGGTACAGTAGCTCTCTCAGTGGGTAACCATACCTTTCCAGTATGTCCAGCTGAATAATATTCTGGAAGCAGTAGTAATTCACCTATCTGTTGGATTTATTACAATGTGTTCCATTTATTTACCACTGGGTTTTGAGTTAAATGAGATTGACCTCGATAAACTTATATTGCCACTTCCTCATTCCATGCCTCTTATGGGTCACTATAATAAGCACCAACACAAATATGAGGCTGTATCATTGAGTGAATGCTTGACAGCAGTGGCCTTTCCTTTCTTAATAATACCTTCCTCCATATCCCTACCCACTCATATTCTTCAGAGGATCTCATAATCTGTTCTGCTGCTCTGCCATTGGTCCACTGCTACTGTGAGATGTTGTAGAGCAGTGCTTCCCAAACTTCTGGATGTCAGGGCCCCCTTTGCAAAAATTAAAATATTTCACGGCCCCCTCGAAAAAAAATCGTAATTGAGAGATATATTATTATAATATTTATTGTATTTATATTCAATACAAAACATACACAGCGAATATTGCAAAAATCAAATGCATATATTACATTTTTTGCCTCTTACCGTTTGGTTCTGAAGACGATGTGGACTGTTCTGGTAAAATATGAAATACTGTCCTTTTTTTTTTTTTTTTGAGTCTGTTTCTGCTTCTTCTGATTGTTTGCAGGATTTTTTTATTTTTTTATCAGCCACTTATCCATCTCAGGGTTAAATTTTTTATCGTAGAATAGATCAAATAATATCTCCACTTACTGCTACTGGCACACCACAGACTGATAACATGAAATTAGTGAATATTACCTGAATAAGGGAATCCCCCAGACCAGGAACATTTTTCTCTTTTGTGACTTTTCTCCCTTTACGGTAATTAAGCCTAACGCAAAACAGACAGCAAAGGCAGGTTATTAAAACGCGCATATGATTGGTGCGGTATTAACAAAAGATCGCGCAACCAAAAGATAAAAGCATAGCTGACAATTGAGTTGAAATGCTAACTCTCTTCAACCGAATTCCATATGTGAAACTGCCATAACATTCATTATATATATATATATATATATATATATATATATATTACTTAGTTTTAACACTTTTACGACTTTTAACACATTCGGTTGAATTTTATAGAGGCCTTGGGAAATCGAACTCGCATCTAATTAATAACAATAATTTTTAGTTAGATACTGTGTTTGCCCATGCAACATATGGTTTTGTTTCAGTCTATACAGCATAGTTTCTGTATGAGGGGACATGTGATTCATTAATTAGTGTGTTTTTATCCCAGTTGTCTCTAATTGCACTATTTGATGAGAAATATATTACACAGACTCCTCTTACCTTATTCACTGGCATAATAAAAGTACTTATTTTTATTGCCTCTGCAGTATGCAGGCTGTTAGGGAGGGCACTGCAAGTGAATTACTATCTCCCCACATGAACTTGTTTAAGCTTTTTTTCATGTGTGAAGTATATGTGAAACTTTTATTGGTAACCTAAAACTAGCTCGGATGACAGTAATAATATAAAACGAGTTTTGATATGTATATAAAGTCAATATCAACAGTCTTTGATTACGAACGCCTGATGAAAGGGACAGGAAGATTTGGAGCTTCCCTGGAGAGCATTCGAAGTAAATACAATTAACCACTGCTTTGAAATGAAAAGTATGAATAAGCAATATTTACTAATATTCATCAAGTGCCGAAATGTGCAGGAAGCAAAGTTTGTGAACCAACACCAATGTGTGAATTTTTCCATTAAAATATAAAAAAATAACAAAAAAGAAATAATAAATAATAAAAGTTAAATACGTTTCTTTTAAAATAAAAAAAATCTACTTAGTCTTAAAACATTTTAAATTTGTTTTCATTATCTCACGGGCCCCCCCTCAACAAAACCTACGGCCCCCAAGGGGGCCGCGGCCCACAGTTTGGGAAGCGCTGGTGTGGAGAACATATATTGAAGTGATTATTTCCCTTTTATTTGCACTATGTCGTCATTAGAACTGATCTTCTAGACAGATGCCTATATGTTGTTAATAGTTTTTCCACTTGGTTATTCTATAAATTAAAGATAACAAGAAATTATGTACTTGGTTTAATCCTTGACCCAACTGTAAGCAAACAAAGTTTGCACCTGAAATCAGGACTAGGGCAACTCATATATAGAAGCTAATGACTTCACATCACTTGCCTTAGTATCCTATAATGCAAAGCACATATCCTTATGGGTATGTATAATGCTATGCATTATGGGAAAGGTCACTACCCAGACCGGATATGTGCTTTGCATTATGGGATACTAAAGCAAGCGATGTGAAGTCATTAGCTTCTATATACGAGTTGCCCTAGTCCTGATTATATTTCAGGCGCAAACTTTGTTTGCTTACAGTTGGATAAAGAATTAAACGAAGTATTAAATTTCTTGGTATATTTAATTTATAGATGCCCATATGGAAAACTGAGCAGGCTAACTGGATTACTGTTTCCCATCTTGCAAAATTTAAACCTGAAGCAGTCAGTCAATCAATTGAGTCATTGATGTATGGCACAGATTGTATTGTTCAGACAGCAACAACTTCAGTTGCAAAGCCATCATCTTAATTTCTACTCTATCTAAAACCTTGGTGGGATTCTGAGTACCAAGCAGCCAAAGGGGAATCAAGACAGTGCATGGGGTAAATACTTTGTTGATACCTTACCACAATCTCATTGCTTTAAAATTTGCTTCGGCCAAAGCATGTTACATTAGATGTTGGGGTCAAAGACAATTTTGGATCCAATTTACATAATTGACTAATCAAAAACCATCCAGTGCAAAAATTGTATGGGATAAAATCCAGAAAGTGAAAGGTAATACAGAACATTCCACATGTCTGTCTTGAAATATAATTGATGTGTTATTTCTAAACTGAAAGTTATTGCAGAAACTTAGAGAAAAATTTTTGCTGGAATCTCAGCAAGAACTTCATTTCCTCCTGAATTTTTAATATTGAAAGAGAAATAAGGGAAAACAAGTTAAATTTTTCAACACTCTGACTAAAGCTGTGCTGAATTTGAAAATTTTAGCATTCAGATATTCCTTATCAAGGAACTAGAACATGTTCTTTTACTGTTCTATTAGTATACAACAGAATTCTCACAGAGGAAGAGTTTTCAGATTCTTGGCACCATGTCAGTTGCTATGGCCATCCTGAAACCAGGAAAGGATCCAAAACAAACTTAACCTATTGCTCTAGTCTTTATAAGATACTGGAGAAAACAGTAAATCCCAGACTTCTCTGGTATTTGAGAAGCAACCAACTTCTCTCCAACACACAGTGCAGGTTTTTGTAGATTTCATTCAATGTTTTTAGAATTATGTATAAGAGACACATTTCTAAAATGAGAACATCTAGTTTCAGTCTTCTTTGCCATGGAAAAAGCTTATGATGCAGCCTGAAGATATGGCATATTAAAAGACTTCTATAAGCTAGGTCTCAGAGAGCACCATCCTTTTTTTATTTAAAACATTCTGTCCAGCCAAGTCTTCCAAATCTCAGTGGGAAACACATTATTTTGGCCATGTCATCAAGAAAACAGTGCTCCCCAAGGCTCTGTCATAAATGTAATACCTTTTTGCTATCAAAGTTAATTCAATCACTGATCAAATTCCTCCCACAGTAGGCATGTGTTGCATATTAAATTAATGATGCCATAAAATTATATTCCTGTTTAATTCTTTATCCAAGTTTAAGCAAACAAAATTTGCATGTGAAATATCTTCACAGCTACTTGTATACCAGGGCTAATAATTTCACATGAAGTGGCTTAGTATCCCATAATGAAAAACACATCCTTCTGGGTGTGTATAATGCCTATGCATTATGGGAAGGGCCACTACTCAGACCAATTTTTTATATTTATTGATCTCTCATTAGTGGGAGCCAGACCCAAAAGAAATACCAAGATTGAAGTAATGCAGACGTCACATATTTTCCATATAGAAGTTGTGAAAATGATTGAAGAAAAAATGAAAAAGTTTGAGAACAGGAACCAAACCTTGGAGATTCACTGGCAAGCCCTGAAGAAAACACTGATTGATTCAGCTAGATAGGCATGTGGTGAGGTTGTCTATAAGGATAGAAAAATCAGAACTCCATGATGGACACAGGAAATTAAAGAGGCAGTAGAAGGAAAGAAGAAAGCATATCAAAAGTTCCTAGCAAATAAGTCAGCTTGTGCTCTTAAAGGATACAGAGACAAATGTAAGAAAGTGAATCACTGTGTAAAACTAGCAAAACAAAAGTCAGGTGGACTTTGGTAAGAACATAGAAAATAAATATCAAGAAGTGGCAAGATATTCTGGAGGTTGTTGAAGAAGTTCAGAAATAGAGGAAAGAGTGCTCTTAAAGAAATTAGAGATGATAAAGGTGACATGAAAACAGGAGAAAAAGATATCCTTGAGGTGTGGAGTAATTACTTCGAAAAATTGCTAAATGAAACAAGCAGTGATGAGAACACAGTGATAAAAAACACTGACCAGGCATGCAGTCAGGAATACATATCCATACCTTGAAATAGAAACAGCCATCAAAAGCCTGAAATGTGGAAAGGCAGCAGGACTAGATGATATTCGACCAGAAATGCTCAAGCATGGAGGTGTAAAAGTCTTTCAGTGGCTGCACTGCATTGTTCAGAAGGCCTGGACAGAGGGACCAATTCCAGATGAATGGAGTAGAGCTCTCATAGTACCCATATATAAAAAGGAAAATAAAATTGAATGTGAGAATTACAGAGTTATTTCTCTACTGAGTGTTCCTGGTAAGATGTGTGCAAGTATATTTGAGAAACGGTTGTGAAAGATTGTGGAAGAGAAGTTTGGTGAAGAACAAGCTGGATTCAGGCCAAATAGAGGCTGTGGGAATCAGATTTTCACTTTACGACAGATAGTTGAGAAATCATGGGAATATAACAGAGATCTGTATTTAAGTTTTGTAGATCTGAAAAAGTCATATGACAAAGTGGCAAGAGAGGAGCAATTCAAAACTTTACAGTTATATGGTGTCAATGGGGCATTATATCAAGCAATACTTAGTCTTTATTTGAGTTGTAAGTCAGCAGATAGAATTGAAGGAAGTACAGGAAGATGGTTTAATGTTAAATGTGGTGTCAGACAAGGATGTACATTATCCCCTCTGTTATTATCTCTATGGATCACATTAGCAAGGAAAGCGGTATTAAACCTGATATCAAAAATGGAGATGTTAATCTCAGCTGTTTGCTTTATGCGGTTGATATTATACTTCTAAATAAATCCACTACAAGTCTACAAGATTCCCCGACTAAATTGAATAACTGTTGTAATAAATATGGTATGAAGGTCAATTAAAAACATAAAGACAATGAAAATATCAACTGCATTGTGAATGGAGAACCTATAGAACAAGTAAAACATTTCAGCTATTTGGCATGATTTTTGGTGAAGATGGTAAATTAAATATTTAAATAGACTACAGAATCAACAAAGCTGGTATAGTAGAAAATCAACTGAATAAATTTATATGGAATAACAGAGAAATTAGCCAAAACATTAAATTAGCTGTATAAAAGACAGTATTCTAGCCAATTTTAACTTATAGATCTGAGAGCTGGGTCAGAAGTTGGTAAAGTATAATTAAATATTTAAATAGTCTTCAGCAGGATAAAATTGAATTTCATATTGAAAAGAATAACATGTAAGAAAGTTTTAAAGCGAATAAAAGTTGAGCAACTCTCAGATGTGAACTGTAGACTAAAATAAATAAAGATTATTGAAGAAAAAAAATGAAAAAGCTTAAGAACAGGAACCAATCCTTGGAGATTCAGTGGCAAGTCTTGAAGAAAACTCTGATTCAGCCAGAGAGGCATGTGGTGAGGTTGTCTGCAAGGATAGAAAAAGCAGAACTCCATGGTGGACACAGGAAGTTAAAGAGGCAGTGAAGGAAAAGAAGAAAGAATATCAAAAGTTCCTTGCAAATAAGTCAGCTTGTGCTCTTAGAGAATACAGAGACAAATGTAAGAAAGGTAAACACTGTGTAAAACTAGCTATGGAAAAGTCATGGGAGGACTTTGGTAATAACATAGAAAATAAATATCAAGACGGTGGCAAGATATTCTGGAGGTTGTCGAAGAAGTTCAGAAATGGAGGAAAGAGTGCTGTAAAAGGAATTAGAGATAAAGGTGACATGAAAACTGAAGAAAAAGGTATCCTTGTTGTATGGAGTAATTACTTCAAAAATTGCTAAATAAAACAAGCAGTGATGACAACACAGTGGTAAAAAAAAAAAACACTCAACAGGCATGCAATCAGTAATACATATCCGTACTTGAAGTAGAAAAAGCCATCAAAAGCACAAAATGTGGAAAGGCAGCAGGAGGAGTAAGTGATATTCGACCAGAAATGCTCAAGTATGGAGGTATAAAAGTCTTATACCGCATACTTCAGAAGGCCTGGACAAAGGGACGAATTTCAGATGATTGGAGTAGAGCTCTCATAGTACCCATATATAAAAAGGGAAATAAAACTGAATGTGAGAATTACAGAGCTATTTCTCTACTGAGTGTTCCTGGTAAGATATATGCAAGTATACTTCTTGAGAAATTCTTCCACAAGAAGGATTGTGGAAGGGAAGCTTGGTGAAGAACGAGCTAGATTCAGGTCAAATAGAGGCTGTCAGGATCAGTTTTTCACTTTACGACAGATAGTTGAGAAATCATGGGAATATAACAAAATCTGTATTAGGGATTGTAGATCTGGAAAACGTATATGACAAGGTACCAAGAGAGAAGCTATTCGAAATGCTACATTTATATGGTGTCAATGGGGCATTATATCAAGTAATACTTAATCTTTATTTGAGTTGAAGTCAGCAGTTAGAATTGAAGGAAGTACAGGAAGATGGTTTAATGATAAATATGGTGTCAGCCAAGGATGTACATTATCCCCTCTGTTATTCATTATCTACATGGATCACCTTATGAAGGAAAGTGATATTAAACCTGATATCGAAATTGTAGATGTTAATCTTGGCTGTTTGCTTTATGCAAATGATGTTATACTTCTAAATGAATCCGCTACAAATCTGCAAGATTCCCTGACAAAAGTGAATAACTATCATAATAGATATGGTATGAAGGTCAGCATTAAAAAGACAAAAACCAATGAAAATAGGCAGAAACATTGAAAATATCAACTGCATTGTGAATGGAGAACCTATAGAACAAGTAAAACATTTCAGCTACTTAGGCATGATTTTTGGTGAAGATGGTAAATTAAATATTTAAATAGACTACAGAATCAACAAAGCTGGTATAGTAGAAAATCAATTGAATAAATTTATATGGAATAACAGAGAAATTAGCCAAAACACTAAATTAGCTGTATAAAAGAGTGTATTCTAGCCAATTTTAACTTATAGATCTGAGAGCTGGGTCAGAAGTAAAACACGTGACCAAAGACTAGAGACTGCAGATATGAGAGTTCTGAGAAAGATTATGGGCATGAACAGTTGGCATCAGTGGCAATATATTAAAAACGAGGATATTAAGAACTAACTTGACATTGTCAGCATCCAAAATGCATGAACAGAGCTAATTTCAGCTGGTATGGTCACTTAAACAGAATGGGAGACGAAAGATTAGCAAAACAGGTGTTCTCTGCCAGGTTGGCAGGAAAAAGGGAGGGTAGTCAATGAGATGAGGTGGAGAGCAAGGATTATGAATGATATGCTGGCTGAAATGTGTGAGGAGATGGGAGTACAGTTTGTTAATGTGTGGAATGAGTTTGAAGGACGAAGTAAACTGTATGGGAGCGATGGACTGCATTTGAGTGGTTATGGTGTGAGTCGCTTGGAGAGACTGCTGCTGGAAGTTAGAGAAGTGAGTAGAGAGAATGAATCAGATCAAATGGGAAGTGATGTGGAAGAGCAGGTTATGATTGGGGAAGTGAATGAGAGAATTAGAAAATGAGAGAATGAGTGTGAAAGAGGAGCAGGGAAACGGGGAGGCTCAGTGTGGACAGGGGTACACAGCATGAGAAAGGTGGATGCTCGAAGAGGAGGTGAGAGTATGTGTAGACAGGAAAGGAATGGTATGACCTGGGATCAAGAGGAAACAGTCGGAATTGAAAAGGGTTCTAAAATGAATAAGCAGAAAGGGAAATGGCCCCAGTCGAGCATGGAGAGATCTCATCAGGTGAGTGGTATCAGTGGATCTAGCTGTTGTGTTTGTATATGCTAGAAGTATAAGAAACAAGGCAGATGAAATGGTTGCACTAATTGCGTCTGTTCACCCAAAGATTGTTGGATTAAGTGTAAGTGAGACATTGTTGGAAGAGAACGACATCCTGACAGGAATAAAGATGGAAAGTTATGATGAGTTTCGTGAGGATAGAAGGGGTAAAAAGGGAGGGGGAGTGCTATTGATGATAGATAAAGAGTTATGTCCATACAAAGTAGAGATGCAAGAGGGAAATAGTGCCAGTGGTTTTGAGGCAGTATGGTGTGAGATAGAGGTGAATGGAATCAAATATTTGGTTGGATGTTGTTATAGACCAGGTAATGTGGATGGCGGTGATAATGAAATGTATAATCAAATTAGCCAAGCAAATAAGAAAAGGACGATCATTATGGGCGATTTTAGTTATGGCAATATAGACTGGAATGATGAGATAGCAACTGGAAGTAAAGAAAATGAGTTTCTTGAGTTTTTGAGACAGTATGTAACAGAGGGCACGCGAGGTTTGAGGGTCTTGGATTTGGTCATCTCACCAGAGAATGTAATTATAAATGTGGTGTGAAATCATCTACTAATTGGTGAGAGTGACCATGAGGTGATTACCTGGGTGGTTACCAGCAGTGTGAGGACCTCTGTGAGAAAAGGGTATATGTGTAACTACAAGGGGAGTGATTATGAAGAGCTCAGGAGACAACTTGTGGTTGTAACGTGGAACGAGGAGTTAGCTGGAAAAGAGATCAATGCAGCTTGGGGGATTTTCAAAAACTATCTAATAGATGCAATGTCTAACTGTATTCCAAGGGTGAGAAGGTTAAATAAGGTAGGTGTGAGATGGATGAATAAAGTGATTAAGCATGCGATACAGAGAAAAAGGGCATTGTGGAGGCAGTATAAGAGAAGTGGAAATAACCAATTCCATGAGATTTACAAAGACCATGCAAGGAGGGTGACTTGGTTGGTGACGGTAGCTAAAGAGAGGCATGAACAGCAGTTAGCTAATGAAGCCAAAAAGAATCCTAAGGAGTTCTTTCGATATGTAGCCAGCAAAAGGAAGAATGATTATGGAAGGATGACATTGATTAGAGAAAATGGTATAAAGACAGCTGTTGCAGAATGTGTGGTGGAGATACTTAATGAGCAGTTCATAAAAGTCTTTCAGTCTTGTGAATGTGACTTCATGGAGAGATTGAGAGCAATTGATGGGGGAGGCGAGACTGACTGTAAGTGAGCAAGAGGTGTATGGGGAGTTGAGCAAACTAGATGTTAATAAGGCTGTGGGACTTGATAATATATCACCACGTATTCTGAAGGAATGTGCCAGGGAGTTGACACATTTTTTTAATGCGATTCTTGCACTCGGTCAAGTTCCTAAGGAGTGGAAGGAGGGCAAGATTGTGCCACTTCATTAAGGAGGTGATCGAACTCGAGCATCAAACTATAGGCCTATCTGTGTGTCAGGTGTTGTAGTTAAGTTGTTGGAGAAGCTTGTGAGATTTGATGGACAGCATGGATTTGTTAAAGGGAGGTCATGTTTTAGTAATCTACTTACTTATTACAATAAAGTGACTGCTTCCTTGGACAGAGGAGAGGTATACACAGTAATATACTTGGATTTCACAAAGGCTTTTGATAGAGTACCTCATGATAAGTTGGCAGTCAAACTAGAGCAGTTGGGGTTGGATATTAGATTAGTGCATTGGCTTGGAGACTGGCTATCTGATAGGTATCAACAAGTTGTGTATGGAGGAGCAATATCAGGAAAAGGAAAGACATTAGTGGAGTGCCTCAGGGGTCTGTTTTAGGGCCATTACTGTTTAACTTGTATATTAATGATATAGGTGAAGATTTGGATGGAGATATTCACTTTTTTGCAGATGATTCAAAGTTGGGACGAACCATGATGAGTAGAGAAGATGTTGTGGCCTACAAGACAACTTGAAAAAATTGATGATTGGGCACGGAAATGGGGATGTGAGTTCAATGTGGTAATAAAATGTAAGGTTTTAAAATTTGGAAAACAAAGATGGGATGCAGGATTTATGCTTGGTGAGGATATATTGTTGGAGATGGAGGAAATAAGAGATCTGGGGGTGATAGTGGATAAGGATCTGAAAATTAGTGGATACATAGCCAGAATTGTGAAGACAACACAAAGGCTTCTGGGAATGATGCAGAGGACACTGACGTGTAGAAGTAGGGAGATTCTTGTTCCGTTGTATAAGGTTTTGATTAGGCCACACACATGGACTATTGTGTCCAGATTTGGTCACCTGGTTTTCAGAAGGATGAAGAGATGTTGGAAAGGGTCCAAAGGCGACTGACTAAGGTAGTCATTCGCCTTTGGACCCTTCTTCAGGGCAAATGACTAGGGAGTCATTTGCCCTGATCTCTGGAATGTCGAGTATGAGGAAAGATTGAGAAGATGTAATTTGCAGAGTCTGGTGGACAGGAGGAAGAGGGGAGATATGATAGAGCCCTACAAGTTGGTAAAGGTTGTTATAGGATCATTGCTGGAGAAGTTCTACAGAAAATAGTGGAGATCGGGGGGAGAACCAGAGGTCAGCCCTGGAAACTGTATAAAGAGGGTGTGAGTAGGGGAGTGAGAGGCAGGTTTTTGCATGCAGAGTTGTAAATGATTGGAATTTCTTTCCTGAGAGTGTGGTGTCTGCAAGGAGTTTGAGTGTGTTTAAGACACGGTATGATAAGCTGTGTGTGTGATAAAAGAACCTCCCAGATGAATCTTTGACTCCATGTGTCTTGGGGTAATAATAATAATACTAATAATAAAAGACCCAGCGGAAGACCAAGATATAGGAGGATTGATGCAGTAAACTGTTCATTAGAAGATAGAAATATAAGATCTGATAATGTTGGAGTCTTGACAGGTAACAGACTGATTTGGAGGGAAATTGTAGATAGGAAGTTAGTAATGATGTAATTTTTCATGTAGTACTATCATATCCTGTACACCCCTTGAGGGTATATATCAGGAATTTGATGATGATGAAGTAGTGAAAATGGTGTAATACCTTATTATTAAAATACTCTGTGTTAGAGCAGGTTGTTGAAAGTTTTTGTCACTTTTAGTTATAAATTAAATTAAAGATACCAACAAACAAGTAGCCTAGCCATGAAGATATGTAACATGCAAGTTTTGTTTAATTACATTTGGATAATGTATTAAACAAGAATATGAATTTTTTTTGGCATCTTTAATCTAATTTTTAACTAAATGAAAAAACTTTCAACAACTTGCATTAATCCAGAGTATTTTAGTAATAAATTACACCTTTTCACTACTTGTACATGGGAAATATATGTCTTCTGTATTACTTCAGTTGATATCTCGACTGGATTTTGGCCCTTCCCATAATACATAGTATCATACATGTCTGAAACAAGGTGAGCTCTGCATTATGGGATACTATGGCAATTAATGTGAAGTCATTAGGCATTATATACAAGTAGCCTAGTCTTGAAGATATTTTGCGTGCTTACACTTGGATAAAGGATTAAACAAGAATATAATTTCTTGGCATCCGTAATTTAATTTATGAGCAAGTGAAAAAAAGCTGTATGTCGCTTGTCAAATTGTTCCCAATGTCATTAATGTATAGACTGAATAACAGTGGACTAATACACTGATCCTTAAGGCACACCACTGATTACCATGAATCTTGCAGATTCACCCCCCTCCCCCATATACCACTTTTTGATATCTGTCAGTCAGCCATCTTTTATCCATGTCAGCAGTAGTCCATAATCCAATCCCATATCCGTCAATTTATGCAACAGTTTCATGCTGTATTCTGTCAAAAGCCTTAGCAAAAATCAAAAGTATCATGGTATATCCATTACCCTTGTCTTACTCAGTAGTAACATTATTATAGAATGTGAGCAAGTTGAGCTTTCATGACCTAAAACATGACCTTTCCTTAGTTAACCCATGCTGTTCATTGCAAAGTAGAGATTCTCTGTCTATTCATTTTCATGTCAAATCTCTATCTTGACCACCTGAGATACTGATTGGTCAAAATTGGATACATCTTTGTTTGCACTACCCTTGCACAATGGGATTACCATCTATTCTTTTCACTCCTATGGAATCTTCCCTGTTGTGAGACCCAAATTATATGGCCTGGTCAAGGGAATAGCTCAGTTCAGCTGAACATTCCTTTAGCATCCCTGCTGATATCCCATCAGTTCTTATTGTAGATTTCTTATTCAGTTTGTGGAACAGCTCTAGTACTTCTTCCTCATCCACATGAGCTATCAACCTGGTGTATATGTTATATACACCAGGTTGATAGCTTTTAGCAGAATGAGCACTCATTAGTTGAACCACCTCTTCTGCATCTGCCAACTCACATTATCTGCTTTCATTAGAGTCATTCTTTCATTTATCTTTTATTTGCAGCATATCGATAGAATTCTTTAGCGTTATCTTTAGTTTGCGGAGCCTGTTTCTTTTCATACTCAGACTTGCCTTTCATACAACAGTTGTGACTCTTCTGGTCTGCTGCTTATAATTTTCATAACACACATCATCCTTATGCACACGGTATTCCTTTCACATCATTCTTTTTTTACTAATCTCTTGCATAATAAGATTACACATCCATTTGAGTCCTACCCTATTTATTCTTCCAACTCTCAGGACACATTCTGATAGTACACCCAATTCTCCATTTATACGGTAGATTGGTTCCAGATGTGAAAACCTGATATGAATAATAAGTTATTTTCAAACAAAACATATATATATATATGTATCTGTTAAAGAAAATAGTGTGTCACTAATAAAACAGAAATTCGAAAAGGGCCAAATAAACCCGGTCATATGGTTATTAGTTAAATTTTATTCACTGTCACTTTCTGACAGTAGCCGCATTCTGTTGTGAGAGACTGGAATTAAATCACTTAGTCATAATTTCTTCCTTTCTATTTCAGCATGTAACCTTCATAAACTTAGACACTTCCCAGATGAGTACTGCATAATCACTGTCACCAACTGAAGGAAGAATAGTTACATCTTTAACTGAAACACACCCTTTGACGCTATAATCAAATGGAACACTCTTTGACCTTGAGTTTCTTGTCAAATGCTGCTTGAGAAAGTTGTCTCAACAGTTCAATAAATTCAGTTTCATTCTTCTTATGAGATTTTACTGCTACCCAATCAATGTTTGGATAATTAAAGTCTCCCATTATGATTACTCTTTTCGTGCTCATCATCTTTATTTGGCGATGCATTTCTTCATCACTAGTAGGCGATGAAAAAATTATTCACTAGGCCTGTAACAACATCCCACTATGTATTGGAATAAACAGCAATTAAGATGGTTTGGACACCTCCAGAGACCAAATATAGTCTTGAATGAAATCATTGAAAGAAGACGATCAAGAGGTAAACCAAAAAGAACTTGACTACGGTCTCTGAAGGAAAGGTCACAATTATCGAGCTGCAGAGAGATGACAGAAATGACCAGAGGGTAGAACCAGATGGAAGATTTGCACATAGGGGACTCAACCTATCATCTGATGGATGAGAAAGAAAAAGTAGAAATAACAAGCCTCCCAACCCTACTCTTCAGATATGACTCCTCCTTGGCTGCTTGTCTCTATCATCACTGATCTTGCACCTCTCCTCAGGCCTGTTTGTTTTCCCCACATCCCTGGTCATCACAGTCCTTTGCTGTACACACACCCACACATCTGCTCCTATATTCATCATGGACTCCTCACACAATGTCTCCCTGTGTGCTCTGACCTTCCCCATTTCTCAGTTTGTCTTGTATTCATTCTCTTCACTTATGCCACTTGCTTCTGCATTCACAACCTCTCCTTCTCTACTTACCTGCTGTTCCATGTCACCTGTTGTTTTCTCAGTCATCTGTTCACTTCAGTCATCACTCTTTTTTACAGTAGCAGTTTCTACAGCTGACTCACACCAGATCTATTCAAATGTATCCCATCTCTTTTATACAGCTCCATCCTTTCTCTTCACACATCTCAGCTAGCATCCTATTCATAATTCTTGTCTACTGTCTCATTTCATCACCATCATACCTGGACAACATGCTGACCAGCTAACCTAACCACACTGTTTATCTTTTTACTCTCCTCAGCATCACCCTGATATCCATCCTTACATTCTCCGTGTAGGTCATTCAGGTAATTTATACCTACCACCACTACCAACTCTCTTGCTTGCTTCTTTTCACATCTATTGCTTCAATCACTCTGCTCAATCTACCCCCTGAAAAGCAAACCTTGTACACTTTTCATATACCACACCTCTAATAATCGAATCTCCATACATGTTCACTCTCAAATCATTGGACACGACTTTCACACCTCCACCTTTTATTCTGGCCTTCCATGTACATTAATATCATCTCTAAACATCCATTAATCCCTTAAGGGCATGAGTTGTAGTTATTGTTAGCTATATTCCTTACCTAGATTTTATGCACAATGTTTAAATGTAACTTCTCCTTTCTGTGGTACAGTACCAACAGGTACTGTACCATAGACTACATATACACTATACCTTAGCCTTATATTAAAAGTACAACTAAACTGGCATCCCTTCACAACATTGTACAGCTTTTAACAAAGTATCTATCTTCCTAAGAGAAATCATGGATCACCAGCACCCTCCCTACTTCCCAAGTGTCTACAACATCTCCTAGTGTGTAACTTGGTATTTCAGATAGACAAATTGGACCACCTTGTTCATGAAAAAGGATATACAAAGTATATCCAGAATGGATATACTTTTTATGTAAATAACATGAAGCAGACTCTCAAAGCATGTCTTGGAAAAAGGCCACTTCATCAGAGACAAACTACGCTACTCCACAAATCACAGCTTAAATTGGAGAGATTCTTAATGTTAAGTGTTGCAAGGTCTACATAATCTAGGTAACTGTAACAGAACCAAAAGTATGATTTGAATAGATTTTGGCACACTGTCCTATCTATCCATTATCATTAATAATAGGAATCATCAAAGACAGCACCACTATCGCAATCCATGCATGTGCATGTCCTTGTCATATGACAAGGGCAGTCATGTCTTCACTGAATGTGTATTGTTAAAGTGCCTCTGATAATAGCAAAACATCAGATTGTAAATAATTAATTTTTGTCAGTGACCTATTTATTTGCATTCCAGTGTCTATGTAGTTTTCATTTCCAGAAAATTTGACATGAATAAATCTTTAAAGGTACCTGAGGCATAACTATAAACAACCAATTACACGATAACCAGAGTAATTAATTTTAATAAAATGAAAGTACAGATATTTCATACTGAAAGTAACAGTACATGATCAGTGCATAGAAACAAGCAAATCAAAGAAGTGGGAATACAAAGAACATGCAACAATCCATTTACCAAAATAAAACAGTTGCCGTCTTCTAGAAATTAATATATTAATAAATAATATTAAAACTATTTTTGATATTTATATAGAATGAGAAACTCCCGAACTTTTGGGAGAGAGAGAGAGAGTTAATCGTTCTGATTCAGTGCATTTTATGAAAATTATGGATACAACTACCATGTTAGAGTAAAACTTTAGTTTAATATAAACCAAAATATACACTCGGCATTTTGACCTTCATATTAAGGTCATCTTTTGGAGTATACATATATATATATATATATATATATATATATATATATATATATATATATATATATATATATACACACACACCACAAAGAAACAAGCTGCACTACAATCTACATTGCATGCTAAAGTTACTGATTAATCGTCAGAACTATTTGCCTGACCTCTGGTGTAAAAAAAAAAAAAAACCTTACTACATCAAAGCTAGAGTCCTGTTATCTATTATGTTACAAAGTTAACTTAAGCTGGAGAGTAACATAAAGAAAATTAATCAATAAAAATAAAATTTCCCATATAAGTATACATATAAATTGCAACAACTGGTATGGACAATAGCCAATAAAAGATGAAAATTGCTTAGAGTCCTCAAGTTAGGGTTTGTTGGAAACTAAGTGGGGCTGAATGTGTTCCATTCAAATTCTTGGGATTTTTAAGCCACTATTATTATTAAGATTAGGGTGATTGATCAAAATTTCACAGGCTTCTTTAAATTTCTATTCATACCAAATTCTTGTATGATATAAAGAACAAGTACTTTTCCAGTCAATTCAATGTAGTATGTTAAGAACGTGATCTGAGAGGCCTGCTTCACCAAAATTATATTTAATATGTTGTTTGTGTTCATTTTTACAGATAGGGATTGTACGTCCAGTTTCCCCAATATAAGGTAAGTTACAGATGCAATGAACTCCAGGGTTTATTGCATCCAGTGGGGGGGGGGGAGATCCTTAGAGGAGTTGAATATGTTTTTAATTTTAAAGGTGGTTTAAAAGTGGCATTAAGATTATAATGATGTAGGATTCTGTTAATTTTTTCTGATAACACTTTAATGTATGGGATAGTTATGGTTTTACTGTAATCTATATTACTTTTTGATGAAGTTTTATGAAGAATTTTATTAATAGTATTTTTGCTATATCCGTTATTTATGAATCTATTCTTGTTTAAGATCTTTATTCATTAGAGCAAATTGTAGTAGCTCCGTTTTTGAGGGTTTTGATGACTCCAAATTTTTGCAAAGGGTGGTGATATGAGTTAGCATGTATATATTGGCAGGTGTGTGTAGGTTTGTGGTAACCAGTGAAGGATAGACCGCCTGAGGGAATACGTGTGACTAGTGTATCTAGGAAAGGGAGCGAGTTCTGATTTTCAATTTCAATAGTAAATTGTGTGCACTCATATTGTTTGTTCAGGTGACTAAGGAATGTGTTCAATTTAAAAGTTATTTATAGGTAAAAGTTATTTTGCCACACGAAGTAACCGGAATGTAGTACGTGGACGAAGAAAGCCGTAATATCGGGTGGAAATTTGTTCTGTAGAAGAAGAATTGTGTCATTGATTGGGACGTTTGTGAAAAGGGCAGAAACATCAAAACTGATTAATAAATCATTCCTTGCCCAGTGTTATGTTTTTAATTTTGTTTGTGAAGTGTTGTGTGTTCTTTATATAGGAGGGGGAATGACCTACCAACTTCTTGAGTGTTGACACTAATTTCTTGGCTATGTGATAATTATGGCTGTCTATTCCTTCAACTATTGGCCGAAGCGGAATGTTATGTTTATGTATCTTGGGAACACCATTCTGGGAGAATGGGCATAATGGGGTGTTAGTTTTTTAACAGCATCTGACGGCCAAGAAGTGACAGACTTAAGTAATTTTACAGTTTTTTCTTTATCCTGTTGGTCAGATTATAGTTCACAAGCTGGTGCTGTTATCGGAGTCTAGTTGATTCATCTGATGGATGTAAGTTGATCTGCCAAGGACAACCATGGCATTACCTTTGTCCGAGTTTGATTATATCTTGATTAGCTTTTAATGACTTCATTGCTGCTAGTTCTGTTTTTGTAAGATTGCTACATATGGTTTTCTTTTTATTCAAAGCATTGCTGGTTTCTAAACTAATTTTATCAGCTATATTATTTGGAAGAGACTTAATGCCTCTTTCTATGTGATATATAATATCCAGTTTATTAACAGTTCTAGGTGCTACTGCGAAGTTAGGCCTATGCAAGTTGACCGTTCTTTAAATTGTCACTAGATAGGTTGATCACAAGAACATTGTTTGCATTTGGTTGGTCGCTTCTCGTTTCACTTGTTTGTTGTTCACTGTTGGAGTTATTTGCCAGAGAAGCGAGATTCTGATCGGTTAGATTCGTATGATTGGCATTCAAATTTTGCTGTTGTTTTAAAATATATGAAATTTGGCCTTAAGTTTTTCTTTATTACTTTCCAAAATATGTTTAGCTGAATTATCAGTAATTCTTTGAACTCATTTAAATCCTAATGCCATTTTTAAACTACCTTGAAAATTAAAAAACATATTCAACTCCTCTAAGGATCCTCCCCCCCCCCATTGGCACACCCTGTAGTTTATTGCATCTATTGCACCTGTAACTTATCTTATATTGGGGAAACTGGACATACAATCCCTATCTGTAAAAAAAAGAACGCAAACGACATATTAAACATAATAATTTTGGTGATGCAGGCCTCTCAGATCACGCTCTTAACATTAAATTGAATTGTTGTGTGTTCTTTATTTGATTGGATAAGTATATCTGTTCTTTACATCATACAAAAACTTGGTATGAACGGAAATTTAAAGAAGCATGTGAAATTTTGATCAATCACCCTAACTCAATAATAATGGTGGCTTAAAAATCCCAAGAATTTGGATGGAACACATTCAGCCCACTTAGTTTCCAACAAACCCTGACTTTAGGACTCTAAGCAATTTTTCATCTTTTATTGGCCACTGCCCATACCAGTTGTTGCAATTTATATGTATACTTATATGGGTAATTTTATTTTTATTTATTAATTTTCTGTATCAATGCAGTAGCATATTAAAAATGAGGATATTAGGAAAGAAATTGACATTGTTAGCATTTAGAAATGTGCTAGTAGAGCTAATCTGAGGTGGTATGGTCACTTAAACAGAATAGGAGAGGAAAGATTAGCAAAAAACAAGTGTTCTCTGTCAGGTTGGCAGGAAAAAGACCCAGAGGAAGACCAAGATATAGGTAGATTGATACAGTAAAAAAAGTGACTTAGAAGATAGAAATATAAGATCTGATAATGTTGGAGTAACGTGACAGTAACTTGACAAGGTAACGTGTTGATTTGGAGGAAAATTGTAGATAGGAAGTTCGTAATGGTGTAAGTTTTTCACGAGTGTACATATCAGGAATTTGATGATGAGTGTGGCTCCTCACCATGCCAGCTGTGCTTATTCCATTGTATATCTGCAGATTTAACCTGCAATCTTCACTAAAAACAGTGCCTAATTGCAGAAATGTTTTACTTGTTCTAAATA
Organism: Typopeltis vanoorti; assembly: GCF_054136105.1. NCBI lineage: Eukaryota > Metazoa > Arthropoda > Arachnida > Uropygi > Thelyphonidae > Typopeltis > Typopeltis vanoorti. Next base: position 2,287,837 of record NC_143557.1, read on the forward strand.
TTCATTGTTGTATATTCTTCGTTTAGAATGCACTTTGGGAGTTTTCTGTGCTCCTGCCTATTTTCATAGTTTTGTTGTCTTTTTTTTTTTTTTCCTATTTTCATGTCATATCTGTTACCACTGTTATTCAATTTAGTTAGAGAATCCTGGAGACTTGCACTAGATGTATTTAGTAGTAGATCATCATCTGCATAAAGCAGAGAGCTAAGTTTGACATCTCCAATTCTTATATCAGGCTTGATGCCAATGATATTCTGACAACAGGAGTTACTGAACAGAGTTACGATAGACAGATTTCAATGAAAACGTGGAACACTTCGCATATCTTGGAAGCCACATGATGCATGACTTGGATCCCAAAAAAGAGATAAAAATTAGAATAGCCAGAGCAACAACTATTTTAAAAGCCATGGACAAAATATGGAAGAGCCGAGCTATAGAGATGCAAACTAAACTGCAAATTGTAGAAACCTGTATCTTCAGCGGCATGCTCTATGGATGCGAGGCCTGGGAACTCCTGAGAGAATCTGAAAGGAGGATATTGGCATTTGAGGATGTGCTATAGAAAGATCTTGAGAATAAGCTGGATACAGAAAGTGAACAATGAGGAAATCTACAGACGAATACAACCAAAACAAAACCTTATCCAGAAAATAATCAAAAGGAAACTATGTCTATTTGGCCATATATGTAGAATGAATGATGAGAAAAAATTAAAAATGTTGCTGTTTGGAATGATTGAAGGAAAGAACATAAGAGGAAGACCAAACAGAGAATGGGGACATTGCCAAATGGTGCGGAAACTCTATATACAAACTGAGTCATCTTGTACAGTATAGAATACAATGGAAGAATCATATCAAGATGGCATTGACACCTACGGGCATTGGACCCATGGTTGTTGATGATGATAATGATGAATGCCACTCTGTTTCATATTGTGATCCATATAGATGAATAAGAGTGTAGATAATGTGAATCCTTGTCTTACCTCTGATTTTACGTATGACCATCTTCCTGTATTTCCTTCAATTCTAATTGCTGACTGACAAATATAGATTGTATATTGCTCTGTATAATGTTCCATTCATCTCATATCACTGAAGTATTTTCAAAACCTTTTCTCTGGACACTTTATCATATGCTTTTACAGATCTTAAAACTTAAGTGCAGGTCTTGAGAGTTTATTTTTCACTTGGTTAGACTATAATAAGTATAGTTTAATCCTTTATCCAAGTGTGAGCAAACAAAGTTTGCGCCTGAAAGTTTGGCAGCTCGTTGCAAAGGTGGAGAAAGCTCTCATCACTCCTATCTCAGTATCTCCCATAATGCAAAGCACATCTCCTTGCGGATATGTGTAATGCTATGCATTAAGGCAAGGGCCACTACCCATACCGGTTTCGACCTTTATTGAGGTCTCGTCAGTGGTAGCCAGGCCCAGTAGTGGAGATACAAAGGCAGAAGCACTCTCCCACTGACGAGACCTCAATAAAGGTCAAAACCAGTATGGGTAGTGGCCCTTGCCTTAATGCATAGCATTACACATATCCGCAAGGAGATGTGCTTTGCATTATGGGAAATACTGAGATAGGAGTGATGGGAGCTTTCTGCACCTTTGCAATGAGTTGCCTGGTGTTGCACTACCTTACCCCAGTCCTGAAGATACTTTCAGGCGCAAACTTTGTTTGCTCACACTTGGATAAAGGATTAAACTAAACTTATTATTATTAAGTGCAGATCCATATCATATTCCCATGATTACTCAATGATTTGTCTTAAAGTGAAATTTTGATCTTTTTTTTTGCCTGCGCTCTGCTTGTTCTTCTCCAAGTTTCTCTTTCACAATCTTTCTTAACCCCTTAACAATATGCTTACCTGGAATCTTACTTACTTACCATACCCAGAACGCTTTAGTAGAAAAATTCCTCTGAAAGTCACACATTCACTTTCATTCCCTTTTTAGATGGGAACTATGAAAACTCTACTCCAGTTATCTGGAATTGAACCTCCTGACCTAGCCTTCTGAATTATGCAGTATAACCATCTCAAAACCTTTATACCTTCCTAATTAAGCATTTCTGATCAAACATTGTTTACTCCACCAGCCTTTCCACATTTCAAGTTTTTGATATCTTTTTCTTCTTAAAGTATTGATATGTACTCTTCTTTGTATTCCTCTTGAAAATGTTCTATTATGATTCTGTCACTGCTTGGTTCATTTAACAGCATTTCAAAGTGATCTAGGATATTCTTATCTTCAGTGTTCATGTCACCTTTATCATTTTTGATTCCTTTTACAATGCTCCTTCTCTTTTCTCCATTTCTAAGTTTCTTCGGTAGTCTCCAGAACATTTTGCCACCTTCTTGATATTTATTTTCTATATTATTACCAAAGTCTTCCTGCGACTTTTGTTTATCTACTTTTGCACCTAGCTTAGCACTCTTAGATTTTTCTCTGTATTCTTTTAGGATGTCTGCTGACTTATTTACTGGAAACTTTTGATATGCTTTCTTCTTTTCTAGGACTGCTTCTTTAACTTCTTGTATCCACCATTATGTTCTTATTTTTGTATCCTTGCAGATGACGTCACCTACTTGCAGAGACAAATCAACCAATGTCTTCTTCAGAGTTTGCCACTGAGACTCCAAGGTTTCTTTCTTGTTTTCAATCTGTTTTATTTTTAATTCAGTAATGTTTGTGTAGTTGAGTTTACAATTTATCTGTAAAAGATGCTCAATTTTAATTCTTTTTAAAACTTTCTTACATATTTTCTTTTCAATGTGATATCCATTTTTATTCTGCTTAATACTAAATAATAGTCACTTCCAATTTCAAATCCTCTGTACATTCTTGAATCCTGAATGAGCATGTTGAGATCTGTCAACAGTGATATAGTCAATGAGGCTTTTCTTATTTCTTGTGTCTTCTCTCTATGTGAACTTGTGCACATCTTTATGTTGAAATATGGTGTTAGTAATGACTAGTCCATGTCCTGAGCAGAAGTCCAGTAAATACTTGCCATTATTATTAGCTTTGCCCTTTTCTTCAAATTTTCCTAAAATGTTCCTAAATATGCTAAATCATGGACATAGTAAATTTAAAAGCTTTTATGTTAATGCTATGGTTAGTTTTCATCCTACAATGGTGGTTCCATTAGTTTCCGGTTACTAACTTTTAGAGGTGATAGAAAAAAAAAAACAGCTGTGTCACTTTTCAACCTAATCTCCCTTTACTTTTCACATCTTTGAATGTATATTTCTCTACTCTTGAAAAATTAGTCTGCACTTTTGTCTGCAAAATGACCTAAAACTATATCTTTCACCTCATTGTCATCTGTAAATTTTCTTCTTCTGAGTGCTAGATCTGAGCTGTAGGGTGGGTATTCATTCTTCTGGAAGCTTTAGTCCTTCATTTCAGCCTTCGCAACAGTAGCCGTATGGGCTAGAGCATTGTTGAGAATCAGGCAACACCATGACTCAACATTCCTCATCTCTTCTCCTTTATGGTATCTCGCAGTTTGTGCAGGAGTGAAGCATAATATAATATTCTGCATTCATGGTGGTATTCCTTTCTTTGAAGTCAGAATTTTCCCGGCAATCCCAAAAGATTGTTGCCTTAATCTTCTTGTTGGACTGAGTGACCTTAGCTTTTCTCAGCAGGGCTTTTCCAGATTTTCCATGGATTCCCTTTTGAAAAGTGGATCATAATAAAATACCACGGTTTCATCCCTGCTGACAATGAATTCCAGCACTTCTCTCGGATTCCCTTGGCAAAGCTCTAAAAACTTGTGAGAACAGGTCCTTCTGAATTGAAGAGAGAAGTCGGGGCACCCACCTTGCACTGACCTTCGTCATGTGAAACTTCTTGTAAATGATGCAAAATATGGTTGTTATAGAAAGCCCCAACCTTGCTGAGATTTCTTTAAGCATCAGACATTTTCCTCAGTCATCACTTCCATAGGCCAACCATCACGGGGAACATCTTAGATGCTCTCTCTCTTCCTAGATGATACTGTTTAGCCCATTCCTTCAGTGGAATATGAAGGAGTAGCTTCTCCTTAAAACCATCCAATCACTTTTAGAAAGCCCTTCTTTTAGTAAAAAAATTTTATTACAGTGTGTTACTCAACTTTTAACCTCTTTGCATGCCGTGTGTTAGTCAAGCAGGTGCCTCCAACTGAATGATGCAAGTAGAGAGTTGAAACTGGTAAACTAAGCTTCCCATAGATGGTGCTCTCTGTTATACACAGCAATTTAAAATTGGCATGATTTTGTATGTCAAGCCAGAAATGTTTGGAACCTACATTATATAACTACCGATGTTAAAGCCAGTATGTCAGCTACTTACATATGAGCATGTTTATCAGTGTATAAGACATGAAAGAAAAAACTCATACATTTTATCAGTGATACATGACCTCATTAATGATATATGATAATTTTCACACAGTTCTAACATGTTTTTATCCTCAGCATTTGTTTATGTTTCAGAAGTTATGACTTTGTGTTTTCTGAGTTTTTTTTAAACAAGTGATTCAAGACAATTTCTTCTGTATATCATAAACAAATGCTGAGGCTTAAATGTTCAAAATCAATATAAAAACTCTCAGTAAAATAAAACTTCTAGGTCTGCACACAGATTTCACTACACTAAATGGGTTTTCTGAGTTTTGTTTGGCTCCAAAATATTCATAGAAATACAAGGTCAGTGATGTCATATAACCCAGCAGCAACTAAGCAAACAGTGAAAAAAAACATTTAGGTTGCATTTCTAGAATCAATATAAGGAAATTACATATTATGGCAAAACATAAGACGTCAGTAATGTTTGTTTCTCATCTTTGCAAGTTTTAATATCCACTATTATATGTTCAGATTCCACATATTCCATCACATGGATACAAAATAAGTGTCTTAGTGCTCTATGTAGCTGGTTTATTTTTATTTTACACTACCATTAAATACATATAAATAAATAAAATAAAACATGTTATCATGCTAAATAACTGGTGTGCAGTATACCTGACCTCTCTTTAAATCTTTTGATGCCTAACATACTTATCCCCTTATTGATTGTATTCAATTATGACAAAGTCAGTCATAATCCACAAAATGGTTGCACAAAAAAAAAATAAAAATAAAAATTGTAATAACCTTCATGTCCCAATAAGTGCAATGATAAAAATACAAAATATTAATGACATAAAACTTGCCACATAATCCTTGTTATGTGAATAAAACTGACAATTAAATTCCTCCTCTTTTTTACTTAATTAAAAATTCTCAGTCATTACAGAAGAGCAGATGAACTAATTTTTCAAGCCCTGTATATAAACATACATTTATATGTTTGTTTATTTATATACTTCTTGGAAAGAAGTTAGTGGACACCATAGTGCAAGAAACAAACTGCCATGGAGCCCACCTCACCAAGATGCAGGTCCTTCCTCCCATCACTGTAACAGAAGCATTTCCACAAGCACATAATATCAATCAATAAGAATCTTGGACCATTCCTCCTGCAGGCATTGAATGAGGTCCTGGACCGTAGTGGGCAGATTTTCCCGACCTCACCCGACGCTCAGTTCATCCTACACATGCCCAACAGGGCTGAAATCAGGGCTCTGTGGAGAATGCCTTTTTCAGAGAAAGTTGCAAAGCCCTTTTACACTGGACAAACCTGAATCTGAACAGTTGTCTATCTCTCTCTCTCTCTCTCTCTCTCTCTATTCCAAAAGTTTGGGAGATTCTCATTCTATGTAAACATCAAAAATAGTTTTAATATTATTTATTAATATATTAATTTCTGGCACATGGCAACAATTTTTAATTAGTAAACCGATTGTTGCAGGTAACTTGTATTCCTACTTTTTTGATTTCTATGCACTGCTTGTTTCTGTGCACTGATGATGTACTGTTATTTTCAGTACGAAATATCTGGACTCTCATTTCATTAAAGATAATTACTTCAGTTATCATGTAATTTGTTGTTTGACATGAATAACCTCTCTATCTAAATCTAACTCTTGTTGGATTAGAAATATAGCAGTTGATCAAATTGCAAGGATTACAGGTACTAGAGTTCTGAGTAAAGTAAAAAAAAAAAAAAAAGAGAGAGAGAGAGAACAGAAAACAACTGGCAGAATCATATTAAAAAATAAAAAAGTGAAATGGAAAAATTGTAGAAGATTGAAATAAAAAAGCTGGTCAAATTAACCTAACAAATGCACCAATTTGGAGGGGGGAAAAATTGATTGGAAACTAACGATTAGTTAGTTTCCAATGTTAACTGTATTACACTGTCAAGCATACACCAGAAAATGTTGATATTGAAATTTTAAATGAAGCTAAGTTTAAATTGGTAGTTATTTTATTATTATGATTATTAAGAGACCTCCAGGGAGTCAGAAATTCATCATGGAAGGCCATACTATTCGCACCAACTATCATACTTGTTCTTGAATTCAATTCATGCACATTACTTGCACAACAGCATCCAATGACAGTCCATTCCAATCACTCACTACTCTATGAGAGAAAAATTTAGCCCTAACCCCCTTCTTGACGGTATTCATTCTCAGCTTCCATGGATGCCTTGCGTTCTTTTCCCGCCCTCCAAATGAATGAAAAAAAATCCAGCTAATCAAATTCTGTATAACCTTTTCACAAGTTTGTAAATCTCAATCATATCAACCCTCTTACTCCTGTTTGCTAGTGTCTTCAGCCTACAAATTCTCAATCTGTCTTCATAATCTATATTCCATAATCCTGATAACATTTTTGACACTCTCCTTTGCACTCTCTCTACTGTATCAGAATCACCACAGAAACCTGGAAACTAGACCTGCTCGCAATAGTCCAAGTGAAATCTTATATAAGCCTTTTAAAAAGGCAAAATGTCGACCTATTCTTTACATGTCAAAATTCGTTTCAGCATTGCAATTATCTTTTGAGTTGTATTTGCAATCTTTGCTACATTGCCCCTGAACTTCCTCTCTGCTAAAACTCCAAGATCCCTAGCCTAATCAGTTTCTTCAAACATAATCCCACCAATATAATATGTCACTAGATACCTAATCACACTCAACTGCATGACTTTATATTTATTAACTTTGAAATGACAGGAATTTTCCCATGCCCACAATTTCGTCCAATTCAAATCAATCTGCAAGTATTGCATATCACCAGCATTCCTGGTTACCCTACCTATCTTTGCATCATCAGCAAATAGCTATATGTCACATGTCAAATCCTTCCCAATATTAATGTACAGATTGAATAACGATGGACCAAAGACTGACCCTTGAACCACACTACTGGTTACCTTGAATTTTGCAGATTCACACACACACCCCCCATACATAACTTTTTGATATATGTCAGTCTGCCATCCTCTTATCCATGACAATAGTGCATAATCCAATCCCATATTCTCCTTTTTATGCAACAATCTTCCATGCTGTATTCTGTCGAAAGCCTTAGCAAAATCGAAAAGCATCATGGTTTATCCATTCCCTTTGTCTAACTCAGTGGTAACATTATAGAATGTGAGCAAGTTGCTAAAACATGACCTTCCATTAGTAAACCCATGCTGTTCATCGCAAAGTAGAGATTCTCTGTCAACCCATTTCTGAATGTGGGCCCTAACCAACTTTTCCAGAAACTTCACCAACACTCCTGAGATACTGATTGGTCGATAGTTGGATACATTGGTCTTTGCACCACCCTTGTGCAAGGGGATTACCATACATAATCTCCACTCCTGTGGAATCTTCCCTGTTGTGAGACTCAAATTATATGGCCTGGTCAAGGGAATAGCCAGTTCAGCTGAACACTTTTAGCATCCCTGCTGATTAGTTCCTATTGTAGAATTCTTATTCAGTTTGTGCAACAGCTCTAGTACTTCCTCCTCATTCACATGAATTTCTTCATTCAGTGAAGAGGTAGCAGTGAGCTCAATGTTACATACACCAGGTTGATAGCGTTTAGGAAAATGACTGCTCATTAGTTGAACAATCACTTCTGCATCTACATTCATTAGAGTTATTCTTTCAAATTCATTCTTTCTTTTACTTGCAGCATAATGATAGAATTGTTTTGGGTTGTCTTTACCTTGCAGAGCCAGTTTCTTTTCATACTCGGACTTAGCTTTCTGTGCAACTCTTGTGACTCTTCTGGCCTGTGACTTATAATTATCATAACTGATATCATCCTTATGCACACGATATTCCTTCCACATCACCTATTTCTTACAAATCTCTTGCTTAATTGGATAACACATCCATTTCACTCCTACTCTATTTATTCTTTGAACTTTAGGGATACATTTTGATATCTCATCATTTAAATATTTTTTAAACACTTCCCACACACTGTCTATATCCTTCCCATCCAATGACTCATACGTTGGCACAGAATCCAGCATACCCCTCAGCGATCATAATTTTATCCTTTGCAATTCAGTATGTAACCTTTTCTGAATGGAATATTCATAAACTTATCCACTTCCCAAGTGAGTACCACATGATCACTGTCAACATCCAGAGCAGAATAGTTACGTTCTTAACTGAACCCTCCCCCCCCCCGACACTATAAACAGATCTAACACTCTTCGACCTTGAATTCCTTCTGTCACATGCTGCTTGAGGAAGTTGTCTTGCAACAACTCAATAAATTCCATTTGATTTCATTGCTACCCAAACAATGTTCGGCCCAACCAATCCACCAAGTCTGTAACAACATCCCACTGTGTCTAATCTTTTGGACTCCACCTCACACCAGATGGCTTCGAACCCACTGCCACATGAAAAATTGTTGCTAGTATTGCAGTCATAGGTCTCAACTCTTAACTGAATTCAAGACACTTGATATCATTAGCAGAACTCTGTTCCCCCCCCCCCCCTCCTGTCCTATCGTGTCTATCCTTCCTAAAAATACTGTACTCTTAGCACTCGATACCAGTTAGTTCCATTTTAGGAACAGCACACCATTTAAAATGCAGTCATTTCTCTCTTCAAAGTATTTTTATTTTTCAAAGTTATTTTTATTTAATAAACAAATAAAAAATTCCAGAATTCTAATAATAATAATAATAATATTCCCATAGGGAGCATTCTATAGCCCTGCCAAATATTGGTCACTTGCCTCTAGATTCTCTCCACCATTTTTTTCATTTTCAGAATCCAGGTGACTAGATTTGTGTGCTGTAAATGGTTATTACAATAACCTCTCTATCCCTGCTTGTTAATGTGCACTTCGACAATCACATAATCTGGTATGCTGTTTTAGCCACCTTCACACTGTTTTTCAGAATTCTGAATTGGGTATATTGCAGTCAATCCCCAAATCCCTGACCTCACAATTTTCTACAGTTCAGGTCCATCATTATAGTGTACAGATTGATGATCTCTTTTTTCAAAGTGCATAACCTTACACTTAAACTGGCAGCCATTTATCCTTTTCCATACTGCCAGTCTAATTCATCTGCAGAAGCATTCATAAGCAGAAGAATTCATTATAAAATATTAATACCAGAAACACTTATGTTTAATATTTTTATTGTAAAATTTTTGGCTAAGTTTCATATCCATTGCAATACAGTTATAGGGAAACTCAACAATTTAATTGAAAGCACATTAAATGTGCAATATTGGCTTCAGGAGAATAGCTCCATCTGCATTAATAGATATTCAAAATAAATTACAATAAATGTATTCAGTGAATTATTTTTAAATTATAAACAATATTTAATTACAATTATGGAACACATAAATGGTGAGTATTGGTTAATATAACTTCCTAAAATTGAGAAGGTTTAAGAAATTTTGTTCAGATTTGGGTTATGAATGTTTGCTTCACAGCTTTCTTTGTAGAGTTTTTCTAGAAGAAAGTAACTTTTTTTTTGTAACACTTATATTTTTTTATAACATATTAAATGTAAGTGTTTCTGGTATTGATAATTTATTAAAAACTGCCAGTCTGAGTCATCCTTCGGAATCTCTACATCATCTTCATTAACTCTCGCTCTCTTCCCAGTTTTGCATCATCAGCAAACAAATGAACATTTCTCCTGCAAATCATTTCCTATATGATTAATGTACAAATTAAACAGCCAAAGTCTGAGTAAAGAGTACTGCAATACAACACTAGTCACCTGTTTTCTCCTAGACTGAGCTCTTTCATAAACCACTCTGATATCTGTCTGTATATCCTTTAATCCAAATCACTAGATTCATATCCATTCCCAGTTATCTGAATTTATGCAACTGAGTTCTATGTAGAATCTTTCAAATGCCTTTGCAAACCCCAGCAGTATCACTGATTAATCATTTCCTTTATCAAACTCAACCGTCAGTTTATTATAAAAAGTAAGCAAATGACTTAGGTAAGATCTACCTTAGTCATTTGCTTACTTTTTATAATAAACTGACAGTTGAGTTTCATAAAACCAGGTTGTCCTTGTAAAGTTCATATTCCTATCCACCATTCCAGTCCTTATTTCTGTCTTTTACTCATTTCTCTAATACATTAACCAGTACTCCTGAGATACTGATTTGCCTATAATTTGCTACTTCTGTCTTGGGGCATCCTTTATGCAGTGGGACTATTTTGGCCTCTTTTCACTCCATTGCAGTATTGCAACACAATAGCCTGTTGTTCTTCCAGTTGCACTACAGAGGTGCTTTTGTCCTCTTTACACTCTGTCGGCACCTTGGTTCACACTTGCAAAATGATTAATTATATTATCATTATTATTATACAGGCCTGCAGGAGTCCGAAGACTCCTTGCAGGAGACCCAATTTATACACACAATGTACCATACTTTTCAAGGAAAAGTATGGTACATTAACAGAACAAGCACTCACAACTGACTCTGGCAACCCATTCCACTCATTCACATCTCTCCAAGCAAAAGACCTAGTCCTCACACCCCTACTAATGACACCTTTATTCAACTTCCAAGGATGACCCCTTGTTCTGGTCCTTCTTGCCAAGTTCTGAAACATTTCTCCTGCATCTATCCTATAAAACCCTTTAAGCAACTTAAATGTTTCTACCATATCCCCTCTTTTTCTCCTATCAGTGAACTTGTGCAATCCACACACTCTCAATATATCCTCTTAGGGAACATTCCATAACCCACTCACCATCTTGGTCACTCATCTTTGAATCCTGTCCACCACTTCCTCATCTCCAAGAAACCCAGGGGACCAGAGTTGAGCACAGTAATCCAGATGTGGGCATATCAAGACCTTATAAAGAGGAATAACAATTTCCTTATTTCTACTTGTTAATGTTTTCTTCAGTAGCGAAGTAATCTAGCTACCTTAGCAGTATGTCCGTTGAACTTTAACTCTCTCTACCACTATCCCTAATTAGACCTCTAGCTTCATCTGTTTCCTGGAGTATGGTGCCATCAACATGATACATAGATTTGTAATCTGTTTATCCCAAAATGCATAACTTTACATTTCTCCACATCAGTGGTGCACCTGGGGGGGGGGGCTGCCTCCATGCACCATCCTGTTCTTTGGCAGTCAGATACATCTTCTTTATCATTATAATGGTTAATGGTCCAATACATACACACACACACATTCTGCTGCTCCTGAGTGTTTTTAGTGTGTTGAAAATAACAGGTGGCTGCATTCCAACCTTGTGAAGTGCTATTATAGCTACACAGTTCTTGTAATCTCCCCACTACATGCCAATCCATATAGCTAGACATCTCTCTCTCTCTCTCTCTCTCTCTCTCTGCTGATAAACATGCAAATATTGGCTGTGTGCAGCAGCACTAATGGAACCAGGTTTATGCAATTCATTGGCCAGCATGGGGAACACCCTTACACCAGCCAGTGTGAGGAAGTTCTAACAGTATTTATGGCAAGACTATGTACAGTCTGATAATGCTTTCTTCAAGCATCCCTTGATCATCTTTCATGCCCTGCCAGTATCTCTTCCCTCCAAATTTTGCCATGTCAGTGATGCAGTCTGAATCCACGTTTCTCAAAATTCTATGCTTTATAATTCTACATATACCCTTCTTAACAAAAAAAACTCTGTATATCTGACCCTCTCCTAGATGTCATGACTACATGATATGTTTCTCTAGGCAATACCTTCTCGGCAATGTGATTAGATTGGTCTCTGCTGCTATGACTAGATCCAGCATTCTCAATACTCATATCCCCTCCATTGCATGCTGTCTCAGGCAATTGTATCATGACTACATATCTTTCTCCAAGCAGAGGCAGTGTGATTAGATTGGTCACTCTGCTGTGACTAGATCCACCACTCTCAATCCTCATGTCATCCTTCATTACACGTTTTCCAAAGTAATGATCTTTTAGTAGCTGTATAGATTTAATTTCCTTCCCTGCCTATAACCATTCTTCCTTTCATTCTATGTCCCTTTAGTTGAAATCCCTCAAAATAATTACACGACCTGCACTGATCATACACAACTCCTTTCACCTATTTCTAATACCTCTGGCACTAGTATACATAAAGTGCAATACCCTCTTCATCCCACATCCTGTGTTGATAATCCTATTAAAGTTAAGACCTGGGTATCTGCATTCAGCATCATGAGCTTAGTTTCTCACTTACTCTCCTTAAGTTTGTATGGATTGACCCCTTCCCCCCAAACATTCTAGTTTTTCTGAACTCTCACTGAATAATACTTTCTCAAAACATCTGACTCCATAGCCATCTAATGCACTTCACTCATCCACAAATTTCATACCATTCCTCATACACATGTGTACTAACTTCTTCGCAATCACCACTGTTCATCTCTTCTCACATCTGTCATGCCATGTTAGTAAACTCTCATCTTTTACTTTCTCAATCTTATTATTCACTTGTACCAGCAACTTTTTTCATATCTTCTCACATACCTCACTTGTCACCTGAGCGATCATTAATGCAAGCCAAAATAATCTCTATCTCCATCCTTAATCTTGGCTCTGATTTCATTACATTCTCCTCAACCACTCTTCTTATCATGTAATCATCATACAAAATTTGGCCGTTATTCTTCTACTTTCTCTCCCCTCTCACTTCTGTGTAATACCACATGCTATGCATTTCTCCAGCCATTCAATTCCACATTTGTTCTGCAGAGAACTCCATGTAAGCATGTCATCTCTGTCTCTCTCTTTATCCTCTTGTTATTTTCTTCATCTTCCATCTTCCATCATTTCATTCTTGCTGTCTTACTGCATGCAAGCTCATCACCATTCTTGCCACTCATAATCATACTTTCTTGCATTCCTTTTGAACTCGCATTGTTTGACTTAGTGCAGGAATTTTATAAATCTTAGACATAATGCCCACTTGACTATTGAATTGCATAAATTTAAGCCATTAAAAGACAACAATTGTCATAATGCATAGAGTAGATTATAATAGGAAAATCTACCTTTTCTATAGGATTTTACACCCAAGGTGTGGTCTGAAAAGTTATCGGCCTCGACCATAGATGGCAACACTATCAGCAAGATTTTTTTTTTCTCAGTTGATACATCTGTTGTAAGCATCCATGTGAAATTGCAAAAGTTATTCTATCAAGTAGTTTGTTTTATACAGCTGTCTGAAGCAAAAGTGTGTTGTCTTTATCCCTTGAAATTAATAAAATTCAGTATCGTGCAGTTATAAAATTCTTTGTAAAAGAAGGTTTAACACCAAAAGAAATTCATTCGAAGTTCATAAAAGTTTATGGGCACTCTTCTCCTTTGTTTTTGACAATTAAGAAATCGGCTGCTGAGTTTAAACGTGGCCGTACCAGCCTTGAAATGATCCACGTGAAGGATGTGCAAAAAGTGTAACACCACCAGAAATCATTGAACAAGTGCACAATATGGTATTGGATGACTGGTGAATCAAAGTACTTGAAATTGCTGAGACTATAGGCATTTCAAAAGAACATGTAGGATGTATTTTGCATGAAGAATTGCAAATGAAAAAGCTTTGTGCAAGAAGGGTGCTGCGATTGCTCACAGCAGATCAAAAACATATTTCCATGAAAAATCTCTGAACAGTGCTTGGAGCATTTTAACAAGAATAAAAACTGATTTTGCATGTTGATTTATTACTATCGATGCGACTTGGATTTACCATTACACACCAGAATCCAAACAGCAGTCAAAACAGTGGACAGAAGCCGGTTGTTCAGCACCAAAGAAGACAAAGTTGATTCCATCAGCAGGAAAGTTCACAGCATCAGTGTTTTGGGATGCTAAAGGCATTTTGTTTATTAATTATCTTGACAAGGGTAAAACAGTAATCGGGGAATTTTATTCTGATCTTTTAACCAGACTAGATGAAAAAATTCATGAGAAAAGACCTGGTTTGCAGAAGAAAAAAAAATCATCTTTCATCAGGACAATGCACCTACCCACAAAGGTGTTTTGGCAATGGGAAAATCAATGCACTATAAATTGTTGGAACACCTACCCTATTCCCCAGATTTGGCTCCCTGTGACTTCTATCTCTTCTTTAAACGAAAACTCTTCCTCACTCGTCAGTGTTTTTCTTCAAATCAAGAGGTGATTGCAGCTTTAGAGGGGTATTTTGCAGATCTTACTGAGAACCACTACAGGGATGGGATAATGTGCTGGAGCATCACTGGAATAAACGTATTAGTCTTAAGGGATATTATGTTGAAAAATAAAAATAATTTTGAAATTATAAATTCGTTTTTTCATTGTTAGGCTGAGAACTTTTCAGATCACTCTCATATAAAGAGAACAACAGAATCCTGATAATGCGATCAAATTGAACTTTCTCTGTTAGATTGGTTGGTGAAGTAATGCTCTGAAGAAAAAACTACATACATATTTTGAATGGACCTTTTAGTTCTGTTGCAAGATCCATCTTCATGGATCTTGCAACATTTTTCTTAACAACTTGCTTTGTTAAGGAAGCTCATTGAGTCGCACTTTTTTTTTTTTTTCATATTTTGAGTACACATATAAGATAGTTTTGATCTTATTAAAAATGCAACATACTTCTTGACAGACATCACGGATCTTTTATATCATCTCTTTATTACAAACATTCTCCCGTAGAAATTCTTTGAGTATCCCTTGACATATCAAAGAGTTTTGAATTCATGATGCACTTGAGTTATTTTACTTGGAAAAATAAAATTTTCAAACATGTTAAAGTCATTGCTATAAGGAGACCTCTTTGTCTTCATTGACCATCACTATCTTGAACATCTATAAAATACCTTATTTCTTTCTATTTATCTTCAGCTCAGTTTTTTCGTCTGCTGTGTGAGTATGCTTTCTTGATTTCCACATCCAGAAAATAATTTATTCACTTTTTTTACACCAGATTAATAACTTTCATCCATGGATTACATTTTCTTTAGAAGAGGGGAATGTAGATGCTTTGCCTTTCCTACACATCATGCTTCCCCATAACCATTCCAAGCACTTTGACCACTTCTACCTTTGTTCACCAGTTGATACATACATGATTCCTTCCCTCATTCTCATTCAAAAATGGGTCACGTTAAGATTCCCCCTAAGAAATCCACATAATTAAGTCTCTTATACCGGTGATTTGGATTCATCTTTGAAAAAGTCTAGTGCATCATAGATTCTTACAGTTCTTCCTTGAGACACCACTGCTGAATATACAGTTCCTATCTCTTATGTTTCTTTTATCTCGAGTCACTAAAACTCTGAAGATGTATCAGTATATAAATTCATACAGATGCTTATTTTGCTATTAAGAAACTACCCGATTTCCTGTATGACAGTTTATTGATGAAAAACACACTGTTCAGTAGAGAAGTGAACACTAATTATATGTCTTACTTGAAATCACACATATTGGGTCTCATATGGCATCAACACAAAACACAGGATCCTTTGGAAAGACCTGCTTCATAGTAGCCATTTTAAATACAAACATGTTTTAATGGAAATCTGAGATCTTGTTGTATCAGCCCAATTTAAATCAGAATGATGACCTATCCTTTCCTTAAGTTTGGGAGATGCTGATTATTAGCAGTTGTAATTAATTAAATTTATTTCAATTTATTAATTAAATTTATTTCAAGAAGTTATTTCAATATCTCAATCACAGCATTCAGATATTGAAATAACATGGACATTGAATTGTCTAAAGGTTGATTAATCTGATAGCATCTTTTTAACTTTTGGCATGTGCCATAAATGGTTAAATGATTGTATGTTCTGCCTTGTTTTGAATTTGTGTGATGTATTACCAATGATGGACGATTACTTTTTGTCTGAAATATCCAATTCAGAGAAATAACACAATCAACAAATTGTGTTATTTCTCTTGTGTGTGTATATATATTTTGCCAAAAAAAAAAACAAAAACTGTTTATTTACAGAAAAGATTCACCCTTTTAGATACAAATTATCATTTTATTCAAATCACCTCTAGCACCATTACTAAAAATGTATTTTTTTAACTGAATCTGATTTGCATGCAGTAAAATCCTTAATTTGAAGAAATAAATGTTCTAAGCACCATTTAGCCTTAAAATAATTAGCGATAAGTTTTAGAGTATATCAAGTGATATATAGACAAATTAAAATAGCAACTAAAGTCATCTCCTTTATATCTCTGTAGGTGATGTGAACTTTGCCACTGATCTTTCTGATTTTCGCCACCGCCATAATATTCATATCATTCTTCTTCATGGTAGCCATGCACCTGAACCTTTACTCACATGTGCCCATGAATACTGTAGTTTTTTTGAAATCACATCATATTTGCCATATAGAAGTCCGATTAAGGTATGTAGTTTTTGTTGTTCAAAAAAAAAAAAAAATGTAGTCAGAACAAAATGTAGGAAGTGCTGTTTCACTTATTTTTCTCTCTAAATATGGTCTAACTCAAACTGTTTAAAATGATCACGAATGCTATGCAAATCAAACCAAAAGTTTCATTTGTAATACTGCTAGTTTTGGCTTTATTTACATTTTACACTTTATCAGGAAGAGAGACTAAAAATAATCATTTTGTTGAGTGCTGAAATTAGATCATGTATAATTCAGGTTTTTTTTTTTTAACGAGGTAGAGTTAGATGGTTAAAGAAACTGCCATATGCATAGAGTATCTTGAGATTGGTGGTGGAGGGGGGGGGGTTCCAGTTAATAGTCGAGAACATATTTGTTAAATAACTGCACAAAAGGTTAATTTTAGAATGAAGGGTATATATATATATATATATATGACCACAGAAGCGAGAGCATTCGCTGGCAGATTGCCAAGAAGAGTCAATTCATGTTGAAGGGAAGAAACAAATAGGGCAATGCACGAGTCCGTCACAACACACAAAATCACGTGCTTTATACACTAAATTTTCCGACTGTTGTACAAGCAAAATAGTTACCACTTTAAAAACTACAATGTTCATAAAAGAAAAGATAATTTTCCGACGTATAATCATAAACACTCATTCCACAAAACGCATTGATTACCCTATTATCGGAATGGATTTGTCTTCTTCAGCCATGCACAGAAATGTCGAGGGTCTTGCATCTGTGGTCGCAGTTCCACTCATAAGAGATATCTTTACGTACAGTCACTTTCTAGAAAATCATTATCAGGACCTATAATACTTGACTACTACTATACTTGAATTGGGTAGTGACCCTTTCCATAAACTTTGGCAAATTTAATTTGATTTATGACCAAGTGGAAAAACTTTTGTATATTATATACAGTTGTACACTTTCTTTCTTGCATTTAGAGCAATAAGTGTCATGTGTTCAGTTAGCAGGTTAGCATGATATTTAGTCAAATCATGAAGTACAATAACGAATTTAAGATATCCCCTATAATATCAGAGGAACAGTCTGGTTATACAGCAGAAAGATCTTGTATGGATAATATATTTTCCTTATGACAAATATCCCAAGGAAAATATATTATCCATGCAAGATCTTCTTCCTGCATCAAGTATCCTAAAAAATAATTGCTAAGAATAAAGAACTCCATTTGATTTTTATAGATCTGGCAAAATCTTATGATACTGTTAGATGTATAGATGAATGAACAGTAGAGATGGTGCAAATAATGTACCAGGGATCTAGGTCTGCAATAAAAATTGGTAGCAATCTTTCAGAGGAATTTATTACTAGTAAGAGACTCAAGGAGGGATGTTGTATGTCAACTTTACTAGAGATCTGCTTGAATGCAGCTTTGGAGGATTGGAATAGTCAATGCCATGGAATGGGTGTATCGTTAGGAGAACAAGTCATACATTCTGTTCGTTTGGTTGATGAGCAGATCATCTTTGCACAGGACAAGGAAGATGTGGAATACCAGATAAGAAAGCTGTTGGATACATATAAAGTTTGGGGCCCAAAAGTCACTCTGTTAAATACCAAATATCTAGTCATTAGAGGTGGGAAACAATTGTAATGACTAGATAAGCAGCAGATACCTTTAAGGGAGATATCTAGGCCTCGTGATGAACAAGTCTGGTGTGAAGTGGATATAGCATTTGAAAGGGACATATAGAAGCAGCTATTTGAACACTGTATGGTGTTTTATAAAGTTATAATGTCTCAAGGAAACCTAGAAGATGCTGTATCGTGTTATTAGAGTATAATGAGCTGTGGATGTTAATCTTAGATCAGCCAGTGGAAACAAGTAGAAGTTGTGGATATGGATTACCTGAGGAATGCATATATTCAGACAGAAGTTAAACAACCTGTTACTGAGAGGATAGGGACACATGCTTTGAAATAGTGCGAACACATCCAGAAAATGATGGCCATGTAAATTGAACTGGTCACTTCCTGGAAGGAAAAAAAGAGGAATGCCAGGTGCTGCATGTAGAGAGACCATTGTGTGAGTGATAGAGAAAAGAAGTTTATGGAATGAGAACTGGAGGAATTGTGGAGGATGGAGTCTTTGTCCAGGCATTATCTCCTAAGCACATGCTGATAATGGGAAAATCCTGCAAAAATAAAAAAGTGTGTGTGTGCGTGCGTGCTAGACAGAGTAAAATAGGTATTTGATTAATTGAAACAAAAGAGGTGTGGAATATGATAAAAACAAAATAGAGGCACAATTAAGGAAGAAGATCAGCATTTCTTGTATCCAAGAAGACACTAGAATATTTGATCACTTACTGCTACATGAATTTCACTTTAGATGAATTGGGTTGCATATCTTTCTCTGTATATTTCAGATAGAGTCTGCTGTGTATTTCTATGCCTAAGTTTCACATGATTTTTTACTTCGGCTTAGCAGTTAATGGATGTTTGTGTGTTTAAGCTATAGATGATGTCCTTAGTGCAAATAAAGAGGAAATTCCATATTCTGCATTTCTTCTTATTATTATCTGTATAGAGCAGATATCAGTAATCTTCCTGGCTGAGTGTGGTTGCAGATACTAGACATGGCATATGTGATACTTGTTTTGTTTGCAGGATATGTCAGATGTATGTTCCAAGGGAGTTGCAGAAGGGACAAATATCTGATTCTCTCATTTGGAATTTAGTTAGAGTAGACAGGATGTTGTATGATAACCTCTACTGTATATGGTCTGGTATGCTTTGTCTTGTAGGGAGGATCACTGGAAGTTGAATGGCTGTATAATTTTGCAGAGGAGCATGAAAGCATGGATGCATATAAGTGTATAAATCTGTTTCAACCAAAGAGATTTGAGGAAGGAGATGATTCTGCATGTGATCTTATTTTCAAGGGAGAGTAGACCCTGGCCTCTCTTGTTAAGTTGCTCACTGAGTACTGCATAAGTGTTCCAGAGAGATTTTAGCACTTTGATGATATGCCAGCATTCTACCAGCCATATAGTTTTGGTTAGTACCCTTCCCCTAAGCAAGAAGTGTCTCACGTGTTCCATTTGCTAATGCAAATGGAACACATGTGAGAAATACCTCTGCCTTAGCAAATTTATTCTATTAGCATCAGTTTGAAACAACTGTGCAGCTTTATTTAGGTGTGGGTGTTGACAAGTGACCCCAAGTATTTTTGTCCTTCATTCGACCGACTGCATTTAGTTAGTCAGTTTTCAATTCCCAGGAGCCTTAGTTTTACCAGAGTTTCATTTTGCAGCAGAGGTTTATACATACAGCCATGTGTTATGTGGATTGGAATTTCTTTCATTTTCTCTTCATTACATATAATGATGGTTAGATGTGGCTTTGTTTGTAGAGCATGACAATGTGTATTTTTCCAAGAATGGTTTAGTTGCTGTTGTATACAGTTGTCAATAGAGGACATCCCTTCTTAATTCCTCAAGAGCATGGAAATATGCAGATAACTAGTTGTTCATTCTTAAGCAGAAAGTGCCTCCCTGTTTATTAGCTGGATTGTTTGAATAATGAGAGGTTTATATCCAAATGCTCTCAGGTTTATATCCAAGGCTTTTTCTGGTCAAGGCTGCTGAGTAGAGTTGAGTTTTTGACTCTTTGTGATGGGGATAGGATCTTTGATTAAGTTTTGGTTATCGTCTGATCTTTCTGCCAAATAAGTTTGAGAGTGGCCAATAATATCATACATCATGTGCTTCAGTCAGTTTCCAATTACTTTGGAAATGATTTTGCATTCTTTTCTAATTAGTATGATCCAACAGAAATTTCAAAGGTTTTTCTGGTCTTTCTTCTTAGAGATGATGCATGCCACTAATGTTGACAGATTATGGAAGTCCTGTGAAGAGTATCCTACAGCATATTAAGATGGGGGGGGGGTCAAACGAATCCCCAAGGATGGAAGAATTCTGATGTGAGTTCTAGCCTGAGGATTTTGTTTCTTGATAAAGATTTGAACTCAGTTTTCATTTCTCCAAACGTGCTACTCTTCTGAGCTGATTTTGGATGGCCTTGTGCAAGGTTCCTGTGGAGCTCTATCATGGATTGGTAGTAATGCACTATTTCAGGAGCCATTTTATCTGGATCTGCTATGATGCTGTTGTTTTGTGGTTTAATGGCTGAGGTATATGTTGCTGCCCAGTATATATCACATGTTTATATTTGTATTCCATGATTTAAGGGAGGCCTTTGTGAATAATTGTAAGTACTCTTGTATAACATGGAGGACTTCATGTTATGCAGAACTTTCTTCTGGGAGATATTGGATGTATGTTTTGTGTTATCTGATACTGATGTTTCTCTGTTGATTTCTCTGATGACTGTAGAATTCAGTAAAGGTTATTTGTTGTAATTTGATGCAGGGCAGTTCTGTTTTTCCTTTTTGATTTTAAATCTAATAGGTACTTTAATAGATTAGCTTTCTATGCTTGGGCTGACTGTCACATCCAGTTTATCCTGGCACAACTGCCTCTAATAAAAGCTTGGTGTTCTTTTCCATTCAAAACATCACCTCTCTTCCTATCAAATTCTAACACTGTAAGTCTCATATCCAACCAACCTTGGAATATTGTTCCTACACGTTGGGTGGTGTACCTATAATCTCCCTAAGAATTCTTGACGATATACTTAATAGGTGACTCTTCCCTTACAGCCTCCCTCCCTTTCCTTCAATCACTTTCCAATAGGCACTCTGTTTCTGTACTGTGCTTTTCGTAGGTACTTTGATGGGCATTGCCCCTCGTAATTGGCCACTACCTTTCCTCCACTTTCTTCTAACCATGTGACAACTAGAGAAGCCACTGGCTAACATGTACACACTATCCAACTCCAAACATACCAAACAAACTTCTTATCATCCTCCTCCTTTATTTCAGTCAGTTGAAATAAAGTTGAGTCAGGTAGGGAGGCCTCTCAGGTGCAGTGATTGCCAAACTATTATTTACCATTGCTTTAAGTTTGATCAGTTTATAAGCTGCAATGTTCAACACACTGTAGTTAGTCTATTTCATAGTCAATGTGAGATGATAGCATAATTCCACAGTTTTTCTTGCTCAAGCATCCTGCTACGGTATGTGAATATTAAAAATATGCATTATGTTCTTCAATCAATTTTAACTTTAGTAGGATTGATGGTGGATGCCTAAACCAATCCCTGTGCCATTGTGTTGTTTCTTGGAAATTTTAGATCTACATGATATTTCTGGATCTAGCCACACAGACTCAAGTATTACATAAGGCAGAAGCATATCCTATTTCACAAAATGTTTAATGACAGTGCAGTTTTTAGAAAATGGGATGATTATAAGTTTGTAGAATTATCAATTAATATTGATCCTAGTACTGTATTTCCAGCCCATTCACTGTTAAAAATGTAAAAACCAGAGCTGTTAACATCTGCTCTGGTTTTTACATTTTTGGTTGGGGTGTTGGCTGCAAAGTTGTGAAATGTTTTGTTTTTTATTTTAATACAACAACCACCCATCCACAAAAGGTTGTAAACCTGTAAAACATTAATACTATGGATAGGTTAAGTTTTTTCCCTGTATTTTAATTTTATTTATTTCTTTATTTTTTTAATATTTTTAATTATTTCTATATAATCCGGAAACCTTGCTCTAGAGACCAAACATGAAACTAAATTTTCAAGCCACTTCGGATCTCCAGCAAATGGAGCAGTAGCCTCACACTGGATGATGGAATTTATCTCCCATCTAAAGACAATCTGCACATGGCAGATTTGAATCTGCAACCTGTTGGGTTGGAAAGTGGATCCACTGGCTAATCAGCCAACCAGGCTGACATTTGAGGACTATCATTAAAGGGACCTCATGCTTTTTATGATGTATGACATTTTTTTTTTTTTTTAATGATTTTCAGCCCTTAGTTTGGAAAATTCACCCTAGGCTTCTAGTTGCTAAACAAAAGATGTGGGAAGACTTTGGTAAGAAGGTAGAAGACAAATATTGTAAGATCAAAAAATATTCCAGAGACTATTGAAAAGTTTAAAAATGGAGGAAATAGTAGTATAAAAGGGATCAGAGATGATAAATATGATATGATGAAAAGTGAAGTTAAAGGTATACTGGATGTCTGGAATAATTATGATAGAAAGTTATTAGTGAGATGAGTAAAATATTTGCGATCACTGCAGAACAGTGGTAGAAAAAAGAAAATCCCATTGGGAGTACCTATCAATGTTGAAGTAGAAGAAACCATGAGAAGCAAAATATTCAGAAAATTGTATATAGTCACACACACAGGTGGATAGTTCTAATAATGTCTTTGTTCAATTTGATTGGTGTTATTGGGGGGGGGGGCACATTAGAGTGCACTTGGTCCATGAATGTCAATATTAGCATATATGAAGATGTTTAACATAGAAGATACCTTAACTATAAAGGCAAGATATTGACTTTATAGTTAAATATATGTATGTTAAAGTATCGTATGTTCTAAAATTACTTAATAAAGTAATTAAGTAATAAAGTAATTAACTAAAATTAAGTAATTCTTAATGCACATACATAGTATGTGCATTAAGTTAGATTAATTTCTTCTGTATTAGATTAATACAGAAGAAATTATAAAAGAGTGGATGTTAAGGTGGGAAGAATGAGTGGATCTTCCCTGGAAATTGTATAGGGATGTAGTGAAGAAGGGAGTGAGGAATAAATTTTTTATGTGGAGAGTTGTGAGTGGAATACATTGCCTGAGTGTGTTGTATAGCCTCTGTCCAAAAAGAAACCAAACTTTTCGAAAATAGTTCGAATCTTAATAAACTAGTGGCACCACCTGTTGTATCTTTTTGTTGTTGAAAGCACAACCTTCATTAGTGTTGTGTGAATTGTTTATGACATCTGTTTCATTAGAAGCCGAGTTATAGTGCCAAGAGTGACAGTGTGTTTTGACGAACAGTCGGTCGTCACGATATTCTTGCCGTATGTGACGAATTAATTGCTTCAAAGCTTCGGGATAAAACTCACCATTGACTATTTGACCAGGCGGAACGCATTCTTTGTGCATAATGCCCTTAGAATAATAGAAACAAATCAGCATTGGCTTTACTTTTGACTTCGCCAAGCGACTTTTTTTTTCTTCGGATGTCCCTCTTCTGGTGGTCTCCACTAAGCACTCTAGCACTTTGTTTGGGCTCATACTCAAAACACCACGTTTTGTCACCAGTAACTTCCTTTTAAGGAAGTTTGAGTCCTTACGAGCAGTTTTAATGAGGTCCTTGCAGTATTCAATTCGATACATTTTTTGATCGTCGGTCAACTTGTGGGGAACAAATCACAAATTCAATTTACGAAGGCCCAAACTCTTAGTCAAAATATTGTGCACAGTTGATTTTGGAATCTCCAATTCATCTTCAATCAATCTCATGGACGATTTCGGGTTTTCTTTGATGAAATCACACACTTTTTGGATTTTAACTTAGCTCAGTCCAGTTTTTGGATGGCCAACTTATCGTCGTCCTCAAGTGTCTCATGACCACTTTGAAATCACTTAAACCACTCGTAAACTTGAGTATGGGATAAGCATTCATGACCATATGGTTTTTGAAGCATTTCAGTAAAACATTTATCAAGTTTAACACAAAAGTCAATTTCAGCTCTCTGTTTGAAAATCATTTTACAACCATTCGTCAAAACACACTGTCACTCTTGACACTATAACTCGGCTTCTAATGAAACAAATATCATAAAGTTGACGCTGCACTAATGACGATTGCCGCTTTCAACAGCAAAAAGATGCAACAGGTGGTGCCACTAGTTTCTTCTATTTGCAAAAAGTTTGGTTTCTTTTTGGACAGATGGTGTTAGTGCAGATAGTGTAAAGAACTTCAAAGTGACTCCATGGAGGTTACCAAATACAGGTAGTTCCTGCTTTTATGAATTAAGTGGTTCCTGGCAACCATTTGTAAATCGGGAATTCATTTGCATAGAAATAATACTATAAACAAGAGTTACTTGTTTACAGTTAGGGGTGCTTAAGGGTCAAAGCTGTATAACTGAGAGGAGACCTCCACATAGCCTTTAAAGGAATGCGGAGAACCGACCAGGGCTTCTGACCAAATGTCCAATCCTCACCTTCTCGTGGTGCACCCTGTTGGGTATCTACTTGGATACTGAACGGACGAGGATGGGCTGGCAATTTGGGATTTAGCCGACCAAATTGTATTCTTATTGGTTAAACCAAAATATAGAATGATGGTACAACATGACAAAATTTCATGCCGGCTGGGGCGTCGCCCGGTTAAACAAGGCCCCCGTTGTTTTCGCCAGGGAACCAGGGCGAACAGCGAAAATTCAGCTACTGGAACAAATCTGAAAATAAACCCCAACTCAACATCACCAGAGTTAAAGATCGGTACTATCAACGTAAGAAGCCTGAATGGCAAAGAAATGGGGCTAGCTGAGGAATTAGATAAGTACCAGATCGACATAATAGGGGTGACTGAAACAAAAAAGACCAAAACTGGTGAGATCTTTCTGAGCAATAAATACAAACTGTTATATTCAGGCAATGACAATAAAGGAA
This sequence comes from Typopeltis vanoorti, assembly GCF_054136105.1. Lineage (NCBI taxonomy): Eukaryota > Metazoa > Arthropoda > Arachnida > Uropygi > Thelyphonidae > Typopeltis > Typopeltis vanoorti. The sequence continues at coordinate 2,313,214 of NC_143557.1, forward strand.
AAGAAGGAGTAGCCATAGTATTCAACACAAAATACGAGGCTAATCTTCTTGAATGGCAGTCAGTCTCAAGTAGAGTAATGTGGGCAAATATGAGAATGGGGAACTGGACAATGAGACTTATTTGTGCCTATGGTCCCACAGAAGGTTCTACTAAGGTAGAAGTGGAGGAATTTTTTGAGGCTTTAGAAAAAGCAACTGACACAATGAAAAATGAAAAGTTGGTCCTTGTTGGGGATCTAAATAGCAGAGTAGGAAATGATTGTGAGACATTCAAAAATATTTTGGGAAAATTTGGAGAAAAGAGCAAAGCTAATAATAATGGCAAATATCTGTTGGATTTCTGCTCAGGACATGGACTGGTTATTACTAACACCATGTTCCAACATAAAAATGTGCACAAATTCACATGGAGAGAAGAGGCTAGGAATAAGAAAAGTCTCATTGACTATGTTATTGTTGATAGTGATGTTTTCTCCCTGGTGCAGGACACCAGAGTGTACAGAGGATTTGAAATTGGAAGTGATCACTATTTAGTCTTGAGCAGGATAAAATTGAATTTCATATTGAAAAGAAGAACATGTAAGAAAGTTTTAAAACGAATAAAAGTTGAGCAGTTCTCAGATGTGAGCTGTAGGCTAAAATACACAAAGATTATTGAAGAAAAAATGAAAGAGTTTGAGAACAGGAATCAAACCTTGGAGATTCAGTGGCAAACTCTGAAGAAAACATTGATTGATTCTGCCAGAGAGGCATGTGGTGAGGTTATCTGTAAGGATAAAAAAATCAGAACTCCCTGGTGGACACAGGAAGTTAAAGAGGCAGTGAAGGAAAAGAAGAAAGCATACCAAAAGTTCCTGTCAAATAAGTCAGCTTGTGCCCTTAGAGAATATAGAGACAAATGCAAGAATGCTAAACACTGTGTAAAACTAGCTAAACAAAAGTCATGGGAGGACTTTGGCAAGAATATAGAAAATAAATATCAAGAAGGTGGCAAAATATTCTGGAGGTTGTTGAAGAAGCTGAAGAATGGAGGAAAGAGTGCTATAAAAGGAATTAGAGATGATAAAGGTGACATGAAAACGGGAGAAAAAGATATCCTTGAAGTATGGAGTAATTACTTTGAAAAACTGCTAAATGAAACAAGCAGTGATGACAGCACAGTGATAAAAAACACTGACCAGGCATGCAGTCAGGAATACATATCCATACTTGAAGTAGAAAAAGCCATCAAAGGCTTGAAATGTGGAAAGGCAGCAGGAGTAGATGATATTCGACCAGAAATGCTGAAGTATGGTGGTATAAGAGTCTTACAGTGGCTGCACTGCATAGTTCAAAAAAGCCTGGACAGAGGGACGAATTCCCGATGACTGGAGTAGAGCTCTCATAGTACCTATATATAAAAAGGGAAATAAAACTACATGTGAGAATTACAGAGGTATTTCCCTACCGAGTGTTCCTGGCAAGATCTATGCAAGTATACTTGAGAAACGGTTGAGAAGAATTGTGGAAGAAAAGCTTGGTGAAGAACAAGCTGGATTCAGGCCAAATAGAGACTGTCAGGATCAGATTTTCACTTTACGACAAATAGTTGAGAAAACATGGGAATATAACAAAGATGTGTATTTAAGTTTTGTCGATCTAGAAAAAACATATGACAAAGTGCCAAGAGAGAAGCTATTCAATACGCTACAGTTATATGGTGTCAGTGGGGCATTATATCAAGCAATAATTAGTCTTTATTTGAGTTATAAGTCAGCAGTTAAAATTGAAGGAAGTACAGGAAGATTGTTTAAAGTTAAATCTGGTGTGAGACAAGGATGTACATTATCCCCTCTGTTATTCATTATCTATATGGATCTCATTATGAAGGAAAGTGGTATTAAACATGATATCAGAATTGGGGATGTTAATATCAGCTCTTTGCTTTATGCAGATGATGTTATACTTCTAAATAAATCTGCTACAAGTCTGCAAGATTCTCTGACTAAATTGAATAGCTGTTGTAATAGATATGGTATGAAGGTCAGCAATAAAAAGACAAAGACAATGAAAATAGGCAGTCATTGAAAATGTCAACTGTGTTGTGAATGGAGAACCTGTGGAACAAGTAAAACATTTCAGCTATTTAGGCACGATTTTTACTGAAGATGGTAAATTAAATATAGAAATAGACAACAGAATAAGCAAAGCTGGTATGGTGGGAAGTCAATTGAATAAATTCATATGGAATAAGAAAGAAATTAGTCGGAACACTAAATTAGCTGTGTACAAGACAGTGTTCAAACCAGTTTTAACTTATGGATATGAGAGCTGGGTCAGAAGTAAAGCACTTGACCTAAGACTAGAGACCACAGATATGAGAGTCCTGAGAAAGATTAGAGGCGTGAACAGATGGCATCAATGGCAATATCATATTAAAAACGAGGATATTAGGAAAGAACTTAAAATTGTCAGCATCCAGGAATGTGTTAGCAGAGCTAATCTCAGGTGGTATGGTCACTTAAACAGAATGGGCGAGGAAAGATTAGCGAAACAAGTGTTTTCTGCCAGGTTGGCAGCAAAACGACCTAGAGGAAGACCAGGATATAGGTGGATTGATACTGTACAAAGTGCTTTAGACGATAGAAATATAAGATCTGATAATGTTGGAGTCTTGACAAGTAACAGATTGATTTGGAGGAAAATTGTAGATAGGAAATTAATAATGATGTAATTTTTTCATGTAGTACTATCATATCCTGTACACCCCTTGAGGGTACATAACAGGAATTTGATGATGATGATGATGAACATGAGTTACGTTCGTAAGAAGGAATATATAAAATGAATATTAGATGATAAGAAAAGACTTGACTGGCCAAAGATTTACATATTTAAAAAATAATATAAGAAAAGTTTTAAATTAAAAATGATTCTTTGAAAAAAAAATAGCTCATTTCTTTATCACAGGGTGAATTGGCAACCATCGAGGTAGTAGGAGATATATTAAGAATTCAGTGCATCTTTTTTTTTTTTCAAAGAAGGTCTCTAGTGTCATCTGCTTCATTGACTTTCCCCTTCTTTTCATTTAAAATAGCTCGATAGCAAGGAGAAACATTGTTCATTTCGTGGGAAAATTTACTAAATCGTTCAAAGTCTGAATCTTGTGATTCAAAGTTTACTTGAGCTTTTTTGAGAAAATTAAATGCTGCTTTTAGGCCTTTAAAAGTGAAAAACTGAGTTGGAGCTTCATGTTTGTTATCTTCTTTGTCTCTTCTTTGTTTCTTTCTTTCTTTCTTTTTCCTCTAATTCAAGAAGATCATTGGGTGAGAGTTCCATAGTTTGAGATTGAAGCAGCTGGTTAGCCATACCTAAGATAGCTTGAGTTTCAGAATTCACAATCTTTGTTGGTTCTTCAAAGCCTTTGATATTATTATTAAACTAAGGACAAAGTTTATGCCATACTTCTTTCATAGTTTTTTCTGAAATTTTTTTTTTCTCTAACATAATTGTTTTTCTTTGTTTCTTTTGCACATTTTTTTGGTTTTGCACTGTTGCATCTTTTTGACATTGTTGGAAAAATGAAAGGATTATAGTTAAAAAGAAAGCAGAATAAAAAATCAGGTGCAATTGTATGTAAACACATTCTCAAAAATTAAGAAGGTACTTAAAAGGTTTTATTGTAAAATAGCTTTGTGTATGGGACTGCTGTATCTAAGAGAAAACAAGTCTTGAGGAGAAAGTAATTTTCATTAGATTATAAATGATGGAACAAAGCTTTTTTTTTTTTTTAATCATTTTGATGAGTTCACAAATTAGTTCAGCAGTTTTTGCCAGCCTGGTTGTCTTAGTTGTTAGTTAATTTGGTCTCCACAACCAACAGGCTGAGAGAATCCAGCTGTGTGCATGAATGGTTTTAGGTAGAAGATAAGTTTAATATTCCATTGTGAGACTATGACCCTGCATATTGGAGGATTAAAATGTCTTGTAAAAATTCCTTATTTGGTTGCTGAGCACCAATATTATGTAAAAATACTGTTATTATTTTTATATTTTTTTAATATGAGTGGTTTCTGCAAAGTAAGGTAACATATTTTTTCTTAATAATTGTGAAAAGGAATGAGAGTAGACAGATAGATCCATTAATAATGTTCGCAGTGTGGTGCTACTGCCACCTCACTGCTAGTTCCAGTTGCAAGATGGCAGTTAGTGACATTTACCATGAACTGGTTACTGTGTATGGTGAAAAGGTGATGTCACAGAAGCAGGTGTATTTTTGGTGCAGTGAATTTAAAGTGGGCCATGGTGACATTGAAGATCAATATCAAACATGTAGGGCTTCATCGAGCAAGACAGAGGACAACATTTTGCACATTAAGGACATCGTTCTTGAAGACCATTGCTTGAAATTGCACAAGTTGTGAACTTGAATAAGTTCACTGTTCATGACATTGTTCATGATGTCCTTGGCTTTTGAAAGGTGAGCTCCTGGGTGCCCCAACAATTGTCAGAGGAGCACAGGGTAACATATGGGGATGTGTCTGGAGAATCTGTTGCAATACAGTGACAAAGGCAAGGATTTTCTCACTCTTCTAGTCACAGGAGATGAAACATGGGTTCATCACTTTAACTCAGAGATCAAACAAGACTCCATAACCTGGAAACATTCACAATCTCCTGTGCACAAAAAATTTAGAACTGTGCCCACTGTCTGAAAAGCCATAACCACAGTGTTCTGGGATTGCCAAGGCATTCTGTTAGTGAACTTCTTGCCAGAGGGAGGAACAATCAATGTAGAGCTTTACTTGGCAACGTTGGACTAGTAGAAAGCCAGTATTCGACGTGAACAACCAGGCCTCCAAACAAGCATCATGATTTTTATGCATGACAACACTACTCCACACACTATCCACACCATTCATGAGTGGTTGCACTATAATTGTTGGGAAAATCTACCCCATTTCCCCCCCCCCTCCCTCCCCTCAAGAAACCTTTCTGGAAGGTATTTCATTAAGGATGAGGAAGTTCATCAGGTGGTGCAATGTTCGTTACTGGGTGTGGGCATGGACTTCTTCAGTACTGGCATTCATAAACTGATCTATCATTGAGACAAATGCATCAATAAAAATTTTAAATTTGGAGACTGTGGAGAAGTAGTGCATGTTCACTTATTTCTGGGTGTAGTGCATCTTACTATTATTAAACATCCTCAATAAAAAAAATGTGTTACCTTGCTTTTTGGAAACCCCTGGTATTTTATTTTATTCATGGTACTAATCCATGGTCATAAACATAGTATACTAATGTATGAAGCCTTCTAGATTGTCTGGGGGTAGTCATGTAAAAAAAAAAGTTTAAGATCTCGCACATGCTCTTTGATATATAGGCAATCCACAGGTTTATTTTTTTCAGCTGGAAATTAATGAATGAAGATCAGATGTAGATAGTTTTTATCAGGAATGAATTTCACTTAGTGCTATTATTCTCTAGTAATTAGTACTAATACTACAAATATATTTAAATGCACCTTCCTTATAGAAAGCAGTTTTTATCATTAATGTGTGTGTGTGTGTGTGTGTGTGTGTGTGTGTGTGTGTGTGTGTGTGTGTGTGTGTGTGTGTGTAGAAAGTGTTTTTTACCTTGGGTATAATAAATGTTAAAGATACCAAGCTATTTTAAACCTGTTTTTACTCCATTTCCCAAGTAAGCAAACAGACAAATAGGTGAAGTTTGCACCTGCAAGTGTTGCAAGTCTAGCTGACCCTGCACGTGGTCTTGCACTACGTGCAGGGTCAGCTAGACTTGCAACACTTGCAGGTGCAAACTTCACCTATTTGTCTGTTTGCTTACTTGGGAAATGGAGTAAAACCTGGTTTAAAATAGCTTGGTATCTTTAACATTTATTATACCCAAGGTAAAAAATACTTTCTACATTTATATCTCCTCCTGAGATTTTTATTTAATAAGGTTAAAACACTTTATGGTAACTTGTTCTGGTAAAATACTTATAAGCTCCATATTACTAAAATCTTGGTATTTCTAGCCTGGCTCCCACTGATGAGACCTCAATAAAGGTCAAAACCAGTCTGGGTAGTGGCCCCTTGCCTTTAATACAAAGCATCATACATCTCCTCCAGGAGATGTGCTTTGCATTAAGGGTAAATATTAAGATTAGTGATCAGAGCTTATTCTACTTTTACCATGAGTTGCCTTGGTCTTGCACTACGTGCAGGGTCAGCTAAACTTGCAACACTTGCAGGCGCAAACTTGCCTTATTTGTTTGTTTGCTTACTTGGGAAATGGAGTAAAACCAGGTTTAAAATAGCTTGGTATCTTTAACATATATATATATACACACACACAAGCACATAAATCTAACAATATATGTCTTTTACTTGAATATCAATCATTTCCATTATTATGTCATGACGTGATTACACTGTAGTGTGTTACCCTGTGTTATTTTTCTTTATTGTATCATGGCATGGAAAAAATAATAATATCACACAAACAGTAATCCAAACTGATCTTTTTTCTTATTTCTTTAAGGGTCAGAACAACAGAAGTTGTGAACTTACAGTTAATGATCTACCTGTCAATCGTGATTCTCGACAGATTCAAAATCGGTTACGTCAGCTTTCAGATAATTGTGGAGGAAAGGTTGTTTCTTTAGCAGGAAGTGTTGCCACACTTCGTTTTCCAAGTGCTGATGCAGCTCAGAGGTAAAATAAATTAGATTGTGTTGTAGTTGTTTGAGATCTCAGAATGATTTTACGTCTTTTCTTTGATTTTGCACAATCAGATTAGGGGTGCTTAAGGGACGAAGCTATATAACTGAGAGGAGACCCCACATAAGCATTTAAAGGAATGTGGAGAACCGACCAGGGCTTCTGACCTAATGTCCAATCCTCACCTTCTCATGGTGCACCCTGTTAGGTGTCTACCTGGATACTGAACGAACGAGGATGGGCTGGCAATTTGGGATTTAGCCGACCAAATTGTATTCTTATTGGCTTAAACCAAAATATAGAATAATGGTACACCATGATTGAATTTCATGCTGGCTGGGGGCTTCACCCAGTTAAACAAGGTTCTGTTGTTTTTGCCAGGGAAAACAGTGAAAAGTCATCTACTGGAACATATCCTAAAACCCATGCAACTCAACATCAACAGAGTTCAAGATCGGTACTATCAACGTAAGAAGCCTGAATGGCAAAGAAACGAAGCTAGCTGAGGAATTGGATAAGTACCAAATCGACATAATAAGGGTGACTGAAACAAAAAAGGCAAAAACTGGTGAGATCTTTCTGAGCAATAAATACAAAATATTATATTCTGGCAGTGACAATCAAGGAAAAGAAGGAGTAGCCATAGTATTCAACACTAAATACGAGGCTAATCTTCTTGAATGACAGGCATTCTCAAGTAGAGTGATGTGGGCAAATATCAGAATGGGGAACTGGACAATGAGACTTATTTGTGCCTAGGGTCCCACAGAAGGTTCTATTAAGGTAGAAGTGGAGGAATTTTTTGAGGCTTTAGAGAAACTACTGACACAATGAAAAAGAAAAAGTTGGTCCTAATAATAATAATGGCAAACACCTCTTGGATTTCTGCTCAGGACGTGTACTGGCTGTTACTAACACAATGCTCCAAAATAAAAATGTGCACAAATTCACATGGAGAGAGGAGGCAAGGAATAAGAAAAGTCTGACTATGTTATTGTTGATAGTGATGTTTTCTCCCTTGTACAGGATACCAGATTGTACAGAGGATTTGAAACTGGAAGTGATCACCATTTAGTCTTGAGCAGGATAAAATTGAATTTCATATTGAAAAGAATAACATGTAAGAAAGTTTTAAAGCGAATAAAAGTTGAGCAGCTCTCAGATGTGAACTGTAGACTAAAATACATAAAGATTATTGAAGAAAAAAAAATGAAAAAGCTTAAGAACAGGAACCAAACCTTGGAGATTCAGTGGCAAGCCTTGAAGAAAACTCTGATTGATTCAGCCAGAGAGGCATGTGGTGAGGTTGTCTGCAAGGATAGAAAAAGCAGAACTCCATGGTGGACACAGGAAGTTAAAGAGGCAGTGAAGGAAAAGAAGAAAGAATATGAAAAGTTCCTTGCAAATAAGTCAGCTTGTGCTCTTAGAGAATACAGAGACAAATGTAAGAAAGGTAAACACTGTGTAAAACTAGCTATGGAAAAGTCATGGGAGGACTTTGGTAATAACATAGAAAATAAATATCAAGACGGTGGCAAGATATTCTGGAGGTTGTCGAAGAAGTTCAGAAATGGAGGAAAGAGTGCTGTAAAAGGAATTAGAGATGATAAAGGTGACATGAAAACTGAAGAAAAAGGTAACCTTGTTGTATGGAGTAATTCAAAAATTGCTAAATAAAACAAGCAGTGATGACAACACAGTGGTAAAAAAAAAAAAACACTCAACAGGCATGCAATCAGTAATACATATCCGTACTTGAAGTAGAAAAAGCCATCAAAAGCACAAAATGTGGAAAGGCAGCAGGAGGAGTAAGTGATATTCGACCAGTAATGCTCAAGTATGGAGGTATAAAAGTCTTATACCGCATACTTCAGAAGGCCTGGACAAAGGGACGAATTTCAGATGATTGGAGTAGCACTCTCATAGTACCCATATATAAAAAGGGAAATAAAACTGAATGTGAGAATTACAGAGGTATTTCTCTACTGAGTGTTCCTGGTAAGATATATGCAAGTATACTTCTTGAGAAATTCTTCCACAAGAAGGATTGTGGAAGGGAAGCTTGGTGAAGAACGAGCTAGATTCAGGTCAAATAGAGGCTGTCAGGATCAGTTTTTCACTTTACGACAGATAGTTGAGAAATCATGGGAATATAACAAAATCTGTATTAGGGATTGTAGATCTGGAAAACGTATACGACAAGGTACCAAGAGAGAAGCTATTCGAAATGCTACATTTATATGGTGTCAATGGGGCATTATATCAAGTAATACTTAATCTTTATTTGAGTTGAAGTCAGCAGTTAGAATTGAAGGAAGTACAGGAAGATGGTTTAATGATAAATATGGTGTCAGACAAGGATGTACATTATCCCCTCTCTTATTCATTATCTACATGGATCACCTTATGAAGGAAAGTGATATTAAACCTGATATCGAAATTGTAGATGTTAATCTTGGCTGTTTGCTTTATGCGAATGATGTTATACTTCTAAATGAATCCGCTACAAATCTGCAAGATACCCTGACAAAAGTGAATAACTATCATAATAGATATGGTATGAAGGTCAGCATTAAAAAGACAAAAACCAATGAAAATAGGCAGAAACATTGAAAATATCAACTGCATTATGAATAGAGAACCTATAGAACAAGTAAAACATTTCAGCTACTTAGGCTCGATTGTTAGTGAAGATGGTAAATTAAATTTGGAAATAGGCAACAGAATCAACAAAGCTGGTATGGAAGAAGTCAAGTGAATAAATTTATATGGAATAAGAGAGAAATTAGCCAAGACACTAAATTAGCTGTATACAAGGCAGTATTCAAGCCAATTTTAACTTATGGATCTGAGAGCTGGATCAGAAACACTTGACCAAAGACTAGAGACTGCAGATATGAGAATCCTGAGACAGATTAGGGGCATGAACAGTTGGCATCAATGGCAATATCATATTAAAAAGGAAGATATTAGGAAAGAACTTGACATTGGCAACATCCAGGAATGCGTTAGCAGAGCTAATCTCAGGTGGTATGGTCACTTAAACAGAATGGGAGAGGAAAGATTAGCAAAACAAGTGGTCTCTGCTAGGTTATCACGAAAACAAACCCAGAGTTAGACCAAGATATAGATGGATTGATACAGTAAAATGTGCCTTAGAAGATAGAAATATAAGATCTGATAATGTTGGAGTCTTGACAGGTAACAGACTGATTTGGAGGAAAATTCTAGATAGAAAGTTAGTAATGATATAATTGCTCATGTAGTACTATCATATCCTGTACACCTCTTGAGGGTATATACCAGGAATTTGATGATGGTGATTATAAGCTTAAAAAAGTTTTTCTTTTGTGATATTTTTTATATATATAACTCCTACACATATAGCATTTATTTGCAGTATATCCTGCTACCTTCTGTGTGGGAGTGGTATAAAATAAAAAGTCCCTCTGACAAAAGTTTTGAAACCTATGGTGCATAATACCGTTGGTGGTCTAATTTCTTAGTCCAGAAACCTTACCCCACTGAAGAACCTGAAACATGGAAATTTTTCAATCCACTTCAGACTTCCAATAAGTGGGGTGGCAGTGATCATACACCATATGATGAAATTCTTCTCCCACTTAAAAATGATCACAAACATCTGCAATGTGTTGGCTGGACATCAGGCATGTTAACCACTTCATCAACTAGGCTGGCATATACCTTACTTCAAGAATATCTCTTGGAAAAGATGCTCTTTGAGCTGTTAATATATCTCAGAAATCATTTCCCTACTATAGTACACGCACAGATTCAAGACCCTTCAACACTTTTGCGCATGTCAACAGAAGGAGAATCCATTCCGATAATAGGGTAATCAATCCTTATTGTGAGAATGTTTACAATGTAGTTAACTATGTTGCTTGTATAACAGTTGGACAATTTTACCTATAAAGCACGTGATTTTGCGTGTTGTTGACCAATTCGTACGTCCTTCAGCATGAATTGACTGTTCTTGGCAAGTCTCCAAGCGAAGCTCTCTAAAGTGTGGGCATACTATAGTAGTGCTACACCCAATAGTTTCTTGGGTATGTCAAGAATGATGTGTTGAACAGAATGCATCAGTGTAGTGGAAAACTTAAATTCAGCAGCCATTTTGAGCAAATATATTGATTTAGTGCTTTTTTTTTTTTTGAAATGCTGTTTTTATTCTTATACCTTTTTAAGGGAATTAGAATGCTATAGCTTACTTACTATCATTATATATCAGCATCTTGTCTGTTGTGGATGTGCTGCACATCTATAGTATATAACTGTACAACTTCCATTCAGAGTTTGAAATGTTGAGTAATAAATCATTTCATTTACTAAGAGAAATGGTTGTTTATTTCTTAAGTTTTCCACTTTACATGCTACATACCATTTAACCCCAAAAATAGCTGATTAATACAAGAGCTAGATGAAGGATATCATCAAGATCATAAAGTTCAACAGATGTACAGTTCGTCGAACGACTTATTATAAGTTTGCTATTTGAGTGTGAACTGTGGGGTCTCACTTGATTGCAAGGAAGTATCTTTATGCTTCATGTGTTGGATACTCTTTCAAATGCTTTATAATAATAATAATAATAATAATAATAAAGCATCTCTATCTAAACTGAGCAAAGGAACATCAGCAGTGGATAACAGGTTGCATGGAGTTATGAATCGTGATTCTTGCTATTCCATATAGGTAAAAGGTACCGTGACAAAAACATGAAGACTTGGATCCATTGTGCTTGGTACTTCCACTGCATTACAAGATGGTGGTAAAGCAATGGCATAGAATAAGTTTTCCTTACACTGCTTGAGCTACTTGATGCAATTAGAATAAAACTGAATCAGTTCTAATCAAGTGCATCCATTCATGTTGGCTGTTTATCCTTTACAATATTGACACCTCCAGCAACAACATATCATGTACTATATGTTGGTAGTGTTGGAATGACACCTCCGTGATGTCTTCCTGGTGGATGACATCGAGGTGTCATTTCAGAAGACATATCATATGCCATGTCAAAGTTATATGTTGATACACATCATAGAGTGCTGCCACTTGCTAATTTTATGGAATGTTTCTGGAATCTTGTGTAGTTGGTGTATTGCTGTATCTGAAATACGACTGTTTTGATAGCTCACATTAGTTAGGGGCAGGTATATCTGATAAGATTGCTGTCCAGCATGTATGTATACTATCCTACTGAAAGTTTTCAAATACAATGAAACACATTGTTATTGACAGTAATTGGAAACATTTCCCTTCTTTGGCTTTGATAGCAGCTAACAGCTATAGTGCACCATATGTTATAATATTGAATTGGAAAGAGGAAGAGCAAAATTTAAATAAATAAAAAGTAAAAATGCATTTATTGTGTCTAGTTAAATTCTCTGTAGTCCTGTTATTTTAGGTTTTGTTTGCTTGCCTAGTTTTGCTATATCAGTTATAGGTGGGCCTTGCAGACACTTGGAACTGTCAATCCATCATTCTTGTTAAGATTGGTATAATGTAATGATTGGAAAGGCCCGATTTTTCATAATGCAGGAATTTAAGACATCATTGGTGTTCTTTTCTATTGTGACTGCACATCTTGTTTCCCCTAGGTTGGGTAAGTTACACATGCACCTGGATTTTGTATATCACTATGTTCGAAAGGAATCTTTAGAGGATATGAGTAGGCATTTTAATTTTGTGGGTTGTTTGAATGTCACCTTAATATTGCATTTTTTCAGTGTTCTATTTTTTTCAGATATTCCCCTGATGTAAGGCATTTCTTCCTTATTATTATTATTATTATACATATTCCCTACCACAGAAGAATATAATGAGGGAAGGAAAGTTTTAAAAATTTAAATGCAACTGACTCTTGGAGTTTAACTACACAATTCATCTAGGACATCAGCCATAAACAGTTCATCGTTATGTGTAGCTTTTGGATGTTTGCATGTAGTTTTAGATATCATGGAAGATGAAGCCCATGTTCCTTGTGAGAATATCCTTAGAGCTTATAACTTCACATTGAAATCCCATGATATCAGATGAGATCATCATCCTAATGAGTCATTCAGGTGGATGACCAGTCTATCATAACATTCCTTTTTTGTTCACTCTCACTTGGGCATTAATTTTTTTTTTAAATTTCAAATTTTTGTGCCATCCAGCCTGTAACGTTTGTTGCACAAGTATAAGATATGTATACATTACATTGTTTTTGAAAGGAATATTGTGTTGAGGGGACTCTGGAAAATTTTGAAGTATCTGTATGTATTGGTTTGAAAGTGGTTCTGATATCATTTTCTAATATGTAAGCTGTCCATCTGGAGGATCTTCTGACATATAGTAAGACAATGGAATATTATCGAGCTTCGGTGCATACATGTAGATGTTGAGTATCTGACAGTTATTCATATACTACATACTATCTTTTAATAATGAACTTAAAATCAAAAAGTAAATTATTTTAAAATTCGGAAAATAGATTTCCATTATATCCCCTCCCCTGGATTCCCATTCTATCTCTCCCGTAGTCCTTAATGGACCATTGGGTCACTCATGGCTGAGCCATGAATGTCTAATGGGCGGTGAATTAAGACAGATGGCACCCATCTCTTCTTCTGTCTTTGTCTATATATCCTATGGCTGTATCCTGTATGTTCACGGGATGAAAAACCCCAGGATAAACTGAGGAAAAAACCCTGCTGTCCACACCCAAGACTGGCTAACTTGGCTATGGCTGAGGAAGATCCTTCAGCTCCTCACATCACCGACGGGAATCGAACTTAGGACACTCCTTCCCCAGGCATATGGTTGCGAAGCGCACAGCCACTAGGCTAACTGCACGGACAGGCTCCCATTACATAACATAATACAGGTAAATGATATCTATCTAGAATTTTTAATTTCTTGTAATAATTAAATTATCGTCATCCCCACCAAAAGAGTGATATAAAAATTTATTAATAAAATCTTACTGGGAGATTTAAAGTTGTTTGGTCAGAACAGTCTTTATTTACTTCAGTTGATTTTATAAAGTATCGCTAAAGTTTAGTGATGTTTCGTAATGGCAACAAAGACGGTGCATGAAGTTGACACCTTCACATTTCAAAAAACTTTGCTTAATTCAGTGATTATATCTTGAAAAAGAGTTATCTTTTATTTAAGGGATCAAAAACTCTGAAAATTTTTATCTGAAAATTTATTTTACATATTGATTGTCCTACCCATACAAGAACTCCATTAAGTTTAACTGGCATTTTGAAGTGAATGCATACACACAAATTTCCAGAAAGTGGCATGCACGAGAAACTTCATATTTGAATGGAAGATGTTTTTTAAGTTAGGGATTAGAAAACACATCAATAGATTTATTTGAATGAGTTTCTTTCAACAGTAAACAACTACCAGGAAATATAAATCTAAAGAAAGCCTCTCAAATATTGTGATCCACTTATTGAAGAAAATTATTTCTTCAATTTTGATTGAAAAGACCTGGGTTCCAAAGAATCTTTGTCAAAGTTCAGTTGACAGTAAGTTAGTCTTATGTGGAAGTTGCAGGGTTGTTTCCCCCAAAAATGGAGTATGTGTGTGTGTGGCAAGATTTCTCCCTCTCAATGTAATACAGGCATGTCAAACACGCGTCCCACAGGCAACATGAGGCCCACCAAACTTTGTAACCAATATGGTTATTTAACTTTTGACAACATCGATTTAAATAAACATATTTAAAAAAATTAACATTTCCACTTAAGATTTTTTTATACGGCAAACTACTCTGCAATTTCTAAAGGAAATAATGTTCTATTTGTCATTTCAAAAAATCTTGTTACACCACTGCATAAATATTGAATTTTAACAAGCAAGTCGACGAACGTGGCTAAATCCGCTGACCACAGCAATTGGAGGCTAGCCATTAGCAATTTTAAAGTGGTAAGAAAGTGTAGTGTTTTCTGTATAATTAATAAAGAATTTATAAAACTAACATCCTTTTATAATTGCATTTCCTAATATGAAATTCTGTCTCACCACTTTTGTTAGCATAATAAGAAGATTGCTGTTGTCTTCTTTGATGGTTTTTCTTGAAAGCCATCTATGATTGATTGGCAAAGATAAAATAACTGCCCTTCTGTACTATGTTGAGACCTGTATGCTGTCCGGTAGACGAAACCTTCAACCAGTATGAGTAAAAATCGATTAATTGAAGAAGAACATCGTAGTTTTCAAGAAAAATTGGAGTTACAATATTTTTGTATTCAAGGAAAAAAAAAATTTATGCCTGATATGTAGAAACTCTATTACAGTTTGCAAGGAATATAATATTAAAAGGCATTACGATACAAATCATAAAGAAAACTATGACAAATATGTTGCGAAATTTCGTCAAGATAAATTGTCAGCATTAAAGTTGACACTTCAAAATCAACAAAGTGCATTTACCAAACTTATTGAAGATGATAGAGCTACGGTAAAAACCAGTTATTTGTTATCACATTTAATTGCAAGCAAGTCAAAACCATTTATTGAAGGGGAATTTATTTGCAAATGTATTATTAAAGCAGTTGAAGCGTTGTGTCCTGATCAATTAAAGAAATTTAAAAATATAAACTTATCTCAAAATGCCATTGCTAGCAGAAATGATGATATAGCCAGGAACTTAAGGAATCAATTAAAATCAATAATTTCAACATTTCAGACCTATTCACTTGTGACTGATGAAAGTATAGATGTACAGGATATCACTCAGCTGGCTGTTTTTATTTCTGGATGTGGTATGAACTTAAAAGTGAAGAACTTCTAGAAATTATTCCTATGCACGATACAACCACTGGATATTTTTGACGCCCTTATGGAAGTTTTGAATGAATACAATTTACCGTTAAAAAAGCTAGTTTGTCTTGCATGGTGCTCCTGCCATGACTGGTGTTGTTAAAGAAGTTGTTACAAATTTAAAAAGAAAAACGCAAAGAACAAGGTAATAATAATTTTCATTGCATTATTCATCAGCAAACACTATGCTCCAAAGTTTTAAATGTTGGACATGTCCTAAAAAATGTCAGTAAAATTGTAAATTATATTCGTGCACGTGGGATTAATCATCACCAATTTAGTAAGTTTCTAGAAGATATAGAAAGTGAATATAGCGATCTACCTTATTATACAGAAATTAGATTGCTTTCCAGTCATAAAGTTGTAAAGTGATTCTTCGAATTACTGGACGAAATTACCATTTTTTTAGAATCGAAAAATTATGAATGTGAAATATTAAAAAATGATCAGTGGATAAAGGACCTGGCTTTTTCAGTTGACATTATAAGTCAACTGAATCTTAAGCTACAAGGCAAACATCAAGTAGTTACCATGTTATTTGACAATATTAACATTTTCAAACAGAAATTATTACTTTGGCAAAAACAAATTCAAAAAGAAAATTTATCCATTTGAATGTTGTCAATCATTATTACAAAAATCACCGAAATTGAAATTTTCAGAATATGCCAATCAAATGAAGTTATTAGAATTTTAATTCGAAAGAAGTTTTTTAGATTTTAAGAAATATGAAAATCAGTTTCACCTATGGGGTGCTTAAGGGTCAAAGCTGTATAACTGAGAGGAGACCTCCACATAGCCTTTAAAGGAATGCGGAGAACCGACCAGGGCTTCTGACCTAATGTCCAATCCTCACCTTCTCGTGGTGCACCCTGTTGGGTATCTACTTTGATACTGAACGAACGAGGATGGGCTGGCAATTTGGGATTTAGCCGACCAAATTGTATTCTTATTGGTTAAACCAAAATAAAAAATGATGGTACAACATGACAAAATTTCATGCCGGCTGGGGCGTCGCCCGGTTAAACAAGGCCCCCGTTGTTTTCGCCAGGGAACCAGGGCGAACAGCGAAAAGTCAGCTACTGGAACAAATCTGAAAACAAACCCCAACTCAACATCACCAGAGTTAAAGATCGGTACTATCAATGTAAGAAGCCTGAATGGCAAAGAAATGGAGCTAGCTGAGGAATTAGATAAGTACCAGATCGACATAATAGGGGTGACTGAAACAAAAAAGACCAAAACTGGTGAGATCTTTCTGAGCAATAAATACAAAATGTTATATTCAGGCAATAACAATCAAGGAAAAGAAGGAGTAGCCATAGTATTCAACACAAAATACGAGGCTAATCTTCTTGAATGGCAGTCAGTCTCAAGTAGAGTAATGTGGGCAAATATGAGAATGGGGAACTGGACAATGAGACTTATTTGTGCCTATGGTCCCACAGAAGGTTCTACTAAGGTAGACGTGGAGGAATTTTTTGAGGCTTTAGAAAAAGCAACTGACACAATGAAAAAGGAAAAGTTGGTCCTTGTTGGGGATCTAAATAGTAGAGTAGGAAATGATTGTGAGACATACAAAAATATTTTGGGAAAATTTGGAGAAAAGAGCAAAGCTAATAATAATGGCAAATATCTGTTGGATTTCTGCTCAGGACATGGACTGGTTATTACTAACACCATGTTCCAACATAAAAATGTGCACAAATTCACATGGAGAGAAGAGGCTAGGAATAAGAAAAGTCTCATTGACTATGTTATTGTTGATAGTGATGTTTTCTCCCTGGTGCAGGACACCAGAGTGTACAGAGGATTTGAAATTGGAAGTGATCACTATTTAGTCTTGAGCAGGATAAAATTGAATTTCATATTGAAAAGAATAACATGTAAGAAAGTTTTAAAGCGAATAAAAGTTGAGCAGCTCTCAGATGTAAACTGTAGACTAAAATACAGAAATATTATTGAAAAGAAAATGAAAGAGTTTGAGAACAGGAATCAAACCTTGGAGATTCAGTGGCAAACTCTGAAGGAAACATTGATTGATTCTGCCAGAGAGGCATGTGGTGAGGTTGTGTGCAAAGATAAAAAAATCAGAACTCCCTGGTGGACACAGGAAGTTAAAGAGGCAGTGAAGGAAAAGAAGAAAGCATATCAAAAGTTCCTGGCAAATAAGTCAGCTTTTACTCTTACAGAATACAGAGACAAATGTAAGAAAGCTAAACACTTTGTAAAACTAGCTAAACAAAAGTCATGGGAGGACTTTGACAAGAATATAGAAAATAAATATCAAGAAGGTGGCAAAATATTCTGGAGGTTGTTGAAGAAGCTTAGGAATGGAGGAAAGAGTGCTGTAAAAGGAATTAGAGATGATAAAGGTGAAATGAAAACAGGAGAAAAAGATATCCTTGAAGTATGGAGTAATTACTTTGAAAAACTGCTAAATGAAACAAGCAGTGATGACAGCACAGTGATACAAAACACTGACCAGGCATGCAGTCAGGAATACATATCCATACTTGAAGTAGAAAAAGCCATCAAAGGCTTGAAATGTGGAAAGGCAGCAGGAGTAGATGATATTCGACCAGAAATGCTGAAGTATGGTGGTATAAGAGTCTTACAGTGGCTGCACTGCATAGTTCAGAAAGCCTGGACAGAGGGACGAATTCCCGATGATTGGAGTAGAGCTCTCATAGTACCCATATATAAAAAGGGAAATAAAACTGAATGTGAGAATTACAGAGGTATTTCCCTACTGAGTGTTCCTGGCAAGATCTATACAAGTATACTTGAGAAACGGTTGAGAAGAATTGTGGAAGAAAAGCTTGGTGAAGAACAAGCTGGATTCAGGCCAAATAGAGGCTGTCAGGATCAGATCTTCACTTTACGACAAATAGTCGAGAAAGCATGGGAATATAACAAAGATCTGTATTTAAGTTTTGTCGATTTGGAAAAGGCATATGACAAGGTGCCAAGAGAGAAGCTATTCAATACGCTGCAGTTGTATGGTGTCAATGGGGCATTATATCAAGCAATACTTAGTCTTTATTTGAGTTGTGAGTCAGCAGTTAGAATTGAAGGAAGTACAGGAAGATGGTTTAATGTTAAATCTGGTGTGAGACAAGGATGTACATTATCCCCTTTGTTATTCATTATCTATATGGATCACATTATGAAGGAATGTGGTATTAAACCTGATATCAAAATTGGAGATGTTAATGTCAGCTCTTTGCTTTATGCTGATGATGTTATACTTCTAAATAAATCCGCTACAAGTCTGCAAGATTCTCTGACTAAATTGAATAGCTGTTGTAATAGATATGGTATGAAGGTCAGCAATAAAAAGACAAAGACAATGAAAATAGGCAGAATCATTGAAAATGTCAACTGTGTTGTGAATGGAGAACCTGTGGAACAAGTAAAACATTTCAGCTACTTAGGCACAATTTTTACTGAAGATGGTAAATTAAATATAGAAATAGACAACAGAATCAGCAAAGCTGGTATCGTGGGAAGTCAATTGAATAAATTCATATGGAATAAGAAAGAAATTAGTCGGAACACTAAATTAGCTGTATACAAGACTGTGTTCAAACCAATTTTAACTTATGGATCTGAGAGCTGGGTCAGAAGTAAAACACTTGACCAAAGACTAGAGACCGCAGATATGAGAGTCCTGAGAAAGATTAGAGGCGTGAACAGATGGCATCAATGGCAATATCATATTAAAAATGAGGATATTAGGAAAGAACTTGACATTGTCAGCATCCAGGAATGCGTTAGCAGAGCTAATCTCAGATGGTATGGTCACTTAAATAGAATGGGAGAGGAAAGATTAGCAAAACAAGTGTTCTCTGCCAGGTTGGCAGGAAAACGACCCAGAGGAAGACCAAGATATAGGTGGATTGATACGGTACAAAGTGCCTTAGACGATAGAAATATAAGATCTGATAATGTTGGAGTCTTGACAAGTAACAGACTGATTTGGAGGAAAATTGTAGATAGGAAGTTAGTAATGATGTAATTTTTTCATGTAGTACTGTCATATCCTGTACACCCCTTGAGGGTACATGGCAGGAATTTGATGATGATGATGATGATGAGTTTCACCTATTTACTTCTCCTCTATCGATTGATGTTGAAGCTGATGATGACAATTTACAGTTGGAGTTAATCAAAATTAGTGTGATTCCGTACTGAAACAAAAATATATGGATGTTGGAATTCCAAAGTTCTATAATTATTTATCAGTCGATTGATACCCCAATGTGTTATGTGCAATTAGGCATATTTTATCTATGTTTGGTAGCACATATTTATGCAAACAACTATTTTCAACTTTAAAGAATAATAAAACTGCGGAAAGATCAAGATTAACAGACTGGCATGTGCAATCAATATTGAAAATAATTACAACTCAACAAATTCAACCAAATTTTGAAGATTTTGTTAATGAAAAACGTCAAGTTTCTTCGAAAAAATGATATGTATAATTTTATTTAAATATGTAAACTTTATATTTTATATGTATTTCGTACTTATGTACTCTAATGTTAATATTAAAAAATCTGTTTCCTCTTTATTTCGAGATTTTGTTTTCTGTTGCGACCCACAGCTTGATGTATAATTCTTAATTTGGCCCTTGGAGGTAAACAAGTCTGACATGCATGACATAATAGATAATTCTGCCCTTGTATTATTGTTTTAAAGATTCTGTATCATTGGACTGGTGATGGTGCAGATGTTTTTATAATATTCACATTGTTCAACCTCTCCTCATAGGATTTCAAAAATAAAAAAATATTTGAAATCTTTCCAACTTGCTGTTGGAGGCTTTTGATATAATGACTCAACTCATTCAGAAAAAAAAAATATATTTTTTTTTTCTCTGACATCATATATGCTATAAAGGTTAGACCACAGTTCTAGTTTTAATGTTTCATATATATTCAGATTAGAACGTTGATCTTATTATTTGTTTTAGGAAGCTATATCATATAGTGTGAATTGGTTAATGTTCTACTATAAAACTAATCTCCTGAGATTTAGCTTACTGAAATTTTTAATTTTAGACAGCTGAAATATAGTTGTATCCCATCTCTTTAGGAAGACTAGTCTATTAAGTCAATGTGCCAATTTAGTTGGTTTATATATATATATATATATATATATATATATATTCATTTTTTTTTTTTAAATTGACTGACTTAAACCTGAGAATTATAACACAATGACATTTATTTGAAAAAAACGCAACATGTTTCGTCAAAAATGACTTCTTCAGGCGATAAGAACATAGAAAGATAATAAAAGACACTTAAATTAACATTGACACACTCTAAAGCTATACAATTATAAAGCCATAATATTCGACTGTAAATTACAGTTATTATGAGCTTGAACTACGGTCCGAGTTAAAGTTCTATTGTTGTACACCTGTGCGTGTGTGGAATCACGCGATCTCCAGTATCTAATAGTAGAGTTGAAAGAGTCTGCCAAATTATAGCTAAGATTATTATTCAAATGAAAAGGGTCTAAGGTGATTTCCCTTGACTCGACAATGCGGCGCTCTATTTCATCATGGCTGATGTGTAGGTTTGAAGTCAATGTCCAATCTATTTCATGTTGGTGGCCTTCGTTGTTCGTGTTTATTGAAAGCAGGACATGGCCCGACAGAGCAGTTGCTCTGGTTCTCTTATAAGCAGTGTCTCTCTGATGCTCTTCGAGACGTAGTAAGATAGATTTTTCTGTCTGCCCATAGTAAGGCTTTCCGCATTCACAAGTGACCTTGTATACACCTGGGAATTGTAGAAGGTTGTGAGGTTGTTTATAGTTGTTGAAGCGTGATATTATTTTTGGCAGAGTCGAGAAGCACGTTTTTATGTTAAACTTCTTTAGAATTCTGCTCAGCTTTTTGGATAGTGTGCTGATATATGGCAAGACGATATGACCTTTGGAGTCATCCCGTGTCTCTACGTTGTTACGTTGGTGGCGGGATAATTGGTTGTTAATACTTTTTAGAGAGTAGCCATTGTTTTTAAAGGTCCATTTAAGATGTTGTAGTTCCTTTTTCAATTCTTCTTCATCTGACAGTACAGATCTTGCACGGTTCGCTAGAGTTGATATAATACCCAACTTTTGCGCTGGATGGTGATGGGAGGACGCATGCAAATATCTGTCTGTGTGTGTTGGCTTTCTAAAAATAGAGACTTTAATTGATTCAGGCGTCTTGGTGAGTTTAACATCTAGGAAGCAGATGGAACTATTTTCTTCAATCTCCATAGTCAATTTTATATCTTGATGGCGGTTGTTTAAGTGGTCGAGGAACTTGTTAAGATTCTCAGTACCATGCTCCCATATGAGGAATATATCGTCCACATATCTAAGCCAAATTTTTGGTTTTAAAGTAAAAGAGGAGATCGCCTTTTCTTCAAAGTCCTCGAAAAAAATGTTGGCTAACACAGGAGAGAGAGGGCTTCCCATAGCTAATCCTTTGACCTGTTTGTATAGTTTACCTTCGAATTCAAAATAGCCAGAGTTTACACAGTGAGTTAACAGAGAGAACATTTTATTTGAAATCTTGTTTTTTAAAATATGGAGAACGTCCTGTGTCGGAACGTTGGTAAAGAGTGCTACCACGTCAAAGCTCACCATGATATCAGAAGATTTTAGTTTTAGGTCCTTTATTTTAGAGACAAAATCTGTTGAGTTTTTAATATAAGAAGAAGATTTTCCCGCATAAGCTTTTAACGATCCTCGACCACTTAAACAACCGCCATCAAGATATAAAATTGACTATGGAGATTGAAGAAAATAGTTCCATCTGCTTCCTAGATGTTAAACTCACCAAGACGCCTGAATCAATTAAAGTCTCTATTTTTAGAAAGCCAACACACACAGACAGATATTTGCATGCGTCCTCCCATCACCATCCAGCGCAAAAGTTGGGTATTATATCAACTCTAGCGAATCGTGCAAGATCTGTACTGTCAGATGAAGAAGAACTGAAAAAGGAACTACAACATCTTAAATGGACCTTTAAAAACAATGGCTACTCTCTAAAAAGTATTAACAACCAATTATCCCGCCACCAGCGTAACAACGTAGAGACACAGGACGACTCCAAAGGTCATATCGTCTTGCCATATATCAGCACACTATCCAAAAAGCTGAGCAGAATTCTAAAGAAGTTTAACATAAAAACGTGCTTCTCGACTCTGCCAAAAATAATATCACGCTTCAACAACTATAAACAACCTCACAACCTTCTACAATTCCCAGGTGTATACAAGGTCACTTGTGAATGCGGAAAGCCTTACTATGGGCAGACAGAAAAATCTATCTTACTACGTCTCGAAGAGCATCAGAGAGACACTGCTTATAAGAGAACCAGAGCAACTGCTCTGTCGGGCCATGTCCTGCTTTCAATAAACACGAACAACGAAGGCCACCAACATGAAATAGATTGGACATTGACTTCAAACCTACACATCAGCCATGATGAAATAGAGCACCGCATTGTCGAGTCAAGGGAAATCACCTTAGACCCTTTTCATTTGAATAATAATCTTAGCTATAATTTGGCAGACTCTTTCAACTCTACTATTAGATACTGGAGATCGCGTGATTCCACACACGCACAGGTGTACAACAATAGAACTTTAACTCGGACTGTAGTTCAAGCTCATAATAACTGTAATTTACAGTCGAATATTATGGCTTTATAATTGTATAGCTTTAGAGTGTGTCAATGTTAATTTAAGTGTCTTTTATTATCTTTCTATGTTCTTATCGCCTGAAGAAGTCATTTTTGACGAAACATGTTGCGTTTTTTCAAATAAATGTCATTGTGTTATAATTCTCGGGTTTAAGTCAGTTAATTTAAAAAAATGAACATATCCCAACCCCGAGTTAATAGTACGTTTCATATAATAATATATATATATATATATTTAATACTGTGTGTAATGTGAGAGTTGGGAAGTAATCAATCTGTTGACATATTTCTTGAAAGACTGGAGGTTGTAGTTGTTGGTAAATACTTCATGAGGAAGGCTGTTCTTAAGAACAGATGAAGTATTTACCTTTGTATTGAGTCAATACAGAGGTAAATACTCTTCTCTGTATTGAGTCAAGCATTTGGAGGGCACTTTTAAGGGCCCTATCCCATATGCGAGGGCAGTATTAAATAGCTGGCAGATTTGTGATTTGTATAATGTTAACAGTGTTCAGGGGTGAAGTAACGTATTGAGCGAAAGAAAAATCCTAGTTTTTTTGAAGCTAAGGATGCAATGGTTGGATGAAAAGTAGCATTCTGACTGGAAAATAATGCCTAACCTTCTTGATTCGTGTGTTGAGGCTTAAGTGCTGTGAGGACATCATGTTGGAGATTTAATGGAATATTATCAGCTCTGAGAAAGGATTAAAACTAATTTTAATGCTTCCAATATTTCCAATGGACATCTTCAGGGATTACAAATACTTTTGTAACAACACACTCAAATATAATACAATACTAAGTGAAACATATGGGTGACCTTAAAGTCCTATCTAGGTGATGTGCCCTCTATGGACGTTTGCAAGTGGCCTAGGATGTAATGTGGAATCTCTGATAATTAATATTTCCAAATTTTGGTAAGTTTTAATGAACCATATTTATTTAAATACGGTTGCATAATGTGTTCTTACAAAAGTATTTGTAATCCCTGAAGATGTCTCAGTGACTGAGACAAAATATTGGAAGCATTAAAATTTGTTTTAATCCTTTCTCAGTGCTAATAATATTCCATTATACCTCCAACATGAAAACCTTTCTGATTCTTAGGTAGATATGTGGTTTGTTTATTTTAGGAAAGAGAGAGAGAGATATAATCCTGTTTAGTAAATTCTGTATTATTGAAGATAATAGATGGTAGGACTTAGGTGATCGGGTTATAAGTTATCCTTCACCCATTGAAGAATTGAATGGAGATCAGTGATTAAGGCACTTAATCTTCAAGGGAAAGATGTTTGAGTGCAGCATAGTTTGTTGAATGAATAGGAAGATGGAGTGTAGTATCACCAGCAAATCTGTGGATAGAATTATTGTCATCAAGAGAAGGGTCATTACTGCATCAGAGAGAGTGGAAAAGCAAAACTGATCCCTGAATCACTCCCTCCTACATTGCACAAAACAAGGGCAGTAAACCATAGGATGATCAAATTTACAGAGCAGGCCTCAGTACCAGACCCAAATAGATCTGGAAACATCAAGCAACAGCCTGTTTTTCTAAACCTTTCTGTGGTGCAGGTCATGAATCTAGATTGGTGAAAGCTGTTGTAGCAGCCTTAAATTGAATGATGTGTTACTAGATGGAGGAGAAACTTACTGGTCTCCATTCTTTTGGATGGGAATGAGATGGTAGCAGTTGGCCAGTAGTATGACGCTAAAGTTTTATTTCCCTTTTTGGAATACTTTTATTAGATAAGGTTATCAGCTTTACAGCTGATGACTGTGTAACTGTATTCTTGGAATGAGTCTTTTCTGAGTTTCCATGCATTTGAAGGGTTTTCCATGCTTTTCTGAATTCCATGCATTTCCACCCCCCCCCTCTTGTTATGCAGTGTCACTAACACTGCATAACAAGAGGGGGGGGATGGAAATGACAATCCCTACAAAACATGGAATCAGCCACTTAAGGCCTCCATAAACAAGCTGGTGGTGGCAGTGTTAAACTAGGCAATGGAGGAATACCTAGTGAGACTAGTTGGCATTTCCTCCAATTAGGAAGATATCCTTTTGCATCAAGAATGCTTCTGAGTAAGCAGAGCTTCACCCCTTCTCAGAGTCAGGATTGACAGTTGAAAGGAAAGATTATATTGTGTATCACATACCAATTTTTGCTCCAAATCCTGTTCATTATAAACTGTTCTGATAATTTAGGATTTTACAGCAATTTTGTAAGTGTCATAAAATACAAAAATTGCCAAATTGTTTTGCTTTATGTATGATGTGATGTGATATCTGTAGGATATCTTCAGATATGTTAGTTTATGGCTCAGTTTATTTCATCTAGAGAACAGGATAAATAAGCATAATTAATTTCTCATACTATTCAAGCACTAACAATTCGATTTTAGTGGAAATAATTTAAAACTGTATCAGACATCGCAAAGACAATCCTAACTTGGGGTCTTCTGATGTTGGATAAAAAGATAATCAGAAGTTTTTAGTTGGAGCAGGTCTTAAAATGACTGTGTCCAGGTTTTTTGGTAAATTAATACAGCCATACTTGTTGATATTTGGAAAGCATTTCATTGCTCTACTGACTTCATGAATAGTCTCTCTGACTTTATTAATTTATCAAAAATATAGGAGGCAATCATTTTAAGATTACCATCAGTAGTAGATGTGTAAAGAAAGAACTTGTAATGACTTTGACATAGCATTTTAGTTTTATTTTCCTTCTAATCCTGTATGAAGGGATATCTAAAGTCTGCAAGACTTGTCATAACAATTATAGTGAATATTTTCTATAATATCCTTCTGAATGTGATAAAGGATTCAGTTTGTCCTCAGGTGAATTGAGAAGGGTTGCTAGTTTGATATGTGGTTTGAATGTAGTGGAGCTTTTGTTTATTATTCACTCCAACTGTGTTTTTAAATGTGCTCAGGATATATGGGACTTTTATAGGGATCTAGTTAATGAAAACATGTCATGTGAAGATAGATGATTTCAGTGACAAGAACTGCGTCGCGAAACACATTGCCGTGGCACTTTCTATAAATAGAAAATGTTAATGAACCACTTGAAAGGCATGTGACTAATACACCTAAAGAAGAACAGACAGTTGATTTCTTTTTTATTGAGAAGTGTCTTTTTAAATCTGCTAAAAATGTATCTAATCTTTCTGGATTATTGATAGATAGTGAAGAGGTTGACCATCAATAACTAACTTTCTGGAGAAAGTTAGTTATTGATGGTCAACCTCTTCATTATCTATTAGTTCAATTAATCAATGTCCACCAGTGTAGATTCTGCCAATCCAGAATTACAGCTGATCTCTTAGCCTGCCATCACTGGACATGCTATGGAAAGGTCGAGAGAAACCTGTACTGTCACCATTGACATTTTCAGTGCTTTTGATCATGTTTAGCATCAACACCTGCTTTGAAAACTGCCTTCCTTCATTCCACAGTCAATAATTGGATAGCTAGCTTTCTCTGGTCATTCACTACATGTCATGGTGGATAGCACCCTCTGTTTGAGTTTTGCCACTAATGCAGTAGTGCCTCAGGGCTCCATTCTATCACTTATCCACCTCTTATACATAAATGACCAACTTACAATCACCACCAGTCCTATCCACAACTTTTCTGATGACAGCACACTCCGTTGATCCTATCCGTTTTATAAACCATGGAGTTCTCAGACATCCCAATCATCAAGGTCATCTGAAACCAGTGCCGTAAACGCTGATCTCCATACCATCCTTTAATGCGGAGAAGATAACCTGGTCATCTTTAATACTACCAAAATGCAGTCCTACCTATTCTTTCACAAGAGGAATCTCTGCTCAGCTTCCTTTGTCCTGAGTAAATACGCACATCATCAGTGAGGATCAGATCTGTCTCTTTCGACTGACATTTACCTCCCACCTTTCCTGGTATAAACTCCTCACATCAATAGCTTTGTCATCTCCAAAAAAAGTAGGCATTATTTTCCAGTCAAGAAGCTATTTTACACCCAGCAATCTTATAGAACAGCAGCAGCAGCTCAACATCACTTTTTCAGTGCAACTGCAGACACATAAACCCTACTTCAACTCATCTAAAAATCCCAAATCCACCCATCCTTAAGGGTCAAAGCTGTATAACTGAGAGGAGATCGCTACATAGCCTTTAAAGGAATGCAAAGAACCGGCCAGGGCTACTGACCTAATATCCAATCCTCACCTTCTCATGGTGCACCCTGTTAAGTACCTGCCTGGATACTGAACGAATAAGGATGGGTTGGCAATTTGGGATTTAGCCGACCAAATTGTATTTTTATTGACTTAAACCACAAATAAAATGATGCTACAATATTACAGAATTTCATGCTGGCTAGGTGTCACCCTGTTCAACAAGTCCCCATTGTTTCTGCCAGGGAACCAGGGCGAACAGTGAAAAGTCAGCTATGGAAACAAATCCTGAAACAAACCCCAATTCAACATCACCAGAGTTCAAGATCAGTACTATCAACATAAGAAGCCTGAATACCAAGAAATGGACCTAGCTGAGGAATTGCATAAGCACCAGATCGACATAATAGGGGTGACTGAAACAAAAAAATCACCAGAGTTCAAGATCGGTACTATCAACATAAGAAGCCTGAATGGCAAGAAATGGAACTAGCTGAGGAGTTAGATGAGTACCAGATCGACATAATAGGGGTGACTGAAACAAAAAAAAGACAAAAACTGGTGAGCTCTTTCTGAGCAATAAATACAAAATGTTATATTCAGGCAATGACAATCAAATAAAAGAAGGAGTAGCCATGGTATTCAACACTAAATACGAGGCTAATCTTCTTGAATGGTGGACAAATATGAGAATGGGGAACTGGACAATGAGAGTTATTTGTGCCTATGGTCCCACAGAAGGTTCTACTAAGGTAGAAGTGGAGGAATTTTTTTGATGCTTTAGATAAAGCAACTGATACAATAAAAAAGGAAAAGTGGGTCCTTGTTGGAGATCTAAATAGCAGAGTAGGAAATGATTGTCAGACATACAAAAATATTTTGGGAAAATTTGGAGAAAAGAGCAAAACTAATAATAATGGCAAATACATGTTGGATTTCTGCTCAAGACATGGACTGGTTATTACTAATATAATGTTCTAACATAAAAATGTGCACAAATTCACATGGAGAGAGGAGGCAAGGAATAACAAAAGTCTCATTGACTATATTACTGTTGATAGTGATATTTTCTCACTGGTGCAGAGAATTTAGAATTCTAGAGTGTACAGAAAATTTGAAATTGGAGTGATCACCATTTAGCCTTGAGCAGTATAAAATTGAATTTCATACTGAAAAGAAGGAGGACATAGAAGAAAGTATTAAAGTGAATAAAAGTTGAGCAGCTTTCTGGCATGAACTGTAGACTATCTATCTATCTATCCCAATGGCTTTAACAGGCCTTTAAGGCCCACAACCTTCCAAGAATGCTTGGATTTCGTAACCGAAATACGAGGATAGAATGGTCACTCCTATGCCTCAAGGTATTCTTGGCTGTATACCTGTGTGTTCACGGGGCCGGTTTGCCTGCTTGCGGGATGAAAAACACCAGATAAAACTGGCAAAAAAAAAAAAACCTACTGCCCGCGCCCAAGACCGGCTAACTTGGCTATGGCTGAGGAAGATCCTTCAGCTCCTCACGTCTCCGACGGGAATCGACCTAGGACACTCCTTCCCCAGGCATATGGTTGTAAAGCGCAAAGCCACTAGGCTAACTGCGCGGACGAACTGTAGACTAAAATACACAAACATTATTCAAGAAAGAATGAAAGAGTTTGAGACCACGAACCAATCATTGATTGATTCAGCCAGAGATGCATGTGGTGAGGATGTCTGCAAGGATAGAATAATCAGAACTCCATGGTGGATGCTGGAAGTTAAAGAGGCAGTGAAAGAAAAGAAGAAAGAAATCAAAAGTCCCAGGCGAATAAGTCAGCTTGTGCTCTTATGGAATACAGAGACAAATGTAAGAAAGACTGTGCAAAACTAGCTAAACAAAAGTCATGGGAAAACTTTGATAAGAACACAGAAAATAAATATCAGGAATGTTGCAAAATATTCTGGAGGCTGTTGAAAAAGCTCAGAAATGGAGGAAAGAGTGCTGTAAAAGGAATTAGAGATGATAAAGGTGACATGAAAACTGAAGAAAAAAGGTATCCTTGATGTACGGAGTAATTACTTTAAAAAATTGCTAAATGAAACAAGCAGTGATAGCACAGTGGTAAAAAAACATTCACCAGGCATGCAATCAGTAATACATATCCATACTTGAAGTAGAAAAAGCCATCAAAAGCCTGAAATGTCAAATGATGTTATTTGATGATAAATGATGATGATATTTGACCAGAAATGCTCAAGTATGGAGGTATAAAAATCTTACAGTGGTTGCACTGCATAGTTCAGAAGGCCTGGACAGAGGGCCGAATTCCAAATGATTGAAGTAGAGCTCTCATAGTACCTATGTATAAAAAGGGAAATAAAAGTGTATGTGAAAATTACAGATGTATTCTCTACTGAGAGTTCCTGGTAAGATATATGCAAATATACTTGAGAAGCAGTTGAATAGGATTGTGGAAGGGAAGCTTGGTGAAGAACAAGCTGGATTCAGGCCAGATAGAGGCTGTCAGGATCAGATTTTCTCTTTACAGAAAATAGTTGAGAAATCATGGGAATATAACAGGGTTCTGTATTTGAGTTTTGTAGATCTGAAAAAGTCATATGACAAAGTGGCAAGAGAGGAGCAATTCAAAACTTTCCAGTTATATGGTGTCATTCATTATATCAAGCAATACTTAGTCTTTATTTGAGTTGTAAGTCAGCAGATAGAATTGAATGAAGTATAGGAAGATGGTTTGATGTTAAATCTGGTGTCCAACAAGGATGTACATTATCCCCTCTGTTATTTATTATCTATATGGATCACATTAATAAGGAAAGCAGTATTAAATCTGATATCAAAATTGGAGATGTTAATGCAGATGATGTTATTATTATTGTTATTATTATTTGACACCTCCAGGGAGTCCAAAGACTCATCAAGGTTGAGCACCTGCTTTACAACTGTCCACCACTCAATTCACTAACTGACCACAACTACACCAACGCCATTTCCACAGACAATCACAAACATCCATGCCCACGCTCGGATTCGAACCCATAGCCTTTTGGCTGGAGAGTGGATATACGAACCATTTGGCCAGCCAGGCTGACAATATACTTTTAAATAAATCTAGTACAAGTCTGCAAGATTCCCTCAGTAAATTGAATAACCGTTGTAATAAATTTGGTGTGAAAATCAGCAGTGACAAGACAAAGATGATGAAAATAGGCAGAAACATTGAAAATATCACCTGCATTGTGTATGGAGAATTTGTAGAACAAGTAAAATATTTCAGCTATTTAAGCATGATTTTTAATGAAGATGGTAAATTAAATATGGAAATAGAGAACAGATTCAACAAAGCTAAGATGTTAGGAAGTCAATTGAATAAATTTATATGGAATAAGAGAGAAATTAGTCAAAACACTAAATTAGCTGTTTACAAGACAGTGCTAAAACAAATTTTTACTTTTGGATCTGAGAGCTCGATTAGAAAAAAAAAACACTTGACCAATGACTGGAGATCACAGATATGGAGTCCTGAGAAATATTAGGGGAGTGAACTGGTGCCATCATTGGCAATATCATATTAAAAACAAGGATATTAGGAAAGAACTTGATATTGTTAGCATCCAGGAATGTGTTAGCAGTGTTAATCTCAGGTGGAATGGTTACTTAAACAGAATTGGAGAGGAAAGATTAGCAAAACGAGTGTTCTGTACCTGGTTGGCAGGAAAAAAGATATGTGTAGATTGATTTAGTAAAAATTGCCTTAGAAGATAGAAATATAAGAGCTGATAATGTTGGAGTCTTGACAGATAACAGATTAATTTGGAGGAATATTATTGATAGGAAATTAGTAATGATGTAAGTTCTCCATGTAGTACTAACATAATATCCTGTACACCCCTTGAGGGTACATATCAGGAATTTGATAATGATGACCCATTCTTAATACTATTCACATATTTGGCTTGGTGCACCTAAAGCCTCCCTAAAATTTTTGATGTTGTCCAGAGGAGAGCAGTTTAGCTCATACAGTAGCAAACAAATTAATCCGAACACTAACATTTTAAAGAAAAATTTTAATTTCATAAGAAAATAAGTAGAAAAAATTAAACTCCAACTTTATCTAATAATTTATATGTTCTCCTCTATTCCTAATAGGTTTAGTAATTCGCTTAGGCAGGGACTCTACTAACGTAGAACATATTTTTCTTATTTTTGCATCTTGAAACTATACTTTTTTAATAGTTTGAATTAAGTTATCCTTTGTATCACAATTTAATTTTCCAAGCCTCTTTTTAACTATGGCCCACAAATTTTCTTTTGTACTAATGCGACTGAAGCAGTTGGATGCTATTTTTTGACAAACTCTTTCACTTTTTTTATTATTATTATTTTTTTTTTGTGAACTGTGGCATGGAGCGAGATCCTGTATGATGATGCATTCTTCCTCTTTGTGGATCTGTGGGACCACTCTTTTTTCCAATATTATTATATTATTATTACATGACACCTCCAAGGAGTCCAAAGGATCAATGAGGGAGGACACCTACTCCACAGCTCTCTGTCTCCACCACTCAAATTCAACTATAGCAAACTGCATCATCTGCACCAATGCCATCTATTGCTCACCACCACTAGTCTTTTCACAGACAATCACAAACATCGATGCCCATGGCAGGATTCAAACCAGCAACCTTTTGACTGGATAGCAGATACGTTAACTACTTGGCCAACCAGTACCCACAATATTTTTATCTATTGGTCACTTTTAATCATACCGTCAACAGGCACAAATAATCTGGACTATCATGTGTAAAACAACTCCAGACCATCTTTTTAGCTGGGTTTTTAGGAACGTGTTAAAGGTGGGCAGAAGTCTTCTCAGCTGCTGATTTGTGAACATCTAAGAATATCACCTTCCACTTCTCAACAGTCTGATCTTTGTACACTTTTTCCCACTGGAGCATCTTTTTCTGCATTGACAAAGACAATTCAGTTGTTTCTTTATTGGTTTGTTGGCAGTTCTCTCTCCTTCCAACTTCCATGGACTGTCATGTCTGAAATGTTAATCCCACTACCCACCAAGTCTCTGTTTAAGTTTATAGCAAGCAATCTTGAATTCATTTTGCTTTTCCTAACTAGTAAATGATCTTGAGTAAGTAGAGTTTTCCTTTTTTGCCTACATTTTCCTTTTCTCCTGAGAGTAAAGGTACCTGTCTCCCTGAACCTCTTTAAAATCACATTAACAGTACCCAAACCAACACCTCACTCATTGGGAATTTGTCTTTGAGGTCATGGATGTGTTCTGAGAAAGGGTACATATTTTTGAATGCTTTCTTGGAGATGTATCCATATTATAGCTACATAAAATGAATAAAACACTATGAATGTCAACTTGTTTACACTATTATCACAACACTGTTAATAAAACGGTGATTAGTTTACGGAATTAACAACGCATATAAAGTATATTAATTAAAGGTAACTTTAATGAATAACTTCTATATTTCGGCAATGTCACATTGCCATCTTCAGGAACATAAAGATATGGTATGTGCACGCAGGCACTAACACAAAGCAAATGAGGAAGAAAGCAAGAAACTAATATTGTTCCTAAAGTCCTAATGGTGCCCTCTAGCGGGCTAATTTGGTAGTCTTGGCAGTTGGGCTGAAGTTCTCATAATGTAAGTCTCCCACATTTGGGGTAGTTTCATGCACCCAAATTTGTTGAGGTTAGGAACGTTTTTTAGAGCTGCTGAAGATTCTTTGAATAATCTTTCGTATTTAAACTTGCTGCGATGAATTATTTTTGTTTTCTTCCAACGAATTTTATGGTGGGTATCTGAACTTCAGCCCAACTGCCAAGACTTTCAAATTAGCCCGCCAGAGGGCACCATTAGGACTTTAGGAACAATATTAGTTTCTTGCTTTCTTCCTCATTTGCTTTGTGTTAGTGCCTGCGTGCACATACCATATCTTTATGTTCCTGAAGATGGCAATGTGACGTTGCCAAAATATAGAAGTTATTCATTAAAGTTACCTTTAATTAATATACTTTATATGCGTTGTTAATTCCGTAAACTAATCACCAGTTATGTCTGACCAACGTATAAGCCTTGCTACTAGAACTGTTAATAAACATCATAGAGACAGTTAAAACACACTCAACCCAAATAGTGAACTAAAACCAAAACTATTGGAAACTGAAGCAAAAACCAAACCAAAAACTTGAAGAAAATTTGGCTTGTTCAGATTAATTTGTTATCTACTGTATATGATCCTCACAGCTCACTTGAGCCTCTTTCTCACTGATGCAGTTCGATAGATACTTTCATGGCCACTGCTTCAATGAACTGGAAACGCCATTCCTCCACTTACTTTTTAGCCTGTTAAAAGAAGAGCAGCAGCTCAACATCCCTTTTCAGTACAACTGCAGACACGTCAGACCTACTTCTCATCCTCCTCATTTATTCTACCTGCTTCTGCCTGCTGGAACTGCCTTTCTCAAAATGTGTTTCCCAACAACTTTACCCTCCAGCATTTCCAGAAAAGTGTCAATAGATTTCTAAATATATGTGCTGTACATTTTTTTCTTCTTGTGTTGTTCTCATCAATCAAATCAAAAATCAAATCAGCTAACGCCTTTTTTATTCCCGTATATGGGAGTAGGCGAGGCTATTTAGCCCTATCTAACTTTTTGGAGACTGAATGGGCAGTTCAATCTCCACTGGTACCAATCAGAAATAGATGGCCCAAGGCTATCACTAATTAAGCAGTACGCAGTGAAGAGAGACAGCTCAAAGGTGCCGCCATCTCGTGGTCCCTAACCCTAACACAATATATTTAATGTGTGTTCTACGGTCGATTTTCTTGAGTTTACGGGACGAAAAACCCGAGTTTCCGGGAGGAAAAACCCGCTTGCCCATGCCAGAGATCGACTAACTCGGGAACCGTTCGAAAAAAGGCTTAGAAAAATTTCCTCTAGTCGGCGACTAGACTCGAAACCAAGTCTTCCTTCGTGTGGCCAAGCGTCGTGATGTGCAAACGCCACATCCACTGAGCTACATAGGCTCTTTGACCTACATAGACTTGTTGATAAAAAAAATAATAATAAGTAAAATAATAATAATATGGTGTGGTCCTATGCACAAGCTAAATGGCTGATGGTGATTGATTCATGACTAAACACAGTTAAACTCCCTTATTTTGAATATGAGATATAATTCTATTATTTATGCATGATTGATTCAAAACCTTACTGGGAAACTGACATGTCTCAAATTTCCTTTGTGTTATACACTTCATGATGTTCACAGCTGGAAAAGCACTGTTTGACTGGAAGCAGCTCAAGATATTTGATTAGGCTATAGTTCAGTTAAAAAATCAAATAAAAACTCCATATCATAATTTTGAATTTTTATTTATTTCAATTTTTTTTTTTACCAGTGAATTGCTTAACACTTATGCACATGTTTCACTTTTTAGCATGCCCAAGCTGAGTTGAATTTCATATCTTATAACTTTTTTTGTTTGTCTGATTGTTTTAAAAATTAAACTTCTGAAAATGTTCAGTTTTCTGGGTTGTGTAGAATGTTTTTTTACACATTGGCTTAAGTACTGTACATATGTAATATAGTGCTGTATAAATGTATCTAGTGTTCTTGATTCAAGAAAATGAAGCAACTGTAGGCTATATGGAGGTGCTTTCTAACACAGGGAATGTCTTTGTTATAATATGCACTTAATGTAATGTGGGAAAAAATCATTTCCTTTTAGCTTACAGGAATTCAGGTGGTTTTACTATCCTGAATCAAGAACACTGAAAGCATATGCTAAAATATATTTTTAACATTTTAGTTTTACTCAATGAACTCCCAAAATCGGAAAGACTTAACTCTTAGAGAAAAAGCTGCTGTTATCATAGGCTTGACCAATAGTCTGTTGAAAAATGAAAAAGCAGAGAAGTGTGGGATAGCACAGTTGTGTCACAAATGGGTTTACTTATACTGCAGTTATTGTCAAGTACTGATGTTTGCATTTACGTGTGTAGTTTGATGTGTGTGCGCGCGTACGCTAATATCTAAAGAATTATGAACTGTAATGCTTAGCTGCATAGATAGTGATTTTTTCAAAGTAAAAGATGTGATTATCCATTACATACAATTATAGAGGAAACCCTCACATGTATCCTTGGTGTCATGGCAATTCTCTATAATCATATGAGTTCTTTCTTAATAACTGCATGCAACTGATAATCACATTTTATTTGAAAAATTCTCTGCATTACAGTTTGTATTTGTTTAAAAATGAGCAAGCTGAAGTTTAAGTAGTATGTTTGTTCCTTTTGAAAACAGAAGTCATAGTCATCTTTATTTGAAATTAGCATTAATGTTCATGGGAAAATCATGAAATATATACATATCATTCATAAGACAAACATTTAAACAAAAGATGTTCTTTTTTTTAAGAAGTTGAAAAGATTTTGTTATCTGTCAGGTCTAATTCAGCTAAAAAACTTTGCTTTTCTTATCCTATTGATTGCTCATGCCCACTTATTGATTTACATTTATCTTGGAACGAAATCTGTTTTCAGAAAGTCCCTGCTTCTTTGATATTAATCCCAAATTTATATTCAGTTGAAAAGCTCATACAAATGGTGCTCATCTCAGAGATAAGAAGACTCATCTTTTATGACAGTATTTGTTTTTATTATTTTTTAGCACAGTAAAAAGTACTGCCTTTTTTCCCCCTCTATTTGTTTTAGTATTGTAAGTGTTTGTTACTCTGCTAAGCATTCTCTAACACTTTCTAAGATACGGTTCAAGAAGGTCAGAAGTTCATTATTTGCAAGACATTGTCTTAGGAAGTATTCTAACAATTGAAGACTAATTTGGTACCTTTCTTTATTTCAATTAGAGAGAGAGAGAAAGAGAAACATTTGTAATTGATAGCGGCATGGAAAGTTGCAGTCCATAAAGACCATCTCCAAAGGTTATAATACAAAAACAATTGATAAATTAATAATTATGGCCTTCATCTTAATCCTCCTGGAGTAGTTTGTAGATTTTTGTTCCATATGTTAAAGGACTCAGAGAAAATTATAAGGCTTCTTCACCAGAGTGACCTACAAGTCACTTTCTGTCTAGTTCATAAACTAAATACCTTTCTTTTCTCTCCAAAAGACAAATATCCTCTCTCTTATCCTGGGGTTTATAGAATCCCTTGTTCTTGTGGCCTGTGTTATTATGGATAGACTGGTCATTCTGCTCAGATTCGTCTTGAAGAACATCAAGAATATGTTTTACTTCAAGAGTCCAATAATTTTAGCTAGCCACACAATGTGTGGCTAGCTAAAATTATTTTCTTCTGCAAAGATTTTATAAAGAAAGGTGCAAAGCATGGTTTCAAAACGACTGCCTTAAAACTTTCTCATGTGAGAAAGTTATCCTAAACACTTAATAATACTCCTTGCTCATGTTTCATAAAAATTGTAATTAATTATTTTATTTTATTCCTTGAATTCTAATCACGTAGATGTGGTTATCCTCCTATAGGTGATAGTGCGTATAGTGTCACATGTTTGTAATTTAATTATTGTTCGTCTTTGTGTTTATCTCTTTTCTGTTTTATGGAAAATGGCTATAAAATGTAGCTGAAAATTCTGCAAAAATAAACAATTTATTTTTTTATTAATCATTTATTAATATTGATTTAAATTTATTAATAAATTAACATTTGGCATCCATTTTTTTTCTAACGTCTCCTACATACATATTAATTTTCAAATCTGAAATTTCAGTTTCTTCCTTCTTACAGAAATGTATTCCTTCTCTATTCACACAGAAGAAAGACTAACACTGAAACTGCTCTCTGTATGATTACAACATGAGTGTGGTCAAATTCTTGCATCTTAAAATCACAGAAAGTTGAAGAAAACATATCTTGTCTTCATCCAAGGAAGACACTTCTATAATTCCACTTTCTATATGAAGGTAACAACATAATCCACTGATAAACTATTAAAAACTACTAAAAACTATATCAATCATGTCATCACTTTGGAATGATTTAACTTTCTATGTGAAAGTCTCTGCATTCTTCTTAAACCCTTAACAGTTTTGTCACTTCAGAACAACTCTGCCTTCTATATGAAAGCATCTGAAGAAATAACTAAAACTATATGAATTGTCAGAAATCACTTATCTGACTGAGAATCCTAAATAAAACCCACTTTATTGGTCCTATTTCTGTATGAATACAGTTAACTTTACATTATACTTCTTGTTATAACAAGGATATACCCTTTCAGTTTTCTATTTCTAACTTCTGTTCAGTCTTCATATATCGAAGACACAGAAACTACAGTTTTTCTCCTGCTGT
This sequence comes from Typopeltis vanoorti, assembly GCF_054136105.1. Classification (NCBI taxonomy): domain Eukaryota; kingdom Metazoa; phylum Arthropoda; class Arachnida; order Uropygi; family Thelyphonidae; genus Typopeltis; species Typopeltis vanoorti. Next base: position 2,351,011 of record NC_143557.1, read on the forward strand.
GTTTTCTTCCTTAGAGCAAGTTCTGGTCCACTAATGGGCACCTCCATTACTACTCTCTGATCTGTACTTGAAAATGATGATAGAGTTCTTTCCATAGTGCAGGAAAAGTTATCAATTATAATTTCAAACTGAAATTAGCAGAAATTATAACAGTTCTTCATTGCACAATCTTTAACCTTATTTAATCATTCCATCAACGTGAATTGCAACTGTAATTTTCACTTCTCTCTTAAGTGAACACATCTTGTAAAAATTGTCTAGATACAAAAGTATGAACATTACAAAACTTTTGACAGCTCATACAAAATTATAATTAACCATTTACAACTAATTTAAATAAGTTTATTTTACATCTAAGCAAGATTTCAGTACCTAAAACCAAAAAACAACTTCTCTAAACGTCTTGCTTGCAGCGTACAAAATAAGCAAATATTTAATTACTTTTGTAAAATGCCTTACTTCTAACTTTAAATTAATTCATTTTTAATTTCTGGAATATCTGACTTTCAATTCAGATATCTTACTGTATACTTATACGACTCTGCAAGAAGAACAATGCAACAAAATGAGAGTTTTTTCACTGCCATTTTGACATGCAAGGGGGGGGGGTTTCGAAAGTTCTGATAAACTCCTAAAACCAAAATGATATGGAAGCTACTGATATAACCACAAGAAAGAACGTATAAAAACATAAGTTATCTTCATAACTCTGCTACATTCTTACTTTGTGACTGGTATTGTTTGCATAACCGTAATTGTTGTATTCTAACTTTACAGGATGCTATTATTTTGTTTTGTTCAGTATTCCTCTGCCAGAACAATGTTTTTAACAATATCATATACATTGGATTTCTGGAATGTGAGGTGGGATAATGTTTTTATATCCTGAACATGCGATTTGGAAATACCAAAAATGTGACTGATAGTGAAGTGAATCTGACAAGTATTCATAACAGTGGTTTGTGTGTGTTTTTCTTACTTTACTCTCACTGCACTCCAAGTGGTTTAAAACGCTTAAATTCAAAATAAAACGAAAACACTGAAACTAAATTCCTAATTAACTTTGCACACAAGTTTGTATCCCAGGAGCTCACATATACATCTTATATTCTAAATTAACCCAAAAACCATTTACCTATTTAGAGATAGAGTCTTCATACTCTTTTAACCAAAGTAAAAATCTTTAATCTACAAATAACACAAATATATACAACTTCAAATCAACTACTTAACTATGCTATTGCCAGTGTATTCTTCAAATGACAAGAAAAACTAAATTGTTCACAACTTCCCTACAATCACATAACTTAACGCCAGTTATCCTATATGGACAGACTTTTGGAATTTCAGTTTCATACAGTCCAGTATTTTGATTGTAAGCCAGTCCATAAAATCTTTCTGAATACTTTTCTTTTCAGATATAAGTTTTCTGTGTTGTGCTTTGTTTTTGATCTGTTTCACATCCTTAACTTAATTGAGTGTTGATAACTTAGTTTTTATTTGGCTTTTCTTTGATTTTAGGTGTTTGTATGATTGCAAAATATCCATGATGGGTCTTCTCAGTTCACTCCTCTATCTCTTGGTGCATATCATTGTAGCTGTTAATTTTGACTCCTAGATATTAAAAATCTTGCCCAAAGATCCAATTATCAACAAGCAAGTTGGATTGGTTATGATGGAGCCTTGAAATACACATATATTATTACACGTATAATCTTTTCTGTTTATTACATGATTCATAGTTTCAGCATAAGTCAACAACACGTTCTTTCCATTCTCCATTGCTCGATTAGGTCTTTAATGATGTGCTAGGGTGAGTGAGTTCAGCAAGAGAGTCTATTTGGCAATCAATAGATCATTTGGATGTATACTGTGAATACCTGTTTATTGTACACTAATACTAGATGTGATTATCAAATTCATGTTTTTCTAACAATTGTTGAAGTATGAAAATAAGATCATTTGTCAAGTTTCCTTTGCTGAAATCAGAAGCCGATGTTCAAAGCATATACATTAATTTTCCAGATGTGTATAGATAGTATCTTGTAGCAAGTATCCAAGAGAAACATACCTCTAATTGTTACTGGTGGTCATGGGCTTTCCTTTCATAGGGTGAAATATGGCTGTATTCCAGATTTTTTTTTTTTTCTGCTGTAATTTTATTTTTACTGCCTGTGTCGTTATTTTTTAGTGTTTTAATATCATAATCTTCAGTTAGACATGGTTCTTCAGCATTTCCCTGTGTACATTATATCTCAAGTGTAATATTTCCATCTGGTGGTGATGGTGACTTTCTTCATAATTTCTCCAAAGACTTTGAATTTCTCAGCAATTTCTTTCCATGGATAATTAAATTTCCTTGGTTGGGAATCAGTATTTGAGATTTTTGTTTTTTATCCTCTGTTAGTATTCCTCTACATCTGAAGAACTTCTTTGAGTTACTCATATTTTCAATACCCCCTCCCACAGCTTTCATCATCAAATTCCTGACATGTACCCTCAAGGGATGTACAGGATATGATAGTACTACATGAAAAATTTACATCAATACTAACTTCCTATCTACAATTTTTCTCCAAATCAGTCTGTTACTTGTCAAGAATCCAACATTATGAGATCTTATATTTCTATCGTCTAAGGCACTTTGTACCGTATCAATCCCCCTATATCTTGGTCTTCCTCTGGGTCGTTTTCCTGCCAACCTGGCAGGGAACACTTCTTTGCTAATCTTTCCTCGCCCATTCTGTTTAAGTGACCGTACCACCTGAGATTGGCTCTACTAACACATTCCTGGATGCTAACAATGTCTAGTTCTTTCCTGATATCCTCGTTTTTAATATGATATTGCCATTGATGCCATCTGTTCACGCCTCTAATCTTTCTCAGGACTCTCATATCTGCGGTCTCTAGTCTTTGGTCAAGTGTTTTACTTCTGACCGAGCTCTCAGATCCATAAGTTAAAACTGGTTTGAACACTGTCATGTATACAGCTAATTTAATGTTCTGACTAATTTCTCTCTTATTCCATATGAATTTATTCAATTGACTTCCTACCATAATACCAGCTTTGTTGATTCTGTTGTCTATTTCCATATTTAATTTACCATTTTCACTAAAAATCGTGCCTAAGTAGCCGAAATGTTTTACTTGTTCCACAGGTTCTCCATTAACAGCACAGTTGATATTTTCAACGATTCTACCTATTTTCATTGTCTTTTTATTGCTGACCTTCATACCAGGGAATCTTGCAAACTTGTAGCGGATTTATTTAGAAGTATAACATCATCCGCATGAAGCAAAGAGCATTAACATCTCCAATTCTGATATCATTTTTAATACCACTTTCCTTCATAATGTGATCCATATAGATAATGAATAACAGTGGGGATAATGTACATCCTTGTCTCACACCAGATTTAACATTAAACCATCTTCCTGTACTTCCTTCAATTCTAACTGCTGACTTGCAACTCAAATAAAGACCAAGTATTGCTTGATATAATGCCCCATTGACACCATATAACTGTAGTATATTGAATAGCTTTTCTCTTGGCACCTCGTCATATGCCTTTTCCAGATCAACAAAACTTAAATACAGATCTTTGTTATATTCCCATGCTTTCTCAACTATTTGTTGTAAAGTGAAGATCTGATCCTGAAAACCTCTATTTGTCCTGAATCCAGCTTGTTCTTCGCCAAGCTTTTCTTCCACAATTCTTCTCAACCGTTTCGCAAATATACTGGCATAAATCTTGTCAGGAACACTCAGTAGGGAAATACCTCTGTAATTCTCACATTCAGTTTTATTTCCCTTTTTATATATGGGTCATCGGGAATCCGTCCCTCTGTCCACATTTTCTGAACTATGCAGTGCAGCCACTGTAAGACTTTTATACCACCATACTTCAGCATTTCTGGTCGAATACATCTACTCCTGCTGCCTTTCCACATTTCAAGCCTTTGATGGCTTTTTCTACTTCAAGTATGGATATGTATTCCTGACTGTATGCCTGTTGAGTGTTTTTTACCACTATGCTATCACTGCTTGTTTCATTTAGCAATTTTTCAAAGTAATTACTCCATACTTCAAGGATATCTTTTTCTCCTGTTTTCATGTCAGCTTTATCATCTATAACTCCTTTTATGGGGGTGCTTAAGGGTCAAAGCTGTATAACAGAGGAGACCTCCACATATCCTTTAAAGGAATGCGGAGAACCGACCAGGGCTTCTGACCTAATGTCCAATCCTCACCTTCTCGTGGTGCACCCTGTTGGGTATCTACTTGGATAATGAACGGATGAGGATGGGCTGGCAATTTCGATTTAGCAAACCAAATTGTATTCTTATTGGTTAAACCAAAATAAAAAAAATGATGGTACAACATGACAAACTTTCATGCCGGCTGGGGCGTCGCCCAGTTAAACAAGGCCCCGTTGTTTTCGCCAGGGAACCAGGGCCAACAGCGAAAAGTCAGCTACTGGAACAAATCTGAAAACAAACCCCAACTCAACATCACCAGAGTTAAAGATCGGTACTATCAACGTAAGAAGCCTGAATGGCAAAGAAATGGAGCTGGCTGAGGAATTAGATAAGTACCAGATCGACATAATAGGGGTGACTGAAACAAAAAAGACCAAAACTGGTGAGATCTTTCTGAGCAATAAATACAAAATGTTATATTCAGGCAATGACAATCAAGGAAAAGAAGGAGTAGCCATAGTATTCAACACAAAATACGAGGCTAATCTTCTTGAATGGTAGTCAGTCTCAAGTAGAGTAATGTGGGCAAATATGAGAATGGGGAACTGGACAATGAGACTTATTTGTGCCTATGGTCTCACAGAAGGTTCTACTAAGGTAGAAGTGGAAGAATTTTTTGAGGCTTTAGAAAAAGCAACTGACACAATGAAAAATGAAAAGTTGGTCCTTGTTGGGGATCTAAATAGCAGAGTAGGAAATTATTGTGACACATACTAAAATATTTTGGGAAAATTTGGAGAAAAGAGCAAAGCTAATAATAATGGCAAATATCTGTTGGATTTCTGCTCAGGACATGGACTGGTTATTACTAACACCATGTTCCAACCATAAAAATGTGCACAAATTCACATGGAGAGAAGAGGCTAGGAATAAGAAAAGTCTCATTGAGTATGTTATTGTTGATAGTGATGTTTTCTCCCTGGTGCAGGACACCAGAGTGTACAGAGGATTTGAAATTGGAAGTGATCACTATTTAGTCTTGAGCAGGATAAAATTGAATTTCTTATTGAAAATAATAACATGTAAGAAAGTTTTAAAGCGAATAAAAGTTGAGCAGCTCTCAGATGTGAACTGTAGACTAAAATACACAAAGATTATTGAAGAAAAAATGAGAGTTTGAGAACAGGAATCAAACCTTGGAGATTCAGTGGCAAACTCTGAAGAAAACATTGATTGATTCTGCCAGAGAGGCATGTGGTAAGGTTGTCTGTAAGGATAAAAAAATCAGAACTCCCTGGTGGACACAGGAAGTTAAAGAGGCAGTGAAGGAAAAGGAGAAAGCATACCAAAAGTTCCTGTCAAATAAGTCAGCTTGTGCCCTTAGAGAATATAGAGACAAATGCAAGAATGCTAAACACTGTGTAAAACTAGCTAAACAAAAGTCAATAGAGGACTTTGGCAATAATATAGAAAATAAATATCAAGAAGGTGGCAAAATATTCTGGAGGTTGTTGAAGAAGCTTAAGAATGGAGGAAAGAGTGCCGTAAAAGGAATTAGAGATGATAAAGGTGACATGAAAACGGGAGAAAAAGATATCCTTGAAGTATGGAGTAATTACTTTGAAAAACTGCTAAATGAAACAAGCAGTGATGACAGCACAGTGGTAAAAAACACTGACCAGGCATGCAGTCAGGAATACATATCCATACTTGAAATAGAAAAAGCCATCAAAGGCTTGAAATGTGGAAAGGTAGCAGGAGTAGATGATATTTGACCAGAAATGCTGAAGTATGTTGGTATAAGAGTCTTACAGTGGCTGCACTGCATAGTTAAGAAAGCCTGGACAGAGGGACAAATTCCTGATGATTGGAGTAGAGCTCTCATAGTATTTATATATAAAAAGGGAAATAAAACTGCATGTGAGAATTACAGAGGTATTTCCCTACTGAATGTTCCTGGCAAGATCTATGCAAGTATACTTGAGAAACGGTTGAGAAGAATTGTGGAAGAAAAGCTTGGTGAAGAACAAGCTGGATTCAGGCCAAATAGAGGCTGTCAGGATCAGATCTTCACTTTACAACAAATAGTCGAGAAAGCATGGGAATATAACAAAGATCTGTATTTAAGTTTTGTCGATTTGAAAAGGCATATGACAAGGTGCCAAGAGAGAAGCTATTCAATACGCTGCAGTTATATGGTGTCAATGGGGCATTATATCAAGCAATACTTAGTCTTTATTTGAGTTGTAAGTCATCAGTTAGAATTGAAGGAAGTACAGGAAGATGGTTTAATGTTAAATCTAGTGTGAGACAAGGATGTACATTATCCCCACTGTTATTCATTATCTATATGGATCACATTATGAAGGAAAGTGGTATTAAACATGATATCAAAATTGGAGATGTTAATGTCAGCTCTTTGCTTTATGCGGATGATGTTATACTTCTAAATAAATCCGCTACAAGTCTGCAAGATTCTCTGACTAAATTGAATAGCTGTTGTAATAGATATGGTATGAAGGTTCAGCAATAAAAAGACAAAGCCAATGAAAATAGGCAGAATCATTGAAAATGTCAACTGTGTTGTGAATGGAGAACCTGTGGAACAAGTAAAACATTTCAGCTATTTAGGCACGATTTTTACTGAAGATGGTAAATTAAATTTAGAAATAGACAACAGAATCAGCAAAGCTGGTATGGTGGGAAGTCAATTGAATAAATTCATATGGAATAAGAGAGAAATTAGTCGGAACACTAAATTAGCTGTATACAAGACAGTGTTCAAACCAGTTTTAACTTATGGATCTGAGAGCTGAGTCATAAGTAAAACACTTGACCAAAGACTAGAGACCACAGATATGAGAGTCCTGAGAAAGATTAGGGGAGTGAACAGATGGCATCAATGGCAATATCATATTAAAAACAAGGATATCAGGAAAGAACTTGACATTGTCAGCATCCAGGAATGTGTTAGCAGAGCTAATCTCAGGTGGTATGGTCACTTAAACAGAATGGGCGAGGAAAGATTAGCAAAACAAGTGTTCTCTGCCAGGTTGGCAGCAAAATGACCCAGAGGAAGACCAAGATATAGGTGGATTGATACGGTACAAAGTGCTTTAGACGATAGAAATATAAGATCTGATAATGTTGGAGTCTTGACAAGTAACAGACTGATTTGGAGGAAAATTGTAGATAGGAAATTAATAATGATGTAATATTTTTCATGTAGTACTATCATATCCTGTACACCTCCTTGAGGGTACATGGTAGGAATTTGATGATGATGAAATCCTTTTACAGCATTCTTTCCTCCATGTCTAAGCTTCTTCAACAACCTCCAGAATATGTTACCCCCACCATAGGTTACCACCTTCTTCCCCCCAGCTTTATGTATTTTTATTATTGAATTTCTATTACTGTTGTATCAGTATGCTCTAGTATTGCATCCTGTACTATTTTTAACCTAATCTTGCTTCTTTACATTCATTATGGAACCATTTGTTTTCCTTTCTATCCTTCAAGCAATAATACTTTTGATTTGAATCTGTTTGGTTCCTGTAGGAGAAATATTCAGTTATATTTTGTATTACCTGCTTTATCTTTCCTGTGTATTGCCTTCATATGTTTATATTCTCATACTTTTCAGTCTTATATCGATTAGTATTTCTATTTCTGTGAACACATCTCCATATGACATAGAATTTTAAGATACTGCATGTAGCTGTATCAGCACCTCTCAGGCTATGAACATTTCTTAAACATATGTTTAAGAAACATTTCTTAAACATGAGTCTTGACAGACTTTATGTCTTAGGAAGGTCCTCCCTCGATGAGTCTTTTGACATCTTGGAGGCCTGAATAATAATAATAATAATATCTTGTTCTTATTGTTTCATCCAGGGAGAACCAAGCTTGTTTTGGATATTTTTTCTTGGAAAGTATGTGCTACCAACTCTAAGTCCTCTGGGAGATGAACAATTAATAGCTCTAATCCATTGTCATTGAGCTATTAATTGTTCATCTCCCAGAGGACTTAGAGTTGGTAATAACTATAATGCATGACATTATAGTTATATCTTAATCTATATCTAGTTTTATGTTTTAATGTTAAAGCCAACATAATTAATTTTTTGCATTGCTTGGATAAAGTATATATTGTGTATAATTTCTAGCCCTTCATAAAATTTATCTTTGACAACAACATTTCATTCTTATCTTCTCTTAGTACATAACCAATGATAGTTTATGATCATACAGATGACAAGAAATTTATATATAATAATTGATCAGCTACTAGTGTGGAAGTTTTACATGTGGCAAGATGTCATCATGCACCTTAAAATCTACATAATTTTCATATGTATTTTATATATTCCACTGTAGAAAATTGTTCTGTTATTTTTCAATTCGTTTACATGACCTGGCTGTCTTGTTTATAAATATAGTAAATCTTATGTTTAGACTTGGTTGATTTATGCAGATTCAAAAGTTCTGTGACCCAAGATTTAGCTATTTTCATTTTAATTGCATACCCATTTTGATGTTATGAGCTTAGACTCATTAGAGAAAAACCTGGTAAAAGACTTTTGCAAGAGCAAGTCAAGGTGATTACTCATCCTTCAAGCAATGACTCTGATCTGTCCAGTGTTCAGCCTTTTTGTTGTTAGTCTCTCATGTCGAAGTGATGTCAAGTTTCATGCTCTTGTGTTTTAACTGTGACTTCAATTTGTTAATATAGTATTTCATATCAATTTTGTAATAGAGATCTATAATTAGTGTACATTTAATTGTGAATTACTGTTATTAGTAAATTTGAATAAATTGTTAGTGTCAATATTGTGCTTTGTTGTGCTCATTGTAATATTGATTTGGTCAATGCTTATTTAAATTGATAATACTGTTATAAATTTTAATTCATGTAAAAAGACATTAATGAATTAATGATGGTTTCTAAGCAGAAACAAGTGATATTGCAAATGGAAGGCAGAAAAACATGCCTCAAAGGCCATAACATTGGAACATAAACTAGATGTGATAAATTGGCCGGTCAACTGCTGCTTTCATAGATGATGATCTGCCCCTGTGGAGGATCCCAAACCTCAAATAGTTTAGATATTCATCTTGGTTTCAATTGCATAAACTTTTCTACTTGATAACTTCATGGATTCTGTACTTAATTGAAATTGTTATTATTATTACTTAACTGTATCTCTAATATAATTAAATCGACCAAAAAATTTGTTAAGTTAGCATCATATATAGATATTATGTGGTGGCAAAACACACTCCTTACTTTTTTGCATGTTGAAATCATTTTCTATATAAGTAATTCAGCATCACAGGAATGCATATATTACATAAACAAAGGACTCTCTTTATTGTCATTTATTACTGTATTAATAACGTTGAAGAGATTCAGGTTGAAACTAAGTCTTTATATCCCACATTCCAACTTAAGGTCCATTAGATAGTACCAGTCCATTGCCATTTTGAATAGCCTGGTTTCATTATTCATCAGTTTTTTAAAAAAAATGAGTAGTTGACTCATTGTAACAGACTCCAAACCAGAGGATCAGGGTCTCTCTCTCTCTCTCTCTTAGTCTGTTTCCTACCTTTTGACCTGACCTATCTGGCATGGGATTGAATTCTGGTAATTGTTGTTATTACCAGCATATCTCTTGAGGTCATTGGGACACACAAGCCCTTCATGACAAGGTAGAGGCAACATTGAAATTTATATATATACAGGGTGTTCGGGATAAATTTGACAGTTTCGTAAGGAAAAAGAAAATCTTCTTTGTATCTATTAAATTTAATGAATTGACAAAAAAAACATTACAGGCAGAGTTAATTACAATACTATCAACAAGATTTACTCAAAATAACCACCATTAGCATCGATCACAGCTTCAATTCTGCTTCGGAACCTCGAACAAGCTGATGCTACAGTCTCCCTGGGAAGGGCCGCAAAAACTGTTTTAATTTTATCCATTAACTGGGCTTTTGTATTACTGGAAGTGCGATTGGTGTCTTTTTCAACTGCGCCCCATACAAAATAATCCATGGGGTTAAGGTCTGGGGAGTTTGGAGGCCAAACATTTGGACTGGTGAAGTCGTAGAAATTTTCAGACAACCATTTTTGACTTTTCCCAGAGGTGTGGCAAGGGGCCGAATCCTGCTGCCATACATACGGCCTACCATTGGCTACCCTTGTTATCCAGGGCTTGACTACAGTTAGCAACTCCACGAACAAAGCCCGAATTCCAATGCCAGGGTTCTTCAACACCTGTTCCTGCAGATTTGCGAGGAATTCTGCTGTACGAACGCAATCAGATCGTCTGCTAGGGATCTTTCTTCTTGCTACATCCTCGTAGTCACCATTGCAAGTCTCTAGTTCATGCCTGATTGTTTTTACTGTATTCAGGGAGCATTGGGCAGCAGTCGTAATATCCTTATTTTGATGGCGGGCACGAATCATCATGATACAAGTTATTCTCTTCCATGATTCAGGTGGGTTCCAGCTATCCATCCTTTCTGACATCTTGTATATGAATGAAGAAGGGTCCAAACTTTTAAATGAAGAGAAGTGTGTGTTAATACATGTAACTTACGGAAAAATATAATTAATTATAAATATGTCAAATTTATCCCGAACACCCTGTATATATATATATTTAAAAAAAAAAAAAAAAATTTATGTCCCTTCAATTGAAACAGTAAGTTCATTTAAATGCAATAAAATATCTGTACTAGGTGCCATAATTTGCTTCCATTGTTCATCATATAATTTGTAAGCAAGTACATACAGATAATGGACAAAAAAATGTAACATGGAAAATTGTTAACATGAAACTAATGATAATGTCAGTGGTGTCAGAAGCATTCAGTGGTGCCACTCTGTGATTTTATTTGATCTACCAATGTGCTGTTTTTGTTCTTGTTACTTGTAAACATTTCCACTTCACAATGACATTGCTTACAGTTGATCAGGACAGAAATTTCAAGAACTGAGTTGTTGCAAAGGTGGCACTGTAGAAAGTTTAACTACTATTTGTAGAAAATTTAATTTAACGTTCAATTAATAAATACTTGGTCATCAATTATGGCAATTGTAAAAATAGGTAGCAACGACTGCAATTCTCAAAATGTTATCTTGATTTCCAGTTTATTCAAAATCACGTGGAAACCTGAGTGCTAAGTAACCAAAAATGTCAAGACAGACCATGGGATATATTTCAGAGATACCCTACTGCATAAAATGTCATACATTTTAAGTATGCTCAGAGTTAAAGCATATCATAATTAGAAGAAACACACATATAAACCACAGTGAAAATTATTTAATTGTAAATATTTCATCCTAAGTATCTTAGGACATCATCAGTACAGTATTTAAACAAAAATTAGGAATAACATACAGTTAGGGCGCATGATTATAATAATTGTAATCATGCGCCCTAATTGTAATCATGCTTATTGATGATTATTGTAATCATGCGCCCTAACTGTATGTTATTCCTAATTTTTGTTTAAATACTGTACTGATGATGTCCTAAGATACTTAGGATGAAATATTTACAATTAAATAATTTTCACTGTGGTTTATACGTGTGTTTCTTCTAATTATGAACGCACCACAGGTTTCGTTATTTAAAAAAGCATATCACATTACACATCAAAGCCAGAAACATTCTTGGATCTAGTTTGCATAATCTATCAGCAAGCAACCAGAGTAGTAGTAGTAGTACAAAATAAAATCCAGAAAATGAAAGGTAGATATACAGAATAGACCATTTGTCTGGAATGTAATGGATATTTTGTTGCTGAACCCATAGCATCTGCAGGCATATTATGAAAAGATTTGCTAGAATGTCAACAATAGCTTTATATCTTCTTGAATTTTTGATATGCAAGGAAAAATAAAAACAGACTAAGCTTTTCTTCAAATGGACTAAAGCTATACATTCAGTAGTTCATTAAGGAGGAACTGGAAAGAGCCCTTTTACTCACCCATGACGATGCTTGATGACATCTGTTATGAGGAGATAAAACATCTCCCATCATCTTCCAATGACTATCTCCTGTTACTAGACAATACAATGCATCCTGAAGAGGAGTTATCAGATTTTTGACATAAGACAATTGTTATTACCTTTCCAAAGTCAGAAAGAAAATGTTGGAATCAAAATCCACAAACATAAGTACCAGCATATTGTCTTTGTAAGATCTTACAAAAATGGTTAATACCAGATTTGCGTGGTATTTAGAAAGCAATGATCTTTTCTCCAATACATAGATAATGATCACATTATGCTCTGCCATTTAAGAGACAGACATAAGTCAAAGATGCATTCTTGAAACATGAAAAATTTTCATTATTCCTGGAGAAATAAATTTTAAATGCCTTTGTTTTTATTTATTATTATTTTTTATGTCACTCCCATCCATGAAAGATTGTAAAACTGTTGTACATTAGTATCCATTTATTATTTATTTTTGTATGCAGTGTTGCTCTAGGACTAAATATGGAACTTTCTCAAGCCACTTCATGCTTCCAATAAACAGGGAGCAGTTCTCATACCAGGAAAATAAATTCATCTCCCACATTTGCTTTCTTATATACAGGTCACCTTTCTTGCTTCTGCTATGTACTGGTAATCACTTTCCTCTTTATATACTCTCTGCAATGTTTACCTGCAACTCCTGCTTAGTAATGTTGTCTTGAGTAATGCTCATGGTGAAATTCAAACACACAGCCTATTGGTGGGAGAGCAGGTATATTAACCATTCAGCCAACAAGGCCACCAAGCATTCTTATATGAAAAACTTTCTCTCTAAGCTGAATCTTCCAAGTCTGAGTGGGAAGCATATTATCTCAGCCATAGTGTCAAGAGCAGGGTGTTTCTCAGTGTTTTGCCTTAAGTGTAGCACTCTTTGCTGTCAAAATAAACTCAATCACTGAATAATTTCCCACAAGTAGGCAATGAACTGTCACTATATGTGGATGACATCAATTTTCCATCATTTTTGTAATATGAGGGTTATTTAAAGGCTGCTAAAACAAGCAGTTGATAATATATATTCATAGGTTCAGGTTTAAAGCAGAAAAATTGGCTATGTACATTTTTTGCCAGATCTGAGTTTAAGGATAAATTGTGGTTGGTAGTGAATTTAGCACTTCTGTAAAATTGGTGATTTTTGTCTGTTTTATTGTGTTTTTTCCTTAGAAAATTGGTGTTTTATAGTATATTAGTGTAGATTTTAGTGTTTTATAAGTGGTATAAAAGAAAAATATCTTAATAAAAATGATTTTTATTAAGATTTTTTTTAAGATAATAAGATATTTCAATAATAACTATAAATTTAAAATGGTGCCAAAAATCTAGAAGAAACGTAATGCTAGGAAGAGCAGCACAGTCGAGAAAAAGAAGGCTAGCCCCGCTAATGAGGTTAATGGAGATATGGAGGAGGTTATTGAAAATGAATTAACCTCCAAAATAGCAAAATTTCTTATACTGCTAGCATTCATTTGCTAGGAGTATAAGAAAGAAAAGGGTAGAGTTTGTTGCCTTGGTCAATATGTTGGGATCTCAGATTGTAGGCATTAGTGAGACCTGGCAATAAGAATCAGACATACTAACTGGTATCGAGTATAAAGAGTACAGTATTTTTAGGAAGGATAGAGAGAGGCAGTGGGGGGGGGGTGCTGCTAATGATATCAGATCACTTGAATCCAGCTAGAGACCTATGATTGTAGTACTACCAATAACAGTATTTCATGTGACAGTGAGTTTGAAGCCATCTGGTGTGAGGAGGAATCTAACAAGCTTAGTTGTGGGGTGTTGATACAGACCTGGTAGATCAGTTGCTAATGGTGAAGGAATGATCACCAAATAGAGAAAATGAGCATGAAAAGAATAATCATAATGGGAGACTTTAATTATCTAAATGTTGATTGGGTAGCAGTAGAATCTCATGAGAAGAATGAAACTGAATTTATTGAGCTCTTGCAGAGCAAGTTTCTCATACAGCATGTGACAGAAGGAAAGGAACTCAAGGTCAAAGAGTGTTATATTTGCTTATAGTGTCAAAGGACATTTCAGTTAAAGAAATAACTATTCTGCCTCCAGTTGGTGACAGTGATCATGTGGTACTCACTTGGGAAATGACTAAGTTTATGAATTTCCCATTCAGATAGGGTTACCTGAACTGCAAAGCAGGAGATTATGACCATGTTGAGGAGTATACTGAGTTCAGCATAATGCTGTTGGTTGCTGGATGGGATATTCTTCCATTTTAATTCCATGGGCATGTAAGTGACGATGGTAAGTTAAATCCAGAAATAGACAACAGAATGAACTAAGTTGGTATTGTGGGGAGCCAGTATACTGAACCAGTTAAATTTATGTGGAATAAGAGAGAAATTATCTGAAACACCAAACTAGTCAGTATACAAAACTGTGCTCAAATCAGTTGTAAGTTATGGATCTGAGAGTTCGGTTAGAAATAAAGCACTCAAAGACTAGAGGCCACAGATGTGAGGGTTCTGAGAAAGACTAGTGGAGTAAACAGATTACATTAGTGACACAATTATTAAAAATGAAGAAATTCAGTAGAACTTAACATTGTTTCCATTCAAAAATGGGAAAGAAAATGAAGGGAATTATTATTAGTAAATAATAATGACTAGTAACCAGTTCATAAAAGATTTTTCATCATCATTTAAATTAAGGGGATATTAAATCCCACATTGTTTTAAAACCGAATAAGAAACTTAAAGATTGGAATCAGAGAGTTTCATGCTGAATATAGTAAACTATAAAAGTATCGGCGATTACTAGCGTGAGCTAACACAAGTAGTCCTAGTACGTATCAAAGGTGGTAAAGTTCTGATCGCTATTCTTGGTATTTTCCATAATGTAAAAACACATTTCCTAGGAAATGTATGCTGTTATTACATTATGGTGGGAGGTCACTACCCAGACCGGTTTCAGCCTTTTTTGAGGTTTCATCAGTGAGTAGCTAAGACCAAATTAATACCAAAGGGTATAGCGAAAAGAAACCGGTCTGGGTAGTGACCTCCCACCATAATGTAATAACAGCATACATTTCCTAGGAAATGTGTTTTTACATTATGGAAAATACCAAGAATAGCGATCAGAACTTTACGACCTTTGATACGAGTTGCCCGGTATTGTACTACGTACTAGGACTACTTGCATTAGCTCACGCTAGTAATCGCCGATACTTTTATAGTTTACTATATTCGGCATGAAACTCTCTGATTCCAATCTTTGACGGTTTTAAAACAATGTGGGATTTAATATCCCCTTAATTTAAATAATGTTTATATCGCCGAAATGAAGCCTATTGGCTCTTTATATTTAAGTTTTTCATCATCATTTTGCTTATTGAAAGTCTGAAGTGGCATTAAAAATATAATTTGTGTGAAATTAGGGTTATTGAGAGTTCTGGGCCTACTTATTACACAAAACATACTTTATTATTATTGCAGGCAACTCCAAGTAGTCCTTAGACTCATCGAGGGAATCCCTGAATATCATATTCATCAACTATTCAACATTCGCACAGTATCTATCATACTTTATCTTGAACGCATTCACAGTCATAGCCCCCCCCCACAACAGACTCTGGCAGCTTATTCCACTCATTCACTACTCTAAAAGTAAAAAACATAGCTCTAACAACACCCTTACTAACCACACTCTTGACCAGCTTGCATGGATGGACCCTAGTCCTCCCACCATCAGTCCTGTTCTCAAAAATATCCTCTGAATTAATCCTATAGAAACCCTTCAGTAATTTGAATGTCTGAATCATATTCCCCCCCCCCCCCTTCCACTTATCAACCAATTTCTGGAACCCACAAATCTTCAACCTGTTCTCATAAGGTTCATTCCATAGACCTGCTATCATTTTGGTCACTCGCCTCTGGATCCTCTCCACCTCCTCCCCATCTAGAAGAAACCCAGGCCACCAAATCTGGGCACAGTAGTCGAGATGGGGTCTTATCAAGGCTTGATATGGAAGAACAATAACTTGCTTGTCTCTGCTCGTCAATGTATTTTTTAGCAGCCAAGTGATTTGATGAGCTGATTTAGCCACTTTTGCAATGGTACCCCCTAAACTTCAACTCCCTATCCACCAACACTCCCAAATCCCTGGCTTCATTAGTCTCCTGAAGTACCGTTCCACCAATACTGCTGCTAATCTTTTCACCCCAAAATGTATAACCTTACATTTTGCCACATTAAATTGACATCTATTCTCCTTAGCCCAGTCCTCCAATCTATCCAAATCATCCTGCAAAATTCCGACATCATCTGCATTCACTATTGCCCTACCCAACTTTGCATCATCAGCAAACAAACAAACAGTTCCTCTCAGATCCTTTCCTATATTGTTAATGAACAAATTAAACAATAGTGGTCCAAGAAGAGAACCCTGCAGCACACCACTAGTCACAGGCTGTCTTTTGGACTCTACTCCTGAATAAACTACTCTCTGATATATCTCCATCAACCGCCCACCTATCCATCTCACCAACCCTATATACATCCCCATATGTTGCAATTTACGGATTAGAATTCCATGTGGTATCCTGTCAAAGGCCTTAGCCAGATCCAGCAGAATCACTGTAAACCCATTACCCCTATCCAGTTCAGCCATCACTGTGTTATAAAACTTGAGCATGTTACTCAGGCATGATCTACCCTTCACAAAACCATGCTGTCCCCCCCCATAGAGTATCTCATTTTCATCAATCCATTCCTGTATTTTACTCTTGACTACTCTCTCCCAGACCTTGACAATGACTCCTGATATGCTAATTGGTCGGTAATTTGCAACAGCTGTCTTGAATCCTCCTTTATGCAGTGGAACTATTTTCCCCTCTTTCCACCTCTTTGGGACTAAACCAGACCCGACACTCAGATTGAACAATATGGTCAAGGGCACTGACAATTCTTTAGCTGCTTCACGTAAGACCCGTGCTGGTATACCATCCAATCCCATAGGTGTGTTGACATTGAGGTTTTGTAATAGACTATTCATCTCTACTTCATTCACTATAATTCCCGTATAAACTAATGGTTCCTTCATTCCTTCAATGTCACCATCTGGATGATATACGCTTGCAAAGTGCTCACTCAGTAATTCCACTATATCAACTGATTCAGTGACCTCCCTACCATCGGCATTCCTTAAAATCATTCTCCCGTATACAGTTTTTCTCTTACTTGCAGCATATAGAAAAAACTGATTGGGATTCTCTTTAGCTTGCATGGCTAATTTCCTTTGATAATCCCCTTTTGCTTTTCTTACCACACTCGTCACCCTTCTGGCCTGCGCTTTATACCGTTCATGAGCCTGCAGATCAGATCACTTTTCTCCTTAAATTCCCTCCATAGTTGTTTATTTTTTTGCATCTCAAGCTTAATGGTGTTATTCATCCATTTAACCCCTACTTGATTTACTATTCGGACTCTAGGTATAGAGTCAGCCATTACCTCCTGCAAACGCTCCTTGACCACTTCCCATGCACCATCAACATCCAGCCCTTGCAGTTTTACATGCCATGGCACTGAACCAAGCAATCTCCTAAGCTTTTCATACTTGCCAGCAAGGTAATTCCACATGTACCGTCTTAATCGAAAATTTCACACATTTAGCCGCCTCCCAGGTCAAGACTTTATGATCACTTTCACCAGTTGGTGGCAACATGGTCATATTCATTACAGTCAAGTTCTCAGATGCTATTACTAGGTCAAGCACTCTCGAACCCCTAGTATTTTCCATTACATGCTATCTCAAATAGCTATCCCTTAATAACTGCATAAAATCCAGTTCCTTCCTCACGTGTCCTCTCCTCCTCCTTCCAATCAATGTTACCATAGTTGAAATCCCCCATAATAATTACCCTCCTTCCACTCATTCCTTAAATTGCTTATGAATACTATCTCCACCATTTATTCCATCACCTGGTCTATAGCAACTGTATATTTTGTTCTGCTAGTCTCAATCTCACACCAGATAGCCTCAAATAAGCTCATTTCACTATCCTGCAATTCAACTTCTATTCTCCTTGGCTGCAGTTCATCAGCTATCATCAATAACACTCCTCCCCCATTTTATTCTCTCTGTCCCTTCTGAACACACTATACCCTTCACATTCTATCCTGCTAACTATATCATCTTCTGTCAGCCATGTTTCACTAATGCCAATTACCTGTGGCCAGGAAGAGCCAACCAAGACCAAAAATTCTTCCTTCTTGTTCCTAATACGCCTGTCATTAGTATACATGAAATGAAGAGGTCCATTTGTCCCACCCCTATCTTGATGCGTTATGCTAACTATCCCATTCTGATCTCTTGTACTTTGTACTAGCTCAGGCACATTATATACATTCTTACACTCAACTGCCTCATTGATGCCTGCATTACCCCCCCCCCCCCCAAATGGTTCTAGTTTCCCTGATTTTGCACATCCACTTCATTCAGCAACACTTTTTCCAGTCTCTGCACATCAAATCCATTTAGATGCAAGCCATCCATCTTGTACAAATCCTTTCACCCATGAAACTCACTCCACACCACATCTGCATAACCTGCACATAGAGTAATTTGCAATTATGAATATATAGAATATTTAAACTGTATTCAGAGGACCAGGATCTAAAGTAAATCAAAAAATAAAAAATATTTATAATAATCCTGGTAATTCTCTGTTCCTCATAAATACATTTATGATTGTTCTGATATATTCATTCTGTATATGAATCAGGACAGGTGAACTAATCAAAGGTTATTTCTTATTTGATGTAATAATTTTAGTTTTTAGACTAACCTGCACTAAAGAATTTTTCTCTGGAAGCTTATGCTTAAACTTATAAACTGACATTCTAGAGAAATGACCATATAGTAGTATACTAATCTACTGTGCAGTGATCTGTTGTAGAACAGTGGAATTCCACTACTCTCCACACCTTTTTTTTTTTTTTTTTTTTTTTCCCTCTCACTAGGATAGGTCAGGTACATGTAGTTTACCCATAAGCCATCAGTGTGTCACATGGTTTGCCATATGCATGCTGTCTTACTTCAAAATATTGGACAGTAAGAGAAACATCAGATATGGATATATTTTGGTTAGTTTAGTGGAAGTTTTAAACTCATTGTATTGAGTGATTAATAAAATTATTTTAAATGGTAAATTAATTAACTTAAAATTTTAGTTCAAGTTTATTATATTTGATTTAGAAGTAAGTTTTATTGTTAAAGATTTAGCTGTAGGCTCCACTTTTTCTTTTATCTAAAGCATAAAACAATTTGCAAAGAATATACACTCTAGTGCTTCTGAATGAATTTTAAGCTTAAAATGCTAAGCATTTGTATATTTTTTTAATTATGTTATATGATTAAACTATAGGTGAATAATATCACTGAAAACATTATTCTGCCTTGGTTTTAAATAGTTTGGGTGAAATTACACAGTCATTAAGGTTAGTACTGTTTTCTTTCAGCTCATGTTACTATAGCAGTGCTAGTTATTTTCATCTGAAACTTTTTCCAACTCATTTAATTACTACAGTTGAATTAAATCATCTGGGTTTAAAATTTAAAAGATTTAGTTGTAATCTGGGTGTTTCTGAATGGATATTAAGCTATAAATTATAGTTCAATCTTTTCTCCTGCCGAATAGTTAAACTACAATTGAAATAATATCCTCAGAGTTTTTATTGTGACTTGATTACAATCAAGTGGATAAAATTATAGTGATCTGTGTTAATATTTTCCCCATTTGATTTCTGTGATGGAGCTATTTCAGCTGCCATTCATATTACTGCAACTAATTATTTTCATCTGAATTTTTTAAAAAAATTCTTTTAGTATTTTCAGTTGAATTAAATGATCCAACTGTAAAATTTATTTTTAATAATTAACTATTTGTGGAAATGAATAATCCATGTTATATTAATTCTGAAATTATTTCCTTTATTGATTAGTAATTTAAATATTTAATGTATAGCTTAGCCAACTTATTTTAAATGCAAGTCCATTTTGTTTAATATCTTTAGAGTTGTATGAAAGATTGGAAATCATCACACTTTTTCTTACATAGTTCTGAAATTATGAAACTAACAGATTGCTATTCTGTGGGTGATTATGTTGTGCATCATATAAAGATCTATTCTGTACTGTGATCACTAGTCAGTTTAGTATTACAGATTGGAATAATTTTATAGATTAAAATTACATTAATTTTCTGGCATCTAATTGTAATCGTTATCTCTGCACCCCCTCATCTCACTGTCATACCTGAGTGACATATTAACATCATTCCCATCTGTTATTATTTTTCCTCCTGCAACAACTTCCTCAAATCCATTTGTTTTTTATGCACACCTTGTTATGAAGTATATAAATTATACTTCAATTTATATAGCTCTAGTGATTGAATCCCCCCCATGTTGATTGTGCTGCAACATTTTGTGCATCTTATTAACTTTCTCCTTCTCATTTGTCAGTCAGTCACTTCCTCGGACATGAAATTCCATCCTCCACATGCTTCAGTTTACTCCTCATTCTCATCAACTCCTGTGGAACTCATGTTTTAATATTATTGCTTCTATAGGTATTTAAATCTCTCAACTTATGCTGGCCTAAGAGAAATTAGTGATTTCATCATAGGAATCTTTTTTTTCCTTTTTATTACTTATTTATAATCACTAATATTTTCTGATTATAACTTTTGTATAATGTAAAACATATACTATGTACCTTACTTAGACATGTTAGAGACTCAAACATATCTTCATATCTACAGCTTTAAAAGTTATTCTGCAAACTCATCAGTTGCCTAATGAAGTGAACCTAATTATAATACTTTTGGAGGCTTCAGTCAGATAGCATATAATCTTGCTGTCACTATTTCACTAGACATGCCTTCAGAGAGTCTTTGTAGTAGAGGTGGGGGAACTGAATGAAATAATTTGAAGACAGGCGAAATTTTTCATGTTTGTTGCATAGTAAAGAACTCATTACTGTATTCCATGTATCTCCTGATTTCAACTCAACTATGAAAAGTCAAGTACACAGATACATGAGGATGGGAGAACAAACCTTTCAAAGTCTTCTAGATTTTGTTCCCAAATTTATTCATTTGCAAATCCAGTCTCCAAAAGCACACTTTCTTTTCTAATAGAAACTCAAATTTTACTGTAAGTATTATTCATTTCAACAATAATAATGCGACAAGATTAAATGCCTTGCTGGTGGGGGGGGGGGGTGTGCATTGCCCATTTAAACAAGTTCCTTGATTCAGGTGAACAGCAAAAAGTTAGCTCTAGAACAAGCCAATGTCAGCAGAATTAAACATAGGCACCACTAATATAAGATATATCAATGGAAAAGAACTGGAACTACCAGACAAATTAAAGAAATATTAAAGAAATACCACATCAGCATAATTGATGTTACCCAAAGAAGACAAAACCAGGTGAGACATCTTCTAAATAACAAACAATGTCATATTCAGGCTATAATGAACAGGGAAAGGAAAAAGTAGCTATAGTATTCAGTACTAAACATGAGCTTGAATGGCATGCAATGTGAAATAATATAGCCAAACATCAAAAGGGGAAATTCATTAGATTTATTTGTGACCTGTACATTGGTCAATGGTACAGATCAGGAATTTGATTACTTATGTATACCTGTGGGTCTACAAAAGATTCTATTAAGGAAAAAGTAGGAGAATGTTTCAATTCATTAGATAAGACAGCTGACAATGAAAAACAAAACTTTGGTACTTGTTGGGGATCTTAACAGTGGAGTTGGAAATGAACACCAGTTTTGGGAAAATTGGAGAAAAGAGCATAGTTAATAAGTACCCATTGGATTTCTGTTCAGAGCATGGACTATTCATTATGAACACGATGTTCCAACATAATGATGTACACAAATTTGCATGAAGAGAAGATCCAAGAAATAAGGAAAGTCTCATTGTTGTGGATAGTTTGTTGATGGTGATTATTTTCTTGCTGGTTCAGAACACAAGAGTATACAGGGGATTTGAAATGGAAGTGATCACCATTTAGTTTCAAGCAGGATGAAATTGAATTTCATATTGAAACAAAAAGTATATAACAAAGATTGATTCTTTTTAAAAGTTGAGCAGCTTTCAGAGATCAGGTGTAAACTAAGATATGCAAATGTTATTTAAGAAAAAAAATGAGAGTTTGAAAACTAGAACCAGTACTTACTAATCCATAGACTGAAGGAAACATTAATTGGGTCAGCCAGAAAGTTTGATAGAAGTATTGGAACTCCATGGTGGATACAAGAACTTAGAGACTGTTGTAAATAAGAAAAAACATAGGATATTCCTTGCAAATAAGTTGTCATTGCTCTGTGAGAATATCTCAAGTGTTGAGATATATTATTATTAACACCAGACCTCCATGATGTCAAAAGACTTGTCACAGGTGGAACACACAAAATGCCCATCAACCATACTTTAAACTAATTCAGTGTATCTGCATTCATCACCGTGTTAGGCAATGCATTCCACCCACTAACCACTCCCATAAGATGAACCTGCAAAGAACCTGCTCCTTAAGTCCCATATATATATATGTGTGTGTGTGTGTGCGTGCGTGCCTGCCTGCCTGCCTGCCTGCATGCGCACGCTGGCCTGGTTGGTCAAGTGGTTAGTATATCCACTCTCCAACCCACAGTTTATGGGTTTGAATCCTGCTGTGGGCAAGGATGTTTATAATTATCTTACCTTGTGTACTGCTATAACCATTGATTTAATACAGTATTACCTTTGCTGTCCGTACACTATTAAAACCATAAATCATCACCATCACAACCCTATATATGTGTATATATACACACGCACACACTCTTGATTGCTTTCCTCTTGAATATTTTACAGTGTCCTGCCACTGCTTGTTTCTTTTAACACTCAGAGTAATTACTCCAGATATCTACAATAACTTCAGTTTTCATGTAACATTTATCATCTGATTCCTTTCATGATACCTTCTCCTTTTTAAGCTTCTTCTATAGTCTCCAGAACATTATCTCACCTTCCTGATGTATCCTCACTTGTTTTCCTATAACTTAGTGCATTACTTTATTAGATTTTTTTCCTCTGTATTCTCTAAGCGCATTACTGAATGTAAGAAAGTGAAACATTGTAAAAGTAGCTTAAAAAAAGTTATTGAAACATGTCAAATTTTAATAATTTTCAATTCTTCTTCTTCCTATCCAGGTGTTAGGCCAAATGGCCCGTTCCGGACTTAATCCAGCTTCTTCTTGGTCGTTCTCTATTTCTTGTTCCTCTAGGCTTATATGTTAAGATCTTTTTTGGTATTCTTTCTCTCTGCATTCTTGCTATATGGTCTAGCCAGTTTTTCCTATATTTAATCACTATATTTAATTTCTAATCACTATTTTTAATTCCTATATTTAATCAATAATTTTCAATTTTAGAGAGATATTTGAGAAATCATGGGTATATAGCAAGAATGAGTATTAAGGTTTTGTAGATTTGAAAATAGTAATAGAATACTACTGGTGATACAGAATACAGCTTACAGACATTGCATGGAGTAGTGCACAGGGTATGCTAGGTTATTCAAAAATTTCGATATTATCCAATATCACATGGACATCATTGGGAGAAAGGCCAGTAACTACATTCAAAATTTGAATCATAAATATTGAGTTATATAGCATGTGCTTACTAGTTCATGTTTCAGCAGCAAGTGAGTTGACAGGATTACACTATTAGAGTTCAAGGGAACAGTTATAATACTTTGCATAGATTTAAATCTCTTTGTGTCTTATCTGTATTTCATAAGAACAAAAAAAAAATAATAATAATAATAGTTATTAAATGGTTAAACCCTTTTGTGACTTAATGGTCCACCCTGTAGATATTAGTTGCAAAGGGAAGGTGATGTGAAAAGAATTTCAGTACCTTACCTCAAAGGAAACTCATAACAAACAGCAGAGTTTCCTTTGAGGTAAGGTATTGAAATTCTTTTCACATTGGATTACAGTTTGGTTGATGGATAAAAATGATCAATGGTAGTATCCATTAGACATTAGATTGCTTTTAATTTTATTCACTTCATCTGACCAAAGGTAATCAGAAGAGCAGATTGTATGAGCTATATGTACAAGGCATTTGATATCACAAGGGTTGTTTGAAAAGTTTGGTTAAAAAAAAAAAAAAAAGTTAAACAACTTTTTTTTTTTGGAAAAAATTGCCTTTATTTCTCAATATAGTTGCCATCGAGGTCTACACATTTGGTCCAGTGAATTTCCAATTTTTTCATCCCATCTAAAAAGTAGGATTTGTCAAATTGCAAACTAGTCATTGACAGCCTTGATGACATCCTTGTTCGAAGAAAATTTTTTCCCACCGAGCCAAATTTTTAAGTTTGGGAACAAGAAGTAGTCACATGGGGCCAAGTCCAGAGAATATAGTGGATGTGGAACCAATTCGAACCTCAATTCATGCAGTTTTGCCATTGCAATGGCCGATGTGTGGAATGGTGCATTGTCTTGATGAAAGAGCACTTTTTTGTGTGCCAATCTTAGCCATTTTTTTTCTTCAATTCTTCTTTTAAACAGTCTGACAATAACACATAATAGACTCCTGTTATTGTTATACCCTTTTCCAAGAAAACCATTTTATCCAGCTGATAAAACAGTCTTCGTTTTTTTTTTTTTTTTTTTTTTTGGACTTTTTCACTGAGCATTGTCCACTGTTTTGACTGCTGCAAATGAAAAACTTTGTGCAAGATGGGTGCTGCGCTTGCTCACAGCAGATCAAAACCGCACTCTCATGAAAATCTCTGAACAGCGCTTGGAGCATTTTAACAAGAATAAAACTGATTTTGTGCATCGATTTATTACTGTAGATGAGACTTGAATTCATCATCATACCAGAATCCAACCGGTTCAGCGCCAAAGAAGACAAAGTTGGTTCCATCAGCAGGAAAGGTTATGGCATAGGTGTTTTGGGATGCTAAAGGCATTTTGTTTATTAATTAGCTTGAAAAGGGTAAAACAATAACTGGGAAATATTATTCTGATCTTTTAACCAGACTAGACAAAAAATTCATGAGAAAAGACCCGGTTTGCAGAAGAAAAAAAATCGTCTTTCATCAGGACAATGCACTTGCCCACAAAGGTGTTTTGACAATGGGAAAATTAAGGGATGTGCACTATGAATTGTTGGAACATCTCCCCTATTCCCCAGATTTGGCTCTCTTTGACTTTCTTCTCTTCCCAAAACCAAAACTCTTCTTCACTGGTCAGTATTTTTCTTCGAATCAAGAGGTGATTGCAACTTTAGAGGGGTATTTTGCAGATCTTACTGAGAACTACTACAGGGATGGGATAATGGCACTTGAGCATCGCTGGAATAAATATATTAGTCTTAAGGGAGATTATGTTGAAAAATAAAAAATAATTTTGAAATTATACATTTGTTTTTTCATTGTTAGGTTGAGAAATTTTCAGACCAATCTCGCTTCTGTTGTGAATGATGGTGTGAGGACAAGTCAATGTGTCTGCTAGTAAAAGTTGGTGTTTGATAAACTGGAAATTCAAAATGACCTCTAGGATTTTAAATCATTAAGATATACTAAAAGGGATATTCGGTGGGATTCACATTCAATAGTAAACTTGATATCAACCCCTCCAACCATCCATGACGTCTATAGACGTCCAGCTAAATCTGGATACGATTCTGTAATACCCATTGAATAACATGGAGAAGTGCAATTTGGTCACACGATTTCATCCACCTCGGCTGATAGGGAGGTTAAGTTTACTAATGTGTTTATTTTATCCAGGAACTGGAATAATTCTGACTTCGAATGGGGACAGATCTAATTGTAACTACAACATATTCTGTGATTATCATCTCAGGTTTTTGCTCATCAGAAGTATGATAGGTGATTAATTTCAGCTCCACCATTGCTGTTACATGTCTTTCATATCCAACAATATGCAGTGCTCACATCCATTGCTCATAAAAATAACTTAATGATCATTAAATTTCAGTTGCAGTCACAATTTTGTGTCAGACATTTGACTACTGCACCTTCGTACATAGTACATGAAAATAACTTCATTTGCACCATTGTACTGAACTTGTAATATCTTTATTCTAATTGGCAGTGTGCTTTGGCTTTCATAACTTTTCTTACGTATTCTATTGCGTACTATGTTTATCCACCTTTCATATTTAGTAGT
Source organism: Typopeltis vanoorti (assembly GCF_054136105.1). Classification (NCBI taxonomy): domain Eukaryota; kingdom Metazoa; phylum Arthropoda; class Arachnida; order Uropygi; family Thelyphonidae; genus Typopeltis; species Typopeltis vanoorti. The sequence goes on from NC_143557.1 coordinate 2,377,510, forward strand.
CATATGCTTATGAACACTGGAAAATTTATTTGTTGAGACTGCACCACCAGTATTTCTATATCAGCATAAGACTCAGTAATATGTCAGGTAGATCTTTCTCTCTTACTAGCATAAAATTCCTTCACTAAAGTTTACGTAAACAGTCGTGGTTCTCAAGTATTTAAACTACGCTTTTATTGCCTTAGTTGTTTCCCGCTCACAAGTCCGAGTTTATTTAGGAACAGTGCATTGTAAAATAACTGATCAGACGGCACTCTATTGACTTATAAATAAAACACATTTATTTACGTTAATATCAAAGTACATGAATTAAACGATAGGGAGGTTACTCTCTCTACCTATCCATTAGGCCTTTAGCATAAAGAAACAAGCCTTCCCTTTTCAATATTAAATAACTATACAATATAATCACTCATTTAATTCTCAGCTTATTAAATCAAATTATTGAAACTCTAATATACTCACAAGGAGGTTTGCTAAGTTATTTCACAAATCTTATGCCAATTATTAACATGCTAAATGACTCACTTACAGACACTTCTTATTTCTATTAACTTAATTCTTATCAGTCCATCTATAATGCATCTCCTAGATTATAAAAGGAAATGTACAACAAAAACACAGAACAAACTTACAGAGGCTCTGCATCACACACTCATCCAAAGATCTTGCACTAAAGTCTCTATGCCTTTTCTCTCTTCTTGGATGTTAGGCTTCCTTCTGGAATGTCTTGCTTCAGCGGCATCTCGTTGGGAAATTCACAGGCTTTTTGACTGAAATCTGAGGTACTCGAATAGCTTAGGCAAAAGGTTTCAACATACAGGCAATTTCTCTGGCTCTTGAAGTTCGCTCTGTCGCTATTGGCTTCGGTTGATCTCCCGTGGCAAAAGACTTCCGACCAACACTTGGCTCAGGTATTTACGTTGGCATTCCTCTCAACATTCCCATCTGGCTTCTCCTCTGGCTTGGCCTCGCCATAACGTCCCGTCCTCTGGATCCTATTCCTGGTGTTTCTCCCTCTAACTGCCAACTCCAAATCCTCTTTGATGTTTGCCACAGTCCCTTTTTATTTTGCGTTCTCTGGGACCTTGCACGAAGGGTTGTAATCCCCAAAGAATTCCGCACGACTCCTTGATCTTCAGTCAAGACTGACCTGTTCTTTCTTCTCCTCCGTGGACTCTTTTAATCCTATCTTGTCGGGCAGCGGAAACATGTCTGAAACTTGCCGATCTCTTAGACACTGACTTTGAAGGTGTTTATGCACAAAGCTCGTAAGCTACAATTAAAAGCTCAATTCCCATAGGGTTATTTACAATAATATTTAGCATAAAACATATAGAATCGAACAAGGTTATTTTTGTAACATTCTCATGAGACTTGGCCTCTGTAAAAATCGATGTAAAGCGGTTTGGTACTTCCAAGCTACATCGAGTTTTACAATCCTAAGCATTTGTGTGGCTTCTTTAAATTTTCTTGTGAAATAGTTATCAATATATGACATTTTTGTTTTTTCCCAGAGTACTTGTCGTACATCCATCAAATTCACCACATCACCCCATGAAGAAACCAAGTGTCTTGCCTGCATGCGGCCCACAGTGCGATTTTGTGCAGCCCTCCTGTGGGTTTTGATTTTCACGAGCAAAAAAATAAAATAACAATTTGAATCGAATGCGTATTAGATACTTTAATTTTATCACTAATCTATAATCTCGATGTTGATAATTTTATATGGTATTTTTACATCTCTATATACCCATGTGTTTTTCAAATATTAGATGTGTCAAAAAAGCATTCTTACACTGTTTTGTTCCAACATGCATGCTCCGGGCGCTCACGGGGAAAATGAGTATGCAATTAGTATTCATTTGTTCAGCTTTCGAGGTGTTGCTGCTGCTACTCACCAAATTACCAGATACTCATTGTGATGCAGCCTTCGGTTAAATTTTTTTTTTCTAATGCAGCCCTCGAAATCCTAAGGTTGGATAGCCCTGATGTAGGCCATACAGAAAGGTTGGGAGAGACCCACATGTCTGAACATGTAAAGATGTTGAAGAAAGAAGGGAGCACAAATCAGGTTTAGCATTCCACACAACCACTGTTGGCCATCAAGTAATCTGGCAACAAACAAACAAAAATGTCATATATTGATAACTGTTTCACAAGAAAATTTAAATTAGACGCACAAATGCTTAGGATCCCTACACAGTGCAATAAAAATTAAGGCTTGATTTTACATAAAGCGTGGTGGATATAGCAAGCATGAACCGCAGAACATGACAACTAGCAATGTTCCAACATGCATACAGACAGAATATATCTGTATTCTGGTTCATCAATTTAACAGTTGTGAAGTGATTAAAAAAAAAAAAAAAATCTGTGATAAATCACAATATGTACAATGAAGCAGTATATACGTTTACAGAGTTATGTTCTAAACAATAAATTGTCTTGACGACTGCCTACACATTTTCTGCATTTTGGGTAATGTCAGGTATTGTTACTGAACACTTAAACTTTTAAATATTTCACAAAAAAATTACTCTTTCAATGAATTATGAAAGGAAGAAGTCATTAAAAAATATTGGTGAATATTTTTTTTGATCAGTTCAATTTCGATGAATTGCCATTCAGTAATTATCTTTTAATTAAACTGTTTTCAGTGAACTTTCATGGAAACCCCATGTATATACCAGCATCAAGAATGGATGTTGATTATATTGGCAGATATGAGGGACATACTTGTGACCATTTTAACTCATTATATCACACAGAATATATACCATTTGGAAGCAAAAACACTGAAAAAAAAATGTTTGTACAGACATTTAAAGACATTTCCATCATTATCCAAATTCTGATATGTGGGAGGGAGTGGAGAAATACAGGATACTGTAAGAATACTGGATAAAAAAGTTTACATTATTACTAACTTTGTGTTGACAATTTTCCTCCTATAACTGTCTAACAATCACTATCTCAGGCAGCATGTAAAAGGGGGCACGTGAGGATCAAGAATTTTCGATCTGATCATTTCGTCAGAGGATGTAATTGTAAAATGTGATTTTGCATTTCCTCCAGTTGGTAAGAGTGATCACATGGGTTGGGACTATATGAAGTTCTGTGAGGAAAGGATACATTTGGAAGTACAAGGCTGGTGATTATGACAAGCTTGGGGGGGGGGGATATCTTGGAGCTATAACATGGATTGAAGAGTTGAGCAGTAAGGAAATAAATGCTGCTTGGGAGCTGACAAAGAAATAACAGCATCAATGTGTGAACGTATTCCAAGTGTATATCTGGAGTTGTGGTGAAGGTACTAGAGAGATGGGTGAGAAGTATGATACGGAAATAGGTTTGATAGCAGCAGTATTCTCTGTGGTTGTCAGTATGTGCTTGTTGAAGGGAGATCACGTTTTACTCACTCATATACTATAACAAGGTAACACACCTTGTACAAGTGAGATGCATATTCCGTGGCATACTTAGATTTTGCAAAGCCTTTAATACATTGCCACACAATAAGCTATTAAGTAAATTGAAACGGATGGATTGAATAACAGACTTCTGCATTGGATCAGTGACCAGCTATCAGATAGGTATCAGAAAGTTGTATGTGGGGATGCAGTATCCCAAAAGATGAAAGTAAGAAGTGATGTGCCGCAGGGGTCAGTTTTTGGACCATTGTTCAGTTTGTATATTAATGATACTGGGATGGGCTTAAATGATGATGTGCAGCTGTTTCCAGATGATGCAAAATTGGGAAGATCAATGTACAGTCAAGCAAATGTTATGACCTTACAAGAGGATTGGAATATATTGAATGAGTGGCCAGGTAAGTGGAACTGTGAGTTCAGTGTTGCAAAGTGTAATGTTTTGAAATTTCCTAAGCAACTATGGAATGCAAAGTATACTCTTGGTGGGAAAACTTTAAAGGAGGTAGAGGAGATGAGAGATCTGGTAGTGGTGGTGTCACTTCAGATAATGGCAATGGTGCAGAGGACTCTGACATGTAAAAATAGAGAGGTTATGATGCCATTGTATAAGGCCTTATATGGATTATTGTGCACACAGATTTGATCACCATGGTAACAAGGATATGTTAGAAAGTGTCTAGAGAAGATTCACATAGGTGGTCAGTGGTTTTTGGAATGTGTAGTGCTATACAGATTAAGAGAATGTGAATTGCAAAGCTGGATAGGATGGGGGAGTAGGAGATATGAGAGACATATAAGCTAGTCAGGGGGATTATCAGATTGACATGAAAGAGATTTTTCATAGAATGGGAGATGGGTAGAACAAGAGGCCATGTCTGGAAACTGTTTAAGGAGGGTGTAAGAAGAGGAGTGAGGAGGAGGTATTCATATGGAGAGTTGGTGATTGGAATGAGTGTCTTGTGAATGCAGACACATTGAATCAGTTTAAGACATGGCTGTATGAGCTTTGTGTAATAGTGTGTACCTTCCACGATGTATCTCTGACTCTATGGAGGTCAGATGTTAAGAATATTTCCTAACATTAACAACCTGTTTTTCTAACTAATCCTTTCTCAATCTCTTTAAGTTACCATACTATACTATCTGAGATTAGCATCTGTGTGGTAAGGCTTAAGGCTGGGAGGACATCCTGTTGTTGGTTTAATGGGGTATTGATAGCAGTAAGAAAGGATTAAAAACTATTTCCAATGTTTCCAATATTTCCTGTCACTGACACATCTTCAGGGAGTACAAATAAACCTAAAATCAGAAATCAACCTAATTTAAAAAAATAAAAATACTTAAAACTTCCACCAAAATTTGGGAAACAGTAATTGTTAGAGGTCCTAATTTACATCCTAGGCTGCCTACAAATACCCATAGAGGGCACACCACCTAGATAGGACTTTCTAGTCACCCACATGTTTCATTGAGTATTGTATTTGTGTGTGTGTGGGTTACAATTGTAACCCACACGCACACAAATGTACTCCCTGAAAATGTCTCAGTGACTAAGACATAGTATTGGAAGCATTAAAATTAGTTTTTAATTCTTTCTTAATGCTGTCAATACTCCATTAAACATCCAATGATATTTGAGATTAGCGCTGCCCACACATTCCTCAATGGTAATAATGTCAAGTTCCTTCTTAATATCCTCTTTTTTAACATGATTCTGCCATTCATGTTAGGTGTTTATTCCCCTATCTATTTTTGCTCTCAACCCTCATAGCTGTGGCCTCTAATCTTTAATCAAATGTTTTACTTCTAATCCAGCTCTTTGGTCCATTAGTTAAAGTTGGTCTAAACTCTCAAGCAGGCTATGAAAATATTTATTTGATCACTTTGACAAATTTCTCTTATTCCATCCTCCCATACCAGCTTTGCTTTTCTTGTTGCCTCTTAAATATAATAATTATCATATTTAATATATCAACCTCACTAAATATTATTTCTAAATAGCTGAAATGTTATACTTATTCTATAGTTGTTTTCACACTGAGGAAGCATGTTTTTAATTTGCTTATTTTCATGCTCTTTTTATTGTTCATTTTAATGCTGAAATAAGAGTATAACATATGCAAGAAAAAAAAAACGTATAGCTGATATTAACATTTCCAGTTTTTGTTATCAAAATTTCACTCATAAGATGGAAATTCAGATGTTGGAAATATGGTACATAGATGTTGAGATTTTACATTGAAATAATTATGGCGAAATTGGATACTTTTACTTAAGACCTACTTAGCTATTGTTTCACATTGCAATTTGTCAATGAAATTGCTGAGACTATAGGTATTTCAAAAGAATGTGTAGAATATATTTTGCATGAAGAATTGCAAATGAAAAAGCTTTGCGCAAGATGGGTGCCGTGCTTGCTCACAGCAGACCGAAAACGTACTTGCATGAAAATCGCTGAACAGCGCTTTGAGCATTTTAACAAGAATAAAACTGATTTTGTGCATCAATTTATTACTGTAGATGAGACTTGGATTCAACATTACACACCAGAATCCAAACAGCAGTCAAAACAGTGGACAGAAGCCGGTTGTTCAGCGCCAAAAAAGACAGTCTGTTCCTTCAGCAAGAAAGATTATGGCATCGGTTTTTGGGGATGCTAAAGGCATTTTGTTTATTAATTATCCTGAAAAGGGTAAAACAATAACCTGGGAATATTATTCTGATCTTTTCACCAGACTAGACGAAAATATTCGTGAGAAAAGACCCGGTTTGCAGAAGAAGAAAATCATCTTTCATCAGGAAAATGCCCCTGCCCATAAAGGTGTTTTGACAATGGGAAAATTAAGAGATCTGAAACATCCACCCTATTCTTCAGATTTGGCTCCCTCTGACTTCTGTCTCTTCCCAAAACTAAAACTCTTCCTCACTGGTCAGCGTTTTTTTTTCGAATCAAGAAATGATTGCAGCTGTAGAGTGGTATTTTGCAGATCTTTCTGAGAACCACTACAGGGATGGGATAACGACTGTACATTGCGCCCTTCGATTGGAAAAGACCTGAGTTCGATTCCTGTTGATGGGAGGAATCTTTATATGGACATTTTTCAATTGAAGGTGAGTTAGCCGATCTCATATGGTGGTAGTAGGGTTTTTTCTCCCGGAAACTCGTGTTTTTCATCCCACATACAGACAAACCGGCCCTTCAGAACACACGCAATTTACAGACAGAAAAAAAAAAAGCTGTGGTGGTGGTAGCGGCCAGTAGATGGCACTGATTTTAATTGGTAGTAGACGTTCAATAGTGGTGGAGAAGGAGAGTTGTACAGTGGGTGTCTTCCCACGATGAGTCTTCGGACTGTCACGAATTATAATAATAACAGTGCTGGAGCATCGCTGAAATAAATGTATTAATCTTAAGGGTGATTATGTTGAAAAATAAAAATAATTTTGAAATTATAAATTAGTTTTTACATTGTTAGGCCAAGAACTTTTCAGATCAACCTCGCAATGCAACCTAATTGATATGTTGCAGTTTAAAATGGTACTTCAAAGAAGATTTTTCTTAGTTTTGGTAGAACTACTACTATTTGTTTCTTGCTGTATATGTATAACTGGAAAGAAACTGATTTTAATCTCAGATTTGCTATAAGTATTGAAGAACAACACTTATTAGAATAACAGTTCATCTTTAAGCTTACTGTATTCTTTTAATACTTAGTACTTACTTCTGTTGGTGATTATGCTGTACTGCTGACAGATAGAATTTCTTTATTTGAGTTATTAAGTTGTCCCTCTTATGGGGTGCTTAAGGGTCACCTCCATAAAGCATTTAAAGGAATGCAGAGAACCAACGGGCTTCTGACCTAATGTCCAATCCTCACCTTCTAGTTGTGCATCCTGTTAGGTATCTACCTGGATATTGAACGGACATGGATGGGCTGGCAATTGGGATTTAGCTGACCAAATTTTATTCATATTGGCTTAAACCAACATATAAAATGATGATACAACATGATAGAATTTCATGCCGCTTGGAGTGTTGCCTAATTAAACAAGGTCCCCGTTGTTTTTGCCAGGGAACCAGAACAGCAAAAAGTTAGTTACTGGAACAAATGCTAAAACACACATTAATTCTTGTCACCAGAGTTCAAATCAGTACTATCAACATAAGAAGCTGGAATGGCAAAGAAATGGAACCAGCTGAAGAATTGGATAAGTACCAGATCCGCATAATTGTGATGACTAAAACAAAAAAGACGATGTGATTTTTTTCTGAGCAATAAATACAAAATGTTATATTCAAGCAGTGACAATCAGGGAAAATAAGGTTTAGCTATAGTATTGAACACAAAATAGGCTAATTTTCTTGAATGACAAGAAATATCAAGTAAAGTGATGTGTGCAAATATTAGAATGGGGAAATGGACAATGAGAGTTATTTGTGCCTATGGTTCCACAGAAGGTTCTACTAAGGTAGAGGTGGAAGAATTTTTGAGACTTTAGAGAAAGCAACTGACACATACAGAAATATTTCAGTAAAATTGTGAGAATAGAGTAAAGCTAATATTAACGGATTTCTGCTCAGGACATGGACTGGATATTACTAACACAATGTTTCAACAAAAATTTGCACAAATTTACGTGAAGAGAAGAGGCAAAGAATAAGAAAAGTCACATTGACTATGTTATTGTTGCTAGTGATTCTTTTCAATTGGTGCAGGATGCTAGAGTGTACAGAGGATTTGAAATTGTAAGTGATCACCAGTTAGTGTTGAGCAAGATAAAATTGAATTTCTTACTGAAAAGAGCATGTAAGAAAGTTCTAAAGTAAAAGTTGAGCAGCTCTCAGATTTAAACTGTGACTAAAATACACAAACATTATTCATGAAAAATGAAAGAATTTGAGAACAGGAACTAAGCCTTGGAGATTCAGTTGCCAGCTCTGAAGAAAACATTGATTCATTCAGAGAGGCCTGTGGTGAGGTTATCTGCAAGTATAGAAAAATCACGACTCCGTAGTGGACACAGGAAGTTAAAGAAGCAGTGAAGGAAAAGAAGAAAACATATCAAGAGTTCCTGCCAAATAAGTCAGCTTGGCCTCTTAGAGAATACAGTGACAAATGTAAGAAAGCCAAACACTGTGTAAAACTAGCTAAAAAAAAAGTCATGGGAAGACTTTGGTAAGAACATAGAAAATAAATATCAAGAAGGTATTCTGGAGGTTGTTGAAAAAGCTCATAAATGGAGAAAAGTGTGCTATAAGAGGAAATAGAGATGATAAAGGTGACATGAAAACTGGTGTAAAAGATATCCTTCATGTATGGAGTAATTACTTTGAAATATTGCTAAATGAAATGAGCAGTGATGACAGCAAAGTAGTAAAAAAAAAAAAAAAAAAAAACAGAGCAAGCTAGATTCAGTCCAAATAGAGGCTATCATTTTCACGTTACTACAAATGGTTGAGAAATCATGGGAATATAACAGATCTGTATTTAAGTTTTGTAGATCTGGAAAAGGCATGTGACAGGGTGCCAAGAGAGAAGCTGTTCAAAGCGCTACATTTGTATGGTGTGAACGGAGCATTATATCAAGCAATACTTAGTCATCATTTGTGTTGTAAGTCAGCATTTAGAATTGAAGGAAGTACAGGAAGATGGGTTAATGTTAAGTCTGGTATCACACAAGGATGTACATTATCCCCTCTGTTATGCATTATCTATGTGGATCACATTATGAAGGAAAGGGGTATTAAACCTGATATCAGAATGGGAGATGTTTTCTCAGCTCTTTGCTTTTTGTGGATGAATACTTCTAAATAAATCTGCTACAAGTCTGCAAGATTCCCTGACTAAATTGAATAACTGTTGTAATAGATATGGTATGGAGGTCAGTAATAAAAAGACAGAATCAATGAAAATAGGCAGATGCATTGTGAATGGAGAACCGATAGAACATGTAAAACATTTCAGCTACTTAAGCATGATTTTTAGTGAAGATGATAAATTAAATATGGAAATAGACAACAGAATCAACAAAACTTGTATGGTTGGAAGTCAGCTGAATAAATTTATATGGAATAAGAGAGAAATAGTCATCATCATCATGCATATCAAGGATTTAGGCCTAGCATGGCCCGTTCTAGCCTTAGAAGTCATCATTGAATCGTTTAAGAGGACGTCCTGGTTTTCTTTTTCCTAATGGCTTGTACTTTAAGGCTTGTTTTGGTAATCTTTCTGTTTTCATTCATTTCAAATGAATAGATTACAGTGCTAAAAAAAGCAGTAGAGGAAGTAATTCCTGAAAGAGAAAAGATCAACAAGAAATGGATAACTCAGAAAACCCTAAAATTGGTACAAGAGAAAAGAGAACTGAAACTTAAAAGTTGATAATTCAGAGGAAATGAGTTATACCGTCAAAAATGCAATGAAGTATGAAAAGCAGCAAGATCTGATAAAGCCAAATGGTTGTATGACCAGCGCAAAGATATTAAACAGTACTATGGAGAACACAAAACTAGAGAGGTCTACAAACTTATAAGAAATGTCAATAGGAAGCGGCAAATAAGATCAGTAGCAGTCAAAGATGAAAATGGTAAAGTATTGATGGACAAGATATTGTAGCAAACTATATAAAAATCAACTAAATGATATTGCAACAGAAGTAATCAAAGAACTAAAAGCAATCTCTCCACCAGCAGAGATCTTTGAAAATGACATCTTTGAAGAGGAGGCTAATAAGGCTATAAAACATCTCAAGAACATCAAGAGTCCTGGAAATGACAATATAATAGGTGAGATGCTAAAATATGGGGGAGAATCAGTGGTAAAAGAAATACATAAGCTATGTAATGAAATATGGAGATCAGGGTATGCCCTCGAAGAGTGAAAAAAATCGGTCTTGGTTGTTCTTCATAAGAAAGGCAGTGCTTTAGAATGCTCCAATTACAGAACTATTGCATTAATGAGTCATCTTGGCAAAGTGCTGATGAAAATATTAACAGAATGCCTGAAGGGTCATATGGAGACACCGTATATGGAGAGTACTTCGATCTTGCTGGATTTCGACAAGATAGAAGTACAGTGCAACAAATACTCGCACTAAGAATAATAGCAGAGAAAGCTCGAAGAATGAACAAAAAGATATACTGCTGTTTCGTGGACTTCCAAAAAGCATTTGATAATATTGACCAAAATATAACATAGGCTGTCTTGGAATCCTATGGTGTCCACAATAAATTGATCCGCCTGCTGAAAGATGTAAACAGCCAAGCACAAGCAAAAATCAGAATAGCAGGTGAGACTGGAGACTGGTTTGCCACTAGTCAGGCACAAGGTGACCCAATATTGCTAATCATCTTCATCACACATCTTGGAAGGACACTAGATAAGATTAAAGAGGAAGGTGGAGGCATTTCAATAAATGGCATGAGAATAAACTAACTCTGCTTTGCAGATGACATCGTCCTGATTGAAGAAGATGCAGCCAGGCTGGAACAGACATTGCAAACATTATACACAGAAGGAAAAAGATATGGACTAAATGTCAACTTTGAAAAAACTAAAACAATGCCATTTGGACAACAATATTTACTGAACAGAGTTACAATAGATTTCAACTGGGAAATGTGGAACACTTTACATATCTTGGATGCCACATGACACATGATTTGGCCCCCAAAAAAGAGATAAAAATTAGAATAGCCAGAGCAACAACTATTTTAAAAGCCATGGACAAAATATGGACTAGCCGAGCTATAAAGATGCAAACTGCGCATTGTTGAAACCTGTATCTTCAGCAGCATGCTCTATGGATGTGAAGCCTGGGTACTCCACTCCTGAGAGAATCTGAAAGGAGGATATTGGCATTTGAAAGGAAATGCTATAGAAAGATCTTGAGAATAAGCTGGATACAGAAAGTGAACAATGAGGAAATCTACAGACGAATACAACCAAAACAAAACCTGATCCAGAAAATAATCAAAAGGAAACTACGTATATTTAGTCATATATGTAGAATGAATGAAGAGAGAAAATTAAAAACAATGCTGTTTGGAATGATTGAAGGAAAGCACAAAAGAGGAAGACCAAACAGAGAATGGGGCGATGACATCAAATGGTGTGGAAACTATACACAAACTTAGTCATCTTGCACAAAATAGAATGCAATGGAAGAATCATATCAAGATGGCATCGACACCTATGGGCATTGGACCCATGTTTGTTGATGATGATTCAAACCAGTTCTAACTTATGGATCTGAGAGCTGGGTTAGAAATAATACACTTGACCAAAGACTAGAGACCACAGATATGAGAGTCCCGAGAGATTATACGGGTGAACAGATGGCATCAGTGGCAATATCATATTAAAAACGAGGATATTATGAAAGAAGTTAATATTGTTAGTATCCAGGAATGTGTTAGCAGGGCTAATCTCAGGTGGTATGGTCACTTAAATAGAATAGGAGAGGAACAATTAGCAAAACAAGTGTTCTTTACCTGGTTGTCAGGAAAAAGACCCAGAAGAAAGCCAAGATATAGATGGATTGATACAGTAAAAAGTGCCTTTGAAGATAGAAATATAAACTCTGATAACGTTGGAGTCTTGACAGGTAACAGATCAATTTGGAAGAAAATTGTAGATAGGAAGTTAGTAATGGTGTTAGTTTTTCATGTAGTACTATTGTCCTGTATGCCCCCCTTGAGGGTACATATCAGGAATTTGATGATGTTGAAGTTATCCCTCTTGTTGGTAAGAATAGATTATTGAGAATTAAAGTTTATCTCAACAATTCAGTTCAGAATTAACAGATAATTTGTCTACCATTAGTAATCCAACCTTGTCAGAAGTACTTGAATTTTCATGTAATGTAGCCAAGATAAACCTGGTTCGTGTTTCAGTTATAGCTAATCAAATTCAGTGAATCCATTAAAACTCCATACCCCCAATTCCCATCTGGAGATACCTTATCCCACTGAACTACTGTTTCCCTTATTCAAGACTCATCATTTTTACAAAATGACAATCTTTTAACATGTATACTTTCTGCTTTGCTTAGATCATCATTGACTCAATATATCTATATGGGCCATTCTGACAACCTTCTGTAATATTTAATTTATCTTCTCTCTTTAATAAACACCTTTTATTTATTTATATATCATTTAAATATATATCTTTATTTCTTATCATATATATATTTCTTTAACTTAATATTCATCTTGTATTTTCTTTTCTTATTATTCTACCTTATGACACAAGAGAACATTAATACCCTCTCTGAACAAAGAATTTATTGATATCATAACTTGGCCACAGTTTGCAGTCATGGCCAAAAATTTTCTATTAAGCTTCTTAAATCATTAATAACTTCTGGGTTCCCACCTTACAGGTTTGATTTTATTTAGAATCAGTGCATTGCAAAAGATTAAACTGAGCCAGAAACATTTTATATAAAAAAACAATCAACATTTAATAACAGGTCAACGCATTATATACTGTGCAAGTAATTAAAGCTTCATTCACAAAAGAAATCCTTGTTCTAAAACAAGTATTCAAGTATGATATTCGAGGGACTTTCATATATATATATATATTCTCAGTTAAACTCAATTTAATACATTCCACTTCACAATTACTAAACATTTTCACACATAACAAGGAACTATTTAGGTGCGCATAGTAACCGTAATTAATCTTCTAGCGTGCACCGCACACACACATCATATAACTCCTAAGCTCTCACTCTTAACTTTAAAGACTTAGTTATATGATTGGCAATTATACCGACATACTTTCATCCCTTCTAAGTTAAACATTTCAACAAGAAATTAATTCAGCACATACAAAGATTAAAAGAATTTCAAATTAACCCAATTTCATCTTAAGGAAATTTACTACGTTCACGTTTGGCTTGTTTACGGCTTAGCACAGATCTATGAGTGACTCATGCACATAAGAAAAATTGCTACTTTTTTTATACTAATCAGTTCAGCAGTTCTTTAGGTGAATTATCTAAAATCACACACATAAAGGAAATGAACATTACAGACTTGTGTGAGTCTCTGACTGTCCTGCATACGTCTTCCCTCCTTGTTTGTTATTTCTTCCGGTGATTCAGGGGTTCCGGCTTTTTACTTCTTTCCCTTCCTTTACAAGGTGTCTCAGGGCACCGATGAGGAGTCGCTTCAGCTAGCGGGATACTGGATAGGGTCTTCTGGCGTCTGGAATTTCACTGGCGAGGAAACTGCGTATGACGGTGGGCATGCACGTACTCGAATGGAGCGGCAAGGCTTGGATTCGCACGGCAAGATTTCTCCTTAGATTGACTTCCAGATTATCCTTGGCTTTGCACTGGAAAACTGCCTCAGGTGGACGGACTCAGTCTTTCTCCTCTGGACTTACAGCAGCTCTCCTCCTTGACCTCGTGGGTAGATCAGGCAAGATGAAAATAGGAAGCCCTTCTTAACAAAACTCCAAGCCTTATATCTCTCATTGCCCCTGCACTTTTATCCAAGGTTATTGGACCCCAAATGTCCCCGTACGTGTCTTGCATGTAGTTACGAGAACCCCGGACAACATCACGAGATTGGCAGTTGTCGAACATTCGCCGAGAAATCTATTCTTCTCCTTAGACGTCCTTAATCCGGCTTTGGCCTATGGGACTTTCCGATTGATGCATGCCGCACCCTTTCAATGCTGACCTTGAAGGTCACCTGCTACAGGACTAGTAAATACTTTTCAAAAGAAACTGCCGACTCATAAATATTACTTTGGGTTTCAACATTGTACTTTTGCCTTTAAACAATGAGCGAGTCAATTCTCTTTGGGCTTATTTTGGTGTTTATACAAAATTTGAACATAAGAAACATAGATACACTTTATACAAGGTTTTTAAGGTGTGTTCCTACTGTAAAAATCGATGCACTAGTGTTTTTATTATTTTTCGTGACATCGAGTTTTTACACTTCCTTATTCAATGCCAAACTCCTCCAATTTTTGACTAATAAAACCTTAATATCTTGCATCAATCTACCTTCCCATCTTAATTTAGGTGTTGCAATTTCCCCTTCCTCCTGGCTTAGCATTAAACATCTTAACTATTCTATTACTATCTATGCATATGATGTGTCCAGCCCAACTTAATCTGTTCATTTTTACGTACTTAATAATGTCTGGCTCATTAAATAATCTGTATAGTTCATGGTTATATGAGGGTGGTCTGTAAAGTTTTCGGCCTAACAATGAAAAAACAAATTTATATATTTCAAAATTATTTTTATTTTTCAACATAATCTCCCTTAAAACTAATACATTTATTCCAGCTCCATTATCCTGTCGTTGTAGTGGTTCTCAGTAAGATCTGCAAAATACCCCTCTACAACTGCAATCACATCTTGAATCGAAGAAAAACACTGACCAGTGAGGAAGAGTTTTAGTTTTGGGAAGAGATTGAAGTCAGAGGGAGCCAAATCTGGGGAATATGGAAGATGTTCTAACAATTCATAGTGAAGATCCCTTAATTTTCCCATTGCCAAAATACCTTTGTGGGCAGGTGCATTGTCCTGATGAAAGATGATTTTTTTGTTCTGTGAACTGGGTGTTTTCTCACGAATTTTTTCGTCTAGTCTGGTTAAAAAATTGGAATAATATTCTCTCCAGTTATTCTCCAGTTATTGTTTTACTGTTTTCAAGATAATTAATAAACAAAATGCCTTTAGTATCCCAAAACACTGCTGCCATGAACTTTCCTGCTAATGGAACCGGCTTTGTCTTCTTTGTTGCTGAACAACCGACTTCTGTACACTGTTTTGACTGCTGTTTGGATTCTGGTATGTAATGGTGAATCCAAATCTCATCCAGAGTGATAAATCAATGCATGGAATCAGTTTTATTCTTGTTAAAATGCTCCAGGCACTCCTCAGAGATTTTCATGCAAGTGCATTTTTGATCTGCTGTGAGCAAGCATCGCACCCATCTTGCACAAAGCTTTTTCATTTTCAATTCTTAATGCAAAATATATCCTACATGTTCTTTTGAAATGCCTATAGTCTCAGCAGTTTCACTCACTTTGACTCGCCATTCATCCAATACCATATCGTGCACTTGATCAATAATTTTTGGTAGTGTTGCACTTTTTGCACATCTTTCACGTGGATCACCTTCAAGGCTGGTACAGCCATATTTTGAACTCAGCAGCCCATTTCTTAATTGTCTAAAACGAAGGAGAAGATTGCCCATAAACATTTATGAACTTTGAATGGATTTCTTTTGGCATTAAACCTTCTTTTACAAAGAATTTTATAACCGCACAATACTCAAATTTATCCATTTCAAGGGATACAGACAACACTTTTGCTTCAGACAACTGTATAAAACAAACTACTTGATAGAATGACTTGCAATTTCACATGGATCCTTATGACAGATGTCATAGGTTATCTGTCATGACCATTATCATTAGTCTCATTATGTAAACTATATTTCCCAATGGTTGGCCGGTGTGTATCCTCTTTTTCTATCTTGGCATTTAAATCACCTATAATAATTTTTACATACCTCTGGACATTCCTCCTTAGATCTTATCTAATTCCTTATAAAACAACTCTTTTTCAGCATAATTCTTTTCTTCACTTGGAGCATGTACAGAGATAAAACTAGTTAAAAGAAACTGTCCTTTAATTTGTAACTTATACATTCGAGATAAGTTTTGAGTTCAAGTACATGATAAGATGTTTTATCCTCTTGTTTACAATGATACCTGTTCCAAATATGTGATCTTTCTTTTGGCAGCTATAAAAAATAATATAATTTTTCTTTTCCCTAATCTCCTCTCCTTCCATCTCATTTCTTGTATAGCCATAAACGAGTAACAAGTATACAATTGATCGAGCATCATTTTTTAAAGCTCCAGATCAGTTAAGAGAAAATAATTTCCCTGATCCAGTTCTCATATCCCTAAGACATTTGCCATTTTTTCACCATTTAGTCTATCCAGCATTTATTTCTTTAGATTTCATGACGAGTTTTTTTTTTCAGTGTGGGGTCATTAGCTCCACGCATAACCCCCAACCTGGTGGATTAGGCCTCCGTATTTATGACCCTCAGAGACAGAGTGACCCAGCTATACCCCCAGGCACTTGGTACCATTTTAGTCGCCTTATCAGACATACATGAGCTACTGTGGGGCTATTCTTATTCTCCAGCCATCATATGGGGGATCTTTGCGTAGATGCTAACCACTATTAGCATAACATGTTCATAATAATAATCTCCACTCGTAACAAATGACTACATACTGTTCGGTTGATAAAACTTGACCTGGAGTGCTGTTTTTAAGATCCATAAGTGATCTTTTGGATTTCAGTGATCCAAAAGAGATGCATGCATGGGAAAACAGCAAAGGTTTTAGTGACTAGGACAACTCTGAAACTAATTTGTGATGGATTCAAAACTTATTTGAAATATGAATGCTTTCTCAGTGCCTTGATGCATGATATTGATACATACTCCGACATTAAACATCCACACCTGCTCGTTATGCTGCAGGATTAAGAATTTGTTATCTTTCATTTACAGAAGAAAGAATTTTTTACCAATCTGTGGTATTAACACCACTGAATTGAACCACAAGAAAAACTTGATAATTCTAGGTGTACTATGATAATAGATGAATGTAGTCTCGTCACATTTTTTCACAGAACATGAATGAATTCAAGGATGTTGCTATATTTTGCAACATCCTTTAGTTATGCATCAAATGCTGTACTGGATGTTCAGATATTGTGAAATCTGCTTTCCCAGAACAAGATAATGTTTCTAAACAATGACAGTCTAAAGAATTTTCATCTAATGTGTACATTTTAATTACAACTTTGATTAATAACTTGATAATAAAATGCTACTTTCTTCAAGTGTAAGCATTTTTTTCTTTTAGTAATTACTTTATGAAATGTATTTAGGATTAACACTAAAATATGACTTTGGTTTTGTGGATAAATATAATTTTGCTGTTAACTACTACCTTTTAGAAAAATTGCAGAAAAATGAGGTATCAAAAAGTCATGTTTTAATATTAATATAACACAGTGAAAAATTGATGAAATGGCATAATATAATTTTTCAAACATTGAAATGTTATTTAGTATAATATATTTAAATGATAAATTTTCATAATGAGCTGAATCCAATCACTGCCATTAGGTCTGTTACAAGAAAGTAATCTCAGAAAGTAATCTAGTTAAATTCATTGATATTCCGTTTTAGATCAGCTATGTAAATGTTTTTTCTCTGAACACTTTGTTGTGCTTAATTTGTAATATGTCCATATATCTTTCTAGGGCCAAAAAACGAATGGACAAGGAAGATGTTTTTGGAAGCAAGATATCAGTTACTTTTACCCAGAGAACTGGAACAGAAGTTCAGGATGGATCACCACGAAGATCATTTCAGCATATTAAAGGTTGTCGACCTGGTCGTCAATCTACTGTTAGCAGTGGAAGTAGTAGGGATTCATCTCCTGGACCAGACAAAGGATTTGATATCTCTGACATGAAATATTCCCTGAATAAGCATTTTGATTTCCCACCACCACCAGACCTTATTGCTCAAGACCACTTAAAAGAAAAGAAAGTATATTTAAAGTATTCTGCACGAAATGAAAGGGAGACAATAGATCTAGGCTATGAATTTATTTCAGAGAATAGTGGCAGCAGTGTAGCACTTGAGCCTGACTATGATTCAGCCAAAGAAGAAGAGAAACAAATCTCAAAAGATAGAGGAACATGGTCAACATCTAGTGGCACTCCACAGTCTAGTGAGCAGAGTAAAAGTAGAGATCCTTCACCACTCTGTCGTTCTGATGTAAATGATGGTATGATAAAAGGAAAAAGAGTGCATAAAAATGTTGGTAGGGTGTCTCCATTTCTTATGTCAGATGGTAATTGTAAACACCTTTTGCCTTCTTGTGGCTATAATCATGATATTAGCTCAGTTTGTCAGACAGAAAGTGGAACATCTGTAGTTGATAATTGTGGGAATAATTCTGTTTGTTCTGTTCATTTTCGTGCTGTTTCATCTGGTTCACCTTCATATTTAAGGATGACTGACAGTCCAAATTATCTTCTTCCATGGAGCACTTCATTGCCTTATCCAGGCGAGACTGCATCTCTTGGCAGCAGAGGAAGTCCTGTCATTTCAAATTCTCCTGTAGAATTACTGGTCACTAATATAGATCAAAATTTTGAAGTTAATGAAATGAAGAAAATTTTGTTCTCTGTTTTTCGTGAACATGTAATGGTAAGTAAACTGTGAATAAAATTTTTTGATTAAATTCTTTCAGTATTATGTTCCGTGTAACTAAAAATTGATACATATCACACTGTGTGCATGCATGCAAAGAATTGTATTATATATTCGATTCATAGATATGCCTTCTTTCTTTTAAGGTTACATGTTGGTCAGCATTCATATTGAAGACTTTATGGAGACACAACACACGTTAGAATAATTACTTAACATTAAGAAAGTAACATTAAATTTCGACCTCTGTATTGAGGTCATCATCAGGAAAAATACATATAAGATACAGGCTACATGACACTGCAGTATACAAAATAAGATGAATCTAAATGCTTGTCAATCATTGACCCTAGTCTGACCTCTAGTGGGAAAAAAATAATAAAAAAAAAATTAAATTAAAAATAAAATAAACATGGAACTACATTAAACAATAAAAATTATATTCTTAGTCTAATCCTTTATTCAAGTGTAAGCAAACAAAGTTTGCACCTGAAGTATTTTCAGGACTAGGCAACTCGTATATAATGGCTAATGACTTCACATCACTTGCCTTAGTATCCCATAATGCAAAGCACATATCCTTATAGACATGTATAATGCTATGCATAGCATAATAATGCATACCATAATGTATAGTATTATACATCTGTAAGGATATGTGCTTTGCATTATGGGATACTAAGGCAAGTGATGTGATGTCATTAGCCTCTATATATGAGTTGCCCAGTCCTTAAAGTACTTCAGGTGCAAACTTTGTTTGCTTACACTTGGATAAAGGATTAAACCAAGAATATAATTTCTTGGCATCTTTAATTTATAGTATAACTGAGTAGAAAAACTTG
Source organism: Typopeltis vanoorti (assembly GCF_054136105.1). Classification (NCBI taxonomy): domain Eukaryota; kingdom Metazoa; phylum Arthropoda; class Arachnida; order Uropygi; family Thelyphonidae; genus Typopeltis; species Typopeltis vanoorti. Next base: position 2,397,082 of record NC_143557.1, read on the forward strand.
CTAATTTAAACAATTTTTGAAGTCCTCTCATATTGAGATTTTCTTTCTGTTTGGGGTTGTTCTGGTCGCTATACCAGAACAACCCCATATTGTTATACAGGTTGAAGACTGGAATGGCACCAAGTCTCTACACTACACCAAAACCTGGTTTGGAAGAAAATTCAAAGAAGCTTGGGAAATGCTGAAACATCATCCAAATCTGAACAAAAATAATGGATTAATTATTCCAAGGATGTGGAGGACCCCATCTTCAACCCATGTAGCAACCAGAACAACCCCAAACAGAAAAAAATCTCAATTCGAGAGGACTTGAAACAATTTCTAATGTAGTTCCATTTTTATTTTATTTTATTTTTTCCATTTGAGGCAGGTTAGGGTAAATGATTAACAACCATTTAGATTCAGCTTACTTTTGTATAGTGCAGTGCAATGTTCCCTCTAAGCTGTGCGCACGCACATATTTTACAACTAACGCACAAAGCAAAAAAATATGCGCACACTAGATTTTCAAGATTAAATTAAAATTTATTATGAATGTTTAACAAGGTGAGAATTAGTAATGGGAATATTTTATTATGTATGTTTAGAGTTATTTGCAAAGTTGGAAAATTTAATTAAAGGCAATCAGTCACTAGTGTTATCTTTTTTTTTTTACTTTATTTCTTACTTCTAATCAGATCAATATTAAATACATATAAAATATTTATGTTAGCTCTGTGATTGATGTCACACAACTTACTTGGTGATGGTAATAATACACACACTTAGAATCCTATCTAGTACAGTCGGTATCGTGTTGGCCTTGCATGCGCGAAGTCCCTGGATCAAGTCCTGCCCAAGGCTTGTGAATCGTGATTTCCGACTGTTTACTGGGGAGGCTACTGCCGTGTGTGGGAACATGGTGGGGAATTAGAGTGACCTGACTGATGTCCCATTGATAACAGAAGGTAAAGAATGAACTAAAATCTTTGAACTTTTTTGCTTAAATGATCAGTATGGTGACTCATATCGGTGCACACATACTTCTCAAAAGAAGGCAAATTTTGCACACACTCAAATTTCTGTGCACACTCACAGCAAAAAATTAGAGGGAACATTGGTGCAATGTCATGTATCTTATACATATGTATTTTTCCTGATGAACTCAATACAGAGGTCGAAACATCAAATCTTGCTTTCTTAATGTTAAGTAATTATTCTAACACATGTAGTATCTTCATAAATAGATATGCTTCCTGTTTTTTAGTGTAAGTTGATTTCTGCTTTTTCAAACTAATTGGTTTTCTGGAGAGTTGTCAAGTTAATCGTCATAAATCAAACCTTAATTTGCCATATGCTCAATGGCATGAATTGAAGTTTTGAACTGTAATATTATACCTCACTGGAAGGGGGGGGGGGGCATTTTTGTGAATGTGATTATTGCAAAAGTGGAAATGCTACAGGATTTCTAAATTTTAAAAACTCCTTAGACCAGACTGAATTTTTTAAAATGCCTCTTAAGGATAAGATTAGGTTCTTCATACTCTATTTTGTATTTACAAATTCATCTTGCTTCTCTTTCTGAATGTTTGAGAGCACAAATACATACAATCATAAATGAATTTAAATGGAACTTATAATAAATGAAGAGTGAGGTAAATTCTCTGCAACTGCAGGGTGTACACTGATTCATCTTTGAAGTGATCTGTGTGTGACTTAGCAATTTTTACACATATATTTACATAAAATTTAGTTATGCAATAAAAATAAATGACATTGATTCAGTTACTTGAAATTATTCATACTATAGTCACAAGTGTTATTCTTATTTACTCTGATTTCAGTCATTTAACAAGCTTTTGCAGAAAGATACTCATCCTGATTGCTCACTTCTGTGGCCTGTCCTTTCATAGTCATAACAGAATTTGATACCAATCATAAAATCAGGAGTTCATAAAGTGAGTGGTGGTAAAGCATTGGTCTTCTGTTGAAGTAATACAAGTAGCTCAGACATAAATATACTATTTCACGCACAAAACTTGGGAAAAGGATTAAAACCATCTATAAAATTTCTTGGTATCTTTAATGTATATTACACCCAAGGTAAAAAACTTTTTACATCTTTCTCTCATCCAGAGATTTTTATTAAGAAGGTCAAGCACCTTTTGTCTACTTGTATATGAGATATGCATTACTTCAACCTTGGTATCTCTCCTGGATCTGGCTCCCACTGAAGAAACCTCAAAACCAGTCTGGATAGTGGCCCTTCCCATTATGCATTGCATTATACACGCCTGAAAGGGGGTGTGCTTTTCATTAAGGGATACATTCTAAGGCAAGTGATACGAAGTCATTAACCTCAATATATAAGTAGCTCAGACGTGAATATATTTCACGTGCAAAACTTTGTTTTGCTTACTTGGGAAAAGGAATAAAATCAAGTATAAAATTTCGTGGTATCTTTAACGTATATTACACCCAAGGTAAAAAAAACTTTCTACATATATATAATTCCATCCATGAAAGGATAGAAATATATCGTTTTGAATACTACATGAAGACAAAGCTGCAGGCTTCTGTGGTTATTTTATTAGGTGTATAACTGTTATAATAAATGATCTGGGATCTATTATAAAAGACTTATTCTAGGACCCTGTTCTATAAATCTAATATGTCACTTGAAGTTATACAAGTATCTAGTAATCAGGGTAGTGGTCTCACAATGGATGATCAAAATTGTCTTCCATGTTACATTACATACATGGAATGTAGTTACTGTAAATGTCAATACTCAAAATTTACTCTAGTCTGGAATAAAAATAAATCCTTTCAATGCCCTCTGATATTTGAATATAGAAAAACTAACATGCACATGTTCAGACCAGTAAAATTCATGAAATTTAAAAATATCATGAAATGAAAATAGTTTATTAACATTGTCATTATCACTACTTTTTTTTTTTCCCTTCAAATGTTTGATTATGGTTGATTATTATTCCAGTCCAGTGAATATATGTTATGTGCATTACTTTATCATTACTGAAAATTAGATATTCCTTGAATTAAATATATATATTTTTTTAAGTTTTTGGAAGTACATTTTCATAAACTAGTTGACATTAATCAGTTGCTCAACTAGTAGTGATGTTTACTAGAATTTATGTAGGGCATTTTTAAAAATCAGTCTAAATAAGACTGAAATGAAAATAAGGTATATCGTACATATCTGTATAAACAAATTTTGTTAGATATTGGAACATGATATTGCTTCCATTCTCATATATTTGCATTTCATTTCCAACTTGGCTACAGTTGAAATGGGGGAACTGATAGTGATATTTTAGCAAATGTCACTTCACTGAATTTCCCTTGCATGTGAACAACCAGAGACCAGTTTCCTGATGGTAGGGAACTCCACATAATGTGATACTACTTATCGTTATATATTGTGTGTACACATGTGCCAATTAGTGTTAACACATGATTTTTTTTTTTTTTTTACCCAGTGTCATAAAAATTCACAAGTTCATATCTAATTAGTGCAGTGACTTTAAACTTAATTATTTTTAGCACATTCACGTCAGGGCAATTTTAGCTCTCTCACCTTGAACCTAACCATCTAGCAAAGTGAATGGAAATACTGGCATGTTACTGCGTATCGTCAGATGCTTCTTTTCTTGATGGTTTCTTCGAATTTAACTAATCCCTCATAGTGGATGGGTGGGGGAGATGTTCTTTTCAGAATATATTAAAAAACAATAATTAAAGAGAAAGATATAATTCATTATTAGTTACTATATTTTACTTATACATATATAAGGAAGAGAAAGAATAGGTGTGAATAAAAATACCTTCAGTACTGTAAAATGATTATGAATAATTTACTTCTGTGATATTATGTGCATGTGCTTCTGTTATAACTATCTGGAGATGGAGTGAAGAATATGTGATTTTATAAACTCGTCATCAAATTCCTGACATGTACCCTCAAGGGGTGTACAGGATATGATAATACTACATGAAAAATTTACATCATTACTAACTTCCTATCTACAATTTTCCTCCAAATCAGTCTGTTACTTGTCAAGACTCCAATGTTATCATTATCAGATCTTGTGTTTCTGTTGTCTAAGGCCCATTGTACCTATCAATCCACCTATATCTTGGTCTTCTTCTGGGTCGTTTTCCTGCTGACCTGGCAGAGAACACTTGTTTTGCTAATATTTCCTCTCCCATTCTGTTTAAGTGACCATACCACCTGAGATTAGCTCTGCTAACGCATTCCTGGCTGCCGACAATGTCAAGTTCTTTCCTAATATCCTTGTTTTTAATACAATATTGCCATTGATGCCATCTGTTCACATCTCTAATCTTTCTCAGGACTCTCATATCTGAAGCCTCTAGTCTTTGGTCAAGTGTTTTACTTCTGACCGAGCTCTCAGGTCCATAAGTTAAAACTGGTTTTAACACTCTGTATACAGCTAATTTAGTGTTCCGACTAAATTCTCTCTTATTCCATATGAATTTATTCAATTAACTTCCCACCATACCAGCTTTGTTGATTCTATTGTCTATTTCCATATTTAATTTACCATCTTCACTAAAAATCGTGCCTAAGTAGCTGAAATGTTTTACTTATTCCACAGGTTCCCCGTTCACAACACAGTTGACATTTTCAACAATTCTACCTATTTTCATTGTCGTTGTCTTTTTAATGCTGACCTTCATACCATATTACAACAGTTATTCAATTTAGTCAGGGAATCTTTTAAACTTGTAGCGGATTTATGTAGAAGTATAACATCGTCCGCATAAAGCAAAGAGGTGACATTAAGATCTCCAATTCTGATTTCATGTTTAATATTGTTTTATAAACTCTAGACTTTCATATTTGTATTTGTGAGGGACATATGTGCATAATTTAAAAAAAAAACTTATGAATAGATGAAAAGGGATTTGTTTACGAAATATAAATCACTAACCAATAAGAACAGCAACTGTGTATGCATTGCTAGCTCAGTTAATAACTATAGGGAGGGGCTTATCCTATGATCTAATAATGCAGATCAGGTGATTCATGTGGGTGTAAATCTTGTACAGTTTGTGCTTATATGTATTTCTTTCTTTTTTATATATTTCACTTTATTTTCTTATTCTTTTATTTGCTGATGATCAGTATTTTAACAAATATATTTTAAAAGCAGTAAATTATTGATATTTATGGGTCACATGGGAGGCTGCCCATCACAGTGTATACAGTATGTTGTCACCTTATATTTCCAATCTGCCAATTTTTTTCTAGCAATTCTTGAAAATTTTCAATAACATTCTCCACAGTGCTTACTGACCTTGCATGATGGACCTTCCATTTTTCTTAACTGATGAATGTTTTTCCTTTTCATTACAATCTAATCAGATATAGTCTCTCCTGTATCTAAAAATTCTTTGATGATTATCTCTCTGAATTGGAGAATAAAAATACTGCCTTTAGAACTGAATTTTCTGTGAATAATTTATGTACTCAAAAGAGCTGTTCTTCCAAAGAATAATTTCATTGCGATGTTTTTATACCACTTGACTGTCTTTCTCAGAGCGAAATAATAACATGCCACCTGGTCTGAGACACCTTTCTTAGCAGCATTATAGCTGAGCATCTGCATCTGGTTTCTGTACTTGCTGCCCTGCCCTATTCTTACGAGCACTCTCTACTAACAACAATGATCTCTGTAAGTTGTCAACATAGTTACTGATCTTTTGTCAGTCCAACTCTCTTATTCCTGATTGTTCCACAGAGAAATGTTCCCTAAGAAAGAAGTTCCTCATCAAGTGCCAAACTTGTATAAAATTATCTGCAAATAAAATCCTTCCTTTGTTCAAGAGGCCATCAAGCAACTTCAAAGTGATGGAATAAGCATGGCCTCTTGAACACAGGAAGGATTTTAAAAAAAGGGAATCATGGAATCATGATTCCCTTTTTTTAAAGGGAATCATGCTCGTGTCAGCTACAACTTTTTCCTGGCAAAACAGCTTTTTAAAAGTTGAAACTGCTTCTAGCAGTTCTCATATTGTATACAGACAATCACTTGTCTCCCCATCATTGTTCCAAAAATGCCAATACTTCAGCAACTGCAGAAATCTCTCCCTGCACTTTGCATTCTTTATTCTCCAGTTTGTATACATGAAATTTTTCAACCAGTACGAAGGTATTTCTGGAACGTGGATTATCCCAATAAGCAATAGGATTTTAAATAGGACTTTTTTGGATGTGGGTATCCATTTCTTGGAATTTATTTGTCTTATTATTTCACAATCCAGAGTTGTAGATAAGCACAGATCTGCATATCTGTTGATTTCTCTTACCATAAATTCCATTATGCCATCAGAAATAAATACAGAGTAAACTGCAGATGGATTTCTTGCATCGTGTAAAAGTAGCTCATCTTCTCTATTGTACTCCTGAACTGGTACTCCCATGTTACTCACTGGATTCCATTCATTTGAAACTGAAAATTCAGAAAGCCTACTTTTTTTAAATGTCTTCCTCATCAGATGAAAATCTTCTCTGTAAATACAATACCCAATTGAAATCATCACCTGAATTATTTGCTACATCTTTGAAAATTTGAACTTCATCAGATACTGTTTTTTTTTCTTTTTGACAGTGGCTCATCAGTAGAACACGTTGATTTCTCACATTTCTAGTTTGTTGGCTTTTATCAGATGCATTCTTCCTAAAAGAAGGATTAATTTTCAGTTAGGAATAGATAAGTTTTTACTCTGTACATATATACTATCTAAAGACTGGAAGCAGCTGTCCCTATATAGTGAACAACATGCCCTCCCGACAGCCACTATACTGTAGATGTAAGAAAAATTAGTAGTTTTATTGTATCAGTGAATAAGGTACAGAGAAATTTGCAGTCTGTGTAATATATTTGTCAACAAATAGTGTAATTAGAGATAAAAAACTGGAATAAAAATGACACTGCTTAATGAAACACATGTTCCCTCCTGCAGAAACTATGCTTCACAGACTCAAGCAAAACCTGTTTTACCAACAAACACAGTATCTAACTAACAAATCCTAACATTTGTCCAAATTTTCAATTACATGAAATAAGTGTTTGTTTGATTGTGTTTGAAATTTTCAATGTCATTAAGACGGATCAAAAATTTAACTTCAAATAAAATTCTACCGAAAGAGTTGCAACTAACAAGCTATATAAATTTTGTGTCAGTGAGCCTGCATGCCCACCCGCCAAATGCAGAATCAGCACACAAATGGTAACGAGAAGTCCCGTAGGTACGATAAACATGCTAAACACTTCCCATACATGTTAATGACTTCAACATTATGCATCATTATAATTTGTCCACATTTCCAGCCTATTAAATTCATTCTGTGAGTGCTGTATATCAGTAGCTTCCCTGATTGTCCTGCTCTGCATAACTTTGCATCATCAGTAAACAATTGAGCATCTATCAGCTCCAAGGACTAATCCCTGGGGTTCACCACTGGTCATCTTAAATTTAACATTCATACTCACTGTTTTATGAAGTTAAGTAAACTGAAGTTTATATTACAATCTCATATTCTCCAATTTATGCATTAGCCTTTCATGTAGTATGCTATCAAATTTCTTAGCAAAATCTACAGTATCTAGGGTATTTATTCTTTTTATCCATCTGATTTTATCCATCTGAGCCAGTTCAGCACACATTCTTTTAGGATATGTGCTGATATCCCATCTCCACCTATTGTGAAATTCTTATCCAGGTTTTGCAAAATCTCTTCTACCCTATTCTGACTACTCTTCTTCTGACCAACATCATCCCTCTCCCATAATCATTCTTCCTTCTACTGACCACATATCGAAAAACTCCCTAGGATTTCTTTTAGCATTGCTGACTGCTGATCATACCACACTTTTGCTACCCTTACTAAGTGAGTCACTTTCCTTGCTTGCTCTTTGTACTCCTCATGTAACTGATTATCTCCACTTACCTTGTGCTGCCTCCACAGTGCCTTTTTCTTCCAGATTTGCATGCTTCACCTCTTCAGTCATGTATTTTACACTTACCTTATTTAATATCCTGATGTTTGTAATACACTTAGACATTGCCTCTGCCAGATACTTTCTCAGTAGAGACTAAGCTACATTGATTTCCTTTACATGGAATTCCACATTCCATAGTATTGCTCCAAGCCACATCCTGAGCTGGTCGTAATCACCTGCTCTATAGTTCCACATATCATAAAACCCTTTCTCACTAAAGTCCTGATATGGCTGGCCACCACCCAAGTTATCACTTCATGGTCACTTTCCCTAAATGGAGGGTGTTGACACTTCATTTACAACAATATCTTCTGATGAAAGAATCGAATATTTGATCCACGTGTGATCTCTCTTATACTGCTTATGGTAGTTATCCCTTAAAAAACAAGAAATTCATTCGCTTTGGTATCTGATGCTGCTGCTTTATGCCAATCTGTATTGTCATAATTGAAATGGTCCATAATGATCATCCTTTTCTTAGTAGCCAGACCAATTTGTCTAAACATTTCCTTCGCACTCCCCTCCACATTACCAGGTCTGTAGTAACACCCTAGTAAACCTTTCATCCTGTCCACCTCCACACCATCCTGCTAAAGAACCACTGCTAGTATTTGCTCTTTTCATTGTAGTTCTTGATTGTAGTTGTTGCAGTCTAGTGTTCTTTCAAAAGTAGGAGGTATGGTCTTGGATATCTGTAAGTGATGATGGATGTTGAAGTGAATGTGAAAATTTTGTAAAAAAAAGGATTCTGGCATGTTTTTTGCATTTAGTTCAATTTGAATTTGTTTTTGAGGCAGGTTTAACTCGATTGCAATGACACTATCATTGTTAGTTGTATGTTTCATTATTGATTATGAATTTAGTGAAAGGATAAAAAGTAGGGACATGCAGTAAGAGGAGATACCCTTTAGCATGACATTCACACAGAGGGTCTAGTCTCCTTGCCATAATGCGGACAGTGCCTCCCACATACCAACACTCAGACTCCCTCTCTAGGCATAAGCTGCAGAGTATGTGGGAGAAAGATTATGCTCCAGCTGGTGCCTTCTGGGTCATTACTAGTTCAGGCCTGTCTACTATCTGTTGACTATTCTACTGTACCGCCATTTTAGAATTATGTACCCTCAAAATGGAGGAACTTATGGGTTTATGTTTGGCATGGCCTTGAAGAGGACTGCATAGAGAAGTGGAGGAAAGAAGTTGCAACCCCTTTCTCTTGAGTCCATACATGGCATTCACTACTTCAGGCAATAAGCACAGTGTTGGTTTTACACTGGGTTATGAATATCATCTACCACCTTGTGGGTCTCATCAGTATTTCTAACTAGGAAGATATTTTTTTGTAGCATTGGGATTTCCAGTTCCTCTTATAGGGAAACAGCCAAACAACATAAAAAGGTTGACTTGACAAAGAGAGGCTGTATATTATTATTATTATTATTATTACGGGCAACTCCAGGGAGTCATTAGACTCATCGAGGGAGGCCCCAAATCATTTTCATCACAACTATTCGACATTCATACAGTATCTATCATACCTCGCCTTAAACTCATTCACTGTCACAGCATCCACCACAGACTCAGGGAGCGCATTCCACTCATTCACTACTCTAAAAGTAAAGAACCCAGCTCTAACACCTTTACTAACCACACTTTTGCCCAGTTTCCATGGATGTCCCCTAGTCCTCCCACAACCAGCCCTGTTCTCAAAAATATCTTCTGAATTAATTTTATAGAAACCCTTCAGTAATTTGAATGTCTCAATCATATCTCCCCTCCTCCGCCTATCAACCAATTTTTGCAACCCACAAATCCTCAACCTGTTCTCATACGGTTCATTCCACAGACCTGCTATCATCTTGGTCACTCGCCTCTGGATCCTCTCCACCTCCTCCCCATCAAGAAGAAACCTAGGTGACCAAATCTGAGCACAGTAGTCGAGATGAGGTCTTATCAAGGCTCGATACAGAGGAACAATAACCTGCTTGTCTCTGCTTGTCAACGTATTCTTCAGCAACCAAGTGATTTGATGAGCTGATTTGGCCACTTTTGCAATGTGTCCCCTAAATTTCAATTCCTTATCCACCAACACTCCTAAATCTCGTGCCTCATCAATTTCCTGGAGCACGGTTCCACCAATGCAGTAAACTGCCTCCAATCTTTTCACCCCAAAATGCATAACCTTACATTTTGCCACATTAAATTGACATCCATTCTCCCTAGCCCAGACCTCCAATCTATCCAAATCATCCTGCAAAATTTTGACGTCATCTGCATTCACTATTGCCCTACCCAACTTTGCATCATCCGCAAACAAATGAACTGTTCCTCTCAGATCCTTTCCTATATCATTTATGAACAAATTAAACAGCAGTGGTCCAAGAACAGATCCTTGTGGTACACCACTAGTCACAGGCCGTCTTGTGGACTCTACTCCTGAGTAAACCACTCTCTGATATCTCTCCGTCAACCACCCTCCTATCCATCTCACCAACCCTATGTCCATTCCCATATGCTGCAATTTACTGATTAGAATTCCATGTGGTATCCTGTCAAAGGCCTTAGCAAGGTCCAGCAGAATCACTGTAAACCCATTACCCTTATCCAGTTCAGCCGTCACTGTATTATAATACGTGAGCAAGTTACTGAGGCATGACCTACCCTTCACAAAACCATGCTGTCCCCGATACAGTATCCCATTTTCTTCTATCCAATCTTGTATTTTCCTCTTGACTATTTTCTCTAAGACCTTGATAATGATTCCTGTTATGCTGATTGGCCGGTAATTTTCAACAGCAGCCTTGGAACCACCTTTGTGCAGTGGAACTATTTTCCCCTCTTTCCACCCCCTTGGGACTGACCCAGTCCTGAGGCTCAAATTAAACATAATGGTCAAGGGCACTGACAATTCTTTTGCCGCTTCACGTACGACACGAGCTGGTATACCATCCAATCCCACAGATGTATTGACATTGAGGTTCTGTAACAGACTAGTTACCTCTACCTCATTCATCACAATTCCAGTATAAGCTGTTTGTTCCTCCATTTCCGCAAAGCCACCACCTGGATGATATACTCTTGCAAAGTGCTCGCTCAGTAATTCCACAACATCGACTGATTCAGTTACCTCCCTACCCTCAGCATTTTTTAAGATCATTCTACCATGAGCATTTTTCCTTTTACTTGCAACATATTGAAAAAACTGTTTGGGATTCTCTTTAGCCTGCATGGCCAATTTCCTTTCGTAATCTGCTTTTGCTTTTCTAACCACCCTTGTTACCATCCTGGCCTGAGCTTTATACTGTTCATGCACCTGATGGTCACCCTTCTCCTTAAATTCCCTCCACAATTGTTTCTTTTTTTGCAGCTCAAGCTTAATAGTGTTATTTATCCATTTAACTCCTACCTGATTTATTATTCGGACTCTTGGTATACAGTCAACCATTGCCTCCTGCAAACAGTTCTTGACCACCTCCCATGCACCATCAACATCCAGCCCTTGCAGTTTTACATGCCATGGCATTGAGCCAAGCACACACCTAAGCTTGTCATACTTACCAGCCCGATAATTCCACATATACCCTGTCTTAATTGTAAATTCGACTCCTTTAGCCACCTCCCAAGTCATGACCTTATGGTCACTCTCACCAATTGGTGGCAACAAGGTCATGTTCGTTACAGCCACATTCTCAGTTGCAATTACTAGGTCCAGCACTCTCTGCCCCCTGGTATTTTCCAATACATGTTGCCGTAGATAGTTGTCCCTTAATAACTGCATAAAATCCAATTCCTTCCTCCCATGTGCCCTCTCCTCTTTCCAGTCAATATTACCATAATTGAAATCACCCATAATAATTACCCTCTTTCCATTCATTTCTTCTATTTGCTTATGCATACTATTCCCACCATCCACTCCATCACCCGGTCTATAGCAGCACCCAATTGTATATTTTGTTCTGCTAGATTGTATCTCACACCAAACAGCCTCAAATGTGCTTTTTTCCCCATCCTGCAGTTCAACTTCTATACTCCTTGGCTGAAGCTCATCAGCTATCATCAATAACACTCCTCCCCCCTTTTTATTCACCCTGTCACTCCTGAACACGCTATACCCATCGCATTCAATCCCACTAGCTTTATCATCTTGTGTCAGCCATGTTTCACTAATACCGACAACCTGTGGCCTGGAAGTGCCAACCATGGCCAAAAACTCTTCCTTCTTGTTCCTAATACTCCTGGCATTAGTGTACATGAATCGCAGAAGCCCATTTGTCCCATCCCTACTTTGATTCCTTATACTAATTATCCCATTCTGATTTGTTGTCCGTCGTACTCGCCCGTAATTGATGGTCCTCCCCAAGTGTTTCCAACCATGCCTTGATTAATTTTCAAATTACTGCTATATGCACTGTCAGCATAATTTCAGCAATAATTTAAAATCTGAGTATTATTACTGATTAGCTTGTAAAATATTTCAAGAAAAAAAAAAAGTACTTAAAGGAACTTTTTGAATTCTACATTTGAATTCATGTTTATATATTAGAATCATTTAATTTCAGTTTTAAAAAAAAAAAACTATTCCTGATATGCACTCTCAAGGACTAGTCAAGATACGATATAATTAAGTTTGTTATTACTACTTTGACAGGAAAAATTGTTCCACCCAAGTCAGGTTCTCTGAAAAAAGAACCTGACTTGTGCCCCTTTTTTAACTGCTTATAAATTTAACTTCCACAGATATGTCCCTCCCTTGTCCTCTCCCCAACTTCCATATAACAAAAAATTCATCAACCGATGTTCTATAACACCCTTTCAGAAATTTATAGACTATAAACTTTTGAATCTGCCTGAATAATCTCAATATCATCCCATAAATTCCCTGATCCCAATATCATCTTTGTTATTCTTTGCATCCTTTCCACAGATTCTTTATCACTTCTGCTTATAAATTTAACTTACACAGATTTGTCCTCTCCCCAACTTCCATATAACAAAAAATTTCATCAACCGATGTTCTATAACACCTTTTCAGAAATTTACAGACTATAAACTTTTGAATCTGTCTGAATAATCTCAATATCATCCCATAAATTCCCTGATCCCAATATCATCTTTGTTATTCTTTGCATCCTTTCCACAGATTCTTTATCACTTCCCAATTCCGAAATCCAAATGTACTCGCAAGTAGTCCAGTTGCAGTCATATCAAGGCTTTGTGAAGAGTCAAATGAATTCTTTATTCTAACATGTAAATGTCTGTTTTGACATCACAATTATCCTCTTATTATTTTCAGTTTTTGCTGTGTGACCATTACAACTTCAAATTCCTATTGACCATTAATCCTAGATCCTTAGCCATCGCAGTTTCTTGTACCATAATCCCACAAATATATAATATGCTATTGGAAATATCACATCATCAAAGTACATGACTTTATACCTACTAATATTGAAATGATAGCCATTATCATTTGCCTACACTATCAGCCTATTCACATAATTTATAACTGCTACATATCAGTAGCATCCTTAATTGCTATCTTTCTATCATCAGCAAACAATTGAGCATCTCTGCTCAGATCCTTCCTAATATCATTAATGTATAGAGTGAACAACAATGGTCATGAGATTTGGATAAGTGAGTGGCTGATGGACTGTATCAGAAAAGTAGTATATTGAACAGGGGAAGGGGTGAATCAATCAGATTTCAGATGATCAGTGGGTACTCTAGTCAATAGTTTATAATCCAATATATATTTTCCAGTTTATGCAACAGCCTTTTGGTATCTTATCAAATGCCTTATATCATTGTGTATCTATTCCTTATACCTACTCAGCTGTAACATTATTTTAAATATAAGGAAGTTGCTAAAACGTTAATAAATTCATGCTGTTCTTTGCAAAGTGTAGCTTGTCTGTCGATCTGTTTCCATATGCAAATTCTTACCAACTTCTCTATCACTCTGGAGATACTGATATGTCAATAATTGGATATCAGTATTTGCACTACCTTTTGTACAATGAAACTATTATACATTCTTTCCTGAGCTGAGACTCGAGTTATACAAACCTGAACATTCTTGTAGCAGACATGCTGATATCCAATTTGTCGCTATTTGTTAAATTTGTATCCAGGTTACATTATGAAAATTATGGATACAACTACTGTGTTAGAGTAAAACTTTAGTTTAATATAAATCAAAATATACACTCAATGTTTTGACCTTCACATTAAGGTTATCTTCTGGAGTATATGTATATATATACAAAGAAACAAGCTACAATACAATCTACATGGCATGATAAAGTCTGATCAACCGTTAAAACTATTTGCCTGTCCTCTGGTGCTTTAAAAAAAAAAAAAAAAAAAAAAAATCGCTACATCAAAGCTAGAGTCCTGTTATTGTTATTATCTATTAGGATCTATTAGGTTACAAAGTTAAATTAAGCTGGAGAGTAACATGTTCTTACAGAAAATAATAGATAAATAAATAAACAGAAATTAAAATTACTTATATAAGTATACTACTAAATTGCAACTGGTATGGATAGTGGCCAATAAAAAATGAAAAATTGTTTAGAGTCCTAAAGTCAGGGTTTTTCTGGAAACTAAGTGGGCTGAATGTGTGCTATCCAAATTCTTGGAATTTTTAAGCCCCCATTATTATTAAGATTAGGGTGGTTAATCAAAATTTCACAAGCTTCTTTAAATTTCCTTTCATATGAAGTTTTTATATGATATAAAGAACAAGTATACTTTTCCAATCAATTCGATGTAGGGTATGTTAAGAGCATGATCTGAGAGGCCTGCTTCATCAAAATTAGTTGTTTGTGTTCTTTTTTACGGATAGGGATTGTACCAGGTTATGCAATAGCTCTTCAACCTCATTCTCATGCAGCTCTATCTGTTCAGTGTAATGGTAGTACTATGCACCAAATTACATGTGGTTGATTAATTTTATCAAAATAAGCACTCGTTAATTGAAAAATCTCATATGCTTCTGACAAAAGGATACTGTTTGCATTTTGCATTTATTCTGACATGTTAATTTTTTTTCTTCCTTTGTTGACATAACGATAGTTATTTTCATAAAGTCTGTACGATACCATGATGTTTTTGGCCTTTGCTTTATTTATTTCATAAAACTCCTCTCACTCTTATTCTCACAATATTCCTTCCACATGAACTTCTTATGGATCTCTTGCTTAATAAGGTTGAACAAAAGTTTTTCTAACTAGGGATATATTCGGGTTTGCCACATTTTACACCTTTTACAAAGCTTCCCTTGTGTTACTGATATTCTTCTCATTCAGTAATTGATACCATGGGACCAAAGATAGTCTTCTCCTGAGTGTGTGTGATAATTTCCAGCTCTGTAGTTTGTCATGTAACCTTCCTGGAACAATCCATATATAGTTAGCTACTTCTCAGGACACTGCGGCATGACCACTGTCACCAACTGGTGGTAAAAGTCATATCCTAACATCAAAAGGTCACCTTTTGATGTTATGATGAAATCTGGCACACTTTGTCCTAGAGTTGCTTCTTTCACATGTTACTTGAGAAAAAATTTCTTGAAACATCTCGATAAATTTTCCTTTATTCTTATATGATTTGAGGAGTGGCAGTGAATATATCTACCCCTGTGAAAGTTTTTTGTGAACAAAATATTCGATGATGGGTTGGTGTGTAATCAAAGTATAAGAAGAGTAGATTGTTATTTTTCTTTTCTAAGGTGAAGTGGGATAGCATCATGGAGTAGATGCAATGCTGAAGACAGTGCCAGCAAGAAGCAATCTTGGTTATAACTCTGTTAATGATAGGATACTTTCTATTAGACTTGAGGCACAGCCCTCCAATTTATCAATCTTGGTAGTTATGCACTCTAGACGGATAGGCCCTCAAGTAGAGAGTGAGGAATTCTATGAAAACTTAGACTATTTAGGATTGCCTACCAAGGAGAGACATACTTTACATCTTAGGGGACTTAAAATGCAAAAGTGGGAAAGCGTATGAGAGTTCTCGCTCTCACCACTCCATCAGGCAGTGCATTCCATGGTTCAACCACCCTCCATGCAAAGAAACCACTCCTCACCCTCTTGCTCACAGTTTCCTTTTGTAACTACCAGGGATGGCCTCTTGTCATCACTCCTTCCTGCTGTTCAACCAAGCGAAAGAACTCCCCAGTGTCAACCCTGTAACCACCACTCAACAGTTTAAAAGTCTCAATTATATCACCCCCTCCTTCTTCTATCCACCAAACTCTGCATCCACACTCCCTCAGCTGATCCTCATAACTAACATTGTACAGTCCCGACACTATCTTTGTTATCCGCCTTTGTACCCTTTCCACAGTTAATTTATCCCCTTCAAATCCTGGGGACCAGATCTGAGAACAGTAGTCTAAGTGTGGTCTGATCAGAGTCTTATACAATGGAATGATAACCATTTTATCTCTGCAGGTCAGTGTCTTTCTCATTATTGCAACAATCCTCTGCATTACCTTTGCAATATGTCCCCTAAATTTCAGGTTTCTATCAATCATCAAACCCAGATCTCTTGTCTCTCCTACTTCCTCCAGTTTAACTCCTCCCATAGAGTATGCAGCGTACCATCGCTGTATCCCAAACCTCAAGACCTTACATTTTGCTGCATTAAACTGAACCCTCATTCATTTGCCCATCTATCTAGCTTATTCAAATCCTCTTGCAGGGCTACCACATCTGCACTATTACTAATAACCCTTCCCAGCTTCGCATCATCTGCAAACAACCGAATATCCCCTTGCAATCAACGGACAATGTCATTGATATAAAGGTTAAACAATATAGGTCCCAGTACTGAGCTCTGTGGAACCCCACTTGTAACCTTCTGTCTCTTTGATATTGCTCCACCATACACAACTCTTTGATACCTATCGGACAGCCAGTTCTGAATCCAGTTGACCAATCTGACATCCAGACCCATATACTGCAACTTGAATATCAGCTTATCATGTGGCATCCTGTCAAATGCCTTTGCTAAGTCTAGGAAAATGGCAGTATATGCCTGTCCCTCATCTAATGTTCTTGTAACTTTATCATAAAAGGCTAGCATATTGCTAAAACGAGCGTCCCTTCACAAATCCATGTTGACTCTCACATATGACATTACCCTTATCTGCCCAATGCTGTATATGGTCTCTCACTACTTTCTCTAAGATCTTACTAACTACTGATGACACACAAACTGGCCTATAATTAGACACTTCCAGTCTGTTACTGCCCTTATGCAATGGCACTATCTTACCTTCCTTCTATTCCATGGGCACCTTTCCCGCACCCAGACTTTCATTGAAAAGCCAGGTCAAGGGCACTGTCAGTTCCTTAGCACATTCTCTCAAAACTCGTGAAATGCCATCCAGTCCCACAGCTTTACTAACATCCAGAGTACTCAGTATGCGGAACACATACTGAGTACTCTGGATGTTAGTACTCAGAGTACTATCATCCAGAGTACTCAGTATGTGGAACACACTCTCCTCCTGCACCTCAAACCTGCTCTATTCCTCTAGTATTCAAATTGACTCCTCCAGGATGAAATACTCCAATAAAGTGCTCATTGAACAATTCCACTATGTCCTCTGCATCAGTCACTCTATTCCCATTTTTATCCCACAATGTCATTCTTCCACAGTCATTTCTCCTCCTACTGGCCACAGCTAAAAAATTCTCTAGGATTTTCCTTGAATCTAAGGGCCAATCTTTTCTCATATTCTAGTTTTGCCTTCCTTACCATACTAGTCACTTTTCTGGCCTGTGTCTTATATTCTTCATGCATCTTCTCTTCACCTGTCTCCTTATATCTCTTCCATAGCCTATTTTTCGCATGTAGCTCCTGTTTAATATTGTTTGTCATCCACTTTACTCCAAATTGTGTCCTCTTCTTCACTTGTGGAATACAGCTTACTATTGCTGCTAACAAATATTCCTTCACAATTTCCCAAGCACTAATGATATCCTGGCCTTCCAATTCCTCCCTCCACGAAACTTCCCCAAGTTGACATCTTAGACTATTATAATCACCTGCTTTATAATTCCACATACGTTCCTGTCTCTTTGATACTCCTGCATGTCTATTCATTTTCCAAGTCAAAACCATATGGTCACTCTCTCCAACTGGTGAGAGAGATGTTATCTCAGTTATTATCAGCTCTTCTGATGCTATAACCAAATCCAAAACTCTTGATCCCTCTGTTACATGTTGCCTAAGACATTTGTCCCTCAAGAATTTTAGAAATTCCATTCCCTTATTGCTACATGCATCTTCCTTTCCCCAATCTATACTGCTGTAGTTAAAATCTTTCATAACAATCGTTCTTCTTGCACTTGCCACCCTCAGCTGTCTCAACATCTCCTGGTCCCCACCCTCTGTGCTCCTTGGTCTGTAACAACATCCCACTAAATATCCTGTCTTGCCCACCTCCACCTCATACCATATGCTTTCAAAAT
The DNA here is from genome assembly GCF_054136105.1 of Typopeltis vanoorti. Classification (NCBI taxonomy): domain Eukaryota; kingdom Metazoa; phylum Arthropoda; class Arachnida; order Uropygi; family Thelyphonidae; genus Typopeltis; species Typopeltis vanoorti. The sequence continues at coordinate 2,415,608 of NC_143557.1, forward strand.
CATTAGTGTCGCAGCCTTCCAAAGCCTCCACTCTTAGAGAACATAGGTCGTCACTTATCATAAGCAGTACTCCACCACCACGCTTTCCCTTCCTATCCTGCCGAAAAATGCTGTACCCAGCAACTTCTATTCCTGTTATTATATCCTCTTCTGTCAACCACGTCTCTGTGATCCCAATAAACTTTGACTAGGCTGATGCTATCAGTGCCACCAATTCCTCTCCCTTATTCCGAATACTCCTGGCATTGGTATAAAGCATTAAAAATGCATTGTTTCTATACCCAGCATTATCCTCTCTAGACTCCACTGGGCTCAGCGTTACCTGATGTTGTCCCCCTTCTCCCAAGTACCCATTCCCACAAGAGGCCACCCATGCTACCATCACACTAGGACACACTGACTAATTCAGAACAGCAATCTCTCCAGATGCCTACGTCCTTCCTCATTCAAATGCAGGAGGTCTCTCGCATACAATTCCTCTCTGCTCTCAAACGCACTCCAAGCATCCACATATTCGAATCCTCTCTTCTGACACACTCTTGCTATTATGCCATTCAATATCACCGCTCTTCTGCTCAGCTTGACATTATCATACCTAGGCAACACACACACACACTATTTTTCCTCTCTGTGTCTTCTTTCATACTGCCTCAAGCAAGAATCTCATATCTCTTGCTGCCCTATTTACACCATCACCACTCAAGTCATTTGTTCCCACCATCACAATCATCTCATCCACCCTTTCACCTCTCTTAATTGCCATAACCACACTTTCTATCATTCCTCCTGGCAAACACTCCTCACGCATCCTATCTTGGAACACCACGGATCATTGAGTCCTCATGCATTACACCTCTTACCACCATATTCCTCGATTGCTCACATGCATCCTTCACTCTCTCTTGTAACAGTTTCTCTCTGTGCTTACCTGCCTTCCTGACATCACTCTATCTCTAGTCCCTGTGCTCCCTTGCATTCCTCTCATTCCTTATCTCCTGCTGTTTCCATTCTTTCCTCTTCTATCATTCCTATATCTGACACTCATTCCCTCTCTTCCACTTATCCTATTCTCATCTCTTCTATCATTCATACAACTCTCTCTCTCTCTCATTCCATCTCTTCTACTGTTCCCATTTTCTCCTCTTCTATCCATAACTCTCTCTCATTCCCTCGCTTATACTGTTCCTATTCTCTCTTCTTCTACCACTCGCATAACTCTCTCTCACTCCTTCTCTGATTCGCCTTGCATTAGTCTCTTCCATTCGCTTAATTTCATCTTTCACACTTATCTCATTCCCCAGACATTCCACCTGCTCTTTCAGCTCATCTATCTCTGTCTCTGTAAGTCAGCCATTCTTGTTTGCCATTCATCCTCCCAATTGAGACTATCTTCAGAATCATTCAACCTTTCCATACTCCCCACTCTTATTATTTTATTCATACTTCTCTCGCCCTCTATCATACCTGTCATCTCTCCACATGGAGAATCTCCCGTATCTGACTCAACGAGGTCAGTTATGGTCATTTCTAAATCACCAACTTCCTCCCATTGCCTGCATTTTGCTCATACACGTTTTCCCCCTTCTTTCTCCTGTCACATATACAATCGCCGGGACGCATACATTCCGCAAGTCCCGCATGCTACAAAATCCTGTATGATATCACACAAAATGGAATCCTTAAATGGGAGGGTGGGTAGGGGGGGGGACTTGGCGATACACCATTTTTAATTTTAACTGCCGCTTCCGCTATTATTTAAAATAGTGTCGCTAATTAGTGTCAAAAAATGAATGCTAAATAAGTATCAGGAAGTATAACTATAAGAAAAAGTACAAACAATTTCAAAAAGAACATTAGAATAATTCCTAGTGGACTCACAGAAGAAACATCAACTCAGTTGGATGATTTTTTGCAGACCAATCAGAACTCACCAGAAATGTTTCGGGAAAGAGTCAAGATGATAATACAGGATACAGCCAAGAAGTATCTCATCCCAATAAGAAGACCAAGAGACCCATGGATATCAGATTTAACATGGGAACTAATCAAAAGAAGGTGGTTCGAAAAACAATGAGACGCAGGGACTGAAGATTATAAGAGATTGCATAGAGAAGTCAGAAGAGCCATCAAGCAGGAAAGAAAAGTTCTATACTAATAAATGTGAAGAGAGTTCCAGATGAGGACGCACAATTATAAAAGGATGTTATATATAGTTCGTCACCTAAAGCACACATTTAAGCCCAATTTGAATGTCATCAAAGACAGGAGTGGAGCGTTACTAACAGAAGAATTGGAAATCAAAAACAGATGGAAAGAATACTCTGAGGAACTGTACAATAGAGTGGATAAAGAAAATTTGGAGGAGCCATCTCACCAGGAAAATTCTGATTTGGAACCTCCTCCACTTAGGCATATAGCTGAAAGAACAGTTAAGCAGCTTAACTGCAATAATGTCCAGGTGCAGATGAAATCCCAGCAGAGTTAATTAAGGCCACAGTGGATGGAGTTATAAGAGTGTTTCATGGATTGATTACAAGGATGTGGGAGACAGGAGCATGGCCTAGAGACTGGAAAAGTTGTTTTTCATACCACTATATAAGAAGGGAAATATGAAGGATTGTAAGAACTATAGAACTGTTAGTTTAATATCTCATGCAAACAAAATTTTATTGAAGATCATGCTAAATAGGGTTAAGGCCAAAGTTGAGGCATAGATGCCTGAGCAGCAAGCAGGTTTTAGGAAAGGTAAGGGCACCAGAGATCAGATCCTTTGCCTTAGGCAGATCATAGAAAAATATAAAGAATTTAGACTCCCTCTAATAATGTGTTTCTTAGACTACTCTAAATAAAGCTTTTGACTGTGTTGAGCATGTGAAACTGTTGGAAGTAATGAAAAGAATGTATTTTCCTTAACACACTATCAGGTTGATAGCCAACTTGTACAGGGAACAAGAAGCCATGGTAAGAACATGTGTTGGATTGACTGATTGGCTTCAGGTTGGAATAGGAGTTAGGCAAGGATGTTTACTTTCTCCTCACTTGTTTAGGGTATATGCAGAGGACATCATGCATGAAGCATTGGATAAGGTCAGGACAGGAATTAGGATAGGAGGTAGATTGATCAAGTAATCTGAAGTATGCTGATGATACAGTACTCCTTTGTAATGACAAGGAAGAACTAGGACAAATTCTTGATAAAGTTAACAAGATCAGTAATACCAGAGGACTTCAACTCAATCCTAGCAAGACAAAAATTATGGTTTTCAAAGGAAATACAAACAGGGAAGCTCTTTAGAAACAAGTGTACCTTAATGGAGAAAGAATTGAGGAAGTCAGCAAGTCTGAGTACCTGTAATCCATTATTAATGTGAAGAATTGCTGTTCAGAAGACGTCAGAAGAAGATTAGGAATGGCTAAAACAACAGTAAGAGACTTGTCTAAAATTTGGATGGATGGATCTGTCTCCATGGGAATGAAGTTGAGGATTTTGGATGCAGTTGTTTTTCCAACAGCGACTTATGGATATGAGATCAGTAGATCTTTTCTAACACCCATTTAAGGCTCCTTAAGGATATTGACAGAAGAAAGTTAAAATATTTTGGACACATTGAAAGGGTGGAAGGAGGACTTCCAGGAACTTTTCCTTCTATTACTGTTCTGAGAAGCAGAGGAAAGGGGTAGACTGTCGATGAGATGGATGGGTGGTATGTATGGAGTGACTGATCTTAAGAGAGTTGAAGCCTCTAGAAAAGCATACAACCAGACTACATGGCAAGGCCTGGTGTAGCACATCACCATGCATCAGAGTGACCATATAGAATCAGTGGGTGCCCAGTGAATATATGGATGAAGGTGAAGTGGATCTGGGATGTTGGATGTATATATATGTTGAAAAGGTATTGAGAACATACAGGCCATATGGTCAAATGAAAAACACATCGTGTATGATTTTAGTTTATTATTTCTATAGATCAGTAAGTGACATTTTTGAGGAGCCTGTGAAGTTTTAGGATCCTTGTGTTAGTTGGATCATAGTTTAAGGGAAGGTAGGTGGAACATGCATAAAGTGATTCGAAGGATTGTTCCATTCCTTAAGCAGAATCACTTTATGTACATATTCATGGTGGTTTAGAACTACAGTGGCATTCCCCTTATCTGCTTTCATAATTACTATTTTTTTTCTTTTCCCCAAAAGCACTTCAAGTTTTTTGCAGGAGAGGTTACTTTTTGTCCGTTTTGCTTGTGTTAGCAGATTGGCTACGTCCAGTCTGATGTTTCAAATATGGATAGGAGGTCCAAGAATTTTTCATTTCTTTTGAATTGTAATTTCCTCTGCAACTATTTTCTTAGACACTAGTGTGCTAATTGTGTCTAGGTTGAACATGGACAATAAGTTTACTGTAGCATTTTACCAGTGTTGTTTAAACTTAGAAGTCTTTTAATAGATTAACAAATTCATTGATGTGCCAGCTTTTTATTTTTTATTTTTGAAATTCTTTTGCTGCCGAAGCATTGGAAATATTAGGAACTTTTGATGTGTAATTTTCTAGTATGGCTTCCTTAATTCTTGAGTCCATGTATAGGCTGTTCTTTCAGACAAATTCATGACATACTTCCCAAGCTGAATTAATGTTTTCCAATGTATTAATATATTTCAATCTATACAGTACACCAGCTACTTCAATTTGATGCTTTTTAAAATTTTTGTGATGATTTTCTTCTTATTATTATATGGGCACCTCCATGGAGTCCTAAGACTCTTGGGAGACCCAATTTATCCACACAATCTATCATACTCTCCTTGAACCCCCTTAACAGATAAAAGCACTCACAACTGACTCTAGCAACCCATTCCACTCGTGCACAACTCTCCAAGTAAAACATCTAGTCCTCACACTCCCACTAACCACACCTTTATTCAACTTCCAAGGATGATGCCTTGTTCTGGTTCCTCTAGCCACGTGCTGAAACATTTCCTTTGCATCTGTCCTATGAAACCCTTTAAGCAACTTAGATGATTCTATCATATCCACTCTTTATCTCCTACCAACCAACTTCTGCAATCTACACACACCTTCAATCTGTCCACATAGGGAACATTCCACTGACCACCCATCATCTTGGTCACTAGCCTCTGAATCCTCTCCACTGCTTTCTCATTCCCAAGAAACCCAGGGGGCCAGAGTTGAGCACTGTAGTCAGATGTGGGTGTATAAATGCCTTATAAAGAGGAATAACTTCTTTATCTCTACTTGTTAATGTGCTCTTCAGCAACCTAGTAATATTATGGGCTACCTTTAACAACCTTAGCAATATTTCCTGTAAACTTTAACTCTCTGTCTACCACCACCCCTAAATTGTGATATTAATTTTTGATACTCAAAATATGATTTGATATATATAGTATTCTAAATGATTACTTTGTAACTCCTCTGCTCTGATATCCTTAATTGTCAATAATTACATAATTGTTCCTTGGTTTCTTGTATTTCCCTCTATGTGAATTTCTAAACATTGTTATGTTGAAACATTGTGTTAGTAGTAAATAGTGAGTGCCCAGATTAATAAATATAAGCATTGACATATGTTATAAATGTATACAAGATACAAAAAAAAAGCAGATTTCTATCTTGTATACATTTTCTACTCTGTTGTTTTAAGTCTCCATCAAGAATCAGGTTTCATTTCTTTGTCCATTGCTTTTCCCCCACCCTCTTCATGACTCAGAATTCCACTTCTTGTATTGTTACATTACTCAGTTTGATATTGCCCAGTCATCACTGTTGCTTGAATATAACACCTTAAATTTATTATTTGAAGTCCTTCACCTATAATAAATTTAGTTTAATCCTTTATCCAAGTGTGAGCAAACAGAGTTTGTGCCTGAAAGTATCTTCAGGACTGGGGTAAGGTGGAGCAACACCAGGGCGACTCCTTGCAAAAGTGGAGCAAGCTACTAACACTCCTATCTCAGTATCTCCCATAATGCAAAACACATGTCCTTGCAGATATGTCTAATGTTATGCATTAAGGGAAGGGCCACTACCCAGACTAGTTTCGACCTTTATTGAGGTCTCTTCAGTGGGAGCCAGGCCCAAGTGGAGATATCAGTCAGAAGCATTAGCAAGGTCATCTCTACCTATAGGAGTTGCCAATTGGTAATAAATTTTAATTTATTACCAATTGGCACCTTTTTAATAAATTACTCTGGATTTAGAGAAGATGTTGAAAGTTTATTTTTTCACTTGGTTAGAATATAATAAATTTAGTTTAATCCTTTATCCAAGTGTGAGCAAACAAAGTTTGCGCCTGAAAGTATCTTCAGGAGACCTCAATAAATGTCGAAACTAGTCTGGGTAGTGGCGCTTCCCTTAATGCATAGCATTAGATATATCCACAAAGAGATGTGTTTTGCATTATGGAAGATACTGAGATAGGAGTGTTGGTAGCTTGCTCCACCTTTGCAAGGAGTCGTCCTGGTGTTGCACCACCTTACCCCATTCCTGAAGATACTTTCAGGCGCAAACTTTGTTTGTTCACAACTTGGATAAAGGATTAAACTAAATTTATTATATTCTAACCAAGTGAAAAAATAAACTTCCAAATCCTTCACCTGTTCAGACCTTTTCTTGTTAACACCAATTTTATCATATTTCCCCACCAATTAGCACCACCTCTTTTCTGTTAATTCATCTTGGGTTTATGGTAACTATTCTTGAGACTCCGATTGAGGTTCTCTTGAAATGATTTTTTCTGTAGTAGCTGGCTTTTCATTGTTTGCCTTGGTTTCCTGATGAATAGTAGCAAGTTTCTTTTAACTGGATAATACTCCACTCATTTTATAATTCATTTTTGTATGTTGTTTAAGTTAATACAGAATATAATTTGATTGGGTAAATCCCAAATATTTATCCCATCTTCATTCATTTAATATCTTTTGCCACATAATACCTGGTTGCTTCACAAGGTGAAAATTAAACATTCAATCAGAAACTCTGGACACTGTTCTCTTTTCTTTATAGATGAATGGAATTCCCATCATAGTTATCTAGTCCTGATAAAAGTTTCTTGCAATCCAGTTTCTTTTAACTTCACATGCAGAATGGAGGATAGCACATGTTTTTTTTTTTTCCAATATCTTATTTTATTTGATTTCAATATTTGGAAACTTATCAGAAGGAAAAAGTTTGCAAGATTATGCGTCATAGAAAATTTTGAACCCTTTCTGTTCTGAATTAAGAACTAAACTTTTAAACCTTTCAGATAACCTTGCCCATATTGATAGCAGAAAATTCAATTCATGTGTACACATGCACAAAAATAAAAGAAAAATAAAATGACTAATATGTGCCTGAACAAATATATAGTGTATTATAGTACTGCATCACTAAGTTTGCATTATTAGTAACTTCCTATCAACAGTTTAATTCCAATTTAGCCTATTTATCAGAATTGCAATACTGTCAGATCTTATATTTGTCTCAAGCCTTCTGACTGCATCAAACCACCTAGACCTTGGTCTTCCTCTTGGTTTTTTTCCTGTCATGCTGGCAATTAAACACTTTTTTTTTGCTAACCTTTCCCATTCCGTTTAACCATTAATTAGTCGAGTCGCATGGGGTTTATTTGATCCCAGTCATCATTCAAATTCAGTTTCTGACAAAACCAATGACTGATTTTTGTTGCAATTTCGAGTAGCTGAGTTTCTTGCTGTCCCCATGACGAATCCATTGGCGCAATCAGTTGTGGATTAAGGGTAATTTCTGATGTTCTGATCCCATGCAACTACTTATGTGAGTATTTTTCAAGTGCTTTTTTTTTTTACTTCTGGATATTCCTGAGGCCATTGTGTAATATCCCCAAGATTGAAGGATCGTAAAATAAGATCAAAGTGTGAAAAATGTCTGAGCTTTTTGTTACAATGAGCATTCTTCAGTAAGATGCAATAATTGTACAGACAATTAAAACTGAATAAAAATGTTAATAATTAATATAAAAATAAAGCAATATTAATGATTTGTTTATTTCATTTTACTCATCATAATCAACCTTATAATACATAAAAACATTTCATGAGAAATATAGACAAATTAAAGAACTATAACTTTAATTTTGGGGTCGAATAGGCCCCATGCACTTAATTATGCAACAAAAAAGTGCGACCAATTAAGCATTAAACGACCATATCTCCTGAGATTAGATCTACTCACATATTCTTGAATGCTAACCATGTCAGGTTGCTTCCAATATCTTTGTTTTTAATATGATCTGCTGATGTCATATGTCTACTCCACTAAATTTTTCTCATTATTCCCATACCTGTGGTCTCCAGTCTTTGATCAGCTGTTTGATTTAGATCCAGCTGTTACATAAGTTAAAATTGGTTTGAACACTGTTTATTTATTCTATTCTATTCTCTCTCTCTTGTCATCTACACTAAAAATTGCACTTATTATCTTTGAAAATTGGTTGAATGATTGAAAATTGGAATACTGTCAAAGTAAAGGGGACTGGAACAAGATCTTTTGTCTGAAAAATCAGACAGATTGTGTTTTCATAGCATTAAAATTCATTAGATTATCTTCATCCCACTTGAGAAGGCTGAGGAGATCAGTGTGTTTAAGACATTAATTATAGATTCTGGAGCTTGAATCATGTGGATGAAAACATAAACCTTTTATAGTCCAACATTGATAGATTAAAGTGATGAGAGGAAACTATCCACTTTTACATGTAGCAAACAGCCAGAGAAGATAGTAATCCAGTTACAAAGTACAAGATGGATACTACTTCCTGTCTGGTTGTCTGAGTGGTTATCATATCTGTCCTCCAATGAGTAGGCTGTGGGTTTAAATCACTCCTTTGGGAATAGATATGTGAATGTCTTTATGTGGTAGATGAATTTCATCGCCTTGCATGAGGCGACTGTTCCCTTATTTGAAGGCCTGAAGTGGCTAGAAAAATTCCATGTTTCTCATGACTTATTTTTAACTATGTTAACAACACCAAATGAACTATTTTATAAAAAAAGATGTTTTATTCACTTATATTTTGCTGAATTTCAAATCAGCATTTTCAGAGTACACCACAGCATGTATACATGACAGTAAGTGAATTCACTGTCACATATACATGCTGCGTTGTACTCTGAAAATGCTGATTTGAAATTCAGCAAAATATAATAAAACATCTTTTTTATAAAATAGTTCATTTGGTGTTGTTAATACTGTTAAAAATAAGTCATGAATAACCTTCAACACCTAAACTTATCTGTTAGACTGAAGTTCCATGTTTGTTCTCAAGGTCATAGTTTTCAGACCAGATAAAAAAATAAAACAATAAATGAATTAAAAAAATTCTCAAACCACTCACAGTACTAATGTACAATAGGTTTCATGGCTTGGAGTTACTTTGAAACATCAAGAGCAACATGTTTCTCCAAACTGTTCCACAGCTTGTCCTGAAGTTAACTAGATGATCTACCAATACAGCGAGAATGGCAGAATCAGTATTGGTAGGCTTTAATTAATTGGTGAGTCTTTATGTAAGGCTTAAAGAATGACTAACTTCTAAATTAAAGAAGTCAGCCATTAATGACTTTCTCTGTTACTTTTATTTTCAAAATTGACAGTAAAAAAAATTGAGATTACTTTTACTCTTATTGAGGTGAGGTTAATGGAATGATGATCTGATTTTTCACCCTTCCTGTTATCTACCAGCAGCTTTTTCAACCACATAGAAGGGAATACTCTTTGTGCCTGTCTGCAGCACAGATAATTTAAAATCAGTGAATCTAGTGTAGTCTTCTAATTTCTTCCCAGATAGTATGATTCCAGTAGAATGTAACACCTCTACTGCTGAGCTATGTGCAATAGTTTACTTTAAACTACATATGACTGCAGTGCCACCAGTGGTGCATTATATATATATATATATATATATATATATATATATATATATATATATATATATATATATATATATTAAAGAAATAATATATTAGAGAAATATGACTGAAAGTTGAGAGACACCAAAATAGGGGGGGGGGAACTATTATTTGAATGCATCACTAGTTTTGTCTTGGGAGTTTTGGAAGTTTATTGCACTTGATTAGACTATAATAAATTTAGTTTAATCATTTATCCAAGTGTAAGCAAACAAAGTTTGTGCCTGAAAATATCTTCAGGACTGGGGTAAGGTGGTACATCCCTTGGCTCGTAGCAAAGGTGGATCAAGCTCTCATCACGCCTTGTCTCAGTATCTCCCATAATGCAAAGCACATCTCCTTGCAGACATGTATACTGCTATGCATTGAGGGAAGAGCCACTACCCAGACTGGTTTCGACTTTTATTGAGGTCTCATCAGTGAGAGGTAGACCCAGAGTGGTGATACTAAGCCAGAAGCAATAGAGAGGTCATATTTACCTAAATGAAACCCTTTCTCTAAATCCAGGGTAATTTAATAATAAGGTGGTACACCGGTTGTTAACTCGTATAGATAAATATGACCTCTCTATTGCTTCTGGCTTAGTATCACCACTCGGGGTTTGCCTCCCACTGACGAGACCTCAATAAAGGTCGAAACCAGTCTTGGTAGTCGCCCTTCCTTTAATGCATAGCAGTATACATGTCTGCAAGGAGATGTGCTTTGCATTATGGGAGATACTGAGACAAGGAGTGATGAGAGCATTGATCCACCTTTGCTGCGAGTTGCCAAGGGATGTGCCACCTTACCTCAGTCCTGAAGATATTTTCAGGAGCAAAGTTTATTTGCTTACACTTGGATAAAGGATTAAAGTAAATTTATTATAGTTTTGTCTTAGAAGACTTCATCAGGTGCATAACATGAAAAGAAAAATATACATTACAAGAGAAAAAACAGCTATAAATTAACTTGGAGACATATTGCTGACATTTGAAGGTATTCTGGATGCCATAGTATTGTTGGTCACATTCACACAGGCATGATCTTGTGAATGCCAAAGCTAGATAGCTGAAGAGTGACATTCACATAGGTTATAGCTATGGGTAGTATCAAGACAGACCAGATTGAGAAAAATTTTTGTTGTTTCCACAATTTTTCTCTCCAATCCATTGTAGCACCTAAAAATGTTGCAATACTGCAGGTAGATCAGCTCATTTATCAAGCTTTCACTATCTTCCATTCCAATACACAGATTACAAGCAGATCATCACACACAAACTTTTATTTAGGTTTAGGTTACAGTCATCATGAAATAGAAAGCAGTAATAAGCTCTATTGATCAAACCTGAAATTAAAATGTAGTAGACTAGTGTGTACAGATATTTTAAAGAGGAAGTTGTTTTTGCTCAGCTCCACATAGGTTATAGTCATCTTACACATGCCTTCCTTGTGCAGTGATGACATGCTGCACGTAAATAGCATGGTTCAGACTAACTATCATTCATATTTTGATTGACTGCCTTCATTTCGTCAATGAGCATAGGCACTATTTTAGTGACATTCATAATCTGTTTAAGCTCTATACACTTAAGCATATTTTATCAGATTCATCAAATGTCACTCATTTTTTAAATTTTACTGAGCATCAATGTATATCATCTTATATAAGTTATTTACTTATTAGTTTTATTACTTTAATTTAATTATATGAAATATATTGAAATTGGCCCTTCCCTTAATGCATAACATTATACATATCCACAAGATTTGTTTTGCATTATTGGAGATACTGAGATAGGAGTGATAGTACCTTGCTCCACCTTTGCTACGAGTTGCCTAGTGTTGTACTACCTTACCTCAGTCCTGAAGATATTTTCAGGCGCAAACTTTGTTTGCTCACACTTGGATAAAGGATTAAACTAAATTTATTATAGTCTAACCAAGTGCAAACTAAACTTCCAACATCTTTTTCTAAATCCAGAGTAATTTAATAATAAGGTGGCACACCTTTTGGCAACTCCTATAGGTAAAGATGACATCTCCATTGCTTCTGCCTTGGTTTCTCCACATCTGGGCCTGGCTCACACTGACGAGACCTCAATAAAGGTCGAAACCGGTCTGGGTAGTGGCCCTTCCCTTAATGCATAACATTATACATATCCACAAGGAGATGTGTTTTGCATTATGGGAGATAATGAGATAGGAGTGATAGTAGCTTGGTCCACCTTTGCTACATGTTGCCTGGTGTTGTACTACCTTACCTCAGTCCTGAAGATATTTTCAGGTGCAAACTTTGTTTGCTCATACTTGGATAAAGGATTAAACTAAATTTATTATAGTTATATGAACTTTTAATACCTGGCTTTTATGAATTTTTCTAGTTATTTTTAATCTCTTTTTTAACATTTGTTTTTACACACTTTTTCCATTTCTTTTTATCTACTAATTTTTATGCATGTTTGTCACTTATTTATTACCTTGTGTAAACCCAAAACAAACTGACAACTAAGAGCTATCACTATGATGCATGCCACATGGAGCTTACTGGATGAAGAAAGTCGTGTATGAGAAAGTGGTACTGGCACAGTAGCCTAAACCAAGTAAAAATTTGGCAAGAGGAGCCATCAAGATATCAGTACTGATGCAAAAAGAATGTTCAGTTGAACTGGCTATATAATTTGACTCAGCACAATGAAGATTATCTTGCATCCTTTCCATATGGTAGAATGATTGTGTGATAATACCAATGCACAAAGGTGATGCAACGACTGAAGTATATTTGCTCAGTAACTCTGAGTGCTCATTTCTTGTAATGTCCAGGATACCATAGTTGGTATTTGGATCCCAGAGGTGAGGTATTAGTCAGAAGTTGCTACTTCTTAGCTGGAGGCCCATGCAGGCTACTACCAATCCCCTAAATGGAGGCCATTCCTGAGATGGAGCAGATGCCTATGCAGCTTCAATGTGATATTGTGGTATAGTGCACCATATCATACGGTCATCTTAGGGTTCTATAAAGTTTTAATTTGAGAGGTCTTGCCAGATTGATGTCACACTTGACTCTGGTTTAACTTACTGAAAACATTTGGAAAAAAACTAAGTTAAAGATATCTGCCAGGACCATCATAAACAAGCTGACAGGCATAACTTGGGATTGTAATGTGTCAAATCTTTAGAATAACAGCCCTGCTTCATTCTTCCCTGTTGCAGAGTATTGTTCACTTGTTTGGAGCTGAAGTCACTTAATAACTCTTGTGGACACATAGCTAAGATAACAGTGAGAACCATCTGTACCTTAATTCTTATTACCTGTTCTTTCCTATAGCAGTCATCCATGCTTCATAAGAGAAGCTACCATCAAAGAAATAAAGTAAATCAGAAATAACATGTATCTTCCTATTCATGAAAATATATCTTCACCTCCAGATCTCCCATATGGCTTGTGGAATTCCCAGATGATGGTCCTTCATGACTGGTGGTGAGGACTCTGGAATGAACTACAAACAAGTACCTGATCACACATCCAACTATCAAACCACGGATTCTAACTACCCTGATGCCTTTGTAATCAGCTAAGCAGATTTAGGATTGGACAGGCTGCTATACCCACTGATTACATCTTTGGAGAATTTCACTGTCACTCTTTTGTATGTGTGGTGCTATGCAGATTATGCATCCTATCACTGATGACTCCTCCTTCCCTGCAGTCCTCACAAATTTGCATTTATTCCCAGACATTACCATCGACTTGTCATCATCATCAAATTCCTTCCATGTACCCTCAAGGGGTGTACAGGATATGATAGTACTACATGAAAAATTTACATCATTACTGACTTCTTATCTACAATTTTCCTCCAAATCAGTCTGTTACTCAAGACTCCAACATTATCAGATCTTATATTTCTATCCTCTAAGGCACTTTGTACCATATCAATCCACCTATATCTTGGTCTTCCTTTGGGTCGTTTTCCTGTCAACCTGACAGAGAACACTTGTTTTGCTGGTCTGTATTTAGTTTTGCTCAATAATTTCTTGTATTCCCCCCCCCCCATATACTAAATAAATCAATAAATCTCTAAGTGATTCTCGTGGAAAGGCTTAGACGTTGGTTATGCATTTTTTACTAAATAATTTAAGGAAATTACAACGTAAACTAGGATATACATTAAAATAAATTTTAATATACTTCAATATTCCGAAATCTCTAAGTGGTTGTAAAGATTTTGGAAAATGTTAGAAGAGCTTACATACGGAAATTGGTTGACAAAATCTTTTACTTTGCAATTAACAGTATAGGGTACTAAGGGAAGGTTATGTTTGTGTTACTTGTTCACCACATTTTATAATGTCATGGTTGATTTAGACAAGAAGAATGGCTGCACTGGGACTTTGCTGAGGCTTTTGACAGGTTACAGCATGGAAACCTGTTGCATATGTTGACAGATGTACAATATCCAGCTAACAGGCTTCGGGTTCAATTCACACTGTAGGCATGGATGTTTGTGATTATCCTTTGCTGTTTGATGAATTTCCCATTGCCACGACCATCCCTCACTTACTGAGATGTGAAATGACTTTTCACTTGTGAAGTTTTCTTTCGGCCTCTATAGAGGAGAGTTTCTAGACTATGTAAAAAGTAATATGCAATACATTGGAAATAATTTGACAGGAAATATCATCCACTTATTTTCTGATGATGCAAAACTGGGAAGAGCCATAGTCATTGAAGGTGATGTAGAGATCTTTTAGGATGACTTAAATATGCTGGTAGTATGGGCAAAGTTAAATGACTGCCTTAATGTGGCTAAGCATAAGGTGATGCACTTTGGGAGGATGAGATCACATGCTATGCACTACATTGATGGAACTGAGCTGCAAGAAGTTGATGAGGCAAGAGATTTGGGGATAACTGTGCACAAAACTGAAGTTTAGAGGGCATATTGCAAAGATGGCCAAAACAGCACATCAAATTACATGGTTGTTGAAGAACACACTAACAAGCAGGGATTGGAAAATTATTGTTCCACTTTATAATGCATTAATAAGTCCATATCTGATTATTGCACACAGATCTGGTCACCTGGATTCCTTGGTGATGAAAAAGTGGTGGAGAGGATCTAGAAGTAAGTGATAAAGATCATCACTGCCTCGAATTACAAATCTTTTGATAAACAGAAATTGTGTGGCCAGTTTGCACAACTGTTATCATCTCAGAAATGACTCTGAGATACACAACTGTCCTCAACCTCGCATATCATATTCACATTAGTCATTTGGAATATGATATCCCACTCCTATATTTCCTTTACCTTTTATTGCAAAATGCTCATTTCACCTGTGCTCTGCCAACATGATTAATCACACATTTAATAGAAAATCATATTAAATCTAATATTTAAAGAAAATGTAATTTAATTTTCTTATATAATGTTCTTCATAAACAGTAAAGGTATTGTCTTTTTTATTTCAAAGGTTTTACATATAACTATGCTCCTTCAACCTGATGCAAGCTTAAAGGCACTTATTAAAGTTCCTACATTACAAGATGCCCAATTTGCCATATCACAACTGCATCGCCGTAAAATAGGATATAAAAGAATTCTAATATCATATGCATCCTGTGAGAAATCACCCCCTTTACATATACTCAGGTAATCTTTGAAATGTATGACTTAGAAATTTTAAACCATTTATTGTGAAGTGTTTTCGACTAGAGCAAAAAACTATTACATCCTATCAGAAAGACAAAATGTGCTTTTTTGCATGGAAAAGTCCTTGGTTCAAATTTCATCTAGCAAGTAGTGAATATCTTATAAAGACTTGACAGCTGAAGTGAGTCAGCTAGACTTATACAGGATATCACCTGGTTTTTTATTTATTATTTTTTTTTACACATTCAAAATAGAATAACTGGCAAGAGAACACTCCCAATAGACAGGCACAGAAATAGAAGTAACTCTCCCAGCAAAATATTCGGTTGATCAAAAAAAAATGAGTTACTTGCTTCTATTTAGGCATTTATTGTAATTGAACTAATTACTGCCTTTACAATGATTAAGTTAATTACAATAATTAAAATAAAATTTTTCAATATATTTCCTGTAGTAGCATGTTAATATTTTCACACTGTAATCGGGTTCTTTTGATAGAGTTCAAGCAAAATTGATTGTTTAATATACATATGGAAAGACTTACGTGGTGTTGATTATTCATAATAGTGCTTTACAGAATAAACAACACCAAAAGAAGAAAAAATAAATTAATTTATTGTGAACTTAATAATATTTTGCTAATTTTTTGCCCAGCATCTTCAGAGCACAACTTTGACAAGTGCACGGACACTTAAGGCAAATGTCAATGGATCGTCCTGTCTGTCAATAGTAGGCTGTCACAGGAACTTCATACACTCCAGATTGTGCTGGAGGATGGCATTTATTTTTAGGAGAATGGATCAGTTGTTAATTTGAATCTGGTGTGTAGGTTATGTTTTCAGATGTATACCTCTGTATACCTTGGAGAACATAAGAAACTCATCTTCTGTCATTATTATGATTCTTGTAGAAAGGCTTATACGTTGGCAACACATGACTATTAAATTATTCAAGGTATACTGGAATTTTAATTAAAAGAAACTTTAATAAATACTTCCTGTATTTCGGCAATGTCACATTGCCATCTTCATGGGAAAATACAAATATGACACGTGCATGCAGGCACTACAAAAAGCAAATAAGGCAGAAGACAAGAAACTACTGTTGTTACTAAAGTCCAAATGGTGCCCCCTAGTGGGCTATATTGGGTTGTCTTGCCAGTTGGGCTGATGTTCTCATGATGTAAGTCTCCCAAATTTGGGGCAGTGTCATGCACCCAAATTTGTTGAATTATGGAACGTTTTTTTTAGAGCTGAGCTGATTCTATGAATAATCTTTTGTACTTAAACTTGCTGCGGTGTATTACTTTGGCTTTCTTCCAACGTATTCTGTGGCATGTATCTAGAGCATGGTCTGCAAGCCCAGAGTGGCTGTACTGGTGAAACCGGATGTAGTCCTTGTGTTCTGCAATCCTGATATTCGCTGTCCTGCCTGTTTGGCCAAATTAGGACAGTTTACAGCTGTATACCCCTGGTAGGTCTAAGGGAAGTGGTTGATCTTTAGTAGAGCAGATAAGGGATGCCAACTTTTTGTAGGGTCTGTAACAAGATGTCAGGTCATATTTTTTAAGGATTGTGGTTATTTTTTCAGAGGTGCCCTGGTTGTAGGGAATGGTGATTGATTTGGTGTAATTTTTATTGTGAAGTGGGGAGGGGGTTGTGGTTTGCAGGTTTTAATATTATTTGGATTTTTTGGAGGTTGTAGCCATTGGCTAAGAAAGTATTAAGGATGTGGTTTAGTTCAGTGGTTATGGCATTGTCATCTGAACAGATTAATTTTGCCGTGTTATATAGTGTTTTAATAACCCCATATTGTTGTGTGTGTGTGGGGGGGGGAATTGCTGGTGAATGTATCTGCTTGTATGGGTGGATTTTCTATAAACTGAGAAAACCAAGGTTCCATCAGGCTGGCGGGTGACTAGTGGGTCTTCAAGCTGCACGTGACAGAAGGAACTCGAGGTCAGTGTTAGATTTGATTATAGTGTCAGAGGGCATTTCAGTTAAAGACATAACTGTTCAGCCTCCAGTTGGTGACAGTGATCATATCGTACTCACTTGGGAAGTGACTAAGTTTATGAATGTTACATTCAGAAAAGGTTACATGCTGAACTATAAAGCAGGAAATTATGACCAGCTGAGGAGTATACTGAGTTCAGTGCAATGGGATCAGTTGCTGGATGGAAAGAATATCAACAGTGCATGGGAAGCATTTAAACAATACTTAAATGATGCGATATCAGAATGTGTCCCAAGAATTCGAAGAATAAATAGAGCAGGAGTCAAATGGATGTGTAATCTTATTAAGCAAGAGATTCGTAAGAAAAGGAGGATGTGGAAGGAATGCCGTTTGCATAAGGATGACGTCCGTTATGAATGTTATAAACTGCAGGCTAGAATAGTCACAACTGTTGTATGTAAAGCAAAGTCTGATTATGAAAAGAAACTGGTTCTGCGTGCTAAAGACAACCCACAATAATTCTATCGATATGCTGCAAATAAAAGAAAGAATGAATATGAAAGAATAACTCTTCTAAATCCAGATGGCATGTGGGTGACAGATACAAAAGAGGTTGTTCAGTTAATGAGTGCCAATTTTGTTAAAAACTATCAACCTAATGAATGCAACATTGAGCGCACTGTTCCCTCTTCACTAGATGAAGAAACACAGGTCTGTGTCTGAGGTATTAGAGCTGTTGCACAAACTGAATAAGAATTCAGCAGTAGGGACTAATGGAATATCAGCACGTGTGCTAAAAGAGTGTTCAGCTGAATCCATTCCTTTGACTAGGATGTTTAATATGACTCTCAGAACAGGGAAGATTCTGCAGGAATGGAAGGAATGTATGGTAATTCCATTTCACAAGGGTGGTGCAAAGACTGATGTATCCAACTATCGATCAGTTAGTATCTCAGGAGTTGTGGTGAAGATTTTGGAAAAATTGGTTAGGGCCCACATTCAGAAATGGGTTGACAATGAATCTCTACTTTGCAATGAGCAACATGGGTTTGCTGAGGGAAGGTCATGTTTTAGCAACTTGCTCACAATCTATAACTATGTTACCATTCAACTAGACAAGGGGAATGGATACAGCATGATACTTTTGGATTTTGCTATGACTTTTGACAGAATACAGCATGGCAGACTGCTGCATAAATTGGAGCAAATGGGTTTCGGTTATACAATATTAGCATGGATAAGAGGATGGCTGACTTACAGATATCAGAAAGTGGTATATGGGGGATCCGAGTCTGCAAGGCCTCTATCAAGTCTGGATGTGATGCGAGTCCCATAACCAGTACAAAGATTAAAAAAAAAAAAAAGTGGTGTACCACAAGGATCAGTGCTTGGTCCGCTGTTATTCAATCTACATTAATGATATTGGAAAGGATTTGACAAGCGACATACAGTTATTTGCTGATGATTCAAAGATAGGTAAGGTAATCAGGAATGCTGTTGATATGCAGTTTTTGCAGAATGATTTGAATAAGCTGGAATTGTGGGCATGAGGAAAATGGGTGTCATTTCAATGTAAGTAAATGTAAAGTCATTCACTTTGGCATGATTAGATATCTAATGTCGTATTATATTGGTGGGATTAAGCTAGAAGAAACTGATGAGGCTAGGGATCTTGGAGTGTTAATAGATAGGAAGTTGAAGTTTAGGGGCCACGTGGCAAAGATTGCGATTGCAAATACAACTCAATAGATAATTGCAATGCTGAAACAGACATTTACATTTAAAGATAAGGATGTTATTTTGCCTTTTTACAAGGCCTTAATAAGACCTCACTTGGACTATTGTGCGCAGGTCTGGTCTCCTGGTTTCCGTTGTGATTCTGATGTATTGGAGAGAATACAAAGGAGAGTGTTAAAAATGATATCAGGATTGTGGAATACTGATTATGACGACAGATTGAGAATTTGTAGACTGCAGACACTAGCAAACAGGAGAAAGAGGGGTGATATGATTGATACTTACAAACTTCTGAAAGGGTTATGCAGGATTTCAATTGATGGAATTTTTCAATTTATGGAGGGTGGGGAAAGGACAAGAGGGCGTCCTTGGAAGCTGAGAATGAAGGCTGCCAAGCAGGGTGTGAGGACTAGGTTTTTCTCTCAGAAGGTGGTGCGTGGTTGGAATGGATTGCCATTGGATGTCGTGAGTGCAAGCAGTGTGAATGAATTCAAGAATAAGCGATAGCTGGTGTGTGTGTGTAGTATGTGGCCTCTCTTGATTAGTCTCTGATTCCCTGGAGGTCTCTTAATAATAATAATAATAATAATACCATTATAATATTATTATGAATATGGCTTAAAAGATCGAGACAAAATTCTACAGTGAATATAATTGTTGAATGAAAGTCACTAAGCATCTTCCTCTATTTTCCTTCAGAGTTCTACAAAAATTCGTTTTCACTCCTTACTTCAGCCAAGGCAAAATATCAAAATGGGTATAATGATATTCATATACACTTTATTTACTAAATCTTGCAGCAGATGTTGATACTGTCATATGCAAATCTGTCAATCTTATTGAGATTCATAGTAATGTTTATGATTAATATGATTGATTTTCTTATATAGTTAAACCTGTGGAGTATCCATAACTATATAATAACATATACAGTAAATAACTTTTATTAGGTAAATATTTTGTCTTATGTCTCATAAGGCATCATCAGTACAGTTATTGAACAACAATAGGAACTGAATTCAAAAAACAGTAGCTTGCATGTTTAAATTGGAATCCCTTTACGTATACATAGAGGGATTCCAATTTAAACATATGCACTACTGTTTTTTGAATTCAGTTCCTATTGTTGTTCGATAACTATACTGATGATGTCTTATGAGACATAAAGCTAAATATTTACACAATAAAGTTATTTACTGTGGCATACTTGTTATTCTATAGTTAATGATTGATATTAGGCTTAAATTAAAATTACTGCGTAAAGTTTTGGTCTAATATCATGCTAAATATGTTGTGCTGTAAGGTTGCATTATGTTGTTGCACTTTCTTTGTGTTTTGGTTTGATGCATATTTTGATATCCAGTGAGAACAAATTTGCTGTTACCAAATGTTGGCTGCTTAACAAATTTGTGCTAGAATTCACCATTTATGGGATTCATGCTGATATATATATGACTTTAGTCTTATTCTCTATCAACATAATAGATGATATTGTTAATCTATCAGTTGTCCATAAATATGCTGCTTTAAATTGTTTGGATGCTTTATCCTGCATTATATATACCTTACAATATTCTGATATGGTAATGAAGTGGAGTGGGGGGGGGTACTCCATTTAAAGTTTCCAAACTATAGTGACCCAGAAGACATCATTAGTTGAATAAGTCATTCAACTCTAACCCATTCAATAAGAGTAAAACAATGCAAACATCATAAACAAATACAGCATAGGAAATAAATATCACAATATCTTTAGATTAATTCTTCATTATAATGTGAAATGGAATGTGTTCAGCATATGCACTGGAGCCAGGCTAAGGGCATGTGTGTGTGATATGAGGAACTCCTTCTGGCAAAAAGTTAAAAGGCTCACTAAAACAAATACAAAAAAGGGGTGGGGTCCCCTAATTAATTTTTCTAAGGAACTAAAGAATATTTCAACAGATTTTTCAACTGTATCAGGTTATGGAGTAAATATTATCAGAATTACCCATATTACTAAAAAAGAAGCTGCAGATTAAAAGCATTGAAATGTAGTAACAATATCAATAGGTCAGATATTTTAAAAAATTAGGTTTTTCAAACATCTGACATATAGTATTATGAAACAAAACATTATTTCATATCATTACTACAGTTATACCCCCACCACCCCTGGGGGGGTATAGTTGTGTCCCGTTCAGGAGTTGGGCAAAGGGCTAATCACCCCCTCCCTGTAAAAAAATTATTTGAATATGGAAACTGCAAATCTGGATGAACAAATGCTCCTGGTGACAGACGTTACTTGTTGAGACCCCAGAAGACAGTTATCTAGCCTGGTCTGATGTGGATAACGTATGTATGACACACTGCCTTTCGGAACCCTTGGTGTTGAAAGAGTCACTTATGAAACCACAAAAAATTTTGAAGATTGGATCGTGGAATTTCAGAACACTGTACCAGATAGGAAAAACTAAACAAGTAACAAATAAAATGGACGATTACAAGTTAGACATTTTAGGTATGAACTCAGATGGACTGGTTTTTGGTAGACTCATAATTAGAAACAAGACAATATTGTATTCTGAATCAGAGGAGAAGTATGAAAAAAGAGTTGTGCTAATATTGAACCCAAAAGTTTGATGGAATTGGAACGAGTAAATGAGAGAATTATAAAAGCCAGGTTCTATTCTAAATTATCAAACTTTGTTGTGCAGGTTTATGCACCCACTAATGATGCAGATGGAAAAATAAAAGACTGCTTTTATGAACACCTCCAAAAGGTAATAAAATCTGTTCCAAACACTCGATATGATAATACTCATTGCCAATCTTAATGCAAAAGTGGGTAAAAGGTTATGTGTATAAGAAAACTCCTTAAGTTTTGAGGCTTGTGGAGACCAGAATGAAAATCTCATTATGTTCGTATCCTTTTGTGAAATGAACTACTTTGTCATAGGAGGTAGTAAATTTAAATACAAAGAAATACATAAACTAACTTGTTCCTTGCCAGATGTCAATACAAGGAACCAGATTGAACATGCTAACTAGTAAATTTGTAAGAACCATGTTTGAAGTGAGAGTCAAACGTGGTGTGGACGTTGGTTCTGACCACTTCTTGTTAGTGATGAAGTTGAAATTGAAACTTCAAAGTGTATTAAGAAAGAAAAGAAGTTCAAGAACTGAAAAATTAAAGAAACAAGAGAAAAGTTTGCTTTGGAGATAAAGAACAGATTCAATATATTAGAACTGAAGGAAAATCAACATGTAAGAGCAGAAAATGACAAAGTAGAAGAATAATGGAAAAACTTCAGGAACACGTACAATTTATTTTATTTATTCCTATGGCAAAAGGAATACAAAGTAGTTACAGGTCAATGGCCAATCCAGGATCTCATCCATCACATTGTGAATGTCCTGAAGGCCACATGAAATTGGTACCATGGGCAGTCATTCACAATGAGTAATCGTCTGGGCCACGGGAGAACAGTCACAATATGTTCTGACAGTCTCTATTTATGTAGTAGGTAGCCACATTGCCCTGGTTAGTTCTGATCCTGTTCATAGATGACCAAATCTTCCTAGGAAGAGTAAAACCAGACTACAGAGCACAGGGATCTTCAACCAGGAAGCCATTTGTTGGAAGATTGTTGGACCAGTGTTCTCTCCACATGTTAGGTGTTGATAGTAAGGCAGCTGAAGAGAGTTCGTCCATGGATACCAGAAAGGATTTCTTGATTTTAGGTGAAGACTAGGTGAATTTGAGTATGGTGCAGGGGCAAGAGTGGGTTGCTCATTACTTTATTAAATTCTTTATTTGACGCTTGTCTTCTCCATATATTTAGTGGAGCAATGTTAGATAGGTTGGGCAACCATCGGAGAGGGATGCTTCTCAGTGTCCCACTAGTCTGCATGGTAGAGTTTAGCTGGATGTCTATAATGTTAGTGTGTGTGCACTTCTTTCTCAGACAGGGGCACAGCATTCTGCTACAGAGAATTTGAGCACTAGTTCAGACGACCTTAGGACTTCTGCACCATAATCCTAGGTTGTTCCAGCAAGCCCTGAAATGATATTATTTCTCATCTTAATTTTGTTGGACAGATTGGTGATGTGCCTTTTATAGGTTAGGCTTCTGTCCAGGCTGACTCCAAGGTATTTTGGGTGAGGTTCATGTTCTACCATTTTGCTACAGAAAGAGAGGTTGAGGTGTAGATTTGCCTCTGCATTGTTCAGGTGGAATACTCCGGACAGTTTTTGTTGGATTTGGCTTCAGGTACCACTGCTTGAAGTACTTTTCCAGGATGTTCAGGTCTGTGTTCAAGGTTGACTCCAGGTTGGCAAAGGAGGTAGATTGGTGTAGGATTGCTAGGTCATTGGCGTACATATATTTGCTTGAGCTGGCATGTGTTAAGTCGGACACACAGATTTAAAGAAGCTAACACAGAGCCCTATGGAAGACCATTGTGGAGGAATAGCCTGCTCTTTTTTTCCACCGATATGGACCAGATCTTTCTGTTTTAGAGAATGGATTCAAAATGCTGGAAAGTTTTTTTGCACCTTATAATATTTCTTAGCTTTAGGAGGAGGTCCCTGATCCAGACTGTGTCATATGCTAATGTTAGGTCAATGAAACTGACTCTGGATTTAAGTTTCTTCTGGAAGTCTGTTTCAATCTCTGTTCTCAGGGCCAGGACCTGATCACAGCAACTTCTTCCCTGACTGAAGCCAGCTTGTTCAATCAGAAGTTCTCTTTCGATGAATGATGAAATTCTCTTAAGGAGAATTCTTTCAAAGAACTTAAAGGTGGAGCAAAGCAAGAAGATAGGTCATAGATTTTTGACAGCATTTGGATCATTCCCTGGTTTGGGCATGGCAATTATTCTGTCTTCCAGCCATAGATTTGGTAGTTTTCCAGTTGTTATAACACCTACATTGAAGTTGCTGAAGATGTAATTTGTTAAACATTTCTGAAGATGAAATATTGTTTATTGAAGTCAAAGATATCCTGAAGGCACTAAAATCTAACAAAGCATGTGGAAATGACAATATTGATGCCAAAATGTTAAAAGTCACAACTACTACCAAAAGTCAAGTAGATGTCGCAACTACTACCAAATTATGAAGGTTATATAACGAAATACAAAAGACAGAAAAAATTTCTAAACAGTGGAAAGAAGCATTAATTATAAAAATTTCAAAAAAAAAGGAGTCCGGAGAAAATTGGAGAGGAATAACTCTGCTTTCAATTCACAAAACATTTTAATTAATGATTAAAAAAGGAAATGAAACTTATTAAGAGAAGAAAAGGCAGGTTTCTGGCTGGCTGTGGAACCATCCAACAAATATCGACTCTTAGAAATATAATTGAACAATGTATAGAATTTCAAGCTCCACTCTATCTAAACTTTAATTTTAGTAAAGCATTCGACTCAATAGATAGAAACTTTGGAAAATATTAGAAGAATACAGAGTACCTTATAAATTTCTCAGTATTATTAAGAATATGTATGACAGCAAGTCTCGTGTGGAAGTAAATGGGAAACTTACAGACTTCTTTATCATAGAAACTGGAGTTAGGCAGGGATGTGTTCTATCTGGTCTATTAATTGGATTATGAAAAACTCGATTAATTATCAAAAGAGAGATATCTCGCTTGTTTAACTGGGCCAAGCAGACTGTAGAGTCTGCTTGGCCCAGTTAAACAACTTTCTCTTACCAGATATAATCAAAAGGTCCATGTCAAAGGCATACATTTCCATTCTTTCACCAGATATATAATCACTTAGTGATATTCATATCATTATCACATTATACCATAGCTGAACTTTCACACACACACACACACACACACACACACACACACACACACACACACACACACACACACACACACACACACACTCACCCTTCCTCTCATGGCCTTTTTTTTTTTTTTTTTTTTTTTTTTCTGCTATGCATTTGGGGTCACCCTATTCTCCAGGCTTCTGATGCCAAATACATTCAAGGCCCTGCCATTCCTTTTATGCATGTCTTTTCTACCCATCAGAATCATTCCACACATCCAAACACTCATATCTGTTTCTTCTACACAGATTGCACATTGAATCATTTGCTCTCATAGCCCTTCTTAAATCATTACTGTTGCATTTCAGATGCAAGCCAACAATTTTTGCTCTGTCACTTTTCTTTCTCACTTGTTTTAACAGTCCTTTCATATCCTCTCACATGCTATATTTGTTGCTACTTAAATCCTTAGTTCCAAGAAGCACTACCATCTCTTTAATTTATGATTTCTGTATTGCATTTATCACATCTATAGTTTTCACCTATGGAAAGCTTGAAGTAGTGACTCTGTCAGTAAGCACAGAAATCATGATTAAATTGCCATACCATATTACTTTTTTTATTATATTATTTTTATGGCATAGGCTCCTCCATGGAGTCCTAAGACTTATCATGTGAGACCCAAACTACCAACACAGTATCTATCTATCGTACTTCTCCTTGAACCCATTAACAAAGCACTCACAACCAACTCAGGCAACTCATTCTATTCGTTCACCACTCACTACGCAAAAAATTCTTTAATTCCCTTACCAACAACACTTTCTCAACTTCCAGCGATGAGCTCTTTTACTGCCATTCTCTAATCAAATGCTGAAACATTTTCCCTGCATCAATCCTATAAAACCCTTTAAGCAACTTAATTGTTAATACCCCACATCCCCTTTATCGCCTGTCAACCAACTTTTGCAATCTACAAACGGTCAGTCTATCCCCATACGGAGCATTCCACAGACCACTCACCATCTTGGTCACTTGCACTTGGATCGTCTCCACCACTTCTTCATTCCCAAGAAACCCAGTTGACTAGGCTTGAGCACAGTAATCCAGATGTGTTCTATTAAGGCTTTATAAAGTGGAATGATAACTTCCTTATCTCTGCTTGTTAGTGTATTCTTCAATAATCAAGTAATCCTGTGATCTACCCTGTCTACTTTAGTGATATGTCCTCTAAACTTCACCTCTATATCTACTTATCCCCAAATCCTTGTCCTCGTCAATTTCCTGGAATACAGTTCCCTCAATCTGGTACAAAGCTTGTAATTTTTAATCCCAAAATTCATCACCTTGCACTTTTCCACATTAAATTGACATTCATTATGTTTTGTCCATACTGTCAGCCTATTCAAATCATCCTGCATCCTTTCTACATCACCTTGATTACTATACTCTATTTAATTTTGCATCATCAGCAAACAACTGAATATCTCCTTCAGATTATTTCCTATGTCATTTATGTACAAATTAAACAGCAGTGGCCCCAAGCACAGAGTGCTGCAGTAAACAAGTCATCTGTCTTCTCCTGGATTCTGCTCATTCACATACTACTTTTTGATATCTGTCCATCAGCCACTGTTTATTCATATCACCAGTTTCACATCCTTCACCATTTGTTGCAGTTTGTGTAATAGAGTTCCATGGGGTATCCTGTCAAACACCTTTGCAAAATCCAGCAGTATCATTGTATTACCATTCCCTTTATCCAGCTTAGATGTCATCCTATTTTAAAATGTTAATAGATTACTAAGGCATAACCGACCCCTTCACAAAGCAGTGCTGCCCCTCATAGAGTATCATATTCTTATCCACTCATTCCTGAATTCTTTTTGACCAACTTTTTCAATACTTTTACCACCACTCCTGACTGGTCTATAATTTGTTAGTACAGACTTAGATCCTCCTTTATTGAAAAGAATTATTTGCCCTCCTTGAACTCTCTTGGGACTTTGCCAGAGCTGAAACTTAAATTAAACAGCCTAGTCAAAGGGATTGCCAGTTCCCCTGCACATTCTCTTAAAATCTAAGCTGATATCCCATCCAATTCTACAGCTGTATTTGCATTCAGATTCTGCAATATCCTGAGTACCTCCAGTTCATCAACCTCTATTCTCACATCTGCCTCTGTTACCTTTGTTCCATCTACACTCATTAAAGTTATCCTGCCTTAATCATTCTTTCTCCTACTTGCTACATAATGGAAAACTTTTTGATTTCCTTCTGCCTATTTAGCTAATTTCTTCTCATGTGTTGATGGAAAAGTCATTAGTGTGTTGCCCAGATATGACAATAGTAAATTGAGTGGGAGAGCAAATCTAATGAATAGCAAGGTGGGTGAGTTGCGTGAAGCAATGGGGGTTTAGTTTGTGAGTCTGTGGAGTGAATTTGAAGCAAAGTTGGAATGGTTTAAAGTTGATGGGATTATATTTGAGTGGATTTCATGTGGTGTGTTTAGAAAAGATGTGGTATAGCAACTAGAATAGAGCATGTTGGTAGAATGGCCTCAATGTAATAGATTATGTTTGTATATAAGTGTAAGGAGTATTTGAAATAAGGGAGCTGAGTTTGTTGCATTTTGATTGAGTCAGTATACCCAAAGATAATTGATAGAAGTGAAACTTGGTTGTCTGAAGATGATATGATGTTAGGAACAGAAATGGAAGGATATACAAATTTCCAGAAGATTATGAAGGTAAAAAAGGAGAGGTGGAGTGCTGTTAATGATTGCAGAGGACTTAGGTTGATAAAGTGTGAAAATTGATAGTACAAGTGCCGATTTTGAATCTCTGTGGCATAAAGTTGAAATTAACAGGCTAGTATATCTGATAGGATGCTGGTATAAGCCAGGGAATATAAAGAATACTGATTGTGAAATGTTTAGGCAAATTGGTTAAGCATACAAAAAGATTATCGTGATCGGAGGCTCAAATTGCAGAAATATAGAATGGAAGTAGGAGCCAGTATATGAGAACAAGAAGAGTAAGTTTGTTAAATTTCTGAGGGGATAAATATCTTAAGCAGCATGTGACAGGAGGCTTTATTATTTGGGATTTGGTAATAGGTTCACAACATGTTGCTGATTATGAGCTAACAGCATTGCCACCAGTTGGTGAGAGTTATCATGAGGTACTTGTTTGGGGAATGATGAAACAAAAGTTTATTGCCAAAAACAAATACACAGAAGCATAAGATGGGTGATTATGGGAAGCTCTGTAGTCAGCTGTCATCAATACATTGCTTAGATGACCTGTGCAGAAAAGATATTGACAGGTCATGGAAATTCATAATGCAATATCTAGCACAAGCAATGTACAAGGCGTGTTCAAAAAAAGACCGAACTTTTTAAATAACGCATCAACCGGCACTGAAAAACCGGCATCATAAAATCTGACAAACTGCCATTTGCCGCATTCTGCTATGAGCATTAGCTGTTGAGTTACATCCACTGAAGTGAGCACATGCACAAGCTGTTCGTCAGATTAGTGACAAAGTGACAATGAAAGAACATGTATGTGTGTGAAATTTTACTACAAATGTGGTAAAAAATTTGCAGAGAATTTCAGTTGCTTAACCAAGCATATGGGGAGGACTGTATGAGCCATACACAGTGCTATGAGTGGTTTAAGAGTCGATGGATGAGTCAGTCAAAGATCAAGATGATGTTGATTGTTGAAAGTTGTTTGCTCACACTTGGATAAAGGATTAAACTAAATTTATGATGTTAATTGTGTTTTTTGATTGGAAAGGCATTGTCCATTATGAATTTGTACCATGTGGTCAGGTGGTAGACAAAGAGTTGTACCAGGAAGTTTTAGCATGTTTGAGGGATGCTGTGCGCAGTAAGAGGCCTGAATTGTGAGAAAACTAGACTGGGATGTTGCCCCACGATAGTGTGCTTGCTCGTACGTCTCTCTTCATCTGCAGTTATATGACAAAACATCAGACATCTGTTGTGTCCCATCCACCCTATTCTCCAGACTTAGCTCCAGCAGACTTTTTCTTGTTTCCCAAACTTAAAATCACTTTTAAGTGATTTGAAAGGACGCCGTTTCCAAACCACAGAGGAGATTCAGGAAAATGCAATACGAGAGCAGCACATCACAAAAAAATGCATTCCAGGAAGCATTCCAACAAGGGAAGAAACACTGAGAATGGTGTATCACCAGTAGAAGGGACTACTTTGAAGTGGACAGTTCTTAAAATCTTGTAAAATGAACAATAAAGTCTTTATAGCGAAAGTTTATTTTTTTGAACACGTCTTGTACAGTTGGTAGTCCTCAGATCCATAAAGAGTATAAAGTGTAGGTTAGGAAGGTGACAAGCATGATAATGAAAGAGAAAAGGTGCAGTATGAGAGGATGTTAATTGCAAGCACTTAAGATCTACGAGAATTTCTGATAAAATAAAGGAAGAACGTATGAAATTTGGATTAAACCGAAATATAGACAAAACAAAAATTATGCAAATAGGAAAAAGAAACACCAGTCCGAAAATTGAAATTGATAGTAACAATCTAGAGCAGGTAGAAAACTTTACCCACTTCGGAGGAGTAATTAAGTACAACCGTGAAATTACAAAAGATATAAACAGACGAATTAGCCAAGCATTCCAAACTTTTGGATGACTAAATGAAATATGGAAGTCAAGAGACATCAAACAAGTAACAAAAGTAAGAATCTATGAGGCTATGGTACTCCCAATACTTCTCTATGGAAGTGAATGCTAGAATCTCAAAAAAGCTGAAGAGAAAAAAATTATTAACTATTGAAATGGATTGGCTAAGAAGATTACTTGGAGTATCTCTGCTGGATAGACTAAGAAATGAAAACATAAGGAAATGACTAAAACAAGAAATAACAATAATAGACAAAATCCAAGAAAGGAGACTGTGATAATTTGGCCATGTGACGAGAATGGGAACCGAAAGATTACCAACTAAAGCCCTGTATACAACAATGGAAGGTAAAAGATCCAAAGGGCAACCCAGAATTAGATGAATAGACAAAATAAAAGAGGTGCTGAAAACCAAATCACAAGTGACACCAAACTGGACAGAATTGTTTGGACTCCCCAGAGACAGAAGTGGAAAGAATTCATTTGGCCTCATCATCATCATCCACATAGATGATGGAAGAGAGAAGAAGATTGGATATTGGCTGGTCAGGCCGAGGTTAATTCCAGAGAATTATTCTGACAAGTAAGAGAAAGAATAATTATGGCAGGTTGACACTGGTGGATAGTCATGGCAGCAGTGACCATTTGCAAGGGATATAGTGGAATTATTCAATGAGCACTTTATCAGCGTATGCAATGCAATGTATAGAAGGGAGGCAAATATTAGGAGACGTGAAAGAATCAGTGGTGTATCAGAGGTTGATTGTAGATGTTAATAAGGCTATGGAATGGATTCATATCACCATGTATTCTTAAGGAATGTCACAACAGTTAGCTATTGGTTATTTAATGAAAGTCTTGCAGTGAGTAAGTTTTTTTAAGGAACAGAAAGAAGGTAAAATAGTATACCATTGCACATGCATGGTTTAGGACAGAAGTTTAAAATTATAGACCATTCTGTATAACTCTAATTGTAGTCAAGATTGGTTAGGAATAGAATACAAGATTATGTTGATGGACATGGCATTCTTTACGATGATCAGCATGGATTTGTAAAGGGCAGGTCTTGTTTAGCAAATTACTTGCATTTTTAACAACATGATTGTGGTAGGTAAGGGAGAATCATATACAGTAATATGCTTAGACTTTGGCAAAGCGATTGATAAACTATTACATGTTAAGTTGGTGTACAAGCTGCAGATGATTGTGAATAGATAGTATATTAGTTTGATGGATCGGAGAGGGGCTCTCTTAACAATACCAGCAAAGTTGTGTATGAAGGAGAAGTGTCTCGAAAAAGGAGGGTAACCAGTGGCATACATCACAGTTCTGTTCTAGGGTTCCTGCTGTTTAACTTGTTTGTAAATGATATATCATGTGGACTGACTGGGGATCTTCAATTGTTTGCTGATGATGTAAAGTTGGGGAAAATGAAGTATCACTGATTATTTTTATTTCTTTAAGGAAGATTTGAATAGACTTCTGACCTGGACAGAGAAGTGGGATTGTAGTTTTAATATTAATAAGTGCAAGTTGTTACATATTGGAGTGCAGAAATACAAGGCTGTGGTCTATATTAATAGTGCTATACTTAATGAAGTGGATGAGATTTGGGAGTGAAGGTTGACCGCAGACTGAAGTTTAGAGGGCATATGCAAGTATTGCAAAGACTGCACATTGTAATGCCATTACGATACGAAATATTCTGACATACAGGGTTAATCAGGTGGTCGTGCCACTGTATAAAGTACTGGTCAGACCACTCTTGGACTATTCTGCTCAGATTTGGTCACCATGTTTTCAATGTGATGTGAAGACAATATCCAGACTCTGGAATGTTGGCTGTGGAGAGAGGTTGAAGAAATGTGAATTGCAGAATTTGGTGGTTAGAAGGAAAAGAGGTGATATGATACATTTAAGTTAATGAGGGGATTTTATTGTATTAATCCAAAGGAGATTATAAAAAGAGTAGAAGGTGAGAGGGGAAAAACTAGAGGCCAACCCTGGAGGTTGTGTAAGAGTGTGGTGAGTAGATTTTTCAGCTAGAGAATTGTCAGTGAATGGAATGTATTACTGTATTATGTTAAAAATTCAGAGAGTGTTAATACTTTTTTTATATTCAGTATGATATCAGTTGAATGAACCTCCCATAGTGATTCTGCCATGATAAGTAATAATACTAATCTGATGTTGCCTTCCTTACTATGCTGGTCACCTTTCTTTCCTGCTCCTTGTACTATTCACGTTAGCTGGTCACATTTCTCCTTATATACCCTGCACAACATTTTTTTTTTTTTTTTTTGCAACTGATTCTTAATGATACTACTCATTCTTCTCTTTGTTGATTTACCCTCCTGACTATGATATTGATGGGTATGTTAATTTTTTTTGATCAAAAAAAACTAATGTAATAAAAAATAACTAATACTGGGTTTATTGTCATAATAATTATTTAATAAAACCTGCTAATTTTGCCATTAAAGCTAGTGGCTTCATCTGGGTTAGGATGAACACACAAATATTCAAGTGTTAAATATGAATCTACATTACTAAAAACACCCAATGTTTTGAGCCGTTACACAAAAATAAGTGATAAGTGATTTCCAAATGTCACAAGAAATCATTCCTTGGTTTCTGTTGAGTACCATATGAGTGGATTGCCATGTAGTCTCTTTGATGTTACGTGTACTGAAGTTGTCTACTGTGTATGGCATGGAGCTTTTCTCTCATTGTTTTGTGGTGAGTGTAGGAGAAATAGAATGCCAGACCTGAGCTGTTTTCTCTGTTGTTATGACATCTCCAATATGCTCCTTTTGTCTTATTTCTAAACTTCGCAATGTTTGCCCTATGTAATTTGGGCCACAAGAACATGGAATATTGTAAACTCCAGGATGTTTGTTGAAATTATTGGTCCTTGGGTGAGCATAACAGATTGTGTACTGTCTTTGTAATGGGTTTGAAGGCTACTCTAATGTCAGGAGATTTCAGGAGATTTGCGATTTTTATCAAAAGTTCACCAATTAAAGAGATGGAAATGAGGCTTTGTAATGAATGTTATGGATCTTGTGGAGAGGGATTAGAGAATAATATTCTTTGTGCCCCTTTTTTTTTAGTATATCCATTGCTGATCAATAGGTGGAGAATAGAATAGAATTCTTCTGTTAGTGTTTCTTCATCTCTTATAATAGATCACCCTGTTTTTCAGCTTATGTGCAATACCTAATTATTGTGAAATGCAGTGCAATGAGAAGGAATATAGATAACGACCTCTACGAGTTGGCTTATGGTACACATCAAAAGAAATGGTGCATTTTTCGTAATTAGAACATCTAGAAAAGGCAATTTTCCTTCATTTTCAAGTTCTAAAGTGAATTTGATTTTACAGTGGAAGGAGTTAACAGAAGACAGAAAATTGTGTAACATAACTCAACCACACTGTTTCCATATTATGAATATGTTGTCTACATATCTCCACCGAAGTGACGGTTTAGGATTTGACAAGACATCTTTTTCCAAGATTTTCATGAATACATCTGCACAAGGAGGAGATAGAAGGTTTTCCATGGCAAGATCCAAAAGTTGTTTGTAGATTTTTCCATTCCATCGGAAAAATGAGTTGAGACAGTGTTTAAAGAGTTGACAAGATGCCCTGACAGAACAGATTATCTCTAAGTACCATAACTTTGTGTCCACAGGAACATTTGTGAATAACAATACAATATCCAGACTAGCTAGATTTTTCTTTGGTGAGATGGAAATGTCTCCTAGTTTTTCTGCGAAGTGTTGCATATTTTTGATAGACATCCATGTGTCTAATGTGCTCCTTTAAAAGCTTATATGCCAGCTTTCATGCCCCACATGTTTCTTGTATTTTTGTGTAATGGTTCTTACACATTCAGTGTTTTTAGTTATGTAATGATTCATATTTAATGCTTGTTGTATATTTGTGTGTTCATCCTAACCCAGATGAAGCCACTAGCTTAAGTGATGGAACTAGTAAGTTTTATTAAATAATTATGACTACCTATAAACCCAGTATGATGTTGGTTCCTCCAGATACTGCTCGACTATTTGCTTCCCTTGCAGAACTTTATGCTATGGTACTGCTTCAACCTGCCTCCTAAGTGTATCTTAATCTCATGTCAGAGGCTTAAATGGAGTAAAACAACTCTGAGAGAGGATTAAAAATATTATTTAATTCTTCAAGTATTTCATCTCATTCACTGAGACATTGTCATGGAGTACAATATGAGACTTCTAATACACACACAATGACAGCAAAACTAAAACACCTGTTGGTGACCTAGGTGACCACATGTAGGTGACCACATTTATTTAAATTAGGCTGATTTCTGAGAGCAGCTGCAGATTTCAAAAATAGTCTTCCTCTTCTAAATTTACTGCAATGAAACAGGATGTTATTTTTCCAACTGATTCTATGAACCATAGCTAAAGCATAGTCTGCAAGGAGGATTGCTCATTGTCATGGCTGCAGATGTATTTTTTGTGTTTTTCCATGTGGATGTTGCTGATCAGACAGAAGAGGGAGCTGATGTTCAGTAAAAGTATAAGTGTAGCAAGCTTTTAGTGGGGCTTGAAAGTTTGCAGAGATTGTATTTCTTTAAGACACTGGATATTTTTATGAATTTTGAATTGTCTCAGACATAGGGGATGATGAAAGCATTACTAAATTACTAAAATCTTTCTGAAGAGAAGTTCAAGGATTAGGGTAAAGATTTATGATTTTTTTGATACTGTCAGAATTGTAGCCATTAGATAAAAAGGTTTGATGTATGTGATTAAGTTCTGCTTATTAGAGGACTGATTGATTGGAACAAAGGTTTTAGGCTCTGTTGGTCAGTGTTTTAATTATTATTTATTTAGCATATGGCGTAGAGGTCTCAGAATATTACATTCATAATACATCAAACAGCATAAGAACAATTTTAAAATCATAGTGTTTTAATGATATGTTCAGGATGGGGGCGATGGGAAATTTTTTGAATCTATCTGCCTATGTGGGTGGGATTCCTCTATACTGAAAAGGACAGGTATTCATTGGGTAGGCATGTTACCAAGGTGTCTAGAAAGGTTAAATTATTAGTTTCTTTTTGGTAAACAGGTTCTTTACACATTTTACATCGCACATGTTACCAGCAGAACTGGTAACAACATTTAAATTCTGAATACAAGAACAAGTTATAACAGCATGCACATAATCTTGATGTTCTTGAATTCTGTTCATTGTTTAATTATATTTGGTCATTCAAACATATAATTAAATTTAAATATATAATATATTGATCTTTAATTGACTATGATTTATAAACATCTAATACCAACAAGTTTCGCCAACAGGGCAGTCTGGCTTCTTCATGGCTTATAACAGTAAGAGAAAAAACTCAAAATGGTTAGTACAGAGAAAATGGAGTAACACTATCGTATAATTTAAACATTATAACAGAAAGCGTAACATTATATGCATGGAGCGTGTTGTGTTAGTCACTGTTATGAGAGCACGTTCTGTAGTTTTCAGCGAAATTAAATTAAAAACAGCTCTTTTGGACTTTTTAACCAAAATTAATTCTTTTCATCAAAAAATACAATTCACTTTGGAACTGGAAAAAGATAATCAATTACCATTTTTGGATACCTTAATCAATAAACTAGCAGATGGATATATCAAACTAATAGTCTACCGCAATCCAACACACACTGGACGCTACCTTCATTTCAAGTGAACTCATCATATTTCCCAGAAGCTCAGCATAATACATATGCTCAAAAATAGAGCTACGAACATCATTTCAGAAGAAAAAGAATTCTATGATGAAATTACTCATATATCAGAGACATTAATAAAAAAAAATGGCTATCCAAAGAATCTAATCAACAAGATTCTTCATAGAAACCCTTCACAAAACAACCTACCATCACTCAATACAGTTCATCCTTAGTTATTCATTATGCAGATACAGTGTCCGAGAAGATCGCAAAACTTTTTAAACCTTTCAATATCAGAGTTGCGTTCAAACCGGTCAAGACTGTCTGTCATGTTTTAAGATCACCAAAAGACAATCCTTTTTTCAAACACACTGGAGTGTACAACATCCCATGTGTTTGTGGTGTAAACTATATAGGACAGATGTCAAGAAGCCTCGAAATCTGAAAAAAATAACATATAGGAGATGTTAATAACAACAGAACAGACAACTCGGATCTAGCCCATCATTTCGCAATTACTAACCATACCATTGATTGGATACCAGCTCCATACCTTACCTAGAAGTTTTCTGTTGTAGAAATTTCAAAGAAGCTGTTGTAGTCCTCCGTTCTGGAGAAAATGTTAACAGAAACCAGGGAATGATAATAGCTGACATATGGAAAACCTTAATAAGATCGTCTGGCAGAAGTTAATTTCGCTCAAAACTACAGAACGTGCTCTCATAACAGTGACTAACACAACATGCTCCATCCGTGTAATGTTACGCATCCTGTTTTAATGTTTAATTTATACGATAGTGTTACTCCATTTTCTCTGTACTAGACACTTTGAGTTTTTCTCTTACCATTATAAGCCCTGAAGAAGCCGGACAGCCCCATCAGTGAAACTTGTTGGTATTAGATGTTTATAAATCATGGTCAATTAAAGATCAATGTATGTTTCAATTTAATTATGTTCTTGAATTCTAATAGTAGCAGAACAGCAGGTATGTTCAAAGTATCAAAGATGATGAGAATTAGGGTATTTTATAAACTCTAGGAAAGGGTATTTTTGATAAGCCATAAGAAATATTACAACTTCTAGGCTGGTTTGAAGGTGGTATACAAATTATATCTGCAAAGAGTCCTTGCCGTTTGTTCAGATGTTCCTTAAGATAGGGTATGCTGATCCTTTTAACATTAGATTGCAGTGTAGAAGAGAGACAATAATTATCAAATATTTTCTCTATCAAGTTCTCAGATTATCTATCCATTAAGTAATAGAGTAAGTTTTATTTTATTTAATTCCTCTTATAGAAGAGACTCAGAAGAACAAATTGTGCATGCCCAGTGTACAAGGTTTTTAATAATGCCTGTTTTTTGTGAAGGATGATGTGAAGATGCATAGATATATCTGCCTCTAAAGGATCGTTTCCTGTAAACAGAAAATTCAATATTACCAGCAGAGTTACCGTGTATTCAAGTATCCAAAAAGGGATGACTGTTGCTAGATTCATGTTCAATAGTGAACTTGATGCAAGTATATAATGAGTTAATTTTATCCAGGAATTGAAGTAGTTCTGGTTCAGGCAGAGACTAGTTTGCAAAGATGTCATCCACAACTCGAAAACTGGATTGCAACTGAAAAACCGCACCTGGTTTTCCAATTGCAATCTTGCAACAAAAGGATAGATTAACTGAAGAATTCCAGTTGAGATTAAACCCTTTCTGAAAATGGTTATGACAAATGGACGTTTCTGTCAAGCTACCTAGAATTCTCTCAAAGAGTACAAAATCACTACATCATTCACTCTTCACTCTTAGTAGCATTATGCCATTTACTGTTTGTAAGTTAGCTTTTTTCAACACACACACACACACACACACAATTATAATTTTGCAGAAACATTCCTTTGTTATAAAGGATGAAATTAGTTATATCTGTTATATTAATTCCACATATATTATGTTTCTTATGGCATTAGTCATATCAACTATTACCCATGTTAGTATACCAGCAAAGTTTACATTTCAATCTATATATTTGCTGCTGCCAGAAATAATTGAAACAAGGATTGTGCTTTACACTTGATCCAAAAGTTAGTATATCACCTTTGGTAAATGTGGTCAGTGACATAGTATGTAATGATGAAATGAATTGGAAGGATGCAACATATTTTTGTAAAATAGGAAAGAGAAAAATAAGAGTTAAATGTAAGCAGAAGTGTTATGTCTGCAGTGGGATTCATACTCAGAGCTTGCTGGTTGGAATGGAGAAACTATCCACTCAGCCATCTAGGTTGGCAGTGCAAGTCCTCTTTATACCTTGGAATGGACTGCCTGCAATGTTAGATAAAAAAAATTCTCTTACTTTTATCATTTATAATGAGTGGGGAAAAACGTTTTAGTCCTATGTAACTTTTGGAGATTGTGGGGCAATCAGTCTCCATTGGTAGCCAATTAGAGATAGCTGGCCTAAGACTATCACAAATTATAAATGACATCTCATAAAGAGAAGCAGACAAGTGCCACTGTCTCTTGGCCCTAACTGTAACAGTATGTGAGTTGTCTGAAATAGTGTGGGTTCTAAGGTCAATTTTCTTGAGTTTATGACACAAAAATGCCCAAGATCGATTAACTCAGGAACTGGTTGAAGAACAAGTTAGAGAAGGTTCCTCTAGTCAGCAACTACATTCGAACTGAGAATAGTTTTCTTCAGACTATTCTCAGAGTTCTAAATGCAAATGCCGCTTCCACACAGGCCTAATGATGGATCCATTGACTCACATTGTCGTTTTTGCCATCATTATAGACCAACTGAAAGCAAAGTCCTTTGGACCAAGTTATCTTTTTCTACTTAAGTATATGTAATATACTGAAATAAGCTACTCTAAACTCGAGTTCCTGCATTTTATCGTTATTGTGTTTTTCGTTCAAATTAATCACTAAACTGAAATCTTAACAGTAGGTACTAAGGAGCCAATTACTTTTGCACAGCCTGTAAGTACTTATAGTGCATCAAATCAATCTTTCCAGTTAAAAAATCACCCACATGTAAATGTCTACTGTGTAAGCACAGATGACAGCAACAAAAGCCGATGACGAAAGATCACCTCATGTCTCGCCAGCACAGTGTCGTTGATCTCTATCAAACCCAATGATAATACAAAATACTGCAACTGTAAAATTGATGTCACCTATTTAAAAAAAAAAAAAAGAAAAGAAAAGTTCATTGTGGATTTCTGTTGCCACTGGCTACATGCTTCCTGTGCAAAAATAGATGAATCAGTATACAAGCTATTTATCAACCTCAATCAGACCTTTTTCTGTTCACTGTGCCTTCCTTCTGTAAAACAACCCATTAAACTTAGGCAAATGAATTGAACACCTCAGTACCATGCAGGTAACTTTTTCCTCCAAAATCTGAGTAGTAGAAGCTAAGCTTGAACTAAATGACGATCAGCACCACAACACAAGTTCACCCTTGTCCAGTAATGAACTCTGTGACCTAATCTCATCAGTGGTACACAACTTTATTAAGGCCAAAAACAAAAAAAAATTTAATGCTGTTATTTTGAACTTTTCTACAGAAAATGTTAAATCACTAAAAGAAGACATCAGCAAATTAGCAGAAGAATGCAACTTTGATTCTAGAATATCTTCAGGTGTTATCGTGTAGGACCCATAAATAAAGGAAGGAAGGAATGAACTTTCCATGCCTCATAAAAGTGACTTGACACACCAACAAGGACATCTAAATTAATAACAGCGATTAACAAGTTCAAGCACTTTTTCCCAATTCTGCATACGTGTTTGACCAGACCTAACATTTTCCCACAAATAGCAAAGTCATCATCTTCAAAAACAACCCTTGCTGTCAAATATATGCCCCGCAAAATTTTGCATATCTGACTCCTCTTCAATTTCCTCTCCTTAAAAATTGATTTTCTACGGTCCCACTTTCCGAACAGCAAAATCAGATATTAATAACCACTTCACTAACATCCGTGGGCTCAACTCCAACCATAATAGTATCCACTATCATCTTCAGTCTTCCAAACCCCCCACCTACTCTTTTGGTAGAAACTCGGATCTCACCTCCTAGTACTGTTCATCTCCTCCTTCCAAACTTTTAACTCCTTTTAATCCAAGGGTGGCATCTGTGTATACATCCATTCTGACATATCTTGCCAGAGAGCACCCAACCTAGAATTGCCAACTTGGACCTTCTTTCATTGAAAATATTCCTTTCCCACTCAGTTAAATTCATTTGCTGTCTCTATTACTGCCCCAATGCAACCAACTACTCTAAGCTCTTCAATTTCCTCTCCTTAAAATTTGATTTTCTCCAGTCCCACTTTCCGAACAGCAAAATCAGGTATTAATGTCCACAACACCAACTGACTTTCCTCTTCCAGTTGTACAGATCTTGCAGGTTAAGATGCTGAAACATTTGCCATCACTAATGACCTTACACAACTTATTCACATGCCAACCAGAATACCAGATAACCCAAACACCCTAGATCTCTTCCTCACCAATGACCCTTCCAAATATGCAGTGAATGTAGTGTTCCCCTTAGGTAATTCTGACCACAATCTAATGCTCATCTCCTCTCCCATGCAACAGTGCTTACACAGCCACTCTCATACAAGAGTAGTTTGGCATTATAACAGTGCTAAGTGGGACAGCTTCCGTGACTTCTATGCCTCATTCCCATGGTTGGACTATTTCTTCTCTCCTTCCTACACAAAAATATGCACTGAACATATCACCAAAGTAATCCTCACTAGCATGGAAACATACATTCCCCACACTACTCTGAACTGCTGTTCCCTAACTAAACGCTGGTTCTCCAAATGATGTGCCAAGACTGTACAAATGAAAAATCAAGCATACCATAACTGGCTCACATAACTGTGGGTGATGATACAAAAGAGATGGCTCTTTTGTATCATCACCCACAGAAAGAGCCAATCTCCTGGCTTCACACTTTGCTTCCGATGCATGCAACTGACAATGGTAAATATCTCCAACCATTTCACATGCCCAACTTCCACCTATATTCCTCTGCCAGAAAGAGCCCAGAAAAACACAGTCCACATTAGACAGAAAGTGTCTCCTGGCTTTGGTGTCATTCCTCCAATTGTCCTGCAGGTTTGTGCAATATAACTGACTCCTATCCTATGTCATCTGTATATACTCTATTACTCCACTGGTGTCTATCCCACAGGCTGGAAATTGGCCTATATTTAACCCATTCCTATGAAGAGCGACAAGTCTCTGCTGTCCAGCTACCATCCTATCTCACTCACCTCAGTTTTGTCTAAAGTAATGAAGAAAATCATCAATTCCCAACTCCTACATTACCATGAAGGCACCCATCTAATAAACGACCGCTCGTATGGATTCTGTCACTGCCATTCAACAGGAGATCCACTCACATGTCATCCATCTCTGGACAAATGTCATGGATAAGTTTGGTGAATCTCAACTGGTTGCACTTGATATCTCCAAAGCTTTTGACTGGGTCTGTCTCAGGACTTCTATAGTTAGATTACCAGCTTTCTGTCTGGATGCACACTGTGTGTGATAGTGGATGATTCCTTATCTTCTCTCCAACCCTCTTCCTGCTATACATCAGTTGACCTCCAACCCAATACACAATTTTTCTGATGACAGCACATTGCACTCCTCCCTTTCATTTGATGAACCTTACTTTACACAACTCACCTCAACCTGCATAACATCAACCACCACTGCTCTCACCTCAACCTGCATAACATCAACCACCACTGCTCTCACCTCAACCTGCATAACATCAACCACCACTACTCTCACCTCAACCTACATAACATCAACCACCACTGCTCTCAATTCTGATCTGCAAGCCATCCTACAATGGGGTTCAGATAACTTTGTCAATTTCAATGCTTCTAAAATCCTGTTCTGTCTTATTTCTCACAAAAAAAAAAAACTATTTTCTCCCGATATTATTTTTAACACCAAATTTCTAGATAAGATGAGATTTCTCTTTTTCGAATTACTCTGACATCAAGCCTCTCCTTGCATAAACACATCACAACCATTGCATCCTCGGCTTCTAAAAAGCTAGGATTTCTCTTTCACTCAAGAACTTCACCTCTGAACAGCTGTTAAGCTTAAGCTTATATAAATCACAAATCTGCCCAGCTATTGAATACTGCTCTGACATTTGGAGTGGGATCCCCAAAGAGCTCTCTCAAAATGCTTGACCCAATACAGAGGAAGGCAATTAAACTTATTAATGACCAATTTCTTACCAACTCACTTCTCTCACTTTCACACAGATGTCTGGTTTCTGCAATATGTGTATTCTATAAATATTTCCATGGCAAATGTTCATCTGAAATAGCATCAATAATTCCCTCATTAGTACTAAGCTCATTGGAACACGTGCAGCTGCTGCTCAACATCTGTTCACTGTGCACCCTGAAACCACAGAAAAAGTTTGTTTTCCTCCTCCTTCATCCCTGATACTGCTGTATTGTGGAACAGTCTTCCCTTTGTGTTTCAAGGAATACAATATATATATATATATATATATATATATATATAGTCTTTTAAATCAAATGTAAACAAGTTCCTCCTTTCTCAACGCACTATCCATATACATTACTAACGTACTATAGGTTGATCAACCAACCTTTCATGTATGGGCTCATTATAAAAAAATAATAATAATAAATACAGTGGTTGCCTATATTCTTGTGCACACTGTTTTTATTGCTGTTGTTTTAATTGATTGGAGTTGAATTTGATGTGGCCATCTATCATATCACAATCGTGAGATAAGTTCAGCACATTTTAGTATGCTCATTTTTAGCAAGTCCATTGTTTATATGAGCTTGCATCTAACTCTAGCCCATCTGTTGGACAGCATGATCTTGTAACTTGCAAATCTTGTAACTCACATCAGTAAGTTACATGTGACCATAGAACTGTCAGTAGCCAGATATTTTTCATGTTGAATCATTCTCTGTATATTATACTCTGCTATGTAATGAACACCTTGGCAAAGCAGTAATTTCTTTGACACTGGAACCAACACATCATGTGGATTTTATTTAAGGTGGTAATTTTTTTCTAACTCCAGTTTTTTTATCCTTCAACACAGTGGAATGGCAAGAACAGCATATTTAACAGACCATAATACCTTAATATGGCTTTTGATCTAATTCCAAGCTATCCAACTCTGGTGTCAATTATCATACCATGCATGGTTGTTTAGATTATGCTGAATGAGGCAAGCATTTTGCTGTCATTCAGCACTTTCAATGAATTCCACCTAGCTATAACAATTTGAGATTCTTACTAAATTGATGCTAAATTGTGACCATTATTTAGTTTATATATTTGGATTTATGATTGATTATTTTTAAAATATTTATTTTCAATTTAAACTTTGAATAGATCCGAGGTGGTAGCTCTTCTTAGTGATATTCCTTCAAAGAGGTTGCCTCTCTTCAAATTTAGGGAATTATTTGAGAAAAGGTAGGTAAACTAAATTAGTGCTTGCTCCCATCTTTAAAAGCTATATACAGGGCTCAACAAATACACTTGTCCATAGCAAATAGATATTTCCAGCTGGTAAAATGACTGTATAACATACAATATTTTTTATTTGATAAAAAACAGCTTTCTGAACAAATGTTATTACTTTAAAAACAGGTGCAGCACCACTAATCAATTTATGGGCTCCTTATTGATATACTGAGACATATTTAAAAGGGGGAGATCTTGGCCAAGTTCACTTTTTGCTTGGCAAGTAGGATGTAGAATTTGTTAAACCCTGGTTATGTGTATGTATGCATTTTTTTCATGCAAATTCCTGTGGAATTCTTTGCTAAGCAAGCAAAGGTATTTTTGCTTTTGAAAAGCGATTGTGATCTCAATATACACATTATCACTATAACAAAGAAACATTCTGGAATAATTAATTCTATCATGGTATTGATATAGCTATTTTAAAATTACACAAGGAATAATGCATACAGGTATCTAACTGATCCAGGGTAAGTATAACTTTTGGGTGAATATCATATTGGCAGTTCCATTTCTGAGTTTTTCTTCTTTATACTTGTTTTCCAGTATTTCATAGGTTTTTCTGTAATCTAATAGTGGAATCATGGATTATTAAAGAAATATTGCGTTTATCAGCCTTCGCATAGTGTTTGCATTGCATAAATTTTTTAATGCCGTGCCTTAAATTTTTGTAATATTCGATGGAATTGCCTATCGAAATTTGAATAGACTTGCAGGGTGGCAACCTCAGTTGCATGTTTATTAGATTTCTGAGTTTCTCTTCTAAATAACATTTTATTTTAATATATAATAAATTT
Source organism: Typopeltis vanoorti (assembly GCF_054136105.1). Classification (NCBI taxonomy): domain Eukaryota; kingdom Metazoa; phylum Arthropoda; class Arachnida; order Uropygi; family Thelyphonidae; genus Typopeltis; species Typopeltis vanoorti. The sequence continues at coordinate 2,459,399 of NC_143557.1, forward strand.
AGTTTAATGCTTTATCCAAGTGTAAGCAAACAAAGTTTGCGCCTGAAGTACCTTCAGGACTCAGACAATTCGTGGTAAAGGTGGACCAAGCTCTCATCGCTCCTTGTCTCAGTATCTCCCATAATGCAAAGCACATCTCCTTGTGGATATCTATAATGCTATGCATTAAGGGAAGGGCCACTACTCAGACCAGTTTCGACCTTTATTGAGGTCTCGTCAGTGGGAGCCAGACTCAGAAGTGGTGATACTAAGGCAGAAGCAATGGAGAAGTCATATTTACCCATACGAGTTGCCAAAAAGTGTACCACCTTTATTATTTTATTTATTTTTTTTTTCAACCTATATTATTAAATTACTCTGGATTTAGAGAAAGACATTGGAAATTTTTTTCCACTTGGTTAGACTATAATAAATTTAGTTTAATCCTTGATCCAAGTGTAAGCAAACAAAGTTTGCACCTGAAGTATCTTCAGGACTGAGGCAACTCGTGGTAAAGGTGGACCAAGCTCTCATCGCTCCTTATCTCCATATCTCCCACAATGCAAAGCACATCTCCTTGCAGATATGTATAATGCTATGCATTAAGGGAAAGGCCACTACCCAGACCAGTTTCGACCTTCGTCCACCTTTACCACGAGTCGTCTCAGTCCTGAAGATAATTCAGGCGCAAACTTTGATTGCTTACACTTGGATAAAGGATTAAACTAAATTTATTGTAGTCTAACCAAGTGGGGAAAAAGCTTCCGACATCTTTTTCTAAATTTAGAGTAATTTAATAATAAAGTGGTGCACCTTTTGGCAACTCGTGTGGGTAAATATGACTTCTCCATTGCTTCTGCCTTAGTATCACCACTTCTGGGTCTGGCTTCCACTGATGAGACTTCAATAATGCAATTGCGGATATGTATAATGCTATGCATTATACATATCTGCAAGGAGATGTGATTTGCATTATGGGAGATACTGAGACAAGGAGCGATGAGAGCTTGGTCCACTTTTACCATGAGTTGCCTCAGTCCTGAAGATACTTCAGGTGCAAACTTTGTTTGCTTACACTTGGATAAAGGATTAAACTAAATTTATTATAGTCTAACCAAGTGGGGGAAAAACTTCCTACATTTTAAAATATACTTTGCAAGATGAGGTTCTGAAATTATGCAGTATAATATGTAAAATATCTGGTAGCATGATATGAGCATTTTGTGGGCTGAAAATATTAAGTATTTCTTGTCTCAGACTTTCACTTTTATTAAATATAGCTTTAAGAGACTTAAAAATTGCTTTGCTTGCAAAAAGTAGGTATCATTTGGAATGCTTGACATTTTTACAGAAAATAAATCCTTTCAGCGTATTTTGTTCTTTTAGTCCTTGTTTATTTTCTCATTCATAATACACCAGCCTTTTCTGTGTAGTATGATAAGAGTTTTGTTTTGGCAAAATAAGGCATCATGATGTTAGTGCAGAATTCACGTTTTGTTTGGAATATACCAGATGGTAAGGTATAATTCACAATATTTTCAATATTATAGTAGTAATTTTCTAGTTGAGTTTACAGAAGAATATAATACAGCTTATGTACACTGTTCATGTAGCTTCAGTGGACGGTGTTGTATTTCGTTGAAATAGCATGTACCTGGTCAGTCATCATGATCACATAGTGGGTTTAGGCCACTACTGGTGATGGGTTTTAGATATAGCAAAATTAAAACATCACTTTTACAGAATTCCTTGTGTTTAACTAAAGTCTTAATCAAAACAGGATTAAAATTTTTAAAAACAGTATTCATCAGCTGAACTTCGTTCAAAAAACACTCACTTAATATAAATATCCTTTACTGAAAGATTGGATGAGGTCCACAGGATCAAACAAACACGCTGTCAAACTTGATCTCAGATGTGCAGAGACAGAAGAAGTGAAGCCGTTAACCTATCCCGGAATATACACCATACATTTTTCTTATAGCTTTGCATACTGTGATCAGTATGTTGTCTCAGGATGCATAGTTTAAACTTGGTCACCCATCTGGCAACTATTAGATATGCTGGGGCAGAGTGCCCTAAAGTTTCACACAATGTTTGTTGAATTTCAGTTGCACATTTTTCTTGCAGCATGAAAAACTTGATGACGGTCTGCACCTCTGTGTCTTCAGATTTCTTCAAAACCTCTGACACATCTTATATATCCTTTAAAAAAAAAATCATTTCATTTTAATGAAACATGGGGGTTTAAAGGTTTTAAGATATGTTCTTTCTTGTTGTTATATAAGTTGCTTTAATATTATTTTTATTCTAGGTGTTTATCAGAACTTTTCTACCCCCCCCCAATACCTGCTGTTCGTTTCAATGTGATATCCATTTTTATCATGCTTAGTATATATGGTTACTTCTGATTTCAAATCCTCTCGACACTCTTGCATCGTGAAGTACATGAAGATATCACTATCAACAATATATTGGAATGTTGTATTTGTATTGACTAGTCCATGTCCTGAGCAGAAGTCCAGCAAATACTTACCAGTATTATTAACTTTGCACTTTTCTCCAAATTTTCTCAAAACGTTCCTATGTGCCTGGTGGGATTTATTTCCTACTCTGCTGCTCACATTGTCCAGAAGGATTACCTTTTCCATTTTCTTTGTATGATGCTTGTTCTAATGACAAGAAAAGTTCCTCTACTTCTTCCTTAGAATATCCTTCTGTGGGACCATAGGCACAAATCCACCGTTTGCAGATCTCTTATTTGCATTTTCCCAAGAATAGTTGATTCATGCTGAAGGGGAGAAAGAAATGAAGGATGTACGAATTTGTCGCCAACATGCGAAATCACGTGCTTTCTTGTCTGTCGCTGTACTAGTAGTAGCTTGATTTTTGTTCTCGCTTTTTTGCATTTTTTTTTTTATTATTAATTTGTATGATGGATCCAGTACAGTCAACAAATTCTGTAGTTAAACGTTTCAGTGGCTCTTGCAAAAGAATATTGAATAATGTGCTGACATTCTGCGAAAAAGAATCATTAAAAGGCAATCTCCTTGTTCCCCTTTCTCAAGTCATAAAATGTGCAAGTGCAATTGTGGGCATATCAGGATAATCTGTTAAAAGAATTCATAGGGAATCAAAAGGTGAAGGTAAGCCAAAATTTAAATCTCCTAAAAAAAAAAGCGCCAGAGAAAGAAACCATCGAAACCGTAGTTTTGAATTATTTTGATGTAGACATTATAAGAAGAACTATTCACGAATTTTTCATGGTCGAGAAAAGAGTGCCAACTGTTCTGAAATTGATTCCTGTGCTTAAAGAAAAAATTAATTTTCCTTGGAAAAGAGAAACTTTAAGGAAAATGCTTCATGAAATCGGATTTTGTTTTAATGCTATTGAGTAGTTTTAATACTATTGCTATATTAATGTTATTGAGTATATTTGGGCAGAAGTGAAAAGTTTCATTCGCCATTGCAATGTAACTGGGGATACTGACATGTCGAAACTTTTTAACTTTCAGAACAGGCAATTGAAAGTTTTACAGTTCAAAACTGGGGAAAATATTGCTCTCATGTCACCTCATTGGAAAATATGTATTGGGACAGAGACGGAATTATCGAAGAATTATGCGAACCTTGGTGATCAGTTTAAGTGAAAGTGATGGCGATTCGGACACCAGTTCAGATGACTATGAAGATTAAAAGGATATGATAATGGTATTTTTTTCCAACCTTTTTTTTTGCATGGGTTTGTTAAAAGAGTCGCAACAAGTCATAAATAATTAATCGGTTTAGGACATTAAAGTGTCTCAGTTCTCTCAACTGTAAGTTTAGAATATCTTAAGTTCGTTTGAAAAAAATTTCTGTTTTTCTGTAGAGTTATTTTTATTTTATAGAAAACTTTCTTAAAAATAAATTTCGTTAAATTTTTGTTTTATGCTATACTTTTTTAATTTTGTTAATACTCTACGTATATTTTTCCAACTGTTATACAAGCAAAATAGTTACATTTTAAAAACTACAATGTTCGTAAAAGAAAAGCTAAATTTTCTGACCTGTAATAATAAACAAACTCATCCCAGAAGGCGGATTGATTACCCTATTATCGGAATGGATTCTCCTTTTTGGAACATGCACAGAAGTGTCGAAGGGTCTCTAATCTGTTGGCGAACTATACCTTAAACTGCCTTCTGATGAAGATGCTTATCCTCATGTATACTGTTAAATACTACCACTACTCCTTCCTTTCTTTGATCATTATTGCCTGAATATAATGCTCTATACTTATTATTTAGTAACATCACCTATTTTTGTGTCTTAGTAATGATGAGACAAGAATATGAGAACAGCAATTCAAGCTGGACAGGAAATGGGGGGGGGGAGGAATCACTGAGATGTAATGTAAGGAGAATGGATTCTTGAACACTAATGAATGTATGTGAATAGTCTGCATAGTAATGGGATGATCTCGAATGCATGCAGAGTAGCTGTATATCTGCATCTGGGGCAATATATAGGATAAAAAGTTATGAAGATCACAGATCAGGGAATAACGTGGATAGGACTGGTTATAATTGTTGGAATAAATGTCTAAAAATATATCTTTATGATTGGTTTACTCAATTTTTATTTATACTAGATTCTAAATGTCTATTCAATATTTATCCGTTACTTGTTCAATTATACTTATTAAATTCTTGTCATAATGCCGAGCTCTAATACGTTGCTTGATTTAGACTCTTATTTTTAATCCTTTCATTCAATTTTACCCCCCCCCCCCCGTCTCAAGGCTGCAATTATGCTTCTACCCGTGCACCAAACTTTAGAACTAAGAAATTGCCTCTGGTTGGAGCCAATCTCTTTGTCTGAACTACTGGTGTCTTTCCAAATTGAAATTTTATTTGTTTGTATCGACTGTGCCATGAAAATTCATAGATAGGAATTGAATATCCTTCCAAAGAGAAACAATCAGCAAGGCACGGAATTTTTCTCTTGTACTTATTACTAAATCTAGCAATGCAAAATTTTTATCTATCAGTCATGGCTACTCAATACTAGGTCACACAGATTTGATTTTTATGAGCAGTGCATTGGTATGCAGGAATCAAGCAAATTATTTGACAAACAAAACAATTTATTCATGCTAATTGAATGTACACTAAAAGTTAACACTAAACATTCAATCCCTTTCAGGCTCTATACCTTTCAGCAATATTAGCTTGGATTCAAATTAATTAACCTGGCTTTACAATTCTCCTTTAAACAAATTGACTAATGCACTAATTATTCCTATGAATTATTCATACACTAAAACAGACTTGTGCATACTACGTCATATTTCAACTCAGACATTAAATAATATCACGCACTCTAAACCATCACAGATATCAACTCTATCTTAACACACATAACTCAGCAGGATATTTCACAAAATTTTAGCTCGCAATCTAGAGTCCTTATTACTGTTCTTAACTCTAACAAAATTTCAATACAACAGTGATTTCTGCCACAAATTTCACCTCTAGAAAATTCCTATACAAGGCCTTACGTTTTAGTCATCTAGTCCACAATAGTACATCCTTTAGATCGTTATCTTCGTTTACCTTCTGATATAGCTCACTACTGGGTGCCTTTTATGATATCGAAGACATTTCATCAAGAGACTTTTAGGAAACGTGGTGGATGGAATTCTGGAACTGACCGTCGTTCTGCATAATTGAGCCTTCTGTTACTTCCGGATGTCCATAGGCAGGATGTGGATCTGCAACCTTGAATCGGCAAGGCACACTGGAATTCCTTACATGGAGGACTGGAACTGAGAGCCAGAACAGCATCTGAGTAGAGGCGATGACACAAACCAAAAAGTGCATGCCTAAGCCCACAAGCCACCAACTAGAAAGAGCCTTCTCAACTGCCTGTGGGAAAGGGCACCTCGATCTATCGATCCTTCCCCTTTTATTCTCTTTCTTGGACCTTGAAACTGACACCGATTTGATTCCCTTGGGTGTTTCATGGGTCTGCCCCCTCACTACCTTTTTTTGCCGTTGCGTTAAGGCAGGAAACCCCGTACATACTTGACCTTCGCGGTAGTGATTACCTTAGATCATAAGTTAATCCGTCTGAAATATTTCTCTGTCTGGAACTTTCCTTTGTTACAATCAAGTTTACACTTCACTTTGTTCTTTACAGAAATTTGGCAGTCACAATATCAAACAGTTTACTCTAACTTATTTTTATACTACATAAATATAAAAAAATTGCTAATTAAATACAAGTATTTTGTATGGATTTTCGTTTTCTAGTAAAATCGGCATATAAGGAATTGTTATACAAAATCCTTCTATGCAAGATTTTACAATGAAACATGGCTGGATGAGAATCATATCTTGACCAGAATAGAAGTGGAAGGGTACACTGTTTTTCATGCAGATAGTAAGAGCAAGAAGGGAGCTGAAGTGCTGCTAATGATAGCAGGCAAATTGTGGCCACATAAGGTTAAGAATCAAGGAGAAAATAGTGACAGATTCTTCTTCAGTGAAATGGAATTTGATAGGATTCAGATGTTTCATTAAGTGTAGCTGTTGGAAATGTAGGCCAGGAAATGTTGGAGGGGTAGAACAAATGTATAGACAAATTGGCTTGGTGAGTAAGAGAAGCATGATCATGATAGATGTTTTAATTACGGTAATAGTGATTGGAATGAAGACAGCATCAGGAAATGAGGAGAATGGATTTTTTGAATTTTGAAGGAACAACTATTTTAGGCAATATGTAACAGAAGATAGAAAAGGATTGAGTTCATATCAGCAGAGAATGATTTTGAATGGAGAGGCAAATCTTCCTCCAATGAGAGTACCCATTAGATGATCACCTAAATTGTAGCCAGTAACATAATATCTTCTATGGAGATATGTGAAACTGCAAGGCTGGTAATTATGAAAAACCTTAGTGGAAAGGAGACATACTATTTTTGCAATGATCAAGATATATTTAATTGCAGTTTATCTTAGTGTATTAGAGAAGTGAAAAGGCTAAATAATATAGAAGTAAAATGGGTGAATGAAGATAATAAGCATGAAATCTAAAAAAGATACTGTAGAGGCAATGAAAGATAAATATTGGTAATAATCAGTTGCATGGAAATTGCAAATAGCAGGCTAGGAATGATGATTCATTTGATAAAGTATGAGTAGAAATTAACCATTCAAGCCAAGAAAAATCCTAGTGAGTTCTTTTGATATGTAGCAAGTAGAAGGAACTATAAGAGGATGATGTTAGTGGATGACAGTGGTAGATTGGTTACTGCCACAGAGAAATTTTCTTGTTGCTAAGGTATTCAGTGAGCTCTTCATCAGCATATTTTCTCCACATGAATGTATCATGAGAACATGAATATAGAAGGTGTGGTTGAAAGAGGGAATGATAATGAGCAGTAGGACTTAAAAGTACATTACCACATATCTTGAAGGAATGCTCATGGAATTAATGTCACCCTTCACACACCTGTTTAACATGAGTAAAAGAGTACAAAGAGGTTAATAATGTTCCACTTTACAATGGTGTGTGTGTGGGGGGGGGGGATAAGACTGAGGCTATAAATTTTAGGCTCTGGGTTGGTTAAAGTGTTGGAGACATTAGGGAGGACTTGGGAATTCAGAATTGGACTGTTAATAACAGGATTTTGTTAGGGAGAAGTTATGCTGTAGCAATCTACTTATGTACTAAAGCAAGGTGATAAATTCACTGAATAAGGGAGATGCATATGTTCTTTGATAGTTTGCCACACAACAAGCTGGTTGTTATGTGCCATCCAGTCGTTTTCGATTCTTGGTGATCCTGTGAACAAAGGCTCATCCCACTTGACCCTTTGTCCTTTCTTTCAGTAATTGTAAGTTCAAGTTAGTTCTTTTATGTTGTCATCCAACTCTTCTTCTCATAACTTCAATCGTCTGCAACATAACTGTCTTCTCCATTGATTCATCAGCTTGCATAATATAACCAAAGTGCATCAGCTTCTGTTTAGCAATCATTATCACTTCCATAGAACATTGCATTCTGTTTTTATATTCTCTAAAACCTTCTTATTGGTTATTCTTGCAGTTCATGAGATTCTTAATAGTCTCTTCCATACCCATAATTCAAATGGATCAATTTGCTTTCTGTCTGTCTGTCTTCTTAATAATCCAGCTTTCATATCCATACATCACTACTGAAAATACCATTGCTCTGACAAGTCTAACTTTTGTGGCCTTACACCTCTATCTTCCATAATTTTTGTCAGTTGAACATCACTTTTATTCCCCATGACTATCCTTTTAATTTCATCTTCACATTTACCATCATTTCTAATTCTGGACCCCAGTAAATCATGACTTTTAATGATTTCTATTTTATCACCCTCTATTATAAATTCATTTAAATTGCCAGAATCCATCAATTTTGTGTTGCTAATGTTTACATTATGCATGGCTTCGTTAGTTTCTGTCTTAACCAATACAATCGACCACTCTAGATCTTCATTAGTTTCATTTATTCATAAAATATCTGTTCCATATTTTCCCATTTCCTTCATAACTTCCAGAGTCTTTCCAATTTGAAACATAGTTCTAACATTCCATGTTGCAGTCAATGTTTTCTGTTTAGGTGAAAGGGGTGAACTCATCTGTTTTCAAGGTTCCTATAGACTTTGTTCTTGAAACTTCATGTATTATCCTTATCGAATTAAATTGTGGTCACCAAGGATATTGCTGACACCCTGGTATACTGGTTTTCTTGGGGTTTCATTTTTTTTTTTTTCTTGGCTTTACATATTAGGCAATTGTTTGCCTGTAATGTTTTCAAGGGTTTAAAAAGTCTTCTCCCCATCTCCTCCTGGGTCTTCCTCTTGATCTGTGTCCCTTTCATTTATATTTCCAGGCAATATTTGGCCATCTGTCCTCATTCTTTCTACATGGTTTTTCCAGTTCTTTCTATAGTTTGTGATGTCTCCTGTTATGTTAATTATGGATAATTGTTTTCTTATTTCTTCATTTCTTATCTTCATTTCTTCATTTCATGGGGGAATAGTGTGTGTTGTAAATATCTCATGATCATTTCACTTATGTTCATTTTTTACAGTTATACACTGACTAAACATTTTCATTAATAAGGAATATGCTTTTGTTATATGATACTCTTATATGTATATTTGCATTTATTAATGCAATTGTACATGCTTATTATTACTGGAGCTACCATATGGTTAAGCAGTAATGTAATAATGAAGACTTAAATGAATTTAAGTAATAAACTTATTTACCATATGTTGTAATCCTTAGAGAATAATACAGAAAAGTTGTATAATATAAATTAATTTTTGTTATTTATCATAATGTTTCTATGCCAAACACTCATAGAATGCAATCGCTGTACTAACAGCAGCCATGTGGTCATTTGAGTTTCAATTTTAATCTCATTAACTGTTTCATGAATGTTAGTTGTTTTTAGAACAGCTCTTGCTGGGGTAACTGGAACGCTAGCCAGCAAAGAGTAGGCAAGCAAGAAAGGAGAGCTAGAAAATTCGAATAAACTACTGGGTTAAGTTCCGTAATCTCAGAAAAGAATTTGTATGCGTCTTTAACCTCTCCAAGCATGAAATGTGAAGTTAATAATTGAAGAACCAAATAATGTATTAAGCCTTCATTTATGAGAAATAAGTGATATATGTTCCAAGGAGCAAAATGGAATCGGCATCACTGGAAATGCATTTGAAGCTGCTCAGATTAATGTATTCCTATTATGTGAGCGATTATTCTTCATGCCTACTTCAGCAAAATGAAAGTAAGATGTGTTTAAGGAAATTTGCTTAAAGTATGAAGACATATGCAAGTATATTAGTTAAGTGAGGCATTTTAACTTTGTATATTATTATTTATTATTATTAAGAGAGACCTCCAGAGAGTAAGGAACTAATTGAGAGAAGCCACATACTACATGCACCAGCTGTCATACCTCTTCTTGAATTCACTCAAACTGCTTGCACACACAACATCCAGTCCATTCCAATCACTTACCACTCTATGAGAGTTAAATCTAGATCTCACTCCCTTCTTAGCAGCAGTTTTTCTCAGCTTCCAAGGATGCCCAGTTGTCCTTTTCCCACCCTCAATAAAAAGAAAAATTCCATCAACTGAAATTCTGTATGACTTTTTCAGATGTTTGTAAGTCTCAATCATATCACCTATCTTTCTCCTATTGCTGGTGTCTACAGTCTACAAATTCTCTACCTGTCTTCATAATCAGTAATCCACATACTGATGTTATTTTTAACACTCTCCCTTTGCTCTCTCTCTCTCTCTCTCTCTCTCTACTGTATCAGAATCACAATGAAAACCAGGAGACTAGACCTGCATACAATAGGCCAAGTGAGGTCTTATGACATCCTTACATGTCAAAGTTCTTCAACATTGCTATTATCCTCTGAGTTTTGTTCACAGTCTTTGTTATGTGGCCCTTGAACTTCAACTTCCTATCTACTAAAACTCCAACATCCTTAGACTGATCAGTTTCTTTTAGCATAATCCCACCAATATAATATGACATCGGATATCTAATCTGACCAAAGTGCATAACTTTGGTTAGATTAGACCAAAGTTATGCATTTCAACATCAGTTCAATGTCAGTAAATTGTGGCCATTTTCCAATGCCCACAATTTCAGCCTATTGAAGTCATTCTGCAAATACTGCATTATGAGTGTAATTCCTGATTACCCCATCTCTCTCTCTCTCTCTCTGCATCATTAGCAAATAGCTGTATGTCACCCGTCAAATCCTTCACAATGTCGTTAATACGATTGAATAACAGTGTACCAAGGACTGATCCTTATAGTACACCCATAATTACCTTAAATCTTTCAGACTCACATGTCCCATATACCACTTTTTGTTATTTCTCAGTACACTAATATTTTATAATTCAAACCCATATTCTCCAATTTATTCAATAGTCTTTCAAGCTGTATTCTGCCAAAAGCCTTATGAAAATCCAAAAGTATAATGGTATATGAATTCCCCTTGTCTAGCTCAATGGTAACAATAATGTTATTATAGAATTATAGAATGGGAGCAGCTTGCTAAAACATGAGCTTACCTAAGTAAACCCATGCTGTTCATTGCAAAGTAGAGATTTTCTGTCAACCCATTTCTGATTGCAAACCCTAATCAACTTTTCCAAATTCTTTGCATAATGTCTCTTCTTTTCTGCCTATCAACTAAAGTGTGCAATGCATGCACTTGCAATCTAGCCTCTTAGGGATCATTCCAGAGAGCTCTCACTATCTTCGTTACTCATCTCTGAATCCTCTCAATCATCTCCTTTACCCAAGCAACCGAGGTGACCAAACCTCTCCACAGTGGTCAAGATTCAACCAAATCATTGCTGTATAAAGAGGAATAATAACCTCCTATCTTTACTTTTTAGTGTTTTTCAACATCTGGGTAATCCATTAAGGCTATTTTACCAACTTTTGCAATATGCCCTCTGAACTTCAACTTTCGGTTTTGACGTTACCCCCCCCCCAAGTCTGTAGCCTCATCAATTTCCTGAATCCAGGAGTGCCAATGTTATACACAGTATATAACTTTCAACCTGAAGTGCATAACCTTACATTTAGCAACATTAAATTCACAAACATTATCCTTTGCCTGCAATACCAGTTTATTTAAATTATCCTACAGAATACCTGCATCACTTTATCAACTATTGCCCTTCCCAGTTTTGCATCATCATCAGCAAAGAACTGAATATCTCCTCAATTCTACTCAGTTATGGTAATATAGACTGGAATGAAGAGACCTCATCAGGAACCAAAGAGAATGAATATCCTGAGTTTTTAAGGGATAACTACCTTAAGCAGTACATAACAGAGGCCACACATGGATTGATGGTCTTGTAGTTCATCTTATGTATCATAAGGCATCATCGATATAGCCAATGAACAACAATAGAAATTGAATTCAAAACAAAAAACAGTAGTGCACATGCTTAAATTAGAATCCCTCTATGTATACAGTTGCATGTTTATGGATTAAAAACTACTGGACTGAAATTAAAATGACTATTTTATTGAATACAATATAAATTGCTATAAAAATATATATATAAAATTTTATTATATAAAATTATAAAAGATAAATTATTGAATACAATTGAAGATAACAATTTCCCAAACTTTTAGAATAGTGACTATATAGTAATTTGGTATTTTGCCATTGGATCCTCTGGCTAGCATTTTCAATTCCATGTTGTGCAGTGCCAGATTTGTATGGTTTGATAAGGCAGATGTGGTCTTGATGTTCAGAGATATGTTTGTCCATAGTAAGACAATTTACATGAACAAGGTACTTGGTATACTTCAGGTAGCATCATTGGTGAGAGTTTGTCTTTTGGGGAAGACAAGTTACATTAACTTGAACTTTGCCACATGTTCAGAGATGCCTTTAATATATGGAATTGGAGTCCTATGGGCTTCTTGTCTGGGTTGATTTGTAGGAGAGTGGTTTAACTGTTTTTTGAATTCAGTTTCTATTGTTGTTCGATAACTGCACTGATGATGTCTTATGATACATAAGATGAAATATTTATATAATAAAAAAGTTATTTACTGTGGCATATGTGTTATTCTATAGTTATTGATACCTTGCAGGTTTCACTATATAAAAGAGTACGGTTACTTCTGACATTCGTGCAAGTGCATTTCAACAGCACCTTGGACCCACAGTTATCTTTCCATGCACCAAATACCGACCACTGAATACGCTGGAAGAAAGCCACTTTACTACACTGCATCAAATATAAATATATAAGATTATTCCTTTAATCAACCTCAGCTCTAAAAAACTTTCCAAAGCTCAACAGATTTGGGAAGCTTTCATCCTAAGAACACCAGCCAAGACAACCCAATTTAGCCTGCTAGGAGGGCTCGTTTAGGACTGTAGAACCAACTTCAGTTGTCTTCTTCAGCCTCATTTGCTCATTATTGTCTGCATGCACGTATCAGTTTTGTTCCCAGAATATGGCAGTGTAACATTGCCGAAATATAGGAAGGTATTGATTCAAGTTTCTTTATTAATATTTTAGTATAAATTGTCATTTCCCTAAAATTTTAAAGTCGTGTAACCAACATACAAGTTTATCTACAAGAATCTTTGATCAAGAGCTGTTTCTTACCCAGATCTCAGATCCATACATTAAAATTGATTTGAACACTGTCTTGTATACAACTAGTTTAATGTTTTTACTAATCTCTCTCTTAGTCTATATAAATTTATTCAGTTGAATTCCTACTATACCAGTTTTGTTAACTCTGCTGTCTATTTCAAAATCTGCCATCTTTACTAAAACGTGTGCCTACAATAGCTGAAATGTTTTACTATGGTTCAATCCCTCTTTCTTTCATAATGTCATCCATATTGATGATGAATAAGAGTGGAGATAATGCGCATCCTTGGTTTATACCTGATTTTATATCATCTTTATGCATTTCCTGCAGTTCTAACTGCTGACTTTACAACTTAAATATAGACTAAATGCTGCTTATAAATGGGATATTATATAGTCACATTTACACTTATAACTGGAGTATTTTGAGCAGCTTTCCTCTTGGTACCTTATTATATTCCCATGATTTCTCAACTATTTGTTGTAAAGTGAAAATCTGATGCTAACAGCCTCTGTTTGGCCTGACCCAGCTTTTCTTCTCAGAGCTTCTTCTCCACAAGTTTCCTTAGCCATTTCTCAACTATACTTGCATAAATCTTAGCAGGAACACTCAATAGGAAAATTCCTCCTTAATTATCACATCCAGTTGTATTTCCCTTTTTTGCAGATGGGTACTAGGAGTGCTCGACCCCATCATCTAGAATTTTGCAGCCACTGCAAAACTTTTATACGTCATTATTTTAGCATTTATTATTATTTATGTGTGTACTCCATGGAATCAGAATACTCATCGCAGGAGATTTAATCCATTCATTAACACAGTAACTATCATATATCTTCTTAAACCTGTTCATTGCTAGGGCGCTCACAACCACCTCTGGTAATCCATTCCACTCATTCACCACTCTCCAAGTAAAGAACCTAGTCCACACACACACACACACACCCTTACTAATCACACTCTTAGATAACTTCCAAGTGTGACCCCTTGTTTTCCCCCTACTCCCCATATATTGAAAATTTTCTTTTGTGTTCAATCTTATAGAATTCCTTTAGTAACTTATAAGTTTCTATCATATCTGCAACCCACACACCCTCAATCTATCCTCATAGGGAACATTCTACAAACCTGTCACCAGCTTGGTTACTCGTCTCTGAATCCTCTCGCCACTTCTGATTCCCAAGAAATGCAGGTGACCAAATCTATGCACAGTAGGTCAACATGTGGCTGAATCATAGCCCTACATAGAGGTATACTAACTTCCTTATCTTTACTTGTTAGTGTTTTCTTCAGCATGCAAGTAATCCCTTGAGCTATTTTGCCATCTCTTGTAATATGTCCTGTGAATTTCAAATCTCTATTCACCATCACCCTCAAATCCCTATCCTCATCAATATCCAGTAAACTAGTACCATACTTAGTAATCTTTTCACCCAGAAGTGCGTTACATTTTACAATATTGAATTGATAACCACTGTCCTTTCCCACACTGCCAGTTTATTTAAATAATCCTGTAGGATAGCTACATCACCTTTATCAACTGTTGGCCTCCCTAGTTTTGCATCATCAGCAAAAAACTGAATATCCCCCCTTTAAATCTTTCACTATATCATTAAATATAAATTAAAGATTAGTGGTTCTAGTATAGATCCCTGGGGCATTTCACCATCATTTGCCTGCTCTTTACAAAGCCATGCTTTCCCCCTATAGAGCATTGTATTCCTATCCACCCATTCCTGTTTACATAACAAAATTTTCCAATATTTTAACCACAACTCCATAGATACTAATTGGTCTGTAATCTACTACTTCTGTCTTGGAGCCACCTTTATGTAATGGAACTATCTTACCCTCTTTCCACTCCCTTGGAACCATGCAGAGCTGAGACCTACATAAAACAACTTCGTCAGAGATGCTTCCAGTTCACTTTCACATTCTCGTATCACAAGAGCTGACATACTGTTCAGGCCCTCACTGCTCACCTCAGTAATTGCAAAGTCACCACTTGATATACCCTTGCAAAGTGATCACTTAATAACTGAACTATTTCTTCTGCTTTTATCACTTTCCTGCCATCAGCACTGATTTAAGTTATCTTTCCATAATCATTCTTTCTCTTACATGCTATGTAGCAGCAAGGCTGCTACATAGATAGTCAATGATGCCAATAAGTCACTGTTGAGTTTCATCCACTACTCAGGATGATGTCATTAAAACTGAAAGGTCAACCACTAGATATCAATCTTATATAGATCTATGCCCCTACTGCTGACAAGAATGATACCGAGGTTGAAGAATTTTATGATCAATTAAGAAAACTAATGAAAAACACAAAGAAACATGATATTAACATCATCATGGGTGATTTCACTGCTAAAATTGGAAAAGGTAAAAGTGGAGATATAGTTGGCAAACATGGTCAATGTTTGCCAACTGGGAACGAATGAGAGAGGAGATCATCTTATTCACTTCTGCCAAGAAGAGGAACTAATAATCACAAACACAGGGTTTAAGCTACTATCCCAAAAGCTATGCTTGGCGATCCCCACAGGACAATAATGCAAATATAGTTGGAAACCAAATTGATTACTTGCTAATTAATCAATCATTTTGAAGTTCCATAAAGAGTACAAAACCTATCCTAGTGCAGATAATGCTTCTGATCATAATCTACTGGTGATAGAATTAAAAGTTAGACTGAAAGCTATACTTCAGAAACATCAACAAAAAAAGGTTTGATCTAGGAAAGTTAAAAAAACCCAGAGATATGAAACAAATTGAGTCAAGATCTGAATCAAGAGATAGCACTTATCAAGAATGATGATGTCATGATAGTTGATGAATCATGGGACAAATTAAAATCTGTCTTTATAGAGAAATGTACCAATACCCTGTGTCCTGATAGAGCAGTAAAAAAGAAAGATTAGATAACTGACGAAATTTTTTTCTCTCATGCAACACAGATCATATAAAAATCATAGTCTAACAAAATATAAAGAAGTTTTCAGAAAATTATTAAAGGCAAGATCAAAGAAGCAAAAAAAAAATTTAGTTGAAAGAAAAATGTAAAGAAATAGAAATTCTGCAGAAAGCATAGTAGTTTTAATCTACACAAAAAGCTGAAAGATACCTGAGGTATATTTAAGAAAAAACAAATGTATCCTTCGAAACAAAAAGGGAGAAATAATATTCAAAAAGGATGACAAAATACAAGAATGGGTGAAATATGTAGAACTCTTTATTGATAACAGACAGAACCCAGAAAATACTTAGGAACAGATGGAAAGTCCATGCATTCTAAGATCAGAGATAGAATGTGCACTGAACTGAGCTAAAAATGGTAAAGCCTTATGCCCTGATAGAATACCAGCAGAAATAGTAGTTATTAGAAGGTGAAAAAACATTACTATATTAGTGAAGCTATTTAATAAGATCTATGATACAAGCATAATCCCTCAAGACTGGTTACAGTCAACCTTCATCATGCTACCTAAAAAAAAAAAAAAAAAAAAAGCAAATGTGAAAACTTGTAATGACTATAGAATGATCAGCCTAATGAGTCATGTTCTCAAAATGTTTCCAAAATTAATTCAAAAAAGAATATACAGAAAATGTGAAGACACCATCAGTGATATCCAATTTGACTTTAGAAATGGTTTGGGAATGAGAGAGACTCTTTTCTGTTCTCAAATCTTATTCCAAAAATGTGACCAAAACAAGGAAGTATTCATTTGCTTAGACTTCGAGAAAGCATTTGACAAAGTCCAGTATACTAAAATGATCGCACTATTAAAAAGAATTGGATTTCATGGTAAAGACATTCGGATCATTGAAAACTTATATTGGACCCAAAGGCATCTGTTCAAGTTGATGACATTATTACAGACTCCATTACATCAAATGAGGAGTAAGGCAAGGATGTGTGCTGTCACCTCTTCTTTTTAACGTATACTCATAAGCCATATTTCAAAAAATCTTAAAAGGTAGAGAGGAAGGGATTAATGTAAATGCTGAAATCATCAGTAACATCCAAGAATCCATCAGGTGACGTTTGATTGTAGGACTGCATTTGAAGAACTCCGAAAGATAAGTTATTTAGTTTTAAAATATAGCATTGTCAGTTTAAAAATCGTGCTAGAATTCGAGTATATTGCAAAAATTATTAGTTTAGCTTAAAAATTTTGTTTTAAATAGTGTTAATTTAGTCTTTTGATAAGATACGGTAAGATACATGCATAGCACATCGCACCAGTGCAAACTAGAGCAACGGCGTCCAAGTCGTCATCATTGTTTAAATAATTTAATCAAAGGGAGTTGTCCAGTGTAAGGTTTGGTTTGAGAGCGATAGTGGTAGGAAAGTGTCATGAAAGTGAGCATCAAAAGTGTGTCTGATGTCGCGAGATTGGCGTAGTGATTGAAAATTGTGATGTAATGCCAGATAGCATTGAGAGTGAGATTAAATCTGACACTGTTGAAAGTGAGAGTAAAAGTGTAGAACAAGAGAATGGTTTGACCTATATAAAAATGAAGAGTTAGCTGCAATGAGGGAGATAGCTCGGTTGCGTAGTGTGAGATAGGGAGAAGTGGCAGCCGGAGCAATTGTAAAAATGTCTACCTAGTGGATCAGCTAAGAAAAACAAGCAAGTCTGAGATAAGAAAAATGAGTGCATGATTGGGAGAGAGAGAAAAATTTCAGTGATTCAATAGTAAAGGGTATGATCGATGAGAGTTTGACAAAATCATGCTTTCCTGGTGCGAAAATTAATGATGTAAGTGAAGCTATCAGAGCACAAAAGCATAGGGTGAAAGAAATGATTGTAATGGCTGGAATGAGTGATTTGAAAGGAGAAAAGTATGGTATGAGAGAGGACTTGAAAGAATTACTGGATGTAGCAAAAGAAAAGAGTGAGAGAGTCAAGATAGTGAGTCTGTTGCCACAGTATGACAGAGTACAGTGGAGGAGGGCCATAATAGCAAATGACTATGTGTAGGTTATGCAGGAGGAATGGTGTGGAGTTAGTGAATGTGTGGAGTGAGTTTGACAGGCAAAAGGACTTATACAAGAAGGATGGTTTGCATCTGAATGGATTTGATGTTCAGAGACTGGAAAATTGTTGTTGAATGAAGTGAAAGTGGATGTGCAGAATCAGTGCAACTAGAGCTTTTAGGTGTGTGGACAGATTTCATTGCTGTAAAAGAGCTACAGAATAATAGCCAGATTATCATAACAAAAGCAGACAAAGGGAATGCAACCGTGGTGATGGACACAACAGCATATGAAAACAAAATGCACACATTGTTACAAGATCAATCAACATACAAAATTATAGATCGCAATCCCACCAACACACAAAAGAATAAGGCACGTAAATTATTGAAAAAAGTAACTTCCTGGCCCAAAGACACAGTAAACCAACTCGAGCCCTTCCATGTTAAAACACCTAGGATTTATGGAGCACCAAAAATTCACAAACAAGGTACACCCTTACGCCCAATTATGCACAGTATAAATATTCCCACATACAGACTGGCTAGATATTTAGCTAAGCTACTAGCCACTCTCGCAAACAATTCCCCCTCCTTTGTCAAAAATTCAGCCCACCTAAAAAGCATCTTACAACACCATACCCTAAAAAGCTTAAACTTAATGGTAAATTTCCTTGATATCATCTCACTATTCACAAATGTACCACTAATAGAAACCCTCAATCTACTGAAGTCTCACTTCCTTCCTTATATATTTGAACTATTCAAATTCACAATACATGCAGGATATTTCACATGAAAAGGGAAAATATACAAACAAATAGATGGGACAGCCATGCCCCCCCCAGCCAACTTTTACATAGAACACCTGGAAAAACTAGTAATCAATACAGCCACTCTCAAACCAACACTGGCTACGCTATGTTGATGATGTGCTTGCTATTTGGCCACATGGCCCAGAGACATTGGAAACATTCTTAGTGCATTTAAATAGCCAACATCCAAAAATCCACTTTACAATGGAACTGGAAGCTAATAACTGTCTGCCTTTCCTGAATACACTTATCACACATCTTCCAGATGGTTCCTTATCATTTTCAGTTTTTAGAAAACCCCACATACAGGGAGATATTTACACAAACAATCACACCATCACCCTTCTCAACAATATGGCACTTTAAAAATGCTAACCCACAGAGCGAGAGCAATCTATTCTAATGACAGTGCTCTGGCTGCTGAACTGGCTCACTTACACCACACCTTCTTGGCCAATGTCTATAATCCCCATAAGATAAACAAAATACTAAACGCTCCTAAGAAACCCCTCCCACTATCCACCACAGAGAACTACAACGAAACAGTCACCATCCCATACATTAAAGGCACATCCAAAAAGATTTCAAGAATTCTTAATAAACATGAACTATGCACCACATTCAGACCGTGTGGCAAATTAGCAACCCTTATCCGCTCACCCAAGGACGGCATTCCCCCTTTATCTCATCCAGGTGTCTACAAAGTACCCTGCTCATGTAAGCAAGCCTACTACGATCAAACAGGAAGAACTGTGAACATCCGCATCAACGAACACAAAAGATACATCCAGCATTATCACTATGGCAAGTCGGGCTTAGCAGACCATGCTCTGGATACCCCTGCACACAGGATCAACTGGAAGAACACAAAAGTACTACACAGAAGCTCTTACAAATTGAAGAGATTGTTCCTAGAGGCAACAGAAGTCCTGAAACGCACTCCAAATCTCAACAAATATGGCTGTATAAATTTGCCTAAAACCTGGGAGACAGTCATCTTAATAAAAAACTAGTACCGGTTTTTTTTCTCTGTTTAGGACTCTAGTCTTATGTGATAGCTGCAATTTTTTTTTTTTTTTTTTTCCAGATAAAGGGTGCCAAAATCAGGTCTCTAGTCTTTGTGTTGCTGCTACAATTTTGTTTAACTAGTCCGTTGATTACACCATGTTGTTATAGTCTCGCATATTGTGACAAACTGTGTTTTTGTGCTCTGAACATGTTGGTTGTAACACCAACGAAATATCAGCAATAAGTTAATAAATTAATTATTTACTTATTTTTCTGCGTTCTAATATATACCGTTAAAAAATAAACAACATAAAGATTTTAGGGGGAGTGGGGAAGCTGTTGAGTGGATATGTAGACATCAGTGAGCACTTGAGTGTAAGAATGTGTATAATATGCCTAAGTTAGTTCCATCGGTAACAAACCAGAATGGGATAGTTAGTATAAGGCATCAAGATAGGGGGTGGGACTAGGGGACGTTTGCACTTTATGTACACTAATGCCAGGAGCATTAGGAAGAAGCAGGAGGAATTTTTGGCCTTGGCTCATCCCAGCTAAAGGTTATTGGCATTAGTGAGAAATGGCTAACAGAAGATGATATAGTTAGTAGAATAGAATGTGAAAGGTATAGTGTGTTCAGGAAAGATAGAGAGAAAAGAATGGGGGGGGGAGGGTAGGAGTGTTATTGATGATAGCCAATGAACTGCAGCCAAAGAGAATAGAAGTTCGACTGCAGGATAGTGAAAATAGAACATTTGTAGCTATCTGGTGTGAGATTGAGGCCAGCAGAACAAAATATACAGCTCGATGCTGGTATAGACCAGGGGATGGAATAGATGATGGAGATAGTATGCATCGGCAAATAGACTCAAAGAGTGGAGGGCAGGTAATTATTATGGGGGATTTCAACTATGGTAACATTGATTGGAAAGAGGAAAGGACACATGGGAGGAAGGAAATGGATTTCTATGCAGTTACTGAGGGATAATTACCTTAGACAGCATGTAATGGAATATACTAGTGGCTCGAGAGTGCTCGATCTAGTAATTGCATCTGAGAATTTGACTGTAACGAATATGACTAATTGGTGAGAGTGATCATATGGTCTTGACCTGGGAGTGGCTAAATGTGTGGAATTTTCAGTTAACCCTGAGCTGGTGAGGTGGGAAAATGTAACAAAATGGTAAGATGGGGTCCCACAGACCCACCTAAACAAGGTAGTGTATTATAGAAATCCATATCTTTTTAATTAATATTAGATTACGTATTGTTTAAATGTCCTGTAATTTTACAGAATAAAAATGCAGATCCACAAAATTAAATTTTTATTATCCAAAAATACTTCACTAATTAAACATCTTTATTTTTCAACAAAAATATATTCTTCCTGGCTTATATAATGAACGAACTAAATAAATCGGAATTTTTTAGGCACTTTGGTATTGGTTTACAAAAGGAATATATACATTATAAGAATACAATAATAAAAATTTAGCCATGAGATTCCAGTGATATAATTAAAAATTTTCATTTTCTGTAATTGCACAGTCGGTGCACCTGGGAATTAGGTGATCTAGTCACAACACACATTTTCCTTGCTAAACTTAAACTTGCTTGTGTGCAACGGGCTGTCGTCTATGGTATTGAGTTGCGGGTTACAGGAGGGGAAGCTATACTGAGGCATGACTCACTGCCGCACACATTGTTAAAAAGTTATAGTCAATTTAAAATCTTTGTGGTCTGTGACACCCCACCTTACTAACTCCGGGTTAAAACGGTACATGTGGAATTACTGGGCTGGTAAGTATGACAAACTTAGGAGATTGCTTGGTTTAGTGCTATGGCATGTAGAACTGCAAGGGCTGGATTTTGATTGTGCATGGAAAGTCGTAAACGAGTGTTTGAGGGAGGTTATGGCTGGCTGCTACCTAGATTCAGAGAGTAAGACAAGTGAGTTAAATGAATGAATAACACCATTAAGCTTGATCTGAAAAAAAAAAAAAAAAAAAAAAAAGAAACAATTGTGGAGGGAATTTAAGGAGAAAGGTGACCTGCAGGCACACAAAAAGTACAAGGCACAGGCCAGAAGGGTAGCTAGTGTGGTAAGAAAAGCAAAAGCAGATTATGAAGGGAAGTTAGCAATGCAGGCTAAAGAGAATCCCAAAACAGTTCTTTTGGTATACTTCAAGTAAAAGAAAAAATGTATACAGCTGAAAAAGCAAAAGCAGATTATGAAGGGAAGTTAGCAATGCAGGCTAAAGAGAATCCCAAAACAGTTCTTTTGGTATACTTCAAGTAAAAGAAAAAATGTATACAGCTGAATGATTTTAAGGAATGCCAATGATAGGAAGGTAACTGAATCAGTCAAAATGGTAGAATTACTAAGCGAACACTTTGCAAGTATATATTGTAGAAATAAGGAAACTGATGGCTTATAAGGGAACTGAGATCAATGAAATTCACCTCCATTGAGTGTGAATAGGAGGTGAATAGCATATTATTGAACCTTAATGTCAATACATCTGTGGGATTGGATGGTGTACCAGCTGAATGTTACGTGAAGTGGCAAAGGATTGTCATTGTCCTTGACTATATTGTTTAATCTAAGTCTCAGCTCTGGGTTAGTCCTGATAGGGCGGAAAGAAGGGAAAATAGTTCCACTGCATAAAGGAGGATCCAAGACTGCTGTTGAAAATTACCCACCGATCAGCATATCAGGAGGAGTCAAGGTATTGGAGAAATTAGTCAAGAGCAAAATTCAATAATGGATAGATAGAAATGGGATACTGGGGGGGCAGCATGGTTTTGTGAAGGGTAGATCATGCATCCATAACTTGCTCACGTTTTATAACATGCTAACTGCTGAATTTGATAAGGGTAATGGGTTTACAGTGATACTGCTGGACTTTGAGCCTTTGTTTGACAGGATACCACATGGAATTGTAGTCAGTGATCTACAGCACATGGGGTTGGATATAGGGTTGGGGAGATGGATAGAAGGATGGTTGATGGAGAGATATCAGAGTAGTTTATTCAGGCTTTGAGTCCAAATGAAGGCCAATGACTAGTGGTGTGCTGCATGGTTCTGTTCTTGGTCCACTGCTATTTAATTTGTTCATTAATGATATAGGAAAGGTGAGAGGAACTGTTAAGTTATTTGCCGATGATGGAAAGTTGGGTAGAGCAATAGCGAATACACATGATGTCAAAATTTTTTAGGATGATTTGGATAGATTGGCAGACTCGGCCGAGGAGAATGGATGTCAGTTTAATGTGGCAAAGTGTAAGGTTATGTATTTTGGGGTGAAAAGATTAGCAGCAGTATACCGCATTGGTGGAACCGTGTGCTCCAGGAAATTGACTCCCAGATCCCATTTGACTACTGCACACAGATCTGGGTGCCAAGGTTTCTTGGTGATGTTGAGGAGGTGGAGAGGGTTCAAAGGTCCTTTTGGCCTCTATTTCACATCAGACAACCTGAAATGAAGCATTTCCATCAGATGTACAATATTCCTTAACTTTTATTTTTGTTGGTTGAAGTTCTTCAGCTATCTTTAAACCTGGTTTTACTCCATTTCCCAAGTAAGCAAACAGACAAATAAGTCAAGTTTGTGCCTGCATGTAATGCAAGTCTAGCTGACCCTGCAGGTAGTGCAAGACCAAGGTTACTCGTGGTAAAAGTAGAATAAGCTCTGATCACTAATCTTAATATTTACCCATAATGCAAAGCACATCTCCTGGAGGAGATGTATGATGCTTTGTATTAAAGGCAAGGGGCTACTACCCAGACCGGTTTCGACCTTTATTGAGGTCTCATCAGTGGGAGCCAGGCTAGAAATATCAAGATTTTAGTAATACAGAGCTTAGTAGTATTTTACCAGAACAAGTTACCATAAAATGTTTTAACCTTATTAAATAAAAATCTCAGGAGGAGATATAAATGTAGAAAGTATTTTACCTTGGGTATAATAAATGTTTAAGATACCAAGCTATTTTAAACCTGGTTTTACTCCATTTCCCAAGTAAGCAAAGAGACAAATAAGTCTAGCTGACCCTGCAGGTAAGATTAGTGATCAGAACTTATTCTACTTTTACTCTGAGTTACCTTGTCTTGCACTACCTGCATGGTCAGCTAGACTTGCATTACGTGCAGGCGCAAACTTGACTTATATGTCTGTTTGCTTACTTGGGAAATGGAGTAAAACCAGGTTTAAAATAGCTTGGTATCTTAAACATCTATTATACCCAAGGTAAAATACTTTCTACATTTATATCTCCTCCTGAGATTTTTATTTAATAAGGTTAAAACACCTTATGGTAACTTGTTCTGGTAAAATACTTGTAAGCTCTGTATTACTAAAGTCTTGATATTTCTAGCCTGGCTCCCACTGATGAGACCTCAATAAAGGTCGGAACGGTCTGGGTAGTGGCCCCTTGCCTTTAATACAAAGCATCATACATCTCCTCCAGGTGATGTGCTTTGCATTATGGGTAAATATTAAGATTATTGATCAGAGCTTATTCTACTTTTACCATGAGTTACCTTGGTCTTGCACTACCTGCAGGGTCAGCTAGACTTGCATTACGTGCAGGCGCAAACTTGACTTATTTGTCTGTTTGCTTACTTCGGAAATGGAGTAAAACCAGGTTTAAAATAGCTTGGTATCTTAAACATTTATTATACCCAAGGTAAAATACTTTCTACATTCTTCAGCTATCATTAATAACACTCCTTCTTTCCTCTGTCTTCACTGAAAATACAGTATCCCTTACATTCTATCCCTGTAACCACATCATTCTCTGACAACCAGGTCTTACTGATGTTAGTAATTTTTGACCAAGTCGACCTGACCAATGCCAAAAACTCCTCCTTTATTTTTGATTCTTCTGGCAATTGTGTACATTCTTTCAACACCCCCCTTGGGCCCACAGTTTTATTTACATAATGCCATTACCTGTCCATTTGGATTCAAAACCTAGAAAATTGCACCCAGCTCTTTACAGTCATTCCTGCACTCACTCATTTGTCCCAGGAGTGGCTAGACCCATGATTGATTGCTTCCCCACTAATATCTCTAGTTTCTCTAGTTTTTCACTTCCAAACTCCCAATGAACAACACTTTCTCCAAGCACCTAATTATAAAGCCATTTAAGTTCAGTATATCGTGCATATTCAGGTCCTCACATCTATAAAATGAACACCATTCCTCCTGGAAAATGTTCTCACTGATTCATTGGCAGTCATGGTCCTTCTCACTTCTGTCCTATCATACCAAGGCAGCAGACTTACAATCTTTCTTGCTCCTCATTCTTTCTTCTAACAATTCTTTCATATCTTCTCTCCTTGTATGTTTCTTGCCTTTCAACTCATTTGTTTCTTTCTTCTGCAAACTTATAGCTTCGCTAACATCCTTTATCTGTGTATCTGGAAAACATGCTTTCTTCAATTCACTTTTAAGTATACCTGTTATCATCAAATCCCCATACAATACTATCTCTTTCCTGTCAGTTTCTCACACTTTTATGCTTTTCCCATTCACACTTCCTGTAATTTCTGCCCTTTTGTACCACACACCAATAATTTCTCCAGTTCCTTGAGCTCACATTTTGTCCCGTGAAGGAGTCTGCATAAACCTATAACTTTTCGTGCTGGCAGCTCGTCATCCACATATACTTTTAACCATTTCCTTCAAACCCTAATTCATATTTCGTGCAGTATCTTTCACTGCTTTTGCCATATTCCCCACGATGCTTCCACAATCCTCTCTTATATGCATATCAGTCGCTTCAATCTTTTGCTTCCAACACTATGTATTTCTCACACTCACTTATAAAACGTTTCCAACAAATATTCTCTCCGTTCTTGCTCTCATACCACAAACCATTCACTCTCAGCAATGAATACATTAAACACATGCTGCCCTCACGTTGATATCAATCTACATTTGTCTTGGTCATCATTTTTCCTGTATACATCAGTGCCATAACATAGACTTTTTGAAAAATTATTGCATAATAATAGTCAAGACTAAAACACACTTAACAACACAGAAATAAACAAAATATTACAAATTATATTTAGCAATATTGCCAATATCTACTAAAAATAATGACTTACCTGAGCATCATGTATTGGCATTTGCCATTAAGGATGATGCTAGTGCCCCATTCTACCTGGTTGAATATCATCTACTTCAGCTGTCTTTTCACATTTCAAGTTTTTGTCTTTTTCTATCTTGGGTATTAATATGTAGTCTTGTTTCCATTGAAAACATTCTACTACTGTTCTGTCACTGATTGTTTCGTTTAACAGTCTTTCAAAGTAATTACTTAAGCTATCTAGGATATCCTTACCTTCAGTTTTCATGTCACCTTTATCAACTTTGATTCCTTTTGCATTACTCTTTCCTCCATTTCTGAGCTTTTTCAATTGCCTCTAGATTATTTTCCCACCTTCCTGATATTTATTTTCTATGTTCTTTCCGAAGTCTTCCCATGACTTTTGTTTAGCTAATTTAACAATGCAAAGCATTGTGTAATCTACCTGGATACTGAACAAACACGAATGGGCTGGAAATTTGGGTTTTAGCCAACCAAAGTATTCTTGTTGACTTAAACCATAATATAAAATAATAGTAACAGTGCATTCTCTATACATTTCATAATTTCATTTTCTCTTTACTTTTCTTTAAAATGTTCTGATTGTTAACTTTGAAATTGGTTATTAGTCTGACTCCATGGAGGTCAGATGTTTAGCTTGTTTTATCAGCCCCTCCCCCACATACAATCGACAGAGAGAGAGGGGTCCCAGGACCTATGACATAGCAGTGCTGTGTGTTGCGAAGTAGTTAGAAAGAAGAAAGGAATTTCTTAATGCATTTCCTTGAAGACCTGAGGGTAGTAATCATTGGGGAAAGCAGCATGAGGAAGACTGTTTTAGGGATTGAAGGCAGAGGATGGTAAGTTGGTTTAAATTTGGAGTTAAACTGTGAGTGCTTGTATTCGTACTTGATTAGAGAAACCATTGAAAGATGGTAGCAGCAGTTAAGTGAAGCTGTACTTGTGGAAATACAGAGAAGACAATGATGCAACAGATCATCTATGGAAAATTGACTTGAGGGAACTACTGAGGGGGGGGGGTCTATCAGTTTAGTGAATTGCTCACTTCTGAATACAATCAAGCATTCTGATGGAGATCTTAGGAATACCACCCCAAATTGTGGGAACAGTTCAATGATCAGCAAAGGAATTGCCTGTTGGAGAGAAGATCATGGCATAATGAGATACAACAGCATTGATTGAAAAATTTGATGAAACTGTCCATTGTGATCTACATTGTACAACTGGAGAGGAAGCTAACAAACCATTCACAAAAGAAAGGAGGAATACCATAAGATTGAGCTTGCTAAGAGGGTCATGATGCCAGACTTAATCAAATGCTTTCGAAACATCAAGTGACCGCTTGAGTTTCTCTGAACTTTTTCATGATCCGCATCCAATGGTTGGTTATTATATTCATACATATAATAAATAAACATTTAAACCTTTTGGCTGATATCAACTAATCCATCTGTATTTCCAGATTTCTGATGACTTTTCCTTAGACATTTTCTGTTTTGTTGCTGATTATCTTGTAATAATTTTATGGTGAAATTACTCCAGTAATCCACAGTATAATAATTCTAATCTTTATTTTTTTTATTATATAACCTCTCTCATCTGTTTTCTTTTCTGGCACATACACTGTTTTCTCTCATAGCTCTCCAAATTCTTGTCTCCCTCATGATTTTTGTTATTCTTTTTGAACTTTTCTGTTATATCCTTTTTTGTTTTTTAGCCGCAATTTATGCATAACTATGCTTTTAAGTTATTCTCTACATTCTTTAAAGGCATCTGCTCTGACTTGCTTGCAAGAATTTGTATATCATTTCTTCTTTTTCTTAACTATTTCTTTAATTTCTTGAGTTCACCAGCAAGTTCTCATTTTCTATCTTTGCAGACAACTTCACCACATGCTTCCACTGCTGCCTATCATTTTCTTTGGATTTAGGCATTCACTCTAAGGCAGTGTTTCCCAACCTGGGTGCTGCGTATATTCTGCTATTTTCCCTCTTTCTACATTTATGGAGAAAACCTTGCCATTTAAGTGAGTAAATTCCTAACAAAAAAAGGTTGCAAATGTACATATGCTACAATGCATGCATTTTTATATTATACAATCAGAATTTTAGTGATCACTTTAACTCCTGAGTTGCTAGTGTTACTTTATTTCCTGTATATAACTAGAATAAATACAACATTATTAAAATAGACAAACTCAGCAAACAATATAATAAAATCATAGCAGTCTCATTGAACTTAAGGAATTTAATGTGAATTAGATAACATGAGCTAAAGCTGTGTATTACACATGGCCATTGTAACCCATTAAGCAACTAAGGCAATGCCTGGAAGTGGCAAGTTTGTAAGGTAAAAACTAGCAGAATTGTATCTCACTTATAAAACCGCCATTTTTTTTACATATTTTCTTGGATTTAGGGGCAGCAAAATAGTGCTTGCCTAGAGACAGTGTATACTCTCACAATGGTGCTGGCTTTACAGCCCAAGAAAAAGGTATATATTAATGACATTTATCATTAATTGGACTTTATTTCATATAGAAATGAAATTCCCAATCTGAAGACATTTAAGTTGAAAATCAATATTGTGCTAATTTGAAATAGTATGCATATATCAACAAGAGTGTTGAGTAATATTAACAATGGCTCCTTAGCATACAAAATTGTTAATTCCGTTGCCAATATTATCATTAACCCTTTCTGACCTGATTTTTTTTTTCCAAGTGAAAAAAAAATTTTCTTTCTATTTATTTTGTCTTTAAATTTAAAAAAGCAAGGGTATCAAGTATTTTTCTGAAAAATACATTTTCATTTTTCAGAAAATGAAAATGTATTTTTTTCAATGATTCATGGAAATTTCATTTTCAATTAATCATTTCAGAATTGGAATCATTCGCCATGTAATATGGGCTATGAAGGCCAAGAAAGTTAGTGATTCCAATTGGAATCACTAACTCCCTTGACTCTCTGACTCCTCCAGGAAGTCGGAGAGTCAAGGGAGGCCACAAGCCACACACACACACACACCAGCTGTCATTCTTGGATTCATTCATGCTGCTTGCACTCACAACATCCAATGGCAGTCCATTCCAATCAAGCACCACCCTATGAGAGAAAAATCTAGCCCTCATCCCCTTCTTAGCGTCATTCATTCTTAGCTTCCAAGGATGCTCTTTTGTCCTTTCCCCACCCTCTATAAAAATTCCATCCCTTGAAATCCTGTATGACCCTTTTCAGGAGTTTGTAAGTCTCAATCATATCATCCCTCTTCTCCCTGTTTGCTAGTGTCTGCAGTCTACAAATTCTCAGTCTGTCTTTATAATCAGTATTCCACAATCCTGATATAATTTTTAACACTCTCCTTTGTACTCTCTCCAATATATCAGAATCACAACGGAAACCAGGTGACCAGACCTGTGCATAATATTCCAAGTGAGGTCTTATCAAACCCTTGTAAAGAGGCAAAATGACATCCTTATCTTTACATGTGAACATTTGTTTCAGTATTGCAATTATCTTTTGAGTTGTATTTGCAATCTTTGCTACATGGCCCCTAAACATCTTCTTACTAACACTCCAAGATCCCTAACCTCATCAGTTTCTTCTAGCATAATCCCACCAATATAATACGACATTGGATATCTAATCATGCCGAAGTGAATGACTTTACATTTACTGATATTGAACTGACATCCATTTTCCCATGCCCACAATTCCAGCCTACTGAAATCATTCTGCAAGTGCTGTATATCAGGCATTCCTGATTAATCTATCTTTGCATCATCTGCAAATAGCTGTATGTCACTTGTCGAATTCTTCCCAATATCATTTCTGTACAGATTGAATAACAGTGGACCAAGCATTGATCCTTGTGGTACACCACTGGTTTTTTTTTTAAATCTTTGTACTGGTTATGGGCAGTACTACCCTTACATCACGTTCAGACATCTCGTCCAGATTTGATATAAGCCTAAGCCTTTACAAGTGTTTTACCTTATGCATGTTTTAGTTATCATTGTAGTCATTCTCTGGTGGCAATGCCATGCCACCAGTGTGCCCTGTAGTGCCCTCAAGTAAAGAACTTTTATATCCTTCTGCATAAGCCCAAGCTGTTTTAAGTTTTTATAACTATCTGCGCTCCATATGCCATGTAAAGAGATGGTGGCGCTGGTAAACCTCGGAGTTGCCCCATGCTCCTCCCATATCTTACTAACTAGATCTTGGTTATTCTTATAATAGTTTACCTTATTATTATGGCTATAGGCTAGTGGGTGCCCTGTTCCCACCACCTGGGCATCAACTACCTAAACATCACCAGCTCTTTTAATCACTAAGTTTGGCTTATGCAAACCTGCAGAGGTCCTATAATGTGGTTCCACTGCGGTCTCCCAACCTGTTCTTAAAGCAGTTGTTCAGAATGGAGACCACAGCATCATGCCTCCATATGCAGACCCCCCCATGGGCACAGAAGCAACCCTGGGCTATATGAGACAAGTCTCACTGTAGTGGCAGCCAGCCCTACAGTTTGAGTCGTCACTACCTCATCAAGCTGTGTGGGCTCGAGTGGGTAGGGCATTGATCCTCGTCCTGATAAGGTCAATATACTCGAACCCACAGGGGGAGGCACCAAACATGACTCTTTTAACGGAGCACCATCTACAGAAGAGTGCAGCAGGGATGCCCATCTCTGCTGCACTCTATCTTGCAGACTCACATCCCTCATATACTTTCTGATATGTCAGTCAGCCATTTTCTTATCCACGCTAATATTCTATAACCGAAACTCATATTCTCCAATTTATGCAGCAGTTTACCATGCTGCATTCTGTCAAGAGCATTAGCAAAATCCAGAAGTATCATGGTGTATCTGTTCCCCTTGTCTAGTTTAATGGTAAGATTGTTATAGAATGTGAGCAAGTTGCTAAAACCCGACCTTCCCTTAGTAACCCTATGTTGCTCATTGCAAAGCAGATATTCTGTCAACCTATTTCCTAATGCAACCCTTAACCAATTTTTCCAATATCTTCACCACCACTCCTGAGATACTAATTGATTGATAGTTGAATACATCAGTCTTTGCACCACCCTTCTGCAATGGAATTACCATGCATTCTTTCCATTCCTGCAGAATCCTCCCTGTTCTGAGAATCATTTCTGGTCAAAGGAATAGCCAGTTCAGCTGAACACTATTTTAGCACACGTGCTGATATCCCATCAGTTCCTATTCATCATCATTGTCATGAATCATGGGCTCACTGCCCGTTGATGTCTGATGCCTGTTTCACTATCTTCTTCCACCTTTCTTTCTCCAGTGTACAGTGTTGCAGTTTTTGTACACCCATTCCACACCAGTCTTTTATATCGTCTATCCATTCTCTGTATGGTCTATCTCTTATGTTTAAACCATCCAAAATACCAAACATAAATGTCTTTATCTTCCAGTCCTCACTCATTCTACAGATGTGTCCAAATAATTGCAGCTTCTATTTTATAATCTTCTGCATTAGATTCTGTTTTGGTTGTATCTTCTGATAGAGCTCTTCAGTGGTGATTTTCTGTACCCATCCTCCTATTCTTAGAATCTTCCTGTAACAAGTTCTTTCAAATGCCAAAATTCTTTTTCTTGATTCCTTATTTATTACCCACGTTTCAGATCCATACAGTACACTGCTGAAGATGCATGTTGCCAATACTCTTAGTTTTGTTTGCAGACTGATCACTTTACTTTTCCAGATGTTATCCATGGCCTTCAGATTTGTTCTTCCCTTTGCAATCCTTATCTTTATTTCTTTTTTACAGTCCAAGTCATATGTCAGTTTACTTCCCAAATATGTGAATTGTTCTACATTTTCTATATCAGTTCCATCCACTTGTATCTTTTGTTTCATGTTCTGCTCACCAAATACCATTGTCTTTGTTTTTTCAAAGTTCATAATAAGTCCAAATCTCTTCCCTTCCTCATTTAACAGTTTCAGTGTTTTTTGTAGTTCTCTTTCGTCTTCTTCAATAATAACAATGTCATCTGCAAATCTCAGATTGTTAATTCTAATTCCGTGTACAGATATTCCTTTAGCATCTTCTTTCATTTTATCCAGATGAAAATGCTTGGTGATATTGGGTCTCCCTGTCTAGTACCTCTGCTTGTTTTAAACCATTTCCCCAAATCATCACCTATTCTAACTGCTGCAACTGCATTCTGATAAACATTTTTTAATATAGCTGTTAGTTTTTTATCAATTCCATAGGATTCCAGAACTGCTAATGTCACTTTCTGGTCAATACTGTCAAATGCTTTCTGAAAATCAACAAAGCAAGTATATATGTTTTTGTTTTTTCTCCTAGCTTTCTCTGCTATTAACCTCATTGTCAAAATCTGTTGAATTGTAGTTCTATCCTTCCTAAATCCTGTTGCTTGTCTGCAAGGTATGCTTCTCAATCTTTCTGGCAATATGATCATCATCACTTTACCAAGGTGACTTATCAAGGCAATTGTTCAATAATTTTTATATTCTAGCTTATTTCTTTTCTTGTATAATGTTACTAATATTGATTTTACCCACTCCTCTGGCATTTTCACTTCTTTCCATACCATATTACATAGTTGGTGCATTTCTGTAAGCATATTTTCACCACCATATTTAATCATTTCTCCAGTAATGTTATCGTTACCAGGACTCTAGTTGTGTTTTAGCTGTCCTATTGCTTTTTCTACCTCTCCTCTTAAAATGTCCATATCATGCTCATTACCTGGTGGTGATATCTGCTTCAATTCTTCAGTCAGTTTCCCAATGCTATCTGAATCTAGTTTTTATTCATATAACTCACTACAGTATCTTGTCCACCGGTGTACAATTTTTTCTTTATTCATCAATACTTTGCCTTTTTCATCTTTAATTGTGGTCTGTTTTGGTTGCCACTTTCTATTAATGGTCCTGATCATACTTAAATATAAAGAGCCAATAGGCTTCATTTCGGCAATATAAACATTATTCAAATTAAACCTCCCTTGTTTTATGCTCTCCATAGTACTGTTCTATATTGTTGCAATGGGCTTCTAACCATTTCATCTTATCCATTCTGACTGCTTTTTTCACCTCATTACACTTTCTTCTATATTGCTCTTCTATTTGTTCTGATGTATCCCTTATTATCTTCAACATTCTTTTCTCCTGTACTAACTTCAGTGTTTCTTGTGTAATCCATTTCTTCTTGATCTTCTCTTCTTCTGGTACTGTTTCTTCAACTGCATCTTCTACCGCCTTCATTACTCTTTTCACTCTTAAATTCAAGTTTTTTTCTTTCTCCACACTTTTAAGTTTCTCTGCTAACACTGTTCTGTACCTTCTTCCTATTTCTGCTTCACTTATTCGTGCTGTATCTCTTCTATTCTGATGTTAGGGTTTATGTTTCTTTTTTAATTTCATCTTGATGTTTGCAATCACTAAACTATGGTCCGAGTCTATATCCGCTCCTTGAAAAGTTCGACATTGCTGTACTGATGTTATCCATCTTCTTTTAATCATAATCATATCAGTCATGTTTTTGGTTTTCCCATTATTTGATCGCCACGTCCATTTTCTGCACTCCTTTTGTTGGAATCTTGTGTTACAGATCATCATCTCGTGGTCCACAGCAAATTCTAACAATTTTTCACCTCGTTCATTTCTTTCTCCGAAACCATATTTTCCCATGACTCTTTCCCAGCCATCATTATCTATTCCAACTTTGGCATTCCAATCTCCTTCAATAATTAGCACATCTTGCTTTGGTATTGTTTCTGTTGTCTCTGGCAGATCTTTGTAAATAAGTCAATATCCTCATCTGTGCTGTCAGATGTGGGTGCATATATCTGGACTATTGATATGTTGAATGGCTTTGCCTGATATCTTGCTACTATGATTCATTCATTAACTGGTTTATAGCCTAACAGTGCCTCTCGAGCTCTTTTGCTGAGAAGGAGGCCAACTCCTGCTTTGTGCATGGTGTCATGTCCTGACCATATTACTTCACATCCATTGATCTCTCCAGATGATATCCATCTCATCTCTGCCAATCCTAGTATATCCCACCGATATCTCTTCATTTCCTCACGAAGTAGTTCTAATTTTCCTGACATCCAGAGTATCTGCACATTCCACATTCCTACTGATAACAATTCTGTTAGTTTCTGTTTCCTTTCGGTATCCCACTTTTTGATCCAATCCCGATCGCTCGATTGGTATCGCGGGCCTTGTTTATCCGGGCGACGCCCAAACTGGAATGTTGTAGCTGTTGGTTTTATATGCATCAGATAACAATCGTGTTTTTTCTTTACAGTCAGAGCATCGACACTCATCTGACCGACCCTCCTCCTTTATCCAGGCTTGGGACTGGCATGAGACCCCTAAGGATCCCATGGTGGAGTTATCAGTTCCTATTGCTGAATTCTTATTCAGTTTGTGCAAGAGCTCTAATAGCTCGTCCTCATACACCTGAGTTTCTTCTTCCAGTGAAGAGGTAGCAGTGAGTTCAATGTCGCATTCACCAGGTTGATAGTTTTTAACAAAATGGGCACTCATTAGTTGAATAATCTCTTCTGCATCTGTAACCTTAATACTATCTGCATTTAGAATAGTTATTCTTTCATATTCATTCTTTCTTTTACTTGCAGAATATCAATAGAATTCTTGTGGGTTGTCTTTAGCATGCAGAGCCAGTTTCTTTCCATACAGCAGTTGTCTATTCTTGCTTACTGCTTATAACGTTCATAATGGATGTCATCCTTATGCACATGGTATTCCTTCCTCATTGTCCTTTTCTTTTGAATCTCTTGCTTAATAAGATTACACATCCATTTGACTCCTACCCTATTTTTATTCTTTGAACTCTCGGATTACATTCTGATAGCGCGTAATTTAAGTATTGTTTAAATGCTTCCCATGCACTGTCAATATGCTTCCCATCCAGCAACCAATCTCATTCCACTGAACTCTGTATACTCCTCGGTTATAATTTCCAGCTTTTTAGTTCAGCATGTAACCTTTTCTGAATGGAACAGTCATTAACTTAGTCACTTCCCAAGTGAGTACGACATGATGACTGTCACCAACCTGAGGCAGAATAGTTGCATCTTTAACTGAAACACCGCCTGACACTATAGTCTAATCTAACACTCTTTGACCACGAGCTCCTTCTGTCACATGCCGCTTGAAGAAGTACTCCCACAACAGTTCAATAAATGAATTTTCATTCTTCCCATGAGATTCTACTGCTACCCAATCAGTATTTGGATAATTAAAGTCTCTCATTATGATTACTCTTTTTGCATTCATCTTTTCTATTTTGTGATGCATTTTTTCATCACTGGCAATCAAATCACCAGGTCTGTAAGAACACTCCACTATGTTGTTGATCTTGTTAGATTCCACCTCACACCTGATAGCTTCAAACTCACTGTCACATGAAATAATGCTGTTAGTAGTAGTAGTACTACAAACGTAGGTCTCAACTCGAACTGGATTCAAGTCATCCAATATCATTAGCAGCACACCCCCTCCTCTCAAATCCTCTCTATCCTTCCTATATTCATTAAAAGCATTCAAGAAATACCTGTATTACTTTAGACTAATTTCATAATTCACTGCTAGACAAAATTTCACCTATCAGCTGATCTTTTGCTTCTATCCTGCTCAGAAATTGAAAAAATTGTAGTATACTACTGTTCATGCTGACAAGAGATTGAAAAAAAACTAGGGTACTGCATGAAATAAGTTTTATATTTCGTTTTTATTGAAAAATTCTGAGGAAAACGTCACCTTTTTAGCTGTAATTTAATTTATTTTTATTTACGTTTGTAAAATAACAATCAGAAAAGGAACTCAGAAAATTCACCAAAGAAATTAGCATTCTTTTTCAAACTTTTGTTCATTGACTTTTCTGATTGGACTTCTATAAAAATTGAAATCTTCATTTTTGTGGAGATGGTTCATTTTATTTCAAGTTTAATGTCTCATGCAAGTCATTAGAATTTGAATATAAACCTATTCATGTGATATTAGACTAATTAAAGAAATTCATATGTTCATGCTACAATATTCTGACATACTTTGTAAGGTCATATTCTAAGCATCATTCTGATTCTCTATAACTAAGGTCAGTTCCTTCTTTCAGGTCTCCTTGTTTCCAGCATTTCTGTTTAATATTTTTATAACCTCATCCAATTAATCTGTTTTTTTTTAATGTATATTTGGGTCATATTCCTCTCTTCCCTGTTAATGTAAGGTAATAAACTGTATTAAAATGCCCACTGCGATTGGAAAATTTATGCCGTTATATGAGGAGGGGGTCCGGAAAGTTTTGATAAACACCTAGAACAAAAAAAATGATATTAAAGCAACACTAATGTAACCACAAGAAAGAACATACGAAGATATGAGTATATAAGAACATAAATTACCATTATAACTCTGCTACTAGTACGTTCTTTCTTGCGGTTATATCAGTTACTTTAATATCATTTCTGTTCTAGGTGTTGATCAGAAATTTCCAGCACATCCCCTCTCCCTAAAGTAACTATTGGGTTTGTTTTCAAATTTCTGATAATGAAAAGTTCATTGGCATTATTAGGAAGAACAGTATAAATAATGTATCCATTTTTACAATTCTGTCATTCCACCATAATGAAACTCAAACACAAAGTAAAATTATGATTTCATAAATGTCTTGTTGAATCAGTTTTCTGAGGAATGTTCATAAACAGAAAGAAGTGTAGTGATTGCTTGTACATGATGCCCAACTTGTGAACTTTTGTTTCATCTCTGGGAAGTTTGTAAAAGCATTTTCACTTCATGAAAAATTCAGTTTGTATATCTGCAGTAGAGTTACAGCTCATACAGATCAGTGATATTTGTAATAGCCACCAAGCTCAAGTTAATTGTATAGCTATATGATAGCCATATAGATTGTTCTTTTTACTGTTTACTATGTTTGTTTGCATATTGTTTGTTACTACAAATAAACTTCTTTAACTATATGCTTAGCTTCTTGATGGAATTGGTGGAATGACAGAATTGTAAAAATGGATACATTATTTATACTGTTCTTCCTAATAATGCCAATGTACTTTTCATTATCAGAAATTTGAAAACAAACCCAATAGTTACTTTAAGAAGAGGGAATTGTGCTGGAAATTTCTGCTCAACACCTAGAACAGAAATGATATTAAAGCAACTGATATAACCGCAAGAAAGAACGTACTAGTAGCAGAGTTATGATGGTAATTTATGTTCTTATATACTCATATCTTCGTATGTTCTTTCTTGTGGTTACATTAGTTGCTTTAATATCATTTTTTTTGTTCTAGGTGTTTATCAAAACTTTCCAGACCCCCTCCTCATATAACGGCATAAATTTCCCAATTGCAGTGGGCATTTTAATACAGTTTATTACCTTACATTATCAGGGAAGAGAGGAATATGACCCAAATATACATTAAAAAAACAGATTAATTGGATGAGGTTATAAAAATATTAAACAGAACTGCTGGAAACAAGGAGACCTGGAAGAAGGAACTGACCTTAGTTATAGAGAATCAGAATGATGCTTAGAATATGACCTTACAAAGTAAGTCAGAATATTGTAGCATGAACATTGCTTGTTAACTTGAATCCAAATATGAATTTCTTTAATTAGTTTAATCAAGAATTAAAATTATGCATTCCAACAAGTAACACTAGCATGTAACACATCCAAACTAAAGAGCATTGTGTACAAAACCATTTGTTCAAATAAGAAGTGCATTTATCATTTCTTCAGCTATCAAAAAAAAAAAAATGCCATCAAATTCCTGATGTATACCCTCAAAGGGTATTCAGGATATTATGATAGTACTCATGAAAAATTTACATCATTAATAACTTCCTATCAACAATTTTCCTCAGAATTAATCTATTGGAAGTTTTTCCACGTAGAGATTTGTTTGCTTACACTTGAATAAAGGATTACACCAAGAATATAATTTCTTGGTACCTTTAATTTATATCAGAATTAATCTATTACCTGTCAAGATCCAACATTATCAGATCTTCTATTTTTGTCTTCTAAGGCAATTTTTACTGTTTCAATCTACCTACGTCTGGTCTTCCTCTGGGTCATTTTCCAGCCAATGTAGCAATCTTTCCTCTCCCATTCTGTTTAAGTGACCATACCACCTAAGATTAGCTCTGTTGACACATTCCTGGATGCTCGCAATGTCAAGTTTTTTCCTAATATCCTCATTTTTCATATAATATTGCCATCTGTTCACTTTTCTAATCTTCTTCAGAAAACTCATATCTGTGGTCTCCAGTCTTTGTTTTATTTTTTATTTTTCAAGTGTTTTATTTCTAATCCTGCTCTCAGATCCATAAATTAAAATTGGTTTGAACACTGTCTTGTATACAGCTTATTTAGTATTTTGATTAATCTCTTTTATTCCATATAAATTTATTCAGTTGACTTCCTACCATACTGCTTTGTTGATTCTGTTGTCAGTTTCCATAATTAATTTGCTGTCTTCACTAAAAATTGTGCCTAGGTAGGTGAAATGTTTTACCTTATGGCATAGGTTGTCCATTCACTATGCAGTTGGTATTTTCAATATTTCTGCCTATTTTCATTGTCTTTGTCTTGTTATTGCTAATTTTCATATGAAATTTATTATAACAGTTATTGAATTTAGTCAGGGAATCTTGCAGAGTTGTACTGGATGTATTTAGAAGTATAACATCATCTGCATAAAGTAAAGAGCTGAGATTAACGTCCCCAATTTTGATATCAGGTTTAATACTGCTTTTCTTCATAATGTGATCCATATAGATAATGAGTAACAAAGGAGATAATGTACATCCTTGTCTGACACCATATTTAACATCAACCCATCTTCCTGTACTTCACTTCTAACTGCTGACTTACAACTCAAAGACTAAATATTGCTTGAGATATTGCTCTGTTGACACCATATAACAGTAGTATTTTGAATAGCTTTTCTCATGGCACCTTATCATATGCCTTTTGCAGGTCTACAAAATTTAAATAAGGATCTTTGTTATATTCCCACGATAACTATTTGTCATAATAGTGAAAATCTTATATTTGCATAAATCTTACTAGGAACAGTCAGTAGGGAAATGTCTCTAATTCTCACATTCAGTTTTATTTTCCTTTTTATATATGGTTCCCATGAGAGCTGTACTCCAATCATCTGGAATTTGACCCTCTGAACAGGCCATCTGAATTATCCATTGCAGACACTGTAAAACGTTTACACCTCCATACTTGAGCAACTCTGGTCAAATATCATCTACCATTCCACATTTCAGGCTTTTGATGGCTTTTTCTACTTCAAGTATTGATATGTATTCCTGATTGCATGCCTTTTGAGTGTTATTTCACAATTGTGCTGTCACTGCTTGTTTCATTTAGCAATTTTTTAAAGTAATTACTGTATACATCAAGGTGAGGATTGGACATCAGATCAGAACCCCTGATTGGTTCTCCACATTTCCGAAATGGCCACGTGGAGGTCTCCTCTGACTTTAAGCCCTCTCCCAATATAAATAATATCCCAGAAGAGGAAAAAAGTTACTAGTAGTGTGCCTCAGGGTTCTGTTTTAGGGCCATTGCTGTTTAACCTATATGTTGAGGTGATGTTGCTAGTGTTGCGAGAAATAGTGGTGTGTGAAGAGGGCTCCTGTTTGAGATAAGTTTTTGAATGAATTAATAGTATATAAGTGTCTGTTCTCCGTGCGGTTAGCCTAGTGGCTTTGCGCTTTGCAAAGGAGTGTCCTAAGTTCGATTCCTGTCGACCACATGAGGAGCTTAAGGATCTTACTCAGCCATAGCCAAGTTAGCCCCTCTTGGGCATGGACAATATGGTTTTTTTCTGCCAGTTTATCTGGTTTTTTCATTCCGCAAGCAGGCAAATCGGTCCTGTGAACACACGGATTATAGTCAGGACGAATAGACCTGATTCGTCAGCTATGCTGGTCCCGAGCCTGGATAAAATTTGGGGGGATTGAGATGGTGCCCTACCTTTGTATCATTATACGAAACTAACTAACTACTGTCTTTTCTTGAGTAAGAGTTGCTATAAAACTTGTGCACTTGCAGTGTTATTAATCTGTGGGATTTTTTGATTAGTGTTATTTATGAATTCTTAGAAATTAGAGCTTAGCATACTAACCAGCAGAGGCAAGAATGTGTCAGCTTTGTCCATACAGGAATTCAGTTTGTCATTTTGTGAAATGTGAGGTGTGTTATATGTACTCATTTGATTATATAGATAAATTGTGGATATTTGAGGTGGATGGAAGGAGGGTGTGTGTGTGTGTGTGTGTGTGTGTGTGTGTGTGTGTGTGTGTGTGTGTGTGTGTGTGTGTGTGTGTGTGTGTGTGTGTGTGTGTGAAGTGTTAGTTGAACGAGGACTTGATGAGTGCAAATATGATGATAACTGAAAGTGTTAGTAGCGAGAATGCTGAGAGGAGGAAGATTGCTTGTCTGATAGTAATGGATGGTGTTAAAGAGCAACAAAAAATGTTAAAAATCTTTTCAAAAAGAGAACGAGTGATAGAAAGAAAGATGAAAGTGATGTGAATGTGGCGGAAGTTAAAGTGCAGTTCAAGATAAGGTAGTGAGAGCTCGTTGACTACAAACAGGTAAACAGGTGTATATGACGCAAGGTTCAAAAATTCAAAAGAATGAATAAGAGCAAAAGTGTGATGCAAAGTTAAAAAAATTCGAAAGCATTGATGAGAGTGAAAGTGTAATGCAAGATTCGAAAGAATGAATGACAGCAAAAATGTGACAGATTCAAAAGTTGAGTTGGTTAAGAATGGGCAAGAGATGAAATGGATGCGGAATGAAGTTAAGAGAATTAGAGATATGTATGGAAGAGTGAAAATGTTGAAAACAAGTAATGTTGGTATAAAAGAGGTAACGAAAGATTCACCAGTGGCATTGTGGTGATTCAGTTATTAAAGGTGTGCTGTAAGAGGGATGCATAAAGTATGTTTTACTGGAGGTAGAATGAGTAGAGTGATTGAGGCATTAGATCTGAGAAGTAAGCAAGCAAAAGAGTTGGTAGTTTTAATAGAGTAATAGTTGTAATAATAAATGACTTGACTGCGAACAAAGAAAATAACAAAACAAAGGAATGTCAGATTGGATATTAGGAGGTTGCTGAGACAGATAAAAGAGAATAGTGTGATAGGAAAGGCAGTAAGCATGTTGTCCAGGTATGACAGTGGTGAGGTGAGGCGAGGCAGAGAACAAGGATTATGAATGATATGTTAGCGGAAATGTATGAGGAGAAAGAAGTGCAGTTTGTTAATGTGTAGAATGAGTTTGAAGGACAAAGTAAACTGTCTAGGAGCTATAGACTGCATTTGAGTGGTTTTAGTGTAATGGGCAAGATATGGAGAGACTGCAGCTGGAAGGAAGAGAAGTGAGTGCAGAGAATGAATCTGATCAAGTGGTAAGTGATGTGGAAGAATGGAAGAGTAAGACAGGAGAGATTGAAGAGGTGGTTGTGAATGAAAAAGTGAGCGACATGAGTACAGAGAATGGGGAAACAGATCTGCAAGACAGACAGGGAAATGGGGTGACTCAGTGTGGACAGAGGAATACAGCATGAGAAAGGTAGATGCTCCTAGAGGATGTGAATACATGTCTAGACAAAAAAGGGAAGGGGATGACCTTTAATCAATGGAAAACAGTTGGATCTGAAGAAGGGTTGAAGATAAATAAGGAGAAAAAGAAATGGCTAAAGTTAAGCATGGAGACGTCAAATCAAATAAGTGGTGTCAGTGAAACTAGCTATAGATCCAGGAATAAGCTGCTGTTTGTATGCAAATGCTAGAAGTGTTAGAAACAAGGCAAATGAAATGGTTGCATTAATTGAGTCTGTTCACCCAAAAATTGTTGGAATAAGTGAGACATGGTTGGATGAGGACAACATCCTGACAGGAATAGAGATGGAGGGATATGATGTATTTCGTGAGGATAGAAAGGGCAAAAAGAGAGAAAGATAGTGCTATTGATGATTGAGAAAGAGTTCTGTCCATACAAAGTACAGATGCAAGGAAGAAATAGTGTCAGTGGCTTTGAGGCAGTGTGGTGTGAGATAGAATGAATGACAGCAAAAATGTGACACAGGATTCAAAAGTTGAGTTGGTTAAGAATGGGTAAGAGATTAAATGGATGTGGAATGAAGTTAAGAGAATTAGAGATATGTATGGAAGAGTGCAAATGATGAAAACAAATAAAATGAAATGCTTAGTTGGATGTTATTATAGACCTGATAATGTGGATGGTAGTGACTATGAAATGTATAATCAAATTAGCCAAGCCAATAAGAAAAGGGTGATTATTATGGGTGATTTTAACTATGGCAATATAGACTGATATGATGAAATAGACAACTGAAGGTAAAGAAAATGAGTTTCCTGAGGTTTTGAGGGACAACTACTTCAGACAGTATGCAACAGAGGGCACATGAGGATTGAGGACCTTGGATTTGATCATCTCATCAGAGGATGTAATTATAAATGAGGTGTCAAATCACCCTCTAGTTGATGAGAGTGACCATTAAGTGATTACCTGCATTGTGGACCTCTGTGAGAAAAAGGTATATGTGAAACTACGAGGTTGGTGATTATGAAGAGCTCAGGAGACAGCTTTGAGGATATTTAAGAGCTATCTAGTAGATGCAATGTCTAAATGTATTCAAAGGGTCAGAAGGTTGAATAAGGTAGGCAGGAAATGGATGAATGAAGAGATTAAGCATGCAATACAGAGAAAAAATGCATTATGATGGCATCATAAAGAAGTGGTAATAACCAGTTCCATGAGAATTACAAAGACCAGGCAAGAAGGGTGACTTGGTTGATAAGGGTAGCAAAAGTGAAGTTAGCTAATGAAGCCAAAAAGAATCCTAGCGAGTTCTTTCGATATGTAGTCAGGAAAAAAAAAAAAAAAGAATGATTATGGATGGATGACATTGATTGGAGAAAATGGTATAAGGACAACTGCCACAGAAGATATAGTGGAGATTCTTAATGATCAGTTCATAAAAGTCTTTCATTCTTGTGAATATGACATCATGATGGAGAAATTGAGAACAGTTAATGATGGGGAGGAGAGATGGACTGTAAGTGAGCAAGAGGTGTATTGGGAATTGAGCAAACTTGATGTTAATAAGACTGTGGGACTTCATAATATATCACCACATATTCTGAAGGAATGTGCCAGGGAGTTGACATCTGCCTTGACATTTTTTTTTGATATGAGTCTTGCACTAGGTCAGGTTCCAAAGGAGTGGAAGGACAAGATTGTGCTGCCTGAGTTGACATCT
Source organism: Typopeltis vanoorti (assembly GCF_054136105.1). Taxonomy (NCBI): domain Eukaryota; kingdom Metazoa; phylum Arthropoda; class Arachnida; order Uropygi; family Thelyphonidae; genus Typopeltis; species Typopeltis vanoorti. The sequence goes on from NC_143557.1 coordinate 2,502,865, forward strand.
GCCTTGACATTTTTTTTTTATATGAGTCTTGCACTAGGTCAAGTTCCAAAGGAGTGGAAGGACAAGATTGTGCTGCCTTAATAAGAGAGGTGATAGAACTCTGGCATCAGATTATAGGCCTATCTATGTATCAGGTGTTGTAGTTTAGTTGTTTGAAGGTGGTGAGAACTAGGATCCAGAATTGGATCAACAACAATAGTATTATCTTTGATGGACAGCATGGATTTGCTAAAGGGAGATCATGTTTTAGTAATTACTTATTACAATAAGGTGACAGCTTCCTTGAGCAGAGGAGAGGAATACACAGTAGTACACTTTGATTTCACAAAGGCTTTTGATAGATTATCACGATAAGTTGATAGTCAAACTACGCCACATGGAGTTAGATATTAGATTGTGCATTGGCTTGGAGACTGACTATCTGATAGGTATCAGCAGGTTGTGTATGGGGGAGCAATATCCAGGAAGAGGAAAGTCACTAGTGGTGTGCCGCAGGGATCAGTTTTAGGGCCATTGCTGTTTAACTTGTATGTTAATGATATTGGTGAAGATTTGGATGGGGATATTCAGTTTTCAGATGATGCAAAGTTGGGACGAACTATGAAAAGTAGAGAAGATGTTGTAACCTTACAAGAAGACTTGAATAAATTGAGTGAATGGGCATGGAAATGGGGATGCGAGTTCATTATTGCAGAATGTAAGGTTTTAAAATTTGGGAAACAGAGATGGGATATGGAATTTATGCTTAGTGGAGATATATTGTCGGATGTGGTGGAAATAAGAGATCTGGGGATGATATTGGATAAGGATCTTAAATTTAGGGGACATATTTGCCATAATTGTGAGGACAAAGCAAAGAATTCTGGGAATGATGCAGAGGAAACTTATTTGTAGAAGTAACGATATTCTTGTTCCATTGTATAAGCCTTTCATTAGGCCACACATGAGCCTCTGTGCCCAAATTTAGTCACCTAGTTTTCAAAAGGACGAAGAGATGTTGTCAAGGGTCCAGAGGCAACTTACTAAGGTAGTTTCTGATCTCTATATTGTTGAATATGAGGAAATGGCAAAACATGCAGTGCTAGTTTGCCAAAATCACAGACAAGATAAAATACTGTATTGGCTGAAAAAAAAAAGTGGCTACCACTTTTTTTTTTCAGCCAATACAGTATTTTAATAAATATGTAAAATTTAAGTTTTCACTGCTAAGTCATCTAGTATGTGTGTTTTCTTTCCTCATTTTAACTTATAAATCAAAATATTTATTTTAATTATCAAATTTGAAATTTATTATTTTTTTTTTAATCTTAGGTTGTTTGTAATATGTTGTACTTTGAACAAGGAAGGGAAAAAAAATCGGATTAACTACTTTAAAATATATACGAGGGTGGTCTGAAAAGTTCTCAGCCTTAACCATAGATGGCAACACTATCGGCAAGATTTTTTTTTCTAAGTTTTGGTACATCGAAATTGCAAGTCATTCTATCAAGTAGTTTGTTTTATACAGCTGTCTGAAGCATAAGTGTTGTCTGTATCCCTTGAAATGGATAAAATTGAGTATCATGTGGTTATAAATTCTTTGTAAAAGAAGGTTTAATGCCAAAAGAAATTAATTCGAAGTTCATAAAAGTTTATGGGCACTCTTCTCCTTCATTTTTGACAATTAAGAAATGGGCTGCCGAGTTTAAACATGGCAGCCTTGAAGATAATCATCGTGAAGGACGTCCAAAAAGTGTATCACCACCAGAAATCATTGATCACATGCACGATATGGTATCAATGACCAGCGAATCAAAGTACATGCAATTGCTGAGACTATAGACATTTCAAAAGAACGTGTAGGATATATTTTGCATGAAGAATTGCAAATGAAAAAGCTTTGTGCAAGATGGGTGCCACGCTTGTTCACATCAGATCAAAAACGCACTCTCATGAAAATCTCTGAACAGTGCTTGGAGAGTTTTAACAAGATTGAAACTGATTTTTTGTGTCGATTTATTACTATGGATGAGAGTTGGATTCACCATTACACACCAGAATCCAAACATCAGTCAAAACAGTGGATAGAAGCCGGTTGTTCAGCTCCAAAGACAGTCAGTTTCATCAGCAGGAAAGGTCATGGCATTAGTGTTTTGGGATGCTAAAGGTATTTTGTTTATTAATTATCTTGAAAAGGGTAAAACAATAACTGGAGAATATTATTCTGATCTTTTAACCAGACTAGATGAAAAAATTTGTAAGAAAAAGACCCGGTTTGCAAAAGAAAAAAAATCATGTTGGAAGTTTATTTTGCACTTGGTTAGACTATAATAAATTTAGTTTAATCCTTTATCCAAGTGTAAGCAAACAAAGTTTGCACCTGAAAATATCTTCAGGACTGAGGTAAGGTGGTGCAACTCCAGGCATCTATCTGAGCAAAGGTTGACCAAGCGCTCATCACTCCTTGTCTCAGTATCTCCCATAATGCAAAGCACATCTCCTTGCAGACATGTATACTGCTATGCATTAAGGGAAGGGCCACTACTCCCTTAATGCATAGCAGTATTAAAAAACACGTACTTACTGGATTTAATATTTTGTATTACTTACAAGAATTTTATTGTAATTTAAAGTATTAAGTTTTGTGTTTTTATGAAGACATTCTCTCTTGTCCCTAACGGAGACAACGTGTCAGCCATTATTTATACCTAACTTCTTGCTTACCAGTTTCATGGAGTGCGCATGCTCGCTGAGGAGTTTGATGTGCGATTGACAGCTGACAAGTTCGGTATCGAAGCAAAGAGAGAGTAAACAAGATAGCGTTCGGAAGGAATTTAGAACACAGGCTGGCAGATATTTAGATTCGCAGGAACTTGAGTTTTTTTTTATGTGACAGTCGGAGGAAAATCAATAGTATATTCCGAGAAAGGAATTGTGGAACTATGAAGTTTGAATGTGAAATAAGTATGTGGATAAATAAAAGGGAAATATTGCTATAGATCGTTTTAAGAGGAATATTCGAGGAAACTCTAATTGGAAGATTTATAGTAGATTCCAAAAAGGGAATCATAGAACTGTAAGTTTTTTTAAAGTGGAAGAGTTAAGTCTGTCAATAAGAATTAGTGAATAAAAGAAAAATTTGCTTTTATGTTCTAAAGGAATGTTCGAGAAAACTCTGATTAGGAAGTTTCATCTGTATTAAGGACGCCGGATCTGACTTATTTCTACTGAAGAAAAGAGAATTAAGTTCAGAAGAATTAATGTGTGATACATAAGTGATGAGAAAGGATCCTGTAAAAATGAAGAATAGGGTCATATATCTTTGGAAAAAGGCCTTGACAGAGAAAGAAACTGGCTGTGAACATTTTGTGATTGTGCAAACAAAGTGTTTAGTCTAGTCTTAAGTGTAAGTTTATTTAAAAAAGCCTTGAATCCAATTAATTTGTAGTTATGTAATATTTGTTTGAAGTGTATATATATATTGTTTTTGTTTTATTAAATGTGTTGATTTTGTATTTTGGTCTTGAGTCAGTGATTATTTGGATTCTGAAAGAAAGAGTTAAGATCATTGCACCAATTGGAGTGAACCCTTGTGCATATAATAACATATAGGTACACTCGGAATTAAAAAAAATAATTGTTAGAAATAGAGATCATCTGTATGGTAGGATTAATAATATGATAATATCTATGAATATCCTCTATATAAAAATCCACCAATTATTAACAAGGACTTGTTATCCTTATTTGAATATATTAGAATATTTCTTATATATATATATATATATTAGAAATAGGTCTTGTTATCCTTATTTGAATATAATAGAATATATATATTTGAATATATATATTAGAGCCTGTGTACATAAATTCATAACATAACCGAAAATGTTAATAGGATATGTTATCCATTTATAGACCTGTAACTAATTCTGCAATTCAGAAAACCTTTGTATATAAGAAATTACAGATTTACCTTTTAAGTTAAGCAAACAATATAATGTTAAAGCAATATGGAATTTATGTTTTTAAACATAAAAGTACCTGCAAAAAAAATTCTGCATGAGATATAGAGATACTACCAAAATATTTGCATATATAAATGTAAATAAAAACATAAGCAATGTATGTATTTTAAGAATAAGATGTGCATTTAAATTAAGTTAATAAAATAATAATCCAAAATATGTGAACAAAGATATAGAATGAAGATATATGTATAATGAATTGTACATATGGAAAATGTCAATGCTAATATATGTGTATGTGTGTGTGTGTATATATATATATAAATAAACGTGAATAGACTGATCTGATAATGGAACTTATAGACTAAAATCACTATGTAATATATACCAAAAAAACAACAGCTCAAACAATTCAATAGGACAAGAAAGAAAATAGAAATTGAGCATGGGACATGTTGTATCTTATTTAAACAGTGATTGTAAAACAGGTATAAGTATATTGTAACGAGTAAATGAAAATGCCTAATAGAATTAGCAGCCTATGTACAAATTGTAAATAGCTGTATATATATTTATTTTTAAATGTGCACATCTGCTGTTGTTGATACAAATAAACTCAGTAGAAGTGGCATTTGCACTCTACAGCGCTGGACCGCACGACGAAAGGCATTTGAATCTAGTCGCCGACTAGAGGAACTTTTTTTAAGCCTTTTCTTGACCAGTTCCAGAATTAGTCTATCTCTGGCACGGGCTAGCAGGTTTTTTCTCCCTGAAACTCGGGTTTTTCATCCTGTAAACTCGAGAAAATCAGCTGTTGAACCCACACTATTTTCAGACATTAAAAAATATTGTGTTAGGGACCACTAGATGGTGGCACTTACTAGCCTCCTTCACTGCCTGCCGATTAATTAGTGATAGCCTTGGGCCAGCTATCTCTGATTGGCTACCAGTGGAGATTGAACTGCCCACTCAGTCTCCAAAAGTTAGATCGGGCTAAAAAGCCTTGCCTACTCCCTATACGGGAACAAAAAAGCATTAGCTGATTTTTTATTTTATTTTATTTTTTTATTTTTTGATCCTTATTTTAAAAAATATCCCCTAAGGAGTGGAAGGAAGACACGGTAATACCTTTCCACAAGCATGGTTTGAGAACAGAAATTTCCAATTATACACCAGTCCGTATATCTGCAGCTGTGATCAGAGTGTTTCAAAAATTCGTTAAGAATAGAAAACAGAATTGAGATGATGCACATAAAATTCTTATGATCAGCATGAGTTTATGAAGGGTAGGTCTTGCTTCAAGGTCAACAATTTGCTTGCATTTTATAAGGTGACAAATGCGTTGGGTAAAGGAGATTCATATACACTGATTTTCTTGTACTTTGCAAAGGCTTTTAATAGATTACCGCATGACAGATTGGTATGTAAGCTGCAGAAGATGGGATTAGGTAACAGATTGGTTAGATGGATTATAGTTTGGATTTCTGAAAGATACCAGTGGTGTGTCTCATGGTTCTGTTCTTGGGTCTCCTGCTGTTTAACTTATTTGTTCATGATATTTTGTGTGGGTTGACGGGATCTTCAAGTGTTTACTGATAGTGCTAAGTTAGGTAGAATTATCAGAATTATTACTGATGTTCATTCTGTACTGAAAGATTTGAATAGACATTTAGCTTGGACAAATGAGTGGCATTGCAGTTTATTAATAAATGAAAGGTGTTACGCTTTAGGATACAGAGGGCTACATACTATATTGGTGGAGCTGTACTTAAGGAAGTGGGTGAGATTTGGATCACACCTATGATTGACATTTAGGGATAAGGAGGTGTTGGTACCTCTGTATTAGACATTGGTCATATCACATGGACTATTGTGCTCAGATTTTTTCACCTGATTTTTATTGCAATGTGGAAACACTAGAGGATCCAAAGATGAATGACAATAGTGATATCAGGACTCTGTGGTGTTATGAAGAACCTTCGACGGAACGTGGATTACAAAAGTTGGTAGATAGGAATAAATAAGGAGGTATGATAGAGACGACCTTTAAGTTAGTTAAGGTATTTTATCAGATTAATACAGAAGGAATTATAAAAAGAGTGGGAAGAATGAGATGTCATCCCTGGAAGTTGTATAAAGATGTAGTGAAGAAGGGTGTGAGGAGTAGATTTTTTGCATGGAGAGTTGTTAGCGATGTCAATAATTCTTCTTCGGTCGTCCACCTAGATTGTATGGTCTTCCAAAAGTACATAAACCAGGCATTCCGTTAAGACCAGTCGTAGATTGTATAGGTTGCCCCACTTACAAAATCTCAAAATTTTTATCAAATTTACTCTCCTCTTCAACTAGAAGAACTGATACTTTTATAAAAAGTACTTTGGATTTCAAAAATAAAATTTCAGATCTTCATTTGGACGTTTCTGATATCATGATCAATTTAGATGTTGTTTCAGAAAGCATTGAATTACTACAACAGGAATTCCCTTCAGACATTGTAAACGTATTTGATTTTGTAATAAATTCTGGTTATTTTTCCTTTAAAAATAAGTTGTATCAACAAATTGAAGGAACTGCAATGGGTAATCCTCTTTCTCCTTCTATCTCCAATTTCTTTATGGAACATTTTGAACAACGTATCTTGGACAACATTTCTCCCAGACCTACTCATCGGTTCAGATATGTCGATGACATTATTGCTGTATAGAATGGCTCTTCTGATGAACTTCAACAATTTCTCACTAAGTTAAACGCATTTCATCCTAGGATCAAGTTTACTCTAGAAGTAGAATCAAATAAGCAGTTAGCCTTTTTAGATCTTATAATTCTTTGCCAACCAGATGGTAACCTACATTTCTCAGTTTATAGAAAGAAGACTCATACAGGCCATTATATCCATGCGGAATCTCCTCACCATCCCAGTCAAAAGGCAGGAACTATTAAAACACTGATTCATCGGGCCCACTCCTTTTGTTCTTCAGACGATCTTTTACAGAAAGAACTACAATATATAACTTCTTCCTTTCTATCTAATGGTTATAAGAATTGTTTCATTAAAAGAACTTTGAGTAGTTTTAATATGTCTTCCTCTTCAAACACAGAAGAAATAACGTGCATTATTATCCCTTATGTACAAGGCATCAGTGAACGTATAGCAAAAGTTTTAAAACCACTGAATATTTTTGTTGCCTTTCGACCATTTAGAAAAATCTCCACCTTTCTCACTTCTCCTAAGGGCAAACTTCCACATCTTAATCGTCCAGGCGTCTACCAGATTCCGTGCTCTTGTGGATTATCTTCTTTCGGACAAACAGGAAGATCTGCCTTTATTCGGCTAGAAGAACACCAATCTTATATTGAATACTTTAAACCTATTGTCCATGCCCAAGACCAGTTAACTTGGCTATGGCTGAGGAAAATCCTTCAGCTCCTCATGTCACCAACTGGAATTGAACCTAGGACACTCCTTCCTTCAGGCATATGGTTGTGAAGTGCACAGCCACTAGACTAACCGCACGGACAACAATTGAATATTTCCTTTAAAATTATTTCCTATATCATTTCTGTATGAATTAAACAATAGTGGTACTAGCAGTCTTGTGGCACACCACTAGCCACCTACCTTCTCCTGGATTCTGCTCCTACATATGCGACTTTTTTTGATATCTGTCCATCAGCCACCTCTGTATCTATATAACCAGTTTCATGTCCATGCCCATGTATTTTAATTTGCATATTAGAGTTCCAAGAGTATCATTGTGCAGCTCTTTCTGTTCATCTCAGATGTCACTATTATAAAAAGTTAAATTATTAAGGCGTGCCCAACTCTTCACAAAACCATGCTACCCTCAGAGTATCCCATTCTCATCCCCATTGGTTCCTCAATTCTCTTTTTGACCAACTTTTCCATTGCTTTTACTATCACTCCTGAGATACCAAGTGGTCCATAATTTGCTACTGCAGTCTTAAAGCCTCCTTTTTGCAAGGAACTTGTCTCTTTTTGCTCCCTTGAAACTGTGTCAGAGCTGAGACTTAAACAGCTTACTTAGAGGCGTTGCCAGTTTCTTGGCATTCTCGTAAACAATTTAATGTCCTATTTAATCCCATAGCCATATTTAGTTGAGTTACTCAGTATTTCCACTATGTTGTCTCACTACCATCAGCATATGCTAAACTTGTTCTTTCATAGTCATTCTTACTTGCACATAACAAAAGGACTTTTGTTTTTGATTTCATTTGGCCTGCTTGATCAGGTTCTTCTCAGTCTGATTTTGTGTTTTGTTGTTGTTTTTTTCCATGCTGGTCACATTTCTTGCCTCACCCTTGTGCTGCTTATGAGCTTGCTTATCTACTTTTTCTTACGTACCCACCACAACACTTTTTGTAATTCCTGCTTGATAATACTACTTATCCATCTAATCCCCACTTGATTAATCCTCCTGACCTTTGATCTTCCAGATGCTCCTTGACTCTAACATCCTTCCCTTACATGATTTGCAAGTCATCCATTTGTCTGTAAATTCTCCTTGCCCTCTCTTCATTCTAGTCTATATCTTCATTGTTAAAATCACCCATAATAATAGTAGCTCTTCCCATCCACAAGATTAATTTGTCTATGCAGTTTGAAGTCCCTTAGCACCTTAGCAGCACTCAACTATGCATTTTATCTTGCAAACTACACACTAAGGGAGCGCTTAAGCGTCAAAGCTGTATAACTGGGAGGATATAGCCTATTAAGGAATGCAGAGAACTGACTTCGGATTCTAATGTAATGTTTAATCCTCACCTTCTCGTGATGCACCCTGTTAGTTATGTACCTGGATACTGAACAAACAAGGATGGGTTGGCTAGTCAATAAGGATACAATTTGGGATTGTACCCTTATTGACTCTTATCGACCAAATTGTATTTTTATTGGCTTAAGCCACAATGTAAAATGAATTATTGATCAGAAGTTAGTAATGGTGTAATTTTTTCATGTAATTCTATCATAATTATCCTGTACACTCCCTGAGGGTCATCATCAAATTCCTGCCATATACCCTCAAGGGGTGTACAGGATATGATAGTACTACATGAAAAATTACATCAATACTAAATTCCTGTCTACAATTTTTCCTCCAAATCAGACTGCTACCTGTCAAGACTCCAACATTATCAAATCTTATATTTCTATTGTCTAAGGCACTTTTTACAGTATCAATCCACCTATATCTGGGTCTTTTTCCTGCCGACCTGGCAGAGAATACTTGTTTTGCTAATCTTTCCTTGCACATTCTGTTAAGTGACCATACCACTTGAGATTAGCTCTGCTAATGCATTCCTGGATGCTGACAATGTCAAGTTCTTTCCTAATATCCTTGTTTTTAATATGATATTGCCATTTATGCCATCTTTTCATGCCCCTAAGCTTTCTTGGGACTATCATATCTGCAGTCTGGTCTTTGGTCACGTGGTTTACTTCTGACCCAACTCTCAGATCAGAAATTAGTGTTTGACTAATTTCTCTCTGATTCCATATAAATTTATTCATTTGATTTCCTACAATACCAGCTTGTTGATTCTGTTGTCTATTTCCATATTTAATTTACCATCTTCACTAAAAATTGTGCCTAAGTAGCTGAAATGTTTCGCTTGTTCTTTAGGTTCTCCATTTACAATGCAGTTGACATTTTCAACGATTCTGCCTATTTTCATTGTCTTTGTCTTGTTATTGCTGACCTTCATACCATATCTGTTATAACAGTTATTCAATTTAGTCAGGGAATATTTCAGATTTATATAGAAGTATAATATCGTCCGCATAAAGCAAAGAGCTGATATTAACATCTCCAATTTTGATATCAGACCTAATACTACTTTCCTTCATAACGTGATCCATATAGCTAATAAATAACAGAGGGGATAATATACATCCTTGTCTGACACCAGATTTAACATAAAACCATCTTCCTGTACATACATAGTTTATTCACAATATGATACAGTGTGAAAAGGGAAAAGAGATATATATTAAAAATTAAATATTGCAAATTATGGTCTTCCAAGTCTCTTTATCTTGAGCTAACTGATAGATGTCAGATGGAGTTTTGCAGTTCAGCCTATTGATGGTTTCACATATGTATTGCCAAAATTGTCTACATGCTCTTCCTTTACTGCGTTTGCCACCTTCTGGTTTGTACAGGATGGGGGATTCCAAAAAGGGTGATACTTCAGGATGTCTGAGTCGATGCCCAAGCCATCTGAGTTGTAGTTTTTTGACTATACTGACAAGTGGTTCTTGCTTAGCCAGATTTAGCACAGCAGAGTTAGTGATGCAGTCCATCTAGGTGTATCCAAGGTTTGAGAACCATACAAGAAGATGGAACTACTGGTTGCATGGTATAGTCTTAATTTTGTCTTTAATGATACTAATGATGATTTCCAGATGGGACTGTTATGAAAGACTACAGCCAGCTGTTTACATTTTCTGATATAATTTTCTGTATTGCTGCTGTACGATCCAAGGTATTGAAAGATATGAAAGATATTGTTGATATGAAGTATAAAGTTTTCACAACCTATTGAAAATACTTTAGACTTTTGGATGTTGATCTGAAGACCAATAAGTTTAGCCTGTGCCTCTAGTAGACAGATGTTTTTGTGCATTTGTTGGTTCTGTATCAATAAGTACAACATCGTCAGCAAAGCTAAAATCGGTTATTTGCATGGTGTGGGTGGACGTTTTAATGTTAAAACCACAATCTTCTGTGTTGATGGTCCAGAAGATGTAGTCCAAGCATATTAAAAACAAATAAGGTGCTAGTACATCACCTTGCAGGACTCCTGTTGTCACTGGAAATGATTCAGATGCGTCTGTTTTAAAGATTACTCTAGCATTGTAATCTTTATAATGCACTGAGATTGCTTGTATGAGTTTTGAGGAGTGACCATAGAAGCTGAGTATTTTAAACATTGCTTTTCTATTAATGGAGTCAAAGGCTTTTTTGAAGTCTATAAAGGTTTAAATGAGTGGTAAGTTTTTATCATGTGAACCTTCTATGATTCTTCCGATGCAATGTATCTGTTCTATTGTACATCGGTTTTTTTTAGAAATCCAGTTTGGCTTTTTCTTAAAAGTGGTATTAAGTAAGGTTCTATTCTATTGAGTATCATCCTATTGTAGATTTTAACTGTGGTTGATAGCAAAGTAATACCTCTGTAGTTATCCATTCTATTAAGACTGCTCTTTTTGGGTATAGGGACAATAAGGCCTTATTTCCATTGTTGAGGTATTATTCCAGTGTTTAAAGCTTGATTCATTATGGCAAGGAGATTGGAATATATATTATACTCAGCATTTTTGAAGGCTTCTGCTCTAATTCTGTCAATCCCTGGGGACTTTCCTGCTTTGGTGTGATCTATTGCTATTTTTAGTTCCTTTTCAGTGAAGTCTTCACAATTTATTGGTAGAGTGGTGGTTAGATGCAGGTCTGCCAGCTGACTTGAATGTTTGGGATTATCAACATTCAGTAATTCTTGAAAGTAGTTTCTCCATTCTTTCATCAAGTTCGAATTTACTGATAGCTGTCTACCATTTTTGTCATGTGTGACAATATTTCCACTTCTTTTTGTTTTATGGTGACAGATATAATTTATCATTTGAAAAGTGCTTCTAGTATCCCCAATTTTATTATAATTTTCAAGTTTCTCGCAGTATTTATTTATTTGATTTTCTTTGTGTCTGGTCATTAGTTCATTGACCTTGTTATTTAAAATGTCTAGTTTATCTTTATTTATTTCATTCCTGTTTAAGCGGTAGAGTTTCCTTGCTTTATTTCTTTCATCTATATATTTTTCAGTTTCAGGGGTAATCCATTTTTTAGTCTTTTTTTGTTGCTGTTTCCAAGAATTTTGTTGGATGTTATGTTTATTGCTTCAATGATACCCTTACACTTTTCGTTAACTGGATCTTTAAGAATGTTTTCCATATTGTCTTCTAAAGATACTACAATTTGTGGGTTATTTAGTTTGTCCCAGTTGTATTGTTTCTTTTTAGGCTTGTTATTTTTAGAGACTTTTAGTGAAAGTTTAATGTGGGCACTGATTATTCTGTGGTAGAGTTTAGCTCAACCATGTTATATGCTCGACAGTTCTTGATTGATCTGATTCACTTTCCATTGATTAGTATGTAGTCTATTTGGGAATGAGAACCATTTGGATGTTCCCAGGTCCATAGTCTTCCTTTTGGATGGGTGATTACCATGTTATGGCTATTACAGAAGTTCATAAGAGAATGTCCATTGTTATTTGTGGTTTCATGATAAGTGTATTTACCCACATTTTTAGTAGTATTGGCAATGTCTTTACCAATTTGGCATTAAAATCATGAAATAATACAAGAAAGTGTGATCAAATTAAATCTTCTCATCTTCTCAAAATATAACATACGGACACTCAAGAAAACTGAAAACATTTTTGAGCAACTTAAGAGGAAAAAGTCAACATAGACATATGTATACAAGAACATAGATGGAGAACTAACAATCATGAAGTGAATGAAAAACATCAGCTGACAAAAAATGGAAATTTATTTATAACTCAGCAAACAATGATGGTATTGGAATAATGCTCAAGAAGGAGCTAGCAGAAAAAGTAACATGGTAGTAAGCACATTAGGAATTATGTGATGGGAAGCACTCATAAATCCCCCTTCCCAGCACATAATTCCTAATGCTTTCATGGGGCTGGTTTAAGGATTCAATCCCATCACTTATCTCACCACCTGTTATGAGAGTCTGCACTCATAAACTTGCCATCTATGAGGGTGGTCTGAAAAGTTCTTGGCCTAACAATGAAAAAACGAATTTATAATTTAAAAATTATTTTTATTTTTCAACATAATCTCCCTTAAGACTAATACATTTATTGCATCGATTCTCCAGCACCATTATCCCATCCCTGTAGTGGTTCTCAGTAAGATCTGCTACCCCTCTACAGCTGCAATCAGCTATTGATTCAAAAAAAAAAGCGCTGACCAGCGAGGAAGAGTTTTAGTTTTGGGAAGAGATAGAAGTCAGAGGGAACTAAATCTTGGTAATAGGATGGATGTTCCAACAATTCATAGTGCAGATCCCTTAATTTTTCCATTGCCAAAACACCTTTGTGGACAGGTGCATTGCCCTCATGTAAGATGATTTTTTTCTCTTCTGCAAACAGGGTATTTTCTCATTAATTTTTTCATCTAGTCTGGTTAAAAGATTGGAATAATATCCTCCGGTTATTGTTTTACTGTTTTCAAGATAATTAATAAACAAAATGCCTTTAATAATTAGAAGAAACACACGTATAAACCACAGTGAAAATTATTTAATTGTAAATATTAAATCCTAAGTATCTTAGGACATCATCAGTACAGTATTTAAACAAAAATTAGGAATAACATACAGTTAGGGCGCATGATTACAATAGAATCTCATAAAAACATGCATAACATGCTAAAGTAGTACAAAAAAAAAAAAAAAAAAAAAACGTTAATTATTTAACACAGTTTTGTATGATAATTTCCCATACTTTAGGAATAGTAAGAACGTCGTTGCGGTTTAGGTTTGGTCTGTGTAGTAGGGCTTCAGAACTTTCTTTGTATAAACGTTCATGTTTAAATAAAGATCTATGTAAAAGTTTAGCCTTTTCCCAATGGATCCTATGGTTTGGATTTTCAATTCTGTGTTGAGAGAGGCCAGACTTCTGCGTTTTAAGAAGACGAATGTGGTCTTGATGTTCCGAGATGCGTTTCTGAAAATAGAATTGAAAATCCAAACCATAGGATCCATTGGGAAAAGGCTAAACTTTTACATAGATCTTTATTTAAACATGAACGTTTATACAAAGAAAGTTCTGAAGCCCTACTACACAGACCAAACCTAAACCGCAACGACGTTCTTACTATTCCTAAAGTATGGGAAATTATCATACAAAACTGTGTTAAATAATTAACATTTACTTTTTTTTTTTTTTTTTTTTTGTACTACTTTAGCAAGTTATGCACGTTTTCATGAGATTCTATTGTAATCATGCGCCCTAACTGTATGTTATTCCTAATTTTTGTTTAAATACTATACTGATGATGTCCTAAGATACTTAGGATGAAATATTTACAATTAAATAATTTTCACTGTGGTTTATACGTGTGTTTCTTCTAATTATGAACGCACCACAGGTTTCGTTATTTAAAAAAAAAAAAAAAAAGCCTTTAGCATCCCAAAACACCAATGCCATGATCTTTCCTGCTGATGGAACTGACTTTGTCTTATTTGACACTGAACAAGTGGCTTCTGTCCACTGTTTTGACTGCTTTTTGGATTCTGGTGTGTAATAGTGAATCCAAGTCTCATCCATAATAATAAATCAATGCACAAAATCAGTTTTATTCTTGTTAAAATGCTCCAAGCACTGTTTTAGAGATTTTCATGCGAGTGTGTTTTTGATCTACTGTGAGCAAGCGCAGCACCCAACTTACATAAAGCTTTTTCATTTGCAATTCTTCATGCAAAATGTATTCATTAATACCATATGGTATTAATAGTCATTAATACCATACTGTGCACTTGATCAATGATTTCTGGTGGTGTTACACTTTTTGGATGTCCTTCACATGGATCATCTTCAAGGGTACGGCCACGTTTAAACTAGGCAGCCCATTTCTTTTGGTGTTAAAGCTTCTTTTACAAAGAATTTTATAACTGCATGATACTCATCCATTTTAATCATTTCAAGGGATACAGATAACACTTTTCCTTCAGACAGCTGTATAAAACAAACTACTTGATAGAATGACTTGCAATTTCACACGGATGCTTATGACAGATGTACCGACTTAGGAAAAAAAAAAAAATCTTGCCAATAGTGTTACCATCTATGGTCGTGGCCGAGAACTTTTGAAATCACCCTCATAGTTCAAGTTTCCTTGCTTAGACAAACTCTTTCTCTCTTGCCTCCACCCAACTTCTCACTACTGCTCTTGCTCCAATGCAAACTATCCTCAGCAACTGCTCTTTCCCTCAAATTTATCCCATCAATCAACATACATTGTCACTTTCTCTCTCCCAAAGCATACTGTTATACCATTGATAATTATTGCCCTTCTTCTTGGTTCCCTACTTATCATAACTGAGTAGTATACTAATAACTATGAATGAACTAAATATGAATTGACTGTGCTAGTTGGAACAAATTATTTACCATGCAAATAATTTGTTCCAACTAGCACAGTCAATTCATCTGCACCTCAGTTGCAGATGCTTTGAGGTGCAGATGCTTTTCCAACTGTACTCAGCCCCCCTTTCAGATTTTACATCCCTGACAGTTGAATCCCCAAAACACTATTTTCTCCCTAATCCTTACTATCCTTCACTTCAGATTTCTTAAGTCAGTCACCTTTAACTTCTCATTTACTGGTACCTTTCCTCTTCAATCCAGCAGCCAATCTCTCCTAATTGTCATAACTTATTCTGCATTCACATTAATTCACTCCTTGAGCTCCTCATTTCAGTTAGAATGGAGACTAGTTGCTGTATACAATTTAGTGGCAAAGCTCTGACCATTGCATTACCAACATCTGATTCATTTCATAAAACATTTGGAAACCAGGTATTGTTATTGCATCCCCTTATATAGTTCTTCCTCTAGTTTAAATTGCTCTAAACCACCTGGTTAATTTCTGTATTCTTATAATGTCATTCCATTCAGTTTAATTTTATTATTGAGTATATAAGCCATCTTATCATCTTAATCATACTTAATCAACTTATTTAGCAGAGTATCCCATGCACGCTTTAATTTGATTGAGGATGATAAAATAAAACAAAAATAAGCACTCTACCCAGCACATGTTGAAAACTAATTTTAGCTTCTCTTTTTATGGCTTAGCTGTACTGAATGCAAGTTATACTAGACATGAAATTATAGTTTTAATTCTTTACCCAAGCATGAACAAATTGAAGTCATAACACATGATTGTTATGCAAATCCTCAAGTTTGAATTTCTCGTGAGCTACATGATCCGTCTATGCATTCCCACGTCCCAATGAAATACAGAATTTAATATAAATCACTAATCTTTCATAATGAGTATCTCGTCACATCAAAGAGTGAAACATAAAACAAACTACTGAAGTTACATGATGCCAGAAAAAATAAGTAAAGGTTACAAAGTACATTAACCAGAATTACATTAACAACTTACCAAAAGCAAACATAACTGAAAAGCAAGGCAAGCAAAGTAATTTACTACATGTACAGTCAGTTAATTATGTCTTATAATTACGTTAGCATTAGCAATGGGTTTTTTTATTGAATTCATTTTTTTTAACTCTTATATGAATAAATGTTAAAGATACCAAGCAATTTTAAACCTGGTTTTACTCCATTTCCCAAGTAAGCAAACAGACAAACAAGTCAAGTTTGCGTCTACAAGTGTTGCAGGTCTAGCTGATCCTACAGGTAGTGCAAGACCAAGGCAACTCATGGTAAAAGTAGAATAAGCTCTGATCACTAATCTTAATATTTACCCTTAATGCCAGAACACATCTCCACATATTTGTAGCCTGGCTCCCACTGATGAAACCTCAATAAA
This sequence comes from Typopeltis vanoorti, assembly GCF_054136105.1. Classification (NCBI taxonomy): domain Eukaryota; kingdom Metazoa; phylum Arthropoda; class Arachnida; order Uropygi; family Thelyphonidae; genus Typopeltis; species Typopeltis vanoorti. The sequence continues at coordinate 2,519,422 of NC_143557.1, forward strand.
GGTCGAAACCGGTCTGGGTAGTGGCCCCCTTGCCTTTAATACAAAACATCATACATCTCCTCTAGGAGATGTGTTTTGGCATTAAGGGTAAATATTAAGATTAGTGATCAGAGCTTATTCTACTTTTACCATGAGTTGCCTTGGTCTTGCACTACCTGTAGGATCAGCTAGACCTGCAACACTTGTAGACGCAAACTTGACTTGTTTGTCTGTTTGCTTACTTGGAAAATGGAGTAAAACCAGGTTTAAAGTTGCTTGGTATCTTTAACATTTATTATACCCAAGGTAAAATACTTTCTACATTTATCTCATATGAATACTCTGACATGTTATGCATATGAATTTTGTTCAAGCATGAATTTTTGTATTTTTTTAGGTATCATCGAAGTATAAGTGTATCAGACCTCTATAAGATGCGTGAAGCAGTTATTATCCATGAGGACTCCTCAGGTCGAATGGTATGCTTAAATCTTGAATATCGCAACACACCATCTCCAGCAGATTCAGATAGTTCTCAGGTATTATACATATGTCCTTAGCATATATTGCATTCTTCTACATATTGAAACTAGTTTCAGAATATAACCAGTATTTAACAGTAAAGGATAGTGGATAATGATACTATCCCTGTTGAAATAACATGGACTGCTAAGAAATTCAGTGTTTAAAATTACAGATTAAAATTTGTTTAAAAAGAATGCTGAAAGAAAATGTACATGTATGTTTATTCTTGAAGGGGAAAATGGTTGCTTTTTTCTTTATATTGAATTTAATGGATGAGAAAATGGTATAGTGTTTGAAATTAATGCACAAAGTGAAAAATCCATAAATGTGTATTGAATTAGCTAATAAAAATTTTAACAAAGCCTAAAAATCACGCGCGCACACACACACAGGATGACCAATAACTTACAAAAGGGTTTAAAATGTGAATAACTTTTTTGATGAATTTTTTTCCCTTTTTTTTAGATATCCCTTAGAATATTTAAAAAAAAAGAAAATGGTTTTTCTTTTTTTTTTTTTTTTTTTTTTTTTTTCAGATATTCTAAGGAACATTAGAGAAATTAATCATGGAAAAGTTCATAAATCAACATGAACCAAATTCGTGCAATTTTCTGTTTAAAATGAGCATTTGATTATTACTATTTGGCCATTAATTCAGTATTATTAATTATCCATCATGTTCTCCAGTTCAGACCGCTCCCAACTTCTTCCTATGGGGTTACCTGAAGGATAAGGTGTATGTGAACAAGTTGCAGACAATCCAATAGTTGATGGAGAACATTCATACAGAAATTAGGGCACTGTAGCTACAAACATTAAACATCTGTCACCAACTTGCCCTAGAAAGATGCTGCCTTTGTGAATCCAAAAATGGAAAGCCATTTACGTGATGTGGTTTTTCATAACTAACAAGAACAAAAAATCATCGGCTTCTGTATTTCATTATAACAAAAAGAATAAAAATGATTAATAAATAATGTTATTAAATGTTTAAACCCTGTCTTGACTTATGGACCAATCTCTGTGTGTGATTTTTATTATCCTAGGATCCCATGGAGTGAGACTCATCTAGGAAGTCCCTTTGTCATACACACACAGCTCATCATACCTTGCCTTAAACACATTCAAATTCTCTGCAGACACCACTCTGAGGCAATGCATTCCAATCATTTGCTACTCTCTGTGAAAAGAAAGCTGATTCTCACTCCCTTGCTCACACGCTCCTCCTTCTAGGGATAACCTCTTGTTCTTCCTTGATCTCCCACCATTTTATGAAAGCCTCTTCAACATTAATCCTATAGCAACCCCCTTACAAACTTGTACATCTTTATCATATCACTCCTCTTCCTCCTATACACTAGACTCTGTAAATTGCATCTTCTCAACCTTTCTCAACCAGAGATCAGAAACTACCTTAGTAGTTTCTGGACCCTTTCCAACATCTCTTCGTCCATCTGAAATCGAGGTGACCAAATCTGTGTACAGTAGTCCATATGTGGCCTAATCAAAGCCTTATACAGTGGAACAAGAATCTCCTTACTTCATGTCAGTGTCCTCCACATCTTTCCCAGAATTTTATTGTATTGTCCTCTGAATTTTAGATTCTTATCCACCATCACCCCAAGATCTTTTATTTTCTTCACCTCCAACAACGTATCAACAAGAGTAAATTCTACATCCAATCTTTGTTTTCCAAATTTTAAAACTTTACATTTTGCATTTCGGGAATGCTGAAAACTGACCAGACCTTCTGACCTGATGTCTAATCCTCACTTTCTCATAGTGCATTCTGTTGGGTATCTACCTGGCTGAACGTACAACGATGAGCTGGCAATTTCAGATTTCGCCAACCAAATAGTATTTTTATTGGCTTAAACCATAACTCAAATTGATGGTACAACATGATGGAATTTCATGCCAGCTGAGGTGCCACCCAGTTAAACAAGGACCCTGTTGTTTTTGTCAGGGAACAGAGTGAACAGCAAAATGTCAGCTACTGGAACAAACCCAAATCTAAATCCCAACTGAACATCAGCAGGGATCAAGATTGGCACCATCAACATAACAAGCATCAATGGAAAAGAAATGGAATCACCACAAGAATTGGATAAGTACCAGATCATCATTATAGAAATAACTGAAACAAAGAAGACAAACAGGTGAGATCTATCTAATCAACAAATACATGATGTTATATTCAGGAAATAACAATGAGGGAAAAGGAGTAGCTATAATATTAACATTAAATATGAGGATAATCTTCTTGAATATCAGGCAATATCAACTCATTATGGGCTAATATCAGGATGGGGAACTGAACAATGAGACTTATGATCTGAGAGAGAGAGAGAGAGAGAGAGAGAGAGATTGTAATAAGGAAGAATTAGAGGACTTTTTTTGAGACATTAGAAAAGGCAGCTGGCACAATGCTAAAAGAAAAGTTGGTCCTTGTTGGAGATATAAACAGCTAAGTAGGAAATAATTTCCAGACAAGAATGTTTTGGAAAAATTTGGAGAAAAGAGCAAAGCTAATAATAACTGTAGGTACCTGCTAGATTTCTGCTCAGGACAATTTTATACTATCTTTTTTCCTCCACTAAAAATTAACTGAGTGAAAACTATATATGGATGAAGTGACTAATTTCATTAGTAATCTGGTACCACATTGCAGTAAATTCTGTCCAGTCAGCTATGTAGATTACTTAAATGTTGGCACTGATTCATCTTCCGTTCAATGTATTATACAATAACAAGAATGAAATTATTAAAGTATTTTGCTGGATTTCAAACTAGCACCTTCAGAACATGAACCACTTGTCACAATGCATAGGCATTATCTATTAGTGTTAAAAACAATTCAGATTGTAATGGACAAAAGAACTATGGTCCCAACCTGATGTCTTCTAATATTGGATAAAAAGAAGTGTACACTTGTTGGGTTTGTGGCTAATCTTAAAATGATTGCTCCCAAATTTTAGATAAATGAATGCAGCCATGCTTGTTTTGTTTATGGTCCTACTTTAGAAAGTCCCTCTTACTTGTAACAATTTCTGTATGCTGCTGTAGTCTTTTTCCCACTTCATTGTTTCTGAAGGTGTATACTTCATAACCAGTATTTCTTACATTCATTGATGTAATAGAGAATGAAATGAAATTTCATCTCTGGTTGAGCAAATGAGGGTTGCTCATTGAAAGAGATGTTTGAATGTGGCATGGAGATGGTATTTATTTAGTATACTAGTTATCTTTCGTAAGGTACCCCAGATATTGAAGATAGGAATGATTGTGCTTGTGTGTTTGGAAGTGGAAGGTATGAATGACAAGTAGGATTTTATAGGGGTTGTAGATTTTGTCTACAAATATTGTCTAAGATAGTAGAGTTCTTTGGCAAACGTTGTGCATTTAGAAGAAATGGCACAGCTCTGAGTGTTGACTTCCTATAAATAGAAAAAGATAATGAATCAACTTGGAAAGATGTGTAACTAATATGTCAAGAAAGGGCAGTTATTTGATTCATTTCAATTGTGAAGTGCATTTTAGGATAGCATCTGTCTAAATGCAGCAAAAATGAATCCAATGTTACTGGTTCTTGGAGCTAAATGGTGCACATACCTGTGCAGTTATTTTAGTACAGTCATGTTGATTGCTTTGTTCTCTAAATGTTATGTATAAAAATTAGTCAAAGGAGGGGAGAGCTGAACTCATCACAGTTCCATCTGTTAGTTTGTAAATTTGTTTTGTTTTCACATAAAATCACCTGTATACACTGTAAATATAATATGAATTATTCAGATTTACTGAGGACAGACCTCATTAAATCAAAATCTCTTGATTAATAAATTGATAAATAATATTAAAATTGATGTCCTTTCATCATCAGGATGAATAGATCCTGATGATGAAAGGACATCATAAAGATGAATCGAATAGAAATTAATAGATTGATTTTTTATTGTTATTATAAAGAAGGGCGAGTGGGAGTATTATATTCACTAATCTAATACCTCTCTGTCTCTCTAACAGAGAGAAAGGTACTATATCAGCGAACTTGTTTGGTTTTCATAAATTTGGAGAGTTTTAACATGAACGAGTTTTAACTTAATGATTTCTTTGAATCACAAGGGGATTTTTCCTTCATTAATTTAAGGACTTTTTCATCATTAAAATACTATTACCAGAATCCCTTACATTTAATTAAAATGCCTTTATTTGTAAAATTTTTGGCTAAGTTTCATAGCCATTATCAATACAATTATAGGAAAACACAAAAGAGAACAATATTTCTATTGAGAGTGCATAATATTATGTGCACTATCTTATCAGCTGCAGGAGAATAGCTCCATCTGCATTAATAGATATCCAAAATATATTGCAATAAAATTATTTAGTTAATAAATTACTTTTAAATATAAACAAAAAATTAATTGCAAATTAAGGAACACATGAATGGGGACTTTCCAAAATCGAGAAAGTTTTAGGCAATCATTTTTGTTCAAGCTTGTGATGTGAATGTGTGCTTCACAGCTTTCCGTCTGCAGTTTTTCCAGAAGAAAATAACTTGTGTAAATCTTTGGTTTTGTTCTAATGAATCCTGTATTTTGTAGATAATGCATGGCTTGTTAAACTAGATTTGTTGGGTTCTTTAAGTGAAATGTATCCCTGATGTTCTTCAGGATGAATTTGTGCAATACGACCAGTTTTTCCATAATAACATAAGCCGTGTTTCAAGAGTGAAAGTTCTTTAACATATGAATAAATTCTGATAATTTTTCTTGAGGCAGGTTAAGATGACAGCCATAATTATTTTTTTTTTTCCATAGTTTTGCATTATAACCATTAGTGATAAAGGTAGTTCAGATAATAAACAGTTCTTTGTTTAGAAGAGAATCTGTAGAATGTATTTGAGCTCTGTCAACTAAAGATTTGATTACACCATCTTTCTGACAAGGGTGATGTGCGTTAGATTGCTCTTTTCTGGCCTAAAAGCAGCAGATTGCCTAAATGCAGTGTTTTACTCTCTGTGGCATGTTGCTTTCAGTCATTTTGGATAAGTCCAGATATTTGCTACATCTAAATGAATATTATAGACTGTTATAAAAGATATTTCTCATATTCACTGTAATTTCTAATTTGTGTATGTGTCTGGGTGTGACAGTATAGTTATAACCCCAACTGAGAATGCTGGCAGCTTCTTCTGTTAGAGACTGTCTTAAAATGAATTTCCATAATTGCAACCAGGATGATGATGTATATTGTTTGAGAAGAAAATTTTTTCAGGTGACAGCTTATTACATTTTTTAAATACAGTACAGTAACACCTCCCCCCCCCCCTCCAACCTCAACAAATATGGCTTCATTAATTTATATAAAATTTGCAAGACAAACCAACCTTGCATATTTTTTATGCATATGAGAGAGTGTGCCATGTTAGGACTTTAGCTCATTTGTCTGTGCCTTTCTATTGCATCAACTCATTTGTGTCCTGAAGATACTGGTTTGAATTATATCAATATATCAGCTGCTTAATAAATATCTTATTTTGTTCTTGCTGTTGCTTCAGCAGTATTACTTTGCATTATTTTGGAACATCACCACCATAGTTTAAAAAGTTCAGATTTAAACTCAGTAGTAACATTTTACTAAAAATACTAAATAATAATTTCATTAAAATCTGACACCCCAAAACAGAATTGTTTTATGTATCCCATTGTTATTCAAGACCTTTTGGAGATATCATACTCATCCCAGGAGGCATGCTTCTTTCATAATCAGTGTATAGTGCCATTCAGTGAACTTCTTTATTGTCTACATACACTCGCCATCTTCCTTGGCATTTCATTGTGTGTGTACCACTCTCTTGTGAGGGGGGGGGGGTCACACTTCTATCCACTCCTTTTCATAATTTCCAGAAATGGTTCTTGTCCCTTTTCTTTGTTCTGCTATTTAAAAAATCTCCCCAGTGTTCATCTAGTAAAGATTTTTCAACAGTTTAAATGTCTCAATCATATCTTTTGTCTTCCTGTTTCTATACATTATATATCATACAGCTATCCCCATCCCCTTTCATATCCTAATGACCAGATCTTGAGCACAAGAGGTCAGATGTAATCATTTATATACAAGAGGAAGAGAGTGGGTGAAAGAACAGAACCCTGGGACACTCCTGCATTGGTGGGGAAATGTGAGGAGAATAAACTGTCCACCTTGACACATAGTGAGTGACCAGTGAGAAAGTTGACAATTCATTTGCAGAGCGAGGAAGGCAGACCATAGGATATCAGTTTCTTAAGTAGGCTACTGTGCCAAACCTGATCAAATGCTTTTGAAATGTTGAGGGCAGCCAGGTGAGTTTCTCCAAATTTTTCCATGGCTTTAGTCCAGAGGTGTGTGGTGGTGGAATCCATATTGCTGGCCACTGATTAGTTGGTATGTCTCTAGGTGGTTCAAGGGTTCGCTGTTGACCTTCTCCATCATTTTGGAGAGAACAGAAGCAAGAGCAATTGGATGGTAGTTAGTTGGTTCACTTTTATCACCTTTCTTTGGAATCGGCTGAATGTAGACCTGTTCTGTGTTGTAGGATAGATGGAAGTTGAATAGGCTAGATTGAAGAGACGATACAGAATAGTTCACTATTTATTGTTACTATTCATAATTCTAGTCAGAAATCACCTTGCAGAATGCTTACAGTTTCTGTACATCTATGGCTTTTTGATTTACAGAAAACAAACCATAGCAATATCAATTATTAATGCCATTCTTATAATTAGCTTTGATGTTCAACTGGCAAAAAAGTTTTCAGTTGAGAAAAACTTGTGCACTGTTTGAATAAAGAAATAATATTGTAAATTAAATTCAGTTTCGAGACAAGTGAAGCTCTGTGAAAAAAATACCACATTATTATTCAGTATTTTCTTGTAGCATGAAGAAGAAATTACTGCACATTTGAAAAGAAATGCATTTTCTGCTAATGTTTAATGTGTGGCATTTTTTAAATAGCTTTCCTTTTACTACTATTTAACACTAAAATATACGAGTGCATGCTCCCGAAGTGATTTATGTTTTCAATTCTCTTGTGAAAGGTTTTGAAAATAAATTATCTGGAATATATGCAGTTGGAATAGGCAGGTAAATATCCCCCCCCCCCCCAAAAAAAAATCAAAATCTCTTCTGCTAGTTAACTGTATGGGATAATTTATACTTTTTCCATTATAAAACTGAAAGTGTGATTATTATAAATGAACGTTATATAACCTTAAGGAAGATTAGGCAGAATTAATTTTTACAAAAATACTGTATCAGCCTACAAGAAGAAAAAAAAAAAAATCATTATTTCTGTTTAAGATGTCTGTTAGTCAATAAAGTGGATGCAAACAAAACAATTTGCTGATGTATGAGGGTGGTTTGAAAAGTTCTCGACCATAGATGGCAACATTATCTGCAAGATTTTTTTTTCCTAAGTTGGTACATCTGTCAATAAGCATCCATGTGAAATTGCAAGTCATTCTATCAAGTAGTTTGTTTTATACAGCTGTCTGAGGCAAAAGTGTTGTCTGTATCCCTTGAAAGATAAAATTTGAGTATCATGGGTTATAAAATTTTTTGTAAAAGAAGGTTTAACACCAAAAGAAATTCATTCAAAGTTCATAAAAGTTTATGGGCGCTCTTCTCCTTTGTTTTCGACAATTCAGAAATGGGCTGCCTAGTTTAAACGTGGCCATACCAGCCTTGAAGATGATCCAAGTGAAGGACGTCCAAAAAGTATAACAACACCAGAAATCATTGATCAAGTACACGATATAGTATTGGATGACCAGCGAGTCAAAGCGTGAAATTTCTGAGACTATAGGCATTTCAAAAGAACCTCTAGGATTATTTTACATGAAGAATTGCAAATGAAAAAGCTTTGCGCAAGATAGGTGCCGTGCTCCCAGCAGATCAAAAATGCACTCGCATGAAAATCTATGTTTAAACTCGGCATCCGATTCAGAAATGAGCTGCTGAGTTTAACCGTGGCCATACCAGCCTTGAAGATGATCCACGAGAAGGACTTCCAAAAAGTGTAACAACACCAGAAATCATTGATCAAGTACACGATCTAGTATTGGATGACCAACGAGTCAAAGCGTGAAATTTCTGAGACTATAGGCATTTCAAAAGAACATGTAGGATATATTTTACATGAGGAATTGCAAATGAAAAAGCTTTGTGCAAGATCGGTGCCATGCTCCCAGCAGATCAAAAATGCACTCGCATGAAAATCTCTGAACAGTGCTTGGAGCGTTTTATCAAGAATAAAACTGATTATGTGCATCAATTTATTACTATTTATTAGACTTAGATTCACCATTACACATCAGAATCCAAACAGTGGACAGGAGCCGGTTGTTCAGCACCAAAGAAGACAAAGTCTGTTCCATCAGCAGGAAAGGTCATGGCATGACCTTTCCTGCTGATTGAACTGACGATTTCCATGGCATGGCATTGGTGTTTTGGGGTGCTAAAGGCATCTTGTTTATGAATTATCTTGAAAAGGGTTAAACAATAACTGGGGAATATTATTCCAATCTTTTAACCAGACTAAACAAAAAAATTCGTGAGAAAAGACCCGGATTGCAGAAGGAAAAAATCATCTTTCATCAGCACAATGCACCAGTGCAGAAAGGTGTTTTGGCAGTGGGAAAATTAAGGGATCTGCACTATGAATTGTTGGAACATCCACCCTATTCCCCAGATTCGGCTCCCTCTGACTTCTATCTCTTCCCAAAAACTAAAACTCTTCCTTGCTGGTCAGAGTTTTTCTTCAAATCAAGAGGTGATTGCAGCTGTAGAGGAGTATTTTGCAGATCTTACTAAGAACCAGTATAGGGACTGGATAATGGTGCTGGAGCATTGCTGGAATAAATGTATTAGTCTTACTGGAGATTATGTTGAAAAATAAAAATAATTTTGAAATTAAAAATTTGTTTTATCATTGTTAGGCTGAGAACTTTTCAGACCACCTTCGTATATGATGTATACTGCACTATTGCTTGGGACTCTTTAGTGTGACTTCTGGAGATTTTTCTCAATAGCAGTAAGAGTAATCTAAGTTTTTTATTTATAGAATGGTATTTTGCAAAAAAAGAAAGTTCAGATAATTTATTTCAATAGATATTATTTGAAAGCATTGTTATCTATAAATATTTAACAACATGATTTTCAGTGCAAGCATTTGAAAGTAGCTTGAAAATAATTTCTTTAATATCGTCAGTAAAATGAAAGAACATAAACTATCTTTTTTTATTATACTGATTTGAAAAATAAAATATAGAAAATTTACCATCAGCAAATGTAATCACTGCTTATTGCTGATTTCCTCTCCGAGGTAGTCTGTTTCTTTCTCCCTCTCTCTCTTATTAGAGAGAGAAAAAGAAACCTTTAAAACTAATTGGCAGATATGAAGATAACAATTCAGTCATGAAATGTGGTAAAGTCTGCATAAAGAGAGAAATTGTACTTCATGGGTGACCCAGTCGTAAAGCTAATGAGACACTCCAAAAAATAGGAAAAATCATGTTGAAAGTTAGCAAGTAACCTGTGAAAAGGCAAAGAAAAATGTAAGAATGCTGTATGGGGGGGGGAACAGAAGTAATGGAAAGACTTGGATAGATAAGATAGATGATAAATATTAAGGTTGCAGAATGTTCTAAACCAGTGGCCGGCAACATTTCCAGACTTTCCGGCCACGTTCAATTTTTATTTTTAATAATTGGGCCGCATGCATTTAATTAAGCGAAAATAGTAAGTGAAAAAAAATTTGAGTTATTAATTTTTATTATATCTTCTTCTTCTACAGCTTCTCCCACTTAAGTGGGGTCACTGTTTGTTATGAGTCTCCTCCACACCTTCCTGTCTTGGGCTGTCACCACATCCAAGTTCTTCATCTTCAAGTCCTCTTCTACCAGCTCCCTCCATCTCTTCTTTGGCCACCCATGCTTCCACCTTCCTTGCACATCCATCTACATGACCCTTCTTCTCACATATTCGTCCTCCCTCCTCATCACATGACCAAACCATCTCAACCTTGCCTCCTGTATTTTCGCTCCTAAGTTCGTAACTTTCACTGTTCCCCTGACATAGTCATTTCTCAGATGATCCTTTCTGGTCACACCGCACATCCACCTAAGCATTCTCATCTCTTCTACTTCCATCCTGCTGATGTTATTTTTCCTCAGGGCCACAGTTTCTATAGCATATGTCATAGCTGGCCTCACTACTGTCCTATAAATTTTGCCTTTCAGATTGATCGGCACCCTCTTATCGCATAACACTCCAGCCATCTCCCTCCAGTTCCTCCAACCCACTTGTATCCTGCATCCCACTTCCATCTCAGCTCCTCCATCTTCTTCCACTGTTGAACCTAAGTATCTAAAGTCTCTCACCTTCCTGATGACATTTCCTTCCAGCTCCAGGTCTGTCTCCTGGCCACCGCCCACTGCGCAACACATATACTCTGTCTTACTTCTGCTCAGTCTCATACCTCTCTCTTCCAGTACTTTTCTCCATCTTTCCAGTTTAGTTTCCGCTTCTTCTCTTGAATCAACACACAGCAAGATGTCATCTGCATACAACATTGTCCAAGTTGCATCTTCTCTCACCTCCTCTGTTACCACCTCCATCACAATATTAAACAGAAACGGACTTAATGCTGACCCTTGATGCAAGCCAACTGTTACTTGAAAACTTTCTGTCTGTCCCAAACAGGTCCGAACACTTGTCTTCACATTTCTGTACATTTCCCGCACCAACCTGACATATTTCTCCGGCACCTTCTTCTCCCTCAGACACCTCCCGACTTCTTGCCTTGGTACTCTATCGTATGCTTTCTCCAGATCAATAAATACCAGATGTGGCTCCCTTTGTTTCTCTCGATATTTTTCCATCTGTTGTAACCCAAAGATAGCATCTGTTGTTGATCTACCAGGCATGAAGCCAAATTGTTCCTTTGCAATCTCCACCTCCTCCCTCAATCTACCATCAAGAACCCTTTCTAGGATCTTCATTGTGTGGGACATCAACTTTATTCCTCTGTAATTTTTACAGTCTTGTGCATCCCCTTTACCCTTGTAGATAGGAACAAGAGTACTCTCCCTCCATTCCTCGGGTATATTTTCCTGTTGGCAAAATTTCATGAACAGGTCCCACAGCAGGTCAATTCCCTCTTCCTCCAGTGCCTTCCATGCCTCCACTGGAATTCTGTCGGGGCCCACCGCTTTTCCATTCCTCATCCTCTTCATGGCCTCCGTCACTTCCATTCTACTGATGTTCTGCGCCATCTCCTCTTTGAGTCCTTGCATTTTCCTCATTCAAAAGTCCCTCAAAGTATATTTTCCATCTGTTTCTTATGTCCACATCCCTCCATAATACTCTTCCTTCAGCATCTTTGATCTGCCTCACATGTAAGATGTCCTTAGCTGCTTTATTTCTACATTTCGCTAGTTGGTAAATTTTCCTCTGTCCTTCCTTTGTTTCTAATTGATCATACAGATCTTGATATGCCTTCGCCTGTGCCACAACTCTCTTGGCTTCTTGCTTTCTCTCTTTGTACACCCCTGTCCTCTTCCACTCTTGACTCATCCCACTTCTGCTTTGCCTTCCTCTTAGCTGTCACTGCCACTTGTACATCATTATTCCACCACCATCCCTCCTGTTCTCTAATCTTTCCAGATGTCTCACCAAGCACCTCGATTGCACAGCTCAGGATTACTTTTGAATTATGTTTCCACCAATCTTGTACACTTTCCAGTCCATCCGAAATCCTCTCTAACACTCTCTCTCTTAAACGATTCCTCACACTCTCCTCTTTTAAGCGAAACCACTTAATTGTCTTCATCCCATGGCAACCAGAAGTTCTTATCTTCGATCTTATTTTAAAGTCTGCGCACAGCAGTCGGTGTTGTTGTGCTACTTGATCTGTTGGAATTACTTTACAATTTGTCACAACCTTAAGATGCTTTCTTCTAGTCAAAATGTAGTCTATTTGTGAGCTGTTGTTACCACTTCTAAATGTTATCAAATGTTCTTCCCTCTTGAAGAAAAATGAGTTCACAATTGCCAGATCAAACGCTACTGCAAAGTCCACAACCCTCTCTCCTTCCTGGTTCATCATTCTCACTCCGTGGCCACCATGCACCCTTTCACAGTCTCTATTCTGTCTTCTTATGTGCCCGTTCAAGTCTCCTCCGACAATCACCATCTCATTTTCTACCAATTCCCTCATTTCTTCATCTAACACGTTCCAGAACTCATATTTTTCCTCTGCTGTACAACCAACTTGCGGGGCATATACACATAATACGACCACCCGCTCTTCTCCAAGACTCAATTTCATTCGCATGATCCTGTCGTTCCTTCTACCCATGTCCAGTATTTCACCCTTCATTCTGCCACACACCACAATTCCTACACCATTTCTTCCCTCGTTATTCGCTCCAGAGTAGAACAATTTATATCCATCTCCCAGTTCCTTTGCCTTTCCACCTTGCCTCCTGCACACATAAAATGTCCAACTTCCTCTTCCTCATCATGTCTGCCACCTCTCTTTCCCTTCCAGTCATGCTTCCAACATTCAGTGTTCCCACTCACAACATCCTCTCCACCTGCTGGGCTCGCTTCTTTAACCGCACCCGCCCTTGATGCAGTAGCCCTCGTCCACTTCTCACAGCTGTAGGGCGATGTGGCTGCTTCACTTAAGGGGTACGCCCTAGCTCTTATATCATTTTCTCTTCGACTCATAATCATAGTTTGAGTTGGCACTGAAGTTTTCCGACCGGATGCCCTTCCTGACATCAACCCTCGCATTTATCCGGGCTTGGGACCGGCACCTATTGAGGCTAGCTTGCCTCCTTCGGTGGCTGCATAAGACGAAATGACTTCGCAAGATAGGAAAGACTCACCCCTAGCCCTCGAATACTCTAATAGCATCAGGGGGAAGGAGCAAGGAGAGGAGAAAGAAGCAAAGAAAGAAGAGGAGGAACCAGTCTACAGAATAATATAACAGATATATATTACATGAAGTAAGGCATGGTCCAGCATCATGTACCTCGGGTTTGCCATGCCTGTACTCATATATTTAAGACTGATATAATAAAAATTAATTTTTATTATAACAGTCTTAAAAAACGCAAATATTTAAAGTACGAGATATGAAACAAGCATGAAAATGAAGCTCAATGAAAAATTATCACATAAAAACAAAATAATATAGATTATGCATCACAATATGTGTCTCCCTGCTTTTTTGGCAAGCATCGATAAAATTTTGGGATATTTTCTAACGAAAATGCGTTCTTTAATATGCGCCAAAATTTTGGTTGTCGTCGGATGAAGTCGCCTTTGTTATCCCCACTCATGATGACTCACAAGGTTGACTCGCACCAAGTTGCACGCTGATATCAAGAAGTATAGGTATAAAATTATTTTTAATTTATTATTCATAATATAAAATGTATTATTTCAATAATTCAACATACGGGTCACATGCCATATAAGTATGGCCAACCTTTTATTGGCTGCCAAAAATGCACTTTTGGGCCTCATGCAGGCTGCCGGTTGCAGACTCCTGTTCTTTAGACTTATTGAAAAGTCTTAGAAATGAAGGAAAGAGTACTGTAAAAGGAACTGTTGATGTTAAAAGCGATACAAAAACTGACTTGAAAGATATTCTGGATATCTAAAGTTGTTTACCTCTTAGAACCTATTTACAAAAAGGGAAATAAAGCAATATGAGAATTATAAATGAATTCCTCTTCTGATTCTTCCAGCACAATTTACTGCAAACATACTTTAGAAGAGGCTAAGTAAAACTGTGGACAGAAACTTGGGGGTGAACAGGCTTTGTTCTGTTTATGCCAAATAGAATGTTTTTGGGATCAGATTTTTCACTTGAAGACAGACCTTTTAAAAATCATGGGAATATTACAAGAGAAAAGTGCTGTCTGTCATAAAACATGCTGTTGATGAGTGGGTTATAACTTCAAGTTTTCCCAGAGCAAAAATTAAAAATATAGCACATACAATTCAAAAACAGAAAAGTTAATGAGATTGTAATTGTGGTAGGTACTAATGACTTAGCTAGTGATGAGTTCATTGTTGAAAGAAGTAAGAGTGAGAAAATAAAAATCATAACTATATTATCTCTATATGATAAAAATGAATTAAGAAGGGCCATGAAGGCAAATAATTCAATGCAGGTGGAATGGATGTAAGGAGTAAGTTCAAGGGGAGATTTGTATTTGTATAAGAGGGATGGCCTACACACGAATGTGTTTGGTATAAGTAGTCTTGAAAAACTAATAATTGGTATGAAACATGACAGAGAAACTAAATTATAATGGGAGGAATGGTGAAAATTTGTGTGTAAGACAACAATGTTCTGTAACTGTGTTAATAACAGGATTGGGCATCATCATGGAAATGATTGAGGAGAGAGAGAGATTTTGATTTCGTGTTCATCCAGTTTGGGCCAATCAAACATGTGCGAAGATGTCTGGTTATAATGAGGCTCTAGAGAAGGAGATTTGCAAGTTTTTCAACTCTGTCATGTAGACAGCAGACAAACATATACAAAAGAACATGCAGGTAGCTTATTATGACTACAACTGCTAGGAGTATCAGAAAAAAAAGGGTAGAGTTTGTTTCCTTGGTCAATATATTGGGACCCCAGATTGTAGGCATTTGTGAAACCTGTATCAGAATCAGACATACTGACTGATATCAAGTGTAAAGGGTACAATATGTTTAGTAAGGATAGACAGGATAGGGAAGGAGGGGGCATGCTGCAAATGATATCAGATGACTTGAATTCAGTCAGTGTTGTGACCTATGATTGAAGCCATCTGGTGTAATTACTTGGTATCTTTAATTTATAGTATTACCAAGTGGAAAGACGTAACAACTATCTCTAATCTAGTGTATTTTAATAATAAGGTGTGGCTGCTCATATATGAAAATATAACTTCTGCATTATTTCAACCTTAGTACCACCTCTGGGTCTGGCTTCCACTGATGAGACCTCAAAGGTTAAAACCTTCCCATAATGCATAGCATTATACATGTCTGTAAGGATATGTGCTTTGCATTATGGGATACTAAGGCAAGTGACGTGAAGTCATTAGCTTCTACATATGAGTTGCCCCAATCCTGAAAATACTTCAGGTGCAAACTTTGTTTGCTTACACTTGGATAAAGGATTAAATCAAGAATATAATTTCTTGGTACCTTTAATTTATAGTATTGCCAAGTGGAAAAACTTCTGACATCAATCCTGTCAGATCTCTTGCAAGAAAGAGCTTACATCCTTTCCGATTACCTTCAACAATACTCACATATCTCTTCTTGGACTGACCCACACCTCCAATCTTTCTTTGACCAAACACATTTCAACTATATCTTCTGCAGCTGCCAAAAAACTTGGTATATTTGTTTGCACAAGACATGACTTCACAGCTGCTAACTGTATACAAATCCCAAATTTGTCCAACCATGGAATATTGCTCCCATATTTGGGGTGGTGCACCAAAATTCTCTCTAAGATTGCTCGATTCTTTCCAGAAGAGGGCAATCCGACTAATTAATTGTCCCCCTCTCTCTCACACACAAGACATTCAATTTCTGTCTTGTGCATCTTCTACAGATGCATTCATGGACACTGCTCTACTGAATTGGCCCCTATTATACCTCCACTCTCCTCTAAAATCATTACAACAAGAGCTACTGCTTACCAACACCTTTTGCAGTCCAGCTTGAAACTCCTTTCTTCTATTCCTCTTGCCCACACATGCACTAATGTGTTGTCTTTTGGCCTTTTGTGTATGGATCAGAAATTAAAAAAAAAAAAAAAAAAAATGAAGATTGTGTCATTTTACAAGTAAATTAACTTTAATAAAATTAAACTTGATACTCAATATTTCAAATTTATTAATCATGGTCATCATTAGGAGTAAATAGTGCTAGCTTCTAAATGGTAAGCAGGTAACCATTAGAATAAATTTAATCACATTGCTAGCTAATATGACATTGTTGAAAAAGTAACTGTGTGTATGAAATAAGTATTGGAACAGCTGTCAGTTTCAGAGAATATATAAATTGTGCTCATACTTCAATAATAGGTAGATCCTCGTATTATCTACCCTTCTTAAGAATTCTCTTTCAGCCTGTTTATGATAATATTTTCAAACATTGTTTCTTCAACCACTAATTCATGTATTTATGTTGGAATCACTGGTTTAATTCTCACCAACATTCTCTTTTGTCTGACAGTTGCTCTCTTGTGTTTCAATTGGAAGATATGGAAAAAGATGCAAATCATGTTTTTCCATATCTGTTCTCAAACCATATTTGATATATTTGGTGCATTGGTGAATTGTTATATTGAAAGAGGAACATCGGTTTCTTTATTTAATACTGCCATAATGTAGGAGACATTACATATCTTTTGACACACATCATTTCCGGCACTAAAACCAAAAGTTCAGGTAAGAAACAGCTTGATACTATTACACCTCTACCTGTGAGCTTCCCCCCCAAATACATCATCACTTGTGATGATGTATTTGGGGGGAAGGTAGAGGTGTAATAATATCATATCCCAGACATTTACCACACCAAAATCCATCCAATTGCAAAAGGAATTGTTTGTCATCTCTATAGTAATGGCTTCCAATTACTGACTGACTGTTAATTTTGCTAATGTTGTCTGTACTGTTGATTGCAGTGCTTGATGTTTGCTTAATGTACACATGCCTATCTACAGATATAAACTCTGCATTGCATTACATAAGGTTTTTTTACTAACCTGAAACCCAGTAGATTCTTGGAACCCCTGGTTCATTATTTGAGTTCACATTAGATTGCCAAGATTTCAGTATGACTCTTCAAATCACTTTGTCTTTTAGTGTTAGCTTCCTGTATCATCCTCTTGACTGAGTTGGCACCCTCACATTTCTCTCAGCTATAGTACATTTAGAGTATTTTGTCACTGCTACAAACAGAATTGGCCTCGGATTATTATGGGTCAAAATTCATATGGAGATGATTTCTATTTTACATGCATTGTGCTCCCTATATAATAGCATTACTTTTTCTTCATTGTCGAAAGTTTTTTCACTTGGTTATGCTATAAATTAAAGATGCCAAGAAATTATATTCTTGGTTTCTTCCTTTATCCAAAGTGTAAGCAAACAAAGTCTGCATGTGAAGTAACTTCATGAATGGGCTAAAGTAGTTAAGAATATAATTTCTTGACATCTTTAATTTATCTTTCCTTTCATTGCATTTTATTAAAATAATTAAATTGAAGTATATCAATAAAAGTTTTTGAAATAACTACTAAAACTAATTCTTAAATAATAGGACTTGCATAGAGCATTTCTTTTTCATTTATTATTGAAAAAAAATGGTTTTAATCTCTCCTTGTATATTTTATAGGAAATACAACAGATTCTAGAAAAACCATACTGTGAGCGCCACTTTCATATTTCTGAATCCCAGGGATGGGCAGAACAAGAGAGCGTATATCCATTACCTGATGTATGCATTTCATTGAAAACTCTGGCACCACGTGTACATACTCTACTTGATACTCATCAAGGGACTCTACCTTTGAATAGGTATGTTGTTAAGTACTACTAGAAGATACGGATAATATGCTCTTAAGTATTAATAACAGACATGTGTATATGCTAACATAAGTAATACTTAAAAATATAATGCATCCTCCGTAATTGGAACTAATTAAATCAAATGTGTATTTGGGTTAATTAGACTCATTAGTAAAATAACAAATGTATATAAAATAAGTAGGCCAGGGGAGACTATTGTGATTTTAGAATAAAAGAATGTTGCTTTCTCACATACTCTTTTCCATTAAAAGTGACATTTCCTGCACCCCCCCCATTTCTTAATGATAAGAGTATATAATGTGCTTCGTGCATCATATTTAATATTTTGATTATTAGGACTGTTTTCTTTAGAAAAGACAAGTTCTTTAAATCTCTTATCCGGCATTTGCCAATTTTGAATTCTTTGCATTTTATATTCTAGCAACAGTATTTTGTTTCCTTTTACAGTTGGCCAAGTGGTTAGCATATCCGCTCTCCAGCCAAAGGACTGCAGGTTCGAATCCCCCATTGGGCTTAGATGTTTGTGATTGTCTGTGAAAATACTAGTGGTGGGCGATAGATGGTGTAGTTGTTCATCGTAGTTGGTGGATTGTGGGTGGTGGAGATAGAGTTGTAGAGTAGATGCCCTCCGTTGATGAGTCTTTGGACTCCCTGTCAAGTAATAATAATATCATATGAGCTGTACACATCCTGCTTAGGTCACTTTTTACTTTGAAGATACAAAAGAAAGATTAAACATCCTGCCATCACTGACTAAGCAGTAGTTGTGTAAACAACAGGTTGATATGTGGTCTGCTATAGTAGACCACATTTCATGCATTATAAAAGTCCATTTAACATGCATCCTGACAACTGAGATTACACTGTACTTCAGTTTTTGTTCAGTAAAAAACTGACTGGTTTTAATTAGTTCTTGTAATGAAAAAAAAAGTTTTTTTTTTCCATATAAACGAGCAGTTCCTGCTTTATAAATGTTACTAATTATACCAGCAATAATGGCTGTCCAGTCAATTGGGGATCATAGCTAGCTACATTTGGCTGTAATCATGAAAATATTTCATATAAGGGTAGAAGTGTAGTCATCCTTAGCTTTTGGACACCCCTGTAATAGTATTAATGTTTAATTGAGTGGGAGATAGTAAATCCCGTTTTATTTTATAGCCAGGTATGAAACGCGGGTCGAAATCCATCGACATCCATAGAGTTTCAATGCCGGAAAAAAACTATCGGCGGAACCAAGTGTAAATGATCACTTGGGTAGTACAACACCAGGGCAACTCCATGCAAAGGTGGAGCAAGATCCATCACTAATTTTAATATTCTCTCATAATATAAAACCCAGCTCCTAAGAGATGTGTAAATACTGTTTTACATATGAGAAGAGGTCACTACCCAGACCGGTTTCAACCTTTTTTTGAGGTCTCATCAGTGAGTAGGTAGACCTGGAATATCAAAGTTTTAAGTGACCCGAAACTTACATACCTCTACTATCGAATTGCCGAAGTGGTGTACTATATATTGTAAAATATTGTTAATTACAAAGATAATAAGCCGAAAGGCTATTTTACTGGCGAATTTGTTAATTGAGCGGGAGATGGTAAATCCCATTTTATTTTATAGCCGGGTACGAAACTCGGGTCGAAATCCATCGACACCCATAGAGTTTCAATATATAGTACACCACTTCGTGTACTATAGGATGGAACTTACTCCACCTTTGCATGGAGTTGCCCTGGTGTTGTACTACCCAAGTGATCATTTACACTTGGTTCCGCCGATAGTTTTTTCGGCATTGAAACTCTATGGATGTCGATGGATTTCGACCCGAGTTTCGTACCCGGCTATAAAATAAAATGGGATTTACCATCTCCTGCTCAATTAACAAATTCGCCGGTAAAATAGCCTTTCGGCTTATTATCTTAGTATTAATGTTTTTTTTTAATAGCTATTTTAAGGCTTTGACTTCTTTTTGTAGAATATTTCTTTTGGGAGGGAGGGAGGGGGGTTGGATTTGGTCAGTATGTTTCCTGCATCCGAACAAATGCTTTGCCTATAACTGGAGATAAGTAGTACGTTCCTCGTTCAATGGATACTGTTATTTCTACTTTGGAACTTGCTTAGAGGTAGCAGAAAGGTTGTGACCTTGACTTCGCACATTGACAGCTTCTTCGAATGTCTCTACTGATGAGTTTAGGACAGCACATTATTGGTGGAGTTGTGGTTATATCATTGTATAATAATGATGAAGATAGAACAATAAGTCTTATTAGTCATCAAAGCGAAATCCTGTTTAAAATACTATTGTCAAGAATCGAAAAGAAAATAGAAAGCAGACTATCAAATGGACAAGCAGATTTCCAGAAGTACAATCGCCCATATTTTAGCAATACACATACTAGGTGAAAAATACATAGAACATAACAAAATCATCTGTTATAACTTTTTAGACTTTTAAAAACCTTTTGACTCAATATGACAAGAGGCATTATGGAAAATTTTAGAACATTATGGTATTGACAACAAAATCATTAGGATTGTTAAATCTCTTTATTCCTCATCTGATATGAGAATTGAAATTAAAAATTACAACAGTGAACCATTCTGGGCAGAACTGGGGGTAAGACAGGGATGCATCTTGTCCCGCTCTTCTTTTTAATTGTTTTCTGGAATATGTCATAGATGAAACACATAGTTTGCATTTGAATAGATTTGGTGTGCGAAGACTTGAAAAAGTGTTGTTGAATGAAGTGGATGTGCAGAATCAGGGAAACTAGAGTTGTTAAGGGGAGGAGGAAGTAGATATGCAGACTCTAGGGAGGCAGTTGAGTGTATGAATGTGTATAATATGCCCGAGCAAGTACGAAGGACAACAAATCAGAATGGAATAGTTAGTATAAGGCATCAAAATAGGGGTGAGACTAACGGGCTTCTGCATTTCATGTATACTAATACTAGGAGTATTAGGAACAAGAAGTAAAGATTTTTGGCCTTGGTTGGCTCTTCCAGGCCACAGGTTATTGGCATTAGTGAAGCATGGCTGACAGAAGATGATATAGCTAGTGGGATGGAATGTGAAGGGTATAATGTGTTCAGGAGGGACAGAGAGAATAAAATGGGGGGGGGAGTATTATTGATGATAGCTGATGAACTGCAGCCAAGGCGAATAGAAGTTGCACTGCAGGATAGAAAAAAGAGCACATTCGAGGCTATTTGGTGTGAGATTGAGGCTAGCAGAACAAAATATGCAATTGGGTGCTGCTATAGACCAGGTGATGGAATAAATGGTGGAGATAGTATGCATAAGCAATTAAAGCAATGAGTGGAAGGAGGGTAATTATTATGGGGGATTTCAACTATAGTAACATTGATTGGAAGGAGGAGAGGACACATGAGAGGAAGGAATTGGATTTTATGCAGTTAAGGGATAACTATCTGCGACAGCATGTAATGGAAAATGCTAGGGGGCAGAGAGTGCTTGACCTAGTAATTGCAGCTGAGAATTTGGCTGTAACGAATATGACCACGTTGCGACCAATTGGTGAGAGTAATCATAGGGTCTTGACTTGGGAGGTGGCTAAAGGTATGGAATTTTCAATTAAGACAGGGTACATGTGGAATTACCGGACTGGTAAGTATGACAAGCTTAGGAGTTTGCTTGGTTCAGTGCCATGGCATGATAAACTGCAAGGGCTGGATGTTGATAGAGCATGGGAGGTGGTTAAGGAGTGTTTGCAGGAGACAATGGCTGACTGTATACTTAAAGTCCGAATGGTAAATCAAGTAGGTGTTAAATGAATGAATAACGCCATTAAGCTTGAACTGCAAAAAAAGAAACAACTGTGGAGGGAATTTAAGGAGAAAGGTGATCTGCAGGCACATGAATGGTATAAAGTGCAGGCCAGAAGGGTAACTAGTGTGGTAAGAAAAGCAAAAGCAGATTATGAAAGAAAATTAGCCATGCAAGTTAAAGAGAATCCTAAACAGTTTTTTCGATATGTCGCAAGTAAAAGAAAAAATGTATATGACAGAATGATTTTAAAGAACGCCGATGGTAGGGAGGTAACTGAATCAGTTGATATAGTAGAATTACTGAGTGAGCACTTTGCAAGAGTATATCATCCAAGTGGTAACATTGCAGAAATGAAGGAACCAACAGCTTATACGGGATTAGTGGTGAATGAAGTGGAGGTGAATAGTCTATTAAAAAACCTCAATGTCAACACACCTGTGGGATTGGATGGTATACCTGCTTGTGTCGTATCGTGAAGCGGCTAAAGAATTGTCAGTGCCCTTGACCATTTTGTTTAATTTGAGTCTCAGGTCTGGGTTAGTCCCGAGGGGGAGGAAAGAGGGGAAAATAGTTCCGCTGCATAAAGGAGGTGCCAAGACTGCGGTTGTAAATTACTGACCGATCAGCATATCAGGAATCGTTGTCAAGGTCTTGGAGAAAATGGTCAAGAGGAAAATACAGGAGTGGATAGATGAAAATGGGATACTGTATGGGGTACAGCATGGTTTTGTGAAGGGGTAGATCATGCCTCAGTAACTTGCTCACGTTTTATAACACACTGACGGCTGAACTGGATAAGGGTAATGGGTTTACAGTGATTCTACTGGACCTTGCTAAGGCCTTTGATAGGATACCACATGGAATTCTAATCAGTAAACTGCATCATATGGGGATGGATATAGGGTTTGTGAAATGGATAGGAGGGTTGTTGATGGAGAGATATCAGAGAGTAGTTTATTCAGGAGTAGAGTCCAGAAGACAGCCTGTGACTAGTGGTGTACCACAAGGATCTGTTCTTGGACCACTATTGTTTAATTTGTTCATTAACAATATAGGAAAGGATCTGAGAGGAACTGTTCATTTGTTTGCCGATGATGCAAAGTTGGGTAGAGCAATATTGAATGCACACAATGTCAAAATTTTGCAGGATGATTTGGATAGTTTGGAGGGCTGGGCTAAGGAGAATGGATGTCAGGGTAATGTGGAAAAATGTAAGGTTATGCATTTTGGGGTGAAAAGATTAGCAGCAGTATACCACATTGGTGGAACTGTACTCCAAGAGATTGACGAAGCCAGGGATTTGGGAGTGTTGGTGGATAGGGAGTTGAAGTTTAGGGGGCACATCGCAAAAGTGGCTAAATCAGCTCATCAAATCGCTTGGTTGCTGAAAAATACTTTGACGAGCAGAGACAAACAGGTTATTGTCCCTCTGTATCTGGCCTTGATAAGACCCCACCTAGACTACTGTGCCCAAATTTGGGCACCAGGGTTTCTTCTAGATGGGGAGGAGCTGGAGAGGATCCAGAAACGAGTGACCAAGATGATAGCAGGTCTATGGAATGAACCTTATGAGAACAGGTTGAAGATTTGTGGGTTGCAGAAATTGGTTGATAGGCAGAAAAGGGGTGATATGTTTGAGACATTCAAATTACTGAAGGGTTTCTATAAGATTAATTCAGAAGATATTTTTGAGAATAGGACTGGTGATGGGAGAACCAGAGGCCATCCATGGAAGCTGGGCAAGAGTGTGGTTAGCAAAGGTGTTAGAGCTAGGTTTTATTACTTGGAGAGTGGTGAATGAGTGGAATAAGTTGCCAGAATCTGTTGTGGGTGCCATAACTGTGAATGAGTTCAAGGCAACGTATGATACGATACTGTGCGAATGTTGAATAGTTGTTCTTGACATGATGTTAGTGCCTCCCTCTGAGTCTAAGGACTCCTTGGAGTTGCCCGTACTACTACTACTACTAATAATAATTATGAAGCTCTTCATGAATATGATACTGGAATAATCGTTGGCAGACTAAGAATAAATAATTTATATTTTGCAGACGATATCGTCACATTCTGGCAGAAAGTGACAAAGAATTAAAAGAGATAACCAGCCGCCTTTTCAGAACATTAAAAAAATATGGATTATACATCAGCCTACAAAAAACAAAAATAATGATAACCTCAAAATCAGACATTGAATTCTTAAAGATACAAATTGGCAATAAATAAATTGAGAATGTATGCAAGTTCACTTATCTAGGAAGCACGTTGCGTCAAGATGGTCACTCAAAATCTAACATTAAATTCTGAATTGCTAAGGCAGCCGTGGCTCTACAGAAGTTAAAACCATTGTGGGAAGATAACAGAATAGCAATCACAACCAGACTAAGACCAATTGACACCTTGGTGAATTCTATCCTCTTGTATGGTTGTGAGGCCTGGACTTTATGGAGGAAAGATGACAGGAGACTCCTGTCTTTTGACATGAAAACTTACAAAAGACTTTTTATAATTCCCTATACCGCTTATGAAGCCAATGAAAATGTCTGAAAACTGATTAATTCAATAGACGGGAGAAAAAGGGAAAATATTCTGTCAGTCATCAGAAGAAGACAGATGAAATGGTTCGGTCATGTGTACAGGGCTAATGGCATTCCAAAGCAAGCACTAGAAGGAATCGTTCTTGGATCAGGGGTTAGGGGCTGACCTCGATTAAAATGGACTGATAACATCAAAAAATGGACAAATTCCTCCCTTTCTCAGCTGACATCAAGAACAAGACTGAGATGATTGGAGGAGGCTAACAAAGAATATCACCTGCACGCCATGAGTGACCCAATGGTCCATTTAGGACTATGGGGAAGAAGAACAATGATATAAAATTTCAAATTTCTACTTGTGCCAGCTTTTGACTACTTTGAATTCCTTATTTGTTGCAGTTTTAGAGATGTTGAGAAGGACTCCTCACAGTTCAATACTTATAATATTGTACAGTTCATTGCTTAAAGTGTTGATAGTCTTACTTATCTTTGATATCTCCACATGAATAATGCTATAAATTAAAACTGCTAAGAAATTATATTCTCGGTTTAATCCTTAATCCAAGTCTAAGCAAACAAAGTTTTGCACGTGAAGTAACTTCACGACTGGGCAACTCATATATAGAGGCTAATGACTTCATATCACTTGCCTTAGTGTTAGGCAGTTCAGTGTAAGCAAATAAAGCACACTTTGTTTGCTTACACTTGGATAAAGAATTAAACCAAGAATATAATTTCTTGGCATCTTTAATTTATAGTAGAACCAAGTGGAAAGCTTGCAACACAATTAATGCTAATTTGTTCATGCAATAGTACTAAACCAGCCTATTTGTAAATACATCGGGCCTTGGCTGAATGGAACTTACTTTTAATTTTGACACAATTCAGGATTGTATTAGTATCTTGGCATCTTTTTAAGAAGGCTAACCCATTTAGTTGCCGTGCATACAGTATCGTGTCTGGGTAGCATCCTCAGAAAAGCTATATTTGCTGTAATCAGGTGCTGATTATAGCAATTGGCTATAATCCACACCCAAGCTTTTCTTAAACTTTCATTCTCCTTTTTCACATTCAGGAAGCTTATGAAATGACCTGGCTTAAACATATAAACAGACAGGAAGATCTGTTGACATCTGCCTTGGAGAAGATAAGAAATAATTTGATACCATCATCATGACAAGGTGGTACTAGCAGACCATGCATTGGACATCCTTTCACACAGGTTTAGATGGAAGAAAAAAATCATTACTAGTCAAAGAGACTGTCTGGAATCAGCAGTGACTTTAAAACATTCCCCAAACCTCAATGAGTATGGCTGTATCAATTTATCAAAAATCTTGGAGACACTTGTTTTAAGATCAAATTAATAGCTATCAACTCCTTCCTTCCTCCCTCTCTCTCTCTCTCTCTCTCTCTGCATCCAACAATAGATTATCTCAATTAGGATTTTAATTCCTTGTGTTGTGGATTACAATTTGAACTGTTCCTACTGTTAACTAATTGTTGCTGTTTGTGATAGGCTGTTTGCTCTCTGAAGTTGCAATGTATCAGCAACTAAGTAAATAAATATTTAAATAACTTTCACGACTGACTTACACACGTAACAAAAATTACATTATATATATTTCATTAATAGTTTCGTTGACATCATCAGGAAATCAGACTGTTTTAACTACATTCAAAACATGAATCACAGTGAGGTCATAAGTCATGTGATATTGCACTATTATAGTTCAAAGGAAATTGTAGAAATTTGTGTAAATAAAAAATAATTTCAGATACTTATTAAATAAAAAAACTTATGAACAATTATTAGAGATCATTCCTAAAATGTGGATATTGGCATGCAGTCTGATCAGTTGAGGTATGAATGATTTCATAGCCTTCCAGTGTTTCAAGAAAAGATGAAATTCCAGAGATCTCTGTGTTTAGTATCAATAACATGAGAAGCAAGACCACACATGTTAGATTCCAAAAATGTAATACAATCTTGATGCTCTTCAATTCTAATCAAGGCAGAATAGCCAGTCTGTCCAAAATAGCAAAGATGTCTTGAGCAGGATACGTGATAGATGCCTGATGAGGAAGGAGGTGGTAATTTATCCTTTATAGATGGTAGAAAGGAAGTCAGTTTTCGAGCTGGTTTGAATTTATGAAGAACCCTTGCTATTTGTTCCGATTTTCCTTTAAGGTAGGGTATTGAAATTGTTTTTTATATCAGATTGTAGTCTGGTAGAAGGATGATAATTATCAATAATTTTTGGAATGGTAGTTTTGTTGTATCCATTGCATATCAGTGTGCTTTTAATTTTATTCGGTTCATCTAACAAAATGAAATCAGAAGAGCAGATCATATGAGCTAATATAAGAATGATTTATGGCTCCTTTAAAATTATAAATAAGATAAATTCATAATAATAAAAATTAGGATAAATGTATAATAAAATAATTTTAAAAAAAGTGAAACTACATCATTTGCTACTCTACAGTCCTGTTAACTTTGGGTTCTTTTCACTGATCAGGTTTTCTTGTGTCAGGCTTCTACCATCTTGTTCTTTTGATGTTCTATACCTGAATGCCATATGGATTGTAGATTGTTCTTCTAGACTCTATCATTCTTGTTGAGATTGGAATGATGAATCAGTATCTCACTGGCTTGTTTTAATTTTCTTTCAAACCATGTTTTAGTGTGGTGTAGGGACTTAGTAGGTTTCAGTTAATTCTGTGATATGTTTGGAGTGCACGATCAGAAACGTGTGTTTCTGATCATGAGTCCTGTCATCTGTTTGGCTAGAAATTACTAGCAGATAAATTAATAAAAATTATACTAGAGATGAATCATAAATAAATTAGAACAAAAACAGTATTGATGGTGGCCAATATATCAAATAAGAGCTTAATAATACTATTGGTATTTTTAGGCCACCATTATTGTTTACATTATGATTGTTGATCAAAATTTCATAGGCTTCCTTATGTACCTGTTCCAGTTTTCTAAGGTTTGGTTTCAATGTTTTTTGCTAGAATGTCATATCAGGTTTTTCTATGACATCAGGAACAGGTACCTTTCCAATCAATTTGGTGTTGAGTGTGATCTGAGAGGCCTGATTTACCTAACTCATTGAATTTGATGTATCATTTGAATTATTTTTTTATAGATTGGAATTATACATCTACTATCACTATAATAAGATAAGTTGCACTGGATTCAGTATACCTCAGGATGGGCCAGAGGTAGAAGGGGATCCTTGCAGGAGTTGAATGTTTCTTAATTTTATGGATGGCTTAAAAGTAGCATTAAGGTTGTAATGTTGTAGCATTTTATCTGATAACCCTTTAATTTATGGAATCGCTATGATTTTACTGTAATCTGTTATTTCTATTTTCAGGTTTTTGTAGTTTTGTGAAGAATTTTATTGGTGTTTTTGCTAGCCTTGGTTTATTAATCTATTGTTAATAACCTGTAATTCTTGCTTAAGAGCTTCCTCATTACACAAAATTGATATAGCTCTGTTTTTGAGGATATTAATGACTAGATTTTTGTGAAGGGTGGTGGTAAGAGTTAACGTGTGTTTGTTTAGCCACTGTGTGGACTTGTGGTAGACTATGAAGTATAGACTGCCTGAGGAAAGATGTGTGACATGTGTAACCAGGAAAGGGAGTGAGTTTTAATTTTCAATTTCATTGGTAAATTGTGTGGGTTCAGGTGGCTGAGAAAGGTGTTTAAAGTTTGTGGCCAGATGATGATGATGTGCTTGCACTTTTTTTCCCCATAAGAGCTCAGGCCAGTAGGGTTAATGGTTGCCAAATTAGTGTGACTTAAGCATTTGTGTGTATTGTAACATAGCTTGTTTATATGTGTATACTTCAGATGACGACCCTGATATGAAGGTCAAAACACCAGTTGGTTATTTTGGTGTATATTAAACTTGCAGTTATTACTATAACCTGTAGCTGTCTCTGTACTTTATTAAAATGATGACTATTATTAATGAAAAAAATGTCAATGCTAGAATGTTGTAGCAATCTTAGAGTTAAGCACAGAATGCTATAGTAATCAGAACCATGCTAAACATTTATTTCAAATAATGGGAGACAAAAACCCAGGTAATACCAGAAAAGGTGTGCATGTATCTGCTTGTGCAGCAATATTTTATGGAATTTTGAAGCTGTATTGCTTAAATAGCAGAATTCTAATACTGGAAGCCCTAACCCTCCATTCTGCTTAGATAGTTGAAGAAATTCTTTTTTAACTTCCTAATATCAGCTGGACAAAACAATATTGTATAGGTTTACTATATAATTGTTTTTCTTCAGTAACATTTGGAATATCTGTTGTGTACCAATGGACAGGGAAAATTATCATTGTGAGTATTCTGGTTTAGAAAAGAAGGAAAGTAGATAAATTTTCCAGTCTTCTAAGGTTTGGTTTCGATGTTTTTTGCTAGAATGTTGTAGCAGTCTTAGAGTTAAGCACATTGAGGAGAAGGAATTGGAATACAGCAATCCCTCGATTAGTGCGGCTCTAAAATTTGATTAGTGCACCTATATACATCTTAAAAATAATTGTTACAGATTTTAAAAATTTTCTATCTATACATTTTTTATGGCTAACTATTTAGAAAATCACTCACCAGGATGAAATAATTTAGTTACCGATTTGAAACATTTTACAGAGTTATTTTTAATGGCATACTACACTATTTCCATGTACACTAAGTTCCAAATTTACTGCCAAAATTTATGTTGTGTACTTTACATAGCATTTGGCTGATCATATCACGTGCAATTGTTTTCCTTACTTTTTTATTTTAAATTATTTTCCTAACCTTTAATTATGAGTAAAAGAATTAGTGAGTAAAAAATAGAAGTGTGAAAATGGTTCGAAATGCAATCTGATTGGAAGAAAAACTTGAAATAATAAAGAAAAATGAACAAGGCAAGTCCAGAGCAGAAATAGGACAAGAACACAAAAATGGGTGAATCAACTGCCGAATACAAAGAGAAAGGTAAGGCTGCTTCAAATTCATCATGCATGCACTCGAAATCCAAGTATTATAATGATTGAATTAGAGAGACTTCTTTTTACATGGATCGAAGATTGTAACCAAAAACGGATCCTGCTAAACACTGGCCTTGTTAAATCAAAAGCATTGGCTCTTTGTAACCTGGAAAGAAAGGGCTATCAATGATGGAAAAGAAGAAGAATTCCATGTTAGTGCTGGGTGATTTGACTGTTTCAAAAAGAGAAATAACTTACATAATGTTCTAATCACAGGAGAAGCTACAAGTGCAGATAAGGAGATATCCGGAGAATTTGAAGAAAATTGTGTAAGAAGGAGACCATTGTGATCAAGAAATATTTAATGTCGATGAAACCGGCCTTTTTTGGAAGCGAATGCCTTCCAAGACTTTTCTGGCCAAATCAGAGAAATCTCAGCCAGGTTAGAAAGTCACAAAGTCAAATGAAATTACTGCTAGCAATATCCGAGCCGTTTGGAAGCACATTCTTCCACATTGTGCAAATGATTTTAGAGGCTTTTCAAATGAATCTAAGTTAATTAAATCTCATTCTGAGAAGTTGAGTGATTCCACCCTGCTAAATTTAGATGCACAGCGGGAAGATCCGGAAGAACATGAAGAAAATTTAATCACTGACAAGCCCAAAGTGGTTTCACAGAAACAATTTGAAAATAGTTTTCATGCAATCGATATTTTTAAGCAGCAATGCTTAGAAACTGACCCTGGTGAAGAGACAACCAGTAAAATTTGCAGAAGAGGTGATAGGGTGTGCCGTCAGTTGCAAAAAAAAAAAAAAAAAGGAACAATGCTGCCAAACTACTTTAGCTCAATTCTTTGTTAAGAAGCAGAATAATAAATTTATATTTTGAATATATTTTGTCTTTCAGCTTCATGGTTTTCCTTTAACTTTGCCCAGAGACATACCCTAATTCTTTTATAAAAAAAAATTAAGGGTCAAAAAAGAAATCTGAGGAATGAATTATGCATTTTCCCATAGGTTATTATATTCAATTAGTGTGTTTTCGATTAATGCGCCAGTTTTAAAGAATGCATTAGGTGCACTAATTGAGGGATTGCTGTATAGCAAGAGGTTCTGGTTCTCTCTTTCTCTTAGGGGTTAGTCCAAAGAAATGCCTCCAAGATCCCACTTTCCAAAAACTGAATTTGTCTTGTCAGGTAATACACTGATTTTGCTGAATTTTATCGGAAGAAATGTGTATGGAATCATTATCCTTCAAATAACTAGTACATTTTTAGCATATAATAATATTTTATTTTCCTTCGTTGTTTTGGGAATTGTTATCCTTCACACAGCATACAAATTGTCAACTTCCTGCAAAAAAAAGTTCAAGAACCAATGCAAATAGTAATAGACAAAAAGAGTAACCTTGTTTGACTCCTTTTTAAATTTTGACCAGGTCTGATAGGAACCCATTAACTAGGAGATGGGTTGACGTATTGACACAGGTTCCTTTAATGACAGATAACAACCTTTTAGCCATACCAGTTTGCTGGATGATGTGGAAGAAAAAGGAATGCCAGACATTGTCAAATGCTTGACTAAGATCCATCAAGAATATTGACGTTTGCTGCTTTTTCATGTTAACTATGCAGAGTGGATTGTGTAAAATAAGCTGATTAAATTCTACTGCCTGGCCTGAACCTCTACATCCTAGTCAAAAGTACACAGCTGGAAATGTTTTTGCACCTGTGTGCTTTTGATTATATATCTCATTTCTACTCTGAGTTTGTTGTTGATGCAAAAAAAAAAAAAAATCTTGTAGTCAGTATTAGAAAGATTTTGAAAGGTTTTGAAATGAAGAAGGTATGGCCTCCTACAACACACTTGGTATATAACCTGTAGGGAAAAAATAATTAAAGAATATAATTAGAATGGGAAGAATAAAATCCCAGGCTTTGTGGTAAAGTTCTATCTGCAGATCATCAGGTATCGAGAATTTCTTGTCTAGCATTCTTTATAGCAGGGTTTCCCAAACTGTGTTCCATGGAAGGTGAATAAGTGTTCCACGTTAAGTTCTCCTGGAATTTGTCATTTTAGTTTTCTATAAATATTATTTCTATAAATTTATAGAAATATAAATATTTCTATAAATAAATATTTCCACTAAATATTTTATAATGGAAATATTCTGAGGAGAATAATATTTGTGAATTTGTCGAAAAGAACGCCTAAATAACATCTGTGTAGCAAATGTTAGTGACCAAGCCATGTATTTTTAAACGTGAAGTATTCATGAATTATCATTAGTTTTCACACATCAAACCTATCAAAATTTGGGAAAGGGAATGCCACTGTTTTGACCGGTCATAAAAATATAACAATGGGTGGCATATCCTCTGTTCTCAAAACTGAAGGAAATGACATCTGTGTAGCAAATGTCAGTGACCAAGCGGCATGTTTTTAAACATGGAAATGTTCATGAATTATCGTTAATTTTCACACATTGAAATCTTTCAACAATCGGGAAAGAGAATACCGCTGTTTATGACTGATCATAAAAATTGCTTGCAAGCCGATTACAACCAATGGGCAGCGTATCCTCTGAATGATATAATCACGTAATCACAAGAAAGATATTTATTTAACCAAATATTTCGGTCTGGAAATAGCAGACCATCGTCGGTGGTATTACAAGAACAGTTTAAAAAATATACAAGCTAGAATACTAACAATAGATCGTTGAAATTAGAACATGCCGCGTGATGTTATATCACTAAGTATGAAACGAAATATTTTGAAGTAGAAACATGATTGAATTTGCTATTAAAAAAAAAAAAAAAAAAAAAAAAAAAAAAAAAAAAAAAAAAAAAAAAATTAATGGGTAATCTTGATTAGGCTTTCCCAGATTTTTGATATAGATATGCAGTCATTACGATTCAGGTTGGGATGATGGAGCAAGGCCTCCACGCTTTAATACCACCGACGATGGTCTGCTATTTCCAGACCGAAATATTTGGTTAAATAAATATCTTTCTTGTGATTACGTGATTATATCATTCAGTCTTATGTCGCAAGTATCCTTAAAACAACAGCGTATCCTCTGTTCTCAAAACTAAAAGAAATAACATCTGTGTCGCAAATGTTAGTGACCAATCAGCAAGGAAGTATAAAGAAAATTTTGACACTAAAATTGAAGATCAAGGTAGTCTGTATCCGGTTCTCAAATCTAGTAATACTGAATACTTTCTTCTCAAGTTCGTATTGTAGGGTGAAAGTTTAGAAACCATAGTGCCATGATTTTTTAAAAGTAATAGGCCTGCAGATTTAAATTTTAATATAAATAAGACACAAATGACTTTGTTTAATTTTAGTATTAAGAAATCTCTTATTGAAGGTGTTTGTGATGCAACAGATAGTGAGTCATCCACCACCAGCCTACAAAGCGATCTCCAGGATGTACAAAAGGAGGGGAAAACTACCAGCACACAGGAGAAAAAGTCTGCATTCACTCGTAAGTACTTATAATAACATTATAAATTTTTGGTGATCAGAATGGGATATGTCAATGAAAATCAGCACAAATTAATTTAATGATGTTTGTTTAATTGATCATTAATTAATGATCAGTTATTAATTAACAATTATTAATTAATAATTGATCATTAATTAATGATCAGTTATTAATTAACAATTATTAATTAAAACATTACAAAATAACCAAGGTGTTCCGTGAAAATTACAGGATTTGTGAAGTGTTCCGTCGTAGGAAAAGTTTGGGAAACTCTGCTTTATAGGATGTAGTAATTTCATCTGCTGTAATGGATCTGTGGAGCCTGTTTTGATTGTGAACAAGAAATGCATTAATGTTTCAGGAGTTAGGGTTTTCCAAAGTACTGTTGTCTTCAAACAGATTTGGTTTTTGAAAAGAGTCCAGGACATCTTGTGTGGTGGACATGTCTTCACCATCCACATGGATTTAAGTGATAGTCCTTTCTTTTTCAGAATTTGAACTGTCTATTGAAGAATGCAGCTGAAGGGCTATCTGCTAAGTGCTGCAGTATTCTTATTTTAAAATTTCTTACTTCTACTTCTTTCTGCCTTTCCAGTTCTATTCCTATTGTATTGGTTTTCTATAAACCAGCTTCTCTCTCTCTCTCTCTCTATATATATATATATATGTGTGTGTGTGTCAAAGTTGGTTGAAAAGACTCTTGGGAAGTCTCTATAGTCCTCAACTGATTTATTGAGGTCTCTTCAGTGAGGGCCAAACCTAATATTATAGAATTAATGCAGAAGTCATATATTATCCATACATAAGTAATAAAAAAAAAGATTTATCACCTTATCATTAAACTACTCTGGATTAGGAATACTTTTTTCCCTTGTTTACAAAGTAAATTATGTTGTTTTTAATCCATTACCCAAGTATGAACAAATAAACTTTGCACATGAAGTATCTTCATGACTAATCTACTTGTATGTGAAAGCCGCTGACTTTAAAACCTTGAAAAGCTGTTCAGAACAGTAAGCATTTAAGTGATATTCAAAACACATTGCACAAGTTTCAATATGAATTTATCTTCCTAGATCATATTGTAGATTGTCTCAAAATTAACTTTAAAAAATGTTGTATAAGTAGCTTCAACATTATATTTAATTGCACATATATGTTCGAATTCTTTTATATTAAAATTATTAAACACAAGATATTTTTGAAGTGTTAATAATTTTCTTCTCTCTCTTTCTCAACTTTATGCAGTTTCTGTTCCTGCTACACAGCTGAATTTGGTGCATTCCCTTTTCATGATGCCATATATAATCAAGAAAGTATTGATTTACATAAAAGAGAATCAGCCTTCAGTCTCAGTAGTGATGATAGCTTGCATGAGGATATAGAAAAAAGGCCCATCCAACCTCAAAGTGTTCCTCTTGAACATCTTATTGCATGTATTCCAGGTGTTCAGATCACAAAATCTACTCTTGGAATCAAAAAAGTTCAGTGGCTGGAAAATAAGCCAGTTGATATAGAAGGTAATTAATGATTTTAACACTTATTTTATTACATAATGACTGATACACTGTGCAAAATGTTTTAATCAGAAAGCTTTCCAAACTTGAATTGTTTAAAATAAATTCAAGGTTTAGTAGGAAAATAAGGCAAGATATCTTTGAAATTAATGTAGTATGTTCGTGAGGGGGGGGGATGGCTATCTGCATACCATAATATTAAATTATTAACCATTAAAGATAATGGCTCTAGAATGTCTTTTTGCATACTAATGTTGTTGATGGTTTGAGAGTTGAGTGAAAATCATTAGTAAGTCGCATCTGGATATTTTGGGCACTCATGATTTCAGGTGCTGGCTACTCAATGCCTTTCTTTCTAATGGTATTGCATGAGAAAAAGGATCATACTACTGAAGGTTATTTTTTCGACAAAAATATCCAGATGTTCAGCATTGTCAAAACATATAATACAATCTCAGTATAAGTCAGCAACATCTTGTAATTAACTGATTTATTATTATTATTACAGTAACTTCTATGCAGTGAGTAGACTCATTGTGGGAGGCCCACCCAACCAGCAACATGCCTATCATATTGAACTTTGAAATCATTTACACTCCCTGCATTCACAATTACCTTTGGCAGTGCATTCCACATACCAACAACTCTCCACATAAGAAATCTGCCCTTGATGCCCTTCTTCACCAGATCGTTATGCAAATTTCATGAATAGCCTCTCGTTCTTCCCATTTACAAGACTGTTAGCAGTGATTTGTATCTCGCAGTGAAGAGCTGCAAATAAGTGCTTCTGTAGCACAGAATGGAAGAATGACAGTAAGTTGTGTCTTTGGTTGGAAAATGCCTACGTTCAATTCTTTCTGTGACTAGAGGAATCTTTATGATTGTTAAATTTCATTTGAAGGTGAGTTAGACAATCTCATACGAAGGCAGCAGTGTTTATTCCTTCCAGAAACTCAGGTTTTTCATCCTGCATACAGGCAAATCTGCCTTGAGAACACATGTAATTTACAGATGAAAATACTATTTGTGTTCGGCAGTAGATGGTGTTGTATGTAAATGATGATGGTGGTAGCAGATTTGTGCAATTGGTAAAGACAGAAAGTTATAGAGTAGAATGCCCTTTCTCGACAAGCCCTTGGACTCCTTGGAGGTGTCATATAATTCTTCTTATTGTGCTATCTTCTATCGAAGGTCAGCGACCATCTTGGCGAACAAACCGCGCTCTTGTGCTAATCTGAGCAGTTGTGCACTGCTCTTTCCTGTCCACGTCTTGATGTTGTCAAACCATGATATTCTTTTTCTTCCTCTAGTTCCTTTGCCATCAATTCTTCCTACCAAAATAGTTTGTAGAAGTTGGTATTTGCTGTTTCTCATGATGTGTCCAAGATATGATGTTTTTCGTTTCTTGATTGATGATGATGTCATATAATAAATTTCATGATGTCATATAATAAAAGTACTAAATATCACATTATGTATCTATTTTGGATGAGGTCAGTAATCCACTGTGAACAGCAAAGAAAATGTTGAATGAGAATTCCACCCATGAAAAGTTGGAACATACCATGTCATTGTTATGAATTGGGTAAGAGTTAAATAAGCACAAAAACTCTGCTCTAAGTGCTAAATGTTTTTCATACCACTTCAAGTCTGTAGAAAATAAACATGGACAAAGTCATAGTCCTTGTTACTAAGAGGAGAGGTAATGTGATAACTACAGTATTTTGAAGGGAAAGCTGGTTTAAAAAAAAAACACTGTGGTATTCAAAGAATGATGAGGATTGTTTACTATTCTGACTGGCAGATGGACAATTTGTGTTAGATCATCTAATAGAATATACTTAGGCATGTCTTCCATCTTGATCTGTAAAGTTAGCAAAGGAAATTCAGTCTAAAGTATGAAATTGAAGTCTCCAAAGAAAATGATCTTACTGTTTGGGTTATTCAACAGTATGAATTCAACAACCTTCAGAAACAATAATCAGAAGTTACTCTGGTTATGGGAATTAGGGAAATGGTAAAAGCTGCAAATTCAAACAGCTGTGTGGAAAGAAACTTTGTGCCAGATCATAAGAGAGGGAAGATATAACTGCAGCAGCTTCTGACGCAGAATGTGAAATCTGACAAATATATTTATTGTATTTGTAAAAATAGTCTCTAAAGCTTGATAATTGTGGCCATTCTTTCAAAGACAAGACTGTAGCCAAGTTCTTTTTGGTCTACCTCTTGATTGTCTTCCTCCAATGATTCCAGTCAAGACTGTATTTGGTAATCTTTATATAATTTAGATTTGGAGATGACCAAACCATCTTAATTGCTATTTAAGAATTATAGCTATATCTTCTCTGTAGTTTAATTCATGTTTGACTTGCTGATTTGTTTTGTGTTTTGATTTTCTGTATTTCTTTCTGTTTGAGTGTCCAAGTCTCAGCTCCATATGTTGCTGTAGGTATAATAATGATTTTATAGAGTTTTAGTTGGAAGCTTTTTTAAATGCTGTTATTTTTCCATATTTTGTTTACTTTATTCATATTAAAACCTTTAAGTCTGTATTTTACTCTTTCTGTGTTGTCGAGGTTGTGATAATGAGACTGCCAAGATATGTAAATTGCTTTACTTGTTCAAGTACATGAACCACTAAGTTAATTGAAATTTTTTCCTTATATCATCCTATTTTCATTGTTTTGGTTTTGTACTCGTCATTTAAAATGTCTATTTTTTCCAATTGTACTTTAGATTCTGCAAGAAGAATATCATCTGCATATTTAATGTGGTTGAGATTTGTGCCATATATCTGTAGACCTAATTCACCTATGACTTTGCATATTATTATTATTACAGGCTACTCCATAGAGTCCTTAAACTCATTGAGGGAGGCCCTAAACATGTCAAACACTATCCAACATTTGTGCAGTATCTATCATTCTTTGCTTTGAACTCATTTACAGTCATGGCACTTACAACAGACTCTGGCAACCTATTCCACTCTTTCACCACTCTCCAAGCAAAAAACCTAGTTCTGACACACACTTGCTCTGTTTTTAAGGATGGCCTCTACTTCTCCCACCACAAGATCTGTTCTGAAAAATTTCCTCTGAATTAGTCTTGTAAAAACCCTTCAGTAATTTGTATGTTTGATTCATATCACTCCTTTTAGTCTGCATGGTTAGCCTAGTGGCTTTGCGCTTCGCAACCATATGACTGGGGAAAGAGTGTCCCAGGTTTGATTCCCATCGAAGACGTGAGGAATTTGAGGATCTTCCTCAGCCATAGCCAAGTTAGCCGGTCTTGGGCACGGGCAGTAGGGTTTTTTCTGCCAGTTTATCTGGCGTTTTTCATCCCGCAAGCAGGCATACCGGCCCTGTGAATATCGCTACTACAGCCACAAATATATCCCCCCTCCCCCAGCAGCAGGCTAGGTGACAGGTCGGCTGAGAGTGGTACTAACAAGAAGTCGCATCTAAGTAGCACATGGACCCTGCATAGGAAGCGGGAATAACGTGTAGTGAAAGAAGACAGGAGATTCATATCACTCCTTTTCTGCCTTTCAACCAGTTTCTGTAACCTATAAATCTTCAATCTGTTCTCATAAGGTTCCTTCCGTAAACTTGCTACCATCTTGGTCACTCACCTCTGGATACTCTCCACCTCTTTCTCATTGCCAAGAAAGCCAGGTGACCAGATCTGCATGCAGTAGTCAGGATGGGGTCTTATTAAGACTTGATAAAGAGGAATAATAACCTGCTTGTCTCTGCTTGCTCATCAAAGACATTCTTCAGTACCAAAGTAATCTGATGAGCTGCTTCAGCCACTTTTGCTAGGTGTCCTCTAAACTTTCACTTCCTATCAACAAAACACTCTGAAATCTGGCTTCTTCACCCCAAAATTCATCACCTTGCACTTTGCCACATTAAAGTGACATTCATTCTCCTTTACCCTGACTTCAAGTCTATCCAAAGCAATGCAGTATACAGTTGGTCATGTTTTCACCCCAAAATGCATAACCTTGCACTTGCCACATTGAACTGACATTCATTCTCCTTTGCCCTGACTGCAAGTCAATCCAAAGCATCCTGCAAAATTTTAACATTATCTTTATTAACTATTGCTCTACCCAACTTTGCATCATTGGAAAACAACTGAACAGTTCAGATCCTTTTCTATATCATTAATGTACAAATAATGTACAATGTATTTCTTTGAGAAATACATTGTACATTGTACAGAGGCAACCCTGCATGACTCCTTTTGCTACTTTGAATTTGTCTGTTTATATTTTATTAAATTTGACAGTTGCTTTGGTAGATTTATTATGCTTTTTTGTAAATATTTTCATTAGCTAACTTTGACATGAAATTCCTTTAGAACTCTGTATTATAATTTAATAATATGAACATTTCCCAAAAGTTAATTTTTTCTATGCCACTTAGAATGCCTTTTTAGATTCTGTGCATTTATTAACCCTCTCATGCATGAATTTTTATATTCATTTATCATCATCATCAAATTCCTAGCATGTACCCTCAAGGGGTGTACAGGATATGACAGTACTACATGAAAAAATTACATCATTACTAACTTCCTATCTACAATTTTCCTCCAAATCAGTCTGTTACTTGTCAAGACTCCAACATTATCAGACCTTATATTTCTATCATCTAAGGCACTTTGTACCGTATCAATCCACCTATATCTTGGTCTTCCTCTGGGTCGTTTTCCTGCCAACCTGGCAGAGAACATTTTTTTGCTAATCTTTCCTCTCCCATTCTATTTAAGTGACCATACCACCTGAGATTAGCTCTGCTAACGCATTCCTGGATGCTGACAATGTCAAGTTCTTTCCTAATATCCTCATTTTTAATATGATATTGCCATTGATGCCATCTGTTCATGCCTCTAATCTTTCTTAGGACTCTCAAATCTGTGGTCTCTAGTCTTCGGTCAAGTGTTTTACTTCTAACCCAGCTCTCAGATCCATAAGTTAAAACTGGTTTGAACACTCTTGTATACAGCTAATTTAGTGTTCCGACTAATTTCTCTCTTATTCCATATGAATTTATTCAATTGACTTCCCACCATACCAGCTTTGCTGATTCTGTTGTCTATTTCTATATTTAATTTACCATCTTCAGTAAAATTCGTGCCTAAGTAGCTGAAATGTTTTACTTGTTCCACAGGTTCTCCATTCACAACACAGTTGACCATTTTCAATGATTCTGCCTATTTTCATTGTCTTTGTCTTTTTATTGCTGACCTTCATACCATATCTATTACAACAGTTATTCAATTTAGTCAGAGAATCTTGCAGACTTGTAGCGGATTTATTTAGAAGTATAACATCATCCGCATAAAGCAAAGAGCTGACATTAACATCTCCAATTTTGATATCATGTTTAATACCACTTTCCTTAATAATGTGATCCATATAGATAATGAATAACAGAGGGGATAATGTACATCCTTGTCTCACACCAGATTTAACATTATTAAACCATTTTCCTGTACTTCAATTCTAACTGCTGACCTACAACTCAAAGACTAAGTATTGCTTGATATAATGCCCCATGGACACCATATAACTGTAGCGTATTGAATAGCTTCTCTCTTGGCACCTTGTCATATGCCTTTTCCAAATCGACAAAACTTAAATACAAATCTTTGTTATATTCCCATGCTTTCTCGACTATTTGTCGTAAAGTGAGGATCTGATCCTGACAACGTCTATTTGGCCTGAATCCAGCTTGTTCTTCACCAAGCATTTCTTCCACAATTCTTCTCAACCGTTTCTCAAGTATACTTGCATAGATCTTGCCAGGAACACTCAGTAGGGTGTCCAGAACCTATGTAATTCTCACATGCAGTTTTATTTCCCTTTTTATATATGGGTACTATGAGAGCTCTACTCCAATCATCGGGAATTCGTCCCTCTGTCCAGGCTTTCTGAACTATGCAGTGCAGCCACTGTGAGACTCTTATACCACCATACTTCAGCATTTCTGGTCGAATATCATCTACTCCTGCTGCCTTTCCACATTTCAAGCCTTTGATGGCTTTTTCTACTTCAAGTATGGATATGTATTCCTGACTGCATGCCTGGTCAGTGTTTTTTATCACTGTGCTGTCATCACTGCTTGTTTCATTTAGCAGTTTTTCAAAGTAATTACTCCATACTTCAAGGATATCTTTTTCTCCTGTTTTCATGTCACCTTTATCATCTCTAACTCCTTTTACAGTACTCTTTCCTCAATTTCTATGCTTCTTCAACAACCTCCAGAATATTTTGCCACCTTCTTGATATTTATTTTCTATATTCTTGCCAAAATCCTCCCATGACTTTTGTTTAGCTAGTTTTACACACTGTTTAGCTTTCTTACATTTGTCTCTGTATTCTGTAAGAGTAAAAGCTGACTTATTTGCCAGGAACTTTTGATATGCTTTCCTCTTTTCCTTCACTGCCTCTTTAACTTCCTGTGTCCACCTGGCAATTCTGATTTTTTTATCCTTGCACACAACCTCACCACATGCCTCTCTGCCAGAATCAAATGTTTTCTTCAGAGTTTGCCACTCAATCTCCAAGGTTTGATTCCTGTTCTCAAACTCTTTCATTTTTTTTTTCAATAATCTTTCTGTATTTTAGTCTACAGTTCACATCTGAGAGCTGCTCAACTTTTATTCGCTTTAAAACTTTCTTACATGTTATTCTTTTCAATATGAAATTCAATTTTATCCTGCCCAAGACTAAATAGTGATCACTTCCAATTTCAAATCCTCTGTACACTCTGGTGTCCTGCACCAGGGAGAAAACATCACTATCAACAATAACATAGTCAATGAGACTTTTCTTATTCCTAGCCTCTTCTCTCCATGTGAATTTGTGCACAATTTTATGTTGGAACATGGTGTTAGTAATAACCAGTCCATGTCCTGAGCAGAAATCCAACAGATATTTGCCATTATTATTAGCTTTGCTCTTTTCTCCAAATTTTCCCAAAATATTTTTGTATGTCTCACAATCATTTCCTACTCTACTATTTAGATCCTCAACAAGGACCAACTTTTCCTTTTTCATTGTGTCAGTTGCTTTTTCTAAAGCATCAAAAAATTCCTCCACTTCTACCTTAGTAGAACCTTCTGTGGGACCATAGGCACAAATAAGTCTCATTGTCCAGTTCCCCATTCTCATATTTTCCCACATTACTCTACTTGAGACTGATTGCCATTCAAGAAGATTAGCCTTGTATTTTGTGTTGAATACTATGGCTACTCCTTTTCGTTGATTGTCATTGCCTGAATATAACATTTTGTATTTATTGCTCAGAAAGATCTCACCAGTTTTTGTCTTTTTTGTTTCAGTCACCCCTATTATGTCGATCTGGTACTTATCTAATTCCTCAGGCCAGCTCCATTTCTTTGCCATTCAGGCTTCTTACGTTGTTAGTACCGATCTTTAACTGTGGTGATGTTGAGTTGGGGTTTGTTTTCAGATTTGTTCCAGTAGCTGACTTTTCGCTGTTTGCCCTGGTTTCCTGGCGAAAACAACAGGGGCCTTGTTTAACTGGGCGACGCCCCAGCCGGCATGAAATTTTGTCATGTTGTACCATATTCATTTATAAAAATTATAATGGCATGATACAGTACAAATTAATCTTATACTATTACCATGAATTCATTAATTTTGCTAAATTTATATCCTGTATATGTAAAAAATGATGTCTTCATCTGTGGACATCATGCACATAGCATCAGCTATAACATCCATGCACAGCTCATGTTCAGAAGACCAATACTGCCTTACACATGGGTATTTTATGAATGTCATGACAAGTACAATTCCAGGGTAAATTTTGAGTTCAGTCACAGTAAGTGCTAAATTATCTTTGCCTTTACGATATGCATACAGATTAGTTTGTTTCACAATTTTCCACCAATTCATCTGGAAAGAGCTGTGAAAAATAATCTACAGGGCTCTCTCCATGAATATTTACTTGGTATTTTTTTCTAAACTGTGGTTCAGTACCAGCAAAGGGATTATCTTTCTCACTAAATCACCCTGGTTGTCTCTACAATGGCATATGACCAGCAGCAGCTGTATTTTGCACACTAGCTTTGAACATTTTGAGTCTGACCAACAGGGGGGAAGGACACTGAACATGACTGTCTTCACTTAAACCATCACTCTCTGTAGGATCATTTTGTGGCTGCTGGTATATAGGATCATCATCAGAATCACTCAGTTCCAAACCATCTTCAGATTCCTCCAACAGTTTTTCAATCTTCTCTTCAGTAAGTCTCTTGTGGTAATGGACCTTTTATATGCCTGATGGACATTCGTTATCGATCTGTGTAAAAGAGATGATAATGCCAATTAATGTACTTACTATTCATTTATGTTTGCAAAAATAAAATAAATAAAATTATAAAAATATTGTACAAGAACTTTCTAACCTCAAACTATTTGCTGCATAGCATCTCTTACCATCATCATCATCATCATCAAATTCCTGCCATGTACCCTCAAGGGGTGTACAGGATATGACAGTACTACAAGAAAAAATTACATCATTACTAACTTCCTATCTACAATTTTCCTCCAAATCAGTCTGTTACTTGTCAAGACTCCAACATTATCAGATCTTATATTTCTATCGTCTAAGGCACTTTGTACCGTATCAATCCACCTATATCTTGGTCTTCCTCTGGGTCGTTTTCCTGCCAACCTGGCAGAGAACACTTGTTTTGCTAATCTTTCCTCTCCCATTCTATTTAAGTGACCATACCATCTGAGATTAGCTCTGCTAACGCATTCCTGGATGCTGACAATGTCAAGTTCTTTCCTAATATCCTCATTTTTAATATGATATTGCCATTGATGCCATCTGTTCACGCCTCTAATCTTTCTCAGGACTCTCATATCTGCAGTCTCTAGTCTTTGGTCAAGTGTTTTACTTCTGACCCAGCTCTCAGATCCATAAGTTAAAATTGGTTTGAACACAGTCTTGTATACAGCTAATTTAGTGTTCCGACTAATTTCTTTCTTATTCCATATGAATTTATTCAATTGACTTCCCACGATACCAGCTTTGCTGATTCTGTTGTCTATTTCTATATTTAGTTTACCATCTTCAGTAAAAATTGTGCCTAAGTAGCTGAAATGTTTTAC
The DNA here is from genome assembly GCF_054136105.1 of Typopeltis vanoorti. Lineage (NCBI taxonomy): Eukaryota > Metazoa > Arthropoda > Arachnida > Uropygi > Thelyphonidae > Typopeltis > Typopeltis vanoorti. The sequence goes on from NC_143557.1 coordinate 2,563,082, forward strand.
TTGTTCCACAGGTTCTCCATTCACAACACAGTTGACATTTTCAATGATTCTGCCTATTTTCATTGTCTTTGTCTTTTTATTGCTGACCTTCATACCATATCTATTACAACAGCTATTCAATTTAGTCAGAGAATCTTGCAGACTTGTAGCGGATTTATTTAGAAGTATAACATCATCCGCATAAAGCAGAGAGCTGACATTAACATCTCCAATTTTGATATCAGGTTTAATACCACATTCCTTCATAATGTGATCCATATAGATAATGAATAACAGAGGGGATAATGTACATCCTTGTCTCACACCAGATTTAACATTAAACCATCTTCCTGTACTTCCTTCAATTCTAACTGCTGACTCACAACTCAAATAAATACTAAGTATTGCTTGATATAATGCCCCATTGACACCATATAACTGCAGCGTATTGAATAGCTTCTCTCTTGGCACCTTGTCATATGCCTTTTCCAAATCGACAAAACTCAAATACAGATCTTTGTTATATTCCCATGCTTTCTCGACCATTTGTCGTAAAGTGAAGATCTGATCCTGACAGCCTCTATTTGGCCTGAATCCAGCTTGTTCTTCACCAAGCTTTTCTTCCACAATTCTTCTCAACCGTTTCTCAAGTATACTTGCATAGATCTTGCCAGGAACACTCAGTAGGGAAACACCTCTGTAATTCTCACATTCAGTTTTATTTCCCTTTTTATATATGGGTACTATGAGAGCTCTACTCCAATCATCGGGAATTCGTCCCTCTGTCCAGGCTTTCTGAACTACGCAGTGCAGCCACTGTAAGACTCTTATACCACCATTTCTGGTGGTATAAGATTTCAGCATTTCTGGTCGAATATCATCTACTCCTGCTGCCTTTCCACATTTCAAGCCTTTGATGGCTTTTTCTACTTCAAGTATGGATATGTATTCCTGACTGCATGCCTGGTCAGTGTTTTTTATCACTGTGCTGTCATCACTGCTTGTTTCATTTAGCAGTTTTTCAAAGTAATTACTCCATACTTCAAGGATATCTTTTTCTCTTGTTTTCATTTCACCTGTCTTATTTGCCAGGAACTTTTGATATGCTTTCTTCTTTTCCTTCACTGCCTCTTTAACTTCCTGTGTCCACCAGGGAGTTCTGATTTTTTTATCTTTGCACACAACCTCACCACATGCCTCTCTGGCAGAATCAATCAATGTTTCCTTCAGAGTTTGCCACTGAATCTCCAAGGTTTGATTCCTGTTCTCAAACTCTTTCATTTTCTTTTCAATAATATTTCTGTATTTTAGTCTACAGTTTACATCTGAGAGCTGCTCAACTTTTATTCGCTTTAAAACTTTCTTACATGTTATTCTTTTCAATATGAAATTCAATTTTATCCTGCTCAAGACTAAATAGTGATCACTTCCAATTTCAAATCCTCTGTACACTCTGGTGTCCTGCACCAGGGAGAAAACATCACTATCAACAATAACATAGTCAATGAGACTTTTCTTATTCCTAGCCTCTTCTCTCCATGTGAATTTGTGCACATTTTTATGTTGGAACATGGTGTTAGTAATAACCAGTCCATGTCCTGAGCAGAAATCCAACAGATATTTGCCATTATTATTAGCTTTGCTCTTTTCTCCAAATTTTCCCAAAATATTTTTGTATGTCTCACAATCATTTCCTACTCTACTATTTAGATCCCCAACAAGGACCAACTTTTCGTTTTTCATTGTGTCAGTTGCTTTTTCTAAAGCCTCAAAAAATTCCTCCACTTCTACCTTAGTAGAACCTTCTGTGGGACCATAGGCACAAATAAGTCTCATTGTCCAGTTCCCCATTCTCATATTTGCCCACATTACTCTACTTGAGACTGACTGCCATTCAAGAAGATTAGCCTCGTATTTTGTGTTGAATACTATGGCTACTCCTTCTTTTCCTTGATTGTTATTGCCTGAATATAACATTTTGTATTTATTGCTCAGAAAGATCTCACCAGTTTTTGTCTTTTTTGTTTCAGTCACCCCTATTATGTCGATCTGGTACTTATCTAATTCCTCAGCTAGTTCCATTTCTTTGCCATTCAGGCTTCTTACGTTGATAGTACCGATCTTTAACTCTGGTGATGTTGAGTTGGGGTTTGTTTTCAGATTTACCAATACATCTCTTACCAATATAACACATATCCTCACATGAGGACGATATGCTTGTAAGGTTATCTACATAAGATTACCTTACAAACATGTTGTCCTCATGTGAGGACAGGTAGTTTTCAAGTTTGTTTTATAAATATGGTAATAGGCATGAACAAATTAAATATTCACACTTCATCTACAAGATACAACAATATATAAAACCATACTAACCTTTCCAGAAGACTCATAAAATCACCAAATTCAAATCAACAAAACAGCAGCTTTTCACTTCCCCCTTGTTACCACCATGCACTGCAGAGAGATTGGTATTCCTGTAACTCTGTTGAAACTCTTGCCATCTGGTGTGGTTTCTAAGAACACTTTGGTCTTCCCAGATGAGGACTACATGCATACAGTAGCACTAAATTATGAATGAATAATTATTATGAGGGAAAATATGTGTCCTCATATGAGGCCCTTATGCATCAGAGGGTTAATTTAGCAGACATAAACTTTTTCAGTATATGGATTAGTTCTTTTTATGACATTAAAGTTTCAAATTTGAAAACAAATATATTTTATATTATTTCACATCGAATACTGTTCGTCAGCATCATTATCACATTCCATATTGAATGTAACATCATATTCAAAAAATCCAAGTATTTCTAAATTCGTATGGTAATTTTTATTTCTATTTTTTATCAACCTTACACACAAGAGGTTGCAAAACTGACAGTGCCTGTCAATGCCATATGCAGACAGGAAGTAATAGGAAATATAACAACCAGTTTCTTGAATAGCACCCCGTGTGGTGACCAGGGTTAAAGAATAGTCCCAATGTAGCCCATGCATGTCGTAAAAGGCGACTAAAATGGGTACCCAGTACCCGGGGGTATAGCCGGGTTCCTTCTTGTAAGGTTGGGCGCAGGGTAACAACCCTGTCCTGTAAAAACTCATTTGTTAAGAAAGTCAAAAGGAAAATTAGCCAGACGTGCTTCGCGGAACAACTTGGACAACAGAAAAAGGATTATGAATATTGGTTTGGAAGCTGGAATGTCTTGAGCCTGAACAGACCAGGAACATTGAAGAGAGTGTGTGAGGAACTACAGAGATATAGAATGCAGATAACAGCATTGCAGGAGGTGAGATGGAAAGGAAGTGGCATATTTGATACCAGAACACATACTATTTTTTACAGTGGAGGAGATCAAAAAGCCTTTGGCACCGCATTTTTGGTTAATAAAAAATGGAAACACTTGGTTCTTGATTTTAGACCAGTTAATGAACGACTTTGTGTACTGAGAATAAAGTTTAAGATATTCGATATTTCACTTATATGTGCACACGCACCAACTGAGGACTCTTGTGAAGAAGACAAGATGAATTTCTATGAATTATTGGAGAAGATACATGATCAGGCACCGAAACATGATGTAAAAATGGTTCTAGGAGACATGAATGCCAAAATAGGAAAGGAAGAGACCTTCCGACCAACAATTGGAAGAGATAGCGCACACGAAGAAAGTAATGAAAATGGCATGAGACTAATTGATTTTGCAAGTAGCAAAAATATGATCATATGTACAACCTGTTTTCCACATAAAAAAGTACATAAAGTTACCTGGAGATCGGCAGATGGAAAAACGGAAAATCAGATAGATCATGTGATGATTGATAGACGACATGCGACAGATATCATTGATGTAAGAAGTTTTAGAGGAGCGGATTGTGATATGGATCATTACTTGTTAAGAATTAAATATAAACAACGGATAAAAATTAATAAAGTAGGTAGAGGAAAGAGAACACCAAGATATGACATCCAAAAATTAAAAGATGGAAAAATCAGACAAAAATATATTGACAGATTGGGAGAAGAAATAAATGAGGATGAACATATAAATAATATGACTATAGATAAAAAATGGGAATGGACCAAGAATAAAATTTCTAAAGTGACTGAAGAAGTCCTGGGATTCAGAAACAAAGATAAAAGAAATGAATGGTATGATTTGGAATGTAGAAAATGTGTTGAAGACAGAAATACAGCTCGTCTAAAGATGCTTGGATGAAAAACTCGAGCAAATGAGAATGAATATAGAGAAAAACGAAAACAAGCCAAAAAGATTTGTAGAAGAAAGAAACGTGAGTGGGAAAAGTCAAGGCTAAATGAAATTGAGATTTTGAAGAATACAGGACAAATTAAGAGAATTAAGAAAATGTATAATAAGATAAAGGAAATTAAAGGCGGATTTCAACCCAGAACAACTTTCTGCAGAGACCATGAGGGAAACTTGCTCAGTGGAAAGGAGGACATTTTGAGAAGGTGGGCAGAATATTTTGAAGATCTCCTTCAGGACAAAACAAGCTTGGAAAATGACGTTCCAGAAGAAGACGAGTTTAACGAACCCCTGGCAAGTATGGGAAAAGCTGAGACAGAGGAAGCACCAGAATTAAACGAGGTGGAATTAGCCCTAAAGAGAATGAAAAATAATAAAGCACCTGGTGAAGATGGAATACCAGTTGAGCTATTAAAATATGGTGGGCAGTCACTATTAATCAAAATACATAAGTGCTTGTCAGAGGTATGGGAAACTGAATCTATGCCTACTGAATGGTACACTGCTATTATCGTTCCTATACATAAGAAAAATGACAAGTCTCTGTGCCAAAATTATAGAGGAATATCACTGTTAGCAGTAATTTACAAAATATTTGCAAGGGTACTGGCAACTAGATTGGAACCCTTTATAGAAAAAACGCTGGGCGACTACCAATGTGGTTTTAGGTATGATAGATCAACAACAGACCAGATTTTTACAGTACGAACTATAATGGAGAAATGCTACGAGTTCAATATCAATCTGCACCATTTGTTTGTGGACTTTAAACAAGCCTATGATAACATCAATAGAGATAAGCTATTTAAAGTCATGAAGGAATTCCAAATTCCACCTAAACTGATAAGATTAGTTAAAATGACACTCAGAAATACCATGGGTAGAGTGCAAATACAGGGCGAACTCACACCTGAGTTCAGGATTACCAAAGGATTACGACAAGGAGATCAACTATCAACAATGCTTTTCAACCTATGTCTTGAAAGGGTAATACGAAATGTAATTATAAACAGAGGTGGAACTATTATGAATAGGAGTCTACAGCTTTTGGCTTTTGCGGATGATGTAGACTGTATTGCAAGGACTGAGAGAAGCCTTAGAGAAGGTTATAGACAAATGAGAGAAGAGGCAAGGAAAATGGGACTACAAACAAACGAAACTAAAACAAAATACTTAATTGTTGCCAGAGATAAACAAAAATTGGGAAACAGCCAAAGTTTCACAGTAGATGAAGAAACCTTTGAACGAGTCCAGCATTTCAAATATTTGGGTTCAGTAATAACAGAAAGTAATGATATGTCAGTTGAAATTACCTATAGAATAGCTGCTGCAGATAGAACTTATTATAGTATTCAACCACTATTAAAATCGAATTTGATTTCGATAAAAAGTAAAATCCAGCTATATAAAGTAATCCTCAAACCTGTGCTTTTGTACGGCTGCGAAACATGGACAATGATCCAGAGAGATCAAAACCAATTACAAATATGGGAACGAAAAGTATTAAGAAAGATCTTTGGCCCAATTAATGAGAATGGACTTTGGAGAGTGAGGAATAACAAAGAAATAATGGAGAAATTCAATGAAGTGGATATTATTACTGAAATAAAGGTGAGAAGACTGAGATGGCTAGGACATGTTCAGCGAATGGGAGATAATAGAGCCGTAAAAAAGGTCTTCATGTCTGGACCAGGTGGATCTAGGTCCAGAGGACGACCGAAAAGGAGATGGCTTGACGATGTGGAGGATGATTTAAAGAAAATGAGAGTAAAGAACTGGAGGAGAAAGGCACAGAATCATTAAGAATGGAAGGCTATCCTGAGACAGGCCCAGGTCCTAAATGGACTGTAATGCCAAGGAGTAGTAGTAGTTTCTTAAATAGCTAGACATTGTACTCCTTGGAAACAATGCGAAAAGAAAGGTGTTCACAAATACAAAAACAAATTTACCAGCCTGGTTAGTTGAATGGTTAATGTATCTACTTTCCAACCAACAGGCTTGGGGTTCAAATCCTTCAGGAGCATGAATGTTTGTGATTATCACTAGGTGGGAGATGGATTTCATCATCTAGTGTGAGATTACAATTCACTTATTGGAGATGTGGTTTGAAAATGTTCTGTGCTTTTATTCTCTAGAACAGGGTTTTTGGATTGTGTAAAAATAAAATTTTAAAAAATACAAAAATAAAACTTTAAAAAATTCCTTAGCCCACCATGGTACTGGTATACTATAGGTTTTGCATTCTTGTGTTGGTGGGAAACACATAAAAAGAAAAAAAAAAAGATGGTGTATAAGCGACAGCTGCTACCTTATGTTCTCATTGGCTGGAAGAAAATTGGAGAGATAGTGGCAAAGCAGTTCAGCGGAACATTGTTCATGGAAGTAGCTATCAAAGATACTATTATTTTTATTATATATAAGAGATATCCAGGGAGTCATTGAGAGAGAAGCCACATATCATTCACACTATCTGCAGTCACCACCTCCAAAGGCAAGTCATTCCAATCATACACCACTCTATGAGAGAAAAAATCTCGTTCTCACATATTTTTTTGACTACATTCATTCTCGACTATCGTGGCTGCTCTCTGTTCCAACTGTCCATAAAATAAAAAATTCAACATACTGGTATACTTTATGAGCCTTTCAGAAGTTTGTAAGTCTCTGTCATCACCTCTCTTTCTCCTGTTTGCTGCCATCTACAACTAAATTCTCAATCTATATTCCGCAGTCCAAATATCATCTTTAACACTTTATTTTGTGTCCAGGTAATCTGCACACAATTCCTGATGAGATTGTATCAAAGCCTTGTAAAGAGGTAAAATGATTTCCTTATTCTTACATGTCAGTGTTCATTTAAGAATTGCAATTATTCTGAGTTTATTTGCAATTTTTGCTATATGAACTTGGAATTTCAATTTCCTATCTACTAAAACTCCTTGATAACATAGCCATTTTCTTCTAGCATAATCCAACAAACAAAATGTGCTATTGGATATCTCACTACATCAAATTGTGCAACTTCTTATTTACTAAATTCAAACCAACAGCCATTTCACATACTCACAGTTATAGCTATTCAAATCATTCTTTAAGTACTGCATGTCAGTTGTATTCTTTGATTGCATGCAAAGATAGGCATCATAAGCAAATAGCTATATGTATCTTGTCAAATTCCTCCTATTGTCATTAATCATCATCATCAAATTCCTGCCATGTACCCTCAAGGGGTGTACAGGATATGATAGTACTACATGAAAAAAAATTACATAGTTATTAATTTCCTATCTACAATTTTCCTCCAAATCAGTCTGTTACTTGTCACACTCCAACATTATCAGATCTTATATTTCTATCGTCTAAAGCACTTTGTACCATATCAATCCAACTATATCTTGGTCTTCCTCTGGGTCGTTTTGCTGCCAACCTGGCAGAGAACACTTGTTTTGCTAATCTTTCCTCGCCCATTCTATTTAAGTGACCATACCACCTGAGATTAGCTCTGCGAACGCATTCCTGGATGCTGACAATGTCAAGTTCTTTCCTAATATCCTCATTTTTAATATGATACTGCCATTGATGCCATCTGTTCACACCTATAATCTTTCTCAGGACTCTCATATCTGTGGTCTGTAGTCTTTGGTCAAGTGTTTTACTTCTGACCCAGCTCTCAGATCCATAAGTTAAAACTGGTTTGAACACTGTCTTGTATACAGCTAATTTAGTGTTCCGACTAATTTCTCTCTTATTCCATATGAATTTATTCAATTGACTTCCCACCATACCAGCTTTGCTGATTCTGTTGTCTATTTCTATATTTAATTTACCATCTTCAGTAAAAATCGTGCCTAAGTAGCTGAAATGTTTTACTTGTCCCACAGGTTCTCCATTCACAATACAGTTGACATTTTCAATGATTCTGCCTATTTTCATTGTCTTTGTCTTTTTATTGCTGACCTTCATACCATATCTATTACAACAGTGATTCAATTTAGTCAGAGAATCTTGCAGACTTGTAGCGGATTTATTTAGAAGTATAACATCATCCGCATAAAGCAAAGAGCTGACATTAACATCTCCAATTTTGATGTCATGTTTAATACCACTTTCCTTCATAATGTGATCCATATAGATAATGAATAACAGAGGGGATAATGTACATCCTTGTCTCACACCAGATTTAACATTAAACCATCTTCCTGTACTTCCTTCAATTCTAACTGCTGACTTACAACTCAAAGACTAAGTATTGCTCGATATAATGCCCTATTGACACCATATAACTGCAGCGTATTGAATAGCTTCTCTCTTGGCACCTTGTCATATGCCTTTTCCAGATCGACTAAACTAAAATACAGATCTTTGTTATATTCCCATGCTTTCTCAACTATTTGTCGTAAAGTGAAGATCTGATCCTGACAGCCTCTATTTGGCCTGAATCCAGCTTGTTCTTCACCAAGCTTTTCTTCCACAATTCTTCTCAACCGTTTCTCAAGTATACTTGCATCGATCTTGCCAGGAACACTCAGTAGGGAAATACCTCTGTAATTCTCACATTCAGTTTTATTTCCCTTTTTATATATGGGTACTATGAGAGCTCTACTCCAATCATCGGGAATTCGTCCCTCTGTCCAGGCTTTCTGAACTATGCAGTGCAGCCACTGTAAGACTCTTATACCACCATACTTCAGCATTTCTGGTCGAATATCATCTACTCCTGCTGCCTTTCCACATTTCAAGCCTTTGATGGCTTTTTCTACTTCAAGTATGGATATGTATTCCTGACTGCATGCCTGGTCAGTGTTTTTTTATCACTGTGCTGTCATCACTGCTTGTTTCATTTAGCAGTTTTTCAAAGTAATTACTCCATACTTCAAGGATATCGTTTTCTCCCGTTTTCATGTCACCTTTATCATCTCTAATTCCTTTTAGCACTCTTTCCTCCATTCTTAAGCTTCTTCAACAACCTCCAGAATATTTTGCCACCCTCTTGATATTTATTTTCTATATTCTTGCCAAAGTCCTCCCATGACTTTTGTTTAGCTAGTTTTACACACTGTTTAGCTTTCTTACATTTGTCTCTGTATTCTGTAAGAGTAAAAGCTGACTTATTTGCCAGGAACTTTTGATATGCTTTCTTCTTTTCTTTCACTGCCTCTTTAACTTCCTGTGTCCACCAGGGAGTTCTGATTTTTTTATCCTTGCACACAACCTCACCACATGCCTCTCTGGCAGAATCAATCAATGTTTTCTTCAGAGTTTGCCACTGAATCTCCACGGTTTGATTCCTGTTCTCAAACTCTTTCATTTTTTTTTTTCAATAATATTTCTGTATTTTAGTCTACAGTTCACATCTGAGAGCTGCTCAACTTTTATTCGCTTTAAAACTTTCTTACATGTTATTCTTTTCGATATGAAATTCAATTTTATCCTGCCCAAGACTAAATAGTGATCATTTCCAATTTCAAATCCTCTGTACATTCTGGTGTCCTGCACCAGGGAGAAAACATCACTATCAACAATAACATAGTCAATGAGACTTTTCTTATTCCTAGCCTCTTCTCCATGTGAATTTGTGCACATTTTTATGTTGGAACATGGTGTTAGTAATAACCAGTCCATGTCCTGAGAAGAAATCCAACAGATAGTTGCCATTATTATTAGCTTTGCTCTTTTCTCCAAATTTTCCCAAAATATTTTTGTATGTCTCACAATCATTTCCTACTCTACTATTTAGATCCCCAACAAGGACCAACTTTTCCTTTTTCATTGTGTCAGTTGCTTTTTCTAAAGCATCAAAAAATTCCTCCACTTCTACCTTAGTAGAACCTTCTGTGGGACCATAGGCACAAATAAGTCTCATTGTCCAGTTCCCCATTCTCATATTTGCCCACATTACTCTACTTGAGACTGACTGACTGCCATTCAAGAAGATTAGCCTCGTATTTTGTGTTGAATACTATGGCTACTCCTTCTTTTCCTTGATTGTCATTGCCTGAATATAACATTTTTTATTTAATGGAAATATTAAATAACAGTATCACAAAGATTGATCCCTGGGTACACCACTAGTCACCATAAATCTTGACTCACACCTGCCAAATACACTTTTCAATGTCAGTCATTCAACCATCCTCTTATCCAAGCTAATTATTTTTCTATTCCTTTTTATCTAACTCAGCCATAATATTATTATACAATGTAAATTACTCAAATATAAACTTCCCTTAGTAAATCCGTGCTGTTCTTTGCAAAGTATAGATGCTCTATCAATACATTTCTGCATGTGATCTCTTACCAATTTTTCCAAAATCTTTACCATCATTCCAGAGATACTGATAAGTCTATTGTTAAAGTTATCAGTGTCTTTATAACACTCTTATACAATAGAATTATCATACCTTCTTTCCATTCTGAAATCTTACCTGTGCTGAGATTCAAATAGCCAGGTCACAGGCACTGTGAGTTCAGCTGAACACTTCTAACATGTATGCTGATATCCTTTCAGTCCCTATTGTTGAATTATTCAGTTTATACAACTGGTGTAGTTCTGCCTCCTCATACAACTGTTTCTTCATCCAGTGTAGAGGTAGCATTGAGCAGTAAGTTGCATTCACCAGATTGATTACTTTTAGCAAAAGGAGCAGAGCACTCATTAGCTGAACAATCTCTTCTGCATCTGCCACCATACCATTCAAATCTGCATTCAGGAAAGTTATTCTTTCACATTCATTCTGTTACTGTGACATAACAATAGAATTATTTTGAATTCTCTTTGGCTTACTGTGCTTGCAGAACCAGTTTCTTTTCATGCTTGTGTTCTTTACAATAAATGTAATGTTTCTGTCCTGTGCCTTATAATTTTCATATTTACCATGTACATAATGAAATTTTAATTTCCTTATGCATATGGTGCATATGCTCATGCAAATTTCCTTTTGCACTTGTGCATAAGGAAATTTGAATGTGGAAGGAATACTGTGTATGAAAGGAAATTTGCATTCCCTTATGCACAGAGCATTCTTTCCACATCATCCTAAGTCTCTAGAGGTTATAGAATAAAATAAAGAGTGTAATGAAATGGATGTGCAATCTTATTAAACAAAAAAAAAAAAAAAAAATCAACTAACGCCTTTTTTATTCCCGTATATACGGGAGTAGGCGAGGCCATTTAGCCCTATCTAACTTTTGGAGACTGAGTGGGCAGTTCAGTCTCCACTGGTACCCAATCAGAGACAGATGGCCCAAGGCTATCACTAATTATTATATTGTATTAGGGTTAGGGACCACGAGATGGCGGCACATTTGAGCCGTCTCTCTTCACTGCGTACCGCTCTTATTAAACAAGAGGTTCTTATATGTATGAGGGTTGTTTGAAAAGTTTGGTAAAAAAAAATGTTAAACACTTTTTTTCTTTTTTTTTTGGAAAAAATCGCCCTTTATTTCTCAACATAGTCTACCATCAAAGTCTACTCATTTGGTCCAGTGAGTTTACAATTTTTTCATCCCATCTAAAAAAGTAGGATTTGTCAAATTGTGCAAAACAGTCATTGACAGCCTTGATGACATCCTCGTTTGAAGAAAATGTTTTCCCACCGAGCCTAATTTTTAAGTTTAGGAACAAGAAGTCGTCACACTGGGCCAAGTCCGGAGAATACGGTGGATGCAGAACCAATTCGAACCTTAATTCGTGCAATTTTGCCATTGCAATGGCTGATGTAGTCTATTATGATGGTTCCTTGGGAATCCCAATAAACAGTGGCCATCACCTTCCCAGCTGATAAAACGGTCTTCACTTTTTTCAGTGCTCTTTCATCGGCCATTTCCACTGTTTTGACTGCTGTTCGGACTCAGATGTGTAGTGGTGGATCCAAGTTTCATCTATAGTCATGAATCGACACAAAAAATCCTGCTTATATTTGCGATTAAACATTGCCAAATGCTGTATTGAAATGTATTTTCGCATGCGTTTTTGATCAACAGTTGACAATCGCGGCACCCATTGTGCCCACCTTTTTCATGTGCAATTTTTCGTGCAGGATATTATACACCCATTCAGTTGAGATGCCTACAATCTCACTCAGCAGTCTTCCATAACGATAACAGATAACATGGATTTTGTCAATCGTTTCCTTCATAGTGACCTCGGTCGGGTGTTCAGAGTGCGCTTCATCTTCGATGAACTTACAACCACTTTTAAACTCATTTATCCAAAAATAAATAGTATGCTGGTGCAGAGTCCCCATGAACTGCATCTAACTCGGCTTTGATTTGCACAGCCATCCACTTCTTCAAATAAAAGTGTTTTATTACTGCACAAAACTCGTTTTCCTCAATTTTTATGAAAAATGCGAACACAGTCATTTTAAATGTTTGCCAAACTAGAACTATGTGTCGCACGTGGCTAAAATTTTGCTAGGGGTCATGAAAAAGATGATACGTGCTGACACGGTATGAATGAACGAACATATTGTGTTGCCATCTACTGGAAATTTACCAAACTTTTCAAACAAACCTCATATTTAATACTTCGCATGTACTGCTGATATCCTTCCCATCTCAGAGCCAAGACTATGGCTTCAGACTTATTTTCCTCAGTTGCAATTTCCTACTTTATGGTTCAGCATATAACCTTTTATGATTGGAATATCCATACATCTCGACACTATCACCAGTTCAGAACAGCATGATCACTGTCACCACCTGTATGCAGAACAGTCACATCTTTTACTGAATCCCTCCTCTGATACTATAATCAGCTCTAATACTCTGACCTCCAGTTCCTTCTGTCACATACTGCTCAAGAAAGTTGTCTTGCAATAGCTCAATAAATTCACCTTCAATCTTCTCATGAAACTTGACTGCTATCCAGTCAATGTTTGGATAATTAGTCACCTATGGCAACTAATCATTTAGTACCCATTAGGTTTATTTAATGATGGATTTCATCATCACTAACAGCTGATCCAGGTCTGTAGCAACAGCTCACACCGTATAGCTTCAAACTCACTGCAATATGGAAAAAACTGTTATTAATATTGCAATCATAGCTGTCCATTCTAACTGTCCATTCTAAATGAAATTAAATCATCCAGTATAATTAGTATCATGTCCCTTCTCTCTCTCTCTTATCTATCTTTCCTAAAAATAATGTATGATTTATACTCAATACCAGTTAGTACATCAGCTTATGACTGCCAGGTCTCACTAATGCTGATAATCTTAGGGCACAATGTATTTACTAAGTCAACAAACTCAATCTATTGTTCCTGATACTTCTAGCATTTGTGTACAGACATAATAAATTACCTCCATGCTTTTTTTTTTTTTTTTTTTTTTTTTGTATACTCCCTCTGTAGCCTGCATGACTTAGAGAACTTTCAGGAACTTCCAAATTTCAGATTTAGTTATCTAATACTTCACTTAACAAACATCCTTGCACATACTTAGTGTGAACCAGGTTAGCACACAATCACCTTTTCATCATAATCACCTTCATTATTAAGCATATTCATATCATTAATGCTAGCCTGGTTGGCAAAGCGGTTAATGTAATCTGCACTCCAGCCAAAAAGCTGTGGGTTCAATCCTGCCATGGGTATGAATGTTTATTATGGCCTTCATTCATTAATATTCATTCGTAAGAGCAAAATGTACATTCTCCCAAGATGGACTGCATCACCATGGGAGAAGTGACTCAACTTCCAACTGGTTCAACCCTTTCACTAGTTGAATGGGGGAGGGGGACCTTCCTCAGTAGTGGAAGATATCAGAAGCTTACCTCATATCATTACTATATTTATGTAACTTAGTTACTCTTACACATAGATTCCCACCATCCTAATCTAGTTTCTCTTACTCCCATACTCATACCAATAGATAATTTCTTGGGACTCCTGATATCACATTTAAGTGTATGCCATCTCTCTCATATAAACCTTTTCTTCCTTCATATTCACTTCACACATTCAAAAACTTGCAGTCATTCTTTCCAAACAGCATGTGCATTGAATCTTTTGCCATTATGGTTAATCCTGTTCTATTATGTCTGGTTAATATACTATTTTCACTCTCCCACTCTTCACTCTTGCTTCTTCCAATAATCCTTTCACATCCTCTCTCGCTCTCTCATGCTGTATTATCAGCCAAATCATTTGTTTCTACCAGAACTGACTGTTCTTTTACTTTTCTGCTTTTCAATTACATTCATAAAGTTTTTGATTTTAGCACTTGGAAAACTCAAGGTCATTGGTTGCATGTTTTTTTTTTTTTCATCGAGTCTTTGCATGCTTTATAATTTAATTTCTATACCATATAATATATTTCTTTTTATAATCAATTTTACCTACCTGATTATCATCATGCAATATTTTGCTTGATCCAGTGCTTTTTTATTTCTCCCTTTGCTGCCTATCCCTACCTTCCATTTCCTCCCAACTTCTCTAATTCCTTTCAACTTTTTTCAATTCCCACATTGTCCATTTCCGAAAGGACATGATTCTATTCATTGAAACAAGCCTGCTTGTTCAGTTTTACTAGCATTCCTCTTTGTTGCTGCTCTGTGTTCTTGTGAGGTTTTAGTACCATTTTACAACTTCTTTAATATTATATTGTTCCAACTAAATATCAGGAAATATCCAAATACTATAAATACACAAAAGTCAGCAGTAATATTGTGCTGACTTTTACTGTATTATTTTACTGTACTCCCCCCCCCCAAAGATGAAGTACAGTAAAACAGATAAAAGTTGCCCACTTTCATAAGAGCATTAAATAAACTGACCTTTCATTATTATATAGCCTTAAACTAGCTTGTCATCATATCCACAGAAAGACTGTGTGGATATACATAAGATAATTTAGGACAAAATGCTTAGAGTGAATCTGGTGAGAGATGGGGCATCATCTGTGTTGCCCTCTTCTGAATAGCATCAAGATTTTAAAGTGGTTTTTATGCATCATCCCAAAGAAGAATGATATTCTAAGATTAGATGGATTTGGGATTTGTGTAGTTAACAGTATACTATATAGAACACTGATGATTTGATTAGAAATCACCTGGCTTTTTGGAAACTGGAGAAGCTCTGTGGATATGTTTTTCATGCTTTCTTTAACATTGGATGTGCAAGAGAGGCTAGAGGTCTCAGTCAGACAAAAATAATTTGAAGATATGCAATCTTTCTTCTGAGAAATAAGAATGGATTGCATAATGCTAAACAAAATAGCTTGGAATAATTGTGTTGCTATAAAGATTTGTCAGACGAAGAATATAAATTGAGTGTACTGTCATGAGCAGCAATATTGATAGGATTTGTAGAGAATCATTTACATAAAGGATGACAAGTATGAATGAAAATACATTACATACGTTGTATTGGATGTGCAAGAGAGGCTAGAGGTCTCAGCCAGACAAAAATAATTTGAAGATGTGCAATCTTTCTTCTGAGAAATAAGAGTAGATTGCATAATGCTAAACAAAATAGCTTGGAATAATTGTGTTGCTATAAAGATTTGTCAGATGAAGAATATAAACTGAGTGTACTGTCATGAGCAGCAATATTGATAGGATTTTGTAGAGAATCATTTACAATAAAAGATGACAAGTATGAATGAAAATACATTGCATGGGGCCGGTTACTTTACAGCCAGAGCAGATCAGAAAATAAGTGTTTTAGGGAATCTCTAACATTGGATGTCAGTTCTATTGAATGCACATTGTAAAAGAAGGAATATTTTAAGGTATAGTGCAGTTTAGGATAACTGAGGTGGATGGTAGTTGAGCAGTTAAATTAAAATAAACTAAAAATGCTAAGAAATTATATTCTTGTTTTATCCTTTTTCCAAGTGTAACCAAACAAAGTTTGCACATGAAGTACCTTCACAACTAGGCCCCTTGTAGATAGAAGCTAATGATGTCACATTAATTGCCTTAGTATCACGTAATGTCAAGCACACATCCTTTTGGGTGTGTATAATGCTATGCATTATGGGATGGGCCACTATCCAGACTGCTTTCATCTTTTATTGAAGTCTCATCAGTGGAAACCAGACCCAGAAGAGAAGCCAAGGTTGAAGTAATGCAGAAGTCATATAATTCCCATATTATGGAGGTCAGTTGAGGTATAAACAACTTAGTGGTGTGTGCACATTGTTTATGTTGATAATTGAAATACAATTTGCTGAAAATCGATGCATGAGAGAACAGTTTTTAATGTGTGTATGCGCGCATGTGCCTGTGTGTGTTATTTTTAGTTCATTTGTTTATTTTTTTGTTTTGTTGAATTGTTTTAGGGTATTGTTTCTATGGAAGATAGTGTTGATCTGCCAGAAACTGTATTCTTCTATATTGTATTTCATGGTTATTAGGTTAAATAAGAGTAGATTGTGAAATGGCAAATTAAGGCTCAAAAATATATCTGCAAATGTATTTCAGTCCTCTGTGCATCACCTTTAGAGTGCCACATATTTGGCTATACTTGCACCCACCTGCCATATATGATCTAGCAAAGTAAGTCGCAATAGGATTATTATTTTCTAGCTAGTTGAGAAGCCTCCTGATTGTCACAGGAGGCTTCAAAAGATGCCATGTACACTGTTTGAGAAAAGGATGAGAAAACGGAGAAACCAGAGCTCTTTCTCTGAAGATCTGACATGGAAATTGTATTTTCAATAAGCAGAGTAGTGTTTCATTTGGCAATGAGTCATCAGTGACCTCAAAAAAAAAATAAAAGGCAGGTAAATGGACATTTACTGATACTCCTAACAGGAAATCTAATGTCAAAATAATAATCTAATAATGTTGTTTGAGAGAACTATGAGAAAACGGAGAAACCAGAGCTCTTTCTCTGAAGATCTGACATGGAAATTGTATTTTCAATAAGCAGAGTAGTGTTTCATTTGGTAATGAGTCATCAGTGACCTCAATAAAAAAAAAAAAAAAAAAAGGGCAGGTAAATGGACATTTACTGATACTCCTAACAGGAAATCTAATGTCAAATATAATAATAATCTAATAATGATCATTTCAATTTCATAATGTCATCTACATTCAGATATATTATATTCACTTTTCTGATAATCAGAAAAACAATTTTTTACTTATAACAATCATATGAGAAAATTTGTTATTTTAATATCAGTTATATAAAATATCGATCCATAGCATTTGTTACTTGTACCATAAGTAATGACCGTAATAAGCAGAAATGTTTCTTATATTTTAACATCTTCCTTTCTGCAATTTCAGTTTCACGTAACTGCTTACTTTCATTTCCAAAGTCACTAGAACTTTTTTAATTTGCTCCAACTCATAAACAAAAAAAAAAAAATGTGTAGAAAAGAACAAGACTCAGTGATATTTGTCACCTACATACATGACTTATTACTCTGTTATTTATTTTTTATTTCAGGTAGTCGCAGCATTAGTCCAGCTTTAGTAGGTCAGTTATCATTATTTAGTCGAGAAATATTTGATCTTCTTAAAAGCCAACCACGCTGCTCAATTCCTTTCAATAAATTTATTCCTACTTATCATCATCATTTTGGACGTCAGTGTAGAGTTGCTGATTATGGCTTCACTAAATTAATTGATCTATTAGAGGCAATTCCACATATAGTTCAGGTATTTACATTCTTAAGTGTAAACAGCCCTTTATAGCCAATATATAAATGAAATATATTGAATAAACTTTGAACAGTAACCTTATCAAAAACACTCCCAAACATTTTTTTTTTTAATTTAAACAGAATTAAGTTATTTTAGTTATGATTATTACAATATTTTAGTTGTATTGAGTTTTCTAATGAAGTCTGATTGTGTAGGTTTAATAGTCTCTTGTGTTTTTTTCTTATGGACAAAAAAAAAAAAAAAGTGTGTATATGTAGGTGTGTGTAAATATGCTGCTTAGGTAAGTCTTCAGTCAAACCAAGTAATAAAGCTGAAAAATTAATGCTGAATATTTTTTAAAAAAATTAAATTATACTTAATCATCAAAATACTTCAGCTTTTTCAACCGAACTAATGAAATAATTCATAACCTTTCCGTTTTTTTTTTTTTTTTTTTAACTAAGTTTTTTTTCCCTGACTTATTTTATACATTATATCCTCAAATGAAAGTCCAGTGAATGCATTATGTACAATTATTTACATTTTAGATTGTTTTATCTCATGTTTTACACCAGAATGAATTACCCCTATTCTCAAAGATAAACTGCTAGTTTTCATTTCTTGTTTAAGTACTTCTAAAGTTCTTTTTTAAAGGAAAATTTTTAATCTTTCTAGATTTATTTACTGATTATGTGAATGGTAAAATAATTTTTCTTTAATATAAACTTAAGAGATAAACTGGCTTTGAGTAAAAATTAATTTCTTGGAAAATTTATCAGGAATGTAATTTCATTCTACGCACATTATTTTTGTTTCTACACTTACCACATTCATCAGCAATGCACTCCCACCTGCTACTCCCTGATCAAAACTGTTCCTCATTCTCTAACATATATTCCTTTATACAACTTTCTGGGTGATCCTTTATTTCATTCTTCACTCTATTAATATCCTGTATTAATCTGGTATAAACATCTCTCCCTATCTACCAGGCTCCTCAGGTTAATTCTCTCTTATCTCATATCCTATATTCTAGAGAATTAACACTGCATCTTTTTTTTGACTCTTTCCAGAATCTCATTTACCTCGACAATCAAGTGAATATCTATACATATTAGGACAAATAATCTCTTTGTGTATGTCAGTGGCTTTCTCATTATGCCATAATCAGTTGTGTTGCCTTCAACTTCCTTACAGTCAACTTTAGTTCATTTATATCTTCTGTATACCTTCCTGCAAGCCGAATACACATCTTCACCTTCTAAAGTTGAAAATCTTAGGTAATAAAAGAATTTTTTTTTTATTATTTTACATTTAGCAATGCTGAACTAGTAGATGTTCATTTTTCTACACACAATTTGTTCGAATTCTGGAGAGCTACATCAGTGTTCCTCAAGGTTTTTTCCATCCATGTATTATAAATACCATTTACATAAATGAGGAGTCACTACAATTAATAAAAATTAGGTGTATAGTGTCCGAGTTGGATCGAGGTATGTGTGGCAGTGGGGAGGCAAAAGCACAAGGCTGTGTTGTTGACTGTAAACTATGGTTGGCTCTTCATGGTTAAATAAATATAGGCTAGCTTATAGCAGAGAAGTGTAGTCCATATTCTTGAACATTACCATGCAGTTTTATGGTTAATGTGTTATCTATATCATATTTAGATATATTAGAATTAATTAGAATCATTGAATCATATTTCTTTAGCTATAATTTACTTGTATGGTTAATATAAGTGAATTGCATAGTTTGGAAGATGCAATAGTTCCTTCTGCTAGATGTTCTTTTGCAAATAAGAATTGAAGTAACTGTGTGTAGGACATTAAAAGAGCAGAATTACCTTCTCTATAGTTATTTCGTTTGATTTTTATATAATTATTATAATTAGTATCATAATCAGTAGATTAATATGATTGAAATATTAAAAAACAAAATATGAGGTGGTTGATAAGGCCAGAGTATGTTGAAGCTATGGTTGACATTGAGCTAATGCTTAGAAGTCACTTTGCTTATGTGGTTAAGACATCAGATCACTGTAATGCAGAATAAAGAAGTTATATATGCTTACACTTTACAAGGCATTGATCAGACTGTATCAAGAACTACTTGTTCTTTAAGAGATACCTGTTGTTGGATCCTACTTCTTCTTAATCCACACTTTGGATCTGACATGTTACTCACTATGATGTTCATAAACAATTGATAAGTTGTAAGTTGATTTCTAATTCAAATATAAAGAAAATTTATATTTAAAGACTGCACCACTTTATATCTGAATTAGTTCAAGAATTGAAGGTAAACCAACTCTCAACAACCCTTCTATGTTGTTATTATATATACTGGCTGAGTATATTTAACTTATTTATCTCTCCCGCTTTGGTTCGAATATTTTATGAATGGTGCAGTAAAAGAGATTCAGGCAAAATACAACTTTAGATAAACAAGAACAAATATTTAATTTAGAATCACAAATTTTACACTTAAATTCAAATCAGTAATTAAGATATCACAAACATTTTAACTTCTCTGATAAATTCAATCATACAAACTCAGACAATGGTAAATTCGTTGTCTCTAATACAGTCTTCTCACAGTTCCTTAAGTTCCAAATACAATAAAATCTCAGTAACACCACTTTACAAGCAAACACTTTTAAATTTACACTTCAGCTAATCTTCACAAGAGTTACTGTTAACATAAGGAAATTCTAGGATGAAACTCACACACTTCTCTGTATAGGAATATTAATGGTTGGAATAATCTTACCGATAATCTTCTATCTTCAACTTATACACAAACACTTTTAACAATAATCGGCACTCATTAAAATAAATCTTCAAACATTAACTGAATTAATTCGCGGTCACTATACACATAAACAAACGTTCTTGCATGAAGTACTACTAATCACTCGTGAAATAAGGCAACACATACAATGATTCCTTAACTTGAGGTTTTATATGCGCAGTTGTTCACTCTTCCGGCATTCAATTATTTCTTTAGACATTACAATTCTAAACACAGCTAACGGTAAACTTCAATTTTTACAGCCTCTGCTATTCTAGTAACTCTGTGCTTTATTTAAAGATTCTGTGTGTCCTTGACAGGTCGGCCCTGAAATTGAATCTCAACTCAAATATCGCTAGTCTATTTAGTAGTCACTCAGCTGTCTTCCGTAGCTATAATTGTTATTCTACAACTTATTAGCTAACTGCTTCTCGACTAGTAGACCTTATTAGCTGCTTGAGTGACTTGCCGACTCGCTATTATCGCACTGTGATTCCCGAATGCTCTGATTCCAACCTAATGCCAATTCTCTCCTTTTTCTCTCTCATAATTAAATTAATCTCTCTCTATATATATTTTTTCAGCATTCTTCCCTTTTTATATCCATTCTTCCTGCTTAAATTATTCTCTTGATTTCTTTCTAAAACTCTTTTCAGTAAACCTTCTCCTTACGTGGTGTTCCAAAACGTGCAAGCTATCTAACATACGTCTCCATGACAACCAAACAAAATATAATAAAATTGAGGTATTGCATAATGTTAAACTTCTACAAATAGGAATAAATAAAGAATATTTACATTTCAATTAATGCGCAGTTAAATTATCAAATACAAGTTCTTATAATATTAATATAGTAATGAATAAAATAGCTTAATAATATTTAATACAGTCTTTTCATTATTAATACATATATCTTTGATTACGGGGTGCTTAAGGGTCAAAGCTGTATAACTGAGAGGAGACCTCCACATAGCCTTTAAAGGAATGCGGAGAACCGACCAGGGCTTCTGACCTAATGTCCAATCCTCACCTTCTCGTGGTGCACCCTGTTGGGTATCTACTTTGATACTGAACGAACGAGGATGGGCTGGCAATTTGGGATTTAGCCAACCAAATTGTATTCTTATTGGTTAAACCAAAATAAAAAAATGATGGTACAACATGACAAACTTTCATGCCGGCTGGGGCATCGCCCGGTTAAACAAGGCCCCCGTTGTTTTCCCAGGGAACCAGGGTGAACAGCGAAAAGTCAGCTACTGGAACAAATCTGAAAACAAACCCCAACTCAACATCACCAGAGTTAAAGATCGGTACTATCAACGTAAGAAGCCTGAATGGTAAAGAAATGGAGCTGGCCTGAGGAATTAGATAAGTACCAGATCGACATAATAGGGGTGACTGAAACAAAAAAGACCAAAACTGGTGAGATCGTTCTGAGCAATAAATACAAAATGTTATATTCAGGCAATGACAATCAAGGAAAAGGAGTAGCCATAGTATTCAACACAAAATACGAGGCTAATCTTCTTGAATGGCAATCAGTCTCAAGTAGAGTAATGTGGGCAAATATGAGAATGGGGAACTGGACAATGAGACTTATTTGTGCCTATGGTCCCACAGAAGGTTCTAAGGTAGAAGGGGAGGAATTTTTTGATGCTTTAGAAAAAGCAACTGACACAATGAAAAAGGAAAACTTGGTCCTTGTTGGGGATCTAAATAGCAGAGTAGGAAATGATTGTGAGACATACAAAAATATTTTGGGAAAATTTGTTGAAAAGAGCAAAGCTAATAATAATGGCAAATATCTGTTGGATTTCTGCTCAGGACATGGACTGGTTATTACTAACACCATGTTCCAACATAAAAATGTGCACAAATTCACATAGAGAGAAGAGGCTAGGAATAAGAAAAGTCTCATTGACTATGTTATTGTTGATAGTAATGTTTTCTCCCTGGTGACGGACACCAGAGTGTAAAGAGGATTTGAAATTGGAAGTGATCACTATTTAGTCTTGAGCAGAATAAAATTGAATTTCATATTGAAAAGAATAACATGTAAGAAAGTTTTAAAGCTAATAAAAGTTGAGCAGCTCTCAGATGTGAACTGTAGACTAAAATACAGAAATATTATTGAAAAAAAAAAATGAAAGAGTTTGAGAACAGGAATCAAACCTTGGAGATTCAGTGGCAAACTCTGAAGAAAACATTGATTAATTCTGCCAGAGAGGCATGTGGTGAGGTTGTGTGCAAGGATAAAAAAAATCAGAACTCCCTGGTGGACACAGGAAGTTAAAGAGGCAGTGAAGGAAAAGAAGAAAGCATATCAAAAGTTCCTGGCAAATAAGTCAGCTTTTACTCTTACAGAATACAGAGACAAATGTAAGAAAGCTAAACAGTGTGTAAAACTAGCAAAACAAAAGTCATGGGAGGATTTTGGCAAGAATATAGAAAATAAATATCAAGAAGGTGGCAAAATATTCTGGAGGTTGTTGAAGAAGCATAGAAATTGAGGAAAGAGTACTGTAAAAGGAGTTAGAGATGATAAAGGTGACATGAAAACAGGAGAAAAAGATATCCTTGAAGTATGGAGTAATTACTTTGAAAAACTGCTAAATGAAACAAGCAGTGATGACAGCACAGTGATAAAAAAACACTGACCAGGCATGCAGTCAGGAATACATATCCATACTTGAAGTAGAAAAAGCCATCAAAGGCTTGAAATGTGGAAAGGCAGCAGGAGTAGATGATATTCGACCAGAAATGCTGAAGTATGGTGGTATAAGAGTCTCACAGTGGCTGCACTGCATAGTTCAGAAAGCCTGGACAGAGGGACGAATTCCCAATGATTGGAGTAGAGCTCTCATAGTACCCATATATAAAAAGGGAAATAAAACTGAATGTGAGAATTACAGAGGTATTTCCTTACTGAGTGTTCCTGGCAAGATCTATGCGAGTATACTTGAGAAATGGTTGAGAAGAATTGTAGAAGAAATGCTTGGTGAAGAACAAGCTGGATTCAGGCCAAATAGAGGCTGTCAGGATCAGATCTTCACTTTACAACAAATAGTCGAGAAAGCCTGGGAATATAACAAAGATCTGTATTTAAGTTTTGTCGATTTTGAAAAAACATATGACAAGGTGCCAAGAGAGAAGCTATTCAATACGCTGCAGTTATATGGTGTCAATGGGGCATTATATCAAGCAATACTTAGTCTTTGAGTTGGAAGTCAGCAGTTAGAATTGAAGGAAGTACAGGAAGATGGTTTAATGTTAAATCTGGTGTGAGACAAGGATGTACATTATCCCCTCTGTTATTCATTATCTATATGGATCACATTATGAAGGAAAGTGGTATTAAACATGACATCAAAATTGGAGATGTTAATGTCAGCTCTTTGCTTTATGCGGATGATGTTATACTTCTAAATAAATCCGCTACAAGTCTGCAAGATTCTCTGACTAAATTGAATAACTGTTGTAATAGATATGGTATGAAGGTCAGCAATAAAAAGACAAAGACAATGAAAATAGGCAGAATTATTGAAAATGTCAACTGTATTGTGAATGGAGAACCTGTGGGACAAGTAAAACATTTCAGCTACTTAGGCACGATTTTTACTGAAGATGGTAAATTAAATATAGAAATAGACAACAGAATCAGCAAAGCTGGTATGGTGTAAGTCAATTGAATAAATTCATATGGAGTAAGAGAGAAATTAGCTGTATACAAGACAGTGTACAAACCAGTTTTAACTTATGGATCTGAGAGCTGGGTCAGAAGTAAAACATTTGACCAAAGACTAGAGACCGCAGATATGAGAGTCCTGAGAAAGATTCGAGACATGAACAGATGGCATCAATGGCAATATCATATTAAAAATGAGGATATTAGGAAAGAACTTGGCATTGTCAGCATCCAGGAATGCGTTAGCAGAGCTAATCTCAGGTGGTATGGTCATTTAAATAGAATGGGAGAGGAAAGATTAGCAAAAACGACCCAGAGGAAGACCAAGATACAGGTGGATTGATATGGTACAAAGTGCCTTAGATGATAGAAATATAAGATCTGATAATGTTGGAGTCTTGACAAGTAACAGACTGATTTGGAGGAAAATTGTAGATAGGAAGTTAGTAATGATGTAATTTTTTCATGTAGTACTGTCATATCCTGTACGCCCCTTAAGGGTACATGGCAGGAATATGATGATGATGATATCTTGGACTAATTAATTAAATATTAAATAAGGTTAAAGGTAGTTATATGAATATTAAATTATAAACAAGTGAATTACGTTAAATAATATTTACAAGTCTAGCCTATGTGATGGAAGATCATGTTGGATTCTGAAACAAATAATAATTACTCCAATCTCTATATAAAAAATTGAATCCAACAAAGGCTTACTCTTCCTTTGAAAAATTTTTCATACTAGGTCCTTTGATAGAGGAATCCGACTGCTCATTTCCTTTTTGAACTCTTAAACAATTCCTAGTTTCAATCAAGTCTAATTTGCATTCATGTTTTATACATTTATTTCTTTCTGTACTTGCTCTTGTATCTTTGCTGCTCTTAAAATAAGGAAACAATTGTTTTCTAAGCCTATAATGTGGTGATCTTCTTTCAGGGTAGAAGCTCTGTTTTTTGTCACTAATATCCAATCTAAGTTGTCTTCCATCTTGGTAATCCATTCTTTTAGTCTTCCTTCTGCGATCACACAAACCCTTGTAATTCTTTCCTCTTCTTATATTATCAGTTCTGATATGTAAAGCTGATATCTTAGTAAAATTAATTTTAATTGGCATTTGATTCTCAGCACAAATTTCTTGCTCAGAATCAGACACTTGAAGTTTTGATGTCAAGTCAGTGTCAAGTTGAATAACAGGCTGATCAAATATAGTAGAGCTTGAATCCGTATCTTTCACAGTTGGTTTATCTACAGATGATTGCGCTTTATTAGGTCGGTCTTCTTCATTAGGTACACAAAATCTTCTTGTCAGTTGCCTTGTTCCTGTGCATTCAGACTTATTTCTTTTAACATGTATTTTTCTATTCATTAGGGATATTTCACCTCTAGAAAAGTCACAAGAGAAGTGATGCTTCTCCATAAAATTTGTTCCTAATATTATGTGAGTGTTCAAGCTAGGAGAGAAAGGAACTATAAGTAGATCTTGATATACACACAGGTTGATGTCTGGTATATAAATTTTTGTGCGAACTTTCTCATATGCTGTAGAGTTTGAATTAGAGAGTGGTAATCTTCACGGGTCTCCTTAAATTGGTAACATTTTTCCATAATTTATCTCTTAATTTTAGGAAATAATGCTTACTGATGGTTGAGGCATTACAACCTGTGTCAAATAGAATGTTACATTTATGACCTTTGACACATCCTGTAATCCTCATCATTGATTCTCTTGATCTAGGGAAATTTTGAGACTTATTATATGCTCAGTGAGAAATATGTCCAAAACTAGAGTTCCATCTGCTGTCTGTAGTTTCTTTTATTAAAGTAGCAATTCCTAGCAATGTGACCAATCTTGTTGCAATTAAAACACTTAGGAGGATCCCCACCATCTGTGAGAATTTTTCTCCTTGTCTGAGGTTGAGAATCAATGGGAATTTGCTGTCTAACATTCTCCAGGGCTTCCACCACTCTATCCAATTTAGTCAGAATTGGTTTATTTTGCCTCTCGACTTCCAGTTTGACTACTTCGCTAACATAATCTGCTGTGGGATTAAAGTTCTCTTGAAATCCTATAGTTATTTCTGTCAATTTTTTCATTACTTCATCTAACTTATTATTCATTGGCTGGTGCAACTTTTTTACCCTGGTGAACAAAGTCTTGTACTTCCTTGAATAACTTCTTATTGGTTTGCTCATTTGTCTCAGACATGCAGTTATAATTAATAGAATTCTCTTTAATAATTTTCTTTTCATCTTCTTTCCTTCTATTCTCTTTTGAGGATTTATTTAAACCTAGGGAACAATCAGTTTTTTCTACTATGTTTACAATGCCTATATTGGATAAAGGACAAAGGTCTCCAATCATCTTTTCCTTGACAGCTACAAGGCATTCCTCTAGTGAGGTTATCTTCTTGTAGGCTGTCTCCCTCAGTTCTTGCCTAACACCTTGTCTAAATTGTTGATAAACTGCCCAATCCAAATGAGGTTTGTCTTCATTGGATACATTCAAACTATTAGAGAGAGAGTTAGTAAACGATTGTAGAAATCAACAACACTTTCTTTGTCCTTCTGTGTAATCCTCTGCAGCTTCCATAAATTTGGTCCAACACTCCTCCTTTTACAAAATTGAGATAGTAAGGCTTCTTTAAATTTCTTGTACTCAAATGTTTCTCTAAGTATAGGAGATGAGAAAAAATATGTTTTAGCTTTACTAATTAGTTTGTTTCTAAGTAATACCAACAACTGAAAGTCTGTCCAACCAACTGTTTCTCTGAGTTTCTCAATAAAAGTAAAAAATAATAACACATCATCAGAGTCATCATCATCATCATCATCAAATTCCTGCCATGTACCCTCAAGGGGTGTACAGGATATGACAGTACTACATGAAAAAATTACATCATTACTAACTTCCTATCTACAATTTTCCTCCAAATCAGTCTGTTACTTGTCAAGACTCCAACATTATCAGATCTTATATTTCTATCGTCTAAGGCACTTTGTACCGTATCAATCCACCTATATCTTGGTCTTCCTCTCGGTCGTTTTCCTGCCAACCTGGCAGAGAACACTTGTTTTGCTAATCTTTCCTCTCCCATTCTATTTAAGTGACCATACCATCTGAGATTAGCTCTGCTAACGCATTCCTGGATGCTGACAATGTCAAGTTCTTTCCTAATATCCTCATTTTTAATATGATATTGCCATTGATGCCATCTGTTCACGCCTCTAATCTTTCTCAGGACTCTCATATCTGCGGTCTCTAGTCTTTGGTCAAGTGTTTTACTTCTGACCCAGCTCTCAGATCCATAAGTTAAAATTGGTTTGAACACAGTCTTGTATACAGCTAATTTAGTGTTCCGACTAATTTCTTTCTTATTCCATATGAATTTATTCGATTGACTTCCCACGATACCAGCTTTGCTGATTCTGTTGTCTATTTCTATATTTAGTTTACCATCTTCAGTAAAAATTGTGCCTAAGTAGCTGAAATGTTTTACTTGTTCCACAGGTTCTCCATTCACAACACAGTTGACATTTTCAATGATTCTGCCTATTTTCATTGTCTTTGTCTTTTTATTGCTGACCTTCATACCATATCTATTACAACAGCTATTCAATTTAGTCAGAGAATCTTGCAGACTTGTAGCGGATTTATTTAGAAGTATAACATCATCCGCATAAAGCAAAGAGCTGACATTAACATCTCCAATTTTGATATCATGTTTAATATCACTTTCCTTCATAATGTGATCCATATAGATAATGAATAACAGAGGGGATAATGTACATCCTTGTCTCACACCAGATTTAACATTAAACCATCTTCCTGTACTTCCTTCAATTCTAACTGCTGACTCACAACTCAAATAAAGACTAAGTATTGCTTGATATAATGCCCCATTGACACCATATAACTGCAGCGTATTGAATAGCTTCTCTCTTGGCACCTTGTCATATGCCTTTTCCAAATCGACAAAACTTAAATACAGATCTTTGTTATATTCCCATGCTTTCTCGACTATTTGTCGTAAAGTGAAGATCTGATCCTGACAGCCTCTATTTGGCCTGAATCCAGCTTGTTCTTCACCAAGCTTTTCTTCCACAATTCTTCTCAACCGTTTCTCAAGTATACTTGCATAGATCTTGCCAGGAACACTCATTAGGGAAATACCTCTGCAATTCTCACATTCAGTTTTATTTCCATTTTTATATATGGGTACTATGAGAGCTCTACTCCAATCATCGGGAATTCGTCCCTCTGTCCAGGCTTTCTGAACTATGCAGTGCAGCCACTGTAAGACTCTTATACCACCATACTTCAGCATTTCTGGTCGAATATCATCTACTCCTGCTGCCTTTCCACATTTCAAGCCTTTGATGGCTTTTTCTACTTCAAGTATGGATATGTATTCCTGACTGCATGCCTGGTCAGTGTTTTTTATCACTGTGCTGTCATCACTGCTTGTTTCATATTTATCATCAGAGTCTTCTCCTGAAAACTGGGGAACTACCTGTTGGGGATTCACACTTCTGAAAAATTCACTGTCTTCCATCTCTGAACTAGATGAAACTGCCATTTTAATTTTTATCAGCTTACAAACAAAAAAAATTCAGAATCCTAAAACAATTTCTTTCTTTGCCTGATTCTAGTTTACAACCAATTCACTTGATTCACTTAATTTATCTTTAAATTCCCCTTACTATTACAAAATTTAATACTTAATATTACAATATTTTTTTTAGTGAATTCAAATCCTGTCGACTGCTGTTGGATCCTACTTCTTCTTAATCCATACTTTGGATCCGACATGTTAATCACTATGATGTTCTTAAACAACTGATAAGTTGTAAGTTGATTTCTAATTCAAATATAAAGAAAATTTATATTTAAAGACTGCGCCACTTTATATCTGAATTAGTTCAAGTATTTAAGGTAAACCAACTCTCAACAACCCTTCTCTTATATCTTGTTATTATATATACTGGCTGAGTATATTTAACTTATTTATCTCTCCCGCTTTGGTTCGAATATTTTATGAATGGTGCAGTAAAAGAGATTCAGGCAAAATACAACTTTAGATAAACAAGAACAAACATTTAATTTAGAATCACAAATTTTACACTTAAATTCAAATCAGTAATTAAGATATCACAAACATTTTAACTTCTCTGATAAATTCAATCATACAAACTCAGACAGTGGTAAATTCGTTGTCTCTAATACAGTCTTCTCACAGTTCCTTAAGTTCTAAATACAATAAAATCTCAGTAACACCACTTTACAAGCAAACACTTTTAAATTTACACTTCAGCCAATCTTCACAATAGTTACTGTAACATAAGGAAATTCTAGGATGAAACTTGCACACTTCTCTGTATAGGAATATTAATGGTTGGAATAATCTTACCGATAATCTTCTATCTTCATCAACTTATACACAAACACTTTTTATGGTTAAAATATCATTAAAATAAATCTTCAAAGCATTAACTGAATTAATTCGCGGTCACTATACACATAAACAAACATTCTTGCATGAAGTACTACTAATCACTCGTGAAATAAGGCAACACACAATGATTCCTTAACTTGAGGTTTTATATGCACAGTTGTTCACTCTTCCAGCATTCAATTATTTCTTTAGACACTACAATTCTAAACACAGCTAACGGTAAACTTCAATTTTTACAGCCTCTGCTATTCTAGTAACTCTGTGCGTTATTTCAAGATTCTGTGTGTCCTTGACAGGTCGGCCCTGAAATTGAATCTCAACTCAAATATCGCTAGTCTATTTAGTAGTCACTCAGCTGTCTTCCGTAGCTATAATTGTTATTCTACAACTTATTAGCCAACTGCTTCTCGACTAGTAGACTTTATTATCTGCTTGAGTGACTTGCTGACTCGCTATTATTGCACTGTGATTCCCGAATGCTCCAATTCCAACCTAATGCCAATCCTCTCCTTTTTCTCTCTCTTAATTAAACTAATCTCTCTCTCTATATATATATTTTCAGCGTTCTTCCCTTTTTATATCCATTCTTCCCACCTAAATTATTCTCGTGATTTCTTTCTAAACCTCTTTTCAATAAACCTTCTCCTTACGTGGTGTTCCAAAACGTGCAAGCTATCTAACATACGTCTCCATGACAACAAAACAAAATATAATAAAATTGAGGTATTGCATAATGTTAAACTTCTACAAATAGGAATAAATAAAGAATATTTACATTTCAATTAATGCGCAGTTAAATTATCAAATACAAGTTCTTATAATATTAATATAGTAATGAATAAAAAAACTTAATAAAATTTAATGCAGTCTTTTCATTATTAATACATATATCTTTGATTAATTAATTAAATATTAAATAAGGTTAAAGGTAGTTATATGAATATTAAATTATAAACAAGTGAATTACATTAAATAATATTTACAAGTCTAGCCTATGTGATGGAAGATCATGTTGGATTCTGAAACAAATAATAATTACTCCAATCTCTATATAATTAGAATCCAACACTGTGCCATGAGAGGTTTCTTTAATTCACATGTAAAACACAAGGAAGTAATAATATTTATTTAAAGCCATATATTTCAGCTTGTATATTAGTCTATCAGCAATGATATTTAATTACAAGGTAGAATGCAAACAATGGATTGATTGGAAACAATAAGAGCAGTGTGATGTTATACATAAAACAGAAAAGTTTGTGTAACTGAGAAACATTATTGTATTATTAATTACTCATTAACTGTATTTAAAAAAAAAATTTAGTGATGTGTGATTAGAATAAGACTTTCCCATTTTTTTGGCAGCCCATAAAAGGTTCACCATACTTACATGGCATGTGGCCCATATGTCAAATTATTGAAATAATACATTTTATAATATGAATAATAAATTAAAAATAATTTTATACCTATACTTCGTGATATCGCTGTGCAATTCGTAAGTCGTAATTCAACCATTTGAATCATCATGAATGGGGATAACAAAGGCGACTTCATCCGACGACAACCGAGATTTTGGTGCACTTTTGCAGTCGCATTCCCTGGTCTGTCTTTTAATATAATTCAATAATAACATCACCTATTATGGATGACAAACACAAAAGGAAACTTTTGTTGGTATTAAGATTTACAAATGGAATTTTCAACAAGGTTTTTGGTCATTTCGATGCTGTTTTCATAAAAATAGCATCGAAATGACGTACCAAACCAATTACAGATGGAAGTTTTGGAATGACAACACAATGAAACATTAGAGAATGCATTTTCGTTAGTAAATATCCAAAAATTTTATCAATGCTTATCAAAAAAATTTGAACGATTAATCATTTTCGCAAAGAAGATGATAGTTGCATTTGGAAGCACATACATTTGCGAACAAGCATTTTCTGCCATGAGTTTTAGAAAAAATAAATTTGCTTCTCGACTGACTGATGAATATTTGCATGCTTCGATTCGAATTTGCACCTCAGGTTATAAAGTGGATATAAAAATAATTTGACTAAGGGAAAACAATCACAAAAGTCACATTAAGCAGATATAGGCACATATTGTGATTCGTAAACTATATTACTTTGCTTTTATGATAATTTTTCAAAGAGTTTCATTGTCGTGCTTGTTTCATATCTCATACTTTAAATATTTCTTGTTTTTTAAGATTGATATAAAAAAAATTGATAACTTAAGTATATTTTTCACTCACTATTTCTCTTAATTAAACGCTTGCAGGGCGATTATTAAAAATAAAAGTTGAATGTCGCCCGCGGGTCTGAAAAGGTTGCTGACCCCTGTCTTAAATAATGAGAAGCAGTGGTTCCAATATAAGTTTGGACAGTTGGGTAAGGCTTCATGCTTTCTTTAACAAACATTCAAATTTATAGCGACAGAGATGAAGTAAGCTTGTTTCAGACTATAGGATATTATAATCTGTATCTATTCCATGCTGTGCCAAGCCAGATTTCTCAGATTTCCTGTTGCTAATGTAAGACTGGTGTTGTATCTCTTCTCTACTGAGTGTCCAGTTTGTCTGAAGTAAGCATGAGGACACTCATAAGAAACTTGTTAGACAAAAGGAAAATCCAGAGGAGAATGTTTATCATAAGACTGTTACACTTTTTTTTATATAATCTTTGTCAAGTAGCTTTATTTTATCCTCCTACATGTTTTGCCAATTTTTCTATTGGCATCCTCAGGGAATACAAACTAGTAAGCTAAAATGAAGGTTACAGACTAGGTTATAACTGATGGTTCTAATTCATACAAAAAATTGGTATTGTGCGTGTCTCGTTAACGTGATTTATTCGTTATGGCTCATGACGTAATTGTTATGAAAGTTCATTTCTTTGATGTTTAATGATCTGATAAAAGTTTTCCAAATTTCTGGTAAAATTAGACCTTGATTCTTGTTTAGGTTTTCAGTTTTACGGACAACTGTAGATGCTTCTTTAAAGGTTCTTGAATGGTAGTTATCTTCTATGTATGGCATAAGGCTCTTATCCCACTCAATGTGATGGTTAGTAGAGGCAAAGTAGCATGAAAGGCCTGAAATGTCTTGTCTGTTATTTTTGACATATCCTATGTGTTCTTTCTTTCTCGTTTCAAAGCTTCTAGAGGTCTGACCTACATAACTAATACCACATGAGCAAGGTATATTATATACTCCAGAGTACTTGTAGAATGGGTGAGGATCTTTCGGTGATCTTAAAAATTTCCGAATAGTGTTGATTGGTTTGAATGCCACTCTGATCTTATGTGGTTTTAAAAGGTTAGCTAATTTTTTGGAAATGTTGCTGACAAAAGGAATCGTAATTGTACTGATGTATTGGACGTCATCACGTTGTCGATGTGGTATATCAGTAAAGAGAATCTTGTTATAGAGTCTTTTTTGGGTAACCATTTAAATAAAGTTTTCTGGATATTGTGGTTAATTCCGTTAGTAGGTCATCCTTGTCTATCGTATACTGTATAGCTCTTTTCTTGAGATGGATAATGCTAAGTTTCTGAGCTATGTGATGAGCTGAGTTAAAATGGAGGTAACGTCCAGTATTTGTAGGTTTTTCTGTATACAGATAGGTTGATACTATTATTGGTTTGTTTCTTTATTAAAATGTCAAGGAATGGTAGTATTTTATCTTTTTCCATTTCTAATGTGAATTTGATGGTATTGTGGAAACTATTGATTTGGTTGAGGTAATTCATTAGTTCTTCTTTCGCATGATCCCAAATGATAAAGATATCATCTACATATCTGTACCAAATTTTCGGTTTTGGAATGATCTAGGATAA
This sequence comes from Typopeltis vanoorti, assembly GCF_054136105.1. Lineage (NCBI taxonomy): Eukaryota > Metazoa > Arthropoda > Arachnida > Uropygi > Thelyphonidae > Typopeltis > Typopeltis vanoorti. The sequence continues at coordinate 2,596,710 of NC_143557.1, forward strand.
GATTTTTTTCTTTAGATCTTCCATGAATAAGTCAGCACAAGGAGGTGAGAGGGGGCTACCCATAGCTAATCCAGTGAGTTGTTTGTAGATCGTTTTTTGCCAAATAATATAGTTAGAAGTTAAACAGTGATTGAACAAAGTAGTGATGTTTCTTGGGAATAAGTTGTCTAAGATGTTGATGACATCAACCACTGGAATGTTAGTAAACAGAGATCTAATGTCCAGGCTTGCTAGTATATCCTCTTCAAAGATAGGGATGTTTTTTATTTTATCTATAAAATGTTTTGAGTTTTTAATATAAGTATGTTTATCATTCGAATATGGAAACCATAATGAGAATTTGTCGATTGGAAGAAAAGTAGCCACTAAATTTCTTATTTATTATTATAAGAAATGCCTATTTCTTAAGAATTCTGGATATGGTTCTTCGATCGGATTGGGACTCGATGTACTGTTTCCTTGTTATTTGAACTAGGAGTATAAGAATTAAAGAGTTGTGTGGTCCTTTGTGAGAAGTCATTTAATTTCATTTTATCATTTGATGTTTAAGAGTTTTTGCTGTAATTGTTGAGGCATAGAACATATAGTGTGAGTATCATCATCAAATTTCTGCCATGTACCCTCAAGGGGTGTACAGGATAGTACACCCCTTGAGGGTACATGGCAGATATTTTTCATGTAGTACATGATAGTACTACATGAAAAAAATTACACCATTACTAACTTCCTATCTACAATTTTCCTCCAAATCAGTCTGTTACTTGTCAAGACTCCAACATTATCAGATCTTATATTTCTATCGTCTAAGGCACTTTGTACCATATCAATCCACCTATATCTTGGTCTTCCTCTGGGTCGTTTTCCTGCCAACCTGGCAGAGAACACTTGCTTTGCTACTCTTTCCTTGCCCATTCTGTTTATGTGACCATACCACCTGAGATTAGCTCTGCTAACACATTCCTGGATGATGACAATGTCAAGTTCCTAATATCCTCGTTTTTAATATGATATTGCCATTGATGCCATCTGTTCATGCCTCTAATCTTTCTCGGGACTCTCATATCTGCGGTCTCTAGTCTTTGGTCAAGTGTTTTACTTCTGATCCAGCTCTCAGATCCATAAGTTAAAACTGGTTTGAACACTGTCTTGTATACAGCTAATTTAGTGTTCCGACTAATTTCTCTCTTATTCCATATGAATTTATTCAATTGACTTCCCACCATACCAGCTTTGCTGATTCTGTTGTCTATTCCTATATTTAATTTACCATCTTCAGTAAAAATCGTGCCTAAGTAGCTGAAATGTTTTACTTGTTCCACAGGTTCTCCATTCACAACACAGTTGACTTTTTCAATGATTCTGCCTATTTTCATTGTCTTTGTCTTTTTATTGCTGACCTTCATACCATATCTATTACAACAGCTATTCAATTTAGTCAGAGAATCTTGCAGACTTGTAGCGGATTTATTTAGAAGTATAACATCATCCGCATAAAGCAAAGAGCTGACATTAACATCTCCAATTTTGATATCAGGTTTAATACCACTTTCCTTCATAATGTGATCCATATAGATAATGAATAACAGAGGGGATAATGTAAATCCTTGTCTCACACCAGATTTAACATTAAACCATCTTCCTGTACTTCTGTCAATTCTAACTGCTGATTTACAACTCAAATAAAGACTAATTATTGCATGATATAATGCCCCATTGACACCATATAACTGCAGCGTATTGAATAGCTTCTCTCTTGGCACCTTGTCATATGCCTTTTCCAAATCGACAAAACTTAAAATACAGATCTTTGTTCTATTCCCATGCTTTCTCGACTATTTGTCGTATAGTGAGGATCTGATCCTGACAACGTCTATTTGGCCTGAATCCAGCTTGTTCTTCACCAAGCATTTCTTCCACAATTCTTCTCAACCGTTTCTCAAGTATACTTGCATAGATCTTGCCAGGAACACTCAGTAGGGAAATACCTCTGTAATTCTCACATGCAGTTTGATTTCCGTTTTTATATATGGGTACTATAAGAGCTCTACTCCAATCATCGGGAATTCGTCCCTCTGTCCAGGCTCTCTGAACTATGCAGTGCATCCACTGTAAGTCTCTTATACCACCATACTTCAGCATTTCTGGTCGAATATCATCTACTCCTGCTGCCTTTCCACATTTCAAGCCTTTGATGGCTTTTTCTACCTCAAGTATGGATATGTATTCCTGACTGCATGTCTGGTCAGTTGGTCGGTGTTTTTTACCACTGTGCGGTAATTACTGCTTGTTTCATTTAGCAGTTTTTCAAAGTAATTACTCCATACTTCAAGGATATCTTTTTCTCCTGTTTTCTTGTCACCTTTATCATCTCTAACTCCTTTTACAGCACTCTTTCCTCCATTCCTAAGCTCCTTCAACAACCTCCAGAATATTTTGCCACCTTCTTGATATTTATTTTCTGTATTCTTACCAAAATCCTCCCATGACTTTTGTTTAGCTAGTTTTACAGTGTTTAGCATTCTTATGTTTGTCTCTATATTCTCTAAGAGCACAAGCTGACTTATTTGACAGGTGTGAGTATGTCATATTAAAATTGTTATAATTCCAGTTTTTTGTGAGGGATGGTGAGCAGATTGCTGTTGAATGTAGCATCCAGTGAAAGTAGGCTTTCAATAAATGAAAGTAATTTATTTATCTGATGGTGAGCAAAGAAGTAGAATATCTAAAAAAGATAATTTGTTGTATTTTTCTGTTTCCATAGCAAATTTAATTCATCGATGTAGATTGTTTATTATTGGATTAAAAAAGTAGGTATTGTGTGAGACCAGATCACAAAAATATCATCTATATAACTAATCCATAATGAAAGCTGAGGGTTTATGGATGAAAACAGAATGTCTTGTAAATGTTTAAAATAAAAATTTGCAAGAGCATGCCAGAGTGGACTTGTCATTCACAGCCTTTTGTGAAATGCAAGTGACCAACCCCATAATACAACATAATAAAATAAATAAAACTTATTTTGACAAATAGAATATCTAGAGTGAATAACAAAGTTGAATAATTTCTCTATTTACTCTGGAAATGCTTTTGAAAGTAGATGTAGTATATTCTCAAGAGGTACATTAATGAAGAGAGATTCTATGTCAAAGCTAACCCTTAGATCAGTGAGTTGTAGGGAAACATTTTTTACTTTATCTAGAAAATCAAATGAATTTTTTAATGAATGAATAGGAATTACCAATCTGAGCTTTTTAATAGGTGTGCTATAAATTTGGCTATACAATAAGTAGGTGCAAATCTATTCACATCACATGTTCATAGAAACCACATCACCTGGTTTTTTTTGTCATTAAATTTGAATGCCTATTTGAAAATGGATAACACAATAATTGTTGCAAATAATGAACAAGGTAATATAACATTTTTATTTTTGATTAATATTTGGCTCTTTTTAGTACAAGATCTGATATAATTAGGAAATATCAACAAGCTTATAAATTTGCAGATATTTCAAAATGGAGTGGACAGTGATATTTTCGCTGGAAAAACAAATACCTATACAAAATTAATAACGGAAAAAACTCACGTACAAAGATTATTTAATAGTATAATTTAGGCATCTTCAGTACATTAAGCTCAAATTAAACAATAACTGACAATTCCAAAAAGTGCCACCTAAGTAGTTGGTGTAAGATAACTAAAAAGGTCAACTTTCCTTAAAAAAAAAAAAAAAAAAAAAAAACAATACCATAAAAAGTTAGGAAAGATTAGCTGATTTGTGAAGTACTATCTCCCATAAAGGGGACAGACGTAAGCCGTCGGATCTGTTTAAGTGAGGAGAATGAAGTAGAGTTTCACATGTTTCTTTATAAAGGCGTTCCATGAGAAACTGACTTTTGTGAAGAACTTTCGTCTTTCTCCAACGAACTCTGTGTCTGGTTAAGATGGCATGTTCTGCAAGTCCAGACTTTTCAGGTTTAAAGTATTCAATATAAGATTGGTGTTCTTCTAGCCGAATAGAGGCAGATCTTCCCGTTTGTCCGAAATAAGATAATCCACAAGAGCACAGAATCTGGTAGACACCTGGATGATTAAGATGTGGAAGCTTGTCCTTAGGAGAAGTGAGAAAGGTGGAGATATTTATAAACGGTCGAAAGGCAACAAAAATATTCAGTTGTTTTAAAACTTTTGCTATACATTCACTGATGCCTTGTACATAAGGGATAGTAATGCGTGTTATTTCTTCTGTGTTTGAAGAGGAAGACATATTAAAACTACTCAAAGTTCTTTTAATGAAGCAATTCTTATAACCATTAGATAGAAAGGAAGAAGTTATATATTGTAGTTCTTTCTGTAAAAGATCTACTAGAAGAACTGATACTTATATAAAAAATACTTTGGATTTCAAAAATAAAATTTCAGATCTTCATTTTTACATTTCTGATATCATGATCAATTTAGATGTTGTTTCTTTATTTACAAATGTGCCTCTTTCGGAAAGTATTGAATTTCTACAACAGGAATTTCCTTCAGCCATTGTAAACATATTTGATTTTGTAATAAATTCTGGTTATTTTTCCTTTAAAAATAAGTTGTATCAACAAATTGAAGGAACGGCAATGGGTAATCCTCTTTCTCCTGTTATCTCCAATTTCTTTATGGAACATTTTGAACAACGTATCTTTGACAACATTTCTCCGAGACCTACTCATTGGTTCAGATATGTCGATGACATTTTTGCTGTATGGAATGGCTCTTCTGATGAACTTCAAAATTTCTCACTAAGTTAAACGCATTTCATCCTAGGATCAAGTTTACCCTAGAAGTAGAATCAAATAAACAGTTAGCCTTTTTAGATCTTCTAATTCTTCGATATGTCTACTCACGATATACCTCTTTTAAAACTTAAAACAAATACCTGTATCAAAATTTAGTTCAACTACACAGTTTTATTAACATTCAAAGCTAAAAATTTGCTTTTTGCTGTTTAGTACTTCATGGTCTGCCTCTTGCCTTTATTACAGCTTGGCATCACTGCCGCATTGACAGAATCAATTTCCTGATTGGATGCAACTGTCAATTCCTGGTTCCATACCCTTATAATTGCTTCTTTGAGATCCCAAAGTGTTTTCAGCTTCTTCTTGTGTATTTGTCTCCATTTGGTATCCCAAATTCTCAATGGGGTTGAGATCTGGCTGTTTCCTGGCCACAGGTTGCTGAAGTACTAAACTCAGTTTGTATGGTACATTTTGGGGTTTATAATAGCATTATTTACACTTTTTTGCCCTATGACGAGGATCAGAGTCATTCTGAAAGATGCAGTTTGTCATTATGTGAAAGTGGTCTCTGATAGTAGGCAGCAATTCTAAAAATTTCTGGTACACTGAAACCTTTTGTAAAATGCAAGTGACCAACACCATAATACAACATGCAGTCCCAGATCATCTGACTGGCTTAGAATTTAACTATTGAACCCAGACAGTCATGGTCGAAACTTTCCCCTAAGTGTCTTCAAACTGTCTGTCTGCCGTCAGCACCCCGCAGGTTAAACTTTTTTTCTCATAAAAAAAAAAAAAAATTATTCTTTTCTACTGTTCAAGGATCCATTTGGCATATTCTTTGTGGCAGTTTAACTGAGCCAGTCTCTTTTGTTAACAGTAGCTTCTTTTTAGGGCATCTGCCCATCAGTCCCTGTCGAAATGAGTACCTGACAGTTACAGAGCTTGCCACAACTTCTGTTTATTCTTCCTGTTTCGTTTCAGTTCTCCAGATAATGCATGCCAATTTTTGAGGCAAAGCCACTTTAGAACTTGATCTTGGCATGGTGTTGAAGCTGGCTTTCTTCCTGTCCCCTTCTTGTTTCAGCAGATTTGGTTTCCTTCACTTTCGACAACAGCCATACAACAGGAGACTACAAAGCACCCTTTGAACTATTTCATGGGAGGAATAGCCTTCTGTATTCATAGCTTGAATCTCACTTTTTCTGTTAAGTGGTAACTGCACATAACTAGCCATAGCGATGGCAGCATGAAAATCTGAAAACTGGCCCTTGCTGTCTATTTATAGCATAAAAAATTCTTGCACAATAGCGGTAACTATTACATTATATAGAAACTTGTGAAGGGAATGATAGATGATGTAATTCAATGAAATATATATGAACATGAGTGTAGTTGGGAATTGGGTCAAGATGAATGTCTTCCTTATGTATCTTAACTGGGCCATGGAACCTAGTGGTTTATGCAAAATAAATTAAGTTTTTCTATGGTGTTGCAGTCTAAGCTTACAACTTCGTCTATGGGGCTGGGATCCAATTCCTGCTGTTGGTTGATCTCATAATAAAAGAGAGAAAATTTTTTTCTTTTATAATTAGCATTATCTTTAACTACTGTAGCTTACTCGTTGTCAGCTTTAGTAATAATAAGATGACTGTTGCATATTAACGATTGTAAAGCTTTAAAAATTTAAAGATTGTGAAGATTGTAAAATTATTCTTCAAAAGGACATGATTTTGCCATAGTTCCTAAAAAGATATCTACCTTACTTAGATTTCCTTTTCAATATTGAATGGAACTTATTCACTCTCTCTAGTGAGGATGCTAATAAACTTTATTTGGAAGTTTCATCTGTCCTACAGAAATCAAAGATTCCACCTACAGACATCTGTTTACTGAAACGAAAGACTTGAGATGCAACAGTCATCTTATTATTACTAAAGCTGACAAGGGAAAGCTACAATAGTTATGGATACTGCAAATTATTAAAAAAAATAAAAAATTATTACCTGCCTGCTTACCATAATCATTTTTTGCTGGCTGCATATCATAAGAACTCCCTAGGATTTTTTTTTGCCTTCATTAACTAAATGTTGCTCATACTGGACATTATTCCTCGTGGAATTGCTTATTACCACTCTTCTTATGTTGCCTCCATAATGCCTTTCTTTGTATTGCATACTTAATCTCTTTGTTCATCTATTTCACACCTTATTTAACTTTCTGACCTTTGGAATTCATTTAGACATGGCTTCTACTAAATAATTCTTGAATATTACTGAAGCAGCATTGATCTCCTTTCCATCCAACTCCTCATTCTATGCTACAGCTCCAAGCTGTCTCCTGAGCTTCTCATAATCACCAGCCTTGTGATTCTACATATACTTTTTTTTCACGGTAGTCCTCACATGGTTGGCACTCACCCAGGTAATCACTTCATGGTCACTCTCACTAACTGGAGGGTGATTTGACCCCTCATTTATAATAACATCCTCTGATGAGATGAACGATTCTGAGATTCTCAATCCTCGTGTGTCCTCTGTTACATGCTGCTTGAGGTAATTGTCCTTCAAAAACTCCAATTAATTTTCTTTACTCCTGGTTGCTATCTTTCATCCCAGCTATGTTGCCATAATTAAAATTACTCATAATGATCACACTTTTCCCATTTGCTTAGTTAATTTGCTTATACATTTCCTGGTCATCACCCTCCACATTACCAGGTCTACCGCAACATCCAATGAATTACTTCATTCTAATCACGTCTATCTCACACCATACTGCTTAAAATCCACTACCACTATTTCTCACTTGCATCTTTACCTTGTATTGACATAACCCTTTTTTCTGTCATCAGTAGCACTCCACCTACCTTTTTTCTTTTCTATCTTCATGAAATACATCATACCCTTCCATCTCTATTCCTGTCAGGATGTCATCCTCATCCAACCATACCTCACTTATTGCAACAATTTTTGGGTGCATGAACTCAGTCAATGCAACCCTTTCATTTCCCTTGTTTCTGATGCTTCTGGCATTGTTCCTCGAGCCATTTCTTTTTCTCCTTACTCATCCCGGAACCTTCTTCAAATTGAACTGTTTTCCCCACATCCCAGGTCATCCCCCTTCCCTTTTTGTCTACACATGCATTCACATCCTCTTAGAGCATCAACCTTTCTCATGCTGTGTTACCCTGTCCACCATGAATCTCCCTATTTCTCTGTTTGACTTGCATGCTTGTTCTCTCATTCTCTACATTCATGTTACCCATTTCTTCATTCATACGTGCCACTTCAATCTCTCCTACTCTTTCACATCACTTCTTACTTACTAAGATTCATTCTCCGCACTCATTACTCTCCTTTCCAGCAGCAACAGCAATCCCTCCAAATGACTACAACAGATGACATTTTTGCATTAATCCTATCTCAAATAACAAGGAAACAGTACATTAAAAAACGTTTAATTTTCTTGACCAAAAAGCTCTGGAATGACTTTTAATGGGATTATATTGATCAGGTGCATATAATAAACAACTGTTATACCAACTAGTTTCACCAACTAAGGCTGTTAGCATCTTCAGGGTACATAACTGATGTAAGGCACTAAAAAGTAAAAATCTGTTACAAACTATAATCAACCGATTCCAATTATATTAAACAAAGAACAGAGCGTGTACAATACATGCATAGAGCGTGCATGATCTCACTTGTTGTTATTTAGGAACGTACTGTAGTTGGCACTGTAATTCAGTTCTGGCGAGTTGAGAGATCTAATAAGGGTCTTCCAGATCACAGGTAAGGTTAGTCCTTGGTTCCTGTTAAAATTTTGCATACAGCAGGCAACTGTTGTGGCCTCTTTAAAAATTCAGGAGCGGAAGTCCTCGTAAGGAATTGTGCTTCTATCCCACTGTATGGTATGATTCGTTCTTGAGAAATGAAAAGCTAACTCTGATTTTTCTTCTCTGTTATTATTGATGTCACCATATGTTCTTTTTGCCTAATTTCAAGGCTCCTTGAAGTTTGGCTGATGTAATTCAAGCCGCACGAGCAGGGTATGTTATAAACTCCAGCATATTTGGAGAAAGGATGGCTATCTTTTGGAGATCTTAAGAATTGTCTAATCGTTTCTGTAGGTTTAAAGGCCACTCTTATTTTATGTGATCTAAGGAGGCTTGCAATCTTATTGGAAACTGTCCCTAAGTATGGAATGACAATGGTAGAAATATAACGTATATCTCGTTGTCCTTGTCAGGCTTCAGAGAAAAGTATCTTGTGGATGAGCCTTCGAGGAAATCCATTCATGGTAAGGTTGGTAGATATCAGATTTGTTTAATATCAAACTTTTTCTTATGGAATAAAACCATATATCAGCAATTGACTGGCCTTGCAATGGGTAGTCCCCCTCTCTCCATCTTGTGCTGATCTCTTTATGGAGGATTTTGAAAGTAAAATCTTATCACAAACAGACCCTAAACTCACAGTATGGTGAAGATACGTGGACAATATCTTTATTGTTTGGAACCACACAAAAAAGGACCTGTTCGACTTTCTTAACAAAATCAACTCTCTATACCAGACAATTAAATTCACTCTAGAACTTGAAAAAGATAACCAATTATCATTTCTGGACACTTTAATTAAGAAGCTTCCCAAATGGTGGTATCAACCTCTCAGTTTACAGCATACCTGCCAATACAGGATGTTATTTGCATTTCACTTCCTGCGACTACATTTCTCAGAAACTTAGTATTGTACACATGCTGAAGAACCGTGCTCCTCTCCTTACAACAGATCAACAAGACTCCTGGAAGAACTATCCCTGATATCTACCAACTTTACCATGAATGGATTTCCTCGAAGACTCGTCCACAAGATACTTTTCTCTGAACCCCGACAAAGACAGCGAGATGATATACATTATATTTCTACCATCGTCATTCCATACTTAAGGACAGTTTCCAATAAGATTGCAAGACTCCTTAGACTATATAAAATAAGAGTGGCCTTTAAACCTACAGAAACGATTAGACAATGCTTAAGATCTCCAAAAGATAGCCATCCTTTCTCCAAATATGCTGGAGTTTATAACACACCATGCTCGTGCGGCTTGAATTACATCGGCCAAACTTCAAGAAGCCTTAAAATTAGGCAAAAAGAACACATGGTGACGTCAATAATAACAGAGAAGAAAAATCAGAGTTAGCTTTTCATTTCTCAAGAACGAATCATACCATACAGTGGGATAGAAGCACAATTCCTTACGAGGACTTCCGCTCCTGAATTTTTAAAGAGGCCACAACAGTTGCCTGCTGTATACAAAACCTTAACCGGAATGAAGGACTAATCTTACCTGTGGAAGATCCTTATTAGATCTCTCAACTCGCCAGAACTGAATTACAGTGCCAACTATAGTGCATTCCTAAATAACAAGTGAGATCATGCACGCTCTATGCATGTATTGTAACCGCTCTGTTCTTTGTTTAATATAATTGGAATTGGTTGATTATAGTTTGTAACAGTTTTTTAGTTTTTAGTGCCTTACATCAGTTATGTACCCTGAAGATGCCAAGAGCCTTAGTTGGGGAAACTAGTTGGTATAACATAGTTGTTTATTATATGCACTTGATCAATATAATCCGATCAAAAGTCATTCCAAAGGACACAGTACGTTGATTCCCAATCCCATCTCAGAACCCATTTTCAGAATTCTTAAGAATTACAATTTTAGTGGCTACTTTTCTTTCTATCAAGAAATTATCATCATCGTTTCCATCTCCCAAAGATAAACATTCTTCTCTGATGCTTCCTGGTATTTACAAAATTCTTTGTGACTGTCATCATTCTTACGTCAAATAAATTGCACTTTAAGTAGAAATGAGAATACAAGAACACCAACCTTATATTAGCAACAGGAAATCTGAGAAATTTGGCTTGGCACAGCACAGAATAGATACAGACCACAATATCCTTTGGTCTGAAACACACTTAATTCATCTGTGTTGCTATAAATTTTAATGTTTAGAACTAAGAAAGTGCTGAGGTCTTACTTCACTGTCCAAACTTAAATCTGAACAGCTGCATCTTGTTATCTAAGATAAGGGAAAGTCCTATTCTAATCGCACATCACTTAAGTTTTTTAAAATGGTTAATGAATAGTTGATATGTTTCCTTAGTTATACAATTACACTGTTTTATCTATAACATAAAACTGAATGTGAATGGGAAATAAAACTGAATGTGAGAATTACAGAGGTATTTCCCTACTGAGTGTTCCTGGCAAGATCTATGCAAGTATACTTGAGAAACGGTTGAGAAGAATTGTGGAAGAAAAGCTTGGTGCAGAACAAGCTGGATTCAGGCCAAATAGAGGCTGTCAGGATCAGATCTTCACTTTATGACAAATAGTTGAGAAAACATGGGAATATAACAAAGATCTGTATTTAAGTTTTGTCGATCTAGAAAAAACATGTGACAAAGTGCCAAGAGAGAAGCTATTCAATACGCTACAGTTGTATGGTGTCAGCGGGGCATTATATCAAGCAATACTCAGTCTTTATTTGAGTTGTAAGTCAGTGGTTAGAATTGAAGGAAGTACAGGAAGATGGTTTAATGTTAAATCTGGTGTGAGACAAGGATGTACATTATCCCCCCTGTTATTCATTATCTATATGGATCACATTATGAAGGAAAGTGGTATTAAACATGATATCAAAATTGGAGATGTTAATGACAGCTATTTGCTTTATGCAGATGATGTTATACTTCTAAATAAATCTACTACAAGTCTGCAAGATTCTCTGACTAAATTGAATAGCTGTTGTAATAGATATGGTATGAAGGTCAGCAATAAAAAGACAAAGACAATGAAAATAGGCAGAATCATTGAAAATGTCAACTGTGTTGTGAATGGAGAGCCTGTGGAACAAGTTAAACATTTCAGCTACTTAGCTACGATTTTTACTGAAGATGGTAAATTAAATATAGAAATAGACAACAGAATCAGCAAAGCTGGTATGGTGGGAAGTCAATTGAATAAATATATATGGAATAAGAGAGAAATTAGTCGGAACACTAAATTAGCTGTATACAAAACAGTGTTCAAACCAGTTTTAACTTATGGATCTGAGAGCTGGTTTAAAAGTAAAAGACTAGAGACGGCAGATATGAGAGTCCTGAGAAAGATTAGAGGCGTGAACAGATGGCATCAATGGCAATATCATATTAAAAATGACGATGTTAGGAAAGAACTTGACGTCAGCATCCAGGAATGTGTTAGCAGAGTTAATCTCAAGTGGTATGGTCACTTAAACAGAATGGGCAAGGAAAGATTAGCAAAACTAGTGTTCTCTGCCAGGTTGGCAGCAAAATGACCCAGAGGAAGACAAAGATATAGGTGGATTGATGCGGTACAAAGTGCCTTATACGATAGAAATATAAGATCTGATAATGTTGGAGTCTTGACAAGTAACAGACTGATTTGGAGGAAAATTGTAGATAGGAAGTTAGTAATGATGTAATATTTTTCATGTAGTACTATTATATCCTGTACCCCTTGAGGGTACATGGCAGGAATTTGATGATATCTATAACATCTTGCTGCTCTTATTGTTTCAAATCAATCCATTGTTTTGCATTCTACCTTGCAATCACTATCATTGCCACTGATTTGATTGTAATATTCTGGCTGAAATATATGACTTTAAATATTGTTATTTACTCTCATGTTTTTCATGTGAATTAAAGAAATTTGGAACTGTGTTCAGATATGGTCACCTGATTTCCATGCTGATCAAAAAAACAAGTTCAGCCTTCTAACCAAGATATCTGTAGAACTATATATGAAGATAGACTGGAGGAGTGTGGTCTTTGAAATAGAAAAAGAGAATATATGACAAATAACTAAAATATCAGAATAATGTGTGATAATTTTTATTTATTATAAAATTTAAGGATTTAACTGCATAATTTGAAATGAGAGATATTATTAAATCTTAGAACTTTGACATGGCAGGCTGTGTGTAGAATTATTTTCCATAAGAAAGATAATTTCAGACTGTCGTTTCTGTTTGGATTTTTAAATTAAAGATACCAAGAAATTATATACTCAATTTCTTGTTATCTTTAGTTTAATCCTTTATCCAAGTGTAAGCAAACAACTTTGAGGCTGAATATTTTCAGAAATAAGGCAACTTGTATAAAGAACTAAGACTTCACGATACTTGCCTTAGTATCCCACAATGCAAAGCACATCTCTTGCAAACATCTATTACCCAGAGGTTGCAACCTTTATTGAGGTGAAAAAGTAAAGGTTTGTTGTTTTAAGGATACTTGCGACATAAGACTGAATGATATAATCACGTAATCACAAAAAGTAAAGGGGTTGCTCATCATAAGCCTAGAGTTGTTAGCTTAGGGGTGCAAGAGAGCCTGATAGTATTAGGAGAAAGAAAAGACAGATAGATAGCATGAGAGATAGAGAAAAGGCCTCAGCTCTTTTATATCATATAGCCAAAGGCTATCAGTTTTCCTTTTTCACCAATCTCATATGGATAAAGAACCAAAAGACTAATTGAAACTAAATTTCAAGGATGACTGATACCCAGATAGTTAGCCCCATCTGAGTTAACTGCTTGAGTTGGCCTTCTTCACCTGGGATTTCTCTCCATTCATCCCTGCAATTGACTATAAGACCACATTGAATAAAGAAGATGGAACTATTTAAAAACCCACTTATAGCAAGAATAGACTGAATTTTATCTCTACCTGGTGAATATTGCATAATGTGGGTGGTGTACACCATCTAGTCATAAATTTGATATCTCCTAGAATGCTTCTTTCTAAATACAAAAATCAGACTGAACAATAAAATTTCCACAATACAATGTTATAAAGTATTTGGATGTCATATTCCTGGTTTTCAAATCTATGTTTCTTGCTAACCTTCCATAAATGGCTCCCGTTGTTTTCGCCAGGGAACCACGACAAACAATGAAAAGTCAGCTACTGGAACAAATATGAAACCACACCCCAATTCAACATTGCCATAGTTAAAGATTAATACTATCAACGTAACAAGCCTCAATGGCAAAGAAATGGAGCCAACTGAGGAATTAGATAAGTACCAGATCGACATAATAGGGGTGACTGAAACGAAAAAGACAAAAACCAAAAACTGGTGAGCTCTTAGTGAGCAATAAATACAAAATGTTATATTCAGGCAATGACAATCAAGGAAAAGGAGAAGTAGCCATAGTATTCAACAAAAAATACGAGGCTAATCTTCTTGAATGGCAGTCAGTCTCAAGTAGACTGATTTGGGCAGATATGAGAATGGGGAACTGGACAGTGAGACGTATTTGTGCCTATGGTCCCACAGAAGGTTCCACTAAGGTAGAAGTGGAGGAATTTTTTGAGGCTTTAGAAAAAGCAACTGACACAATGAAAAAGGAAAAGTTGGTCCTTGTTGGAGATATAAATAGCAGAGTAGGAAATGAGTGTGAGACATACAAAAATATTTTGGGAAAATTTGGAGAAAAGAGCAAAGCACATAATAATGGCAAATATCTGTTGGATTTCTGCTCAGGACATGGACTGGTTATTACTAACACCATGTTCCAACAAAAAAATGTGCACAAATTCACATGGAGAGAAGAGGCAAAGAATAAGAAAAGTCTCATTGACTGTGTTATTGTTGATAGTGATGTTTTCTCGCTGGTGCAGGACACCAGAGTACAGAGGATTTGAAATTGGAAGCAATCACTATTTAGTCTTGAGCAGGATAAAATTGAATTTCATATTGAAAACAATAACATGTAAGAAAGTTGTAAAGCGAATAAAAGTTGAGCAGCTCTCAGATGTGAACTGTAGACTAAAATACAAAGATTATTGAAGAAAAAATGAAAGAGTTTGAGAACCAAAACCAAACCTTGAAGATTCTGTGGCAAGCCTTGAAGAAAACCCTGATTGATTCAGCTAGAGAGGCATGTGGTGAGGTTGTTTGCAAGGATAGAAAAATCAGAACTTCATGGTGGACACAGGAAGTTAAAGAGGCAGTGAAGGAAAAGAAGAAAGCATATCAAAAGTTTCTGACAAATAAGTCAGCTTGTGTTCTTATAGAATACAGAGACAAATGCAAGAATACTAAACACTGTAAAACTAGCTAAACAAAAGTCATGGGAAGACTTTTGCAAGAATATAGAAAAAAAAATCAAGAATGTAACAAAATATTCTGGAGGTTGTTGAAGAAGCTTAGGAATGGAGGAAAGAGTGCTGTAAAAGGAGTTAGAGATATAATTGTGACATGAAAATGGGAGAAAAAGATATCCTTGAAGTATGGAGTAATTACTTTGAAAAACTGCTAAATGAAACAAGCAGTGATGGCAGCACAGTGGTAAAAAACACTGACCAGGCATGCAGTCAGGAATACATATTCATACTTGAAGTAGAAAAAGCTATCAAAGGCTTGAAATGTAGAAAGGCAGCAGAAGTAGATGATATTCGACCAGAAATGCTGAAGTATGGTAGTATAAGAGTTTTACACTGGCTGCACTGCATAGTTCAGAGAGCCTGGACAGAGGGACGAATTCCTGATGATTGGAGTAGAGCTCTTATAGTACCCATATATAAAAAGGGATATAAAACTGAATGTGAGAATTACAGCGGTATTTCCCTTCTGAGTGTTCCTGGCAAGATCTATGCAAGTATACTTGAGAAACGGTTGATAAGAATTGTGGAAGAAAAGCTTGGTGAAGAACAAGCTGGATTCAGGCCAAATAGAGGCTGTCAGGATCAGATTTTCACTTTACGACAAATAGTTGAGAAAACATGGGAATATAACAAAGATCTGTATTTAAGTTTTGTCGATCTAGAAAAAACATATGACAAAGTGCCAAGAGAGAAGCTATTCAATACGCTACAGTTATATGGTGTCAGTGGGGCATTATATCAAGCAATAATTAGTCTTTATTTGAGTTATAAGTCAGCAGTTAAAATTGAAGGAAGTACAGGAAGATTGTTTAAAGTTAAATCTGGTGTGAGACAAGGATGTACATTATCCCCTCTGTTATTCATTATCTATATGGATCTCATTATGAAGGAAAGTGGTATTAAACATGATATCAGAATTGGGGATGTTAATATCAGCTCTTTGCTTTATGCGGATGATGATTTATACTTCTAAATAAATCCGCTACAAGTTTGTAAGATTCCGTGACTAAATTGAATAACTGTTGTAATAGATATGGAATGAAGGTCAACAAAAAAAAGACAATGAAAATAGGCAGAATCATTGAAAATGTCAACTGTGTTGTGAATATAGAACCTGTGGCAAAAGTAAAACATTTCAGCTACTTAGGCACGATTTTTAGTGAAGATGGTAAATTAAATATAGAAATAGACACAGAATCAGCAAACCTGGTATGGTGCGAAGTCAATTGAATAAATTTATATGGAATAAGAGAGAAATTAGTCAGAACACTAAATTAGCTGTATACAAGACAGTGTTCAAACCAGTTTTAACTTGTGGATCTGAGAGCTGGGTCAGAAGTAAAACATTTGAACAAAGACTAGAGACCGCAGATATGAGAGTCCTGAGAAAGATTAGAGGCGTGAACAGATGGCATTAATGGCAATATCATATTAAAAATGACGATGTTAGGAACTTGACATTGTCAGCATCCAGGAATGCGTTAGCAGAGCTAATCTCAGGTGGTATGGTCACTTAAACAGAATGGGCAAAGAAAGATTAGCAAAACAAGTGTTCTCTGCCAGGTTGGCAGCAAAACGACCCAGAGGAAGACCAAGATATAGGTGGATTGATACGGTACAAAGTGCCTTAGACGATAGAAATATAATATCTGATAATGTTGGAGTCTTGTCAAGTAACAGACCGATTAGGAGGAAAATTGTAGATAGGAAGGTAGTAATGAAGTAATTTTTTTTCATGTAGTACTATCATATCCTGTACACCCGTTGAGGGTACATGGCAGGAATTTGATGATTTATAAAAATGAAAATTCTCTTCCCATTGCTTACCGGTGGTGGATAATGCAAAAAAATAACCTGGTCTGTTGTAAATAATGGAATGCCCAATAGATTACATAATCTGTTTCAAATAAGCAGGGCAGGAGAGCAGCTGTAGAATTCATGTGTTAGTGTTTCCAATTGGTAACAGATGTCACATATTGAATCTCCAATGTTGAAATACCTCCATTTGATGGTGTTGACTAAAAGGAGGCCATATGCTGTTCTCCAAGCAAGATCCCTCCTGTTAGGGTATCCTTGGAACTTCCACAAATTGTGAAACAAAGCATTGTTGTTAGTACCCAAATGTGGAATTTAACACCGAAAGAGACTAAAGATTTCTTTATACTAAATTTTACCTTTTTTTTTAATGGAAGGAATGTCAATGCCAGAGTGTTTTAGCAGTCTTAAAGCTAACCACAAAGTATGTAGTATTCAAGAACAAATCCAGCTTTTGGACCTTTATAATAATTAACTCCAAACAGAGGAGGATGAAAACCTAGGTAGAGGAGAAGGTCTGCACATGTGTGATTAGTCTTCAATATTTTATGTATTTTTAAAACTGTATTGCTCACATAGCAGAATTTTAAAACTGAAAGCTGAAATCCTCCATGCTCCTTTGATAGTTGAAGAAATTCCTTGTCTTCAGCTTCTGTGATGTCTAATATTTATTATGTACAACTGAGCCGGAAAGATTATGATTTTGAGTACTATGTCTTTAGAAGAAAAGGAAAGTGGCCCTATTTTCCAGTCTTCTAGCGTTTGTAGGTTCTTGTATATAAGTTCTTGGACTGGTAATATTGAGTAAGTGGAGAAAGGAATTCTGAGTATAATGAGGGGTTCTCTCTCTCTCAGGGGTTAGTCCAAAAGGAATGCCTCCAAGAACCCACTTTCCAAAACCTTTTAATTTTAGATAAAATTAAGTTTTTGGAAAAATTTTGTCTCCATTAATAATTAATCCACTACTTTTGCTGAATTTTTCCAAAATACCAAAAAATATATATATGGAATCATTATCCTTCAAAGTGCCCGCTGCATAATCAGCATGTGCTAATAATACCTTACCATATACTAATCCTTCATAGTTGAAGGATTGACCTTTATTGAGGGCTCATCAGTGGGAACCAGACCCAGAGGTGAGTGATACTAAGGTTGAAGTAATGCAGGAGTCATTTTCATATACGAGTAGCCAAAAGGTGTCACACATTATTAAAATATTCTGGATTAGAGAAAGTTGTTGGAAGTTTTTCCAATTGGCTATACTATAAATTAAAGATATGATGACATTATATAAGGAGATGTGCTTTGCATTATGGGATACTAAGGCAAGTGATTTGAAGTCTTAGATTCTTTATATAAGTTGCCCTAGTCCTGAAAATAGTTCAGATGCAAACTTATTTGCTTACACATGGATAAAGGATTAAATCAAGTATATAATTTCTTGGTTATCCTTAATTTATAGTATAATCAAGTAGAAAAACTTCCAACTTTCTCTAATCCATCATCATCATCAAATTCCTGCCATGTATGTACATGGCAGGAATTTGAGTGTACAAAATATTATTATTCTACCTCAATGAGTGTACAGAATATTATTATTATTACATAACACCTCCAGGGAGTTCAATGACTTATCGAGGAAGGGTACTATCTATCTCCACCAACTGCAACTACCTTCATCATCTACACCAACGCCGTCTATTGCCAACTACCACTACTAGTATTTTCACAATCACAAACATCCATGCCCACAGCGGGATTCTAACTCGCAGCCTTTTGGCTGGAGAACGGACACGCTAACCACTCGGCCAGCTAGGCCGGCAATATGATAGTACTACATGAAAAATTTACATCATTACTAACTTACTATCTACAGTTTTCTTCCAAATCAGTCTGTTACCTGTCAAGACTCACATTATCATTTCAACATTATCAGATCTTATATATTTCTTTATCCAGAGTATTTTAATAATAAGATGTGACACCTTTTGGCTACTTGTATATGAAAATATGATTTCATCCTTAGTACCACCTCTGGATCTGGCTCCTGCTGATTGAGATAAAGGTCGAAACAGGTCTGGGTAGTGACCCTTCCCATAATGGATAGCATTATACATGTCCGCAAGGAGATGTGCTTTGCATTACAGGATACTAAGGCAAGTGATGTGAAGTCTTAACTTCCTTATATGAGTTGCCCTAGTCCTAAAAATAGTTCAGCACAAACTTGTTTGCTTACACTTGGATAAAGGATTAAACCAAGTGTATAATTTCTTGGTATCTTTACTTTATAGTATAACCAAGTGGAAAAACTTCCACCAACTTTCTCTAATCCAGAGTATTTGTATTTGGTTGCTGAAGCAAAGCATCACAGCTTTATTTGTATAAAAATTCTGAGAGAGAACTGCTTTTGTGAAAGTCCTTATTCTAAAGATTCAGTGTTCACTGGAAATAGCATGATCTGCAAGTCCAGACTGTTCTGACTAATGAATTTAATATATGTGAAATTTTCGTAATGATGAACTGCAGCCGAACTACCAGTTTGGTCAAAGTAGGATAACTCACAGCTGCAGGAAATTTGATAAACACATAAACACTATTTGAGATAGTGTACAGCTCTGTTTTGCAGCTGCCTTAACTGTCAAACCATCTTCGTCATTCAGAGCAGAATTGCCATGAATAAGCATGATACCGGCAATGTACTCAATAAAGAATATTTCAAAAGATGGCGATGCTGTTTTTGTAATCTTTGGAGCTTTTCTGATTTGTTTTGTATAGTGAAATATCCTGATGTTAGTGTTTGGTGAGCAAAAGATGTTTTACTCTATATGTGTGGTTCTTGTATGTTATACCATACAATTTTAATATCTTGAATGATTTTCCCTTTTGTACATTACCAAATGCCTTTTCAAGTAATTAGACTTAAAACAGATGTTTTCATATTCCCATGGTTGTAATCAAAACATCATTTGGCTTGAATATAGCTTATTCTTTATAAAGCAATGTTCAGCAATTATCTCTTGCTCCTTTCCAGATATGCTTAAATCATTCATAGCTGAGATAATCACTAACAAAATTCATTTAATTCCTAGATGCAATTTTATTTCTCTTCATATAAATCACTAATATCAGAATTCTACTGTCATCTTTCTCATTAATTCAGTGGAACCATTGTAAAATCTCTAACTTCATCTGTTTCCCGGAATGCAGTTCCATCAGTGTGGTACATAATCTTATAATATGTTATTCCAAAATGCATAACTTGAAATTTCTCCATATTAAACAGATATCCTTTATCTTTTGTCCATACTGACAGCTTATTTAAATCATCTTGCAAGTTCTCCACATCACTTGATTAACTATTACTCTACATATACATCATCAGCGAACAACTGAATATTTCCTTTCAGGTTATTTTCTGTATCATTTATGCACAAATTAAACAGTAGTGGTCCTAGCATTGAGCCTTATGGCACAACACTAGTTGCCCGCTTTCAATGGATTCTGCGCCTCTGTATACCACTCGTTGATATCTGTCCAGAAGCTGCCTTCTTATCCATATAACCAATGTCATATCTATCCTCATTTGTTCTAATTTGCATAACTGAGTTCCATACAGTATTTAGTCAATTGCAAAATCCATCAGAATCATCATGTAGCCATTTCCTTTATCTAACTCAGCTGTCACTATTATAATAAGTTTAGTAACTTATTAAGGCATGACCAACCCTTCATAAAGCCTTGTTGTTCCTCATAGAATATCATATTCTTATCCACCCATTCTTGAATTCTCTTTTTGACCAATTTTTCCAACACTGTAACCACCACTCCTGAAATACTGATTAGTCTATAATTTGCTACTGCAGTCTTAGAACCTCCCTTATGCAATTATTTTGCCCTCTTTCCACTCTCTTGGAATTATACCAGAGCTGAGACTTAGAGCCTAGTCATAAGCATTGCCAGTTCCTTTGCACATTCCTACATAACTTGACCTGATGTCCCATCTAATCCCACAGCTGTATTTACATTGAGAGTCTGCAATGTCCTTTGAACCTACAGTTCATCCCCCTATGTTCCGACATAAATCTCTGTCACATATGTCACAGCATTAGCGTCACTTGGATGCAAAGTGGTCAGTCAGAGTTATCAACACGTTAGCACAAGAAAATTTTAATATTTGTCAAATATTTCAGTCTGAAATTAACAGACTATCATCAATGGCTTGATAGAATAGGGCTCTTTAGAATAGGGGAAATAGGTGGATATTTTGTTAATAGGGATATAAATGGTTGTTAAATCATATTTCTTCAGAATTCTTGAAATTGGTTCTGAAATTTCAGAAATATGTGGAATTGGAACTCGACATATTGATTCTTTGTTGTTCTGGATAGGATTGTAGGAATCGAACAGATGTTGTGTAGTCTTTTCAGGGAAGCCATTTAATTTCATGTAATGTTTGATAGTGGAAAGTTCTTTCTGTAATTCGTGTAATTCCAGACTGTGGGAAGATGTCAGCAAGTAAACGTAAAGTCTCTTTGAGAGGTACATTTGTGAATAGAGGTTTTACATAGAAGCTCACCATAAGATCGGTAGGTTCAAGATATCATAAAATTATTCGAATTGTGATGCACTCTAGATATTTCTTGTGTCAAAACAAAGTCTACAACCAAGTATAGAAGGAACGGCCATGGGAAGTCCACTTTTACCTGCTCTAGCCAACTTTTATTTGGAGCATCTAGAAGACATCCTTTTTTTTTTCATCTATATACACTCAACCATCCTTTTGGGTTAGATATATATAGGCGACATTTTTTCAGTGTGACCTCACAACAGAGATTCCTTAACTTCCTTTTTAAGCCCAAATCAATTCTTTACGCCCTCGTATCAAGTTTACCATGGGGATTGAAAAAGACAACAAATTATCCTTTTTAGACATCCTTCTCATCAGCTTGCCTTCAGATATTCTGACAACAACAGTTTACAGAAAACCCACTTATACTGGATGTTACATTCTCAAACAATCTGCTCATCATCCTTATCAAAAAACAGGAATCGTAAAATGTTTAATTCAACGAGCTATAACTAATTACTCAACTCCCGATGAATTACAGAAAGAACTTTCCACTATCAAACATTACACGAAATTAAATAGCTTCTCAGAAAAGACTACTCAACATATGTTCGATTCCTACAATCCAATCCAGAACAACAAAGAATCAATATGTCTAGTTCCAATTCAAATTTCAATTCCAATCATCCGTATTTACAGTTTGATTAAGACGCAGAGGGTATAAAATTCAGGTCTTTCGTCATCATGCTTTTAAAATAATTTGCTTTCTGGAATGATTTCATTTTGTTATTTTTAATTGAATTTATAAATTAAGATTGTTGTATGAAATTGTGAATTGATATCTATAATTTATTCATCACTCTGAAATTTACCTCTCTTTAGTGCTTAGCAATGTAACATCAAGTCAAGCAGCTCGTTCTACTTTTGAATGATCAATTGTTTGTATTCCACCTTGTAAAAACTGCTCCTATCAAGCCACTAATGATAGTATGTTAATTTCAGACTGAAATATTTGGCAAATATTAAAATATTCTTGAGCTGACGTGTTGATAATTCTTAATTTCACATGTCTCTCAAGAATAGAAGGTGGTTACTCTTCTGTCTTAAGGCTATTTTTCCATAGTTATTCTTCCTCTAACTAGTCAAGTCACATTACAAGAAGAAATGTGATTTAGCTTTCCTTACCATACTGGTCACCTTTCTCCTTGTATACCTTCCACAGCATTTCCTTTTTCTGAAGCTCATGTTTAATGATATTACTCATCCATCTAACTCCTGCCTTATTAATCCTCCTTATGCTTAGGAATACAATTTAATATTTCTTCCTCTAGATGCCCCTTAACTATCTCCCATGCCCTACTAACATCCTTTCCTCGCAGGATTTTATGCCATGGCATAGCATCGAGCTTTTCATAATCACCTGCTTTCCAGTTCCACATATTCTCCTTCTTGACAGAATATTCCTCATGTTTTGCATTCTCCCAAGCCATGACCGGATGGTCACTTTCCCAAATCAGAGGCATGTGGCCACCTTATTTACAGATAGCTCTTCTGATCCTATGAACTATCCAATACTCTTGCACCCTGAGTCCCCTCCATCACATGCTGTCTCGAGTAATTATCTCTCAGTAGGTGTTAAATTCCATTTCCTTTCTTCCTTAAATCTCCATAGTTGAAGTCCCCCATAATAATCATTCAATCTATACTCATTGTACTAATTTGCTGATGAATGTCTTCCAGATCATCCCTGTAAACCCCTGGCCTATAGCAGCAAAAAACATTATATTTTGTCCTATTGGACTTGATCTCACACTAGACAGCTTCAGTGAACAGCCACCCTCCCACTTATCTCCTATTCTTTAGAAGTATATAGAAGACAACTCATTACTGGAGTCTTTAATTAATTTTTGTTTAACATTTGCAACAACTGACAAATTGTTTATATTTCATTCCATTTGTATAGTGTTCTACTACTGAACCTATGAAGTTTTTGAAGTTAACTGGTTTATTGAATTTTGATTTATAAAAATCAGCTAATGCCTTTTATTTCCTTATAGAGAATAGGTGAGGCCTGTTAACCCTATATAGCTTTTGGAGACTGAGTGAGTTCAATCTCCACTGTGGCCAATCAGAGATAGCTGGTCCAGGACCATCACTAATTATAAGCGGCTACTGATGAAGAGACTGGCAAACAAATGCTGTCATCCCTTGGTACCTAACCCTAACTGGATATGTTACTGTCTGAAATAATGTGAGTTCTACTGTAGAATTCCTTGATTTTATGGAATGAAAAACTCAAGTTTTCGAGAGAGAAAACCCTCTTGCCCATGTCAGAGATCGACTAACTCAGGAACAGGTCAAAGAAAGGCTTAGAAAAAGTTCCTCCAGTCACAAACTAGATTTGAACTTAAGTCTATCTTTGGGCAGCCTAATACAAAGATGCAAACATCACTGCCGCTGAGCTTCACAGACTTTGAATTTTGCTTTATAATAAACTATATTAGAAAGGCACTTCAGGTGTTTAAATATTTCACAGTCCATCTTTCTTTGGAATTTAGCTAGAAATGTGTTACCTAGGTGATTTGCAGCTATCTGTGTCAGCATTTTTTGTGAAAATTTAACTTCTCATGAAACCTAAATGACTACAGTAAAGGACATTGAAAATCTTTTGGTTATCTAGTTCCTGTCAGCAACCCCAGCATCTTTTTTATACATTACAGGGTACAACTCCACCTTCTTAGAATGCTGCACTCAAATTCCTTGAGCCATTTGCCTTGGAAATCGTGTATTAATGATTTTAGTTGATGACACAATAGAACTATTCTCTCCAGTATTTTTAATACTTTCTGATCCCTTCCCTTCACCTTCAGTTTTATACTGTTTTATAAAACTAGAAAGTGGAGTTTTCATTTCCTTTTTTTTCCATTAGCCAAAATTAACCATTGAAATAATTCAATAGGAAAAACAAAAGTTTAGGAAAATAACCAAAAATGGTCAACACTATCAACAAAGACAGTCTAACTTTTCTCAGTGTCATGTCAATAACAAGGTTCACTCTCTAACTCATCTTTGCTAGACAGTTGTTTTTTAAATACCATTATGAAAAAAAAGCCTTTTCATATTTTAAAAATGTTCAACTATACCATTACTCCAAGCTAATTCACATTGTGAATTGTGAAAATAAACTTACGGCAATACTACATTACTACATATCTACTTGAGGGTTAAAGAGATTGTGGGGAAAATAAGAATATAAATTTGTCTTATTACATATACAGGGTGCTTCAAATTAAAATACCACTATTGAGAGCAATCTGTAGAGAGAGAGAACAATTAGACAAAATACCTTCAAATTTGGTAAGTATCCTAACACCAGATCATGGGGGGGGGGGATTTTGATCATTAAAAAACAATTAGTTCAAAAAATAACCAATAGGGAAAGTATGGCAGTGTGAACAAGAAAATATAGTGAATTTTGCATATCACGTGAACAGAGAGACTGCCTTGCACAATGGGTTTCATTTTGCTTGTGAATTTTTTCTGTGGGAATGGGGAAAATGCTGCAGCAGCACTTTGCAAGCAGAGAGATGCTTAAAGACTTTCTGAAAAGACCCAGTGACACCCAAATGTGATTCAATGCATGGTTTGCCCAATTGAAGGGACAGGCAGTTTTGACAGTCCAACCAGTAAGACAGCATAAATCTCAGATTCCACAAATGATTGAAGATGTTGCAGTGGCAGTTGTTGATCATCAAATGGGAATGCTGTACTGTAGGTTTATGCAGGGGGACACATGCCTTAGCAAAACAATTAGTTAAAAGAAAACTAAAAAAAGTATTTATCCATATTGTTACTTCATAGTGCGATAATGTTTTCTTTCTTAACGATAGTAGCTGTTGCCATCTACTTTCTCCAAAATAGGCAACTCCATTGTTTTCTCATTCCTTAGAAATCTTCAAGCAGATCTCCTTTTACACCAAGAATTCTTTCCATTCATTTATATAATGCACATCCAAAGAGAGGCATTGTAACTCCAAGCTTGTTCCTAAGGCAATGCATAGGAACAGGCTTGAGGGGGGGGGGTTCAAAATTTGTATCTCAACCATTAAAAAAACACCTTTAAAAAATTAGATATTCTTGAATTTAGGGACAGCATATACCTTAACTTGCTTAGGGGTCAAAGCTGTATAATTGAGAGCAGACCTCAACATAGCCTTTAAAGAAATACAGAGAACCGACCAGGGCTTCTGACCTAATACCCAATCCTTGCCTTCTTGTGATGCACCCTGTTAGGTATCTACCTGATAGTGAACAAATCAGGATGGGCTATAAATTTGGGATTTAGCCAACCAAATTGTATTCTTATTGGCTTAAACCACAATGTAAAATGATGGTACAACATGACATAATTTCATGCGCTGGGGCATCACCTGATTAAACAAGGTTCCCTGTTGTTTTTGCCAGGGAACCAGGTTTAACAACAAGTCAACTACTGGAACAAATCCTGAAACACACCCCAAACTCAACATCACCAGAGTTCAAGATCAGTACTATCAACATAAGATGCCTAAATGACAAAGAAATTAAACTAGCAGAAGAATTGTATAAGTACCAGATTGACATAATAGGAGTGAGTGAAACAAAAACTGGGGAAATCTTTCTAAGCAATAAATACAAGATGTTATATTCATCTCCCAACAATGGGAAAAGGAGGAGTAACTATAATATTCAACACTAAATACGAGGCTAAACTTCTTGAATGGTAGGCAATATCAAGTAGAGTGATGTGGGCAAATATCAGAATGGGGAACTGGACAGTGTGACTTATTTGTGCCTATGGTCCCAAAGAAGGTTCTACTAAGGTAGAAGTGGAGGAATATTTTTAGGAAAAACTTCCAACAACTATCTCTAATCCTGAGTATTTTAATAATAAGGTGTGACACCTTTGGCTACTTGCATATGAAAATATGACTTCTGCATTACTTATTTGTGAAGATATTAACAATAACTAATAATAAAATAGAACAATTATAACAATATAATTGTTCTAATTGGAATCTTAGAAACTTAGCATACAATTTTTTTTTTCCTTGTGAAGTTGAGAACTTTCACCTTTTCACTTAAAGGAAGCACTTTACAGCTTCTCTTTGGTATATCCGAATTACCAACATCACTACTCTCGTGCTTTGGGTCCATTACTAAGTAAAATAAGGGTTATTTGAACACAGGAACTGCGATACTGCATTAGTTGATCTGATAAACCAAGACAGCCACTAAGTGATGGGCAGGTAGTGTATACAGTATGGATATGCTGGACAAATGTGAATTCACGCCCTGGGTGGGACAGCACAAGATTTCATCATACTACTCAAAATGGCATGCAATTTAAAACTTAGAAATAGTTTGTTTCTTGAATTTTCCATTTAATATTTTTGACCAAGGTTGATTGGCAGGTAACAAAGTGTGGAAAGCAAACTCACAGATAAGGGGGACTACTGCAATTGGTAAAAATAAAAAAAAAAGTGCACGATAAAATTAGCTCCAAAATTCCATCTTCTGTTGATCTGTTCAACCAAATTCCACACCCTCTGTTCAAATTGGAATAATGTTACCTGGAATTAGGATATGTGGTTAAGATTCAAATGAGCAGTTAAACAGAATATGATTGAATGGGGAAAGGAACAGGCTTTCCTCAAAAGAAAAAGTTGAAAGACCTGTACAAAGAGAAGAGCTCTTTCATAGCAAACCAACACAATGGCCTAGAATTCAGCAACATCATTAGAAACATTAACATAGAGATAGAAGTGGAAAGGCAGAAACAAGTAGAAGAAAGAAATTTTAAAATAAGAATACACCAGCACCTAGCAGATAGCTCTTCAGCTGCATTCTTCAATAGACAATTCACTAAATTCTGCAAAGAAAGGACTATCACTAAAACCTGCATTGATAGCGAAGACAGGACCACCACTCAAGACATCCTTGACTCCTTTCTAAAACGCTGTAAAAAATCTGTTTGAAAACCATGATACTGTTGGAAATTATACCTCTTGGAATATTAAGCACTTTCCTATTCATATCCAAGATGGGCTTGACAGACTCTGAAGTTACCACATCCTATAAACAATGCCAGACAAGATAATACCACATTACCTGATTGCCTAGGGCATCATTTACCAACCAGTGGTACGAATACCCCCCAGGGTTATGCATTATTAGTTCAGTTATTGACTGAGTATAAGTAGGCGCGTTACATTAAGATAGGCACCGAACAAAGGTGTCAGTATTTAAAAACGAGGTACAATTTATAGAAATGGGTTTAAAAGGGGTACACAAGTGGAAAAAGGTTGGGAACCAGTGGTCTAAGTAGAGAACTTTACTGAGAGGCCTGGGATTTTATTCTTCCCATTCTAGTTACACTGTTAAATTTTTTCTTTCAATGTAACACATACCAAGTGAATTGGTAGCAAGCCATACCACCTCATCCCGAAACTTAATAGCGATCGTGCCTTAATCAGTAGCTTGGGACCAATTTCTCTATATAATACTGACTAGAAGATATTTTTCCACATTATCAATGTCAGGATAAGCAGTATAATTTAATCTGTTTCTGCTATGTTATCTACTCTGCTCTGTTAATGTGAAAAAGCAGTCAATGGCAGTGCTATCAGTAGACCTTACTCAGTCATTTCATAATGTCTGACATCCCTTTCTGTTTCACATCCTCCAGCAAACTGATGTGGATAAAAAGTTGATATCCATTATTAAAGGAACCCATGGCAATTCACCTACCTGCCTCTTAGTTAATGAGTTTCTATCTGACCTGGTCAAAATTCAAAAAGGAGTCGAGCAAGGTTGCCCTCTTAGTCCGTTATTCTTTCCATTGGTCATTGAACCTTTCTTGCAGGAAGTCAACAATACATGTGCTGTGCTATGTGAGGAATAAGTTACTTCAACTATGAAAGAAAATAAGGTATTAGCATATGCTGATAATGTAATGGGTACTTTAAGGAATAACGATTCCACATATATCTTTTTCTGATATTTGGAAAAATTCAGTGAGATCAGTGGATTAACTGCTAATTGCAGACAAAACAAAATTAAAACATTTTGGAAAGTGGGATCTTAGAGACATTCCTTTTAGACTAACAATTAAGAGAGAACCCCTCACTATACTTGGACTTCCCTTCTCCACTTACTCAGTTCAAGAACTATACAAAAATATTCAAACCTTAGACTGGAAAATTGGACCATTTTTCTTTTCTTCTGAAGCCATAGTACTTAAAATCGTAATCTTTCTTATTCAGTTGTACATGATAAATATTACAGAAGTTGAAGAAAAGCAACTATATAGTATGCTTGTGCAATTTTTTTTGGTCTAGTCAATACCAAGAAGTTAAAAGGAATTTCTTTAACTATCAAAGAACCATTTGGCCTTGGGAAGTACGGCATTTCCATCTTCTTTGTGGCATTTGGGAGATAAAGTGGGACATTATTGGGCTATCAGAAGTTAAAAGAAAAGAGGAAAACTGTCTCACACTACATTCAGGCAATACACTTTACTGGAAAGGACCAGAAGATTCAAGATCAAAAGGAGTTGGCTTTCCGGTAAACAAACGAATTTCATTTCGAATGTCCACTGATAGAGTAGCTTTTGTCAAATTAAAAATTAATCACAGAACATATATTAAAATAATACAGGTTTATAGCCTAACAAGCAAAAGTGTGTAATGATGAAATGGAAATATTTTATAAAGATATCAAAAAAGCAATAGGTGAAGATAATTGTATATTGATACAATAGTCCTGGGAGATTTTAATACAAAATTGGGAATTAAGAGGAATGATAATGAAATGTGTAGGGAAATATGGATCGGACTTTCGGAATGAAAGGGGACACATGCTGATCAACTTCTTGCAACTGACTAGCTTTAAAGCTGTGAATACCTTCTTCAAGAAGGGACCCAACAGAAGATGGACTTGGCTGAGCCTGAATGGAACAACAAGAAATGAAATAGATTTCATACCATCTTCAAGCATTCATATTTTTAGGGATGTTAGTGTTTTAAACCATATTTGTATCACCTCTGTTCACAGAAGGTGAGAGGGAAAATAGAAATACTGGTGAAAGCTGAGAGTTGTATCATAAAAAAGGAAAATATCTTAGCTGAAACACTTCACACAAATAGGGATACCTTCAAGGTATCAGCAGAAAAGAAATCCAAAGAAAATATACAAATTATATCAAATACAGGAATAAGCATTGGCGAGGAAGAAGAAAAAATAAGAAACATTCATTGAATCTGCAAAATTTAAAATAAGACAAAGGGAGCTGGACCAAGAGACTATCAGAAAAAAAACAATAAATCTTATTGAAAAGAGAAAACAATTGATTGCAGAAGGGAAAAGAGGAACTATTGAAATAAGTAATAAATAAGGATAAATATAAAAGAAGATGTTAAGAATGATATGATCCAAAAAATCATTGAAAATGAAAACCTCCGAATTCTAAGAAATAACCTTTCATTTGGAAGAAAGAATATTATAGCTCTTGAAGACCAAAATAGAAGAAAATTATTTAGCAAACATGAAATAACAGATCATCATCAACCATGGGTCCAGTGCCCATAGGTGTCTGATGCCATCTTGATATGATTCTTCCATTGCATTCTGTTTTGTGCAAGATGACTCAGTTTGTGTATAGAGTTTCCGCACCGTTTGACAATGTCATCATCCTTCTTCTGTTATTTCAGAGAAATACCAGAAGCAAAAAAATTCTACAAGAATCTGTATAAAAGTGAAGATAGAAAGAAAATTTCAGAATCAACAGAAAAAATAGCTTATGACAATACCTCTAATGTGGCTCCATTAGACATTTTTGAAATTGAAAAAGCGTTAAAACAAATGAAAAACAATTGAGCTGCTGGGCAGGATCGTTTAATAATAAAGATGATTAAAGGTGGGGATATTCTAAAAGAAGGATTGAAAATTCCCTTCAATAGATACATCAAAAACGGAAAAATATCCCAAATATGGAATAATGCAAACATTATTTTAATGCATAAAAATTGAAGTAAATTAGAACTAGAAAACTGGAAACTAATTATAAATTTAGTTTAATCCTTTATCCAAGTGTAAGCAAACAAAGTTTGCACCTGAAGTACCTCAGGACTGAGGCAACTCGTAGTAAAGGTGGAAAAAGCTCTCATCTCTCCTTGTCTCAGTATCTTTCATAATGCAAAACACATCTCCTTGCAGACATGTATAATGCTATGCGTTAAGGGAAGGGCCACTACCAGACCTGTTTCGACCTTTATTGAGGTCTCATCAGTGAGAGCCAGATCCAGAAGTAGTGATACTAAGGCAGAAGCAATGGAGAGGTCATATTTACTTTTATGAGTTGCCAAAAGGTGTACCACCTTATTATTAAATTACTCTGAATTTAGCGAAAGATGTTGGAGGTTTATTTTCCACTTTATGGGGGATACTGAGACAAGGAGAGAGAGGGAGATGAGAGCTTGGTCCACCTTTACTACGAGTTGCCTCGGTCCTGAAGATACTTCAGGCGTAAACTTTGTTTGCTTACACTTGGATAAAGGATTAAACTAAATTTATTATAGTCTAACCAAGTGGAAAATAAACTTCCAACATCTTTCTTTAAATCCAGAGTAATTTAATAATAAGGTGGTACACCTTTTGGCAACTTGTATAAGTAAATATGACCTCTCCATTGCTTCTGACCACTTCTGGGTCTGGCTCCCACTGATGAGACCGCAATAAAGGTCGAAACTGGTCTGGATCGTGACCCTTCCCTTAATGCATAGCATTATACATGTCTGCATGGAGATGTGCTTTGCATAATGGGAGATACTGAGATAAGGAGAGGTGAGAGCTTGGTCCACCTTTACTACGAGTTGCCTCAGTCCTGAAGATACTTCAGGCACAAACTTTGTTTGCTTAAACTTGGATAAAGGATTAAACTAAATTTATTATAGTCTAACCAAGTGGAAAATAAACTCCAACAAACTAATTAGTTTGTTATCTCATATTTAAAAGCTTTTCACTAGCATTATAACTAATAAATTGGAAACAAGACTTGATTCAATACAACCCTATGAATAAGCTGGTTTCAGAAAGAACTTCAGTACAATAGATCATATTCAATCAATAAGCCTGCTTATTGAAAAATCTAATCAATACAACCTTCCTTCTTCATATGGCATTTATAGATTTTAAAAAAGCTTTTGATTGCATAAAAACATCATCAATAATAGAAGCTCTTAGAAATTATGGCATTGAAAAACAATTTATTAACATAATAAAATATATTTATGCAAATGCTACATCAAATTATATTCTTAATGAAATGAGGGAAACATTTTGCATAAATCAAGGAATAAGGCAAGGAAACACCATTTCTCCCAAACTCTTCACTCTAACACTAGAACATGATGTGTAATTTAGAATGGTCTAATAAAGGAGTCAGTATTAATGAATTAAATAACCTAAGATTTGCAGATGATATTCTTATTATTGCAAACTATATGAAAGATTTAAAAGAAATGATAGAAGGTCTAACAACTAAATCACTAGAAATTAGATTTGACATTAATTCTGAGAAAACTAAAATAATGACAAACTGAAAAAGATACGATGAAAGATAAAACATTATTAAGATAAACAATAAAGAAATTGAAATAGCAGATGAGTATGTTCACTTAGGAAAATTGTTAACAATGAAGAAACAAAGAGTCATGGAAGAAATGAAAAGAAGAATATTAATGGGATGGGCAGCTTTTGGCAAATTGAAGAGATTTTTAAAACAGCAAAATAAAACCTGAGAACAGAGCAAGACTGTTCAACCAAAGTGTATTGCCTGTTATGACATGTGGAACAGAAATCTGGCCAGTCAAAAAGGAAATAGTAGATAAAGTGCAAAAAACAGAAAGAATAATGGAAAGATGTCTATTAAATATAACTCAAAGATAAAATCAGAAATGAAGAAATAAAAGCTAAAACAAAATTTTTAGACATTGAAGAAAACATTCTTCGAAAGAAAGAAATGGGCGGGACACATCGCATGACTCAAGGACAATAGATGGACAAACGTTTTTTGTCCATCTACAGTAAAACTGGATTGGTAGCCATATGAAGGTAAAAGATCATCTGGAAGACCTGAAAGAATGGTCAGATGATATATAAAAAAAAAACAATTGGAACTTCTTGGCACTAACAAGCTCAGGATAGAAACAGATGGAAAGAACTGAGAGAAACTTATAGCTAGAAGTGGTTATAAAAAGGGTTAGAAGAAGATCAAAGAACCATGGAAGCTTTGGGCTTCCACTCTTAAAATATTTCCTATTTAAGTAATATAGCTTCAAAATCCCATAAAATGTTGCATACCAATCACATGTGCAGAACTTCTACGGTACTACCTTGGTTTTCATCTTCCCATGTTTGGAGTAAATGGTAATAGAGGTCCAAAAGCTGAGATTTTTCCTGAATACTGCAACATTCCTGCGGTGACATTCTTTCCATTAATAAAAGTAAAATTTGGTCTAAAGAAATCTTTCTTTATACCAAAGAAAGACTTATGGAAGGTTAGAAAGAAGCATTGATTTGAAAACCAGCAATATGACATTCAAATGCCTTATAATATTATATTGTGGAAATTTTATTGTTCAGTCAGATGCTTTTTGTATTTGGAAAAAAGCATTCTAGGAGATATCAAATTTTTGACTAGGTGGTGTAGACCACCCACATTATGTAATATTCACCAACTTCTGTCTATTTTTACTATGAGAGGTTTTTTAAATGGTTCCATCCTGTTAGTTAAATTTGGTCTTATGGTCAATATGCTCCAGGTATGACTGGCAAACTCAAGGCAATTAAATTCAGATGAAACTAACAACCTGGGTTTCTTTGCACTTTAGTTTCAATTGGTCTTTTGGTTCATCTGCATGAGACTGGAAAAGTTTTGGAAGTGGCCCTTCCCATAATGAATGACATTATACATGTCTGCATTAGATAAGGCATTTGACGTGAAGTCATTAGCCTCTATATACAAGTAGCCCAGTCTTGAAGATACTTCACATGCAAACATTGTTTGCTCACACTTGAATAAAGGGTTCAACCAATAATATAATTTATTGACATCTTTAATTTATAGTTTAACCAAGTAAAAACACTTTCTACAAGTATGGATATGTATTCCTGACTGGACTCCTGTTGGAAGTTTTCTACCACCATATTGACACTACTTGGATATGCATTCTTGACTGGACTCCTGTTAGAAGTTTTCTACCACCAATTTGACATTACTTGTTTCATTTAGCAATATTTCCAATTAATTACTCCAGACATTTATGGTTCCTGATATTTATTTTCCATGTTCTTACCAAAATCTTCCAATGACTTTTATTTAGCTAGTTTTACATAGTGCATTGTTTTTCTTACATTTTCCTGTCTTCTCTAAGAGCACAAACTGCCTTACTTCCCAAGAACTTTTGATATGTTTTCTTCTTTTCCATCGCTACCTCTTTAACTTCCTGAGTCCACCATGCAGTTCTGCTGTCTTCAGGGTTTGCCACTGAATTTCTTTTATTGAATTTTTTTGGTCTTAAGTTTTAATTTGCTGCTGTATTTACTATCATTTTTAGATTAAGCCATTTTATTTCTATTTCTTCATTTTGTTTTATTTTATCTATATATTGGTTAATTCTTTGTTCATACTGCCATTGTATATTTGTGTCATTTAATAATCTAGCAAACACATTTTATAAACAAATGTTTTAAATTTTCTTTCTGTTCTTGTTATTTGTAACCATTTATGTGGTAATCTTAATTTTATTTTAATAAGGAAGTGGTCACTACTTATTTCATATCCTCTTTGAACTCTAACATCTAAAGAGAACTTTGTCTTTTCATTTAAGATAAAATAATCTGATATTGATTTCCATCCTCTTGCTGCCCAAATATATTTATAAGTACAAGTATATCAATCTGTGAAGTTCTAACTTAACAGATTGAGCTTGCTTGAAGAAATGCTAAATTATTTCTTATTGGTCATGATCTTACTCACATTGTTAACTTGCTAACCAGAATACCAGACAGTCTTCGTTCTTTCAACACTTTGTACCTTTTCTCCATGAGAAGAGCAGCTAGATGTTTTCTCCATCTGCTTTGACTAAATAACTGAAATTATCTTTACTGGAATAAAAGCCCTTTATTCTTCATTCCACTGCAAATCCCCAATCTCTCTCTCTTTAAGCTTTGGTTCTCTAAAAATAAGAAGTTTTTGCAGACCATGACAAAATTACAGCATATATTCTCATTCAGCCCAAAACCAACAAAAAAAAAAAAAAAAAAAAAAGTAATAAGATTAACAAATCCAAAGCAAATTTCATAAAGACCAAATGCAATAAGCTTGCTTGGCTGACTGTCAAGCTTTGTTCTTTTTTCTGCTAAGCTGTTGGGCATAACTTCTGCCCTTCCTTATTTTCACATTCTTAACACTATGGTAACATCATCACAAGGTAAGGTTGACCTTCTTGGCATCAGTTTTTCCTCCAACTCTTCTATATTTGGACAAGGCGAATCAACTTCTTAATACCACAAACAGCTTGCAACATGCCTCTTCATCTTTTACCAAAATGACATCAGAAAAATCCTTGTTAGTCTTGAAACTAATAAGTCTCCAAATGCTCTCTCTCCAGTTTTGTTTAAAACTTGGGCTGCAGAACTAACATTATCACCAATATTATAATAATAAATTTAGTTTAATCCTTTACCCAATTGCAGACAAACAAAGTTTGTGCCTGAAGTATCTTCAGGATTGAGGCAACTCGTAGTAAAGGTGGACCAAGCTCTCATCACTCCTTGCAGACATGTATAATGCTATGCATTAAGGGAAGGGCCACTACCCAGACCGGTTTCGACCTTTGTTGAGGTCTCGTCAGTGAGAGCCAGATCCAGAAGTGGTGATACTAAGGCAGAAGCAATGGAGAGGTCATGCTTACTTATACGAGTTGCCAAAAGGTGTACTACCTTATTATTAAATTACTCTGGATTTAGAGAAAGATGTTGGAGGTTTATTTTCCACTTTATGGGAGATACTGAGACAAGGAGAGAGGGAGATGAGAGCTTGGTCCACCTTTACTACGAGTTGCCTCAGTCCTGAAGATACTTCAGGCGCAAACTTTGTTTGCTTACACTTGGATAAAGGATTAAACTAAATTTATTATAGTCTAACCAAGTGTAAAATAAACTTCCAACATCTTTCTCGAAATCCAGAGTAATTTAATAATAAGGTGGTACACCTTTTGGCAACTTGTATAAGTAAATATGACCTCTCCATTGCTTCTGCCTTAGTATCACAACTTCTGGGTCTGGTTCCCACTGACAAGACCTCAATAAAGGTCAAAACCAGTCTGGATAGTGGCCCTTCCCTTAATGCATAGCATTATACATGTCCACAAGGAGATATGCTTTGCATTATGGGAGATACCGAGTCAAGGAATGATGAGAGCTTGGTCCACCTTTACTACAAGTTGCCTCAGTCCTGAGGTACTTCAGGTGCAAACTTTGTTTGCCTGCACTTGGGTAAAGGATTAAACTAAATTTATTATAGTCTAAACAAGTGGAAAATAAACTTCCATCACCTATATTACCTATTATACTCATCTGGCATCTATCCAACAGCATGGAAACAATACTCTTGAAAGTAATGTTAAAGTAAAGTTGTGGTCATCAACAACCAGCTTCTTCACTACCTGGAGATACTTTTAATTTATTATTGATCACTAGTATGAATTCTGTTATTCTACAGCAGACTCCCCTTTGCTAACCTTTTTCACCTTTGGACACAGGCTATGGAAAGATTTGAAGAAACTTATGTGGTCACTCTTGATATTTCCAAGGAATTTGATCATGCCTGTCATTTTGACCTTCTCAACACGTTACCATATAATCTCCCCCTCCTATCCCTTGTGATTAGATTGCCAGCTTTTCTTGTAATTCCTCTTGAATGTAGTGGTGTGTGTGTGTGTACATGTGCTCGTTCACTACCTCAGGTTTCTGTACTCTTACTCATACTCCTATACATTGATGACCTTCTTTCTCTGTTAACTTCAAATCTTCTTCATAGTTTTGATGATGACAGTACTGTACTTTCCATTCCTCTTCTTTATTCAAGATGCCTTATAGTACTCATGTGATTCAAGTTTGAAGATCTTTAAACAGAAGGAAGATCCTTTGATAATGTTTTCTCTTTTTTGGACTGACTTTCACATCTAATTTATCATGCAAAAACATTATATTCATGGCCTTCTTAGTCTTCAAAAAACTTTATTCTTTTCTGTTCAAAACATTACTTCTCTCCTGCTCAACCCTAGCACTTAATAAATCCCAAATTTTGACTAACTTTAAAATATTATTCTCACATTTGGGGTGGTGCACCCAAAAATTTCCTAAGAATTTTCGATTGTATACAGAAGAGGGCACTCCACTTAACAGATGAGTACTCTCTCACAAACTCACTCCAGTGACTTTATAGTCACTCTCTTTCTTCATTATACTTTTTTTATAGGAACTTTCATGAGTGTTCCTTCAGTGGACTAACCACTGCTTTCCTCTAATCATGTAAGATCTACAACAGCGATTGTTGAACTCAGTCCAACTCCAAACATGTCAATCCAACTTCTTATCTTCTCTCATTCCATCTGCCTCTGTTTCTTAAAACATTGTTCCACCTACTTTTTTTCAATGAATACAACCCCAGCTTTGCAAGAAATTTGTTAATGGGTTTCTTTCTCCTAAGCCACTTGTCCTCACACTGTTGTGATATAGGTCTTGTGACCTCTCACGTGTGGAATTAATATTAAAACATAAACAATATTTTTAGGTGTGGGGAAATGAAGTAAAGCTATTTTTTTGAGAGATATCAATGTGATTATGGGAAAAACTATAAGTAAATGTCACTATGAAAAGGTGATCTGTTCCTGTCATGTAATTTTATGTATTATCACAGATATGAAGAATAGTGTGAAAGTGTTTAGGGAACTAGTTGTAGATAATCTTTAAGCTGCTTGAAATGCTTCACTCTTGCAAGGTTGGTGAAATGAATAAGATGAATAGGGCATGCTATTGTCATCACTGTAGGAAGAGTTTGTGTTCAGTCAGAGAAAATCATTTATGGAAAGAGAAAAAGAATGGGTAAAAGAGCCCTGAATCACACCTGCATGGGTAGAGAAATCTGAAAGTCTTCCCATACAATAAGAATGAAAATGGCTAACAGCACAGATTTTTTACAAACATTTCACCCAGACTCATTTCCAGAGGTGGATAATAAGCAAGGAGAGCAGCCATGGATTGAAAGTGACAATCCATATTGATGGTCATTAACTGGGCATCTGGATAATGAAAATGTTCTAGAGAGCACTTGAAATGAGGACAGTGGATCAAGAGTGATGACAGACCTATCACCGTTTTTTGAAAGCAGAGCAATGCTATAATTAGCAAGGAGAGCAGCCATGGATTGAAAGTGACAATCCATTTTGATGGTCATTAACTGGGCATCTGGATAATGAAAATGTTCTAGAGAGCACTTGAATTGAGGACAGTGGATCAAGAGTGATGACAGACCTATCATCATTTTTTGAAAGCTGAGCAATGCTATAGAAGTATCTGTAGATAAAGCAGAAACGTTGCGACATTAGAAGGAGCCAATATATTCACTTAACCAAGTTATCCTTTATGCTTGAAAGTATTGAAAGTTTATTTTTCACTTGGTTAGACTATAATAAATTTAGTTTAATCCTTTATCCAAGTGTGAGCAAACAAAGCTTGTACCTGAAAGTATCTTCAGGACTGGGGTAAGGTGGTACAACACCGGGCAACTCGTTGCAAAGGTGGAGCAAGCCAACATCACTCCTATCTCAGTATCTCCCATAATGCAAAACACATCTCCTTGCAGATATGTATAATGTTATGCATTA
This sequence comes from Typopeltis vanoorti, assembly GCF_054136105.1. Lineage (NCBI taxonomy): Eukaryota > Metazoa > Arthropoda > Arachnida > Uropygi > Thelyphonidae > Typopeltis > Typopeltis vanoorti. The sequence continues at coordinate 2,635,069 of NC_143557.1, forward strand.
AGGAAAGGGCCATTACCCAGACTAGTTTCGACCTTTATTGAGGTCTCTTCAGTAGGAGCCAGGCCCAAGTGGAAATACCAGGCAGAAGTATTAGCAACGTCATCTCTACCTATAGGAGTTGCCAAACGGTGTGCCACCTTTTTATTAAATTACTCTGGATTTAGAGAAAGATGTTGAAAGTTTATTTTTCACTTGGTTACACTATAAAGATAGGAGTGATGTTAGCTTGCTCCACCTTTGCAATGAGTTGCCTGGTGTAGTATCACATTGCCCCAGTCCTGAAGATACTTTCAGGCGCAAACTTTGTTTGTTCAAACTTGGATAAAGGATTAAACTAAGTTTATTATAGTCTAACCAAGTGAAAAATAAACTTTCAACATCTTTCTCTAAATCCAGAGTAATTTAATAAAAAGGTGGCACACCGTTTGGCAACTCCTATAAGTAGAGATGACCTTGCTAATACTTCTGCCTGGTATCTCCACTAGGGCCTGGCGCCCACTGAAGAGACCTCAATAAAGGTCGAAACTAGTCTGAGTAGTGGCCCTTCCCTTAATGCATAACCTGCAAGGTGATGTGTTTTGCATTATGGGAGATACTGAGATAGGAGTGATGTTAGCTTGCTCCACCTTTGCAACGAGTTGTCTGGTGTTGTACCACCTTACCCCAGTCCTGAAGATACTTTCAGGTGCAAACTTTGTTTGCTCACACTTGGATAAAGGATTAAACTAAATTTATTATATTCTGAAAGTAATTGGAGGTGAATAGATTTTTTTCTCTCCATTGGTTTATTTTCATAGCATTGAAATTGACTGTATTGTCCTTTCCCCTTTTGAAGAACAGCATGCACATTAGTGAATCAAGGTATCACCTGTGCAAGTTATGGAAGAAAACCCGCAACCAAGCTCTGTAAGTGTTGTCATTAACAAAATTGATAGGATTTGAGGTCAATAAGAGAAGGGCATTTTATGTATAGGGAATGAGGATGGATATACAAAAGTGGAGAGTCCTTGAATGCTCCTAGAGTAATAAGAAAATCTGAAGATAGAAAGCTGTCCATCATAATACTCAGGGAGCAACTGAAAGAATGCTATCCGTTATAGAAAATGGAAGAAAGACCATAAGATGACAGCTTGAGTAGGCTTTTCTGACAGAGGCTTAATCTATGGTGGACAATGTAGGTAAAATCTACAATAAATTGTGAATGTCCGATCCATAATGAGTTAACTGTTGATTAATTGGTAAGCTTTGACATGACTATGATGAGGACTGTGTGTTCATACTTTGATCTTAGTTTTATTTTTGTTTTTTGGAATTGCATTGAGTGTATGCCTACTAATATTTTGTGAAGTAGATTCTAGCATATGATTTTGAATGAGTGTTAGTTTCAGAGCACAAGTTTTGATTCTTTGATTTTTTATTTATGTATTTTATTATTATTTTTATTTATTTATTTTTATTTTTTCTTGAGAACTGTAGAATAGTATGAAGACTTAAGTTTTTGACATCTGGTCTTGGTTGGCCAAGTGAATGCATTGGGCCAAATGGATAAGGTTGGTTATGAGATCCACTTGGCCCACTGCATTCTACTGTGAAACAAGATTGGTAAAATCCATATTGGGGATTATTTATTAATTGTTAGACCTTTAGATAATGATGTCATCTATTAAACTTCTTTTTACAGACCATAAAATGCTAGTTTGGTAAGAAGGCCACAGTGCCTGATGTAATCAAATGCCTAGAAAATGTAAAGAATAACCACATGAATCTCTCAGCCTTTCCTTATGTCCACATGTGGGAGTAGATGAAATAGCAAACCACATGGTTTGCTATTTCATCTAGTTTGGAACAGTAGTGACAGAATCCATACTGATGATAACTAATTAATGGTAAGCCTCTGGGTAATGAAGTTGTCTACTGACCATGTTTTTGAGAGGATTGAGGTGAGGTCAGTGGAAGAATAGTTTAATGGCCTTTTGTTTCCCATTTTTAGGATTAGGCTTGCTTTCATGTTGTTGGGTACATGCCAGGCTAGTAAAATAACTTGAGTGGTTAATATAGGAGGAACATTATTTCTGGAGCACAAATTTTGAGTTCATTATTGGAAATACCATCTGGATCAGAAGGTATGTTGTATCCAGATTAATGAGGATTTTTTGATGTCTGATGTTTCTGATTTTGGATTTTTCTGTTTCTGGAAATAAGATTAGATGAAGCACAGAAAGGATATTCCTTGCTCATCTGTATGCAAGAGTTGGAAGAGACTGATGCTAAAACATAAGCCTTTTCTTTAGGTGATGTTGTCATGTGTATGTGAGGAGTGGTGGAAAGGCAGAGGCTTACTGGCATTAGAACAGTAGGCAGGTTTTCTATATTTGGCTTTTTCAAAATCTAATTAGAATTTAATTATGCTTTTCTTTACTGATGAGTACCATAGAGTAGAATGAATGTAAAACATATTTTTGGCTTGACCTATTTGACATGTGCTGAATTTTTATCTTGCACTTCATTGGCCCATTTGTTGAAGAACCATCACTTAAATTATGGTCAGTGGATTTTATTTGGAGTGGGTGATCAAGGTCCTCATTCCAACTAGGATTATTTCACTTATTCAGTCATTGTAGGTGTTTCGATCAGGAGAGTGGTCAAACTGTGGAAAAGAGGAATAGAAATCAGAGCTCATTCTAATCATGGTAATTGTACTTCCAGGGGACACAAAACTAGATTGCTGAGTGAAGATCATTCTGTAGAAAAGAAAATCCAATCACAATGTTTGAAATTACCAGGAGGAGAGCTCACATCTATAGCATATTTTGAAGGAATGCTGATTAAGAAATGGTCTGTGTTGAGAGAATGATGAGGGTTTTTTTTTTTTTGATAATAACCTGGTAGAGGTGCAATTTGTGTTAGTTATTTGGTAACAGATAATACTTAATCATCTCTTCCAGCTTGATCTGTGAATTAATAGGAGGGAATTAGTTTAAGGTTAAATTATGAGCGTGGAGTCCAAGGAAGGTAATGCTGTTGTGGTAATTAAACCTTCATAGATCATCATCGCCATCATCAAGTTTTTGATATGTATCCTCAGTGGGGGTACAGGAATCTCCACAGATAAATAACCAAAAAAAAGTAATAGACAATATAACATAGCATGCTTATTTTGCTTAGCAGCACTCTATGTTTTGAACTTGCTGGCTTAGACCTGTGATTTAGTGATGATTAGATTAAATTAGATTAAATCAATGTGACAATATAAATTTCATAATTTTAATTACTAAATTTGAAAGGAATAAATTAACCTTGGAAAGGATTCAGAGGCAACTAACAAAAATGATATTAGGACAGGCTGAGGGCATGTGGTCTGCAAAGTTTCCGTGTCTTCAGCAAGAGAAGAACCTTTTTACATTTAGAGTGGTTGGACTGTGGAATGCATTGCCAGTTAGGGTAGTGAGAGCATAAATGGTTGAATGAGTTTAAGGAGAGGTGGGGTAGATTTATGTTGTATAGGAATTGCCTGCCACAGTGAGTTTTATCACTCCTTAGAGATCCTCAATAATAATAATATAAAAAATAATAATAATAAATCACAGATCTAAGTTAGTGAGTTCAAAACTTAGGGGTACTCCTAAATAGAATAAGCATGCTCTGTGATATTAATTCAAAATTTGAGGAGCTTCATGAAAAACTTCAGTAATAATATATGGTTATAATAGTTTTTGGAGGAGTTAGGAAAGCAATAAAAGCAGCAAATAAAAGTAAAGTTTGACAAGAAAATTTCAAGCCATTTCAGTTCATGAGCAGATTATAGGTTTAGCACTCTGACATGAAATAGCTGATCTGACAAATGCACATATCATCTTTCTTTGAAAGGGAATCGCATGGAATGTGGTTCGATTAGTTAGTGTACTGGAGTTGTTGAATCTGCCAGTTAAGGTTATATGAGAAATAACAGATGAGATATTGATGCATATAAATTGAAGTGCACATAATTTAAGTTTAAATTAAAATCTTTAAAGTTATTGATAAGAAAGTAATTTTTTTTTTGTTTGTTTGTTTTATTTTGTATGTGTGTGTTTAATTTTTACTTTTGTTATACATTTAGCATGAAATTCCTGATTGGTATCTTCAAGAGGTGTATAGCATTGATAGTAAACCTTAATTTACTATCTAATTAATGTAAACTTTCCATTTAGTACTAATTTCTCTATCAATAGTTTTCCTCCAAATTATTCTGCTAACTGTCAAGACTAATACTGTCATATCTTATATTTTAGTTTCCTGAGACAAATTATCTATCCATGTAGATCTTGGTCTTCCTTTGGATCTTCTTGCCATCCTAGCATCATACATCGTTTTTGTTAATCTTTCCTATCCCATTCTCTTTAAATGATCATATCACCTGATGTTAGCTTCTTTTCATGTATTCCCGAATGTTAATGTTACTTAAAACATCTGGGTTATCTTCAGTTTTCTTGTCACCTTTATCATCTCTGATTCCATTTATAACACACTCTCCTCAATTTCTAAGCTTTATCAATAGCACCAGAAAATTATTATTATTATTATTACTTGACACCTCCAGGGAGTCCAAATACTCATTGAGGGAGGGCATCTACTCTACAACTCTGTCTCCTCCACCCACAATCTACAAGGAACCACAGCTACACCAACGCCATCTACTACCATTAGTATTTTCACAGACAATCATAAACATCCAAGCGCACAGTGGGATTTGAACCTGCAGCCTTTTGGCTGGCTGGCAAGCGGATACGCTAACCACTCGGCCAACCAGGCTGGCAATTTTACACCTTTTCATTTTATTTACTTTTTATTTATTTATTTACACCTTTCCTGGTATTAATCTTCAGTATTCTTACCAATGTTGTTTCACGACTTTTTACTTAGCTACTTTTCCACAATGCTTTACTTTCTTACCATTTTTCTTATATTCTCTCAGAACATACATTCCAAACAAAATAATTGTTATACAGTTATTTAATTCTAAACATAATTGAAGATTCTTTCTTATTATTATGCTTTCTGTTCATGGTGAAAAAATAAGTAAAACTTGCGTGAGTAAAGCATTTTGTCACTTCACTTCTTTGGTAGGCAAAAAGAGAACTATGGGTGGTAAAAGTATGTCATTCAAACATAAGCTATTGTCTTCGCTAATCAAAAGGGATATCCATGTAAAATTTGGTGGTCATAAATTTAGCAGTTAAATTTGTAAATGGAAACTGACAAATGTGTTAGTGTTAATCTTCTGAACTGACTGCCATGCAGTCAGTTCAATTGCTGTTGTGCTGTTAGTAGCTTCAAAAACATGATAGGAATACTGGCTGTGATTGAAACATGGTATTTGTTCTGCAAAATGCAACATTTTATTTCACTGCAGTCATTTTTGTCTCAGTTACTGATGTTAGGTTCACACTGGGGAGTTAGAAGTGTAAAATACTGAGGTCCATGTGTATCCTTCCCATTAGTAATTCTGATTTCCATGCATGTTATCAAATCAGCGCACACTCTTCAAAATTCAGATCATGTAAAAATGAAGTAAATTTTTTTGTGTTTTCTTTTGATTAACATGTTGATCATTGATTTGTTAAGAATTAAATTATAAATTTAAATGCATCGTAAATTGGATAAACACAAAACTGAACTAAAAGACTTTTTTTTTTGTTGTTTTCTTCAGATTCTTGGTCAGGGTCAGAATCGACATTTGACACTTACTCACCGTTCTCAAATCAAGCGTTTTGCTGCAGATCTTTTAAGGATTCTGAAATCACGAGCTAGCAAACAGATAACTGTGTCAGAATTGCCTGTTGTGTATGAGCAAAGCATAGGTAAACCATTAAATATTGCTGATTATGGCATTTGTGAGGTCGAAGACATGCTAACAGAAATTTCAGATAGTACTGTTGTGGTAAGATATATTTCTTTGTTATATATTTCATAATATTCCATTCCAAACTATGTAAACTTATATTGTTCCGGTTTAAAATGAAATATTATTATGAATACATCTCTAGGGAGTCCAAGAAGTGAAGTGTGATGGCCCATTTAAACACCCATACTCAAATACCTATCATATTTCTCCTTGAACACATTTACAGAAGACACTCTCACAACAAAATATAAGACTTTTATTATTGAATTGACCATATATTTGAAACATACTTCTGTTCATACAAATTGCCATTTTATAGACCACATGATAGAACAGAGCTACGAGAAAACTTTCCAGTTCAATAAAGCCAAACAAATTAAAAAATTTAATGAACTGTATAAGAAAAAATACCAGACACACAAAGGCCTCCCAGTTAACAAAGTGATTTTCAACTTGTCGAATCACTGCCTTTCGAAACATGAATCGGAGATTCTAAAGAAAGGTTTTAACTTTTCAATCACTCCTAATTACATACACAAAAATGGACTTTATGTGTGGAATTGAAAAAAGTCTCTATCCACTGCCACAAGGTGTAGCCAATGATATTAGATTCAAAAGCACTATCATCCTAGCAACAGCAAAACAAACACAACTGAATAACACTCCATATGATAGGAAAGCTATTCGGAACTTGAGGAAGAACAAAGAAATGGGCAATTTGTATGAACAGAAATACGTTTTAAATATAATTTCAATTTAATAATAAGCCTTATATTTTGTAACATTTTATGACCAAAAACATGTACAATTTAAACACACTCACAACGTTAGATGTTGTATGTCCATCTTCAGTATCTAGTGGTAGCCAGTTCCACACACTCACTGCATGCCATGAGAAGAACTTGGAACTCACTTGCTTCCAAGGATGATTCCCCCCCCCCCTGCAAATTGTACCTGTAAGTTGAAGACCATATTCCTCAGTCTGCCCTCATGAATATTTCCATAAGCTTGTTATCATCTTGGTTACTCACTGCTGAATCTTCTCCTTTTTCCCATCTCCTTGAAAGTGACTATATCTGTAGACAATAATTCAGATATGGTCTTATCAAAGCCTTAAAGTTGGAGGATAACTTCCTTATTCCTACAGGTTAGTGCTCTATTTAACAGTGCTTTTATCTAATGTGATGACTTAACCATCGTAGGAATGTGAGTCCCAAACTTTAACTCACTACCCACAATATGGCATCAAGACTGGATTCTCTCTGTATGGAAGAGATGTCTAATGGTCTGTATCTTCTCACTGTGCCCATCCCACTCCTTGTTTTCTCATCACCTTCATTATACTGGCATAAAAATAAACCTAAATAAATGTACTGTCATAGCAATTAAATAACAAACCTCACTCAAAATGTACCTCCCAAAAATTTAAACTCAAATTTCCCTTCAAAAATTTTACAAATAAAAATAAATGAAATTTTAAAAAATTTCTTCCACATTCACTTCACTAACATTCATGGTATAAGCACATATCTAAACGATGTGCATCAGCACTTGAAAACATCCAGTCCTGATCTGTGTATCACTGAACTCCAAATCTCTGCCGCAACAACCACAGCCTATCTTAATTCTGCAATCTGTTATTCTTTACTAGAGGATGCCTAATGGTGAATCTCCTTTTTGAGCTGTCATGGTTTAAGATCTTCTTGCCTTGTTATGTCTTATTTATCTGTTATCTCTACTGTTTCTTCAATTCTGAAAATCATTATGATCTACTTCTTTTCATTGAAGCATGATTCCATACAGTTGGGATTCCCTTATAGTAAATTCATCTCATCTTCCTTGGTGACTTTAATGTATACATTTCTCACTGATTGACTCCCTTTTTCTATTTCCAGTGATGAAACTGGAAGAGAAGCAGTTGTATTTGCTGTAAGTAATGATTTAAAACAAATCATTCATCTCTTAACAAGAATCCCTGACAGTCCTCACTGTACACTATGGAGGCGACTACTCCTCTTGGTAATTCACATTACAATCTCATCCATGTTTCATTTCTAGTAGAACCCCCCCAATCCCCAGCCATTCATAACCTCATACTTTGGTGCTATAACACCACCATGTAGGAAGATCTTAGATTTTTACTCCTCTTTTCCATGGTCACCATAGTGTTTCCATTCTCCAGATCCGAATACTTGTTACACAAATTATCCATGATAGAATGGAGATTTTCATTTCTCACTCTATTCAAAATTCCCATACATTCAAGCTATGGTTTTCAAAAAAAAAAAGTGCACCAGAGCAGTCCAAGGAAAGTAAACTGAAGTTTACTTTCCTTGGACTGCTGAGTTTCTGACTTGAGACAGAAACTCAGCTTCATTCACTGCCTATGCTGAAACTCACAATACTAACAATACCATCTTTAAGAAAGGCTAAATCTGACTGTGATTGCACTAATTCTCATAAATTTGCCACCTCAGCCAGTGGCAGTTGTGCATTCTAGTCCCTTGCAAAACTTTTTTGGTGCAACTTTTTGTTAATCTGTGTTTCCATATCTTTCTCACCCAAATGTAGCATTATGGCATACCTACAGATAAGGCTGACCTTCATCATTTTATCCTCCAACTCCTACATAGATAAAAGGAAAATTTCCTCCTCCTTTACCTGGAATGCTGCATTGCATGCCTCCTGTGGTCTTCTGCAAGAAAGATAACAGAAGAATCTTTAATAACCTGCATAGCTTCTGGTCCTGATAAAAGCTCACCAGTTCTCAAGAGATGTGTTCTTGAACTATCTTTCTTTATCATCTATAAGACTATATCATACTCAACTCATGTTAGAGGTTTAATGGAATATTAATAGCACTGAGAAAGGATTAAAACTAATTTTAATACTTCCAGTATTTCGTCTCCGTTACAGAGACATCTTCGGGGATTACAAAAACTTTTTGTAACAACACGCACACACAAATGCAATACAAAGTGAAACTAAAGTCCTGTTTGGTGATGCACCCTCTATGGGCATTTGCACGTGGCCTGGGATGTAAAGAGGGATCTCTGATAATTAAAGTTTCCCAAATTTTGGGAAGTTTAATGCAACCGTATTTGTTTAAATTAGGTTGATTCCTGAGTGCAGATTCAAAGAATAGTCTTTCTTTTTTGAATTTACTATGGTGGAGCATGGTAGTTTTTTCCAGGAGATCCTGTGGGATGTATCCAAAACATGGTCTGCAAGCCAAGATTGACCACAATCATGTTTGCAGATGTAAGAACTGTGTTCTTCTAACCGGATGGATGCTGACCTGTCTGTTTGTCCAAAGTAGGCAAGTTTACAGGAACAAGGTACTCTCTATATACCAAGAACTGATAGAGGAGGGAGCTGGTCTTTAGTGGAACGGATAAGGGTAACAAGTTTACGGTGGGGCTTAAAAGCTGTATTGAGGTTGTACTTTTTTTAATGATCTGGCTATTTTTTCTGAAGTAACACGGATGTAAGGAATGGTGATGGCATTTCTGAAGTCCTTCTGAAGAGATGGAGGTAAATGGGGAAGGACTTGATTTTTTTTTTTTTTTTTTTTTTTTAATTCTATAGTCATTATAGCCATTGGAAAGGAAGGTGTTGTGTATGTGTTTGAGTTCAGTTAAAAGGGCAGTTTTACTGGAACAAAAATTGTGGGCCCTATTGGTCAGAGTTTTAATAATGCCATATTGCTGGGAGGGGTGGTGGTGGGAGAGTTTGTGAACGTATCTGCCTGTATGAGTAGGTTTTATATATACAGAGAAAGAAAGGTTACCATTTGGAAGGAGTGTTACTAAGGTGTCTAGGAAGGGTAAACTATTATTTTCCTTTTCCATCGTAAACTGGATTCTTGGATGTAGACTATTGAGGTGACTGAGGAAGGAATCTAATGTGTCTGGGCCATGAGGCCAAATAGAGAACACATCATCTACATATCTTAGCCAGATATGTAGATGATGTGTTTTAGAGGGGGAAGAGTCAATAGTTCGTTTTTCAAAATTCTCCATGTAATAATTGGTGAGGGGGGGACCCATGGCAGTTCCCTCTATCTGTTTGTAGATTTTGTTCTTCCACGAGAAATAACCAGAGTTGATGGCAAAGGAAAAGAGCTCTAAAATATCAGAAGGAAAAACGTTTTCTAAGAGTGTTAAGGTGTCAATTGGGAATATTTGTAAACAAAGAGATGATGTCAAAGCTGACCAATATATCTGTATTATTTAAAGTAAGATTTTCAATAAAGCTTTTAAAATGAGTGGAGTTTTTTACATAAGATGAGGTAAGACCAATGAGGGGGGGGGAGGTCAAAGAGTTAGCTAGCTGCTTTGATAATTTGTAGCAAGGTGCATTGGTGGCATCTACTATAGGTCTTAGGGGAGAATTAGGTTTGTGGATTTTGGGTAAACCGTATATCCGGGGGGGGGGGGGAGAGATGAGAACAGAATGCTTCGAGTTTTTTTGTAATGTCAGGAGGCCAGGAAGAAACTTTTTTAAGTAGGTTTTTTAATTTTTTAACTTGCGTTTTTGTGGGATTGTATTCCAGTGGTATGTAGTAGTGCGATCATGGAGAATAACATCTAATTTCCGATTATACTCTGAGGAGTTGAGAAAAACAGTGGCATTACCCTTATCAGCTCTGGTGATGACAATACTTTTTTCTTTCCGTAATTTTTTGAGGGCAGAGAGTTGACTGGAAGATAAATTAACTTTAGGAGGTGAAGAACGGGAGAGAATGTTAGCTACGTCTTAGTTAATGACTATAGAATTAAAAAAAATAATCAAGTCCTTCCCCATTTACCTCCATCTCTTCAGAAGGACTTCAGAAATGCCATCACCATTCCTTACATCCATGGTACTTCAGAAAAAATAGCCAGATCATTAAAAAAGTACAACCTCAATATAGCTTTTAAGCCCCACTGTAAACTTGCCTACTTCGGACAAACAGGCAGGTCAGCATCCATCCGGTTAGAAGAACACAGTTCTTACATCTGCAAACACGATTGTGGTCAACCTTGGCTTGCAGGCCATGTTTTGGATACATCCCACAGGATCTCCTGGAAAAAAACTACCATGCTCCACCATAGTAAATTCAAAAAAGAAAGACTATTCTTTGAATCTGCATCTGCACTCGGGAATCAACCTAATTTAAACAAATACGGTTGCATTAAACTTCTCAAAATTTGGGAAACTTTAATTATCAGAGATCGCTCTTTACATCCCAGGCCACCTGCAAATGCCCATAGAGGGTGCACCACCTAGAAATGACTTTAGTTTCACTTTGTATTGTATTTGTGTGTGTGTGTTGTTACAAAAAGTTTTTGTAATCCCCCAAAGATGTCTCTGTGACAGAGACGGAATATTGGAAGTATTAAAATTAGTTTTAATCCTTTCTCAGTGCTGTTAATATTCCATTAAACCTCTAACATGAATTCTTCATAGCACTTAAGTCTCAACACACACACACACACACACACTCAACTGTTGTCCACCCTGAGCATGGAAGCAAGCCCATATACAGCCATCCCAAAAAAAGCTGTTATCTACCATCAGCTACTGACCTGTTGCTCTCACTCTCAGTGTTGTCCAAAGAAATCGAGAAGGTCATCAATAGCCAACCTTTCTGTTATCTGAAAAACTGTAATCAACAACCACTAGTATGTATTTCATCAGTCAGATATCCACATTGGTGTCAAGAAATGTGCTCCTGAACTGAATCTGTTCTTTATCATCCATAGGCTATTATATTCACCTGGCAGCCAGTATAGCATGGAAGCAATCCCATATATATATGGCCAGTTCCAAAAAAAAGTAATGTCTACCATCTGGCCATCAATATGTTGCCTCAGTATTGTCCAAAGTAATGGAGAAGGTCATCAACAGATAGCTTGTTCGATATCTAGAAAATTGTCTAATCAACAACAGATCATTGTCATCCATCACTGCACCTCTGGATACATCCTTTAAAAGTTGGGAGAAACGTGCTATTGCACTTGACATTTCCATTGGGTCTGATATCAAGGATTTCTCAGTAAGCTGCCAGTTCTTCGGGTATGCCTTCTTCCCTTTGTAATTGGATTGCCAGTTTTGTCTCATGTCATTGACTACATGTAATGTTGGTGCTCTCTCTCTCTTCAAGAGTTTCTTGTGGATGCAGATGTTCCTCAGGACTCTGTTATTTCACTCTCATCCTTATATATAAATAACTTACTCTCACTGATCTCATACCTTATTCACAGGTTTGCTGATTGCACTCTCCACTTATCCTACTCGTATGACAAACCTTGCAGTGCTCAATGATCTCAAGTGTCAAGATCATTCCAATAAGTGCCCTAAACACTAATTTCCACACCATTCTTCATTGTGACGACAACAACCGCCTAATAATGTTCAGTACTTTCAATACAGTTTTGCCTGTTTTCTCACAAAGATGACTACTTCTTTTCCACTTACCTTTGATAAACTGCTCAGCAGTCAACACCAGATCTCTCTTCCCAAACTGACTTGTTCCTAGTCTTTCATGGTATAATCACATCACTTCTGTGGGAACTTTGGCTAATAAAAAAGTTGGCACCCTTTTTCACTCAAAATTACTTTTATTCTGCCCAGTTTCTTACTCTGTATGAATCTCCTGAACCTTGGATTGCTGCTCTCACATTTGGAGTAGTATTAAGACCTCTCTAAAAATTCTTGATGCAATTCAGAAGAGAGAGTTCATCAATTGATAAATCCTCTCCCAAAGACTATAGCCACTGTCTCATAGATGATCAGTTTCCACATTGTCTCTTCTACAAATATTTCTATGGTCACTGTTCAGTAGAACTAGCATTTATTATGCACCATATTTCTGCTAAACCTACAGGATCACAAGCAACAACTACTCACCTTCTACACTTGATATGCTGCCTCACCAAACCTGCTACTCAGTCATTTTTTATTCTATCTATTTAGTTCTGTTGAACAGCATTTCCCATGTGTTTCTCCAAGGACTGCAACCTCCAGCTCAACAAATTATTTTGCTCCTGATCCCAACTCACATGGCCTTGCTGCCTCTCATGTATGGCATGATTTAAAAATAATAAATAAGTAAATAATGAAGTATGTAGCGTTATTGACCACTTCCAACAAATTTCCAGTAATATAAACTCTGAATATAATGTCCTCCATCTTCAATGCACAACTTCACACAAACATTGAACTAAAATTCAATGTCATTTGCTCATGTAACCATTCCTGTGGGGTTTTGTATAGACTACATTCCTTATCACTCTCCCTAACTTAGCATCATTAGCAAATAATTGAATATCATTCCTAAACCCGACCCATTATCCTTAATATCCATGTTAAACAGCAGTGACCAAAGTACAGAACCCTGTAGCACACAGGGTTTTGTACTTGGTCACCTCCTCATAGGCTCAGCTCTATTTGTAAAATACCTGAACAAAATCTAAAGGTATCATGGTATATGCATTCCCCTTATCCAACTGTGCTGTCACTCTGTTGAAGAATTTGATCATATTGCTAAAGTAAGACCTGCCTTTAACAAATGCATGCTGTCCTCTATAGAGGTTACTAGTTTTTTCTACCCACTTTTGGATGCAGTTCCTAACTAGCCTTTCCAGCACCTTGATGACCACACAAGAGATATCAATCAGTTTATAATCTGCTGCATCAGTCTTAGCTCCATCCTTGTATAATGGAGATATGAATGGAATAATCTGGCTCTCCTTTTACTTTATTAGGAATCTTGCATTATGTGCTGAGATTCAAGTTGAAATTAAGATCAAATGGTTTCAAATGGAATGATATAAATAATTTCATTCTAATTCCAGAGGATTGAAACCCATATTTTATTCAATTTTTTTTTATTCAATTACTGGACTGGTAGACTTATCTTTATTAACAGAACCAAATTGTATGGCACCAATTCCACCTTTCTCTATATTCTTTATTCATTTCTTTCTTGATTACATCCATTTTTTTGAGATCTTTTCTTTTTCTTCCAGGATTTTTTGGTCATCCTGTTTCTCATAATTTTGATGACTTCTATTTATTTATCACTTTTTTCTACCATTTACTTCATTGTTATTGTATTTTGTATCCCCTCCCCATAATGATTTTGTGTCTTATTATGCATTATCCTGAATGTTGATCATGAATATTGATTGTCATGTTTCTCTTTGATAGCACATTATCACACAAAGTGAAAAGTGATGGATAACCATCAACTGCTATTGGACTTGATGATAGCCTCAATGTGGTTGTGAATGGGGTATCACTACTGTAATAATTGATAAGATTAATCATAAAGTAAGGTGGCCAGGAAAGGTTGAATTCCAAAAGAACATAAACACCTCTGTGGCACAGTTGCATGAACTGTGGGAGGTACACTTTGATTAGAAAAAAAAAAGACCCAAGTTCAATTCTTGTTATGACAAGAACTTTGTGGCATTTTTCATTTGAAGGTGAGTTAGCCTATCTCATACAGAGATAGCATAGTTTTTCCTCCTGGAAACTTGAGGTTTTTTCATCATGCATATAAGCAATTTACCAACAAAACTACTATTAGTAGGAAGTAGATGACGGATAGTAGCATAGCATCGTCTCTATAATCTATTATACATAGCGGTACTTATCCCAATGCTTAAAAACAATCTCATATCTGTCCTATTCCAAAAAAGTGGGATAGAGGTCTACTTTCAAACTATTGACCAAATGCCATCACCTCTATCCTCTCCAATATAATGGATCAGTAGCCAACTCTTCCACTAATTAGAGACCCACCAATCAATCGGTAACAACTAGTATAGATTCCACCATTCAAGATCCACAGCTGATCTCATAGCTTCCATCACCTGCCACTGGACAAGTGCAATGGAAGAGTTTGGAGAAACTTGTTCTGTTACTCTTTCCATTTCCAAACCAAAGCTTTCAACTGTGTCTTGTATTGAGGCTTGCTAAACAAATTGCCATCCTTTGGTCTCCATGCCACCCTCTGTAATTGGTAGCAGCTTTCCTTCTGGTAATTCTCTGAGACTCATAGCTCCCTCTCTTCAAGCTGCACTACCAATGCTGGAGTGCCTCAATACTCTGTGCTATCACCTGCTGTCTTTTTCCTGTACATAAATAACCTATTCACAGTTATCCATACTTATATTCACATGTAGTTAGGAAAAGAGGTTAGTAGACCATGGGGTTTTGTTAGACTTCATCTGACACAAGGAGTGTGTAACGAAAGACCAAGATTCTACCATTACACTGAAAAAATTAGACAAGAAATTTGAAGAGAAAATCATTAAAGAAACTTTCGTTCAAAATCCACAGCATTGCAGAAAAAGTACTCTCCTCATCCTACTCATTTGACAAACCATGCACTACTCTGACATCCCAAGCTGTAAGATCATATACAGACTAGTGCCTTAAACATTGATCCTGCATACTGTCCTTCACCGGAGTGAGGACAACTTGTCATGTTCAGTGGCAACAACACAGTCTTGCGTTTTCTCTCACAGAAGAGATCTCAGCTCGCCTCTCCTTACCCTCAGTAATACACAATCATCAGACAAGATCAGGTCTCCCTCTCTTGGACTTACAATTACCTCTAATTCTCTCCTGGTATAAACACATCTCAACAATAGCTTCCTCAGCAACCAGAAAACTGGGTATTCTCTTTTGTTCAAGATGCTATATCACACCCATCCAACTCTTAACTATATACAAATTCCAAATCCTCCCATTGTTAAAGTACTACTCAAATTTCTAAAAATTCTTCATGTTGTCCAAAGGAGAGCAGTTTGGCTCATAGACAAACCCTCTCTTACAGATTCACTTCAACCTCTGTCTCACAGATGCATTGTTTCAGCTCTGTATTTCAATGGTCATTGCTCCACTGAACTGGTCATTCTCTACTCAATCATTATCATTCATCAATCATCATTCTTCCACTTTCTGCTGCACCTGCTAATAGAAGAATAGGAACTGCCCATCATCTTTTTACGGTACAACTGCAAACACACTAAACCTGTTTCTCCTATTCCCTCTTTTATTCTTTCCACCTCTGTCCTCTTGATGAATAGCCTTCATAATGAAGTATTTCCAAACAACCACAACCTGCAACTCTTCAAAAGAAAAACATCAAGAAACTTCTCTCTCAGTCCTCATCTGCACCCCACATATGACACTGATATTTTATAAGCCCTCAACCTCTTGTGTGGGACGAATATATAAAATAGTGTGTGTACATGAAAGATTAAGTAGTAGATGGTGGATCACATAGTATGTGGAAATATAAGACAGATAATTTTGGCAAACACCATAGTTACATTAATACCATGAAGGGATGAGCAGTAAGGAAGAGAGGTTAGTAGACCTTGGGGTTTGGTTAGACTTCATCTGACACAGGGAGTGTGTAATGATAGACCAAGATTGTGCCATTAGAGAGAAAAAATTAGACAAGCAATTTGAAGAGAAAATCATTTAAAGAAACTAGAGTGGTTACTTGAGGATCAAAACTGTATAACTGGGAGGGGGCTTCTGACCTAATGTCCAATCCTCTCCTTCTTCTTTTCCTCCCTGTTAGGTATCTACCCAGATACTGAACAAATGAGGATGAACTGGCAATTTAGGATTCAGCTGACCAAATTGTATTCTTATTGGCTTAAACCACAATCTAAAATGATGGTACAACATGACAGAATTTCATTCTGGCTGGGGCATCGCTCAGTTAAGCAAGGCCCGTCGTTTTTTTTATCAGGGAACCAGGGTGAGCAGTGCAGTGTAGTTACTGGAACAAATTCCAGAACACATCCCAACTCAACATCAACAGAGGTCAAGGTTGGTACTGTCAGCATAAAAAATCATGGAAAAGAAATGGAACTAGCAAAAGAATTGGATCAGTACCAGATCACCATAATAGGTGTGACTGAAACAAAGAAGACAAAAACAGATGAGATCTTTCAAAACAAATACAAATTATTGTATTCAGGCAATAACAATCAGGAAAAAGAGGGAGTAGCTATAGTACTCAACACTAAATACAAGGATAATCTTCTTGAATGGTAGGCAATATCAAGTAGTGATGTGTGCAAATATCAGAATGGAGAACTGGACAATGTCTTATATGTGCTTATGATCCCAAGGAAGACTTGGTAGATTGTGAATGTGAGAATTAGAGATATTTCCCTACTGAGTGTTCCTGGTAAGATTTATATTAGTATGCTGGAGAAAAGGGTAAGAAAAATTATGGAAAGGAAGCTAGGAGAAGAACAAGCTGGATTCAGCCTAATAGAGGTTGTCAGGATTAAATTTTCACTTTAAGACAAATTGTTGAGAAATCTTGGGAATGTAACGAGGATTTGTATATAATTTTTGTAGATGTGCAAAAGGCACATGACATGATGCCAAGAGGAAAGCTCTTCAGAACACTACAGTTATATGGTGTAAATGGGACATTATATCAACCAGTGCATTCCCTATTTAAGCTGTAGGTCAGCAGTTAAAATTGAATGAGATACAAAAAGATGGATTGATGATTAATCAAGGAATACATTATCTCCACTGTTGTTCACTACCTGTAGTATATGAATCACATGATAGAAAGTGGTATTAAATCTGATATCACAATTAAAAATTGGTAATGTGAATCTTAGCTCTTTACTTTATGCAGATGGTGTTATTCTTCTGAATAAATCTGGCACAAGTCTACAAGATTCCCTGACTAAATTGAATAACTGTTGTAATAAATTTGGTATGAAAATCAAAATATGAAAATCAATAAAAAGACAAAGAAAATAGGCAGAAACATTGAAAACCTCAACTGTATCCTGAGTGGTTAACCTATAGAACAAATAAAGTATTTCAACTATTTATGCACAATTTTTAGGGAAGATGGAAAATTAAATATGGAAATAGACAACAGAATTAGTAAAGCTGGTATGGTAGGAAGTGAACTGAATAAATTTATATGGAATTATAAAAAAATTAGTCAAAACATCAGCTGTATGCGAGACGGTGTTCAAACCAATTTTAACTTATGGATCTTGAGAAATGGCTAGAAATAAAATACTTGATCAATGACTGGAGACCTGTGATATGAGAGTTCAGTGAACAGATGGCATCAATTGCAGTATCACATTAAAAATAAAAATATTAGTGAAGAACTTGCCATTGTAGCATTCAGGAGTGGGTTAGTAATGGTAATCTCAAGTGGTATGGTCACTTAAATAAAAATAGAGAGGAAAGATTAATAAAACAAGTGTTCTTTTTCCAGGTTGGCAGGAAAAATACCCAGAGCAAGACCCAAATGTAGATGGATTGATGGAGTAAAGTGCCTTAACCATGCTAGCCAAGAGTCTATAGACGTGAAGTTTATCATAGAAGCGAAGTGCATATTAAAATTGTAATACCATTGATATTACATTGAAATATGTGATGGATACGAAGTGTATGAGGATGCGTATTTTATCCATAATGGTCGGTGAGGTGGTTAAAAGACAGAAATATGAGATCTGGTAATGTTGGAATCTTGACAGATAACAGATTAATTTGGAGGAAAATTGTTGATCTGCAGTTACTAATGATATAATTTTTTTCATGTAATGCTATCAGAATTATTGTGTAACCCCCCCCCCATGACGATGTGTGTGTGGGGGGGTATACATACATACATACATATATATATACACACACATACAAGGGTGGTCTGAAAAGTTCAGCCTAACAATGAAAAAACGAATTTATAATTTCAAAATTATTTTTATTTTTCAACATAGTTTCCCTTAAGACTAATACATTTATTCCTGCGATGCTCCAGCGCCATTATCCCATCCCTGTAGTGGTTCTCAGTAAGATCTGCAAAATACCGCTCTTCAGCTGCAATCACCTCTTGATTCGAAGGAAATGCTGACCAGCAAGGAAGAGTTTTAGTTTTGGGAAGAAATAGAAGTCAGGGGGAGCCAAATTTGGGGAACAGGGTGGATGTTCCAACAATTCATAGTGCAGATCCCTTAATTTTCCTATTGCCAAAACACATTTGTGGGCAGGTGCATTGTTCTGATGAAAGATGATTTTTTATTCTGCAAACTGAGTCTTTTCTCATTAATTTTTTTGTCTAATCTGGTTAAAAGATCAGAATAATATTCCCCAGTTATTGTTTTACCCATTTCAAGAAAATTAATAAACAAAATACCTTTAGCATCCCAAAACACTGATGCCATGACCTTTCCTGTTGATGGAACCGCCTTCGGTCCACTGTTTTGACCTGCTCTTTGGATTCTGGTGTGTACTGGTGAATCCAAGTCTCATCCACAGTAATAAATCAACGCACAAAATCAGTTTTATTCTTGTTAAAACGCTCCAAGCACTGTTCAGAGATTTTCATGCGAGTGTGTTTTTGATATGCTGTGAGCAAGCATGTCATCCATCTTATGCAAAGCTTTGCATGAAGAATTGCGCATTTGCAATTCTTCATGCAAAACATATCCTACACGTTCTTTTGAAATGCCTATAGTCTCAGCAGTTTCATTTACTTTGACTCGCCAGTCATCCAATACCATATTGTGCAATTGATCAATGATTTCTGGTGTTGTTACACTTTTTTTACTTCCTTCACATGGATCATCTTCAAGGCTGGTACGGCCACGTTTAAACTCGGCAACCCATTTCTTAATTGTTGAAAACAAATGAGAAGAGTGCCCATAAACTTTTATGAACTTTGAATGAATTTCTTTTGGCATTAAACCTTCTTTTACAAAGAATTTATAACCACATGATACTCAATTTTATCCATTTCAAGGGATACAGACAACACTTTTGCTTCAGACAGCTGTATGAAACAAACTATTTGATAGAATGACTTGCAATTTCACATGGATGCTTATGGCAGATGTATCAACTTTGGAAAAAAAAAAAAAAAAAATCGTGTTGATAGTGTTGCCATTTATGGTCGAGGATGAGAACTTTTCAGACCACCCTCGTATATCAGGATGATAATGATGATGAAACGAGGGCTACCAAAGTGAATAGCATAGATTTTGGGAACTTTCACTTCTTGGCAGATGTAAAACATGGTGTAATGCAGAAGCCGGTAGAGTGGAGAGAATAATGATAAGTATAGAAACATTGACAATACATTGATTTTTTTTTATTATTATAAATATACCAGGAGTATCCAGCATAAAGAAGATGAATTAGTGGTGCTCATTGTCTCAGCCTGTCTGAAGGTTATCGGGATCTTTGAGACATAGTTGATGGAATATGTGATATACTGACAGGAATAAAGTAACAGAGTGTAGTATTTTTCAGCAAGATAGAAGGGGAAATGCAGTGGTGGAATATTGCTTATGATGAGTTGTGTCCTTCAGAGTGGAGGATTTGAAGGACAGTGGCACTAATGGTTCTGAGAGCATATGGTGTTAGGTGGAGAGAAAATAATTTAGTGAGATGTTGCTATAAGCCACTGAGCATGGAAGGTGAAGAACGTGAGATGTTTGGAACAGTCGATAACAGATTAATTTGGCTTAACAAAGGAGAAAAGAATATCATTATGGGAGATTTTAACTACAGTATAAATTTGAAGGAGGATACTTCGTGTAATAAGAGAATGCAACTATGGAATTCTTGAGGGACAAATGTCTTAGTCAACATATAGTAGAAGGAACGCAAGTTACCAGAGTTTGATTCAGTCATAGCATCAGGGGATCTAATTGTGACCGAGATGACAATCCTGCCCCCAGTTGGTAAGAGTGACCATATGGTTTTGACTTAGAGGATGAGTAGACATGCAGGAGTATCAAGGTGAAAGGAATTTGTGTAGAATTGTAAATCAGGTGATTATAATAATCTTAGAAATTATCTAGAGGTAGTTCCATGGATTGGAGGAATTGGAAGAGTGATATAATCATCAGTGCATGGGAACTAGTAAATAGATATTTATTAGTAGCAATAGAAAGTTATATGCCTCAAGTGAAAAAGATAACATAATTTAATGTAAAGTGGATGACAGACAATATTAGATGGGGGAACTGCAGGTAAAAAACGGTTATGGAAGAGATAT
This sequence comes from Typopeltis vanoorti, assembly GCF_054136105.1. Lineage (NCBI taxonomy): Eukaryota > Metazoa > Arthropoda > Arachnida > Uropygi > Thelyphonidae > Typopeltis > Typopeltis vanoorti. Next base: position 2,656,014 of record NC_143557.1, read on the forward strand.
AAGGAGACGGGTAGAGAGCATATGCATGAACATAAGACTCAGTCCAGAAGAGCAACTAGTATGGTAAAGAAGGCACAACTAGAATTTATATAATGACACTATAGGAATGAATAGTGTGTATAAAATAATTTCTACTAAGAAGTTTAATGGTTAAAGAATAATTTTATTCCAGTATTTTGCCTAACAATATCTGAGACATTGTCAAGAAAACAGGTTGCATGGAAGACAAAGTAATTTAAATAAGAATCTAGCATTTATGTTGAACCCCTACACGAGGGGGTTGGTTGATCAACGTATATGGGTAGTGTGTTGGGAAAGGAGAAACTTGTTTACATTTGATTTCAAAACCTGTATATTGTATTCCTTGGGAAATACATCAGAGGGAAGACTATTCCACAGTACAGCAGTAGCTACAATGAAGGAAGTGAAAAAGAAACTTGTTTTGTGGATTCCAAGGTGTACTTTGTAAGGATGTTGGACACCTGTACATGTCCCAATGGGCTTACTACTGAGTGGGGGAATTATTGATACTATTTCAGTAGTATCAATAATTCATTTGCCATAGAAATATTTATAGAATACGCAATTTGTAAAGACCAACATCTGTGTGAAAGTGAGGGGAGTGAGTTGGTAAGAGATGGGTCATTTATCAATGTAATTGCTCTTCTCTGTATTGAGTCAAGCATTTTGTGGGAACTTTTAGGAGCCCCACTCCAGTGTTTGAGCAGTATTCAGTAACTGGGTGGATTTGTATAAGGTTAACAGTTGTTTAGAGGTGAAGTAACGTCTTGAGCAAAAGAGAAATCCTAGTTTTTTGGAGGCTGAAGGTGCAGTAATTGTGATGTGTTTATGCCAGGAGAAGCCTGATATCAGGATAATTCCAAGAAGAGAAATCATCTTGTCTGGAAATTTGAGTGTTATCAAAAAGGATACTGGGGGAAAATGGTTCTTTTTTGTGAGAAATAAGACAGAACTGGGTTTTACTAGCATTGAAGTTGACAAGGTTATCTGAGCCTCATTGGTAGGATGGCTTGGAGATCAGGATTAAGGGCAGTGGTGGTTGATGTTTTGTAGATTGCGTTGAATTGTGTAGAGTAAGGTTTGTCAAATGAAAGTGAGGAGTGCAGTGTGCTGTCATCGGCAAAACTGCGTATTGGGTTGGAGGTGAACTGAAGTAGGTCATTGATATACAGAAGGAAGAAGTTCGGTGAGAGAACGGAACCTTATGGAACCCCAGCATTAGTTGGATGGTGATAAGGAACAGTCTACCATCACACATAGTGTGAGTCCAGACAGAAAGCTGGCAATCCAACTGCAGAAGTTCTGAGACAGTCCAAATTATAGGAGTTTGCTTAGTAAGCCTTTGTGCCAGACTGGGGTCTTTTTCCTGGCAACCTGGCAGAGAACACTTGTTTTGCTAATCTTTCCTCTCCCATTCTGTTTAAGTGACCATACCACCTGAGATTAGCTCTGCTAACCCATTCCTAGGAGTTTGCTTAGTAAGCCTTTGTGCCAGACCCAGTCAAAAGCTTTAGAGATATCAAGTTGCAACCACTTGAGATTTGCCATAATGGGTGAACTTGGTATTTTAGAGAAGGAATAAGTGATATTAGTTTACATGTTGATTTGTAAGAAATTTGCATTTGGTACAGTATTTACCAAGCACTTTTTTATAATATTGTGCAGAAACTCCAACACATCTTTGATATATGGAACTACTATAGTTTTGGAATCTGATAATCTAATGGCTCTCTATTTTTATAATCTTAGGTGTGGGATACAACTTTTATTTTTTTTTTTAGGATTTAACCATATTGGAAATATTCTAATTTTTTTTTTGTAGCGAATTGTCATTTGAGCAAATAGCTCTTGCTCTGTGCTAATCTTTTTATCATCATCATCAAATTCCTGATATATACCCTCAAGGTGCATACACGACATGATAGTACTACATGAAAAATAACACCATTACTAACTTCCTATCTACAATTTTCCTCCAAATCGCTCTGTTATTACCTGTCAAGACTCCGACATTATCAGATCATATATTTCTATCTTCTAAGGCACTTTTTACTGTATCAATCCACCTATATCTTGGTCTTCCTCTGGGGTCTTTTTCCTGGCAACCTGGCAGAGAACGCGTGTTTTGCTAATCTTTCCTCTCCCATTCTGTTTAAGTGACCATACCACCTGAGATTAGCTGCTAACGCATTCCTAGATACTAACAATGCCAAATTCTTTCCTAATATCCTTGTTTTTAATATGATATTGCCATTGATGCCATCTGTTCACCCCTCTAATCTTTTTCAGGATTCTGGTCTCTCGTCTCCGGTCAAGTGTTTTACTTCTGACCCAGCTATCAGATCTGTAAGTTAAAATTGGCTTGCTTACTGAATCCTATCCATCCAGGATGGGTTGAGTCCCCTCCTGATGAGGGTTTACTGGCATATTAATGCAGCCTGATCGCCACCCTGCTGCATCCCCTAAGGGTGATATTCATGACTGTATTCGTGTGTGTTCACAGGACCGGTTTACCTGCTTGCAGGATGAAATATCCCAAGATAAACTAAGGAAAAAACTCTGCTGTCCACACCCAAGACCAGCTAACTTGGCTATGGCTGAGGAAGATCCTTAAGCTCCTCACATCATCGACGGGAATCGAACCTAGGACACTCCTTCCCCATGCATATGATTCCAAAGATAGTATTCAGTTTGTGCGGTTAGCCTAGTGGCTAACCGCACAGACTGAATACTGTCTTTTATACAGCTAATTTAGTGTTTTGGCTAATTTCTCTCTTAATCCATATAAATTTATTCAGTTGACTTCCTACCATACCAGCTTTGTTGATTCTGTTGTCTATTTCCATATTTAATTTACCATCTTCACTAAAAATCAACCTTAAGTAGTTGAAATGTTTTACTTGTTCTATAGGTTCTCCATTCACAATGCAGTTGATATTTTCAATGCTTCTACCTATTTTCATTGGTTTTGTCTTTTTATTGCTGACCTTTATACCATATCTATTACAACAGTTGTTCACTTTAGTCAGGGAATCTTGCATATTTGTAGCAGATTTATTTAGAAGTATAACGTCATCTACATAAAGCAAAGAACTGAGATTAACATCTCCAGTTTTGATATCAGGTTTAATACCACTTTCCTTCATAATGTGATCCATATAGATGATGAATAACAGAGAGGATAATGTACATCCTTGTCTGACACCAGATTTAAATTAAACCACCTTCCTGTACTTCTTACAATTCTAACTGCTGACTTACAACTCAAATAAAGACTAATTATTGGTTGATATAATGCCCCATTGACACCATATAACTATAGCGTTTGTTTCGAATAGCTTCTCTCTTGGCACCTTGTCATATGCCTTTTCCAAATCGACAAAACTTAAAATACAGATCTTTGTTATATTCCCATGATTTCTCAACTATCTGTCGTGGAGGGAAAATCTGAACCTGACAGCCTCTATTTGGCCTGAATCCAGCTTGTTCTTCACTAAGCTTTTCTTCCACAATTCTTCTCAACCGTTTCTCAAGTATACTTGAATAGATCTTGTTAGGAACACTCAGAAGGGAAATACCTCTGTAATTCTCACATTCAGTTTTATATCCCTTTTCATATATGGGTACTATAAGAGCTCTACTCCAATCATCGGGAATTCGTCCCTCTGTCCACGTTTTCTGAACTATGCAGTGCAGCCACTGTAAGACTTTTATACCTCCATACTTGAGCATTTCTGGTTGAATATCATCTAATCCTGTTGCCTTTTCACATTTCAGGCTTTTGATGGCATTTTCTACTTCAAGTATGAATTCCTGACTGCATGCCTGTTGAGTGTTTTTACCACTGTGCTGTTTTTAATGTGATCATCACTGCTTGTTTCATTTAGCAATTTTTTGAAGTAATTACTCCATACTTCAAGGATATCTTTTTCTCCCGTTTTCATGTCAACTTTATCATCTCTAACTGCTTTTACAACACTCTTTCCTCCATTTCTGAGCTTCAACAACCTCCAGAATATCTTGCCACCTTCTTGATATTTATTTTCTATGTTCTTACCAAAGTCTTCTCATGACTTTTATTTAGCATTTTACATAGTGTTGAGCTTTCTTACATTTGTCTCTGTATTCTCTAAGTGAAAAATCTGGCAGGTACTTTCTTCTTTTCTTTCACTGCCTTTTAACTTCCTGTGTCCATCATAGAGTTCTGATTTTTCTATCCTTACAGACAACCTAACCTCATGCCTCTCTGGCTGAATCAGTCAGTGTTTTCTTCAGCGCTTGCCACTGAATCTCCATGGTTTGGTTCCTGTTCTCAAACTCTTTCATTTTTTCTTGAATGATGTTTGTATCTTTTATTCTACAGTTTACATCTGAGAGCTGCTCAACTTTTATTCACATTAAAACTTTCTTACGTGTTATTCTTTTCAATATGAAATTCAATTTTATCCTGCTCAAGACTAAATGGTGATCACTTTTAATTTCAAATCCTCTGTACACTGTGGTGTCCTGCACCAGGGAGAAAACATCACTATCAACAATAACATAGTCAATGAGACTTTTCTTATTCCTTGGTTCTTCTCTCCATGTGAATTTGTGCACATTTTTATGTTGGAACATTGTGTTAGTAATAACCTTTCATTATGCTAATCTTTGTATTATGCCATAAATTTTCACAAGATTGTAGTGGGAATTAATATTCAAACATCAGTTAATATGTGTATTTTCTTTAGATAGCGTACTGATGGATAATCTGGAAGTCTGATGACTAGTTTCCGAAAACAGCACTCTATTTTCAATTTCTACACTGTCTTAAAATAACCAAACACCCTAGAAAAAAATCTAGCTGTTGGTAATTTAAAGAAAGTATACTTTCTTTTTTATTTATTTTCAATGTAATTTATATATTATATTTTAATATAATTATTACATTGAACATTATTAATGATTTTTTTTTTCCATCTTGTGTCAATGTATAGGTTACATTAGCTGCGGGTGAAACTACAATTGCTATTCCCAGAAGGGGTAAGTTTAATGAAAGCTTGGAAATAACATATTCTTTAATAATATTCAAGAAATATGTTTTATCTTACTAAAAATATTTTTCATTGTTGTTTAATCTTTAATTAAGAAGGAAGTCCAGTAAAATACAACTTATTATTTTATAGTAATTAATCTCACTCTCTTAACAGTGCAAAATAGTTCTAAAACCATTTTGAATAAAACAGATTAAAAATCCTTTGTTTAAAAAGTTATACTGAGGTATAACTTTTTAAACAAAGTATAACTCAGTATAACTTTTCAGTTCTCTCTAATTTAACTAGAAATTATAATTTCTAGTTAAATTAGAACAATTTTGCACTGCATTGAATTGAAATAAAGGTGTTGTTTGGTACTGTTATATTGCTATAGTCACTCTAGCATTTTAAGGGTGTAAATTAACTTTACACATCAAACACATACACAGACAAAAACATTGCAGCAGCACAATACTAAGTGAAATCTTTTTAATCATTTCTCCAGCACAATAGAAGAAGCTGCCAAGAGTGAATGTCATCTGCACTGAGAAAATCATCTGTCACTGAAAATTGATATTGTAGCACTCCTCTTTGGAGTGTTATTCTGTAACAGCTTAACTTTACAGGAATAGAGTAAGATATTTCCTTAGAATTTTGTGTTATTGTATGCAATAGAGGTAGTTCATGATTAGCTCAATGATTTGAATGCCAGGCAAAGCACAAAAAGGACCACTACTTTTTTTATACTGTTATTATACTGTGACCTTGCCTTCCTTTATTTTGTGCAGATGTAGTTAATACTACTATTAAATTGAATTCACATATGCAGATGAAATCTGATTAAAGTTTATTTTGCAGTAATAAGTAAGAATTAGCCATAGATAGAAAACTGCATGGAATAATAAAGTGACCTATTCTCATTCATTTAACTGTAAAATCAGTGAGCATCTTCAATAATAGTTCAGGAAAAGTAAATAAGCAACAAATTCATTGAACTCATCCCTGTTAACAAAACTTTGAAATTCTCCTTTCAGTTGTTTAAGTAAATTTTGCACAACATGATTTGCGACACAAACTTGAGTTTAAGGACAACTTTTTACTAAAAAAGTTTTCTTTGGTCTTATAAATATTTGGTAATTTGCTCTGCTTCCAAGTATTAGTATTTTACATTGCCAAGTAAATATAATTTCAAATTTGTATCATATATGCAAAAGTTTGAGATCGTTGATGATAAAGTTTGAGAACATTACCTCATCATTATATGGTGAGGTAAGTGCCACATACAGTGATTTCTCATTTATCCAACCTTCATTTAACATCCACTAATGGGTTAGCATAGCAACTGACTTTGAATAGACAGCATATATTTGCATGTTTAGTAATCAACCTTTCAGTCATCTGATCAGCAAATAGATTTCTCACTGTGATTGGATAATTGATGGATTAATGTAGTTACAAAGAACAATAAGCTATGGTTATTTTAGCGCAGCACACCTGAGTCATATCTGTTAATATCTGTTAGTTACATAGTACAAATTCATTTAACAAAGAAGTACATGATTTTGTTTTGGTTACACCACTAATTTGGAATAAGCATTAAGCAATTTTTAGAATAAGAAACTAAAAAGGAACTTAGAGAAAAAGTAAGAAAATAAGAGAATTTGACTAGTTTTGTTATTCATTTACTTCATAGTTCCTTTTTTTGTGAGGTCAGTGATTTTTTACCTAAGGGGAAGGCTGCTTTACTTGTTTTTGCAGGAGTTAAAAAAACACCCTGCTACCTCTATATGAGACTGCCTAATATGTCTTCTGTTGAAAAGCAATTTTAGATTTTTTTTTTTTTTTTGTAAAGTACTTCACAATTATATTATGAATCTTATTACCTGAGATCTCTAAGGAGTCAAGGACTCAAGGGAGGCCATAGATCACCCACACTAACTGTCATAGTTTTTCTTAAACTCATTTAAACAGGATGCACTAACAACTTCAGCATGTAAACTGTTCCACTTATTGATTTACTACTCTGTGAGTGGAAAATCTAGCTCTCACCCCATATGAATATTTTTTTAATATAAAACTGGAACTTCTAAGTTTTAATGTTATAATTTTTTTGTATTATCCTGCATATGGAGGCTTCAAGACCCATAATATGGCAAATTAAAGATGTCAAGAAATTATATTATTGTTTAATCCTTTATCCAAGTGTAAGCAAACAAAGTAATGCTGAAGTCATTTATTTTTATTTATAACCAAGAGAAAAAATTTTCCAACATCTAGTTCTCTAATCTAAAGTATTTTAATAATAAGATATTACATCTTTTCACTACTTGTATATGGGTAAACGTATGACCTCTGCATTACTTCAACCTTAGTATCTCTTCTGGGTTTGGCTCCCATTGATGAGATGTCAATAAAGGTCAAAACCACTCTTGGTAATGGCCCTTCCCATAAAGCATAACATTATACACACCAAAAGAATGTGAGCTCTGCATTATGAGATGGGAAAACCTAACCTCATGTATCTGCTGCTAAGCACAACAGAAAATGAAACAGAGCCACTAGTCCCAATTCAGAAGAAACTTCCTATCATGATGCATCAGAAGCCATTGAAGTAATTCACTTATGTGAATTACTTACTACAAGCAAAGACAGCAAGCACTAAGGCAATTAATGTGAAGTCGCTAGCCTCTATATGCAAGCCTAGTCATGAAAATCTTGCACAAACTTTGTTTGCTTATGCTTGAATAAATGATTAAATAAGAATTTAATTTATAATCAACTGAAAAGATTTCCAAGAAGTGAGTGTGTTATCCTCATTAGGGAAACTTGTATGGGAAAGATCTCTAAAGGACAGATATGTGAAAGATGAAAATGAAGAAAGAAGAGAAAAGATAAGATTAGAGGGAAGTGGAGGAATAGTGTCATTTCAATGGAAATTACTAGGTCATCTTAAGAGACTTCATATGTCTATGGAAGTACCTATACAATGCAAAAACAGCATCTACAGAAGAGAGACTGGAGGGAGTCAGTGAGAAAAGGCATTACTTAATAAGTGAGTAACTCTCTTCTGGATATCAGGCATTCTGAAGTTGAATTTTGGTGAGCTATCCCAAATGTGAGAAGAGTATCCTAAGATCCTTGGATTGTTAAAGTGTTAAGAGTTGCGAAGAAGATAAGTAATGTATAGAAAGAAAAAGAATATCAAGTTTTTTGGAAGCTGAGGAGGCTATTGACTTGATATGTTTGTCAGGATAGACATATGAAAATCAGCCCAAGAAGAGATATTGATCTTTGATTGGTGAAGCATTTTGGAATGTTGCCAAAAGTGAGCCACAGTCTTTCTTCTGGGAGCCTGCTAGCTATGGCTGGTTGCTTCTTTAAGAAATATATCTTTCAAGAGAAACAACATAAAACAATTCTCAGATAAACTGTTAGCAATACAAATATTTTTAAAAAAATATAAAAAAAAAAAAGGCCAAAGTCAAGCACATAGGATTTATTATTTGTTCTCTCTCTTAGAGACTATTTAGATAATTTGTCATATAGAATCATGTTAAAGACATTTAAGCATCAATCCTTGATACCTATAGGGGGGGGGGTGGACATGAGTGAATTACTTTAATGGCTTCTGATGCATTATGATAGGAAGTTTTTCTATTGGGACTAGTGGCTCTGTCTCATTCTCTGTTGTGCTTAGCAGCAGATACATGTTCACTGAGGTTAGGTTTTCCCATCTTTTATATGCCATATTGCTGAAATGTTATTTTTTTCTGATTTTAATATTTCTGCTAGAGTGACTCATGATAAACTGCATGAATAAGCAATTTTGTGGACTCTTTGATACTTTTGAAAGGGGTTATCATCCTTAGGTCACTTTATCAGAGACTTGATATTGTCTGGATTGGTTTGTAGGCAACTGTTATATTATGCTGTAATGCACAATTTCTACACTATTGAAAAAATATGTCAAAATCAGAATTGCTTTACAAACGAATATCCAGATCATCCAGAGGCTCTCTTTATGATTGCTTAAAGACAGCAAGCACCATTCAAAAATATTCAAGAGGCCACAAAATTTCTTGTTCGTGCAGTATACTGTATATATCAGTCAGATTAATACAAATTTTGAAATCAGACTACAAACTGATTACAAACCTACTGTACTGCTGTAACCTTTGATCTAGTGCAGTATGGCCTTTGCTGTCCTTGCACCAATAAATCAACCAACCAACCAATTGCAAAATTCAAAAACTGATTTTACACGTAGATACATACATGTGAGACCTGGGAAATCTGGCCTTATGTGCACATATCTGCTACACACACAATACTGAATGGGATAAAGCCACTAGAAGAAAACTTATCCTGTCACAGAATCTGCTGAAGTAATCCACTCATAGCTCCCTCAGTAAGAACCAGGGACTGATCTTGAATGATATCTGGAAGCGTATAATACACTGCTAGCAGTTTCAATTTTTCTAATAATCATTTAGAAGTGCAAATATGAAAAATATAAGGTAAGTCATGCACATTAACAGTTAATCATCATCAAATTTCTGACATGTACATGAAGAAATGACATCATTAATAACTTCCTATCAACAATTTTCCTCCAACTCAATGTGTTATCTGTCAAATTTTTCTCTATTCTAATTACCTTTACAACATTCTTTTATCTATTATCATTTTTATACATAAAAATATAACGGAAAAACTCACGTAGAAAAATTATTTAATGGTATAATTTTCGCCCGTGTGTCACAGGCATCTTCAAGATGCCTGTGACACACGGGCGAAAATTATACCATTAAATAATTTTTCTACGTGAGTTTTTCCGTTATATTTTTATGTATAGTTATGTCTACTCACGGTTTACCTCTTTTAAAACTTATTATCATTTTTGTTTCGTTAGTTTTGGGAGTTCCATTTAATGCTTTCAAATCTGATAAGTTTCAGGCATTTATTAATTTTTGTTATTTGTGTATGAACCAATTGCAATATTAAACCATAATATGTAGTTCAACTAGAATCATTAATCTTTCCCTCAGCTAAAGAACTAAATGCTTAACTATGGGGGGGGGTGGAAATGAAGTCAGTGAATACCAAAACTAAGTAAGTTCTTTTACTTATTCTTAACTTCCTTATTTTTATATTGGACCTACACAAAAAAAGGTTTCAAAACCTATAGTAAATCTGTGCCATGTGTCAGCAGTAGATGGTGGTAAATATGCAGTGGCTTCTACCATCTGAGCTGCTAAGAATGGGAATTCTAAATTGTTTAATACTTATCCCAAATTAGCTTTCCCAAAAAAGATCACATATCTCCATAAAATTCATTGAACTAATGGATATTACCAGCATTGATGAATGAAGTGCTGTGAAATATAAAGCAAAGTTGACTATTCTTTGCAAAAAATAATAAATTTTTAAAAAAAAATTTAAATGCTGTTCTTAGCTTGATTAGTGCTCGCTGCTATGGGTTTTGCTACCTTCATAGCTATCGCAGTGACCTAGTTAACTTTTTGAAGTGTATGTGGAGAGGAGAATACTTGATAATTCTTATCAAGAATTATCAAGCATATTTAAAAAAAATATATATTCCTTTTTGCCATTTGATTTATATTAACACTGAATTTAATAATGTCATAACACTAATTATAATATGATTGCTCAAATTAATATTATAGATGTAATATTAGTTCTACTTCCCTCTCTTTCCATCTTTCACTTCTTCAAACTCGTTGTCCCAACTTAGTTCAAAGGATACCAAATGCAATGTTGTCTGCAGTATTAACACACTCATTTTAAATATACATTTACCTTCACCTCAGTACATTGCACCAATGTGCTATAGGTTTATTAAATCAAATAGTGTTTTGATCTAATCATCATCAAGTTATTGAATAGGCAGGTCATCAAGATAGAATGATCAACATTGGATTTTAAAATATAAATAAAAAAAAAAACCTACTTACAACCATTAAAGATACCCCCCCCCCCAAAAAAAAAAAAAAAAAAAAAAATTTTAAGTAGTAGTAATTGTCTTTCTTGACAATCATTGTTGTTGGGACAATGTAGTAGCACTTCATCACTCTCTTTGAACTGCTGTTCAAATTTGATGAGTGGTCAGTGTCAACTCCATTCTGTGCTGGATCAGACTGCCCATGCTTGTTATAAATAATGTAAGATTGGTGTTCTGTAGTTCTTTTCTCAACAGAATGTCCTGTTCGTATAAAGTAAAAGCGACAGTAGTTGTATCATATCGTACAATTTACTGTAATAGTGATAATTGTGCTGGTCCCATTATATAAAGCTTTGATCAGAACAGATCTGGCTTTCTGTGCTTAGATCTGGTCACCAGTATTTGAAGGGGATGAAGTAACCTTGGAGAGAGTGCAGAAACCGATAACAAAAATTATGTCAGGAGTGCACAATGTTGAGGATAGACTGAGAGCATGTGGGCTGCAGAGTTTGGTGAATAGAAGGTGGGGGGGACATGTCAAGACATTTAAGCTGTTGAAGGGTTATCATATTAACACAAGAGATTTTTCATATGGTGGAATGAGGGAAAGGAACAAGGACAGGAGACCATCACTGGAAGTTGCAAAAGGAAATGGTGAGTAAAAGGATAAGAAGTAAGTTTTTTGCATGCAAGTGGTAGGAGCATGGAACGCATTGTCTGAGAGGGTGGCGAACATATAGATTGGATGATTTTAAGGAGTGATATGATAGACTTTGTGTTCACTAGTGTTGACCTCCTGCAATTAGTCTTGTGACTCCATAGGGATCAGGAAAATACACTGTATAGCTTATCTTTTTGAAATTCCCTGGAAGTTACAAAAGGAGGTGGTGAGTAAAAGGATACAGTTTTTGCATGGAGAATGATAGGAGCTTGGAATGCATTGTCTGAGAGGGAAGCAAACGTGCAGACTGGATGATTTTAATGAGTGTTATGATAGATTGTGTTCACTAGTGTTGACCTCCTGCAATGAGTCTTGTGATTCCATGGGGGTCAGGAAAATAATAATATAGCACTGTGTGGCTTATATCTTTTGAAATTCATTGTTGTCATTCTACTATGTTCAGTTGTCTGTGCACTTATTTATTTATTTACACATATGGCTTTGTGAAACTTACAAGTGAAATGTACAATGACAATCTCCAGAAACAAATGATGAAAATCTTAACATGTAAAAGTTCATTACATAAAAGGCATGAACTGCATTCCAAGTTTTCCTTTTAAAAAAAAAAAAAAAGCAAAAGTAATGTGTTATAATCAAGTCAGGGAAAATTATCATCCTACTGCACCAAATATGACAAGACTGCATTCTCTCAACGCATCATAACACAAATGTAGCTGTATCCAAGGTTTTATTAGAGAGCAGTTGTGACTATTGTGAAAACTTGATCCATTAGAGAAAAACTCATTTCACTTTGCATCATCATCTTCTAGCACGAGGAGGAGTTGTGCTGATACTTCGACAAGGACTATGAGAATAACATCATTCGTGGTGAACGGGACCTTGAATCTTCTATTTCCTTCCATAACCACTGCCACACCATACCAACTACAGGTCAATGTCCAGACTGGAAAGCCAATCCAAGGCCTCATCCGTCACCTTGTGGATGTCCTGTAGGCTACCACCATGAAATTGGCGCCTTGGGCAATCGTTCACAATATGAGTAATCGTTTGAGCCACGGGAGAACAATCACAATAAGGGTAGTCACACATCCCCCATTTATGTAGTAGGTAGCCACATCTGCCCTGGTTAGTTCTGATCCTGTTGATTGATGACCAAATCTTCTTAGGAGGAGCAAAACCAGGCTGCAGAGCACAGGGATCTTCTACCAGGAAGCTGTTTGTTGGGAGATTGTTGGACCAGTATTCTCTCCACATGTCAGGTGTTGATGGCAGGGTAGCTGAAGAGAGTTCGTCCATGGCCCAGAGAGGCTTTCTAGATTTTAGGTGAAGACCAGGTGGATTCATAAGAGTCTGGTGCACGGGTAAGAGTGGGTTGCTCATTGTTTTATTAAATTCTTTAAATGAGGCTTGTCTTCTCCATATGTTGTGTGGAGCAATGTTAGATAGGACAAGCAGCCAGGAGAGAGGGGTACTTCTCGCTGTCCCACTAATTGTGCACATGTTAGAATTTAGCTGAGTGTCTATAATGTTAGTATGAGCACTTCTTTCCCAGACAGGGGCACAATATTCTGCTGCAGAGAATGCGAGAGCTAGTGCAGATGACCTTAGGACTTCTGCACCACAACCCAAGGTTGTTCCAGCGAGCCTTGAAATGATATTGTTTCTCGTTTTAATTTTGTTGGCAGGTTGGTGATGTGTCTTTCATAGGTTAGGCTTCTGTCCAGGCTCACTCAAAGATATTTCGGGTGAGGCTCGTGCTCTACCATTTTTCCACAGAAAGAAAGGTTGAGGTGTTGGTTCGCATCTGTATTGTTCAGGTGAAATACTGTAGACACAGTTTTTGTTGGATTTGCCTTCAAGTACCACTGCTTGAAGTACTCTTCCAGGATGTTCAGGTCTGTGTTCAAGGTTGATTCCAGGTTGGCAAAGGAGGTAGATTGATGTAGGATCGCTAGTTACACTGAGATTGAAGTATTTGATTTAATAGTGTTATTAAACCTCTTATGTCTACACGTTTCAGTATTTGTTTTCACGCGTCACAAATACCATTAAAGACTGATGACTTCTGTGATACCTAGAGGTCTAGGTGATTGGTGCTCACTGCTATGGTTTTGTTATGACTATTTGTGTAAAAATAGTCATAATTTAAAATTCTGAATATTTTTACAAATTGTTTATGTTAGTACATTATTAGTTTTGATTTCATAATACGTATTGTCGGCACTTGCGATGTGCACGTTATTTATGTTATTTTGTCGAAATGAAATGTGAAGCATTTAAAAAAAAATTATGTACTTACTGGATTTGGATAGTTGTGTTACTTTCAGAAATTTTATTGTGGTTTAAAATTATTAAGTGCTGTGTTTTGTAAAGACATTCTCGTAATGCTAACGGAGATGACACGTCAGCCATTATACATAACTTCTTGCTTGCCACTTTCATGGAGTGTGCATGCTCGCCGAGGAGTTTGATGGGTGATTGACAGCTGACAGAGAGAGCGTTCAGTATCGAGGTAACAGAAACAACAACAAGAGAGCATTCGGTATCAGAGAATGGGGGATAAACAAGAGAGAGAGAGCTAATGGAAGTTTAAGAATTCAGGTCGGCAAAATTTGTTCTTAGGAAATTAAGTTTTTATGTGACAGTCGGTGGCATATTGATAGAAGATTCCGAAAAAGGAATCTTAGAATTGTGAGCCTTTAAAGTGGAGTAGTTAAGACTGTAAATAAGTATTGGTAAATAAAAGAAAATATTGTGATTGATGTTCTATAGAAATGTTTGAGGAAATGCTGATTGAAAATTTCATCTGTTTTAAGGACGCCTGATCTATCTGTTATTTCTACTGGAAAAGGAGACTGAATTTAGCAACTTAGATAAACCATTAGAAGAAACTTTTTTTTGCTGGTACAAAAATTAACAAAAATTGAACTACACTAGGTAAGAGTACCTATATTTCGGTGAATTCAGAATATCTTACTTCAGAGTCAGGAGGAATAATGTGTGCTACATAAGGGTGATGAGAAAGGATTCTATGGAAAAAGAAGAGAATCTTATATCTTCGAAAAAAGGCATTAACAAGGAAACTTACTTTGAACATTTTGTTATTGTGTAAACAAGGTGTTTAGGCTAGTAGACGTGATTAAGTATATGTGAAACAAACCAGTCAGAGAATGGGTGATCTCTAAAGTGTAAGTTATTTTAAAAGGCCTTGGATCCAGTTAATTTTGTAGTTAGTTGTGCAATTTCATTTGAAGTATATATATTGTTTTTGTTTTATTAAATGTGTATATTTTGTATTTGGTCTTGAGTCAGTGATTTTTCTGATTCTGAAAGAAAGAGTAAAAAGTCATTGCAACAATTGGAATTGAACCCTTGTGCATATAAATAAAAACACTCGGAAATTAGAAATAATCGTTATAGAGAAAATCTTATAACAAATGGTAATAGAGATCAAATCTCCTTATAACAATAGCCATAGCAGTGACCTAGTTAACTTTTTGGAGTGTATGTGGAGGGGGGGGTGAATACTTGGCCATTTGGTTAGATCTAGCATGGATTTGCTTACCGAGTTACCATCATGTGGTCTATTTTCCATACTTTACAGGTTTGCCACTTTTTGCTTGTCTTTGTAGATGGTTTCTCACTTTAGATTTCCTAACTGATGGTCTTGCTCTGTACACTGGTGGCCCTCTCTCATGTGCCTCAAATTCAAATCCTATACATGATTTTGCTGGTACAAGGCACTCTATTCCTCTTCTTTATTTGGTATGCCTCCTTGCTCAAGTATTATGGACTTTGTGATCTTTTATCTTGTACTCTGGTCTTGCTTTCTAGTTGGAGTGAGATGACCTAGTTAACTTATTGCAATCAGGCTGCAGTCCTGTCATATTTCTTGTGATTGAGAAGGGGTCTCACTTCCCTTTTATGGTACTTGGATCTCTAGGCAGAGTCTTATTTCTCTTCTTGGACTTACTTACACCTCTAGTTTGGATATATTTTGCCCATGGCCTTTACCCTCAAGGAGAATGATGTCCTTTTCCACTCAGTACAGCTTCTCTGCTGTGCAGCTCCTAAACCTGCATATATTCCAGATTCATTCAGAACTGGAGTGTGGTTTTCATATTAGCGGTGGTGCACTAGAAGTGCTTGAGCATTGAAGATGTTAGTCTGACGACTAACGAAACTTGTCGGGTTTGTTTTTTAGTACTTGTTTAGTTTTAAAAAACAGTCTTTTTTTAATAAAAATGTGGTCACAAAACCGAAATAATTCGATTGTGATTGATTGCTGTCCAGAGGATGATGGTCCTCTTGATTAATGGTCTTTCTTTCATGGACTTGCACTAATTTCTTTATTACATGAGCATTCTCTTTCTGCAGATATTTGCTATAGATGGCTGCTATTTTTCCACTTTATTCTGAACATTGCACAAGCATCTGCTGTTCAACATTAATATGAAGTTCAACTTTTGAATTGCAAAGCTAGCTTTCCACATCTCTATTCTCTGGAGTAATAACCTTCCACACAGCTTTTTTTTTTTTTTCTGAAGTTTCATCAATTGAGTCTTTATTTCTCTTCAAGTTTTGCAGCTTCTCATGTGTAGGACTGATATAAAATGTGTGTATACACGTCTACGATCAAGTGGATAGCATCCCCAATCTCCACGCAATAGGTTCTGTGTTTGAATTGCACCATGGGCATGGATGTTTGTAAAAGCCTGCTCTGGACAAGCTTGTATAGCTCCTTGAGTTTATAACACTTATAAAAATAAAATTAAAAATATGAACATTAATTACTGCAAGAAAGGATAATAAATATCCATCATTATTTTGTAACATTGTAGAAAAACAGTTCGCTTTTGAAACCTTAGTGTTATATGTTTGAAAACATACTGAAATACAATCTGCAGAATGAAAGATGACTTGGGATTGCATGATAAACTCAATCCATAATTAAGTATGTTTGTCATCTTTTAATACATTCATGCCAGGTACAGACAGGTGATCGCTTGTTTTACTTGCACATGGGAAAGACATACAAAATTGTATTGTGGTTTCTGTTTGGCAGTCAGGCAGCTTACTGTCGAAACCAGTGATATGGAAACTAAAAATACAATACAAAACCAATAATGAAACTAATTTGTAGCACTCCTTTTCTTAAAACACTGAAAGATTCATTTTATGTACATTGAAATAAATAACGGGATTTTTATTCACCTTGACACCTATACTTCTCAAATAATGGAAAAACTGACTGAATATAGCAAATAATGTCCCTCACTTTCCTCCTCAGTGGCCAGAGAAAAACAAGTCAAAGTAGAAGTTTTATTGTGCAATAAATTTTTAGTAAAACTTCTTTACTTACTTTAAAGCAGATAAGGATAAATTGTTCTAAGAATTTTCAGTGACCATGCAGCTGATTCTTCTATTCATTTAACGGGGAAGAAAGGTTGTTAACATTTTTTTAAGGTTTGTATGTGTACTCACTATTGATATGTTATTCTAAGATAAATGGATAAAAATCTCATCGATGTAAAAAAGACTTGTTATAATTTTCAGTTTATTTCCAAGAGAAGTCTTGCTAATCTTGAACATTTGTGAAATTACCTAGGGTAAAAAAGGTGAAAAATATCATGAAGCTTTATGCAAAGTGTGCATTTTGAAGCCTGTTGATGTATCAGGGACTTGGATACAGAAATATGTAAAATGTCATATACAGGATGTCAAATTTTAACCATAAATGAAATCATATAACATGGAAATCATATAACATGGTCATGTTACGAATGTAACAGTGTCTATGAGACAACTAAATATGCTTTGAAACCTCATTGTTATGCTCAATAAAATTAAGGAAGGAAAAACACTGTAATGATTTTTTTCTCTTGCTTGCTGTTATTGTACGCCATAATCATAAAATTGTAATTTTGTTAAGCATACATATATATTTCATGAAGTGCAGAAACCAACCAGTTATTTCTTTTTTCTTAATGACTTAAAATAACATTACTTTTGCAATACTCTGTGTCAAATATGCACACAAATTTGTTTGACTGAAAAAACTGGCATTCCATAAATACTAACAATTTCACAAGAATGAGCTTGCCTGATACGAAGCACGTGGCTATACATCCCAGCACATTATGTAATGCATTACAAAGGCAACTCTTGTGCTGAAGATTATATTTTAGTAGACTGTTTATACCATTTTCAAATTTAAGTTTAGTGAAGTAGTGCAAACATTGTATTGCTACTTGGTGGCTATAAACCAATAATGGTATTTATTATCCTTTAATTGGCTTTGTTCCTTTTTAAGATCTCTCTCTCTCCCCTTCCCCAGTTCTTGACATATTAGATGTTCAATTTGTTACATTGATTTTTGGATGGTTGTTAACGTTTTTTAAGGTTTGTATGTGTACTCACTATTGATATGTTATTCTAAGATAAATGGATAAAAATTTCATCTATGTAAAGTGATTATATTTTAGAATTTTCTAATTTATTGCAGTGTTGATGCCCACAAAGTGAAAAATGTTTAAATGCATTCAGTTCAGTGATAAATCTATATACAGTGAGCTGATGTTTAGTTAACTTTGCATATCTTTTTTCCTCTTATGTACTTTGTTAGTTACTGTATCTGGATTACATTTCTTTTTTTAGAACAAACTCCTGAGGAAATTGAAAGGACAAAGCAATTTGCTGTTGAGGTAGTTGAGCTTCTCAAGCACACACCAAATTGCTCTATGGCTTTCAGTAAATTTATTCCTGCTTATCATCATCATTTTGGAAAACAGTGTAAAGTTTCTGATTATGGATTTTCCAAACTAATTGAGTTGTTTGAAGCTATACCTGAAGTACTGGAGGTAAATGATTTTTTTTCTCTCTAAATAAAAACTTAAAGATAGAGGCAGTGATGTTGAACTGTGTGAAATATCAATCATTGTATTATAATTTTTCTATCCGCATAATTTCATTTATTTTATTGGTTTTCAATTCACAACACAAGAATAATTTAAAAAAATATATTTATTTAACACGTTTGCTAATATTTCGATGGTGTTAAACCAGCATATTCAAGTCACAAAGATCGGTTTATCACAGTATGCAAAGAGCAACAATTTGTTAACAGTGGGACCAGTTTAAAAATTGTAACAGACAACACTAGGAACTAAAGTCCTAATTGGTGCCATCTACCTGTGCACTAGACATATTAATTTGATCTTAAAATGACTTCCTCCCATATTTTTGATAAATTGATACAAATACAATACATACAGCCATGCTTTTTGAGGTTTGGGGAATACTGTAAATACTGTTAAATGTTTTAAAGCTGCTACTGATTCCAAAAACAGTCACTCTGACTGTTTTTGGAATCAGTATGACTTATGACTTTTGTATAGCACATTATTTGATCTGCTCTGAATACTGCTGTTCCAGCATTATGTAAACTATACTATACTATTCAGGCACTATCATCTGATTCCTCCTCCAGGAATCAGATGACATGTTAACCCATTTAGTGATTAGTTAACTGAGGATTTGGTTATTTGATGGTTGGATAATTGAGAGATCACTGAAATTATAATTTTAGAAGAAATGGGAGTGGGGTGTATGAAGCTGGTGATATTGGATACAAGAGCAAATCAAAGAGTATCCAGGAAATGGCAAGTGACTATCAGTGTACTACAGGACTCTGTGTTTGGACTACTACTGTTTAATTTTTACATTAACAATACAGGAAATGATCTGAAGGGAAGTATTCAAATTGTTTGCTGGTGTTGCAAATTTGGGTAACATAATAGTTAATCATGTTGTTATTATTATCAGAGACCTCCAGGGAATCGAGGACTCATCGAGGGAGGCTGTAAATTACCCAACCCAGCTATCATACCTTCCCTTAAATTCATTTACACTAGATGCACTCACTACACTTAAGGGCAAATTATCCCACTCACTCACTGCTCTCTGGGAGAAAAACCTAGCTCTTAACCCTTTCTTGACTGAAAACAACCTTAACTTCCATGGATGACCCTGTGTTCTCCCCCTGCCTTCCATATAACGAAAAATTTCTTTATTAGAAATGCTATAACACCCATTCAAAAGTTTATAGACCTCTATCATATCACCCCTCTTTCTCCTGTTAACCAGAGTCTGTAATCCACATACTCGCAATCTGTCCTCATAATCTAAATCCCATAATCCAGATATAATCTTTGTAACTCTTCTTTGCATCCTTTCCATGGCTTCTTTATCCCCTTGGAACCCAGGAGACCAAATCTATGCATAGTAATCCAAGTATGGTCTTATGAAAGCCTTATAAAGAGGCAAAATTACTTATCCTTACATGTCAAGGTTCGCTTCAACATAGCAATTATCCTCGGAGTTGTATTTGTAACTTTTGCTATGTGAGTTTTGAACTGTAAATTCTTATCCACCAATTTGTAATTGCTGAATATCAGTAGCTTTCCTGATTGCCCTGCCTCTCTTTGCATCATCAGCAAACAGTTGCAAATCTGATGATAGACTCTGCTTGATTTCATTAATGTATAGAGTGAACAATAATGGTCCAAGGATTGAACCCTGAGTTACACCACTGGTTACCTTAAATCTGGCAGATTCACACCCACTGTATACCACTTTTTGATATCTGTCTGTCAACATCTGCTGATCCAAGTCAATAGATTATGTTCCAATCCCATATTCTCCAGTTTACACAACAGTCTATCGTGTGGTATCCTATCAAATGCCTTAGAAAAATCCAACATTATCATAGTGTATCCATTCCCTTTATCCAATTTGGCCATAACATTGTTATAAAATATAAGCAAATTGCTAAAACATGACCTTCCTTTAGTAAACCCATGCTGTTCCCTGCAGAGTATACTTGTCTACCCATTTCTGTATGCGAGTTCTTACCAACTTCTCTAAAATCCTCACTACCACACCAGAGATACTAATAGGTCGGTAGTTAGACACGTTAGTTTTTGCACCACCCTTGTGCAATGGAACTATCATACGTTCCTTCCATTCCTGAGCTGAGACTCAAGTTATACAAATGTGTGAAAGGCTTAGCAAATTCAGCTGAACATTCCTTTAACAAACAGGCAGATATTCCATCTGTCCCTATTGACAAATTCTTATCCAGGTTATGCAAGAGCTCTTCAACCTCATTTTCATGAACCTCTAACTCTTCATCCAACGTAGCAGTAGCACCATGCTACATACACCTGGTATATTTAACTCCTTTTGATGCTGATATAGAGTACTTGCAGAATGATTTAAATGGCAGTGTGGGCAAAAGATAATTCATGTCATTTAATGTGTAAAGGTATAAAGTAATTCATGGGATTACAAGCTGTGTACTACATTGATGGAACTTTACTCCAGGAAATTAATGAAGCTTGAGATTGGGGGATATTGATGGATAGAGGGAGATCAAGATGAAGGAATATTGCATAAGTGGCCAAGTGTTCTTTGATAACTAAGTAATCCTAAGCTACCTTGGCCACTTATGCAACATGCCTTGTGTGTTGCAAGGCATGTTGCAAAAAACAAAGGATAATCCCTTGTTCTTCCTTCTCTGGGCAAGTGTGGTGAATGAGTGGAATGAGTTGCTGAAGGCTTGTGGACATTAAAATCTCCTAGTTGATAACTAAGTAAGTAGTGAGTACTTTAGCAATGAATGTGCTCAAGAAGAGGTATTATAGGTTTTGTGTGTGGGCTTTCAATGATGAGTCTTTGTGCTCCATGGAGATAACCCTGCAGTATTAATAAACTTGCACAAAAAAACAGTTTCAGACAACTGAAAACTTGTAAGGGCAACAAGCATTACATTGCTCATTGGATTAAGTAAAAAAAATGATAGATAAGCAATGTTGTATTTCTGATGATGTGCAACCTTAATAGTGTCCACTATCATCTTCAGTCCACCAAACCCCACCTACTCTTTTTAGCAGAAACTCAAATCTCACCTCCCCAGCATTATCCATCTCAACCTTCCAAACTACACTCTCTTTAACTCCTTTCGATCCAAAGGTGGTATCTGCACATATATCCACTCTGACAAACCTTACCAGAGCCTAACCTAGAATCGCCGAACTTTGGCCTTCTTTAGTTAAAAATATCCCTTCCCCACTCAGTCAAATTCATTTGCTGTCTCTGTCACTCTCTCCAAATGCCACCAACCGCTCTGAGCCCTTTAATTTCCTCTCCTTAAAAATTGATTTGCTCCAGTCCCACTCTCCCAACAGCAAAAGCAACTAGGAGATTTTAATGTCCACAACACCAATTGGATTTCCTCCTCCAGTTGTACAATTTGTGTATCTTACATAAATTGTTCACATTCCACCCAGAATACCAGATAACCCAAACCACTCCCCAGACACCCTAGATCTCTTCGTCACCAATGACCCTTCCAAATACATAGTGAATGTAGCAAGCCTCCTGGGTAATTTCAACCATAATCTAGTGCTTATCTCCTCTCCCATGCAACAACGCTTTCACAGCAACTCCCACACAAGAGTAGTTAGGCATTATATTAGTGCCAAGTGGGACAGCATCTGTGAACTCTGTCTCATTCCCATGATTAGACTATTGTTTCTGGTCTTCCAATCCAAACATATGCATTGAATGTATGACCAAAATAATCCTCACTGGCATGGAAACATACATTCCCTACATTTCTCTGTACTGCCATCCTCTAACTAAAAGATATGCCAAGGCTGTAAAAATGAAAAATCAAGCATACCGCAACTGGCTTAAATCAAGAACTCCATCCTCCTTCAATGCTTATACCCAAGCCTTAAATAGATGCAAGAAAACTATCAGTGCTTCCAAAACAGAATTTAAGCAGGCAAAAAAGCAGGAAACTTGCAATCTGCCCAACACTATTCCCACCTCTATCATACCCAGATGGCTCTATTGCATCATCACCCATAGAAAAAGCTAATCTCTTGGCTTCAGACTTTGCCTCCACTGCATGCAAACTGACAGTGGTAAATGTCCCCAACCATTCCAGCTGTCCAACATACAATGCCTCCTGTAACCTTTTACCAGAAAGAGATCAAATACCTACTGTCTAAATTAGACACAAAAGTCTCCTGGCCCGGATGGCATTCCTCCAATTGTCCTGACGGTTTGTGCACCAGATCTGACTCATATCCTGTACATACACTGTCTTATTCCACTAGTATCTATCCCACAGCCTGGAAATTGGTCTGTATTCAACCCATTCCCAAGAAGGGTGGCAAACCACTGCTATCTAACTACCATCCCATCTCACTCAACTCAGTCCTATCTAAAATGATGGAGAAAACCATCAATTCCCAACTCCTATACTACATTGAAGGCACTCAGCTATTAAGTGACCACAAGTATGGATCCATTGCTGCCGATCAATACAAGATCTACTCTCTTATATATCATCCATCTCTGGACAGATGCCATGG
This sequence comes from Typopeltis vanoorti, assembly GCF_054136105.1. Lineage (NCBI taxonomy): Eukaryota > Metazoa > Arthropoda > Arachnida > Uropygi > Thelyphonidae > Typopeltis > Typopeltis vanoorti. The sequence continues at coordinate 2,679,138 of NC_143557.1, forward strand.
AGAAATTTGGTGAATCTCAAGTGGTTTTTCTTTATCTCCAAACCTTTCTGATACAAAGGCTTGCTAAGCAAACTCCCATCATTTGTACTGTCTCAGGACTTCTGTAGCTGGATTATCAACTTTCTGTCTGGCTGCACACTGTGTGATGGTAGATGGCTTGCTTGACTCAATACAGAGGAGGGCAGTTAGATTGATAAATGACCCATCTCTTACCAACTCGCTCCCCCTACTTTCACACAAGCACTTGGTCTCTGCAACTTGTGTATCCTATAAATATTTCCATGGCTAACATTCATCTGAAATAGCATCATTAATTCCATCACTCAGTACTAAGCCTGTTGGAACATGTGCACAGCTGCCACCCAACATCCTTTCACAGAAAATTTCACACCATGAAATCCACAGAACAAGTTTCTTTTTCTTCTCCTTCATCCATGCTACTGCCGTACTGTGGAACAGTCTTTCCTCTGATGTATTTCCCAAGGAATACAACATACAAGTTTTTAAATCAAATGTAAACAAGTTTCTTCTTTTCCAATCCACTACCCATATACAATACTAATGTACTATAGATTGATCACTCAACTTCTCATGCATGGGCTCAACATTAAAAAAAAAAGATATATATATATAAGAGAAAAAAATTATAATGAATGTTATGTGTTATGCAGCTCAGCATTGAGTTGATAAAGAACAAGATGAAAAAATATTCCAGTATACATTGAGAGACTGATAAAAGAAAACATTGAAAAACTTGTTTGTAGTGCAAGAGAATAATTTATTATAGATGTCTATCCATTTAGGTCAGCAAATAAATTTTATATATATTGGGAAATCCAAAGAAACTTTATTTCATTTTAAATAAAAATAGGTTCAGTAAAGTTCTGATTTCAAGTCATGAAGATTTGTTGTTACAATATTTATGATACTCTTGAATGAAAATTAGTTTTATTATTGAGAGCTTCATAGGCTGAAAAAAAAAATTATTTTATTTTTATACTGACCTTAAAATTAATGAGGTGAGATGATTCTGTTTCTTCAATGAATTTTGTAAGTACTTTTATGAGATATCATACTTTTCCCTATTTAGTGACCATGTAATCCTGACTTGGAGGACAAATAGGCATGTTGAGGTATCACGTCAGAAGGAATTTATGTGCAATTATAAGGTAGGCTACTATCATAGACTTAGAAACCAGCTTGCAGCAGTACAGTGGATGAAAGAATTTGAAGGAAAAGGGATCAGCAGTACATGAGAGATACTTACGAAAAAATTGTTGATATCAGTGGCAGATTGTGTATACTTTCAGTGAAGAAGATGGAGCAATTTAGATGAAACGGTTGATGAGAAATAAGAGGAGAGTGGAAGGAGTGTGATTGCATACGGGTGATGGTAGAATGGAGGTACCTATAAGTCTTTTTTTTTTTTTTTTTTTTTTTGTATATCTTCTGTAGGTTTTAATATTTTGGAGAAATTTGTAAGAACTCATACACAGAATTGGGCAGATAAGGGTAATATTATTTATCCAGGTGATGATGATGATGATGGATTTGTTAAAGGATGCTCTTGTTTTAATAATCTAGTTACCTTTAACAATAGAGTAACAAGAGAAGTGGATGTATATGGAGACTGTACAATGTTGATTGAGGATAGATTAAGTGCATGTAGACTGCAGAGTTTGCAAAGAAAATATAGAGGGAGGGATATGAGTGAGACATTCAAGCTGTTATTATTATATTAACACTAAGATCATTTTCATTCAAGGGTAAGGCATACACTGTCATTTTATATATATTGGCACCCTATCAAATGCCTTTGAATTTTCAGTCATTTTGTTATCAAGGTCAAGTTGGTTTTTAAGTTGCAACATATTGGATTGGTGATTGGCTTTCTAATAGATATGACTAAGTTGTATATGGGTGAACATTATCGGGGAGTAGGATGGTTACAAGTGGAGTTCCATAGGGTTCAGTAGTACAAGAATCGTTAATGTTCAATCTTTGTCAATGATATTGTTAAGGGAATACAGGGAGATGTTCAGTTATTTGTTTGCCGATGATGTGAAGCTTGGGATGGTTATTAGTAATAGTACTAATGTTTTGGCTCTTCAAGAGGATTGAATAAGCTGAAAAGGTGGACAAATGAATAGGGATGTCAGTTTAACATAACTAAGTATAAGATTTTGAAATTTGGAATCCATAGATTTAATGTTTTCTACTTACTTGGTAGACTTATTCCGGAAGAAGTAAAGGAAGCAACTGATCTTAGGGTGATTGAAGACTGAAATTTGAAGTTCAGAGGACATATTCCAAAGGCTGTGAAAGCATTTCAGAAATCCACATCCAGATTTCTGTACTCATATCTGGTCACCTAGATTTAAAGAGGATGAAGCAATCTTGGAGAGGATACAGAGATGGATAACAAGTATATGGAGACTGTACAATGTTGATTGAGGATAGATTAAGTGCATGTAAACTGCAGAGTTTGCAAAGAAAACATAGAGGGAGGGATATGAGTGAGACATTCAAGCTGTTATTATTATATTAACACTAAGATCATTTTCATTTTTTGGGTATTATTATATTAACACTAAGATCATTTTTCATATAGTAAAATGATGAGAAGGAACAAGGAGGAGGACATTTCTGAAAGTTACAAAAGAAAGTGGTGAGTCAAAAGATAAGAAGTAAATTTTTTGCACCGAGAGTGGTAGGAGCATGGAATGCATTCCCTTAAGGAGTGATGAAAGTGCAAATGGTGGGCAAGTTTAAGGAGTGGTATGGTAGACTTTGTATTGACTAGTGTTGACCTCTCACAATGAGTCTTGTGACTCCATGGAGGGTGATAATAAGAGGGTAATAATAATTATATTATTATTATACAGAAAGTCATTTCAGTTTCTGAAGTGTTTTGAGGAATGAAGATAAATTGTGTTTTTTTATTCTAGATTTTTCTCAACTCAGAATTATTGTTTATGAACTCTTCTATATACATCTTTTAATTTCAGTGAGAATATAGAAATGATAAAAGAATCATCCTTCAGTTGAAGAAAATGGGTGCTATTACAGTTTTATATTCTTCCAGTGTTGTTTTGAAAGAATGAAAGTTGTTCTGGAATTCAGAGACATCATGTTGGAGGTTTAATAGAATATTTTCAGCACTCAGAAAGGATTAAAACTAATTGTAATGCTTGCAAATAACTTTTGTAACAACACACTCAATTACAATACAATACTAAACAAGACACGTTGGATCTCTGATGATTGAAGTTTCCCAAATTTAGGAAGTTTTTTAATTTAATTTAGGAAGCAATTTAAATAAATATGGAATACAACCATATTTATTTAAATTGGTTAATTTCTGAGTGTTGCTGCAGATTCTAAAAACACTCTTTCTTTTTTGAATTTACTATGGTGGAACATTGTGGTTTTTATTGGATTGTATCCAAAACATGATCTGTGTTGGATCCTACTTGTTCTTAATCTATACCTTGGATCTGACATGATTACAATTACGATGTTCTTAACTAATTGATAAGTTCTGAGTTGATTTCTAATTCAAATATAGAGAAAATTTATATTTAAAGTCTGCGCCACTCTATATCTGAATTAGTTCAAGAATTGAAGAAAAATCAACCTTCAACTATTTCTCCTTAAAATATATACTGGACGAGTATATTTGACTTACTTAATTTACCCGCTTTGGTTCAAATATTTTATGAATGGTGCAGTAAAAGAGATTCAGGCAAAATACAACTTTAGATAAACAAAAACAAACATTTAATTTAGAATCACAAATTATACACATAAGTTCAAAATCATTAATTAAGATATTACAAACGCTTTAGCTCTTCTGATAATACAGTCATACAAACTCGGGCATTGGTCAGTTATCTGAAATACAGTCTTCACACAGTTCACTTAACACTTAATAAAGCTTAATGTCATAAAATTCCTTAGTGATCATTCACATTAACATCTCATAGTTTTTTTTTTAGTTTCAAATACAATTTATTGGTGGCAATACTTTTTCACAAGCTTACACTTTTAAATCTACGCTTTAGCTAACCTCCGCAACAGTTACTGTTAGTATAGGGATATTCTAGGAAGAAACACACTCATATCTCTGCATATTAATGGTTGGAATATTCTTACCGACAATTTTCCTTCTTCATATACTTATGTGCGAACACGTTTTGTAACTGTATACACTTTAACCAATTAACGGCACTCATTTAAAAAAAAATCTTCTTAGAAATAACTGGATTAATTAACGGTCACAATACACACAATGAAATGCTCTTGCATAGATCATACCGCTTGCACTACATTTGACATCACTTAACTAATTCAGTTCTACCAACAACTCTTGTACTAAGGTAACACACAATAATTCCTCAACTTGAAGTTTAATATGCACAGTTGCCTACTCCTTCGATATCAATTTAATCCTTTAGGTACCATTAAACTCAACTTTGTTCCTCTAATTATTCTCTAGTTACTTCGTGCTATGCTTCAAGTTTCCGTGTGTCCTTGAAAGGTCGGCCCTGAAACTAAATCTCAACTCCAGTATTGCTAGTCTATTTAGTAGTCACTCAGCTGTTTTCTGTAGCTATAATTGTTATTCTACAACTTATTAGCTAACCGTCTCTCGACTAGTAGACTTTATTTAGCTGCTTGAGTGACTTGCCGACTCGCTATTATCGCACTGTGATTCCCGAATGCTCCGATTCCAACCTAATGCCAATCTCTCTCCTATAAATCTCTAATGCTCTAATCTCCTAATTTCCGCCTTCATTGCTTTTTATATTCATTGTTCCCGCCTAAATTGTTCTCATGATCTAAAACTCTTTTCAATAAACCTTCTCCTCACGTGGTGTTCCAAAACGTGGAAGCTATCTAACATACGTTTCCATGACAACAAAACAAAACATAATAAAATTGAGCTATTACATAACGTTAAACTTTACAAACAGGAATAAATAGAGAATATATACATTTCAAATAATACCAGTTAAATTATCAAATACAAGTTCTTATAATATTAACGTAGTAATAATTAAAATAGCTTAATAATATTTAATACAGTCCTTTCATTATTAATACATATATCTTTGATTAAATAATTAAATATTAGACAAAATTAAGGTAGTTATATGAATATTAAATTGTAAAATAAGTTGTTTACATTAAATAATATTTACAAGTCTAGCCTTTGTGATGGAAGATCAAGTTGGATTCTGAAGTGAATAATAATTACTCTAATCTCTACATAATCAGAATCCAACATCTGCAAGACCAGATTGACAATAGTCGTGATTGTTGATTTGCCTGTCTGTCCCAAGTAAGCCAACTTGCAAGAACAGGGCACTCTAAATACTCCAGGCACTGAGAGAGGAGGGAGCTGATCTTTGGTGGAACGGATAAGGATATTAAGTTTATGGTAGGGCTTAAACACTGTGTGGAGGTTGTACTTTCTTAAGGACCTGGCTATTTTTTCTGATGTGCCATGGATGTATGGTGATGGCATTTCTGAAGTCCTTCTGAAGAGATGACCAGGGAATGGTAAAGGAACTGATTATTATTTTTAATTCTGTAATCACTGTAGCCATTAGAAAGCAAGGTGTTGTGCACGAGTATGTTGTTGAGTTTAGTTGAAAGGGAGGTTCCACTGGAACAAAGCTTGTAAGCTCTATTGGTTAGAGTTTTACTAATGCCATATTGTTGCGAGGGGTGGTGGTAGGAGAGTTTGAATGTATCTGTGTGAGTAGGTTTTCTATATACTGAGAAGGAAAGGTTACCATTAGGAAGGTGTGTTACAAAAGTATCTAAGGAAAGATAAACTATTGTTATTTTCCTTTTCCATCATAAACTAGATTCTTGGATGTAGGCTATTGAGGTGGCTGAGGAAGAAGTCTAATATGTCTGGGCCATGAGGGCAAATGGAGAATACATCATCTATATATCTTAGCCAGATAGAAGGTTTGAGAGGGGCTGAGTCTATGGCTCATTTTTCAAAATTTTTTTAGATTTTTTTTCTTCCAAGAAAAATAACCAGAATTGATGGCAGAGGAAAAGAACTCAAAGATATCAGAAGGAAAAATGTTTTTAAGAGTTTAAGGTGTCATTTAAGGGAATATTGGTAAATAATGAGGTGATGTCAAAGCTTACCAATATGTCTCATCATCATGAAATTCCTGACATGTACCTTCAAGGGGGTGTACAGGATATGATAGTACTACATGAAAAATTTGCATCATTACTAACTTCCTATCTACAATTTTCCTCCAGATCAGTCTGTTACTTGTCAAGACTCCAACATTATCAGATCTTATATTTCTATCGTCTAAGGCACTTAGTACCGTATCAATTCGCCTATATCTCGGTCTTCCTCTGGGTCGTTTTGCTGCCAACCTGGCAGAGAACACTTGTTTTACTAATCTTTCCTCGCCCATTCTGTTTAAGTGACCATACCACCTGAGATTATCTCTGCTAACGCATTCTTGGATGCTGACAATGTCAAGTTCTTTCCTAATATCCTCGTTTTTAATATGATATTGCCATTGATGCCATCTGTTCATGCCTCTAATCTTTCTCAGGACTCTCATACCTATGGTCTCTAGTCTTTGGTCAAGTGTTTTACTTCTGACCCAGCTCTCAGATCCATAAGTTAAAACTGGTTTGAACACTGTCTTGTATACAGCTAATTTTGTGTTCTGACTAATTTCTCTCTTATTCCATATGAATTTATTTAATTGACTTCCTACCATACCAGCTTTGTTGATTCTGTTGTCTATTTCAATATTTAATTTACCATCTTCAGTAAAAATCGTGCCTAAGTAGCCAAAATGTTTTACTTGTTCCACAGGTTCCCCGTTCACAAACACAGTTGACATTTTAAACGATTCTACCTATTTTCATTGTCTTTGTCTTTTTATTGTTGACTTTCATTCCATATCTATTACAACAGTTATTCAATTTAGTCAGGGAATCTTGCAAAACTTATAGCGGATTTATTTAGAAGTATAACGTCATCCGCATAAAGCAAAGAGCTGACATTAACATCCCCAATTCTGATATCATGTTTAATACTACTTTCCTTCATAATGAGATCCATATAGATAATGAATAACAGAGGGAATAATGTACATCCTTGTCTCACACCAGATTTAACTTTAAACCATCTTCCTGTACTTCCTTCAATTCTAACTGCTGACTTATAACTCAAATATAGACTAAATATTGCTTGATATAATGCCCCACTGACACCATATAACTGTAGCGTATTGAATAGCTTCTCTCTTGGCACTTTGTCATATGTTTTTTCTAGATCGACAAAACTTAAATACAGATCTTTGTTATATTCCCATGATTTCTCAACTATTTGTCGTAAAGGGAAGATCTGATCCTGACAGCCTCTATTTGGCCTGAATCCAGCTTGTTCTTCACCAAGCTTTTCTTCCACAATTCTTCTCAACCGTTTCTCAAGTATACTGGCGTAGATCTTGCCAGGAACACTCAGTAGGGAAATACCTCTGTAATTCTCACATTCAGTTTTATTTCCCTTTTTATATATACTATTAGAGCTCTACTCCAATCATCAGGAATTTGTCCCCCAGTCCAAGCTTTCTGAACTATGCAGTGCAGCCACTGTAAGACGTTTATACCACCATACTTCAGCATTTCTGGTCGAATATCATCTAATCCTAATGCCTTTCCACATTTCAAGCCTTTGATGGCTTTTTCTACTTCAAGTATGTATTCCTGACTGCATGCGTGGTCGGTGTTTTTTACCACTGTGCTGTTGTCGTGACGTTCTATTTTCATGTTGTGTTCTAATTTACCATCTAGTTTCAAGTCACTCTTATAAATAAAATAACTAATTGCGAATTGATCACCGATCCAAAAGTAGGGAAATTTATAATTATACTGCGCCACCCTATTTTTAGATTAGTCTATATAAAATAGTAGGATCAATTCTTAATTAAGTTAGCAGTCTTCTCATTAGGCCGAGTCATTTATTATTATTCTACTTGGGGCACCCGCAAGATTCGAATTTTTTATGAATGGTGCAATAAAAGGGAGTTCAGGCAAACACAATATTTGGATTAACAAAATAAAACATTTAATATACGATATATAGCAAATACATGAATTAATTCTACTTTTAAATGAAACAATACAAATAACTTAATACATCTTGCTAAGTCACTCATTCCAATTCAATGTTCTAAACTTTAACATACAATTCACTGCTTCAAAATTATAAATTTTCCTAATTCAAGTTAATAAAACAAAACATCTCATTTGATCAGTCTGCACACATCTATCCGTTGTACTTAATGTTTAAATTCACAGCAGGCACTAATCAAGGTAGACATTATTCCAAGCAATCTTATTTCGGACCTTGAACTTCAAAGATATGCTATAGTTCATGTTAGAATAAACAAACATGTATGACTACTCTTACCAGATACAATCTTTAATACATCAATTTATTGCGAGCACACTTATGAATTAACTTATTTGAGCTAGCGGAACACATTAAATAAAATTCTCCAACGCTTTAACTGAACTACTGTTAATCGCGCTTCACTACTCTAAAAAAACACAGCAATAGGGTACTGATATCCTTCCTTGTTTACTTTCCTGCAACTAGTTAAATTCATTATAATTCTTCTCAGGGCAACATAGAATTAAGACGTAATCCTAAATTAACTGGAACTAATCAGAATTTCCCATTGAATGTCCAGTTCTTTATTTATCCGATTACGACATCAATTTTCCTCTATAACAACAGCTGATTTCACTTGCAGCTGAGTATAAGATTCACTACATTTCTTGCTTACTTCTAAACACTATGCTCTTGAATTTCTGCCCTAAAGAATTTACAATTTTCTTTCACTTCCTTGCTTATATCCTACTTTCCTTCAGGCTCTGCAAAACTCTTCCCTTTTCTTTCTATAAAATTCTTATTGCCTCCCTTTCTCCTTTTTGGTTCCAAGGTCACGCACTCTTCGACTCGTGCTTGTTTATTTCATGCGTCTCCATGACAACGCATGAACGTAAAACTTTTGCTAATGTAATACAACGCTCTACTCTTACATAAGTGATTACATAACATTAAATTTTACAAATAAGAATAAACAGAATATTTGAGCTACTTAATCAGCTCCTTCATTACGTATACAATTATTCATAATACACTTTTCTTTACTTTACATATATATTTTAGTTATCATAAATTTCTACACATATTATTATTTAATAAATTAATAGTAGGTTAAGTTTAGAATAAATATTTAAATAGTAATCCTTAATTAAGGAACAATAAATAATCTTTATACAAATTATGATTAATATATAATAAGCAATGTTAAATGTGAATGAAAAAAAAATAAATTACACAACATATTTTCATTCACAATTTAACACTGTCATCACTGCTTGTTTCATTTAGCAGTTTTTCAAAATAATTACTCTATACTTCAAGGATATCTTTTTCTCCCATTTTCATGTCACCTTTATCATCTCTAACTCCTTTTACAGCACTCTTTCCTCCGTTCCTAAGCTTCTTCAACAACCTCCAGAATATTTTGCCACCTTCTTGATATTTATTTTCTATGTTCTTGCCAAAGTCCTCCCATGAATTTTGTTTAGTTAGTTTTACACAGTGTTTATCTTTCTTACATTTGTCTCTGTAATCTCTAAGAGCACAGGCTGACTTATTTGCCGGGAACTTTTGATATGCTTTCTTCTTTTCCTTCACTGCCTCTTTAACTTCCTGTGTCCACCATGGAGTTCTGATTTTTCTATCCATGCAGACAACCTCATCACATGCCTCTCTGGCTGAATCAATCAGGGTTTTCTTCAAGGTTTGCCACTGAATCCCCAAGGTTTGGTTCTTGTTCTCAAAATCTTTCATTTTTCCTTCAATAATCTTTGTGTGTTTTATTCTACAGTTCACAACTGAGAGCTGCTCAACTTTTATTCGCTTTAAAACTTTCTTACATGTTATTCTTTTCAATATGAAATTCAATTTTATCCTGCTCAAGACTAAATAGTGATCACTTACAATTTCAAATCCTTATACACTCTGGTATCCTGCACCAGGGAGAAAACATCACTATCAACAATAACATAGTCAATGAGACTTTTCTTATTCCTTGCCTCTTCTCTCCATGTTAATTTGTTCACATTTTATGTTGGAACATGGTGTTAATAATAACAAGTTCATGTCCTGAGCAGAAATCCAACAGGTATTTGCTGTTATTATTAGCTTTGCTCTTTTCTCCAAATTTTCCCAAAATATTTTTGTATGTCTGACAATCATTTCCTACTCTGCTATTTAGATCCCCAACAAGGACCAACTTTTCCTTTTTCATTGTGTCAGTTGCTTTTTCTAAACCCTCAAAAAATTCCTCCACTTCTACCTTAGTAGAACCTTCTGTAGGACCATAGGCACAAATAAGTCTCATTGTCCAGTTCCCCATTCTCATATTTGCCCACATTACTCTACTTGAGACTGACTGCCATTCAAGAAGATTAGCCTCGTATTTTGTGTTGAATACTATGGCTGCTACTCCTTTTCCTTGATTGTCATTGCCTGAATATAACATTTTGTATTTATTGCTCAGAAAGATCTCACCAGTTTTTGTCTTTTTTTGTTTCAGTCACCCCTATTATGTCGATCTGGTACTTATCTAATTCCTCAGCTATTTCCATTTCTTTGCCATTCAGGCTTCTTATGTTGATAGTACCGATCTTTAACTCTGGTGATGTTGAGTTGGGGTGTGATTTCAGATTTGTTCCAGTAGCTGACTTTTCTCTGTTCGCCCTGGTTCTCTGGCGAAAACAATGGGGGCCTTGTTTAACTGGGCGACGCCCCAGCCAGCATGAAATTTTGTCATGTTGTACCATCATTTTGTATATTGGTTTAAGCCAATAAGAATACAATTTGGTCAGCTAAATCCCAAATTGCCAGCCCATCCTTGTTCGTTCAGTGTCCAGGTAGATACCCAACAGGGTGCAACACGAGAAGGTGAGGATTGGACATTAGGTCAGAATTCCTGGTTGGTTCTCCGCATTCCTTTAAAGGCTATGTGGAGGTCTCCTCTCAGTTATACAGCTTTGACCCTTATCTGTATTATTTAAAGTTAGATTTTCAATTAAGGTTTTAAAATGGGTAGTTTTTTACATAGGATTTGGTAAGACCAGTGAGTGGATCAGTACAAACTTTGTTTTCTTACACTTGGATAAAGGATGAAACCATGAATATAATTTATTTGAATCTTTAATTTATGGAGAAGAAATTAAAATGTCATGAACAACAATGCATATAAAAATATTATTGAAATGAGTCTGAGAGTGGGAAAATCTGAGATGTGAGTAAGTATTAAGTAGAAGACCCTCTTTAAATATCATTAAATATTTTTGGGAGGTTTATGATGCACCACCCCAGACAGAATGATATTCTCAAATCAGATGAATTTGGAATTTATGTTGTGTTAATAATAGAATTTAATAACAGAACCTGATTTTGAACATGAAGCTGAAAATTAAATCTTCATGTTCATCCAATTTGTTCATGTTCATTCCAATTTATTATAAATTCAGATGAATTTATTTTCATTTCCTAATATCCATCCAATAACCAACCTCCTCTCCATTCCCATCTCTCTTACATTATATCACTTTCTATATCTATATGTTAAATGCTCTAATGACATCTAAAAATATCACTTGTGTACTTGTGAGTGTCCATTATACGCTCTATGAGAGGGTGGTCTGAAAAGTTCTGATAAACACCTAGAACAAAAATGATATTAAAGCGATTGATATAACCACAACAAAGAACATATAAGGATATATATATAAGAACATTAGTTACCTTCATAACTCTGCTACTAGTATGTTCTTTCTTGTGGTTATATCAGTTGCTTTAATATCACTTTTGTTTTAGATGTTTATCAGAACTTTCCAGACCTCCCTCGTATTTGTTACTTTATCAGACTATGAAAGCAAATTGCTAATGCAAAACTTTCCTTTGTAAATCCATACTCACCATCTTTGAGAATGTTATACTTGTTAATCCAATATGTATTGTAATTTTAACCAACCTTCCTATTACCTTATCCATAACTGCAGACATTCATTTAAGTCTAATTGGAAACCTGTAAAACATATGTTATCTATATATCATCCAACCCAGTCTTAACATCAAACTTATTCAATATCTCATACAACTTATCCATTCATTCATTTCCTCTCCACTTGGATCTTCAGATTGATCATTCCCAAAGGGGAGTAACCATCAGAATATCCTTACCATACCATAGGCAGTACTTTGCTTAGGATTGTAATATCATGCCATTTAATACTCTATTGTTTACATTCCTTCTATGTGTACATGCATTTTCTTATCTTTATTGCTCATGACCTTCATGTCCAAGATGAAATATTGATTTAATAAATAAATAAATAAAAGTTATTGACATCGGTAAAGTTTCTGTTGCCATTACTTTACTCATATTGAAATTCTAGTATTAGCTCAACATTTTTTTTTATTAATTCAACTAACTTCTTATCCAGCCATGATGTACTTCTTCAGTAAAATTTCAGTAAAGAAGAAGCTTCTTTTTTTTTGTTATCCCATGAGAGATACAAGAAACTATAGCACATCAGTGCAGTGTATAAAGTGCAGATAAGGATTGAGAAAGCAGAAATCTATTGACCTTTTCTTTAAATGTTTAAGGACTAGGTGTTGCAGATCTTTATGTAAGTTATGTGTAGGAATTACATGGTTTGTCAAAGGAGTAGAATGAATTGAGTCTATAATCTGCAAAGCTATGGATAAGATTTGTAGTGATTAAAAGTAGGTTATTTATGTGTAAGAGATGGAAGGTAAGTGATAGAATGGAGTCCTAAGGTACTCCTGCATTGGTAGCAAAGCTTGAAGAGAGTGCCATCTGCTATGACATGCAGCAAACAACCAGAGAGAAAGCTGGCTATCCAGTTGTAAAGCAAAGCTTCATGCCAAACATAATCAGAATCCTTGGAAATATCAAGGGCAACAGTGCTTGTTTCTCCTAATCTTTGCACATGTCCAGTGGTATGTAAAGTAGGCTAAGAGATCAGCCATGTATCGATTAGCAAAATCCATACTGGTGGTTACTGATTAACTGCTGAGCTTCTAGGTAGTGAATGTTACTGTTCATAAATTTCTCGATTATTTTGGAAAAGAAAGATTGAAGTGATGGCATTTGGTCAGTAGTTAGACAGTCGGTTTTTGTCTGCCTTTTTTTGAAATGAGTTGAATATATGCTGCTTCCATGAGATGGGATAGGTGCCAACTGAGTATTTAAGATTGAAGAGATGGTAAAGGACAGGTTAGCTCTTGAAGCACAACATGTGAGTACAATAGGAGAGATGCCGTCAGAACCAGAAACTTTGTGGTATTCAGATGGCCAATATTCAACTTATGTCTTTTTGCTGAAACACCACAGGTAGCATACAGTGCTCAGTTGTTAGCATGGAAGGAGGTGATTTGCCTTCATCTATTATTATTATTATTATTGTTCCAGGAAACTCCAACGAGTCGACAGACTCATCGAGGGAGGCCCTAACATCATGTCAAGAACAACTATTCAACATTCACACAGTATCTATCATACCTTGCCTTGAACTCACTCACGGTCGTAGCACCCACAACAGACTCTGGAAGCTTATTCCACTCATTTACCACTCTCCAAGTAAAGAACCTAGCTCTAACACCCTTGTCAACCACGCTCTTGCCCAGCTTCCATGCATGGCCCCTAGTCCTCCCACCACCAGTCATATTTTCAAAAATATCTTCTGGATCAATCTTATAAAAACCCTTCAGTAATTTGAATGTCTCAATCATATCACCCCTCCTTCGCCTATCGTCCAATTTCTGCAACCCACAAATCTTCAACCTATTCTCATAAGGTTCATTCCACAGACCTGCTATCATCTTGGTCACTCGTCTCTGGACCCTCTCCACTTCCTCCCCATCACGAAGAAACCCTGGTGCCCATAGCTGGGCACAGAAGTCCAGATGGGGTCTTATCAAGGCTCGATACAGAGGAACAACAACTTGTTCGTCTCTGCATGTTAAGGTATTTTTCAGAAGCCAAGTGATTTGGTGAGCTGTTTTAGTTACTTTTGCAATGTGCCCCCTAAACTTCAACTCCCTATCCACCAACACTCCCAAATCCCTGGCCTCATCAATCACCTGGAGTATAATTCCACCAATGCGATATACTGCTGCTATTCTTTTCACCAAAAGTGCATAACCTTACACTTTGCCACATTAAATTGACATCCATTTTTCCTAGCCCAGTCCTCCAAACTATCCAAATCATCCTGTAAAATTTTGACATCTTGTGCACTCACAATTGCTCTACCCAACTTTGCATCATCAGCAAACAAGTGAACACTTCCTCTCAGATCCTTTCCAATATCATTGATGAACAAATTGAAAAGCAGTGGTCCAAGAACAGAGCCCTGTGGCACTCCACTAGTCACAAGATGTCTTTTAGACTCCACTCCTGAATAAACCACTCTTTGATATCTCTCCTTCAACCACCCTCTTATCCATCTCACCAACCCTATATCTATACCCATCTGCTCCAGTTTACTGATTAGGGTTCCATGTGGTATCCTATCAAAGGCCTTGGCGTGGTCCAGTAGTATCACTGTAAACCCATTACCCCTATCCAGTTCAGCCGTCACTGTGTTATAAAACGTGAGCAAGTTACTGAGGCATGATCTACCCTTCACAAAACCATGTTGTCCCCCATACAATATCCTATTTTCATCTATCCAATCCTGTATTCTTTTCTTGACTAATTTCTCTAAGACCTTGACAATGATTCCTGATATGCTAATCGGTCGGTAATTTACAACAGCAGTCTTGGAACCACCTTTATGCAGTGGAACTATTTTCCCCTCTTTCCACCCACTCGGGACTAACCCAGACCCGAGACTCAAATTAAACAAAATGATCAAGGGTACTGACAATTCTTTAGCTGCTTTTCGTACAACACGAGCTGGTATACCATCCAATCCCACAGATGTATTGACATTGAGGTTATGCAATAGACTACTCACCTCCACTTCATTAACCACAATTCCCGTATAATCTACTGGTTTATTCGTTTCTGCAATGTCACCACCTGGATGATATATACTTGCAAAGTGCTCACTCAGTAACTCAACTATATCTACTGATTCAGTTACCTCCCTACCATCGGCATTCTTTAAAATCAATCTGCCATGTACATTTTTCCTTTTACTTGCTACATATCTAAAAAACTGTTTATGATTCTCTTTAGCCTGCATGGCCAATGTTCTTTCGTAATCCTTTTTTGCTTTTCTTACCACACTCGTCACCCTTCTGGCCTGCGCTTTATACCGTTCATGTGCCTGCCGGTCATCCTTATCCTTAAATTCCCTCCATAGTTGTTTCTTTTTTTGCAACTCAAGCTTAATGGTGTTATTCATCCATTTAACCCCTACTTGATTTATTATTCGGACTCTAGGTATACAGTCAGCCATTGCTTCATGCAAGCACTTCTTAACTACCTCCCATGCACTATCAACTTCTAGTCCTTGCAGTTGTACATGCCATGGCACTGAACCAATCAAACTCCTAAGCTTGTCATACTTTCCAGCCCAATAATTCCACATGTACCCTGTCTTAATTGAAAATTCTACACCTTTAGCCACCTCCCAAGTTAAGACCCTATGATCACTCTCACCGATTGGTGGCAATGTGGTCATATTTGTTACAGCCAAATCCTCAGATGTAATTACTAGGTCAAGCACTCTCTGACCCCTAGTATTTTCCATTACATGCTGTCGCAGATAGTTATCCCTTAATAACCGCATAAAATCCGGTTCCTTCCTCCCGTGTGTCCTCTCCTCACTCCAATCAATGCGACCATAGTTGAAATCTCCCATAATAATCACCCTGCTTCCACCCATTTCTTCTATTTGCTTGTGCATACTGTCACCACCATCTTTTCCATCACCTGGTCTATAGCAACACCCAATTGTATATTTAGTTCTGCTAGCCACAATCTCACACCAAATGGCCTCAAATGTGCTCTTTTCTCTATCCTGCAATTCAACTTCTATTCTCCTTGGCTGGAGCTCATCAGCTATCATCAACAATACTCCTCCCCCCATTTTATTCTCTCTGTCATTCCTGAACACACTATACCCATCACATTCAATCCCACTAGTTATATCATCTACAGTCAGCCATGTTTCACTAATACCTATAACCTGTGGTCTGGAAGTGCCAACCATGGCCAAAAATTTTTCCTTCTTGTTCCTAATACTCCTAGTATTAGTGTACATGAATTTAAGACTCCCATTAGCCCCAACCCTACCTTGATGCCTTTTATTAACTATCCCACTCAGATTTGTTGTCCTTATTTGCTCTGGCATATTATATTCATTCTTACATTCAACTGCCTCCATAAGGACTGTATCTCTACTCCCCCCCCCCTAACAAATCTAGTTTCCCTGAATTTGCACATCCACTACATTCAGCAACACTTTCTCAAGTCTTCTTACACCGTAACCATTCAAATGCAAGCCATCCATCTTATATAGATCCTTTCGCCCATCAAACTCACTCCACACATCCACAAATTCCACACCACTCGTCATACATAACCCACGCATAAAGTCATTCGCAATTATAGCCCTCCTTTTAAACATTTCACTGTCATACCGTGGCAAAAGACTAATCATTCTCACTCTCTCACTCTTTTCTTTTGCTACCTCAAACAGTTCATTCAGGTCTTCTATCATTTCCATTTTATCTCCTTTCAAATCATTCGTACCTGCCACAACAGTCATTTCTTTCACCCTTTCCTTTTGCTCTCTAATAGACGCAGTTACGTCCTTTATGGTCACACCAGGTTGGTACGATTTTGTCAAATCCTCCACTAACACACCTCGTACTAACGAGTCTCCATACAGCACTCTATCCTTCATTTTGTTCATGTTCACATTCATACGTCTATTTTTCCTGTCATACCTTTTATTATTGGTTGGTTCATTCAGTCTACTTTTGTTCATGCACTCTAGCTGCTGTTTTGCTCTTTCTATCGCACTATTCAACAACGCCATCTCACTCAATGCATCCATCTCATCTTTTTTGTTCTCCGAGAAACCATTTATACTATCATTCACACATTCACACTCTCACAATTTTCATGTACAACCTTGCCGTTTCTTGTCATATCCCTATTTCCTTCATTCTGAAGGTTGACAAAAATATCACACTCACTTACATTTTCTACATACATTCAATCCTTTATTATCATCTAACCACACTCCGACCGCACTCCTCAAAGCGTACATTTCACAGCTAGTACACTGACTCATTTCTTTTATGCTACCGTTCTTTGATAACGATGGCGAACCTTCATTACTGGCCGCCATTTTCCTTCGCACAGGTGCCATTCTTATTTGCAACGTGTTTTGTCAAATTATACGTTATAACACACCAAAAATAGACGCACTAAAATACGCAAGGCAAACAAAACAAAACTACACAATATTAAGTAATTTGTATCGATAACTGAAAATGATACTTATTTTATCTGGAGCGTGCACGAACACTACACATTACGAATTCATCTAGCGGCCACTTCCCGACATAGATTATGTTATAAAACACTTTAGTACACTAACCACGCTAATGAAGCTCCAATAATATACCAAAATTACACACTTAAGTCCATTAAATTGAATCCAAAACACCAATAAAACTACAAAAAACACAAATCTCTCAGGAGCTCTCCGATAGCACGTCCGTTCACCAGCTAGCCTCGACTAGGACTCATCTATGCAAGAGTTAGAGGAAAAGAGTGATGCTAGTAAGTCAGTATTTTCTCAGAGTGCTGTAACAGTGATGCCATCTGGATGAGTTAGAGGTAGATGCAAGTGAGCAGAAGTTGCATCTGATGGCTTTTTGCAAAAAGCCAGAAGATACATCGTCCATTTGGATAAGAAGCAAGTTTTCTCCTGCTGGCCTTTATGAAGTTGGATTTGGGTTTCCTAATAATTGTTTCTCATTTATTGCATGTTTCCACATAGGATAAGTATGAAGCTGGGGTTTTTGATGCAGGCCATCTACAGTAAGTCAAGTTGATTTTTTTTGTTTTATTCAGCTGCTTTCTTACATCCTCTATTAAATCAAGGATTGGAAAGTGGATGGTAATTTTATATGGAATGAGGAATGTGAATGCCTTCATGTCATGGAATGATTTCTGTGACTCACTAAGTGCAGTTGTCTTGTCAGATCAGCAGAAGCAATAGTCATATCATGGAAAAGAAGAGTATACTAGTTTTCAGAGGTCATCCCACTTAGTACCTTTATAGGTGCCAAAAAACACAAGGCTAGGTGTGGCCAGAGGAGTGGTAATCTCTACAGTGTGTGTGTGGAAGGAGAACTAGTTTAAGAGAGATCGAGTATTGGCAAAGTGGAAGGGATTGAGAATTTGGGCTTACACGAGTTATTATTACACATTTTAAAAGCTTATGTCTGAAACATTGATAAAATGCATTTCTATTGCATTCTGTTAATATAATAGTCACATAGGTAACAGTGCTAATTATTTCTTTGTTAACATTGTTACCTATGCAACAAGTGAGGATGAGGCCTTAATTTTTGTTGCACTGAATAGAACAATGGATTATCTGTGCCATTTCTTTGAATTCCTGAACAGAGTCATTGAACTCAGTGTATGGTGCTTATTTCTGAGATCTTATTGTTTGAACATCTTTGAAATTCTTTTCATACAAATTTCTCCCAATGGTTCGATCTTTCTGACATGATATATTATACCATAGGAGCAAAAAATTTTATGTACGAAGGTGATTGAAAAGTTCTCTGCCTAACAATGAAAAAAACGAATTTATAATTTCAAAATTATTTTTATTTCTCAACATATTTTCCCTTAAGACTAATATATTTATTCTAGCTATGCTCCAGTGCCATTATCCCATTCTTGTAGTGGTTCTCAGTAAGATCTGCAAAATACCCTTCTACAGCTGCAATCACCTGTTGATTCAAAGAAAAACGCTGACCAGCGAGGAAGAGTTTTAATTTTGGGATGAGATAGAAGTCAGAGGGAGCCAAATCTGGGGAATAGGGTAGGTGTTCCAACAATTCATAGTACAGATCCCTTAATTTTCCCATTGCTAAAACACTTTTGTGAACAGGTGCATTGTCCTGATGAAAGATGATTTTTTTCTTCTGCAAACCAGGTCTTTTCTCAAAAATTTTTTTGTCTAGTCTAGTTAAAAGATCAGAATAATATTCTCCCGTTATTGTTTTACCCTTTTCAAGATAAGCAAAATACCTTTAGCATCCCAAAACACCGATGCCATGACCTTTCCTGCTGATGGAACCGACTTTGTCTTCTTTGTTGCTGAACAACTGGCTTCTGTCCACTGTTTTGACTGCTGTTTGGATTCTGGTGTGTAGTGGTGAATGTCTCATCCATAGTAATAAATCGACGCACAAAATCAGCTTTATTCTTGTTAAAATGCTCCAAGTACTGTTCAGAAATTTTCATGCGAGTGGGTTTTTGATCTGCTGTGAGCAAGCATGGCACATATCTTGCGCAAAGCTTTTTCATTTGCAGTTCTTCATGCAAAATGTATCCTACATGTTCTTTTGAAATGCTTATAGTCTGGTGTGTTACACTTTTTGGATGTCCTTGACGTAGATCATCTTCAAGGCTGGTATGGCCATGTTTAAACTCAGCAGCCCATTTCTCAATTGTTGAAAATGAAGGAGAAGAGTGCCCATAAACTTTTATGAACTTCGAATGAATTTCTTTTGGCATTAAACTTTCTTTTACAAAGAATTTTATTTTATAACTGCACAATACTCAAATTTATCCATTTCAAGGGATACAGACAACACTTTTACTTCAGACAGCTGTATAAAACAAACTACTTGATAGAATGACTGGCACTTTCTCATGGATGCTTATGACAGATGTACCAACTTGGAAAAAAAAAATCTTGCCAATAGTATTGCCATCTATGGTCAAGGCCGAGAACTTTTCATACCACCCTCGTATGCCTGGTTTCTTCAGAGATAGTTAAGATAGTTTAGGTGATCTTAAAATGGAAGGTATTTTCCTCAGAACTATAAATGCTACCTTCATGTTATGCAGTTTGTGACATTTTTAACATATAACAGAGTGATTGCACCATTGTAGTTATTTTCATGACTGAAAGGTTTCACAATGTTTTTTTGTAGGATATCATTAAAATTTTTTAACTGTAGTAATTTTTATTGAAATATCTCTTAGGTAGTTCTTATTTTTTCTTGTTTTCATCACTACACTAAATATGGCACAAGTTGTATCCATAAGGGTTAGTTGTTATCTATTTCCAGACAAGATAATGGCAGAAAGTGTTTTTTTTTTAGACTGCAAATGTTATTTGTTTTGGTTGGAGACCTTGGTCATTTTGGTATTAATTATTATCCCTAGTGTGTTTTTTCTGTTAACCATCAAGGGGTACTTTGGGAAGTTGAGATTAGATATTGAGTCAAAGTCCCTGTTAATTCTTTACATTTGTTACAGGTAACATAAAGATCTCTTCTTAGTTTATTGTATTGAAATTGGTATGAAAAGGCTTAGGTGCTATTAATTATTGATAATAGTGCTTCATGGTATAAACAACACTCGGCAAAGAAAAATAAATTGATTTATTGAACTTACTAATATTTTGCTGGTGTTTCTACCCAGCATCACAGCAAAACAATTCTAATCCCATATATAAAAGGCACATCAGAAAAAATAGCTAAAGTTCTCTATAAATATTATCTCCATGGCACTTTTAAACCACTCATGAGAGCTGGTTTAAAAATCAAGAGAGCAGATGAAGCTACCTTCATCTGCTCTCTTGAAGCATATCAAGTTTTTGTACCTGTGGTTTTGGCCTACTTTGGACTGGCTGGTAGATCAGTTAAAATCTGCCCTGAAAAACACAAAAATTACATCTGTAATAATTTTTATGTTAAGTTGGGACCAGATGACCTTGCTCTGAATACTCTTTCAAATAGGATTAAATGTAGTAAAACATCAGTTTTACACAGAAGTTGCTATAGGTCCAAAAGACTGTTTTTAGAATCAGCATCTGCTTTGAGGCAGCTGTCCAGTCTCATCAAGTATGGTTGCATTAATCTGCTAAAAATCTGAACAGTCATTCTTTGACCAGATAGCCTGACCTCTCCCAATTAACTTTATGATTATCTGGCCCATAGAGAGTACCTCGTTAGGACATTAGTTCTGTGTCAGTTATACAAATTGAATTGTTTCTAATGATTTAGTATTGATTAAGATGATCCCTAGTGTTATAACTAAGGATTAATATGATGTCCACCTTGACACTTATAATTTGTGCTATGATGATGCTGAGTAAAAAAACTTTGAAATATTAGTAAGTTCAATTAATAATTTTTTTCTTCTTTAGGTGTTGTTTATACTGTGAAGTACTGTTATGAATAGTTCAATCATTTTTACTTACAGCACCATTTTGTACTTAGTAATTAAACTTTTTTTTTTTAACTTAGTAGCTTTACCAGCAATTATCTATGTTCTTTAAACCATTTAATGCATATTGCATGAAAAAAATGTGATTTCTTTTTTGAAGACTGATAAGATGTGTTTATTAAAGTAAAATGTCATTCATAATTATAAAATTACTTTTCACAATTTTTTCTGCTTTAAATTTATTTTAGGTACTTGGAATAGGAGAAGAAAAAGTACTTCAGCTTACTAGACATGAAAGAACTAAAATTTTATCTGAGAGAATTGCCTCAGTAGTACGTTCCTCATCACAGCATATGTTACCTCTTGATCAGTTATATAATAATTATTCAAAAATGTATGGCCATGCTTTAAAAGTAGAAGATTTTGGTGCTTCAGATTTAAAAGAATTACTTAAAAATATAAAAAGTTCTCTAAAGGTAATCTTATGACATTGTGATTATATTTTTAAACAGATTATAGTGAGTTTATTTTAACCTAAGTACATTCTGGCCTAATGTAGCTGTACATTGAACATCTCTTTGCATTGGGCTTTTTGAATTACTTAATTCAGTGTCAAATTAAGTGCTCAAGGGCAAA
Source organism: Typopeltis vanoorti (assembly GCF_054136105.1). Classification (NCBI taxonomy): domain Eukaryota; kingdom Metazoa; phylum Arthropoda; class Arachnida; order Uropygi; family Thelyphonidae; genus Typopeltis; species Typopeltis vanoorti. The sequence continues at coordinate 2,701,331 of NC_143557.1, forward strand.
AAAAAAAAAAAAAAAAAAAAAACCGATGAGTATACATTCGCTTCTATGTTAATAAGTTACTGTGTAGTCCACACAAAGCCATGTATTGTACTTACTATCCTCTACTCCGTTACAGGAATGTCCTTGTATACTTCTTCTTTCAACCTTTTGGTTCTTTCCACTGCTGGACGAAGGTCTTCCCCATGATTTTCCAGATCACTCGGTTTTCTGCCTCTCCCATCCATCTCACGCCTGCAATTTGTTCCAGTTCATCCCTCCACCTTCTTCTCGGTCTTCCTCTTTGTCTTGCTCCATCCATTGGTCTCCACTCTGTTGTTTTTCTAGTCCATATCCCATCACTGCATATGGCAATATGGCCAGCCCATCTCCACTTAGCCTGTTTAAGTGGAGATGGGCTGGCCATATTGCCAGCCCATCTACAGTTTACAATATCCATGACACCTGTTTGAGATCTTATCCAGGTATTTGTCTCCCTATCTCTTAATGTTATTTTTAGCATACTACTTTCCAGGCGATATTGTGTTGTTCTCAGCTTTTTGTTTTGTGCTTCTGTTAAAGTCCATGTTTCTCCTCCATATGTTAGAACAGGAAGTATGCACTGGTTGAAAGCTTTCCTTTTTAGACTCATAGGGATGTCACTTCTGAATATGTCTCTCATTTTCCCATAATCCATCCATTCAAGGTGAATTCTTTGTTCAATCTCTTTTCTTTGGCACTCCTCAAAGGATAACAATTGACCCAAATATACATGTGAATTAACTTGTTCTATTTTATGGTTTTCAACTTTGGCAGTTCTATGGTTAATATATTTATTTGTCATTATTTTTGTTTTTTCTCTATTTATTTTTAATCCAATTACTCTGGAGGCTTCATTTATCTGGTTTAACCTTTCTTCTAGATAAATTAAACATATTTGGTCGTTTGATAATTAAACATAGAAATTTATTGTTTTAATACTGACCATATTGTAATGCGTACAAACATCTTACATTCTTTGCCAACCTGTTTCGCTAGCAAACTGTCTAGCTTTATCAAGGCTTTGACGGAAAAGCATAAAAAAATAGTAAATACAAATTGAAAGGAACATAAAAAACGTCGTGAACAATCTAGTAGCTAAGGTTACACGTTCACGTGACAGAGACTGAAAGGACTTATTGTTCTTATTCATTATCACGCATGCGTGTTTGTTGTAAACGCGTAATGTGATTACTGGCTAGCTGTAGTTCAGATGGATTTAGAGAGAGAGGATCAGGTTTTCCACGAACTGTTTAGAATAGTACCCTGATTTCTGTTGAGGTTTCCACCGGTTATTAATAAGTTACAATAAGTCCTTTCAGTCTCTGTCATGTGAACATGTAACCTTAGCTACTAGATTGTTCACAACGTTTTTTATGTTCCTTGCAATTTGCATTTACTATTTTTTTATGCTTTTCCATCAACGCCTGGATAAAGCTAGACAGCTTGCTGGCAAAACTGGTTAATGTAAGATGTTTGTATGCATCACAATGTGGTCAGTATTAAAACAATAACTTTGTGTGTTTAATCTTTCTTCTAGATCTTCAAGATTATCTGTTATTAGGACAATATCATCTGAAAATTTCAGATGATGCAGCATTTCTCCATTTATGTTTATTCCTTTTGTTTCCCAGTCAAGACTTCTAAAGACTTCCTCTAGTGCAGCTGTAAATAATTTGGGAGATATGGTGTTGCCTTGTCGGATGCCTTTTTGTATTGGGAACTTTTCACTGTTTTTATATAATTTAATTACAGAAGTTGCATTATTGTAAATATGTTTTAGTGTTTTGATATAGGTTTCTCAGTTCCCTGGGTTTCAAGTGCTTTTAGTGTTGCAGATGTTTTAACTGAATCAAATGCTTTTTCATAGTCTATATAGGCCAGACATAGGGGTTTATTGTATTTAATTGATTTTTCAATGAACTGTCTTAATGTGTGAATATGGTCCAAAGTATTGTAATTCTTTCTAAATCCAGCTGGTTCACAGGATTGCATTCCCTCTAGTTTAGATTTTATTCTATTATTTATAATTTTTGTGAAAACTTTATATATGGTGGGGAGTAGGGTTATAGGTCTGTAGTTTTTAATTTTTTCCTTATTGCCCTTTTTAAAAATTAATATTAGAAGTGAATTGTTCCAATTTTTTGGAATTTTTCTCTGTTTTAGGCATTTATTCAAGAGTTTAGTCAGTTGCTTGATGACAGGGCTTCCTCCTAGTTTTAAGAAGTCTACCATAATTCCATCTTCTCCTGGGATCTTTCCATTCGTCATTTCCCACAGTGCCATTTCCACTTCACCTTGTAAGATCTCAGGGGCATCATGTTCTTCCTCACTCAAGTTATCCATAGATGATTCTTGGATGTCCCAGTCTTTGTCTTCATAGAGTTCAATATAAAATTTCTGAATTCTTTTGATTATTGCATATCTATTTTTATAAGTTCACCATTTTTTCCTCTTACAGCAGCTATTTCCTTTTTTCCAACTGATAATGTTCATTTTAGGACCTTCATATTACTATTGTTTTTCTATTGTTTCTTTAATTTTCCTAGTATTATACGATCTAAGTTCATGTTTCATCCTTTTATGTATAGTTTTAAAAATTTCTGCATATTCTATTTTATTGGTGTCATTCAAATCTCTTTTCATATCTCTTCTTTTCTTCATCACATCTAAGGTTTCCTGTCTTAGTTTTTTCACTCTTTGGTGTCTTTTTACACCTCCTATTTCTAGTGCACAATTCAAGATAGATTTTGTTAATATTTCTTTAGTGTCACTTTTAATATTTCGCTTGTATACAGGGGCTTGACAAACGATACAAAATCCTGAACACCATGCAGAAATATTTTACTCGTCCATGACCCTGCTCCCATTTTTTATGTTGCAGTTAGTCAATAAGAGTTCCAAAAAATTATTGATAGTGCTGTACATGGCTGGAAAAGTTATTTATTTTTATTATTATTATTAAATAAAAAATATGCTATTTTATCTGCTCTGCAGTTATTTGTCACAAGTGAGTGGACAAGAGTGTTTATTTAACTAGGCTTATATTCAAAGTTTCTAGATTATTTAACCCTTAGCCTATCCACAGTACTCATATTATCCATTATACTGAGAATGACACACTATCTTATTTCATAACACAGACTAATCTATCTGTTACTGGCAGATCACACCATCAGAAGAGTATAATATAATGTATCAAACACTGCATATTTCTTTCCAGATCACAGAGAATGTGACATTTGCTCTTCAGTTAGATAGACCTGGGTTTAAATCTTGTTAGTGATGTAAAGAACATTTATAAGGACTTCTCAACTAAGAATTAACTCATATCATATGGATGGCTTTAGAGTTCCCTCCTAGAAATCCAGAATTTTTTTTCATGCTATAAAACAGGGAAACTAGTCAGAGAACATCATTTCAATTAGTAGACATGATACCAGCATTAGTTGCTTCTGCTATAATTCCAATCATCCTGCAAGTGCATTATCACTAAAACGTCTATGTAGAACTCTTATGCAGATATAAGTACATTAATAAATACCCAATATATTATTGTAAACATAAATTATGATTTATTTTATTTATTTATTCTTATGGCAAAAGGAATACAGAACAGCTACAGGTCAGTGTCCAGTCTGAAAAGCCAATCCATGGCGTCATCCATCACCATGAAATTTTAGCCTTAGACAGTCATTCACAATAAGGGTTGTCTAACAGCCTCCATTTATGTAGTAGGTAGCCACATCTGCCCTGGTTAGTTCTGATCCTGTTGATTGATGACTAAATCTTCCTAGGAAGAGAAAAACCAGGCTGAAGAATACAGGGATCTCCTACCAGGAAGCCGTTTGTTGGGAGATTGTTGGACCAGTATTCTCTCCACATGTCAGATGTTGATGGCAGGGCAGCTGAAGAGAGTTCATCCATGGACCAGAAAGGCTTTCTAGATTTTAGGCGAAGACCAGGTGGATTTATAAGAGTGGTGCAGGGACAGGAGTGGGTTGTTCATTGCTTTATTAAATTCTTTAATCGAGGCTTGTCTTTTCTGTATGTTTGGTTGAGCAATGTTAGATAAGACAGGCAGCCAGGAGAGAGGGGTGCTTCTCACTGTCCCACTAATTGTGCACATGGTAGGGTTTAGCTGGGTATCTATAATGTTAGTGTGTGCACTTCTTTCCAGACAGGAGCACAATATTCTGCTACAGAGAATGCGAGGGCTAGTGCAGACGATCTTAGGACTTCTGCACCACAACCACAGGTTGTTCCAGCAAGCGTTGAAATGATATTGTTTCTCATTTTGATTTTGTTGGACAGGTTAGTGATCTGCCTTTTATAAGTTAGGCTTCTGTCCAGGCTCACTCCAAGGTATTTCGGGTGAGGCTCGTGCTCTACCATTTTTCCACACAAAGAAAGGTTGAGGTGTTGGTTCGCCTCTGCACTGTTCAGGTGAAATATTGTGGACACAATTTTTGTTGGATTTGGCTTCAAGTACCACTGTTTGAAGTACTCTTCCAGGATGTTCAGGTCTGTGTTCAGGATTGATTCCAGGTTAGCAAAGGAGGTAGATTGATGTAGGATCACTAGGTCATCAGAAGATGTATACTTGCTTGAGATGTGGTAAGTCGTACACGTAGATGTTAAAGAATAAAGGACATAACACAGAGCCCTGTGGGAGACCGTAGTGAAGGAATCTGGGCCTGCTCTTTTTTTTGCCAATATGGACCCACATCTTTCTGCTGGAGAAAATGGATTCAGAAAGCTGGAAAGTTTTTTTTTTTTTTGCACCTTATAATATTTCCTAGCTTTAGGAGGAGGCCCCTGATACAGACTGCATTATAAGCTGATGTTAGGTCAATGAAAGTGGCTCTGGATTTAAGTTTCTTCTTGAATCCTGCTTCAGTCTGTGTGGCCAGGGCCTGGTCACAGCAACTTCTTCCTGGCCTGAAGCCAGCTTGTTCAATCAGGAGTGCTCTTTTGATGAGTGGTGAAATTCTTTTAAGGAGAATTCTTTCAAAGAGCTTAAAGGTGGAACAAAGCAAGGAGATAGGTCGTAGATTTTTGACATCATTTGGATCTTTACCTGTTTTGGGCACGGCAATTATTTTGGCCACAGATTTGGTAGTTTTCCAGTCATTATAATTTTTGAGAAAAGGGCGGCCAGCCATATTTGGCCTTGTTGACCGAGATGTTTTAGAAACGCGAGGAGGATATCATCCACTCCTGCAGCCTTGCCATTCTTTGTGAGTTTTAAGGCTACCTGTACCTCTTCCCAAGATACTGGGTGTACAAGTTCAGGAAGCTCGGGGCACCATCTTCAGGATATTTCTGATGGAAGGTTGCACAGTAATTTTCTTGATAGAGCTGGGACATATCTTGGAGGTTTTCAATAAATTATTAGCCATTTGATCAGGAGTTATCTCTGTTGTTTTGTGTGTTGTTGGTTCTGCCCCACCTAATTTTCTCAGAAGTGACCAGCTTTTCTGGCTAGATGAGGTGAAATCGAGTTCATGGATGGTTGAGATCCATTTTTCCTTTCTGGTTTTATCCAGCGTTGCTATGAGCTCCTTAGCAACAGTTGGGTCTTCACTCTCTTCATATTTGGCTAAAAGTTCCTCAGTTTTTCTACTCCAGCATGGGATGTATTATTTTCTGTAGCCTCTAGGAATAGAGGCTTTGGCTGCAATTTTGATTAGTTTGACAAATCTTGGGTAGCAATTAGGGGTGGGTGGAATTGCTCTATTGGTTTGCTCGATTTGTTTCTGAAATGCATTCCAGTTGGACCTGCGAAGGTTCCATCTAGCGATTGGTATTCCGCTGATGACTGGAATTGATGTGCCTGTCACTATTAGTGTAGGACAGTGCTGACTATTAGGGAATCTGTTGAGGATGGTTCTGGTTGTTGGCAAAGGGTGATCTTCAGAGTCTTTAGAGACTATGCACAGATCTGGGGTGTAGGTTCTGTTCCATCTGGCTGAGTGGAGAGTGCCTTCCTCTTGGCATCGTAAATCAAATACAAGTTATATGTATCCATCCAGTTAACTAGATTATTACATCCCGATTGTTAGAGGAATAGCCCCAATGTTGTGATGAGAGTTGAAGTCACCAACATAGATAGCAGGGTGAGTGGTGGCCGGCCCATCTCATCAGGCCAGGATTGCGATGGTGGTTTGTAGACATTGTAGATGGTGGTATTTTGAACTTTAATACCTGTGGAGTATTCTGCATCAGGTAAACTTTGGGTTATGTCCTTGAGGCCAGGCCGGATGTAGGTTGCCAAGCCATGCTTGGGATGGCAGTTATAAGACACGAGAATTAGGCCTGGGATCTTTAGTCTATTGGGGGACTGTGTCAGGCACCTGGGTTTCCTGGAGAGCCAAGATGTCAGTTGCTTTGTCTTTGGCTATTCTGCCGATGGCTTTGGATTTAGATAGTCTTTCTATATTTAAGGAACATATCTTGAGAGAGTGTTGTTTAGGAATAACAGTTTAGAAATAATGAAAGGATTGAGTAAAATAAATAAATTTAAAAAAAAAAGTAACAGAATATAGTAACAGAACAGAATAGTTTATTCTTCACAGCCAGTCTCCACTGTCTAATCTACTAACATAGCATCAGCACTGATTTGCCATGGGGTTAGATTGTGGATTAGTGAGTTGATCAGAAAAACTGGGTTATTATAGATATCAGAGTTACATATAGAAGAATGACAAGTGGACTCTCACAAGATTCCTCTGCTGTTTAACCCATATATATTCAACTGACAGCATTTAATGTTCTTATTAATTTCTGCTATTGCTCTGTTATAAAATGTAGGTAGATTATTTATCATGAATATTCCATATCAAACTCCATGCTGGCTCTCATAAAAATCATGTCTCATCCTGTATCCTATTCCTGAATGACTTCTATAAAACCATAATCTCAACTCAGAAATGCAACTGAATTTGTAATTCACTGTCAGCTTTTGTACCATATACAGTAACAATTTTCCTTCCCTTCCCTCATTCTACAAAAAAACTAGCCAGAAGAGCATGCATGAGTAGCTCGAGAGCAAAATTCCGAAATCAAACATGGCCTACAGTTCAGCTCGCAACAACTGCAAAAAAAAAAAAAACTCAACAAATTATAATCACATTTTGAAAGGGCCAGATGCCTCAAATTTGCTTCCTGTTCAAATCGGAATTGAGGCTTTTAGTTCCTTGCCAAGGCATTGGGTGCAACTTTTACCTATCCATGTTTCCACTGCGCTTGCATTCAGATGGTACCATACTACATCTTCCTAAAACAATGACCTCCTGACTTCACTCTTCCCTTCCAATATCAACAACCAAGGCAACCACCCCTCTCACTTTCCCAAAACTGCTTATCCTTCCCAGTCTTCTTACAGAAAGAAATGAGAAAAATGACTTGAAAACAAAGCATCTGGTCTTGATGGTATCCCCCTCCCCATCTAATGTGCTAAAAAGTTGTGATCCTGAACTAATACCCATATGATTTTGCCTCTTCACTCTTTCATACTCAGCTAGCATCCACCTTAGTGAATGGGAACGTTTACTTTCGCATCAGTTCTATCAAAAACCACAGAAAAGTTTTCTAATAACAAACTTCTTCACTGGCTGAAGGCAGCAGCTAATTACTGACTGCAATATGGATTTTGTCATTCTCAATCCATAGTCTGATCTTCAAGCCTCACTAGACTCAAGCCATGGAAAGGTTTGGAGAAATTAACCTACTTTTGACATTTCCAAAGCATTTGATCAAGTCTGGCACATAGCCTACTCAGCCTATTTTAGAAGCATCTAGCCCATAAAAGGTTATCTTTTATGGGCTAGATGCTTTATTTTTATGATTTTTATTTTTTAGCTTTGATTACAAAATTAAATGACAACATTTGTTCTTTGAAACATCTTCTCTTAGTCTCTTCTCTCAAAAGACCGACAGCTTCTTGTTCTATATGCAGCAATGATATGCTTTAGATCTTGCATCCTTTCATGCATGGGTTATATAAAAAATAAATAAATATGAAACAGGCATAAATATAGTGGCCTTGTAGACTTGGTCACTTCAGTTGTCATTCTAAGATATCTTTTCTTCCCCTCTACTGGTAACTTTCTAAGAGCAAAACTATCATTAAATAGCCATGGTTACTATCTGTTCATACTGCTTTTAAAACACAATTCCATCTAATCCTAAAGCCTAGTTTGCTGGTATATATATGAATATGAAAATATCTTAAAAATTCTCTGTTAGTCATAAGTTAAGAACATAAGTCATAAGAACTGGTATCTGATGTTACACAGTGCCTGTGACAAAGATGTCAATCAAAGTCTTAGCTCTGGTAAGATTCCAAGGAAGTGGTATGAGGGTAAGATAGTTCATACACCAGTTAATGTATCAGGAGTAATGGTTAAAGTATTGGAACAATTAGTTAAAGACAAAATCCATCAGTAGTTGGATAGGAATATGATCCTGTGTGGTGGGTAGCATGGCTTTGCTTTGTAAAAGGATGGTCCTGCCATAGTAATTTACATATAACAGTGACAGCATAATTAAATATGGGAAATGGCTCCCATGATACTGCTGACAAAATACCACATAGATAAATATTACATAAGTTGGAGCAGTGGAAATGGACATGAAGCTGGTGGCATGGATAGGGGCAGCTGACAGACATCACAGAATAGTGTATGGCAGTGGAATCATAGTGGATACCTCAGCTTTCTGTACTACGACTACTACTCTTTAATTCATATATTAATGCTATTGAGGATAATTTAAGGAGGGATATGCAATTGTTTGCTGATAATGCAAAACTGGGGAGGGAAGTAATTGATAAATGTGATTCAGATATCCTGCAGGATGAGTTAAATAAATTGGCATTGTGGGCAAATGATAATTATCAATTTAATTTTGCAAAATATAAGGATATGTACTTCAAGTTGAAAAGGTTATATACTGTGTGTTACATTGATTGTACTGGATTGCAAGAAATTGATGAGGCTAGAGACTTGGGGATAATGGTGGACAGAGACCTGGGTTCTTGGCTATCAGGAGTTGGCTGATAGGATTCAGTGACAAGTGACCAAGCTGGTAACAGGTCTGTGGAAAGGTCCCTATGAGGATAGGTTGAAGGTGTGTGGATCACAAAGTTTAATTAATAGGTGGAAAAGATGAGACTTTAATAACTTATAAGTTTCTTGTAGAAAGGCTTATACGTTGGTAACACATGATTATTAAATTATTTAAGGAATTTACACCGTATACTGGAATATTAATTAAAAGAAACATTAATAAATACCGCCTATATTTTGGTAATGTCACGTTGCCATCTTCCTGGGAACATACAACTATGACATGTGCATGCAGGCACTACAAAAAGCAAATGAGTCAGAAGAGAGAAACTACTGTTGTTCCTAGAGTGCTAATGGTGCCCCCTATATGGGGTTGTCTTAGCCATTGGGGCTGATGTTCTCATGATGCAAGTTTCCCAAATTTGGGGCAGTCTCATACACCCAAATTTGTTGAGGTTTGGAAAGTTTTTTTAGAGCTGAGGCTGATTCTACGAACAATCGTTCGTATTTAAACTTGCTGCAGTGTATTAAAGTGGCTTTCTTCCAATGTATCCTGTGGTGGGTATCCAGAACATAGTCTGCAAGCCCAGTTTCGGAACACAAAGACCACATCCAGTTTCACCATTATAGTCACTCTGGGCTTGCAGACCATGCTCTAGATACCTGCCACAGGAAGAAAGCCAAAGTAATACACCTCAGCAAGTTCAAGCATGAAAGATTATTCATAGAATCAGCCTCAGCTCTAAAAATCATTCCAAACCTCAACAAATTTATGTGCATGAGACTGCCCCAAATTTGTGAGACTTACATCATGAGAACATCAGCCCAACGGCCAAGAGAACCCAACATAGCCTCCCTAGAGGGCACCATTAGGACCTTAGAAACAATAGTAGTTACTTATCTTCTGCCTCATTTGCTTTTTGTAGTGCCTGTGTGCACGTGCCATATTTGTATGTTCCCATGAAGATGGCAATGTGACATTGCCGAAATATAGGAAGTATTTATTAAATTTTCTTTTAATTAATATTCCAGTATACGTTGTAAATTCCTTAAATAATTTAATAGTAAAGTGAATAAAAGTTAAGCAGTTCTCAGATGTGAACTGCAGACTAAAATACACAGATTATTGAAGAAAAAATGAAAGAGTTTGAGAACAGGAACCAAACCTTGGAGATTCAGTGGCAAACCTTGACGAAAATCCTGATTGATTCAGCCAGAGAGGCATGTGGTGAGGTTGTCTGCAAGGGTAGAAAATTCAGAACTTCATGGTGGACATGGGAAGTTAGAGGCAGTGAAGGAAAAGAAGAAAGCATATCAAAAGTTCCTGGCAAATATGTCAGCTTGTGCTCTTAGAGAATACAGAGACAAATATAAGAAAGCTAAACAGAAGTCATGGGAAGACTTTGGCAAGAACATATCAAGAAGGTGGCAAAATATTCTGGAGGTTGTTGAAGAAGCTTAGGAATGGAGGAAAGAGTGCTGTAAAAGGAGTTAGATATGATAAAGGTGACATGAAAACTGGAGAAAAAGATATCCTTGAAGTATGGAGTAATTACTTTGAAAAAGTGCTGAATGAAACAAGCAGTGATGACAGCACTGTGGTAAAAAACACTGACCAGGCATGCAGTCAGGAATACATATCCATACTTGAAATAGAAAAAGCCATAAAAGGCTTGAAATGTAGAAAGGCAGCAAGAGTAGATGATATTCGACCAGAAATGCTGAAGTATGGTAGTATAAGAGTCTTACAGTCGCAGCACTGCATAGGTCAGAGAGCCTGGACAGAGGGACGAATTCCTAATGATTGGAGTAGAGCTCTCATAGTACCCATATATAAAAAGGGAAATAAAACTGAATATGAGAATTACAGAGGTATTTCCCTACTGAGTGTTCCTGGCAAGATTTATTGAATTATACTTGAGAAATGTAGAAGAATTATAGAAGAAAAGCTTGGTGAAGAACAAGCTGGATTCAGGCCAAATAGAGGCTGTCAGGATCAGATCTTCCTTTTACGACAAATAGTTGAGAAATCATGGGAATATAACAGAGATCTGTATTTAAGTATTGTCAAACTGTAAAAGGCATATGACAAGGTGCCAAGAGAGAAGCTATTCAATATGCTACAGTTATATGGTGTCAATTTGGCATTATATCAAGCAATACTTAGTCTTTAAGTTAAGGGGATAATAAATCTCTAATTATTTTAAAGCCGGATACGAAACTCGGAGATTGAAATCTAAGAGTTTTATGCCGAAGAACTATTGGCGAGTCCAAGCATAAGTCGACACCTGGGTAGTACAGCACTAGGACAACTCGGAGCAAAGGTGGAGTAAGATCCGTCACTATCTTTAATATTTTCTCATAATGTAAAATGCAGCTCCTAGGAGATGTATTACTGTTTTACATTATGAGGTGACGTCACTACCCAGACTAGTTTCGACCTTTATTGAGATCTCATCAGTGAGTAGGTAGACCTGGATAATTTCAAGGTTTAAGTGAACCGAACTTACATATACCTTTGCTATAGGAATTGCCAGACAGGTGTATCCATATATTATTATTACTACGATAAAGAGCCAAGAGGCTTTTTTTTTCCCCCCAGCGGCATAAATTAAGTTAAGGGGATAATAAATCCCTCATTATTTTAAAGCCGGATACAAAACTCGGAGATCAAAATCTAAGAGTTTCATGCTGAAGAACTATCGTAAGTTTGGTTCACTTGAACCTTGGTATTATCCAGGTATACCTACTCACTGATGAGATCCAAATAAAGGTCGAAACCGGTCTGGGTAGTGACCTCACCTCATAATGTAAAACAGTAATACATCTCCTAGGAGCTGCGTTTTACATTATGAGAAAATATTAAGGATAGTGACGGAGTTTGCTCCGAGTTGCCCTAGTGTTGTACTACCCAGGTGTCGACTTAAGCTTTGACTTGGTGATTGTTCTTCATCATGAAACTCTTAGATTTCAATCTCCGAGTTTTGTATCCGGCTTTAAAATAATGAGAGATTTATTATCCCCTTAACTTAATTTACGCCGCTGGGAAAAAAAATATCCTCTTGGCTCTTTATCATAGTAATACTTAGTCTTTATTTGAGTTGTAAGTCAGCAGTTAGAATTGAAGGAAGTACAGGAAGATGGTTTAATGTTAAATCTGGTGTGAGACAAGGATGTACATTATCCCCTCTCTTATTCATTATCTGTGTAGATCACGTTATGAAGGAAAATGTTATTAAACATGATTTCAAAATTGGAGATGTTAATGTCAGCTCTTTGCTTTATGTGGACAATGTTATACTTCTAAATAAATCCACTACAAGTCTGCAAGATTCCCTGACTGAATTGAATAACTGTTGTAATAGATATGGTATGAAGGTCAGCAAAAAGAAAGAAAAAGTCGATGAAAATAAGCAGAATTGTTGAAAATGTCAACTACATTGTGAAAGGAGAACCTGTGGAACAAGTAAAACATTTCAGCTACTTATGCACAATTTTTAGTGAAAGATGGTAAATTAAATATGGAAATAGACAACAAAATCAACAAAGCTGGTATGGTAGAAGAATATTTAATAAATTCATATGGAATTAGAGAGAAATTAGTCAGAACACTAAATTAGCTGTATACAAGACAGTGTTCAAACCAATTTTAACTTATGGATCTGAGAGCTGGGTCAGAAGTAAAACACTTGACCAAAGACTAGAGACCACAGATATGAGAGTCCTAAGAAAGATTATAGGCATTAAAAGATGGCATCAGTGGCAATATCATATTAAAAACGAGGATATTAGGAAAGAACTCGACATTGTCAGCTTCCAGGAATGTGTTAGCAGAGCTAATCTCAGTTGGTATGGTCATTTAAGCAGAATGGGCGAGGAAAGATTAGCAAAACAAGTGTTCTCTGCCAGGTTGGCAGGAAAACAACCCAGAGGAAGACCAAGATATAGGTGGATTGATACGATACAATGTGCCTTAGACGATAGAAATATAAGATCTGATAATGATAATATTGGAGTCTTGACAAGTAACAGACTGATTTGGAGGGAAATTGTAGATAGGAAGTTAGTAATGATGTAAATTTTTCATGTAGTATTATCATATCCTGTACACCTCTTGAGGGTACATGGCAGGAATTTGATGATGATGATAGCCATTGAAAATTTTCCAAACAAAAAAATCCTGGCAAATGAAAATAAAATCTGAAATCAGAAGTCAGATGATACCACCAAAATGAAATAATGGAAAGATTTCTACATTGGAATTGCTGTGGATTCTCTCCAAACGTCAGTGACAACACTGTGATATAATGCTTGAACAAACATCCAAGAAAGGGCTGTTGAGCACATGCTTAACAACAACAATCTCTACCTCCTAAACACAGAAAGTAACACCTTCCGTATGCTTACCTCACCATTCAATGCAATAGATTTAACTATCTGTTCACCCTCACTTTTCCCACTCTTTACTGATGAACTTATCTGAGAGTAATCAATTCGTACTTTTTTGAATAACAACAGCATAAATGTAAAAGAAAAATAAATATAATTTAATACTCCTATATATTTTGCTCAATATATCATGAGCTTCTTTCAGGGAGAAGACAAAAACTGTTAACAACATTTAAATTCTGAATATAAGAATGAGTCATACAGCATGCATATATCAAGTAAAGAGTATTTGATAAACACTAGACAAGGATAAAGATGATAAATGTATCTTTGATAGGTGGTAAGAAAGATCACGTGTCTCAGTCGCAGCTGTCTAGCAGGAGGAAACACCATTTGAGTTCAGACACATGGGAATATGATTCTTATTCATCATTTTTCATCAGCTGTGCCAATGTTATCATTTTTCATCTCTGTAAAGAGATTTATTTATACCGAGTGTTAGGTAATTACGCAAGAGTTTATTCTGATTAGTGCAATGACTTTTTTGACTCCATCTTTTAGAATCCAAAAAATAACCGACTCGAGACCAAATAAAAAAATATATACATTTAATGAAACTAAAACATATACATATTAAATAAAATTACATAAATTGCTACAAATTTAATTAGATCCAAGGCTTTCAAAATAACTTTACACTTTAGAGATTTTCATATCCTAAAAATTAAATCATTCATTCTCTGACTTATTCTGTTACAGGGTTGTTTAACATATACTTAATCATGTCTACTAGACTAAACAGCAATAGTTTTCACAGCAACAAAATGTTCATCATTCAGTTTCTTTGTTAGGCCCTTTTTCTTCTTCTTCTTTTCCATGGGATCCTTTTATATCTCTCTCTAATGTAGCATATAATATTATTCCTGCTGTCTCACTGAAGTATAAATATTTTTACTTCTCACAGTTGAATTTGACACACAAATTACTAATTTTTGTACTAGAGAAAGACAGTTTCTTCCACTAATTATAAACATATCTTAAATAGAGCTTTTCATGTTAAGCCACCTTACAGTTTCAGATTTTACTAATTCCAACATTTTCCAATAGAATAATAAAATAGATCCAGCGTCCTTAAGACATTTCATGCGATGTTTCCTCGAACATTGAATTAGAACGTCAATTCCAGTATCTTATTTTATTTACTAAACACTTGATGACAGTCTCAACTCTTCCAATTTAAAGATTCACAGTGCTACGATCCCTTTTTGGAATCTTATATTAATATTCCCACAACTGTCACATTTTCTTAAAAACTACCTAAGAACAAAATTCTCTGGTTGCCATTCTCAGCTTTCCACACACTCTCTCTCTTTGTTTTTTTCTCGTTACTATGGTGCCGAACATTCTCTATCAGCTGTCAATCACCTATCAATCTCGTCATTGAGCATGTGCACCTTAGGTAAATGGCAAGCGAGAAGTTATGTAGTAATAGCTGACAAGTCAAAAGAGGGTGTTCGTGAGTCAAGCGGAGTGACATGTATAAGAAGAGCTCCTGATTGGGATAAGTTTTCTACGAATAATTAACTATATATGCATAATTGTTTGAGTAAGAGAGGCTGTAAAAGTTGTGTGCCACCGATTTTATTAGTGTGGGGGATTTTTTTTTGCCAAAACTTAATTACGAAATCATTATTATTAGACTTAGTAACCTGCAAAGAATGGCGGCGGCATTGTCATTCCATGACTTTAATTTAGATTTCAGTCGTTTCGTTAAGTGTGAGGTATGTTATATGTATTCTTTCGATTACATAAATGATTTGTGGATATTTGGTGAGGATGGAAGGAGGGTGTGTGTGTGTGCAAAGTGTGACCTGAACGAGGAATTGATGAATGCAAATATGAGATTGATGACAATTTCATATTTGCAAAAGTGTTAGTAGCAAAATTGTTGCAGGGAAAATGAGTGCACGTTTGAAAGAGAAGGATGATGAGAAAGAGAGGCGAAAAAATGTTAAAAAATCAGTAAAAAAAAGAAAAGGAGCGATTTGAAAACCGTAATGGATGTTAAAAGGGACAAAAGTGAGGTGAGAGTGGCGGAAGGAAACGAAATTGAGAGAACGAATGAAACTAGAAATGGCGTGATGCAGAAATCGAAAGAATGGATGATAGCGAAAAAAGAAAGAATGATAGCGAAAGTTCGACACATGTTGGACTGAAAGTACAGAAACAAAGAAAGATGAATGAGTGTGAAAATGGGAAGAATGATAGCGAAAGTTTGATGCACGTTGGACCAGAAGTACTGAAACAAAGAAGGATGAATGAGAGTGAAAGTCAGAATAGGGAGTCTAGAGTTAGAAAGATTGAATGATACAGAGAACGTGACGCGGGATTCGGAAGTTGAAATGGATTGGATGAAGCAAGAAATGAAATGGATGCGGAATGAAATTAAGAGAATTCAGGTCAAAACTATTAAAATAAATAATGATGGCATGAAAGAGTTAACGAAACATGAGCAAGTGGCATTGTATGGCGACTCCATTATTAAAGGTGTGCTGGAGGATAAAATGCACAAGGTATGTTTTTCAGGTGCTAAAATGAGTAGAGTGATTGAGTCATTGGATATGAGGCAGGAGCGAGCAAAAGAGTTAACAGTATTAATAGGTACGAATGATTTGACAGAGGAGACAAAGTGTGTGTGTGTCAGAATGGATATCAGGAGGTTGCTTAGAAGGATAAAAGAGAATAGTGTAACAAGAAGGGTAGTTAGCGTGTTGCCTAGGTATGACTGTGGTGAAATGAGGCGGAGAGCAAGGGTTATGAATGATATGCTGGCTGAAATGTGTGAGGAGACGGGAGTACAGTTTGTAATGTGTGGAATGAGTTTGAGGGACGAAGTGAGCTGTATGGGAGTGATGGACTGCATTAGTGGTTATGATGTGAGTCGCTTGGAGAGACTGCTGCTGGAAGGTAGAGAAGTGAATAGAGAGAATGAATCAGATCAGATCAAGTGGGAAGTGATGTGGAAGAGCGGGAGAGTAAGACAGGAGAGATTAAAGAGGTGTTATGAATGGGGAAGTGAGTGGTATGAGTATAGAAAATGAGAGAATGGGTGTGCAAGAGGAGCAGGGAAATGGGGAGGCTCAGGGTGGACAGGGGTACACAGCATGAGAAAGGTGGATGCTCTAAGAGGAGGTGAGCATGTGTAGGCAGGAAAGGAATGGGATGACCAGGAATCACTAGGTAACAGTTGGAATTGAAGAGGGTTTTAAAATGAAGAAGCAGAAAGGGAAATGGCCCTAGTTGAGCATGGAGAGATCACATCGAGTGAGTGGTATCAGTGGAACTAGCTGTAGATCCAGAAATGAGCTGTTGTGTTTGTATACAAATGCTAGAAGTATAAGAAACAAGGCAGATGAAATGGTTGAACTAATTGCATCTGTTCATCCAAAAATTGTTGGAATAAGTGAGACATGGTTGGAAGAGGATGACATTCTGACAGGAATAGAGATTGAAGGGGTTTGATGTGTTTCGTGAAGACAGAAGGGGTAAAAAGGGAGGGGGAGAGTGCTATTGATGATAGAGAAAGAGTTATGTCCATATAAAGTAGAGATGCAAGAGGGAAATAGTGCCAGTGGTTTTGACGCAGTATGGTGTGAGATAGAGGTGAATGGAATCAAATGCTTGGTGGGATGTTGTTATAGACCAGGTAATGTGGATGGTGGTGATAATGAAATGTACAATCAAATTAGCCAACTAAATAAGAAAAGGGTGATTTTAATTATGGCAATATAGACTGGAATGATGAGATAGCAACTGGAAATAAAGAAAATGAGTTTCTTGAGTTTTTGAGGGATAACTACCTCAGACAGTATGTAACAGAGGACACACGAGGATTTCATGGTCTTGGATTTGGTCATCTCATCAGAGGATGTAATTATAAATGAAGTGTCAAATCACCCACCAATTCGTGAGAGTGACCATGATGTGATTACCTGGGTGGTTGCCAGCAGTGTGAGGGCCTCTGTGAGAAAGGGGTAAATGTGGAACTACAAGGGGAATGATTATGAAGTGCTCAGGAGACAGCTTGCGGGTGTAACGTGGAATGAGGAGTTAGCTGGAAAAGAGATCAATGCAGCTTGGGGGATTTTCAAAAACTGTTTAGTAGATGCAATGTCTAAATGTATTCCAAGGGTCAGAAGGTTAAATAAGGTAGGTATGAGATGGATAATAAAGAGATTAAGCATGTGATACAGAAAAAAGGGGCATTGTGGAAGCAGCATAAGAGAAGTGGAAATAACCAATTTCATGAGGTCTACAAAGACCAGGCAAGGTGGGTGACTTGGTTGGTGAGAGTAGCTAAAGAGAGGTATGAACAGCAGTTAGCTAATGAAGCCAAAAAGAATCCTAGGGAGTTCTTTCGATATGTAGCCTGCAAAAGAAAGAATGATTATGGAAAGATGACACTGATTGGTGAAAATGGTATAAAGACAGCTGATGCAGAATGTGTGGCGGAGATATTTAATGAACAGTTTATAAAGATCTTTCAATCTTGTGAATGTGACTTCATGGAGAGATTGAGAGCAGTTGATGATAGGGAGGAGAGACTGACTGTATGTGAGCAAGAGATGTATGGGGAGTTGGGTAAACTAGATGTTAATAAGGCTGTGGGACTTGATAATATATCACCACATATTCTGAAAGAATGTGCCAGGGAGTTGACACCTGCCTTGACATATTTTTTTAATACGAGTCTTGCACTCGGTCAAGTTCCTAAGGAGTGGAAGGAAGGCAAGATTGTGCCACTTCATTAAGGAAGTGATCGAACTCGAGCATCAAACTAAAGTCCTATCTGTGTGTCAGGTGTTGTAGTTAAGTTGTTGGAGAAGCTTGTGAGAACTAGGATCCAGAGTTTGGTTGATAACAATGGTATTATCTTTGGTGGACAGTATGGATTTGCTAAAGGGAAGTCATGTTTTAGTAATCTACTAACTTATTACAATAAAGTGACTTCTTCCTTGGACAGAGGAAAAGGATACACAGTAATATACTTGGATTTTGCAAAGGCTTTTGATAGAATACCTCATAATAGGTTGACAGTCAAACTAGAGCAGATTGGGTTGGATATTAGATTGGTGCATTGGATTGGAGACTGTCTATCTGATAGGTATCAACAAGTTGTGTATTGGGGGAGCGATATCCAGGAAAAGGAAAGTCACTAGTGGAGTGCCTCAGGGGTCTTTTAGGTCCATTACTGTTTAACTTGTATATTAATGATATAGGTGAAGATTTGGATGGAGATATTCAGTTGTTTGCAGATGATGCAAAGTTGGGACGAACCATGAAGTGTAGTGAAGATGTTGTGGCTTTACAGGAAGACTTGAATAGATTGAGTGATTGGGCATGGAAATGGGGATGTGAATTCAATGTTGCAAAATGTAAGTTTTTAAACTTTGGAAAACAAAGATGGGATGCAGAATTTATGCTTGGTGAGAATATATTGTTGGAGGTAGAGGAAATAAGAGATCTGGGGGTGATAGTGGATAAAGATCTAAAATTTAGAGGACACATCGCCAAAATTGTGAAGACAACACAAAGGCTTCTAGGAATGATGCGGAGGACACTGACGTGTAGAAGTAGGGAGATTCTTGTTCTGTTGTATAAGGCTTTGATTAGGCCACACATGGACTATTGTGACCAGATTTGGTCTCCAGGTTTTCAGAAGGATGAAGAGATGTTGGAAAGAGTCCAAAGGTAGTTTCTGACCTCTGGAATGTCAAGTATGAGGAAAGATTGAGAAGATGTAATTTGCAGAGTCTGGTGGACAGGAGGAATAGGGGAGATATGATAGAGACCTACAAGTTGGTTAGGAGTTGTTATAGGATCAATGCTGAAGAAGTTTTACAGAGAATAGTGGGAGAACCAGAGTTCATCCCTGGAAACTGTATAAAGAGGGTGTGAGTAGGGGAGTGAGAGGCAGGTTTTTTTCATGCAGAGTTGTGAATGATTGGAATGCCTTGCCTGAGAATGTGGTGTCTGCATAGAGTTTGAATGTGTTTAAAACACAGTATGATGAGCTGTGTGTGTGATAAAAGAGCCTCCCAGACTCCGTGAGGTCTTGGGGTGGTAATAATGGTAAGTCTTCATTAGAACTCATTATAAATTATAACCAGGTCTGTAATATTCCAGGATCTTAGGCTTAATATAACAAATATGTATGTTAAATTATTGATTAGGCCACTGCTATTGCTGCATTAAAAGTATTGATATGAATTTGTTCTCTGACTGTGTTATATATAGGATATAGCTTTGATGTTTTTTTTTTCCCCACTAGAAGTCACTAGAGAACAACAGTTGATCAAAAAATTGTTACTTTGGCATACTGTTTGAAATGTAATGTAGCCTGTCTCTTTGTGTGTATATATATATATACAGGGTGTTCGGGATAAATTTGACATATTTATAATTAATTATATTTTTCCGTAAGTTACATGTATTAACACACACTTCTCTTCATTTAAAAGTTTGGACCCTTCTTCATTCATATACAAGATGTCAGAAAGGATGGATAGCTGGAACCCACCTGAATCATGGAAGAGAATAACTTGTATCATGATGATTCGTGCCTGCCATCAAAATAAGGATATTACGACTGCTGCCCAATGCTCCCTGAATACAGTAAAAACAATCAGGCATGAACTAGAGACTTGCAATGGTGACTACGAGGATGTAGCAAGAAGAAAGATCCCTAGCAGACGATCTGATTGCGTTCGTACAGCAGAATTCCTCGCAAATCTGCAGGAACAGGTGTTGAAGAACCCTGGCATTGGAATTCGTGCTTTGTTCGTGGAGTTGCTAACTGTAGTCAAGCCCTGGATAACAAGGGTAGCCAATGGTAGGCCGTATGTATGGCAGCAGGATTCGGCCCCTTCCCACACCTCTGGGAAAAGTCAAAAATGGTTGTCTGAAAATTTCTACGACTTCACCAGTCCAAATGTTTGGCCTCCAAACTCCCCAGACCTTAACCCCATGGATTATTTTGTATGGGGCGCAGTTGAAAAAGACACCAATCGCACTTCCAGTAATACAAAAGCCCAGTTAATGGATAAAATTAAAACAGTTTTTGCGGCCCTTCCCAGGGAGACTGTAGCATCAGCTTGTTCGAGGTTCCGAAGCAGAATTGAAGCTGTGATCGATGCTAATGGTGGTTATTTTGAGTAAATCTTGTTGATAGTATTGTAATTAACTCTGCCTGTAATGTTTTTTTGTCAATTCATTAAATTTAATAGATACAAAGAAGATTTTCTTTTTCCTTACGAAACTGTCAAATTTATCCCGAACACCCTGTATATATATATATATATATATATATATATATATATATACACGTATACTCCAGATGATGATTTTAATATTATTATCCATAGTCTGAAGATTCATCATGGGGAGATCTATTTGTTCACACACTAGCCATCATTCACACAATAATTATCATATTTCTCCTTAAACTCATTCACTGATGAAGCATCTACAACAACCTCTGGCAAACCAATTCTACCATTCACCACCCTCAAGCAAAAAATCTAGTCCTAATATCTTGCTAACCATAATCTTACACAATTTCCACTGATGACTGCTTGTTCTCTCCCCTCTTGCCATGTATTGAAAAATGTCTTCAGTGTCAGTCCTATTTATTTATTCATATGGAGTTTCCTCCCTTTTCTCCCCTGTCCCTATTGGGACAAGTTGAGCCCCCCTCATGGGGGGTTTAAGTATTTATGGCTGTAGATCCATGTGTGTTCACTGGTCCTGCTTGCGGGATGAAAAATCCCAGATAAACTGGGGGGGAAAACCCTGCTGTCCACGCCCAAGACCGACTAACTTGGCTATGACTGAGGAAGATCCTTAAGCTCCTTGCGTCGGCAACGGGAATTGAACCCAGGACACTCTTCCCCAGGCATATGGTTGCGAAGCGCAAAGTGTCAGTCCTATAAAATTCCTTTAATAACTTAAATGCTTCTATCATGTCATCTTTTCATCTCTCAGCTAATTTTTGAAGCCTATAGACTGTCAATCAATCTATTATCATAGGGAGCATTCCACAGACCTGCCACAACTTCACCACCATGGAATCCAGATCTGTGCACAGTAGTCCAGATGTGGCTTTATATAGGGGAACAAAAACCTCTCTATTCCTGCTTGTAGGTGTTCTTCGGCAGCCATGTAATCTGATATGCTGTTTTGGTTACCTTTGTAATATGCCCTCTAAACTTCAACTCCCTGTTCACAATCACACCCATGTCCCTCCTCATCAGTTCCCTGCAATTCATTTCACAGCTTCTGATCTCTTTCCAAAGTACATCATCTTACAGTTGGCCATGTTAAATTGGCAGCCATTTACCTTTGTCCATACTTCTAGTCTAAGTCTTCCTGCAGGATCTCTGCATCACCTTCATTTTCCATTGCTCTTCCTAGTTTAGCATCATTAGCAAACAACTGAATATTTCCTGTATCACTGATATACAAATTAAACAACAGAAGACCAAGTACTGGGTCATGTGGTACACCACTGGTCACTTACCTTCTCCTGGACCCTGCTCCTCCAAAAACCACTCTTTATCTGTCCATCAGCCACCATCTGATCCAAATCACTAGATTCATATCCATCTCCATTTTGTCAAATGCTTTTGTGAAGTCTAGCAGTATTACTGAGTAGTCAATTCTCTTATCCAACTCCATTGCCACTTGATTATAAAAAGTAAGCAAATTACTAAGGCAAGACCTACCCTTCACAAAACCATGTTATCCCTTATAGTGTATCATATTCCTCTCTATCTAGTCCTGAATTCTTTCACCAATTTCTCCAATTCCTTAATCACTACTCCTAAAATTCTGTTGGCCTATCAGTTACTCTTCTGTCTTAGAGCCTCCTTTATGCAATGGGACGTTTTGCCCTCTTTCCACTCTGTTTGAGACTTAAACAGTTTGGTCAGAGGAGCTGATAATTCCCTTGCACATTCCTGTAATGCACTGGCTGGTTGTGCCATCTAATTCCAATGCTCTTTTCGTATTGAGGTTCTGCAATGTTTCAAACACTTCTATTTCTTCAATCTGTATTCTCCTATCAGTCAATGTCACATCTGGAACTTCAATGCCACCATTGCAATGCCAACATTGATATACCACCTAGATGGTATATCAATGCAAAATGCTCTCATTAATTCAGCTTTTGGTTTGGTTCTGTTATCTTCCCACTATCCGCACTTTTTAAAGTCATCCTTACACAGTCATTCCTTCTTTTATTTGCCACATAGCAAAAGAGCTCTTGAGGGCTTATTTTGGCCTAATCAACTATCTTTCTCTCATAGCGTTGACCTTCCTTACCATATCTCCACAGCCTTTTCTTTGTGTGCATGTCCTTCTTAATGAAAATACTCATCCATCCCACTCCTACCTGATTTATCCTTCTAGGTATACATTCAGCTAATGCTGCTTCTTCAAACACCCCTTGACCACCTCCATGCACCGATAACACATCTCTCCACACTCTTATGCCATTGCTCTGCTGATAGCTGTCTCCGCAGCTTGTCATAATCACCTACTTTGTACGAGGGTGGTTTGAATGGTTCTCAGCCTAACAATGAAAAAACAAATTTATAATTTCAAAATTATTTTTATTTTTCAACATAATCTCCCTTAAGACTAATACGTTTATTCCAGCGATGCTCCAGTGCCATTATCCCATACCTGTAGTGGTTCTCAGTAAGATCTGCAAAATACCTCTACAGCTGCAATCACCTCTTGATTCCAATTCCAAAGAAAAACACTGACCAGCAAGGAAGAGTTTAAGTTTTGGGAAGAGATAGAAGTCACAGGGAGCCAAAACTGGGGAATATGATGGATGTTGTCATGTGGCAATCTGTCGAAAGCCTTTGCAAAACCTACATACATTACTGTATATGCATTCCCCTTGTCCAGTGTATTTGCCACCTTGTTATAATAAGTAAGCAGATTGCTAAAACATGATCTTCCTTTAACAAACCCATGCTGTCCATTAAAGAGAAATCTGCTGCTCTCTACCCAATTCTGAATCCTTGTCCTCATTAGCTTCTCCAACACCTTGACAACTCCAGACAGGCAAATTGGCCTATAATTTGAAGTCTTATCATCACCTTTATAAAGTGGAACAATTTTGCCATCTCTCCTCCTTGGACTAGTCTAAGTTTCATGTTAAAAATGTGTGTTAAAGCTGTTGTTAACTCTGGAACATTCCCTCAGGAAGATCTGGAGAAATACACATGGCTGAACACCAAAAAGACATACAATACAAAAGAGAACAAAAAAACGGGTCTTGCTTTCCATACCACTTCCACTGGACACGGTGTACTCTGACAAAAAACGATGATGTCATACATAGAAAACAACAGTTATATAAGAAAATTTAAAGAAGCTGCTAATATGCTAAAAAACCCAACCCAATGCAATAAAAATGAAGGTTTAATTCTCCATCAAGTGTGGTCAGCTCTGATAAAAAAAAAATCTACCTCAATCTGAGCTCGGACTGTATGAACGAGAACAAGAACACGTGACATCGTCCAGTATTGTTCAACGTCAATAACGTTATATATCTGTATTCTGTTATTTGAGTTTTATGAACAGCCAAAAGGTTATGATTTGTATTTATTAGGTATCAGTAAATAGTATACCTGTAAGTTATACTATTTATCCCCTGAAGATGCAAATCCTACGATTTACGAAACTTGTCGGGAACTATTATTTCAGTGTTTTATATAACTGAATAATAAAAAAATGTGGTGTAATCACCGAAATATATCTTTTAAACCTTACAGTGCCTGTTTACTTTAAGTCACAAAGTCTACAAGTATAACTAATGCCTTAAGTTCTGTTGTTTTACATACTGTACTTCAAAGGAATAAAAAAAAAAAAAGCACTGCTTCATGTATGTTTGCATCCTAGTAAATAAAAATGTGGTAGGCAAGGGACTAGGGAGTGCATGTCTGCATAAAATATAGGAAACAAGAAGAATTCACCACTTTCAGTTGGGACAGCAGTAATGTGTCAGGAATGAGTGAAAGTGGCAAGGAGATATTAATGTGAATGAGGGTAATGTGGGGATGGATATAAGGAGGTCTAACAGATTTGGATGATGTTGTTGATTACACAGGTCAAAGTTGAGCAAGAGTAGGATGCTTAGAGAGAGAGGTACTGAGAAAAGTGGAAGGTAAAAAAGTTGAGAAACCTGATGAAAGAGATCAGGAGACCACTATTACTGCGTTAAGAATAATTACTTTAATTTGGACTTTAATCAGGAAGTATCTGACAAAGGCAATAACTGAGTGTATTCCAAAGATCAGGAGATTAAAGCAAAAGTGTAGTATCAGCAGCAGTTAGCAAACAACGCTAAAAGAAATCCTAGGGAGTTTTTTTTTATATCTGGCTAGCAGAAGGAAGAATGATTATGGGAGTATGTTGGTCAGTGATAATGGGAGAATGATAAACACTGAGGAGGATATAGTAGAGGTGTTTAATGTGCAGTTCAATTAAAGTACTCCTTCTTTTGATTATAACAATGCAGAACTTGAGAACAGGGGAAGGGGGAAGAACCACTGATGGTGAGCAGGAGGTATGCAAGGAATTCAGTAAAATTGATGTCAACAAGGCTATGGAACTTGTTGGTATATCACAGAATGCAATAAAAATCAAGGTTTAATTCTCCATCAAGTGTGGTCAGCTCTAATAAAAAATCTACCTCAATCTGAGCTCAGACTGTATGAACGAGAACAAGAACACGTGACATCGTCCAGTATTGTTCAACGTCAATAACGTTATATATCTGTATTCTGTTATTTGAGTTTTATGAATAGCCAGACGGTTATGATTTGTATTTATTAATTCTCTTGTTTAAACTTTCAGTTATATTATTTACCCCCCTGAAGATGTAAATCCTAAGATTTACGAAATTTGTCGGGAACTATTATTTCATTGTTTTATATAACTGAATAATAAAAAAATGTGGTGTAATCACTGAAATATATCTTTTGAACCAATTAGCCACAGAAGTCCATGCCTGCAACTGTAAGGTTTGTCAAATGAAAAAAGATGGAGTATCATACAGCGAAGCTATGTTCATAGCCTCGCTGTATGACAGGAAATCATCTGCCGTAATGGGTAGTTAAGGACCAGAGAGGAATCTAGCATTCCAATTGCAAAGACCAGAAGACAAACTATAGTATAGTAGTTTGCTGAGCAACTATCTGCTAAATTTATCAGTATTATTAAGCACAACAGCAAAACAACAAAAACATTCAATTTCGACATTTATTTTATTTTTATTTATCTGTGAACTTAAAATTACATTTAACATTATTGTTAACCCATCTAGGCATTGACTAAACACAAAAAATAACAGACATTAGTCAGTCAGTTCTCATACATTTTGTTAAAGTTTGGTCCAAATTGTACCAAATTGTACACGTGCCTTGCTGTAGTACAGTAATATACCATTTATCAAACTACATCAGGAATCCATTGCCATTCTAATAATTGAAGAGTCAGATAATTGAAGTACAAATACATGCAACTGTTCCAGAAATTGTTTGACATGCAGTGGTCAGCATAATTGAAGTATTCCTGTTTTGAATGTCAGATAAATGATAATTACTGTATTTGTATACTTCTTGGGCATTAAGAAGCATTTGGGAGAAGCTGCAGATCACTTTGGTCCCAGCCTTCTCTATATTGTACTCTGTTGAGTACTTTATATATCTATAGAGTACTCTCTACTCTACTCTTCAACATACTAACAGTAGGCTGACCATATTTCCTTGAGACAAAAACGGGACATCGGGATGGCAAAAATGGGATGGGGTTTATGGAATATTCTCTATTCATGAAAAAGTAAGACAGAATTCGTGCAAAAATGTAGGTAGACGTAGAAGAGGACTGTATTTCACCCCGATCGTTCCATGAATATTTCTCCGATGAAGTGATCTTACACAGCAAATTTTGGTCTTTCAACACCTTATCATAAAACTTCTCGCATTCCGTGACACAATTTTGTCTTACAACTAACATAGCCCTCATCGTGTGAACACTTAATCTAGATTTCTCCTTTGACCACATACTGTTCATAACAGAAAATATTCTCTCAACAGGTGCTGTACTTCCTGAAAGACAAAGAATAAACTCTACAATATTACAAAAGTCTTAAAGTCGGCATTTTTCGCTCATTTCAGAAAACATCTGTATCCATATATCAGATACAGGAATGTTTTCTGTATTCCATGTATCCAACTGCCTCACAATTATAGATTTCATGAGGGTTCACTGATCAAATACGTGAGTTTCTTCTGTTTCTGTGCGTGTGGTGAGTTCCTCGTTCAGGCCGTCCTGTATTTCTTTCTATTCAGCTTGTCCAGTTTAATAAATTTGAATTCTTTCTGGAGATCATCATTAAAACTGCTGTTTCACCTCTTTGACATTGCAAGAATAGACTTAAAACTTTAAAAAATATGAAATTTTAACCACCGGCATTGAATAACAAAGCCAACAGTTAGCATAGAGGCAAAACAAAAACTAACGCCACAGCAGAATAGATGCAAGATTGCAGAGGATATTAATTGAGTGAAGTGGCTAGCACTCTCCCCCAGACCCCAACCCCATTGAACAATTTTGGGACATAATAGGGAGACACATTGCTGCTCGAAATTCCCCTCCAGAAAACAAACAGGTGCCTTATCCTTGCTCTGAAGGAGGAGTGGACCAGTTTGCCTGAAAAACTCTGGAATCACTTGGCGCTAAGCATGGTACAACATTATGAGAGCTGTGTCTCAGTTCGGGGTTGACATATTCCATATCGAAATGCGTGTCTAAATAATTTTCTGTTAAACACTGTACGTTAATTCCTTAACTACATCCTTAGGAAATGTGTAACTTTTGCCAAAAACATATTGTAATTTCATTTGTATGAAATAATAACACCTTTTATGTGTAATATCTTATAATTTATTAGTATGCTGGCATTAAATTTATGTCCACAGTTGGCTGTAGTTCTGAAAATTTTTCATATACAGGTAAAAATGTGGTTCATCCTTAGCTAGTGTATGCATGTTCATTGCCAATTGGCAAAGGGTGGACAGCATGTGAGCTTTTTGTCTGCATATGTAACCAGTATCAAAATGTTAAGTTCAGTTTCATGCATTGTGTTTTAACCATTAAAGAGCTGTATGGTACTTTTAATTTCAACTTTAGGTAATCCTTTGCGTGTTTGTGGATTTATATCTTTATTAAATAAAAGTATTTAAAATACATATATACACACACACAGTGTGTGTGTGTGTGTATATATATATATGTAGAAAGTATTTTACCTTGGGTATAATAAATGTTAAAAATACCAAGCTATTTTAAACCTGGTTTTACTCCATTTCCCAAGTAAGCAAACAGACAAACAAGTCAAGTTTGCGCCTTCACGTATTGGAAGTCTAGCTTACCCTCAAAGTAGTGCAAGACCTTGCACTACTTTGAGGGTCAGCTAGACTTCCAATATATATATATATATTGGGTTGGCAAATAAGTTCATTCGGTTTTTCAGAGTGGAATGAAACACATTTTATTTAATATATATAATACATACTAGTCAATTATATATTCACCCTCTTTATCGATGACCTCTTGCCATTTGTCCACTAACTTTATTATGCTCCATTCATAAAACTCCTGACATTTACTGGTGAAAAACTGATCCAGGTGTCTTTTGACAGCCTCCTTATTAGCGAAGGTTTTCCCGTTCAGAGAATTCTGCAACGATTGGAATAAGTGGTAATCTGAAAATGCCAGGTACGGTGAATATGGAGGATGTGGCAAAACATCCCAGCCAAGACATAACAATTTACTCCAGGTTGTTAACGATGTGTGGGGTCTGCCTTTGTCGTGGTGAAAGACAACCCCTTTCTGATTTGCCAATGCAGGATGCTTTGTGCTAATTGCACAAGCCAGTCGAGTTAACTGTGAGCAATAGACAGTTGAATCAATCGTTCCTGACCACTGTTGTCCACTGTTGGGATTATAAAGGTGTTGTCCACTACGAGGTAGCACCTCATAGTGGACAACACCTTTATAATCCCACCACACAGAGAGCATGATCTTCTTTGGGTGCAATCCCGCTTTCGAGGTTGTTTGCGGCAGTTCGCTCTTGTGCCCTCATGATCTTTTACATACCATGTTATCGTACACAACCCATTTTTCATCTCCTGTAATCATCCGTGTCAAAAATGGGTCATTTTCTTGGCGACGTCGCAGCGAATCGCAGATGGATATGCGAGCAGTCATATTGGCCTCAACCAAACATTGAGTTTTGAAACATATCCCAGCTTGTGCAAATGGTTTTCAACACTTGTATGGGATATGTTTAGTACTGCAGCAATCTCCCGCACTGTTTCTGACGGATTTTTGTCGACGATATCCTGCACAACACTCAAATCAACCTCGGTTGGGTGGCCAGCGCGAGCCGCATCACTGACGTCAAAATCTCCAGAGCAGAATTTGGCAAACCACTTGGCATACGCATTCTGTTAAGACACCATCCCCATATATATGCTGCATATTTTTTATGGGCCTCTGCAACTCATTTTCCTTTTTTGAAATAAAAAAGCAAAATATGCCGGTAATGTACGTTATTTCCTTCCATTTCTAAAAATATATTACACACATGCAACTGAAGTAGGCTGAATGAAAATTCACTGAAAGGTTATGTGGAATGTCACCTTTCAACTGTGCAATAGTGTTGGCAAAGCGGCATAAACTGAACGAACTTATTTGCCAACCCTATATATATATTTGATTTAATAAGTGCTAATTTCCTTTTTCTGTCATAGATAATAGAAGGAATTCCAGGACCAGTTTTGACAATTATAGATCAAGGGTTTGTGCACCAGATATCACTGAGAGTTCAACGTTTGCTTATGGAAAGATCAGAAGGAAAAATGCCCGTAGATGAATTGTGTTTCATGTATCAAAAAAGATTTGGCCATTCTGTCAATATGCCAACTGTATATCAAGAACTGAAGGAAGTAATAAAGGTGAAGGATAAAAATAAGTAAATCCAAAATATATAAATTTAGTGCAGCCTAACCAATTTAATTCAAAATCTAGTTTTTGATATATTGTTATACATACAGACATGATTGTTTTTATATTAGTAGCGAATTATATAAAAATGATTACATATATTGAACAATCGGCGTATTTAATGCTCCTGTGATATTAGTGATTTTTATTTTTGTATTCTTTTCTTAGAATAATTAGTTTTTTATAGTAATTATTATTATACGAGCACTTCCATGGAGTCAGAAGACTCATCGTGGAAGATCTATTCTATCCACACAATCTATTATACCACTCCTTGAACCCATTAACAGACAAAGCACTCAACTGACTCTGGCAACCCATTCCACTCATCACATCTCTCCAAGCAAAAAATCTAGTTCTTATACCCTTACTAACTACACCTTTAATCAACTTTCAGGGATGACCCCTTGTTCTGGTCCCTCTAGCCAAGTGCTGAAATATTTCCTTGCATCTATCCTATAAAACCCTTTATGCAACTTAAATGTTTCTATCATATCCCCTCTTTTTCTCCTATCAACCAACTTCTGCAATCCACACACCTTCAATCTATCCTCATAGGGAATGTTCCGCAGGCCACTCACCATCTTGTCACTCACCTCTGAATACTCTCCACCACTTCCTCATCCCCAAGAAACTCAGGGGACCAGACTTAAGCACAGTAATCCAGATGTTAGCATATCAAGACCTTATAAAGGAATGACAGCTTCCTTATCTCTACTTGTTAATGTTTCTTCAATAGCCAAGCAATCTTATGGGCAACCTTTGCAATATGTTCTCTAAACTTTAACTCTCTGTCTACAACCACCCCTAAATCTCTAGCTTCATGTCCTGGAGTACTGTGACATCAATATAATACATGTCTTGTAATATATTTATCACAAAATACATAACTTTACATTTCTCCACATTAATCGTCCTGCAAGCTCTCCACATCGCCTTGATTAACTGTTACTTTACCTAATTTTGTATCATCAGCAAACAACTGAATATTTCCTTTCAGGTTATTTCCTATATCATTTATGTACAAATTAAACAACAGTGGTCCCAGCACTGAACTTTGCAGCGCATCAATAGTCACTTGTTTTCACCTCAATTCTGCCCCTCCATATCCACTTTTTGATATCTGTCTAGCAGCCACTCTCCTGTCCATTTAACCAGTGTAGTATCCATCCCCCATTTGTTCTAATTTATGTAACAGAGTTCCATGTGGTATTCTGTCATATGCCACAAATCATTGTGTAACCATTTCCTTTATCCAACTTAGCTGTTACTCTATTATAAAAAGTTAGTCAATTACTGAGGCTAGGACTAACCCTTCACATATTCATGTTGACCCTCATACAGTATCATATTTTTATCTACCCATTCTTGAATTCTCTTTTTTTACCAATGTTTCTAGAACTTTTACAACCACATCTGAGATACTGATTGGTCTATAATTTGCTACTGTAGTCTTAGAACCTCCCCCTTATGCAAAGGAATTATTTTGCCCCCTTTCCACTCCCTTGGAGCTCTACCAGAGCTGAGACTGGTAGAGCTCCAGGCTCTACCTTGCTCTACCTCTACCTAAGCAGTCCCTTGCACATTCTTGTAGAACCCTAGCTGATATCCCATCTAATCCCACAGTTGTATTTACATTGAGATTCTGCAATATTCTTAGGGGGGGGACCTCCCCTCGATGAGTCTTGACAGACTTTATGTTCTTAGGAAGGACCTCCCACGATGAGTCTTTTGACTCATTGGAGGCCTGAATAATAAATAATATCCTAAGAACCTCCAATTCATCTACCCCTGTTCCCACATTAATGTCTATCACATAGGTTAAAGCAATAACCTCACTAGGATCATAAATCCTTGCAAAGTGGTCACTCAGTAACTCAGCTATTTTATCTGCTTCTGTCTCCTCATGACTATCATCACTCATTAAGGTTAATCTTCCATAGTAATTCTTCCTCTTATTTTTCACATAACGAAAGAACTCCTTGGGATTTCCTTTGGCCTACTCAGCTAGATTCTTCTCATAATCTGATTTTGCCATCATGCTGATCACCTTTCTCTTTATATACCCTCCACAGTATTTTCTTCTTGTGCAGCTCATGCTTAATGATATTATTGATCCATCTAACTCCTACCCAATTAACCCTACTTACCCTAAGTATACAATTTAATACTGCTTCCTTTAGATGACTCTTAACTATATCTCATGCACTACTAACATCTTTACTCTGTAATGTTTTATGCCATTGTACAGATTTAAGCTTCTTCCTAAGCATGTCATAATACCTGCCTTGTCATTCCACAAATATCCCATCTTGATAGAAAATTGCTCATGTTTTACAATCTCCCAAGTCAAGACCGAATGGTCACTTTCACCAATTGGAGGCAGTGTCACCTTGGTTATGGATAGCTCTTCTGATCCTATGACCAGGTCCAATACTCCCTAGTCCCCCTCCATCACATGCTGCCTTAAGTAATTATCTCTCAGCAGGTGTATAAATTCTGTTTCCTTCATGCCATGTGATCTTTCTTCCTTCCAGCCTATATCTCCATTGTTGAAGTTCCCCATAATAATCACTCGACCTGTACTCATTGTACTAATTCAGCGATGCATGTCTTCTAGATCATTCGTGAAACTTCTAGGCTTATAGCAACAACCAGCTGTATATTTTGTCTTATTGGTCTTAATCTCACACAAGATTGCTTCAAATGAACCACCATCTTCCTGCCTGTCTCCTATTCTTTTTGGCTGCAATTCATCTGATGATACCCCCCCCCCATTCCTATCTTCTCTATATTCCCTGAAAATACTAACCTCCACATTCTATCCTTGTAACTACATCATCTGCTTTTAGCCAAATCTCACTAAATACCTGTAACGTTTGGCAAGGTTGCAATGCCAAAAACTCCTCCCTCTTGTTCCTAATACTCTTTGCATTAGTATATAGAAACTGTAGCATCCCTTTACCCCCCACCCACCTTTACTTTCTGAATTGACTACCCTATTCAATATTTTTGCTTGAGAGACTAGATTCCTCATTTGATCATTCTCACACTCACTCACTTCATGGGTGCCTTCACACAAACTCACTTGCTTCCACCCTAATTGCTTAAGTTTCCCTGAACTTAATAGGACTTTTCATAAGATAAAGCACAAAATCAAAAAATCACAGAAATGGCAAGAGTTAAGCAGGGCTGAAAAAAGAAAGAAGCAGATGATCTTAAGAAGTAATAAAGACTGACTGAAGAAATAAGAAAAACAAGTTAAGAAGAAATTTAGTATGGAGACTCAATGATCAGAGGAGTACTTAACGAAAGTATGACAAAATCAAGTTTCCTGAGTGCAAAAATTCACGATATTAGCCACACCATCCGAATGCAAAAAGGTAAGTCAAAGGAAGTGATTGTCTTAGTTGGTACAAATAATATGAGAGGCAAGAAGTATTCTGTGGGAGAGGATGTAAAGGAGTTGCTAGAAGAGGATTGTAGAGATGATGCAGGATGGATATTAAATGGTCCAAAGATGATTGGTGTCTAAGAGAGCCACATTGTGTGCTGGAAAGAAATTTGTTGCTTTCTAAGAACCAGAGAAGCCTTGCATTTATCGTTTTTTCCAAGACTTTACAAAGATAGCTAGTCAGAGCATTGGTATGATAACTGCTGGCCAGCAAAAACTGAGGATCAAGAATGTGAAGATTGTTAGTCTCCTACCATGCTATGATAGAGGTGAACTGAGATGAGGGCATTGATATTCAATGAGTATATATGAAGATAGTGCAAAAGAAATGATATAGAATTTGTGGATCTGTGGTCTCCACAAAACAGTTAAGAAACTATGTTTTGTGGAGACCACAGATCCTGGCTATGTCCTCATGTCAACAATATTCCAAAAAACTCTCAGAGCAACATCAGTGGTAGAATACCAATGACAGTTACACCCCATAAAACACTCATTTTCTAATAATGAGATATGTTCGGAGCTGAAAGATCAGGGATGTTAGGTATGATGTGCATTATGATCTGTAGGGATGGTCACCTGGTTCCAACCAGAAATACGGACAGACATGCCCAAACTGCCTATCATGGCTCTTCCACCTGTGCCCAATGTGGTAGTAAAGAGCATAACAATTTTTTTTGTGGCAAGTTTTTTTTTTTTTTTAACAAAGATGAAATTTATCTGCTCAGGTGCAAACTTATCTGTATGCTTACTTGGGGAAAAGGATTAAAACCAAGGTTATAAAATTACTTGGTATCTTTAACATATATTATACCAAAGGTAAAAAACTTGCCACATCTTTCTCTCATCTGGATATTCTTACTTAATAAGGTCTAAGCACCTTGCATAGGTAAAATTGATAAGCCCTGTATTACTAAAACCTTGGCATTTCAGGGTCTGCTTACTCACTGATGAGACCTCAAAAAAGGTTGAAACCGGTCTGGGTAGTGACCCCCACCCATAATGTTTAACATCATACATCTCCTAGGAGATGTGTTTTACATTATGGGAAATATCAAGGATAGTGATCAGAGCTTGCTCCACCTTTACCACGAGTTGCCTTGGTGTTGCACTACCATGAAACTTGAACTATGTTCAGGCACAAACTTATCTGTTTGCTTACTCGGGGAAAAGGATTAAAACCAAGGTTATAAAATTACTTGGTATCTTTAACATATAACAAATTTTGCTCTAAAAAAAATGCCAAATGTGTAAACTGCCACATGTATGTCAGAAGTTGAAAGATGAGAAAGAAATATAAAAACAAAGCAATGCAAAAAGAAAGTTAGCAACCACCACCACACCTGTTCTGAGATCCTCTTATGCTGAGAAGGTAACAATAAAAAAATATCAACAGTAGCTCAAACTCGTATGTCTATTCCACCATTTGATAATTTCACCACACCTAACCTTTACAATCATGACTGTTTTCTCTGTTGAGTGCATCAAATGTATACAATGTACAGTCCCAGTCCAAAAATGGTTCCATTCAATGAGATCTACTTGTGAAAAAAAATTATGGCAAGGTTATCACTTAAAGACAAATTCCAACCCCCTTCCACAGAAAAAATGCATACTTCAGTATCCACTGAAAGCAACTTAAAATTACCCAATGATCTTAACACATCTGATGATGTATTGGATATTTTTCCAGAGGAAGAGATGGACACTGGTGTTCCATACTTCCCAAAATCTAATGAGAAATATAAATCCTATAAGGGCAAGTCCTCAACCTCATGGAAATCAAACAAGTCTATGAAGACTAAACAATAGGAAAATTTTTATGATGGAACTGTTGTGGGTTTTTCTGGAATATTGATAATATCAAGCACCTACTGCAGAAACACAAACCTTCTTGTTTATGCAGGACACTTATTTAAAATCCAGTGAGGTTCCTACCTTCAGCAATATGACTCTTGTACACATGGACAGAACTAGAGATGGACCTGCACGTGGTGGAGTAGCTATTCTCATGGGTAGTCATAACCCTTTCCATTATGTTCAGCTTAATACTGCTCTGGAAGCAGTAGTGATTCACCTATCTGTGGGGTTTCTAATCACAGTATGCCCATTACTGCTGTTTGCACACTCTCCCTCAATGAGTCTTTGGACTCCCTGGAGGTGTCACATAATAATAATAATATTTACTGCTGAGTTCTGAATTAAATGAAACAGAACTCATTAATCTCATAATGCAACTGCCTCAGCCCATACTCCTAATGGCACTACCCCACAGAGTAGGGTAGTGCCAATAGGAGTATGGGCTGAGGCAGTAGCCAAAATGAATAGATAAGGTTGTATCATTGAGCAAACGCTCAACAATGATGACCTCTTCCCTAATTAAAAATGGAGTAAATACCTTCTTCCATATGCCTACCTGCTCTTATTCTGCAATTAATCTTGCAATCTGCTCCCCTGACATCCTTCCACTGCTCACATGGGATGTTGATGAAAACATATATCGAAGCAATTGTTTTCCACTTTTCAGTACTGTCTTCACAGGAACCATGTCTGCATACACCCATGGAAAATGGACCAGGCTGACTGGAATACATTTTCCCAACTTGCAAAATTTAATACTGAAGCAGTCAAGTATATAACAGACTGTTGTCCATGCAGCAACCACAGCAATTCCAAAAACATCATCCTGATTTCCATCCCATCCAAAGACTTGGTGGAACTGAGAGTGCCAAGTAGCCAAAAAAAATCAAGATAGAGCATAGGATACATTTTGGGGATATCCTACTATAACAAACTTAATAGCATTTAAACAAGCTTGAGCCAAAGCATGTTATGTGAGACATCAGATTCAGAAACAATCCTGGATTAAATTTACATCATCAAGTTATCAAACAACCAGTATAAAAATTGTATGGCATAAAATCTGGAAGATGAAAGGTATATGCAGAACATGCCATTCGTCTACCTTGGATTATAATGGATGTATTGTTGCTGATCCCAAAGCTATTACAGACACTTTTGGAGAAAATTTTACTAGGATCTCTAGGAGCGATTTGTTAAGGAGGAACTCAAAAGAGCTGTTTTGCTGTCTCCCCCTAGTGCACTCAGCTTGAATGACATCCATTATGAGATGATAAAACACCTCCCATCGTCTTCTATGAA
Source organism: Typopeltis vanoorti (assembly GCF_054136105.1). Taxonomy (NCBI): domain Eukaryota; kingdom Metazoa; phylum Arthropoda; class Arachnida; order Uropygi; family Thelyphonidae; genus Typopeltis; species Typopeltis vanoorti. The sequence goes on from NC_143557.1 coordinate 2,737,568, forward strand.
TCTCCTCCTCTTACTATACAACAGAATATTTACAGAGGAAGAGTTTCCGGACTCTTGGCCTAAGTCAATTGTCGTTGCAAAGATCCAGCAGTTATCATCCCATTGCTCTGACTAGCTATCTTTGTAAAGTCCTGGAAAAAATGGTAAATGTAAGGCATCTCTATCTCTGGTCCTTAGAAAGCAACAAATCTTTCCAGCACACAATGTGACTCTCGTAGACACAAATCACCTTTGAACCATTTAATACCCATCCTACATCATCTCTACAATCTATTACTCATGTCTGGTATTTATCCCAATGCATGGAAACAATTTCATATCCATCCTTTTCCTAAAATGGGCGATAAAATTTAACCATCGATCTAATAGATAATCTTAGGTGTTGACAGCTATTCATGACTTATTTTTAATGGTATTAACAACACCAGACAAACTTTTATAAAAAGATGTTTTATTAACTTCTTATATTTCGCTGAATTTCAAATCAGCATCATCAGAGCACAACACAGCATGTATACACGACAGTGAATAAGTGAAACAATACAATTGTAATGGACAAAAGATCTAAAGTCCTATTTTGGCACCCTCTAATATTGTTAGTCTTTGATCTGTGTTCTCTTTCTAACCTAGCTCTCAGATTCATAAGTTAAAACTGGTTTGAACGCTAACTTGTATACATCCAGTTTAGTGTTTTCAATAGCTGGTGTCAAGGCTACCTGGTGAAAGGACGTACTGTCGGAGAGCTCCTGAAAGAATTGTGATTTTTGTTGATTTATTAATATTTTGTTAGATTTAATTGTGTAATTTTAGCATATTATTGTAGTTTTATTAGTGTAGTTAGTGTACTAAAGTGTTTTATAACATAATCTATGCCGGGAAGTCGCCGCTAGAGGGATTTGTAGTGTTTGTGAAAGCTCCTGAAGAGATGTGTTATTTTCAGTTATCGTTGATAAATTTACTTTAATATTGCGTAGTATTGTTTGCCTTGCATATCTTAGTGCGTCGTTTCTGTGTTTTTGGTGTTTATAATTTATAATTTGATAAAATACGTTACTAGTAAGTATGGCTCCAGTACGAAGGAAAATGGCGGCCAGTAATGATGGTTCGCCATCTTCTTTCAAGAACGGTAATGTAAAGGAGATGATACAGTGTACTATCTGCAAAATGTATGCTTTGCAGAGTGCGGTCAGAGTGTGGTTAGATGATAATAAAGAAGTGAATGTGTGTAGAAAATGTAGGGAGAATGAGGAATTGAAGTGTATTTCGGATCATGAGTGTGATATTTTTGTCAAACTTCGGAATGAAGAAAATAGGGATAGGATAAGAAACGGCGAGGTTGTACCAGAGAATTGTGAGAGTGTGAATGTAGAAAGTGTGAATGATAGTATTAATGGTTTTACAGAGAATAAAAAAGATGAGATAGATGCAATGAATGAGATCGCGTTGTTGAATGGTGCGATACAAAGGGCAAAACAGCAGCTAGAGCGTATGAGCAAAAGTCGACTGAATGAACCAGCCAATAATAAAAAGTATGAGACAGGAAAAATAGGCATATGAGTGTGAACATGAACAAAATGAAGGATAGAATGCTGTATGGAGACTCGTTAGTACGAGGTGTGTTAGTAGAGGATTTGACAAAATTGTACCAACCTGGTGCGACCATAAAGGATGTAACTGAGTCTATTAGAGAGCAAAAGGAAAGGGTGAAAGAAATGATTGTTGTGGCAGGTACGAATGATTTGAAAGGAGATAAAATGGAAATGATAGAAGACCTGAATGAATTGTTTGAGGTAGCAAAAGAAAAGAGTCAGAGAGTTAGAATGATTAGTCTTTTGCCACGGTATGACAGTGAAGCGTTTAAAAGGAGGGCCATAATTGCGAATGACTTTATGTGTGGGCTATGTATGACGAGTGGTGTGGAATTTGTGGATGTGTGGAGTGAGTTCGATGGGCAAAAGGATCTATATAACATGGATGGCTTGCATTTGAATGGTTACGGTGTAAGGAGACTTGAGAAGGTGTTGCTGAATGTAGTAGATGTGTAAATTCAGGGAAACTAGATTTATTAAGGGGGTGGGGTAGATATTCAGTCCTTAGGGACGCAGTTGAATGTATGAATGAACATAATATGCCCGAGCGAATAAGGATAACAAATCAGAGTGGGATAGTTAATATAAGGCATCAAGGTAGGGTTGGGGCTAATGGGGGTCTTAAATTCATGTACACTAATGCTAGGAGTATTAGGAACAAGAAGGAAGAATTTTTGGCCATGGTTGGCACTTCCAGACCACAGGTTATTGGTATTAGTGAATCATGGCTAACTGTAGATGATATAGCTAGTGGGATTGAATGCGATGGGTATAGTGTGTTCAGGAGTGACAGGGAGAATAAAATGGGGGGAGGAGTATTGTTGATGATAGCTGATGAGCTACAGCCAAGGAGAATAGAAGTTGAATTGCAGGATAGAGAAAAGAGCACATTTGAGGCCATTTGGTGTGAGATTGTGGCTAGCAGAACTAAATATACAGTTGGGTGTTGCTATAGACCAGGTGATGGAAAAGATGGTGGTGACAGTATGCACAAGCAAATAGAAGAAATGAGTGGAAGGAGGGTAATTATTATGGGAGATTTCAACTATGGTCGCATTGATTGGAGTGAGGAGAGGACACACGGGAGGAAGGAATTGGATTTTATGCGGTTATTAAGGGATAACTATCTGCGACAGCATGTAATGGAAAATACTAGGGGGTCAGAGAGTGCTTGACCTAGTAATTACATCTGAGGATTTGGCTGTAACAAATATGACCACATTGCTACCAATTGGTGAGAGTGATCATAGGGTCTTGACTTAGGAGGTGGCTAAAGGTGTGGAATTTTCAATTAAGACAGGGTACATGTGCAATTATCGGGCTGGAAAGTATGACAAGCTTAGGAGTTTGATTGGTTCAGTGCCATGGCATGTACAACTGCAAGGACTAGAAGTTGATAGTGCATGGGAGGCAGTTAAGAAGTGTTTGCATGAAGCAATGGCTGACTGTATACCTAGAGTCCGAATAATAAATCAAGTAGGGGTTAAATGGATGAATAACACCATTAAGCTTGAGCTGCAAAAAAAGAAACAACTATGGAGGGAATTTAAGGAGAAAGGTGACCGGCAGGCACATGAACGGTATAAAGCGCAGGCCAGAAGGGTAACGAGTGTGGTAAGAAAAGCAAAAAAGGATTACAAAAGAACATTGGCCATGCAAGCTAAAGAGAATTCTAAACAGTTTTTTAGATATGTAGCAAGTAAAAGGAAAAATGTACATGGCAGAATGAATTTAAAGAATGCCGATGGTAGGGAGGTAACTGAATCAGTAGATATAGTTGAGTTACTGAGTGAGCACTTTGCAAGTATATATCATCCAGGTGGTGACATTGCAGAAACGAATAAACCAGTAGATTATACAGGAATTGTGGTGAATGAAGTGGAGGTGAGTACTCTATTGCATAACCTCAATGTCAATACATCCGTGGGATTGGATGGTATACCAGCTCGTGTCGTACGAGAAGCAGCTAAAGAATTGTTAGTACCCTTGACCATTTTGTTTAATTTGAGTCTCTGGTCTGGGTTAGTCCCGAGTGGGTGGAAAGAGGGGAAAATAGTTCCACTGCATAAAGGTGGTTTCAAGACTGCTGTTGTAAATTACCGACCGATTAGCATATCAGGAATCATTGTCAAGGTCTTTGAGAATTTAGTCAAGAAAAGAATACAGGATTGGATAGATGAAAATGAGATATTGTATGGGGGACAACATGGTTTTGTGAAGGGTAGATCATGCCTCAGTAACTTGCTCATGTTTTATAACACAGTGACGGCTGAACTGGATAGGGATAATGGGTTTATTTACAGTGATACTACTGGATCTTGCCAAGGCCTTTGACAGGATACCACATGGAACCCTAATCAGTAAACTGGAGCAAATGGGGATAAATATAGGGTTAGGAGATGGATAGGAGGGTGGTTGAAGGAGAGATACCAGAGAGTGGTTTATTCAGGAGTGGAGTCTAAAAGACGGCTTGTGACTAGTGGTGTGCCGCTGGGCTCTGTTCTTGGACCACTGCTTTTCAGTTTGTTCATCAATGATATAGGAAAGGATTTGAAAGGAATTGTTCACTTGTTTGCTGATGATGCAAAGTTGGGTAGAGCAATTGTGAGTGCGCAGGATGTCAAAATTTTACAGGATGATTTTGATAGTTTGGAGGACTGGGCTAGGAAAAATGGATGTCAATTTAATGTGGCAAAATGTAAGGTTATGCACTTTGGGGTGAAAAGAATAGCAGCAGTATATCGCATTGGTGGAACCGTATTCCAGGAGATTGATGAGGCCAGGGATTTGGGAGTGTTGTTGGGTAGGGAATTGAAGTTTAGGGGGCACATTGCAAAAGTGACTAAATCAGCTCATCAAATCACTTGGCTTCTGAAAAATACTTTAACATGCAGAGACAAACAAGTTGTTGTTCCTCTGTATCGAGCCTTGATAAGACCCCATCTGGACTACTGTGCACAGTTATTGGCACCAGGGTTTCTTCGTGATGGGGAGGAAGTGGAGAGGATCCAGAGACGAGTGACCAAGATGATTGAAGGTCTGTGGAATGAACCTTATGAGAATAGATTGAAGATTTGTAGGTTGCAGAGATTGGACGATAGGCGAAGGAGGGGTGATATGATTGAGACATTCAAATTACTGAAGGGTTTCTATAAGATTGATTCAGAAGATATTTTTGAAAATATGACTGGTGGTGGGAGGACTTGGGGCCATGCATGGAAGCTGGGCAAGAGCGTGGTTGACAAGGGTGTTAGAGCTAGGTTTATTACTTGGAGAGTGGTGAATGAGTGGAATAAGCTCCCAGAGTCTGTGGTGGGTGCTACGACCGTGAATGAGTTCAAGGCAAGGTATGATAGATACTGTGTCGATGTCGAATGGTTGTTATTGACATGATGTTGGGGCCTCCCTCGATGAGTCTGTCGACTCCTTGGAGTTGCCCGGAACAATAATGATAATAATAATAATAATTTCTCTCATTATATGTTTAATTCAGTTGACTCCACACAATACCAACTTCTATCTTCTTTGTTTGATTTTCATATTGCTATCTTCACTAAAAATTATACCCAAATAGCTGAAATATTTTGCTTGTTCCATAGATTCTCCATTCAGAATGCAGTTGAAATTTTCCATGTTTCATCCTGTTTTCATAGTTTTGGTCTTTTTAATGTTAATTTTCATGCTACATTTGTGAAAGCATTGTTCCATTTAGTTAAGGAATCCTGAATATCTGTATTTGATTTATTGAGAAGTATAACATCATCTACATAAAGAGCTGAGAATATCTCCTTGATATCTACTTTGTTTGCTGCTGCTATCCTTCATAATATTATTCATATAGATGGTGAATAACAGTGGAGATGGAGTGCACTCTTGTCTTACACTTGATTTACATCAAACCATCTCCCTTGCACATCTTTGAATTCTAACTTTTGACCTTCAACTTAAATATAGAGTATGTATTGTTTAGTATATAATGTCCTGTTCTATATAATTATAACATTTTGAACAGCTTTTCTCTTAGCACCTTATGATATTCCTTTTTTGGATTTACAAAACTTAAATATAGATCCTTGTTATATTCCCATGATATCTCAAATTGTCTGTCTTAAAGAAAAAATCAGATCTAACAACCCGTTTGACTTGAATCCTACTTGTTCTTCTCTGGATTTCTTTTCCATAATTTTTCTTAGGCTCTTCTCAGTTAATCTTAAATAAATCTTACCAGGAATACTCAATAGAGAAATTCCTCTTTAATTTTCACATTCGGTTCTCATAATAACTATAGATGAGTACTATGAAATCTTTATTCCACTTATCTGAAATTTGATCTTCTGACCCTGACTTTTGAATTATGCAGTGCAGCCACTGTAAAACTTCTATACTTTCATATTTGAGAAATTCTGGTGCATATCATCTCCACCAGCTACCACATTTCTAGTTTTGATGGCTTTTTTCTGCCTGAAGCATTGTTATATACTCCTGATTTCCTTCTTCTTTAATATGTTCTATTAAAGAAGATGGTAAGTAGGCTACTATTCTGTCATTTCTCGTTTCATTTAAGAGTATTTGAAAGCAATTACTCGAAATATCTAAGATATTTGTATCTTCAGTTTCACATCACTTTATTATCTCTGATTCCTTTTGCAGTATTCTTTCCACCATTTCATCACATTACTTTCTTATATTTTTCTCTGTATTCTCTCAAAGTGCATACTAGTATGCTTGCTAGGAACCTTCAATAGCTAAAGTTTCTTCTTTTCCTTCATTTTTTCACTTTATGGGTCCACCATGGGGTTCTGATTTTTCTGTCCTTCAGAAAACTGCTCCACATGCTTTCAGAATCAAATCAACCAATGCTTTATTTAGGATTTGCAGGTGAGTCACCAAAGTTTGATTATTGTTTAAACTCCTTTTTTTTTTTCAATAATATTTGCATTATGAAAAAAAAAAATCTTAAAAAAAATATTGCTGATCTATAGCAAGCATTTGACTTAACTAAGCAGGAATAATTTTTTTGAAATTTTAAAACAAAAAATAAAAGAGGAAATAATACTCAGTATCATACTCTATTACTATAAAAATGCATGGCAATAAAATTTGAAGCAGTTGAAACTTCTAAAATACTAGTTAAGAGAAGTGCCATTCATGGATCTCCATTTTCACCATATTTATTTAATCTATACTCAGAAGAACTGGTAAAAGAGTGAATAGATTTTAGATTTACATCATCTAAAATATGCACGTGATATACTATTATTTACAGATACGAAGGGAAACTTGAAGTATATGATTGAAAATATACATAAGAATCTACATAAAAAAGGCTATTGCAATTGAAATAAATTTTACAAAAAACAAAAGTAATTACTCATTGAAACCTTATTAAATACATAAAAAAGACTATTGCAATTGAAATAAATTTTACAGAAAACAAAAGTAATTACTCATGGAAACCTTATTAAATACATAAAAAAGACTATTGCAATTGAAATAAATTTTACAGAAAACAAAAGTAATTACTCATGGAAACCTTAACTCGTTAATATAAACTTTCATTCTGTTATACAATGTTCCCTCTAAGCTGTGCATGCATGGATGTGTACACCAGTCAAAAATGAGTGTACATCCCTAGTAACTGCATGCAAAAAATTTTTGCTTTTAGAATTTCTAATTTAGTCAGTTTTTGAATGTACTATAAAAATGAATTACAGGTCTACTTACAAACTTTCAAGATATGAACAGTTTGTACTTCTGAACATTCTATAGTGTAAAATTTTATATATACAGGGTGTTCGGGATAAATTTGACATATTTATAATTAATTATATTTTTCCGTAAGTTACATGTATTAACACACACTTCTCTTCATTTAAAAGTTTGGACCCTTCTTCATTCATATACAAGATGTCAGAAAGGATGGATAGCTGGAACCCACCTGAATCATGGAAGAGAATAACTTGTATCATGATGATTCGTGCCCGCCATCAAAATAAGGATATTACGACTGCTGCCCAATGCTCCCTGAATACAGTAAAAACAATCAGGCATGAACTAGAGACTTGCAATGGTGACTACGAGGATGTAGCAAGAAGAAAGATCCCTAGCAGACGATCTGATTGCGTTCGTACAGCAGAATTCCTCGCAAATCTGCAGGAACAGGTGTTGAAGAACCCTGGCATTGGAATTCGGGCTTTGTTCGTGGAGTTGCTAACTGTAGTCAAGCCCTGGATAACAAGGGTAGCCAATGGTAGGCCGTATGTATGGCAGCAGGATTCGGCCCCTTGCCACACCTCTGGGAAAAGTCAAAAATGGTTGTCTGAAAATTTCTACGACTTCACCAGTCCAAATGTTTGGCCTCCAAACTCCCCAGACCTTAACACCATGGATTATTTTGTATGGGGCGCAGTTGAAAAAGACACCAATCGCGCTTCCAGTAATACAAAAGCCCAGTTAATGGATAAAATTAAAACAGTTTTTGCGGCCCTTCCCAGGGAGACTGTAGCATCAGCTTGTTCGAGGTTCCGAAGCAGAATTGAAGCTGTGATCGATGCTAATGGTGGTTATTTTGAGTAAATCTTGTTGATAGTATTGTAATTAACTCTGCCTGTAATGTTTTTTTGTCAATTCATTAAATTTAATAGATACAAAGAAGATTTTCTTTTTCCTTACGAAACTGTCAAATTTATCCCGAACACCCTGTATATATATATATCTTTATGATATATTTATGAGTATAAATTTATTTGTTGATTGTGTTTACTATATGATCTTGTATCCTTTCCTTAAATCTTAGCCTATGGTGTATTATTTTTATTTTTTGCTTGTTATTTCCTCAACTCTAAAATTTTGTCCTATACAATTCTTATAGACTCTACCCTTATTATTACCTCTAACCCTTGGCCACTATAAGTGTATTGCCCACGTGTGCAAAACTCGATAGACAAAGGAAATGCCTCTGGCTAGAGCCAATTATACTAGTGTTAACCCTGTTTTAAATTTCAGAAAATTTATTTGTTTATGCTGCGCCACCAAAATTCTATAGATAACAGAAATTTCTTTATCTAAGAGCAAACGCCTAGTATGGCACATTATCCTGTATCTTTCCTTCTCTATTTTTAAACACAATAATCTAATATATTCTTATTTCACACTGCAATCATGACTATCCCCAATAATTTTATGCATAGGTTCTCTTTATGAGTGGTGCATTGAGATTAGTGATCAGGCAAGTTATTTGGTTGACAAAAAAAAATTTATTCATTACTAATAAAGCAAGTTACAATTATCTTCATAGACACTAACTTAACTAATGTTGGTATGAATGGTAAGTTAAGATAATTCGACTTAACATGGGCATTCTAGTTCCCTTACAACATGAAATGTTATCTAATACTATTAAAATGGGATGTCCTTCTAATTACTTAACACTCCTAGATTATTTTCACACAATTAATGGTTCAAGAACTACCTGACAATGACAAACTAAATATTTTCACACTGCACCTTTTCAAGTTTTCTGACTCAGATCAATCATTCCCTATTCATGGTTCAACTCCTAAAGTCCTACAGCACTTCATAAGTCACAATTCTAATTAGTCCCTTTTACCGTCACAATCTAACTTTCTTTGTATACAAAATTTTTTAAAAAGTTCTTACTTTGCCAAGGTGTCGGGATCTCACTGGCTTATACTTGCGATCATCAATTGGAATTATACGGCTCACATTTTCTTCATCTGGTCCCTTTTCAATGAGGTTACCTGGCTGATACTTCTGGAAGGTAGATATGCGAATACGATCACGATTCATTGCCTACGATGTTCACGAAGCACTGCTACCGATGTTGGTCCACGAGGTTCTGCATTTCCTTCTCGGCCTACGTTGCCATTCTACTTGGCCGCATAGTTGCTCTCATTCATCTCATCCTAATCTCACTGGAACTTCCTTTCTCTGGAAACGACTGGAACAGATCTGAGGCAAAAGGCAAAAAGCCTCGTTTTTGTGTCGCAAAAAACTATATACTCCCTCGATGACCTTCACACGGAACCTCAATTCCTCTGCAATGCCTTCTGACGCTTCTTGTTCTCACCCATGGGAGACACCCCCCCCTCCCCCCCGTGCAACGTAGACCTTTGCGTACGTGATGGCCTCAGGTCATGATTTAATCTTCTTATCTTGTCTGGGATTTTAGCCTAATGTTCACATAGTAACACATACTTCACCCATTTCTAAATTGCTTTCCTTCCCCCTTTTTTTTTTTCTTTAATAAGACATTTGACAATACAATATTCAGCAAATTTCAAATCAAGGATGTTATTATCATTTCATTTACATTCAATTTCTATTTATTAATATACAAGTATTACGTCGAGAATTTAGATACTTGTTAAATCTGAATGGAAGGTAATACATTATAAATTCTCTGTCATTTAAGATTTAATAATAGGCAAATAAATGCAGCCCCCAATTCATATTAACGCAGAACCTCACACTTATGAACATTTTACGATACACCAAAGTTCATTGTTAGATAAATAAATTTAATAATATATCTTATGAAAAAAATAAATTCACCTTATGAACATTCGACTTACAGACACATTACAAGGAACATATTATGTTTAAGTTGAGATTTATATAAATCATACTTGTCACTTATTTTATTTGGTAATTTCTCCAATGTCTCTGATCTAATGTTACTCTATCTCATTCAGACTTAATGCATTACATTGTGTGAGTGAACTGAAGCTGACATTAGCTAGTTGGAGAGGCATATTTGTTTAGCGTGTACTGTTTAGACAGTATACTCTCTTGAACTCATGTAAACAGTGATGGATTTCTGTAGCAACATGAATTTAAACAAACTAATTTGCTGCTCACAATTTTACAGGCTATAACTAGAGAGAAAAAGAGCAGCAATGTAATATGAGAAATGTTACATTAGTGGTTTTAGTGTGTTAAACTCTCAAAATGTAACTGCCAAAATTGAAGCAGAAAAGAAACTGCAAATTCATTTAAGTTTTGAGTAGCTGGACAAATGTGACATAATTTGTTTATAAATGCCATGTATATTGCAGTATTTAAGTAGCTAAATGAGTTACCATTTAGGTTGATCTTATAGAAATATTTAGCATGCAACATACCAGATCTTTTAACCAACATCTTGTACAAGATGTTGGTTAAAAGGTCATGCATCTTGTATGATTTGTTGTCACCTTAGGTGTATCAAATTAAGAATTTGTGTCTTGTGATTTTTACTATTGTGAGCACAGGCTACTGCATGTTGGGGCTGATGTGGAAACTTGCACACAAAATGTTTTTCATGTGCATATTGTATGTCAAAAATAAAAGGGAATACTGCTGTTATACATTGTCTAAAAGAAGACAGCCTATTCTTTCCCATCCCAACCTTATTGTAGTTTGGGTTTTTTCCCCCTCAAGGAAGCATAAATCCACAAATGTTACAGATTTGAATTAGGATACTAACATCCTTTGTGAAACTGTCACTTTTGAGTGCAGTTATCAAAATGTGCAATCATAGACTTTGATTCACATATTTTATTTATTTTACCAAAAAAATAAATAAAATAGCCCTTTATCCAATGACATAAGACTGTGTCATTGGATTGTGATATGTTGGAGAACTTCTATCCACTATTGGACATAGAGGGATGTCTGTGAACTTTGAGCACACCATATAATCCTGGAATGATCAGGTGTCTGGATTTCAGTTGTTTCAGCGAATGTTGAAAACAAACGAAAAGAAAAAAGTGTGACGAAAATACTTATGTGCACATCCTCCATGCCCTGCTTGGAAGAGAATTACCTTGACTGGTTGTTCAAGGATGGTATCCAAGGTCATCTGTTCAAAAGACATACTAAATAAAAACCAATACAACATGTGGAAGTCATTAATTACTATGTGTAACATTGAAGGCCTGTCCTATCCTATCCTATCCAGCAATCACATTGTGTAAACAACAGTGTTGTTTACACAACATGCTGCATGCACAATGCCTAATGGTACTTGTGATTAAACTATTATTCCACTCATTTCAATTCATAGATATTAGCAGCTGAAAACGTTTATTTACTGTATTTATTTATTTTTTTACTTATGTTATGCATCCTCCTGAATATGCTGTTAGCCATATAGACAGTGAAACATGTCTAAGAAATATATCTATTATAAATAAACATGAGTTCAAACCTAGTTATTTATTATTCAATAGTGTTTTCTCCTATCCAATTTGTTACCATCCCTCTTCCCACTGTTTAAATGGAAAGTAGAAAATAACATCTAAGGAAGTTATAATTTCCCTTATATTCACTTCTTAGATGAGTAACCATATAAATAAAATAAAATTTTCATTGTGACTAGAATATCTTCTGAATCTCAGCAGAATTTGATTCTCCACCAGTCAGCCACTTTTTTATTAATGAGACAATGAATCATGTTACAGAGTGTTTATTAAAAGCTGAAGTACCTACCCTGAACTTGAGGTTTGTACCTTTCCCCCAATTATTCTTAATACACAGTAGTCAAGAAGGTCTATAACAAAAGCTTGGAATATCTTCCACAGATATGGGTGTGTTATCTGCTGAATGAGTGTGCAGTTTCTTACCCAAAAATGATTGTAGATGCTCTTTGGGAGAGTTTTGCCAAAACACTGTATATATTTCTTGAATAAGTTATTCAAATAAAATACACATTCTGTTAATTAATTACAATTTTTTTATTATGATGTGTATTTGTTTTGTAAAACATTCACAATGTAAAAGCAGTCAAGAGTGAACCTTTATGTAAATAATTGTGTAGACTGTCAGCACATACCATTGTAGATAGCAGAGCACTTACAAAACAAATTTTATTCAGTGTGCATAGAGAAATATTAGACTTATAAAGCAAGAAAATATTGAAGAAGATTTTTGTGAGATATTTACCTCCAGACAAAAGCACATCTTGACAGCTATGTTGTTAAAATGTGAAGCAAAAACCCAGATATGACTGATGCAATCTGAACGACATAACACAGCATTTCATTGACTAGCAACAGAGAAGAATAACAGCTAGAGATGAGAAGGAAAGTCTAGCAGTAAGAGAGGGAAATGTGAGTATGGAATAAACTGGATCTAGAATTTTCATAAATTTTAAGAATTAATTGGAGATTTTATTTAAGAAGTGTATGACCATACAGTCTTAATAGCTACTGATATATATGTTTGTTTTCAAGGTACTTTTTTTATATGCCTCCCACCCACAAAATGTTTGTTTGTAAAACTATAGTACAGTCTATAGTTTTACAGTATATGTACTGTAGTACATCCATGAGTAGACTTGGGATTTTTTTTTCTATTTATTGATTTTATATATTTTTTTATTATTAATTTTTTACCTAGTTTGGAATCCCTGCTCAAGAGAACAAACATGGAACTTTTTCAAGACACTTCAGGCCTCCATTAAGTGGGGTGCTGGTCTCACACCAGGCAACAAAATTCATCTCTCACCCAAAGACAACTACAAACATCCATGCCTGTGGTGGGGTTCAAATCCACAGCCTGTTGATTGGAGAGCAGATGCACTGAACACTCGGCCAACCAGGTTGGCTAGAGAGCTGAGAAATTAAGAAATTAACATGTACTTCCATTGTTATGTGAGAACTTATATTCTTCATTTTAGAATGGTAGCAGAGTTTGTTTGAATTTTCTCTCCACTACTGGAAAATGACTGTTATGGTTCTTCAGTTACATTCCTCTCTCATCGTGAATATGGAATGAATGATTACTAATACCTTGAACTCTAAAAGCAAAAACGGTTTATAATTATCTGATCTGTTTAATTCTCTCGGAATTGCTGAAAGTTTATTTTTGTTCATTTAAAATGTAGTTTGATGGATTGGCCTAAGTGTTTCTTATTATGAAGTTGTTAAGTTTAACTCTGTGTGGGGCACCTAACCCTAACATATCCTGTTGGGTTAGGTGCCAAGAGATGGCAGCACTTGTTTGCCCATCTCTTCATTGGTTGTCACTTATAATTAGTTATAGTCATGGGCCAGCTATCTCTGATTGGCTACCAGTGGAGATTGAACTGCCCACTCAATCTCCAAAAGCTAGATAGGGTTAAAAGACCTCACCTACTCCCTATAAGGGAATAAAAGACATCAGCTTATTAAAAATAAACAACAAAATTAGACTCATAAAGTAAAAATTATTGGTAAGGTTACTTGAAACAACTGAAATCTAAGATAATAAGCCAAAAATATACCCGGCTATAAAATAAAACCGGATTTAACATCACCCTCTTAATTAACTGAAATCTAACTTTTAAGGTGCACAGAAACAAGTATGAAGAGTGATCTGAAATCTGAGAAAAGAAATTTGTGAATACCTAAATATACTAGTCGTAGAAAGACTAGTATATTTAGGTATTCACAATGGGGAAACTGTTTGCCAAATTATATGATGGTGAAGAAGCAATAAAATTCTCAAAAATGCTATAGGCAGAAAACACAGATGAAATTGAAGTAACAATAAAATCAATCATATGAAGATTGAAAAATAGAAATCAGTTGGAAAGAAATGACTGAAAACATGAGGAAATTTAATCATACATATTAAGATAAAAAAGCTCAACAAATTCCAGATGTTCCCATTAGAGAGGTATTTTTTTGTCCACGTTGGGGTAAACTGATATAACACTTGATTGGCTGCCATTTGTCCCTTTGGACTGTGCATAAAAAATAATACAAGCTATTAGTATTGACTATTGCATTAGTGCATCTTAACATACTATCAGCTTAGAGCAGTTGTATTCCATCATAGAAATTCTCTTAGAACTAGTTATGGAAACATCTCACCCTTTATCTACCAGCAGTTTTTAAATATACAGAGTAAATACTGTTATTTTCTACTCATCTACATAGATGGTTCAAAACTTAGTCTAGTGAGGATCTGGGGATCATGCCTTCTTCCCAGACAACATAACATCTAATCAAATCCCACTGCACTGTACAATTATACTGCCAAGCTGAATGCCATTAAGCTTGCATTACATCATATTACTATTATTATTGTCAGAGACCTCCAGGGGGTCATGGACTCATTGAGGGATGCCATAAATCATCCTGGCTCTCACACCATCTCTTAAACTCTTACACACTAGATGCTCTCACCACTTCAACAGGCAAACTATTCTACTCAATAAAGTGCTCTGTGAAAGAAAAATTTAGCCCTTGTCCTTTTCTTAACTGCACATACTTAACTCCCATAGGTGCTTTCCATATGATGAAAAATTTCATCAATTGAATAATATATAAAACCCTTTCAGAAGTTTATAGATTTCTATCATATCACCCCTGTTTCTCCTATCTACTATTTTTGTAGCCATCATTCTCTTACTCTATCCTCATAATCTACATTTCAAAATCTCAATATCACCTTTATAGCATTTTTTTTTTATTTTGCAGCCTTTCCGCAGCTTCTTTATTCCTTCAGAGCCCATGAGATCAAATCAGTGAATTTGTCTAGAATCAGTCACATCCAAGGCCTTGTAAAGAAGCAAAATGACTTCCCTGTCCTTGCATGTTAATGTTCATTTCAGCATCACAATTATCTTCATTATTTGCATTTATTGTTATATAACCTTCAAACTTCAAATTCCTATCCATAACTCTGAGATGCCTAGCCACATCAGTTTCTCCAAGCATCATCCCACAACATATGTTGTTGGTAATCTCATCACACCCAGTGCATAACTTACACTTGCTCACATGGAATTGATAACCATTATCATTTGCTCACACTTTCAACCTATACAAATCATTCTCTAAGTACTGTATATCAGCAGCATCCTTGATTGCCCTGCCAATCTTTGTATCATGAGCATATAATTGAACATTTCTTGTTAGGTCTTTCTTAATGGCATTAATATATAGAACGAACGACGGTGGTCTGAGGACTGATCCCTGGGGTACACTACTTGGGCTTCTTAAATCTGGTAGACTTAATCCACCACGTACTACTTTCTGATACCTGCCAGTGACCCACCTATTCAAGTGAATAGTTTATACTCTAATTGCATATTCCTCAGTTTATTTAACATCTTTTATGTGGTATCCTATCAAATGCCTTAGCAAAGTCCAACAATATCATAGTGTTCCATAGCCTTATTTGAACCATACCATTATTATAACATATGAGCAAATTGCTTAGATGTGGCATCCCTTTATTTAACCAGTGCTGTTCCTTGTAAAGTATAGCTTGTCTTTCATCCTACTTCCATATGCAAGCTTTTACCAATTTCTCTAAAATCTTCACAACCACTTCATATAGGTTGATAATTTGACATCAGTCTTTGCCCCACCCTTGTGCAATGAGATTATGATACATGGAACCTTTCCTGATTTGAGACTTAAATTTTTATACAAAAAATATATTAAGACCTTGCTAGTTCCCCTGAACTTTCATTTAGCTGATATCCTAAACTGTCCCTATTTCTGAATTCTTATCAAGGCTATGCAACAGCTGTAGAACCTCCTCCTTATGCACATCTGTCTCTTCATTGTAGTTGTGTTACTGTGCACTATATTACATACACCAGGTTGATAGATCTTAACGAAGTGTGCATACATTATTTGAACAATCACAACTACTTCTCACACAAGGGTATTATCTGCTTTTAGTAGTTATTCTTCCACATTAATTTTTCTTTTACTTGCATCATAAAGATAAAATTCTTTTGGGTTGTCTTAAACTTTCCTTACAATACTTGTAAGTTTTCTGGCTTGTGGTTTATATATTTCATAACTCTTCTCACTCTTATTCTCACAATATTCCTTCCACATTGTTTTCTTCTTAAGGATCTTTTGCCTAATAAGGTTGCATATCCATTTCTCCCATCCTATTTGTTCTTCGAACTTTAGGGAACCATTCAGATACTACATTTTGTAAGCACCTTTTCAAAATTTCCCATGCACTGCTGATATCCTTACCATTCAGTAACTGATTCCATGGGACTGAAAAAAAAATGCATCTACATTATGCAGTCATTTAACTATTTGTGGAGGATGGTATTTAGCTGACTATTCAAACTACAGATATTTCTGATTATAGTTTGATTTTGAACTGCTCCCAAGAGAACTAACTTTCAGTGTGGGATCATGCACCCATACATTTCTAAACAACTTCAAAAATACTACACAATATCAAAACTAGTAGTAATATTTCTTCATGAAGAAATATGCAGTATTTTCACGCCAGTTGTTTTCTTTTTTTCCTCAAAAAGTATACAATATTATTTCTTGCTATTTATTTTATACCAACTGAATATCAAAAATAATTATAAGAATGGCATTATTAATTAGGTACATATTGCACAGAGGGTTTAGCTGATATATAACAATTTGTTTAATGACTGTTTATTTCAAATCATATTGAGTGATTCTGGGAAATTGCAGCACAGAGTAATGCAAACAATATAAATTCTTATAAACATCATGATATGTATAAAGATTCATGTTTTGTTTTCCACAGAGAAAACAATATGTGTGGAAACTAAGCATTCATTCTGCAAGTGATTTGAATGTCCAAGATTATGAATAAGCATGATTGTAATTGAACTTTTTAAAACTCTGACATAGCCCATATTTTCCTATCAAAGAATTGCATATCAGTTATGTTGGAATTAGAAAAAATTAACAAAACCAAATTGTTTCTGATATTGCTTTTTTTCATGCAGATACAATATTTATATGCAGTAAATGATTACAACAATTTCTCATATCCATCAATGGCCATTTATTTTTCCTTCAGATAAAAAAAAAATGCAATATGAAAGCTTCTCTTATTTTGCCTTGCCATCAACAAACTGACAAAAGGATTAATAACATTGTTACATGACACCTTTAAGAAGCCCAAGGACTCCTATAAAATGTTGTACACATTTAGACTATCTAATATCTCTATTTAAAATTAAAGTTAATATGCATACTGTAATGAGTTACACATTTCTAGTTTTTATTTGCACTGGCTCTGAAATGGACCTGCAAAAGTGAGTTAATCTGGTTGAATGTTTTCCTAAGTGTGAAGGATTATCATGCTTCTTAATGGAAATAATTGATTGCTTGCACATTACTTCCCTGTAACTTCAACTCTATCGTGTGCTTCATTTGATTGATATGAAAACATGCTGAGGCCATTAGGTGGGTTAATAAAGCACAGTTATTATTCTATTACTTCAGTAATCTACCTAAGCTTTATACATTCAGTAATATTTGATCAAGCATGATAAATATATGTTTTTAAATGTTTTATAAGATGCACAAGATTATATTTGCATTTTTACACATTTCTATATATTGCATTATGAATTAGATTTTTACATATTATATAAAGATTTGTTTTGTCCGCACGGTTAGCCTAGTGGCTTTGCGCTTCGCAACCATATCCCTTGGGAAGGAGTGTCCCAGGTTTGATTCCCGTCGAAGATGTGAGGAACTTGAGGATCTTCCTTAGGCATAGCCAAGTTAGCCAGTCTTGGGCGCGGGCAGTAGGGTTTTTTCTGCCAGTTATCTGGCGTTTTTCATCCCGCAAGTAGGCAAACTGGTCCCATGAACATACACTTCTACGGCCAAAAATATATCCCCCCCCCCAGTGGCAGACTAAGCGACAGGTCGGTTGGGAGTGGTACTAACAAGTAGTCGCATCTAAGTAACACGTGGACCCTGCATAGGAAGCGGGAATAACGCATAGTGAAAGAAGAAGAAGATATACAGATTTGTTTTGATACATTCTAAACCTTGACCTGGCAGATCATAGCCTCAATTGCTAATGCACCATAAAAATTCAAAAACAACAGCGATCTTTGAAAATATTAGTTTTTTGCAATCAATGATGACGTAAAACTAATTCCTCTCTGATATCACTTTTAACATGCCAATTTAATTTCCTGAAACTAAAATAAGTTTTACATTTTTTTTTTTTTTTTCCAGTTTCAATAACTCACAAAAGTAATGAGTATACATAGTAGCAGACTGCATGTAAATTCTGATTAGGATAAGGAACTATAAAAACAGTTACACTAGTGACATAAGTAGTTAGATATTAAGTTATTTTTATCATGAGTAGAAGTTCATTCATTTGAAAGTAAAAATCACATCTTTCAGTATTATTTAAAATTTTAAGATAGTAAATATTTTAAAATCTTTTTTATATCCTGTCATCATACTACTATGCAGATTGAAGATGGATTTGTGAAACTTGCTCCTCTTCAGGTGTTTGCACGTGATCTTCTGATCTTGTTACATGAGCTTGATGGTCACATGATATTACAAAACTTTGATGCTATTTATTTGAAGCGCTTTGGCAAGCCCTGTCACCCAGCACAATATGGTTTCTCAAGTATAGTGGCACTTTTACAATCATTACCTGATTATGTGTATTTGCGAGGCCGCCGTAATAAACGCATCCTGTTTTTAAATAAAGAGACTGCAGGAAGTAAGTATTAGACATAACATTATATTTTTCATGTCATAAAAATTTATTTTAAAGTGACTTAGTGTGTTAAATACAGTAAGTGTTTTGCCTTCATGACTGTTAAAATATAGAGCCTACATTTCTTAAATTATTAGTATGATCTTTTTTGCTGAGAAATGCTTTCTTTGTATTTGAAATTTAAAAAGAAATCTGTCAGTTATATTTTGTTGCGCTAAGATTTTTTGTCATTCCCACATACAAATAGTGGGATTGACCTAAAATGAGTATCTTACGTGGGTTAAGGAGTACATAAAAGTTGGGAAAAACTTAGTTGCAGAAATTAAATAAGAAACTTTTATGATTTTTAGTATTATTATTTTCTCGACTTCCATGGAGTCACAAGACTCGTCATGGGAGGTCAAGACTACCCAACACAGTCTATCATACCACTCTTTAAACTCATCCATTGTCTGCATGTTCACCACCCTCTCAGGCAATGCATTTCACATTCCTACCACTCTCCATGCAAAAAACTTACTTCTTACCCTTTTACTCACCACCTTCTTTCACCCAGGAATGGCCCCTTGACCTTGCTCCTTTCCTTCGTTCTATCATATGAAAACTCTCCTCAGTGATAATATGATAATAAGCCGTCAACCATTTAAATGTCTTGTCAATCACAAATCCAATCCACTAACCTGCTATCCAAACTCATATAATGCAACTTAAAAATCAACTGTCAAATGTCTTAGAAAAGAAAAAAAAATGACAGTGTATGCCCTACCCTCATCCACTTATCTTTTTACTCTGTTGTAAAAGGTAACCAGATCACAAACAAGATTGCCTTTTAACAAATCCATGCTTGGCTGAATAAATAATATTACCCTCATCTGCCCAATTCTGTATACGAGTTCTTACCAATTTCTCCAAAATCTTAACTATAGAAGAAATACAGAAAACAAAAAATACAGAAGAAATAGACCTATAGTTTTCTATCTCCATTCTACCACCACTCTTATGCAATGGTACTATCTTACTCTCTTTCCACTCTTCAGGAACCTGCCCCATTGCAAGACTTCCATTAAATAGTCAAGTTAATGGCACAGTCAGTTCCATACCACATTCCCTCAAAACACATAGTGCAATTTCATCTGGTCCCCCTGCCTTATTGACATTTAGAGTACTCAGTATTCAGAATGCATCCTCTTCATTCACTCCTAATGCTTCACCAGTCATTATCCTTCTAGGAATAAATTGTATAGTACTAGGTTGAAACACTAATAAAGTGTAGAAAGGCTTATATCCTAGTTAAACATGATTATTAATACTTAAGGAATTGATAGCGTACACTAGAATTATAAATTAAATCAACTTTAATATGTACTTTCCAATATTTCAGCAACGTCACGTTGCCATCTTCATGGGAACTTAAGATAGACACGTGTACGCAAGTACTACATAAGAGCAAATGAGAAACGAAGTGAGGAAACTACCGTTTTCCTAAAGTCCTGATGATGCCCCCCTGGCGGGCTGTATTAGGTGTTCTTGGCCTTTGGGCTGAAGTTCTTCTGATGTATGTTTCCCAAATTTGGGGCAGTCTCATGCATCCAAATTTGTTGAGGTTTGGCATGTTCCTACATGCTGAGGCTGATTCGATGAATAGTTTTTCATATTTGAACTAGCTGTGGTGTATTACTGTGGCTTTCTTCCACCTTATTCTGTGGCGAGTATCCAAAGCATGGTCTTCAAGCCCAGAGTGGCTGTACTGAAATCGGATGTAGTCCTTGTGTTCCGAGATTCTGATATTTGCTGTCCTGCCTGTTTGGCCAAAGTAGGACAATTTACAGCTGCCTGGTATACACCAGGTAGGTCTAGGGGAAGTGGTTAGTCTTTAGTGGAGCGGATAAGGGATGCCAATTTTCTATATGGTCTGTAACAAGAAGTCAAGTCATGTTTTTTTAGGATTTTGTTGATTTTTTCCGAGGTGCCTCAGTTGTAGGGAATGGTGATGGATTTAGAGTAATCTTTTATGTGAAGGGGGGGGGGGGGTTGTGGATATCTGGTTTTAGTATTTTTTGGATTGGGGGGGGGGTAGCCATTAGCTGAGAAAGTGTTAAGGATGTGATTTAGTTCAGTGGTTAGGGCTTGGTCATTTGAACAGATTAGTTTAGCCCTGTTGAATAGTGTCTTAATAACTCCATATTGTTGTGTGTGTGGGAGGGATTGTTGGTGAATGTATATGCCTGTATAGGTGGGTTTTCTATAAACTGAGAAAATCAAGGTACCATCAGGTTGGCAGGTGACTAGTGTGTCTAGGAAGGGGAGGCTATTGTTTTCCTCTTTTTCCAGGGTGAACTTGATTCTAAGGTGTTGGTTTTTTAAGTGTGTTAAGAAGGACAGGAGTGTATCCGGGCCATATGGCCAAATAGCAAACACATCATCAACGTAGCGAAGCCATATGGTAGGTTTCTTTGGGGCAGAGTTTAAGGCTTTTTCTTCAAAAGTCTCCATAAAGAAGTTGGCCAAGGGTGGGAAAAGTGGTGAACCCATGGCTGTCCCCTCTATCTGTTTGTATAATTTTTCCTGCGAAACGAAATAGCCTGAGTTCATTGTGAACTGAAATAGGGTGAGATATCGGGAGGAAATTTAGCTTGGATTAGCTCTAAGGTTTATTTGTGGGGGACATTTGTGAATAAGGAGGAGACGTCAAAACTGACCATTATGTCATTATGTTGGAGTGTAAGGTTTTCTATACTGGCTTTCAAGTGGGCTGAGTTTTTTTATGTGTGATGGTGTGTTGCCAGTATAGTGTGAGAGCGCTTTGGCTAAATATTTAGCTAGTTTGTGTGTGTTGGGGGTGGGGGATCAATGTCATCCACTATGGGATGTAATGGCACATTTTCTTTATGTATTTTTAGGAGCCCATATATACTGGGGGTCTAGAGTTATATGGTTTTAGTCTGTTAGTAATCTCCACAGGCCAAGAAGTGACCTTCTTAAGGAGCCTATGGAGTTTTCTAATTTGTGAGTTGGTGGGATTGTATTCAATGGGGAGGTAAGTAGCTCGATCTAATAGTAAAGCCTTAAGCTTACCTGTGTAGTCAGTATGCTTGAGTATCACAGTGGCGTTTCCCTTATCCACTTTGGTGATAACTATTTCTTTGTTTTTCTTCATGTCCTGTAGAGACTTGTATTCACTAATGGATAAGTTGGTTTTTGGTGGTTTTGCTTTTGTGAGAATACAAGCTACATCCAATCTAATATTGTTGGCAATATGGTTTGGAAGGTGGCGAATCCCGTGTTCAATCTGGATAATTAATTCCTCAGCCAGTAATTTCCTAGGAGTAATAGTGAAGTTGTGACCACATGACAGAGCGTTGAGTGCTTCAGGATTCAAGATAACTGAAGAAAGGTTAACTACAGTGTTGGTTTGGACGTCGAGTTCTTTTTTAATTTATCAAACTTGTTGATATGTTGACTCTGTATTCTTTCAATTTCTTTATTTGCCGCAGTGCATAAGACATCATGTAGAATTGACCAAAGTTTGCTATTTAGCGTATTTGAAAACTCTCTCTCTAGGGCTAAAATAGCTCTGTTTACGTCGGCTAGGGAACCGCGTGTGGTGTTAATTTGCTCCCTTAGCAAAGCCTGGCTCACCCGGTTATAGATACAGAGAGCTTCCTGTGAACAGAAACAGTGCTTAAATTTTGCACAATTTGTGATTACCTGATTATCCCGGCAGCGTTTTAGGAGGGTCAGACAATTCAGTTGTCTAGATAGCTTCAGTTTATCGTAATGCATACGATGGAATCTCCGTGGATGATAGTAATCATCCACGGAGATTTGTATTAATTATCATGTTTAATTACCTTAAGTATTAATTATCATGTTTAACCATGCTGGTTAAACATGATAATTAATACTTAAGGAATTGACAACGTACACTAGAATTATAAATTAAATCAACTTTAATATATACTTTCCAATATTTCGGCAAACGTCACGTTGCCATCTTCTTGGGAACTTATTACAAAGACAAGTGCACACAAGTACTACATAACAGCAAATGAGAACAGAAGCTAGGAAGTTAACGTTTTCCTAAAGTCCTGATGATGCCCCCCTGGTGGGCTATATTAGGTGTTTTTGGGCTGAAGTTCTTCTGATGTATGTTTCCCAAATTTGGGGCAGTCTCATGCATCCAAATTTGTTGAGGTTTGGAATGTTCCTAAGGGCTGAGGCTGATTCCATGAATAGTCTTTCATATTTGAACTAGCTGTGGTGTATTACTGTGGCGAGTATCCAGAGCATGGTCTGCAAGCCCAGAGTGGCTGTATGTACTGAAATCGGATGTAGTCCTTGTGTTCCGAGATTCTGATATTTGCTGTCCTGCCTGTTTGGCCAAAGTAGGACAATTTACAGCTGCCTGGTATACACCAGGTAGGTCTAGGAGAAGTGGTTAGTCTTTAGTGGAGTGGATAAGAGATGCCAATTTTCTATATGGTCTGTAACAAGAAGTCAAGTCATGTTTTTTTTGGATTTTCTTGATTTTTTCCGAGGTGCCTCGGATGTAGAGAATGGTGATGGATGTAGAGTAATCTTTTTTGTGAAGGGGGAGTGGGTTGTGGATAACTGGTTTTAGTATTGTTTGGATTTTGGGGGGGTAGCCAATGGCTGAGAAAGTGAATTGGCTGTTCAAATGACCAAGCTCTAACCACTGAACTAAATCACATCCTTAACACTTTCTCGGCCAGTGGCTACTCCCCCCCAAAAAAAATCCAAAAAATACTAAAACCAGTTATCCACAACCCACCCACCCCTTCACAAAAAAGATTACTCTAAATCCATCATCATTCCCTACATCCGAGGCACCTCGGAAAAAATCAACAAAATCCTAAAAAAACATGACTTGACTTCTTGTTACAGACCATATAGAAAATTGGCATCCCTTATCTGCTCCACTAAAGAACAACCACTTCCCCTAGACCTACCTGGTGTATACTAGGTCCCTTGCAACTGTAAATTGCCCTACTTTGGCCAAACAGGCAGGACAGCAAATATCAGAATCTCAGAACACAAGGACTACGTCGGATTTCACCAGTACAGCCACTCTGTGCTTGCAAACTATGCTCTGTATACTCGCCACAGAATAAGGTGGAAGAAAGCCACAGTAATACACTGCAGCAAGTTCAATTATGAAAGACTATTAATAGAATCAGCCTCAGCATGTAGGAACATGCCAAACCTCAACAAATTTGGATGCATGAGACTGCCCCAAATTAGGGAAACATACATCAGAAGATCTTCAGCCCAAAGGCCAAGAACATCTAATATAGCCTGCCAGGGGACACCATCAGGACTTTAGGAAAATGGTAGCTTCCTCGCTTCATTTCTCATTTGCTGTTATGTAGTACTTGAGGGCACGTGTCTTTATCTTAAGTTCCCATGAAGATGGCAACGTGACGTTGCTGAAATATTGGAAAGTATATATTAAAGTTGATTTAATTTATAATTCTAGTGTACGTTGTCAATTCCTTAAGTATTAATTATCACTAATAAAGTGATAATTAAATAGTCTCAATTATGTCATCTGCATCAGTCACCTGATTCCCATCTCCACCCAGCAAGATAATCTGCCGACTATAATTTTCCTTCTGCTCGCCACAGCGAAAAAACTCCTTGTGATTGTTCTTGAATTGCTGTGCCAGTCTGCTCTCATATTGTAATTTTTCTCTCCTTACAATACTAAACACTTTCCTAGCCTTCACCTTGTATTCATGCAACTGTTCTCCACCTCTCTCTCTTTATATTCCTTCCATAATATATTTTTCTTCTGAAATTCTCCTTTTGTCATCCATTTGACCCCGAATTTCTTTTCTTCTTCACTCGAGGTATACAATGCGTCTTGCTGTCAATTTTTTCGCATCTCCCATCCACTAATCACTCCTCTTCCTTCAGATTCTTTTATTCGTTGTACTAATGCAAGCTGGTTTCTAAGTCTATGATAGTCTCTTTCCTTATAATTCCACATAAATTCTATTTTGATACCTCCACGTGCCTATTCATCCTCCAAGTCAGAACTGCGTGGTCACTCTCACCAATGGAGGGGGCAACCATGTCATCTCAGTCACAATCAGACCCCCTAATACTATGACCAAATCCAAATTTCTTGATTCTTGTCTTCTCTCCACCACATGCTGCCTAAGAGAGTTGTTCCTCAAAAAATACAACAGTTCAGTTTGACTTTTTCAGGCTTCTTTAATAACTTTTCAAGTCATATCATGCCACCAATAAAAAAGAGCAATGGCTTCACATCAGTCAGTTTTCATTTGCCTGGTATGAGATTATAACCTCTGGGTCTGCTAACTGAAGATCTTTAACAAACATTTGTGCTACAGTGTGATTTAGAGGTATGGCCTGTTAGTTGGAGAGGGAGATGCTGTTCACTTTACCAACCAGGCTAGAAGATAAATGCTTTGCCATAAATGTAGCAAATTCCAAAATGTTTGCAATTACTTAAAGGTCTTTCATGCTAAATGTTACATATCTAAACACTGACTGATATTCTTGATGATTAATATTGCAAATCATAAATGCACTAATATTCATAATGAACACATTGATACCTTTAAATTTAGCTGCTGGAGTCATAAATGAAGCACCTCTACTGTCCACTTTTAAATAATATATGAACATGTCTGGTGGTCATGCTTATTCATTCTGGTATTTTTAATAAAGATATTACAATGTAAAGTATATATTAATTCTAATTAATAATTCTGCTATTTTAGCAAAGTCTCCATTTGCAGTCATCGGGGAACAGTGTTCAGACATGTATATGCATGAATGCATGCACTATGTTTTGTATATCAGATTGAAGCAGAGCAACGATTAAGCATGAAATTTGGTAGCTTGTGATATTATGGAGGCAGCACAAGATGAATAATGGCAACAATCAATTGCATGAGTATAAAGAGTAGACCAGGAAAGTGACTTAGTTGGTAAGAACTGCAAAACTACAGTATAAGCAGAAATGAGCAAATCAGACCAATAAAAAAAACTTAGAGAGTTTTTCAGGTATGTGACAAGCAGAAGGAAAAAGTATTATGGTAAAATGACGAAAATGGTAGAATAGTAACTGCTTCAGAAAATATCTTTGAGGTATTTAGTGAACAGTTTATAAGGGTGTGTTTCATTCTCATCATGGTGAAATCATGAAAACTCAAGTTTAGAAGACATAGGAGTGTATGGCTTAATTGTGAGTAAGCAGGAAGTATATGAGAAAATACGCTTCATGTCAATAAGGCAATAAGGTTTGATTCTGTTCTTATGAACAACAGTGAAATTCCTTGAGGCAGGGTTCTCACTAGGTTTTGAATGTTTTCTGCAGTAGAATATTGATGTCATTGATATCTTAGCAAAGCTCACTACAGTTCCACTGTAAACATTTTCTTATTGTTTTGGCTCTGTAGACTTGTCCACTTTCTGTGAGGTTGAGGACTTATATTTATCTAATAATTTTTGCAAACATAAACTGCCGGTGTGGTATAAAAGAAGGTACAAAAGCTTTATAGTAGCCACACTGCATGATTCAGACAGCCTGGTCTAAGGATCAAATTCCCAACAGTTGCAATTTGCAACAATTCATAGTACTCATTTTTAAAAAAAGGAAATAAAACAACACAAGAATTACAGAGAAATTTCCCTACTGGGTGGTCCTGGTAAAATATATGCAAGTATTCTTGAGAAAAGACTAAGAAAAATTGTGGAAGATTGGCTCGAAGAACAACAAGCTGGATTCAAGGCTAAACAGACATTGTCAGGATCAGATTTTCACGTAAGACAAAAGTTGAGAATTCATGGGAATTAACAGGGATATGTATTTGTGTTGTAGATCTAGAAAAGATATATAACAAGGTGCCAAAAGAAAACCTTTTCAAAACACCACAGTCTGAATTTGAGTTGTAAGTCAACATTTAGGATTGAAAAGTTTACAAGAAGATGGTTTGGCGTCAAATCAGGTGTGAAACACCGGTTAGCATTATATGCACTGTTATTTATCATCTATATGGATCACATTATGAAGTAAAGCAGTATTAAACCTAATATCAAAATTGGAGATGTTAATCTCAGCTCTTTACTTTAAGCAAATGATGTTATACTTCTAAATAAATCCAGTACAAGTGTGCAGGATTCTCTGGTTTAATTGAATAGCTGTTGTAAAAAAAAAATTGATATGTAAATCAGCAATAAAAAAACAACAATGAAAATAGGCAGAATCATTGAGAACACCAACTGCATTCTGAATGGAAAATGGATAGAACAAGTAAAACATTTCAGTTATTTAGGCACAATTTTTAGTGTGGAATTAAATATGGAAATAGACAAAAGAATTAGCAAAAGGTAGAAAAATCAACTGAATAATTTTATATGGAGTAAGAGAAATTAGTCAAAAATAAGAGAGAAATTAGCTGTATACAACAGTGTTCCAAGCAATTTTAACTAATTATCTGAGAGCTTTTTTAGAAATGAAACAATCAAGGACTAGAGACTACTGCTATAAGAGTTCTGAGAAAAATGAGGAAAAGTGAACATCAGTGGCTGAAACAATACAGCACCTCCAATTCTTGCATTGATGAGGTTGATTAATGTTCAAGCATACAATGTTCATCTCTCCCCCACCTCACATTTTCTGCCTGGAAGAAATCAGAAGCATCGTGTCCAAACTGGATACCACAGTCTTTAGTCCTGATAATACTTCTCTAATAATTTTGAAGGTAAAAAAAAAAAAAAAAATAAAATAGTCAACTACCACGCTTGGAAGCAAAAGGTTTCCAAGGTAGCGTGGTAGTTGACTACCACGCTACCTTGGAAACCTTTTACCTTCTTCTTCTTCTTTCACTACGCGTTATTCCCGCTTCCTATACAGGGTCCGCATGTTACTTAAATGCGACTTCTTGTTAGTAGTACTCCCAACCGACCTGTCGTCTGGTCTGCCGCTGGGGGGGGGATATATTTTTGACTGTAGAGGCATATGTTCACGGGGCCGGTTTGCCTGCTTGCGGGATGAAAAACGCCAGATAAACTGGCGGAAAAAACCCTACTGCCCGTGCCCAAGACTGGCTAACTTGGCTATGCCTGAGGAAGATCCTCAAATTCCTCACGTCTACGACGGGAATCAAACCTGGGACACTCCTTCCCCAGGCATATGGTAAAACAGCCACTAGGCTAACCGTGCGGACCTTGGAAACCTTTTGACTACTAAACAATATCTAGCATGGATTCTGCCATTGCTGATCACAGTGAGCATTATAATAATCAATCTCTCACCATTTCACTCATTTTCTTTGCATTTGCTTGTACCAGCTGTGCATGCCTTTGCCAGCTAGTCAGGATTGTTTTAAAAGAATAAAAGGATATTTAAATGTCAAATGTCCTTTTATTTTATATAAATTTTATTATGGTGTTAAATTATTCTAATGATATTGAAATCTAGCTGAATTCTGATTTCATTTTTTTTCTTTGAGTCATGATTGAAACATTTACTTCAAGTAGAAAGATTAATTGCAAATGTATTGTTCATAGATCCCCTCCCATCAACAGTATGCAAATTTGTAATATCTGAGAGTGATGTTAAAGATAGCAGTGGGATATGTGATAAAAAAAAAAAGAAAAGTGGATCCTCTGAGAACCAGAAAAAAAACATGACTTGTGTAAGATTGTGCAACAAAGGTAACTATAGATTTAATCTTTAATCCTCCTCTGCTTTTTATTCTCAGCAATATCTTGCATATTGTGCATACTTTACGCTTCTTCTTTATGCTGTTATTCTCTCATTACAATGATCGTTTTAATAATCTAAAGCTTCATGTATTCTAACAAGAACACCATCTTCACTATCCATTAGTCAACAGTTAGCACTCCAGAATGAATTATTTACAATAAGCACACCTTAGAATTCATGTATAACTGCTCTCAACTCATAGAAAAGAGTTGAGAGCAATTATACATTAATTGGGATTTGCAAATTCTAAGGTGTGTTTACTATTAAATAATTCAAACCCGGCTGAGTGATACTCTCAATGACAATCCGCTCATACTTCCCAATCAGCTAGCATCAAATCCTGCAACCTCTTACTTTGCTAGTTTGTGACTGGAAGGAGACCAGGTACAGTAGCTGCAAGAACTATTAAGGCCACATATGGACAGGAGAGCAGGTTCTTTCTTTGTGGGCATTATGTTTGTGAATCTGTCACTGCTCATTGCATGCTCATTTCCTTTTTATTTCTTCCTCACCATATACAGTGGATATCAACCCAAAGAAATATAACTTTACTGTGGATTGCAAATTCTGGATCAGATTTTCACATAAGACAAAAGTTGAGAATTCATGGGAATTTACAGGGATATGTATTTATTTTGTAGATCTACAACAAAAAATAGTTTTTAAAAAATCATAAAAAAAATAACAAAAATCCAACCAAAAAATTCATAAAAAGCAGCAAAATCCAAAAATGTATTAAACCGAAACAAACCACCAACATTAATTCTTACCAAAACAAAAAAAAGTTACCGCATCCACTTCACTAACATTCGTGGCCTAAATAGTAATATAAATGATGTGCACCACCACCTACTAGTCATCTAGACCAGAATTACTATTCTTATCAGAAGGCCCAGCTGGCAACCTCAAATGCCCAAACTACACATTACACAGTTCTTTCTGCCACAAGGGCAGCACTTGTGCATTCATCAGAACTGACATACCATGCCCAAGATTGCAAAACCTTGAATCCCCATTTGATTTGTTGGTTAAAATTTTAATACCAAACCAACCTGCTCTTTTTATCGCTTTTCAAACTCCATTAACCACTCTCACCTCATCAACTATCTCTCTATAAAGCTCGACTTTCTACAGTCAAAATACCATAATAATGAGGTCATCCTTCTTGGGGACTACTCCATAACTCATATTGGCTTCCCTTCTCCAGTTACACCAATCAAGCAGGGAGGGATGCCAAGGTGTTTGCCATTAGCAATGACCTGTCACAGATTATTAATCTCCCTATCAGAATACCTGACAACCCCCTCCAATTTGCTAATACTTTTGACCTTTTTCTAACAAGCTCCACTTCCAAGTATACTGTGGATGTCAATTCTCCTCTTGGTAATTCAGATCACAACCTCATACAAGTCGCTTTTTTGCTGCAGAATAACCTCCACCCACTGTTTCTCAATCTCGTGTTCTTTGGCACTACAAGGGTGCCAAATGGAATGGCATCCATGACTTCTTCTCCACCTTCCAATGATCCGAATACTGCTTCAATTCTTCTGACCCAAACACATGCTCAGACCAAATAACAGAAATTATTCTCACAGGAATGAAGGCCTTCATCCTTTATTCCATTTCACAGGCACCACCAAGCCATGGTTCTCAAGAAAGTGTGCCAATGCAGAAAAAGAAAAAAACCATGAATAGCTGAAGACCAAAACTATCTATGACATCTACAGCTGTAAAAGAATCATCACCTAATCCAAATCAGACTGTTAAAGGTCCAAAATGCTCCAAGCTTGCCTCCTGCCCAAATGGTAGTCGCTCCTTCTGGTCCCTTGCCAAGGCAATTAGGCACAACTTTTGTCCATCACACTCTTATTCATATGGTACTATAGTTACTTCACCTAAAGACAATTCTGAATTACTGGCATCACTCTTCTCTTCCAATTCCTGTTGATGACCTTGACAAATTCCCTCCACTCCAACAAAACTGCTCTCTCCATGTCAGTCTTCTGCCAGAAAGACTTGTTTTGTTTATTCCTGGAATGGTCTTTGATTTTAGCTATAAGTGTGCTTCCTTCAGTTCCTCTTTTGTGACAGGTGGAAAATACATAGTTTGCTGTTGACTTTGTGTTAGCAATTTTTTTGTTGATCATTGGTAGATTATCATTTTTCAGTTGTGTGATATTGTTTGTGAAGGTCTGATTGAATGAGTCTGCTAATTTTTCTTTGTTCATTTCCTTACCAAAGCTTTTTTCAATAAAATTGTGCTGAAGTTTTCTTTTTTCGAGTTAGTAATTCGTTAAGTGTAGCCCATGTTTGCTTCATATTGTCATTATTATTATTTTGTGACGCCTCCACGTAGTCCAAAGATTCATCAAGGGAGGACACCTGCTCTACAACACTGTCTCCACCAATTCTCCAACTACAATCATCATCTACACCAATGCCATCTACCACCCACCACCACTAGTATTTTCACAGACAATCACAAATATCCATGCCTATGGTGGGATTCGAACCCATAGCCTTTTGGCTGGCGAGCAGATACGTTAACCACTCAGCCAACCAGGCTGGCATTATATTCCATAAATTTTTGAAAGTAGAGCCTTTTTGCCCTATGAATTTTTGTTGTTAGTTGTTTGCAAATGAGTGTTACTGGGTGATGTTTTTAATTTTTTCCATAGATTTTCCTTTACAGTAATACTATTTAGAATGTCGCAATTTATCCATGGGTTATTGTCACTTCATTTGTGTATATTTCTGTGAACTTTAGTTGGAAGTTCTCATATAAAGTTACAGGGTCATTTATTTTGAGTAGGCAATTCCAGTCTGTATTTTTTTAATAAGGTTGCTGACAATGCCCTTTAATATGATGGGGTTTTGTAGAGTTTTCTGGTGTTGCAGAGAGGAGGAAGTGGCATAATTAAACGAAACTGAGAGAAAGTGGTGATTTTGGTGTTAATTACTGGTGAGGTATATGCATTGATGGGAGCCCATATGTTGATACGGTCAATGAATGATTGTATTAGTGAATTGTTGAGTATTTCTTCTTTTGTTGGGGAGTTTATGTTGTGACTTAGTACATCAAGATATGTGTTAGTGGTTGAAGAAGCATGGTCTAGGGCAGGGGTTCCCAACCTTTTTGTTTCTTAGAGCACATTCTAAAATACCGATAGCGCAGCAGGCACCATCTATTTTTTCAAGCATATTTTTTGAATTGTTTGTTAAATGAATACATACAAAGTTTACATTATAATCAAATGTTTTATTACTTAAAAATTTACATTATATAAAAATTTAAATATATATATGTAAGTTAATGTGATCTTTGGCATTACATTTCATTGGCCAGTGCTTCATAATTAGGAGAATATGATGATATTCCAGTTCTTAAACTGGAATGAACAACTTCGAATGCGCATCTACTTTACATTGTATGCGTTTAATACTCATCATGTGTCATATAGCATACCATGAATTGTTGCATGATTATTTCAAACTATATGGCACACGGTTGAACAGCGGCGGGCACACACAAATTCGTCGATGGGCGCCATGGTGCCCATGGGCATAGGGTTGGGAACCCTTGGTCTAGGGTATTTATGTTAATGTCTTCTATTAGGATGAGCTGATGTGTTGTACGTGGTTCAGTGCTGCTTAGCAGTGCTCCTAATTCATGCAGAAAGCTGAGTGGATTTTTATTTGGGGGTCTGTATATTATGTTTATCATATATTTGACACTAAGTTTGACGTTATTAGTGTTTCTGCATGTTGAAAAAGAGTTTGTTTTTCCGTAATGCATTTTTCTTTGACAAATGCCATTATGTTGCCTCCACTCTTGTTTGGTCTACATAAGGTGTAGAACTGGTAGTTATTGATATTGTATGCATAAGCTTCTGTCATTTATTGCAACTTTGGTCAGGATTAGTATGTCTGTGTTTATCAAGGTGTAGTTGAGCAGTTTAATCATTGTAAACCAGTGTTTTTTGACACTTATGTTTGTGTGTACTTTGGTAAAGTTGGTATTTGTGGAAATGTTGGAAATGCAAATCACTTACAACCAGTGCCAATGGATTGAGCCTTCTGATCCCTGCTAAAGCTGTTGATGCAACTCTTTTCATCCAAATAGAAGCATTGCACCATTACCCAAAGATAAGGCTAACCTTCTGGTATCATTCTTCTCATCCAACTCCTTACATAGATGAAGACAAATCACCTCATCCTTTACCAGGAACATTGCAGCATATTCTGCCAGAAAGACATTAAAAGAATCTTAAATAACCTGGATACCAAAAAGCTTCCAGTCTTGATGTAATCCCCCCCCCACCCCTTCCCCAGTAGTGTCCAAGAGATGTGCCCCTTAACTAACACATGTTCTTTATTAGCTATACACTCTATTATACTCAGCTCACATCCACCCTATAGCATGGATGCAAGACTACATACAGCTGATTCTTAAAAGAAGTGTTTATCATTCAGCTATGAACCTACTAGGGTGGTCTGAAAAGTTCTCGGCCTAACAAATGAAAAAAGGGATTTATAATTTCAAAATTATTTTCATTTTTCAACATAATCTCCCTTAACACTAATACATTTATTCCAGCGATGCTTCAGTGCCATTATGCCGTCCCTGTAGTGGTTCTCAGTAAGATCTGCAAATACCCCTCTACAGCTGCAATCATCTCTTGATTAGAAGAAAAATGCTGACCAACGAGGAAGATTTTTAGTTTTGGGAAGAGATAGAAGTCAGAGGGAGCCAAATCTGGGGAATATGGTGGAAGTTCCAACAATTCATATAGCTGATCCCTTAATTTTCCCATTGCCAAAAACACCTTTGTGGGCAGGTGCATTGTCCTGGTGAAAGATGATTTTTTCCCTTCTGCAAACCAGGCCTTTTCTCACAAATTTTTTCATCTGGTCTGGTTAAAAGATCGGAATAATATTCCCCAGTTATTGTTTTACCCTTTTCAAGATAATTAATAAAAAAATGCCTTTAGCATCCCAAAACACCGATGCCATGACCTTTCCTGCTGGTGGAATCGATTTTGTCTTCTTTGGTGCTGAACAACCGGCTTCTGTCCACTGTATTTGACTGCTATTTGGATTCTAGTGTGTAGTGGTGAATCCAAGTCTCATCCATAGTAATAAATTGACACATAAAATCTGTTAAAAGATGTTAAAAAAAATCTGTGTATAGAAAACTTACAAATACTGGACGTTACCTCCATTTCAACTCGTCACATCATATATCCCAGAAACTTAGCATTATCCATATGCTTAAGAAAAGAGCTATACAGGACACCACAGACCAGGATGACTTACAAAAAGAATTAACTACAGTATCTAGAGAGCTATCCTTAAATGGTTATCCTAAAAGACTCTACAACAAGATTCTCTTTTCGGATATACCACAAAGACAACGTGATGACACCCAATACATCAGTACTATAACTATTCCATTTGTCAGCAGCATTTCCAAAAAAATTGGCTATCCTTCTAAAACCACACAATATTAGAGTAGCATTCAAGCCGGTCAATACTATTAGGAAATTTTTAAGATCACTGAAAGACCCTCATCCATTCTAGAAGTACTCTGGAGTATATAATATACCTTGCTCCTGTGGTGTTAGTTACATTGGTCAGACCTCTAGACGCTTCGAAACGAGACAGAAGGAGCACATAGGTTATGTTAGATACAACAGACAAGATATTTCAGGCCTTTCTTCCCACTTTGCCTCTACCAACCATCTTATTGAGTAGGATAAGAGTCATATGCCCTATATAGAAGAGAACTACCATTCCAGAACCTTCAAGGAGGCTGCTATGGTCGCCCGTTCAACAGGAAACCTAAATAAGAATCAAGGTCTAATTCTACCGTAAATTTGTAAAACTTTAATTAGATTACTAAACATCAAAGAAATGAACTTTCACACCAATTACATTATGTCTCGTAACAAATAAATCATGTTCCCGAGACACGCGCATTGTCTCACACAATACTAATTTTGTATGAATTAGAACTGTCAGTTAAAGCCTTGTGTATTACCTTCATATCGCTTACCAATTGTATCCCAGAAGATGCCGATAGCAAAAATCAGTGAAACTAGTAGGACGACAAATTAAAACTCACTCAACTAACATTCATAAAAAGTGTTATAGTTTATTGTATGCTTCTCGTTTGATGCAGAAATCCAAATATAATCAAACTCGTGTTCTCTGTCATTCTTAAGCTGCTTCATTGTGTCATGCACTTTTTTATGACAGTACAATATATCATGGGATGAAGTTTTCAGTATATTATTCGAGACATCAATATAGCCAAAGAGAACAGAAAACAATGTTCTCCCCTGATATATATGTATAAAGTTTTTTACCTTGGGTTTTTCTTTCCCAGACCGGTTTCGACCTTTATTGAGGTCTCATCAGTGGGAGCCAGATCCAAAAAATGCCAAGGTATTCAACCTCAATAAAGGTCGAAACCGGTCTGGGTAGTGGCCCTTGCCTTTAATGCATAGCATCATACATCTCCGCAAGGGGATGTGCTTTGCATTAGGGGAAAATACTAAGGAAAGTGATCGGACTTTACTCCACCTTTACAACGAGTTGCCTCAGACTTGAACTACGTTCAGGTGCAAACTTGACTGACTTGTCTGTTTGCTTACTTGGGAAAAAGGATTAAAACCTAGCTTATAAAATTGCTTGGTATCTTTAACATAGTATATATCCAAGGTAAAAAACTTTCTACATCTTACTCTCATCTTGATTTTTATTTAATAAGGTCAAAGCACCTTGTGGCAACCTGTTTAGGTAAAATTTATAAGCTCTGCATTACTTCAACCTTGGCATTTTTGGGGTCTGGCTCCCACTGATGAGACCTCAATAAAGGTCGAAACCGGTCTGGGTAGTGCCCCTTGCCTTTAATGCATATCGTCATACATCTCTGCAAGGGGATGTGCTTTGCATTAGGGGAAAATACTAAGGAAAGTAATTAGAGCTTACTCCACCTTTACGAGTTGCCTCAGACTTGAACTATGTTCAGGCGCAAACTTGACTTGTCTGTTTTTCTTACTTAGGAAAAAAGGATTAAAACCTAACTTATAAAATTGCTTGGTATCTTTAACATGTGTGTGTGTGTGTGTGTGTGTTAGAAGACTGATTTACTTGGTTGAAGTACATGTCTCTTAGGATTAAAAGATTGGGAAATTGATTAGAAATAAAAAGATTTTAATGGCACGACTAGTTTCGTCTTTAACAGACTTCTTCGGGTGCAAAAAAAATAATAGAAATAACCAACAAAAATCTTAAAGGAATTAACTCTAAACAGCACAAAACATTAGCGTATACATTTCAATTAATGTGTTGATGTTTGTATATTTAAAAACATTCTCTCTCTAACTTCATTGTTGTGCATACTCTCATGTATATCAATATTGGATAGCAGCACAATGATAGTCTGATAGGTTGTAACTCAGGTTGCTGTTGAGATGTATAGGATTAAGGATGATTTCTTTAGATTCTACTATCTTTCTGTCAAGTTCGTCATAACAATGGAAAATATTATTAGACTTGTCCCATAGTACTGGATGGCTGCGGTTTTCTTCATTAGAATTCGTGGAAAACAGTACATGGCTAGACATAGCACTGGCTCTCGTTCTCCCATGACTTATGTCTCTGGTGTTCTTCGATGCGTAACTCAATGGATTTCTTTGTCTGGCCAAAGTATGGTTTATCACAGTTTCACCAAATCTGGTAGACCAGGATATTTTAGGTTGTCATATTTAGGTTTAGGTCGGCTCAGTAAGGAGCGGAGTTTTGGTAGAGGTGTGAATAAAGTCCATATGTTGTATTTCCTGAGAACCTCGGCCAATTTGGGAGAGACAGAGTTGATGTAGGGTAGAGAAACGTTACCATTAACACTTGTGGTATCCTCCTGAAAGTATATTCAGGACTCGAGGTGGTACAACACCAGGGCACTCCTTGCAAAGGTGGAGCAAGCTACCAACACTCCTATCTCAGTATCTCCCATAATGCAAAACACATCTCCTTGCAGATATGTCTAATGGTATGCATTAAGGGAAGGGCCACAACCCAGACTAGTTTCGACCTTTATTGAGGTCTCTTCAGTGGGAGCCAGGCCCAAGTGGAGATACCAGGCAGAAGCATTAGCAGGTCATCTCTACCTTTAGGAGTTGGCAAATGGTGTGCCACCCTTTTTTAATAAATTACTCTGGATTTAGAGAAAGATGTTGAAAGTTTATTTTTCACTTGGTTAGAGTATTGAAGCCTTTGGCTCTTCATATATCTAATAATTAGTTTAATCCTTTATCCAAGTGTGAGCAAACAAAGTTTGCACCTTAAAGTATCTTCAGGACTGGGGTAAGGTGGTACAACACCAGGGCACTCCTTGCAAAGGTGGAGCAAGCTACCAACACTCCTATCTCAGTATCTCCCATAATGCAAAACACATATCCTTGCGGATATGTCTAAATCCTTTGCGAGGAGTGCCCTAGTGTTGTACCACCTTACCCCAGTCCTGAAGATACTTTCAGGTGCAAACTTTGTTTGCTCACACTTGGATAAAGGATTAAACTAAATTAATTATACTCCAACCAAGTGAAAAATAAACTTTCAACATCTTTCTCTAAATCCAGAGTAATTTATTAAAAAAAGGGTGGCACACCATTTGGCAACTCCTATAGGTAGAGATGACCTGCTAATGCTTCTGCCTGGTATCTCCACTTGGGCCTGGCTCCCACTGAAGAGACCTCAATAAAGGTCAAAACTAGTCTGGGTTGTGGCCCTTCCCTTAATGCATAACATTAGACATATCCGCAAGGAGATGTGTTTTGCATTATGGGAGATACTGAGATAGGAGTGTTGGTAGCTTGCTCCACCTTTGCAAGGAGTGCCCTGGGGTTGTACCACCTTACCCCCAGTCCTGAAGATACTTTCAGGTGCAAACTTTGTTTGCTCACACTTGGATAAAGGATTAAACTAAATTTATTATCCTTCTCAACGGTTTCTCAAGTATACTTGCATATATCTTACCAGGAACACTCAGTACAGAAATACCTCAGTAATTGTCACATTCAGTTTTATTTCCCCTTTTATATATGGGTACTATGAGAGCTCTGCTCCAATCATCTGGAATTTGTTTCTCTGTCCAGGATTCTGAACTATGCAGTGCTACCACTGTAAGACTTTTATACCTACATACTTGAGCCTTTCTGGTCAAATATCATCTACTCCTGCTGCCTTTCCACATTTCAGGCTTTTGATGGCTTTTTCTACTTCAAGTACGGATATGAATTCCTGACTGCATGCCTGTTGAGTGTTTTTACCACTGTGCTGTTTTTAATATGATCATCACTGCTTGTTTCATTTAGCAATTTTTTGAAGTAATTACTCCATACTTCAAGGATATCCTTTTCTCCTGTTTTGATGTCACCTTTATCATCTCTAATTCCTTTTAAGCACTCTTTCCTCCATTTCTGAGCTTCTTCAACAACTTCCAGAATATCTTGTCACCGTGTTAATATTTATTTTCTATATTCTCACCAAAAACTTCCCATGACTTTTATTTAGCATTTTACATAGTGTTAATGACTTTCTCTACAAGTGTTAATGGAAAGTGATAATGACATTATCACTTTCCAACTCAGTAGCAAACTTAGTTAGTTATGAATAAATTCTTTTAATGTCACTAAATCTAGCAATTTCACATCCTGAGTCTCTTCCATCACATGCTGTTTTAAGCAGTTATCTCACAATAGTTGCACAAGTTCATTTCCACAATGTGCACACACCACAATTTACCTCTACTTGGTTTTCCCACAAAGTATTCACGTTGTCCCTTATCTGACCACTTGCTGATGCATGTCAGTCATTGACATCTCCCTTTGTGCTTCTCAACTTATTACAGCAGCTGTCTATATATCTTGTCCTTTTAGATTTTATCTTACACCAAATTTATCTCAAATGCACTACCAACCTTCTAACACAACCTTCCTGCTAAACGTCTATTCTTGGTTCTTAGAATTCTCTTTTGTTATCACCAGCAGTACCCTCCTCATTCTTGTGTTCTCTCAGAAAATGCAATGTCCCTTACCTGTAACCTACTATTTTTTGTTTCTCCAAGCTGAGCACTGACAAAAACTTCTCCCTCTTGATTCACAGATTACTCATGCAACTTCCATTCAGATGTGACCTGAGATTCAGCATTCTTTGATCTCATTTATATGCTTACTTACCACACCCACATACATACATAGCTGCATCTCCTTGTTAACGTTGATTTCCCTGATTTTGCACTTCCTTTCTGTTACTGAAAAAAATTTCACCAGATCTATTCAGTCATTAGTCATATAAAGTCCTTTAGTCCATCTGATTCATTCCATACTTCCAAGAACTGCATACAGTTTCTCCTACACAACGTATACATACTCATTTACAATCATGATTCATTTTTGCAATTCACTCCTATAATACCTTGGCAATAGACT
This sequence comes from Typopeltis vanoorti, assembly GCF_054136105.1. Taxonomy (NCBI): domain Eukaryota; kingdom Metazoa; phylum Arthropoda; class Arachnida; order Uropygi; family Thelyphonidae; genus Typopeltis; species Typopeltis vanoorti. The sequence continues at coordinate 2,776,906 of NC_143557.1, forward strand.
TGCAAACTCTCTTTCTTCCCCTTCCCTCCTTTTCACTTCTTCCTGTGAAAAGGAGAAGAGAGAGTAACTTATCACATCTCCCCACATTCCATGCTTTGTCACCTTTTAAGTCTTTCATATAGTTCGCCCACCGATTTGAGGTCCCTCGACACTTCTGCGCATGTCAGAAAAAGGAGAATCCATTCCGATAATAGGGTAATCAGTCTGTCTTCTGGGATGTAATAATAAACAAACTGAGTTTATTTATTATTACATGTCGGAAAATTTAGCTTTTCTTTTACGAACATTGCTGTTTTTAAAGTGTAACTATTTTGCTTGTATAACAATTAGAAAAATGTACGTAGAGTGTTAATACGTGCAAATACTGCGTTCTACATAAAAAATGTCACTTTGCTCCATGAGTTTCCTTTTATTCTGGGATGACTTTTTAAAACAAAATCCGATTTCATGAAGTATTTTCCTTAAAGTTTCTCTTTTCCAAGGAAAATTAATTTTTTCTTTAAGCACAGGAATCAATTTCGGAACAGTTGGCACTCTTTTCTCGACCACGTAAAATTCGTGAATAGCTCTTCTTATAGCGTCTACATCGAAATCATTCAAAGCTACGGTTTCGATGGTTTTCTTTCTCTGGCGCTTTTTTTTAGGAGATTTAAATTTTGGCTTACCTTCACCTTTTGATTCCCTACGAATTCTTTTAACAGTCGACTCCGATACGCCCACAATTGCACTTGCATGTTTTATGACTTGAGAAAGGGGAACAAGAAGACGGCCTTCTGACGATTCTTTTTCGCAGAATGTCAGCACATTATTCAACATTCTTTTGCAAGCGCTACTGAAACGTGTAACAATAGAACTTGTTGACTGTACTGGATCCATCATACAAATTAATAATAAAAATAAAAATAAAAATAAAATAAAAAATAATGCAAAAAGAGAACAACAAAAATCAAGCTAGTACTAGACAGCGACAGACAAGAAAGCACGTGATTTCGCATGTTAGCGACCAATTCGTACATCCTTCATTTCTTTCTCCCCTTCAGCATGAATCGACTATTCTTGGCACCAAGCCAAGACGGGATCTAGAAATGGTGGGCAAATTATACCTGCCAAAATTATTGTTTCCCTCTCTCTTTGAATTCTGAGAGTGTCACTAGCATTTTCAATCTTTGCACCAGGAAAATATTGTCATGCTTCACATGGTATATTCTGGTAATTGGACCACATTTTTTTTTTTTAATAAGCTATATAAAACATAATGAATTAATAAAAGACCCGACAAGTTTCGTAAGTTGTTTGACTTACATCTTCAGGGGTAAAAGGCAACTGAAAGTTAAAACAACAAAAAAGAGATTAACAGTTCATATTATACAGTTGTAGCCGTCTGACTATTCATAAAATTAAAAATCAGAATGCAGATTCAAAGCAGTGCTGGGTTCAAACAATGCTGGATGATGCCATATTCTGTTGTTCACATTCATAATGTCCGAGGTCTGACTGAGGTATATTTTTTATTAAAGCTGACCAAACTTGGTGGAGAATTAATCCTTGATTTTATTGCAATTGTGTTGGCATTTTAAGCATGTTTGCAGCTTCTTTAAATTTCCTTATGTAACAGTTTTTTTCTATGTACGACATGTTTGTATTCTGCCATAGTACATTGTGGTTGGTGGAAGTGTATGGAAAGCTAGGCCTGATTTTTGTTCTCTTCTGTTTTGTACATCCTTTTGGTGTTCGTTCATGCGAATTTCCCCAGATCTTCATGTCTGTCCTACGTAGCAGATGCCGCAAGAAAAATAAATTTTGTATGTAAACACCTGGTTTTTTTAAAGGATGATGAGGAGGTTTTGGGGGGTGTAGAAATTTCGAAATTTTTTCCAGTGGCAGAAAGGCTACTTTGATGTTATATTTGTTAAGTAATTTAGTCATCTTGTCTGTAACATTTTTGATATATGGAAGTGTGATAGCGTTTTTGAAATCTTGTTTCTGAGAAATGCTTGTAGGAGGTGTGTGGAGGATTTTTTCGATAGTCTTGGTTTCATAACCATTCTTTTGAAAGATCTGTGCTAGATATTCTAATTCTTTGTTTCTCTGTTTTTCTGTGTTTAACTGGAAATGTTATACATTCTGTCCCTTAGGGTTTTTATTATACCTATTTTTTGCAAAGGGTGGTGGTGGTGTGATGCAGCATTAAGAAATCTTCCTGTGTTGGTGGGTTTTCTATATATTGAGAAAGAAAGTTTATTATCCTTTTCATTGACTTCTAATAGAATGTCTAGAAAAGGCAGTTTTCTAAGGTCTTGTTCTAAAGTAAATTTTATATTATTATGGTAATCTTTGAAAGAAATGAGTTCATCTGTTGTTCCTGGCCATATGATGAATATATCATCGACATAGCTTAGCCATATTTTTGGTTTTTGATGATAATTGTTTAAAGCATTATTTTCAAAGTTTTCCATAAATAGGTTAGCTAAAGCTGGAGAGAGGGAAGAGCCCATAGCCATTCCTTCTTTTTGTCCCCAAAATTTGTCTTGAAACATGAAAAAAGTGTTATTTATACAGTGTTTATAAAGAAAAAGGTCTTCTAGGAGATTCACAGTTTCATTTCTTGGAACATCTGTAAATAGGCTGATAACATCCAAACTTGCTAATATGTCTGAAGGGCCAATATAAATATCTTTTTAATAAAATGTGCACTGTTCTTGATGAAAGATGTTTTTCTTGTATGAGGTAAAATCATTTTGGTGAGATGTTTTGCTAAATTAGAGGTCGGGGAGAGTCTCTGCCATCTACTATTGGTCTTAAGGGAATACCTATCTTATGAATTTTTGGTACACCATAAATTCTTGGAACTAATGGGTGTTTTGAATGTAGAGTTATTTTGAGTTCTTCAGTCCAATTAGGTATCTTTTTGATTAGATCATTGGTTTTATTGTGAGTGTGCCAAGTCAGGTCTTTGTCTAAAGGTTTATAGGTATTAGAATCTTCAAGACGAGTTTTCATTTTATTAGATAGTAGAGACCCTCCAACCTCTAATTTAGCAAAACATCTCACCAAACATCTAGATTGACTCTACTCACACATTCTGTAATACTAATTATGTAAAGTTTTTTCTGATATATTTATTTTTAGTATGATTGTGTCATGACTGCCATTTATTCACTTTTTTGATTTTCCTCAAAACACATGTTCAGTCGCATATTCACTGAACTATTAATTCCAGCAGAACTTTCAAATCTATAACTTAAAATGAGTTGCAACACTGTCTTTATTACTATGTGATATTTTGATTGATTTCTTCTTTATTCCATATAAATTTATTCAAATACCTCCTACCTTGCCAATCTTTGTTTTTACTGTCATCATCACAGTAAGTCTTGATATTCACCCTCAAGGGATATACAGAATACTGTGATAGTACTGCACATAAAAAGTTTATTAATTACTTCCTATCAATAATTTTCTTCCAAATTAGCCTGTTATCTGCCATGACTCTAGTATTGTAGGATCTTATATTTTAGTCTTTTAAGGAACTTCTAACTGCATCAATCTACCTAGATATTTTGAGTTGATGCCAGGAAAATGATCTCCAGGTAATTTTCTTGAATGAGCCACCTACATATCTTGCTAACCTTTCTTTTCCCATTCTATTTAAGTTATCATACCACCTAGGTTAGCTCTGTATACACATTCCTAAATGCTAACAATATTCTAGTTCCTTAATTCCTATTATCTTCATTCTTACCATGGTTCTGCCATTGATGCTATGTGTTCATTTCCTTATAATCTTTCTCAGAACTGATATGTGGTTTCCAGTCTTTGAACAACTGTTTTATTTCTAACCCAGCTCTCAAATCCATAAGTTAAAATTGACTTGAACACTATCTAGTATACAGCTAGTTTAGTGTTTTACTAATGTATCTCTTATTCCATATAAGTTTATTCACTTGATTCCCCACAATATAAGCACTACGTACTCTGTTGTCAATTTCCATATTTACTTATTTATACATAATATCCATATTTGACTTCTTCACTAAAAATGTTCCTAAATATTTAGCTGAAATGTTTTACATATTCTTAATTTCAGCCTTCCAAATGCAGGTGATGTTTTCATTGTTCCTGCCTATTTTCATAATCTGTCTTTTTTATTGCTGATTTTCATACCAAATTTATGTTCGCGCAGTTAGCATAGTGGCTATGCACTTCACAAACATATGCCTAGGGAAGGAGTGTCCTAGGTCGATTCCCATTGATGATGCGAGGAGCTTAGGGGTCTTTCTCAGCCATAGCCAAGTTAGCCGGTCTTGGGCATGGACAGCAGGATTTTTCCTCCAGTTTATCTGGAGTTTTTCATCCCGCAAGCAGGCAAACTTGTCCCATGAACACACAGTCATGGGATATAGTACTTAATTCCTCATTAGGAGGGCTCAACTAGTCCTAAGGTGTGGTTGAGGAACAGGGGGAACCCCACACGAATAAATAATAATAGCGGTTATTCAGTTTAATTATGGAATCTTGCAGACTAGTACTCAATTTATTTAAGAATATAACATCTTCATAAAGTAAACAGATGAGATTAACATCTCCAATTTCGAAATCAGGTTTAATGCCACTTTCCTTCATAATATGATCCATATAGATAATAACAGCAGGGACTCTCGTAGACAGGCTTATACGTTGGTTATGCATTACTAAATCACTTAAGGAATTGAACAACGATACGAATATAAATTAAATTACACTTTAATAAATATTTCCGATATTTCGGCAACGTCACGTTGCCATTTTCAAAAGGAACTTACAAAAAAAGGCACGTGCACGTAGGCAATACAACACAGTAACTGAGAATGAAGAGATGAAGCTATTGTTCTCCTAAAAGTCCTGATGGTGCCCTCTAGTAGGCTAAGTAGGTGTTTTTGGCCGTTGGGTTGAAGGTCTGCTGATGTAAGCCTCCCAAATTATGGCTTCGCTACGTTGATGTGCTGGCTATTTGGCCATATGGTTCTGAAACACTCCTCTCCTTCTTAACACACTTAAACAATCAACACCCCAGAATCAAGTTCACCCTGGAAAAAGAGGAAAACAACAGCCTCCCTTTCCTAGACACGCTAGTCACCCGCCAGCCTGATGGAACCTTGGTTTTCTCAGTTTATAGAAAACCCATTGTTCTCCAGGCAGATATATTCACCAACAATTCCCCCCCCCCCCTCACAACAATATGGAGTGGTGAAAACGCTATACAACAGGGCTAAACTAATCTGTTCTAACGACATGGCCCTAAACACTGAACTAAATCGCATTCTCGACACTTTCTCAGCCAATGGCTACCCCCCCAAAGAAAAAAAAAAAATCCAAAAAATATTAAAACCTACAAATCACAGACCCCTCCCCCTACACAACAAGAATTACTCTAAATCCATCACCATTCCCTACATCCGAGGCAAAAAATTACCAAAATCTTAAAAAAACATGCCCTGACCTCCTGTTACAGGCCTTACAGAAAATTGGCATCCCTTATCCGCTCCTCCAAAGACCAACCACTTCCCCTAGACCTACCTGGTGTATACCAGGTCCCTTGCAGTTGAAAACTGTCTTACTTTGGTCAAACAGGCAGGAAGCGAATATCAGAATTTCTGAACACAAGGACTACATCCGTTTTCACAAGTACAGCCATTCTGGTCTTGCAGACCATGCTCTGGATACATGCCACAGAACACGGTGGAAAAAAGCTACAGTAATACACCATAGCAAATACAAATTCTAAAGACTATTTATGGAATCAGCCTCAGCCCTAAAAAAAACTCTCCAAACCTCAACAAATTTGGTTGTATGCTACTGCCCCAAATTTGGGAGGCTTACATCAGCAGACCTTCAGCCCAACGGCCAAGAACACCTACTTAGTCTGCTAGAGAGCACCATCAGGACTTTTAGGAGAACAATAACTGCCTCTCTTCATTCTCAGTTACCGTGTTATATTGCCTATGTGCACGTGCCTTTTTTTGTAAGTTCCTTTTGAAAATGGCAACGTGACATTGCTGAAATATTGGAAATATTTATTAAAGTGTAATTTAATTTATATTCGTATCTATGTTGTTCAATTCCTTAAGTGACTCACAGCTTATTTTACATCACAATTCTACTTGCTAATTATAACTCAGAGTATTGCTGAAATTCTGCTTATACCATATAATTGAAGCATCTTGAACAACTTTTTTTGGCATCTTGTAATATGCTTTTTCTACTAATATTCACAATATGTACTCAAAAGGTGTACAGGATATTATATTAGTACACAAAGGGTTTATATCATTAACTTCCTATCAACAATTTCCTTCAAATGAATCATATCTATCAGGACTCCAGTATGGTTAGATATTGGTTTTGCCATTGATGCCATCTGTTGCAGAACTGACATATCTATGGTCTACAATCTTTGATTTGGTCTACAATTGTTCTATTTCTAAAATATGAAATATCAAAATCCAACTCTCAGATCCATAAATTAAAATTTGTTTGAATACTACATCTTCTTTAGTGTTTGACTAATTTCTGTCAATCCGTATAAAATGTATTCAAATGATGCCTCTCTATAAAACCAGCTTTGTTAATTCTGTTCTCTTTCCGTATATTTAATTTAATGTAAATCTTTGCTAAAAATTGAGTCTAAATAGCCAAAATGTTTTACATGTCCTATACATTCTCCATTCACGATGCAGCTGATGTTTTCACTGTTTTTGCATATTTTCATAGTATTTTTTTCTGTTTATTGCTGGTTTTCATGTCAACTTTTTTACAACAGCTATTCAGTTTAGTTGGGGAATCCTGCAGACTTGCACTGGATTTATTTAAGAATATAACATCTGCATAATGTAAAGAACTGAGCCGAATATTACTGATTCTAATATCAGGTTTAATGCCACTTCTTTCATAATGTGATCCATATAGATGACAAATAATGGTGAAGATAATGTGCATCCTTGTCTCGCACCTGATTTTACATTAAACCACCACCTTATATGTCCTTAAATTTCAACTGCTAACTTACAACTTAGACTATGTATTGCTTTGTATAATGTTCCATTTACCCTATATAATTGTAACATTTTTGAACATCTTTTAAAGGTGAAAACCTGATCGTAACAATCCTCTATTTGGACTGAACCCAGGTTCTGCAATTTTTCTTAGCCTTTTTTCTCAAGTATGCTTCCAGAAATCTGACCAGGAACAGGGAAATTTGTCATCATTTCTCGCATTTACTTTCATTTCCCTTTTTATAGATAGCTACCATAAGAGATTGACTCTGATCTGGAATTTGATTCTCAGATCAGGCCCATTGAATTATGCAGGGAGCTGCTGTTGAACTTTTATACTCCATATTTTGAACGTTTCTGATTGAGTATCATCCTCTCCAGCTGCTTTTCACATTTCAAGGTTTTGATTACTTTTTCTACCTTGTGTATTGATGTGTACCCTTGATTATATTCTTCTTGAATATCTTTTCCAACTCTTCTGTCACTTCATGTTTCATTTCAGACTTTGAAACACCTTCCTGATATTTTTCTTCTGTATTAGTAGTCTTCCTATGACTTGTTTAGCTATTTACGCATTGCTTCCCCCCCCCCCTTACAATTTTCTCCATACTCTCTCTCTCTCTCTCAGATCACTTGCTGATTTACTTGGTGGAAACTTTTGATGTTTCCTTCTTTTCCATGATTGCCTTTTAACTTCTTGAGTTGACCATGAAGTTCTGATTTTTTTCTTTCCTTGCAGACAACCTCATCACATACCTCTATCTGAATCAGTCAATGTTTTCTCAGGATGTGCTACTGTATCTCCAAGATTTGTTCTTGCTTTCAGACTATTTTTTTTTTTTTCTTGAATAATATTTGTTTATTTGAGTCTACAGCTCACCTCTGAAAACAGGAAAAGAGGCATGCTGGAAATGAACAGAAAAACATGGGATCACTTCATAGCAAAATTGGAAAGAGATCTTACAATGAATGGACCAGATACATATGAATTCTAAGAAACATGAATAAGGGTAGGTAAAAGAAGGAGTTAAACTTGAAATAAACAAAGCAGAAACATGGACTCCAAAACTTACGGCAAGTAATGAAACTAAAAATGATGTAATAATGCTACTAACTATACAGTGGAAGAAATAGCATTACAAGAAATCCAAGCAATACATCAAAGTAAATTTTAAAAAATCCTCTTGAAGGAGGTAGAATAAATATAGGAGTTAGTAAATGTTCTGGCATCCTGTTTGTCAAATAACTTTTAAAATTATTTAACAATATCTGGCAGTAGGGAAAATACCAGAAAGTTGGAATGAGACTACTATCATTTCGTATATAAAAGGGAGCTATAAGTGCAACTCTGAAAGCTATAATGGAATAAGTTTCCTAAATACTGGTTATAAGTTATATACATAAATATTAACTTCTAAACTCAATATAAACTTTGTAGAGAACAAAATGGCTCCAGGAAAGGATGATCATATATTGACCAAGCTTTTCCATTAAAGATCCTAATTGGAAATCATTGTAAATTCAACATAGAAACATATATGGTATTTGTAGATTACCAAAAAGTCTTTGACAAAAACTTAAGGAACAAACTATGGATCATGTCAAGCATTCCCTTCAGGTACTCGAAGCAGTAGAATGTATCAAAATATCTAATGGGGGGGGGGGGAACACAATGGGAATCAATAAACAGAAGATTCCAAGGATTCCCAATGTCATCACTCTGATTTAATATCTATGTAGATGAAATAGTAAAGAAATGGAAGAAAAATATAAAACCAGCATTACAACTGGAATTATACTTAGTACCCTTTTGTTTGCAGGTGACTAAACAATCATGGTAAGAAGTGAAAATTGACTCCAGAAATCCGTATATTCTTTAAACATTGTTAAAAAAAAAAAATTGGAATGCAAATATCAACAGATAAAAAAAAATAATAATAATAATGGCTTTTTGAAGAACCATCTCCAATCAGAAATAAAATCATAATTGGAAATAAAATTTTAGAACAAATTAATTGCTTCAAATATCTTGAATTCACTATATCATACAAAAGAAACTGACATTGATATTCAAATTTTAAACTTCCTAAAGATAATTAGGGATGACCAATAATATTTTCATACTTAATTGATTTCAAAAGCATACAAGAATAAGGGTTTATAAAGTTTTGCATGAGCTTTCTACTGTATGCAAGTGAATGATGGACCATAATAGCTGCTGAAGAAAAAGGAATAGCAACCAAAGAAATGAAATTCCAGCAGAGGACAGCAGACTATACTCTCCTAAATGAAAAATAATAATACAGTAGATGCCACTTGTTGTGATCACTTTGGGACAGTCACTTTTTGATAACAATAAACGGCTGTTAATATTAAGCAAAGGATATTAAAAAAAATTGCATCATTTATTTCAATTTATTGTTATGTACATTATTTAATTTATTTTAAAAACTTATCTAGTGTTGTGTATCACTTTTTTGAATATAGTAGTTCGTGAATAAATTGCTCATATTCATAATGCCTTTTGAAGTTAGTTGCTCTATGTGGCACACCGCGACGAAGTATTCGTAGAGCTTCTTGCAATCTGGGCATTGGTTGGAGGAGCTTCTAAAATTTGCCCTTCTATACTTGTATTAGGTTCAGTTTCTTCTATTAGTTTAAAGTTCTCATTGGAAACAGCTTGACATATTTCCAACACTGTCATTGTAGCCACCACTTCAACGTTGTTATCAATATCCAACCAATTTTCAAATTCTTCGGAAGAAGGAGTTTCAGAGTTTGTCTTAAAAAATCCACCTTTTTGGAAGCAGTTTTCAATAGTCTTCTCTGGGACTTGCTTCCATGACATTGCTACCAAATGCATCAAGAAGGGAAATCTTTTTTGCAATTGCACTTGATACTACCTAATTGGAAAGAGAGAAGTCAGAGATTTCAAGGAAGAGGTGGAATGAGATCAGCACAGGACACTGGGCTTATATCCCTGAAAAGGATGACATGTTTCGGTAACACCAGTTACACTGAGTACTTCTCTAATTCTTCTTCTTCTTCCAGGGTAGTACTTTATTTTGGTTAAATATATGTTATATATTTAATTTTCCATCTGCACTAAAAATTGTCTATTAGCAACTGAAATAAAAATATAAAAATACATTCATTATATTAGATTTATGGAATTAACTACCATTTTGAGTTAAATAACTTTAATAAGTGCCCACACGCAGGGCCAGTCCAAGAGTATCTGATGCCCCTAGGCAAAGAAAATTTATTCACCCCTATACATTATCTCTCTCTATATATATTTTGTCATACTCACCCAAGCATGTAACAAAATCTGGTGCCCCTAGGCGATTGCGTAGGTTCGCTTAATGATAAAACTGGCCCTGCCCACACACACCAAGTGCCAATTGCTGTTTTCATTTCATGATGCAGTTTTCATTATTTTCTGCAATTCCGTTTTGTGCATTGACAGATGGCTTAACTCTTTCTGCCTGCTTCTATCCTGCAGATATATCCAGAAGGAGTTAAATTTCCTTCTAATTATTTTCTGCATTAAATTCTCTTTCCAGTTTACTTTCCTGTAGAGTTCTTCATTTGTTACCTTTTGCATCCATCCAATTTCTAAAACCTTTCTATAGCAAGTTCTTTCGAATGCTAATATGTACCTCACTGAGTCTTTGACCATTACCCATGTCTCACATTCATGGAGAGTACTGATGAATATGCATGTTTCTAGCGCACTCAGCTTTTTGTCAAGGCTCACTGCTCTACTCTTCCATATCTTTTCCATTACCTGTAGATTTAGTTTCACTTTTTTGTTATCCAAGATCTTATCTCTTTTTACAGTCTGAAAAATGCATCATGTTGCTCCTTAGGTATATGGAACTTCTAACCTCTTTCATCTAATATCCATGGATTAGAGCTGTTGTTGAACGTTGGTTATACTATAAGTTAAAGATACAAAGAAATTATATTCTTGGTTTCATCCTTTATCCAAGTTAGAAAACGAAGTTTGCCCGTAAAGTAACTTCACAACTGGGCTACTTGTATATAGAGGCTAATGACTTCACCTCATTTTCCTTAATATCCCATAATGCAAGGCACATCTTTACAGACATGTGTAATGCTATGCATTATGGGAAGGGCCACTACCCAGACCAGTTTCAACCTTTATTGTGCCTTGCATTATGAGATGTTAAGGTATTTGCATGAAGCCTTTAACCTCCATATACAAGAGGTTAATCTATATTAATCTCTATATAATCTAAGCCCAGTTGTGAAGTTACTTCACATTGCTTACATTGGATAAAGAATGAAACCAAGAATATAATTTCTTGGCATCTTTAACTTATAATATCCATTGACTTCTATTCATTTCTGTCTCCGAATATCATTAGTTTTTTTCAGTATTCATCATCAACCCATATTTCTATTCTTTTTCACTTAACTTCATCACTATTTTTTCTAGTTCATCTTCTTTAGTAATGATTACAGGTATCCCTTGCTTAGCGCAGTTCTGCTTAATGTGGGATTTTATTAACGCAGAGAAATTAATTACGACTATCCCTTTATATACACAGAAGAGTTTTAATTAACGTGCCTTTAAATTTACCACGCAAAAACATGCAAGCCTCGAGGAATGTTTCCTGGCCAAGAGAAAGAAATTCGTGAGCATGATGACATCTTTCCTCCCATTAAGCATTAAGAGTGGGTATATTATAAGCTCCCATTAGGGCCTTCGTAGCTCGGTCAGTATAAACAAAGCCCTTTGGTCGGAAAGACTTGGGTTCAATCATCTTGAAAAATAAGAACAATCCCACCACCGGGTCATTAAGTGAAAAAAAGAGGAGGAAAGTATTACCTTAGGTACAAAACTTGATATAATTAAAAGATTTAAATGTGGTGAAAGTAAAAGTAAGATTGAGCGAATTTGGTTTTAACAAGTCTACAATATGGACTATTTTATCCAAAGCTGATTAGTATTGTGAGCAAGGTAAAGTTGTATCTACATCTGCAAGTATGCAATGCACACATAACAGAAGTGCTATAATGGTTGAAATGGAAGATCTATTGATTATTTGGCTGGAAGACTGCAGTCAAAAGAGAATTCCAATTAGTACCTATAATATCACTGCCAAAGCTCTAAACCTCTTTACAAGATTTAAAGAGACTAAATATAAAGAAGACAATTCAAAATTCACAACTAGCAAAGGCTGGCTAGAAATTTTTAAATCTAGGCTGCACTAAAGAATGTGAAAATAGCAGGTGAAGCTGCAAGTGCCGATGAAGATGATGCATATACATTTCCTGCAGAAAATTCTCGAAGAAAATTATTATGATTACCGCCAAATTTTCAGTATAGATGAAACTGGCCTCTATTGGGAAAAAATACCATCTAGAACTTTCATAACAAAAAAAACAGCAGTGCAGCCTGGTTATAAGGTATCAAACGATCACTTAACTGTTATGCTTGGAGGGAATGCTAATGGAGATTTTAAATTGAAGCCACCACTTGTCTATCGAACTCGGAACCCAAGGGCTTTAAAAGGATGTAACAAGAACTCTTTATCTGTAATCTGTGGGCAAATCAGAAGGCTTGGGTTATCCAAAGCCTATTCAAAGATTGGTTTAAGTCTTATTTTTGTCCAGAAGTTGAAACTTATTGCAAGAGAACTTAAGCTTTCAAAGCTCTTCTGCTTTTAGATAATGCACCTGGTCATCCAAATTCTTTTAATGATCTACATGAGAATGTGAAAGTTTAACGTTAAACACACAATTACAAACATTCGTGACTTGTGGTAGGTAAGTGTCTTCTAGCTGCATGAGAGCTGTTTGGAAAAATCTTTTGCCCAAATGCTCTAATGACTTAGCTGGTTTTCAAAATTCTGTGAATAACATGATTGAAGAAATCGTTGCAACTAGTGAAGACCTTGGTTTTGATAGTGTTGATGCAGAAAATGTTAAAGAATTATTGGATCCAAATTCAAAAGATTTCAGTGACAACAAACTTCTTGAAATTGAACAATAACACGCATATGAAGACAACAAACAAATGAAATGTAAATATGATGTTCTAAAGGAGATAATGTTGTGTCCCAATCTCTTAAACTGTAATTTTTGTGTTCTATACTTCCGATCTTCCCTAAAGAGTCGCATGGTACCTCCAAGACACAAAGGGATTGCCTCAGGAGCGAGCCAAAACCAACGTGACAAAGTTCTTGAAATCTGTCTTCTCATAGAGCTCTATGAATATTTATTTTTTTGCTGCGCCACCTAAAACAGTTAGATTAAGTAAAGTTATCTTAACCAAGAAGTGATTTCAAGACGTGACTATTGTTTTGCAGTCGTGATCCACAATGTAACTTATTCCCCCCCCCAGATTCGAACCTTTTACAAGTGGTGCATCGGATTCTAGAATTCAGACACTTAGGTTTAAAAATAGCAAAGGTTTATTAAGCATATTAACACATTTACAATACAATTAACATTCATACTAATTTCCAATACTAATTAGATAAGATTACATGTATCCTTAATGAAACGAGTATCAAAAACAGCATTCCTAATAAATCATTCATAAAGAAGGTTATTCTAGAGTAATATTTTCTTATCAAACATTCATTATATATCTCGTTACTCAGACTAATTCATCTCAGCTTTCTCTAAAGCATACACATTAAATTAACCTGTATATGAGCTAACTCATTGTACTTTCTAATGTTAATATGCTACAGTCCTGCTCTAAATAAATCAAAGTCCTCGATGTCTTTCAATTTCACTTAACACCATAGTAAGTTACACACATAGCATAGACAAGGGAAATTTTAACGTTACCATACACTAAGGCTTTTCATACTCGTTCCTTCAATTTGGACTGCCTTTCCGATCTTCCTTCTTGTTCACTTAGATGATAAGGTACCTTGGATTCTCCGATCATTCTGTAATTTTACACTATTCTGGCTTGACTGACTTGTTTCAGGCATAACTATGGCATTGGGCGATTTCTCCTTCGCGATGTCTGCTACCTAAACACTGAGTGTTTCCAAGGACTGCAGATACACATGCAGAGATGTACTCCATCATACGATCAGGAGCTTATAACATTGCCAGCACTTGGACAGCATTTCCTGCTATCGCTCACCGAACTCTGAACACAGCTTACTGCTGTTCCTAGTCTGAGCACTTCAGGACAGAGCCGCTCCTCCGTGCAACTTTCTATCTGCCAGACGACCACTGACCACCAGCCAAGCGAAGAAAAAATTTACAAGAGAGAGAGGGGGTTCCTAACATACAATCAGGAGCTTATAACATTGCCAGCACTTGGACGGCATTTCCTGCTATCGCTCACCAGACTCTGAACACAGCTTACCGCTGTTCCTAGTCTGAGCACTTTGGGACAGAGCCGCTCCTCCGTGCAACTTTCTATCTGCCAGATGACCGCTGAACCACCAGCCAAGCAAAGAAAAAATTTACAAGAGAGAGAGGTGGGGGGGGGTTCCTAACCCTTTTATTTCTATCTCCCTTACCGGTAATCACTATAACCTTCGTAACTCACCCAATTCATAGCACTTCACCCACGTGGGTCTCGCTTCATACCGTTTGTTTCTAATTTTCTTCTGACTACGCTCTGCCACGTGCCTTGAGCACACGACTGCCTCAGACCACCTTTCCTTCTGTTGGCGTGCCTTTGCCCTTTGAACCTTTGTTCACAATATTTTATTCAAGTCATTCTTCTGACAAGTATTACAAATTTTAGCAAATCTTTGTTCAATTTATACAGTATTAACAGTCAAAATCAAAAAATTATTATTGCACAATCAAAAAATTATTTCCTCTAACAACTTACAATCTCTTTTTTTTATGCTAACATAATTTTATATTTATCACATGTATATAGCACATACTTAGAAGCAAGCATTTTCCTACATAACATTTTGTATCTTATTTTTCTATCTGTTAAACGATGATAGATGTGGAATTCTTTAGGATTCCCACTTATCAAGGTTTAACAATAACAATCAAAGAACTGGATGGAATATTTCACAGTTTAGAATTGCTTAAGCAGCAATTAATGGATATGGATCCAGATGTTAATCGAAGAATGCTGGTTTGCTGAGGTCTAGATAGTCATTTTGCTTGTTATTGTAGAATTTAAACGACTGTTCAAATGACTCTTGATAACTTTTTTTTTTGATAAAAAAAATTGCAGTAACTAATGTAGGTATAGCCATTTATTAAACATTTCCTTTGCATTCATTTTTTCTTTCCTAAAAGAGTATACTATATAAAACGAATTATTAATACAGTAATCAATCATGGATGAATTGTAATTTTTGCCATTGATTATTATATTTTATTAATGCGATTTTGATATATGCGGTAACATTGAGGGATTAATTAATCATGATTATTTGGGGTACCCTTATGTCATCCTTAAAATATTGATTCTTGTACCTTAAGTTGAAATTCCCATTCTCCTTATATTCTTCATTATAACACCCATTGCTCTTTCCAGTAGCATGATGAAGATGCTCAAGGATACTGGGTCTCATTGTCTGGAGCCATCTTCCTGTTTCTGCACAATTTCTTAAGGAACCCAGGCATTATTGTTGATATTCCACAATAGATATATCAAGTTTCTATTCACTCCATAGTTCACTTTCTGATCCATGCTGTCGAATACTGCATGAATGTTGATATTTTTACATACAGCTTTCTCTAAAATTAATCATACCATCAATATTTGGTGCAACTACTCCTGTCTCTTCTGAATCCTACTTGCTTCTCTTTAGATTTTCTTCCATTAGTTTTATTCTTTCTGTTAATATTATCATAAGTATTTTTTTCCACATATCTCATTAGGACAATTGTTCTGTAATTTTTGCAGTTCATTTGCTTCCTGTTTTGTGAATAGATATCAGAATTATCTTGTCCATTCTGTTGCTTCTTTCCTTTCATCCCACACAATGTTACACAACTTTTGTAATTAGTCTGTCATCACCTCATTGTTGAAAGTTTTTTTTTTTCACTTGATTATAAATTAAAGATGCCACGAAATTCTATTCTTGTTTAATCCTCTATCCAAGTGTAAGCAAAGTTTGCACACGGAGTATCTTCATGACTAGGCTACTTGCATATAGAGGCTAGACCTCATTGCTTTTGTATCCCACAATGCAAGGCATACATCCTTTCAGGTATGTGTAATGCTATGCATTAGAGAAAGGGCCGCTACTCAGACTGGTTTTGACCTTTATTGATGTCTCATCAGTGGGAGACAGACCCAGAAGAGATACCAAGGTTGAAGAAATGCAGAAGTCATATATTTCCCGATATACAAGTAGTGAAAAGGCTTAACACCTTAATATTAAGATACTCTGGATTAGAGCTAGTTGCTGAAAGTTTTTTTCACTTCGTTAGAAATTAAAGATGCCAAGAAATTATATTCTTGTTTAATCCTTTATTATTGTATGGGCACCTCCATGGAGTCCGAAGACTCATTGGATCTCCTGCAAATAAGTTTTTGAATTTTTATTCCAGATGTCTCCAATTTACACTAATTGCTGCTATGTATGAGGTGGAGAGTGGTCTGGAAGGTTCAGATAAACACCAAAAACAAAAATGGTATTAAATCAACTGATATAACCAGAAGAAAGAACATACTAGTAGCAGTATAATTAATTTAGTTTAATCCTTTATCCAAGTGTAAGCAAACAAAGTTTGCGGGATGCAAGGGATGTACCACCTTACCTCAGTCCTGAAGATATTTTCAAGCACAAACTTTGTTTGCTTACACTTGGATAAAGGATTAAACTAAATTTATTATAGTCTAACCAAGTGCAAAATAAACTTCCAACATCTTTTCTAAATCCAGGGTAATTTAATAATAAGGTGGTATGCTGGTTGGCAACTCGTATAGGTAAATATGACCTCTCCATTGCTTCTGCCTTAGTAGCACCACTCTGGGTAGTGGCCCTTCCCTTAATGCATAGCAGTATACATGTCTGCAAGGAGATGTGTTTTGCATTATGGAAGATACTGAGACAAAGAGTGATGAGAGCTTGGTCTACCTTTGCTACAAGTTGCCATGGGATGTACCACCTCAGTCCTGAAGATATTGTCAGGTGCAAACTTTGTTTGCTTACACTTGGATAAAGGATTAAACTAAATTTATTATAGTCTAACCAAGTGCAAAATAAACTTCCAATACTAGTAGCAGAGTTATGAAGGTAACTTATGTTCTTTCTTGTGGTTATATCAGTTGTTTTAATATCATTTTTGTTGTAGGTGTTTATCAGAACTTTCCAGATTCCCTCGTATATTACACACACTAATTCTGCTCATACTGTATTTAATGGAAATATTTTGTACAACTTGTACAATATACAGTATATTTGCCAGCAAAGGTTGGTCAATTGGTAGAGCTTCTGCTACTAATGGCTCACGCAAAAAGTTAAGCGAGTTTTAGTGCAGTTAGTAGTTGGAAGGTGTCACGTAATAATAATAATATGTGTAATATACTTATACTGTACAAGTTCTACAGTACACAATATATTATGTATAATATACAATAGACACCATACTTGTATTTGCATTATGATGTCTTTTGGAAAGGGGATATTTATCAAGATACAAGGACATTTTCATTCGTCTTCTGAAAGAATAAACTCAGTGTGCAAAACTGTGTTTATTACTATGAATAAAAATGAATCCTATGTTTTATGGTGAGTACACCCATGGGATTAAATATATTTCCTAATTTCTATTTTTGTTTATTTTGATGGGTTTTCCCTATGTTATAGTTAAATTTTAATAAAATTCATGTTTGATATTCATTGTTAAATTTCTGTTTTTACTTTATTACAGGTAGTTTAGACATTATTGTTTTGTGAAACTTTTTTCTGTTTAGTGTGTGCTTGTGTTTAATTTTTCTCTGATGGAGAGAGCTAATCATAGAGGTAGTACAACACCAAGGTAACTTGGGATAAATGTGGAGTAAGCTACATGCACTTTGCCACCTTTTGCTTCTTGGCTTTTACATGTGCTTGTGTTTATGTAACTAAGAGTTTATAAGGCACACTGGAATAAGATAATATTTATTTTAATTAACAACACTTTAGCTTCTAGTCATTAAATTTCTTTAATTATATATACACACATACATATATAGAAGCCGAGAGACACCTAAACAGAAAAAAAAAACTATTATTTGAATACACAACTAGATTTTTCTTCTTAGAAAACTTGATTGGGTGCATAACATGAAAATAGAAATACAAAAATATACATTACAAGAGAAACAACATCTATAAATTAATTTGCAAATGTATTGCTGACATTTGAATGCATTCCGGATGTCATAATATTGTTGGGCAGGTTCACATGGGCATGATCTAGTGTACTCCAAAGCTGGATAGCTGAAGAGTAGCAATCAGGTAGATTATAGCTAAGGTTAGTATTAAGATGGACTGGATTGAGGACAATTTCTGTTGATTCACACAATTTTTCTCTCAAGCTCATCATAGCATCTAAAAATGTTTTCTGATTTCTTCCATATCACTGGATGAGTGATAATCCTCCTCATTAGGGTGAGCAAAATTAAGAACATGATTAGATAGTGTGCTCTATTTCTGCTATTTTTTTATGACTCTATTTCTGCCATATATGATGTCCCTCACATGTTTTTCCATGCACAACTTAATGGATTTCTCAGTCTGACTAAAACATATTACATTGCAGTTAAACCAAAGACGATAAACTCCGGATACTTCAGGCTGTCATGCTTCAGTTTAGATGTACCAAGTAAGGAATGGAGTTTAGATCGAGTAAAAGAAGTGCAGATTTTAAATTTCTTGAGAATTTTAGCTAATTTTGGTGAAACAGAGCTGATATATGGTAGAGATATAAAGCATTTTACATCCATACTATCTTCAGTATGGTGAACAGGTGGATTAAATAGTAGGTTACAAACACTTTTTAGGATAACCATTTTTCTGAAAGGTTGTAAGAAGAAACTGTAGGTCTTTGGTGATGTCTTCCTTTTCACTGAGGAGGGAGCAAATATGTTTACCTAATGTAGAAATGATGCAAAGCTTTTGGGGTGGATAATGATGAGATTGCACATGAAAGTAGTATCTGTTGATATGTGTAAATTATGCCACTCCTGTCCCATTGCATAAATTCTGATTACTTTCTTAAAAATACTACTTACAAACAAAACTTCAGCTTGCCCATGGGCAATCCGTCATCTCTGCTATATTAGCAAATTTATATTTAGAATCCTTTGAGAAACAGCAATCATTTCCTTCTCATTAAAGCCTGGATTATGGAAAAGGTATATTGATGATGTTTTCTCAATTTTGAACAATGGACCAGATTCTTTAAAGGAATTCGTGAACCATCTCAGCAATCGAAATCCAAGAATACAATTTGCCTTGGAATTGGAAATTAATGGTTCTCTCCTGTTCCTGGATGTCAAGCACACTCATGTGTCAGATAAACTGAAGATCTCTATTTATAGAAAACCCACACATACCAACAGATATATTCATGTGCAATCTCATCATTATCCACCCCAAAAGCTTTGCATCATTTCTTCATTAAGTAAATATGCTAACTTCTTCCTCAATGAAGAAGAAGAGACCACCAAAGAAACAGTTTCTTCTTACAACCTTTCAGGAAAACAGTTAGTCTAAACAGACTGTCTATAAGCTACTATTTAATTAACCTGATAACTGTACTTGACAATAATACTGATATAAAAGGCTTTATATTAAATTATTAAAGGTGTGTTGGACGAGATGATGCATAAAGTATGTTTTACTGGATGTAGAATGAGTAAAGTGATTGAGGCATTAGGTATGAGAAATAAGTGAGCAAAAGAATTGGTAGTTGTAATAAGTACAAATGACTTGACTGCAAACAAAGAACACATCAGATTGGATATCAGGAGGTTGTTGAGATGGATAAAAGAAAATAGTGTGATGGGGAAGGTAGTAAGCGCGTTGCCCAGGTATGGCGACAGTGAGATGAGGCAGAGAGCAAGGATTATGAATGAAATGTTAGCAGAAATGTGTGAGAGAAAAGGAGTGCTGTTAATGTGTGGAATGAGTTTGAATGACAAAATGAGTTGTTTAAGAGCGATGGACTGTATTTGAGTGGTTTTGGTGTGAGTTGCTTGGAGAGACTGCTGCTGGAAGGTAGAGAAGTGAGTGCAGAGAATGAATCTGATTGAGTGGGAAGTGATGTAGAAGAACAGGAAAGTAAGACAGGAGAGATTGAAGAACGAATGAAGAAGTGAGTGGCATGAGTATAGAGAATGGGAAAACGGGTGTGCAAGACAGACAGGGAAACAGGGAGGCTCAGGGTGGACAGAGGAACACAGCGTGAGAAAGGTGGATGCTCCAAGAGGATGCGAATGCATGTGTAGACAAAAAGGGAAGGAGATGACCTGGGATCAAGAGAAAACAGTTGGATCTGAAGAAGGTTCTTGACACATTAGTCACTTACCTTTCAAATGGATCACTATCTTTTTCTATTTACAGAAAGCCACCACACACAGGAAGATACCTACATAAACAATCACATCATCATCCAGTCCAACAGTATGACATTTTAAAAACACTTACACACAGAGTCGGAGCCATTTGTTCTAACGATACAGCTCTGACCACAGAATTCAAATATCTGCACCATACATTCTTAACCAACAGCTACAATTCCTACAAAATAGGAATATCTGCACCATACATTCTTAACCAACACCTACAGTTCCTACAAAATACAATTCCTACACTTGGATAAAGGATTAAACTAAATATATTATAGTCTAACCAAGTGAAAAATAAACTTCCAACATTACCATTTCTATTCCCTATGGCAGTGGTTCATCAGAAAAGATAGCAAAAGTACTGATGAAACATGGCCTTTGCATCACTTTCAAACCTTGTGTTCAACTAGCAACTCTGACCCACTTGCCTAAGGATAAACTTCACCCTCTAGCACACCCTGGAGTGTATGAAGTTCCCTGTGACTTGGCTTACTATGTGCAAACAGGAAGATCAGTTAACATCCACCTGGAAAAACAAAAAATACATTCACTACTCTTACTATGGCAAGTCAGGACTGACAGACCATGCTTTGGACACTCCTTCACGCAGGATTAAATGGAAGAAAGTGAATGTGCTATTTAGAAGTCGTTACAGATCTGAAAGATTATCGAGTCTCAGCCATGGCTTTGAAGAATTCTCTTAACCCAAACAAATATGGTTGCATTAGTTTGCCAAAAATTTGGGAGACTTATCTTAAGAGCAACTCCCACATAACTGTAATGTTTTTTTTGCAACATTAGAGGGTGCCAAAATAGGACTTTAGACCTTTTATCCATTACAATTATATTGTTTCACTCACTATCACATATAATAAATTTAGTTTAATACTTTATCCAAGTGTGAGCAAACAAAGTTTGCGCCTGAAAGTATCTTCAGGACTGGGGTAAGGTGGTACAACACCGGGAAACTCGTTACAAAGGTGGAGCAAGTAACATCACTCCTATCTCAGTATCTCCCATAATGCAAAACACATCTCCTTGCGGATATGTATAATGTTATGCATTAAGAGAAGGGCCACTACCCAGACTAGTTTCGACCTTTACTGAGATAGGAGTGATGTTAGCTTGCTCCACCTATGCAACGAGTTGACCGGTGTTGTACCACCTTACCCCAGTCCTGAAGATACTTTCAGGCGCAAACTTTGTTTGCTCACACTTGGATAAAGGATTAAACTAAATTTATTATAGTCTAACCAAGTGAAAAATAAATTTTCTACTATAACATATACAAGCTGTGTTGTGCTCCAATGATGCTGATTTGAAATTCAGCAATATTTAAGCAGTTCATAAAACATCTTTTGATAAAATTGTTTGGTGTTGATAATACCATTAAAAATAAGTTGTGAATAACCATCAACACTTAAGCTTATCTGTTAGATTGATTAAACATGCTATACAGAGAAAAAAGGCATTATGGAGGCAGCATAAGAGAAGTGGTAATAACCAAATCCATGAGGATTACAAAGACCAGGCAAGGAGTGTGACTTGTTTGGTAAGGGTAGAAAAAGTGAAGTATGAGCAGCAGTTAGCTAATAAAGCCAAAAAGAATCCTAGGGAGTTCTTTTGATATGTAGCCAGCAAAAAAAAAAAAAAAAAAAAAATGATTATGGAAGGATGACATGGATTGGAGAAAATGGTATAAGGACAGCTGCTGCAGAAGATATAGTGGAGATACTTCATGAGCAGTTAATAAAGGTCTTTCATTCTTGTGAATATGACATCATGGAGAGATTGAGAGCAGTTGATGATGGGGAGGAGATGCTGACTGTAAGTGAGCGAGAGAGGTATGGAGAATTGAGCAAACTTAATGTTAATAAGGCTTTGGGACTTGATAATATATCACCACATATTCTGAAGGAACGTGCCAGGGAGTTGACATCTGCCTTGACATAACTCAAGCATCAAATTATAGGCCTATCTGTGTGTCAGCTGTTGTGGTTAATTGTTGGAGAAGCTGATGGGAACTAGGATCTAGAAATGGGTTAATAACAATGATTTTATATTTGATGGACAGCATGGATTTGCTAAAGGGAGGTCATGTGTTAGTGGTCTGCTTACTTATTACAATAAGGTGACAGCTTCCTTGGATGGAGGAGAGGATACACAGTAGTATACTTGGATTTTGCAAAGGCTTTTGATAGATTACTGCATTGATAGTCAAAGTAGAATGAATGGGGTTGGATATTAGATTAGTGCATTGGATCGGAGACTGGATATCTGATAGGTATCAGCAAGTTGTATGGGAGAGCAATATCCAGGAAGAGGAAAGTCACTATTGGTGTGCCTCAGGGGTCTGTTTTATGGGACCATTGCTGTTTAACCTGTATGTTAATGATATTGGCAAAGATTTGGATGGGAATATTCAGTTGTTTGCAGATGATGCACAGTTGGGATGAACTATGAAGAGTAGAGAAGATGTTATGGCCTTATAAGAAGACTTGAATAAATTGAGTGAATAGGCACAGAAATGGGGATACGAGTTCAATGTTGCAAAATGTAAGATTTTTAAAATTTGGGATACAAAGATAGGATGTAAAATTTATGCTTGGTGATGATGTATTGTTGGAGGTAGTAAGAGATCTTGGGATGATAGTGGATAAGGATCTGAAATTTAGGGGACACATTGCCAAAATTGTGAGGACAACATAATTTATTTATTTTGTATCCAAACACAAGTGGTACAGTAGTAAATAAGTGGTACATTATTTACAACAAATTAGGATATATTACAAATGAGAACAGCTTAAATTTGATAGGTGAATTATTCAGGGAATAATAAGTAAAATATGAAGAAAGAAACTATATAAGTTATATACAATAAATATGGTCAGATGTTCCTCCAGTATCTTGTGCAATCAACTGCTCTTTCTGTGCAGGATATAAGGTCCTCTTTTGTGCAAGGTGATTGAAGAAAGGTGTTCCGTGGACTGGCTTGTCCGACACTCACAATTATCTGGTCCAGTGAGGTAGCCCCATTTGATGAGGCTTTGTTTGCAGTGTCCTGTTGTTTGAAGCCCGTTGAGGCTTTTCTGAGTATTCCAGTACAAGTGGACACCACGTGGAAGATGTTCAGTTGTTGGAATACTAGTATGATTCTCAGGGTATAGTGTAAGTCATTGTTGAAGTCTTGTCTCTGGAGGGTTTTTTATTATAGCTTCCTAGCAACTATGTCAGGATCTTAGTCTTTGGGCACTGTGATCAGGCTGAATAGTGGGTGGCATTCATCATTCATTTTTCTGCTTCTTTTGTCAGCTGAGAATGCAGATCTTTGTATTGAAGGGGGTGCAATACCATCCAAAGTATACAGATCTTTTAGTGGTGTTGGTTTCAGGCATCCTGTAATTAAGCAGCAGCTTTCATTCAATGCTGCATCAAGTTTTTCAGCATGGCAGGATTTGGACCATACCAGGCATATTCAGCAGAAGAATAGTAAAGGGCCAAGGCAAAAGATCTCAGTGTGCTAGGGTCTGCACCCTATTTGGGAGGAGGTAAGCTTTCTTAGCATGTTGTTTCTTGCATTCACTTTTGCCTTCTTTTTTTCTGTGTGTGTTTTATATGAAAGGGTGTGATCAAGAGTCACACCGAGGTAGATTGGATTTCAGGAATGTTCTAAATTAGAGCACCTTCCCAAGAAATCTGTAGCTTCCTGTTGGCTTCCTTATTGTTAAGGTGGAAAAGGGCAGTCTGGGTTTTAAAGGACAACATAATGAATTCTGGGAATGATGTGACACTGACTTGTAGAAGTAAGGAGATTCTTGTTCTATTGTATAAGGTTTTGATTAGGCCACACGTCGACTACTGTGCACAGATTTGGTCAGCTAGTTTTCAAAAGGATGAAGAGATGTTGAAAAAGGGTCCAGAGATGACTAAGGTAGTTTCTGATCTCTGGAAAGTTGAATATGAGGAACGGTTGAGAAGATGCAATTTACAGACTCTAGTGGATAGGAGGAAGAGGGATAATATGATTGAGGCCCACAAGTTAGTAAGGGGTTGTTATAGGATCAATGTTGGAGAGGTTTTACAGAAAACGGTGGATCAGGGTTGAACCAGAGATCATCCCTGAATGCCATATAAGGAGGATGTGAACAGTGGAGTGAGAAGTACGTTTTTTGCATGCAGAGTTGAAATGATTGGAATGCCTTGCCTGAGAGTGTGGTGTCTGCAGAAAATTTGAGTGTGTTTGAGGTGCGTATGATGAGCTGTGTGTATGACAAAGAGACCTCCTAGATGAGTCTTTGACTCCATAGTGTCTTGGGATAATAATATCTCCACTCTATTTCAACTCTGTTTCACCAAAGTTAGCTAAAATTCTCAAGAAATTGAAAATCCGCACTTCTTTTACTCCTATCCAAACTCCATTCCTTACTCAGTACACCTGTGCCGAAACATAACAGCCTAAAGTATTCAAGAGTTTATCGTCTTTGGTGTCACTACATTGCGCACTATTTTGGCTGGACAAAGAACTCCATTGAGTTGCATATGAAAGAACAAGTGAGAGACATGTATAGCAGAAGTAGAGCTAGCCATCCAATCACATTCTTAATTCTGCTCACCCTAATGCTGAAGATTCTGTCACTCTTCAGTGATCTGGAACAAATCAGAAACAGTTTTAGATGCTACGACGAGCTGGAGAGAAGAATATGGCATCAACAGAAATTATCCTCAATGTGGTCCAACTTAATACTAACCTTAGCTATAACCTATCCAATTGTCACTCTTCAGCTATCCAGCTTTGGCATACACACGATTATGCCCTTGTGAATGTGCCCAACAATACTGTGGCATCTAGAATGTCAGCAATATGTTTGCAAGTTAATTTATAGCTGTTGTTCTCTTGTGATGTATATTTTTGTATTTCTCTTTTCATGTTATGCACTCCCAATGAAGTTTACTAAGAAGACGAAACTAGTTGTGCATTCAAATAATAGTTGTTTTTATTTTGGTATCACTCATTGTCTATTAGTCATTAAATTCCTTGAATTATGTCATATAGCCAAGTAAAATCTTGACATCACACATACATACACACACACACATATATATATATATATATATAGTTGGTGCATGTGTGGTCAAAATGTAAAATACATTTTTTATTATGGACTGTGGTCAGAAAAGTGTGAACACTGCACTAGAGTGTATCAACTTGACAGCTGAACTATATGTGTGAGTGCATGCATTAAAATACATCTCTACCAAAGGTTCACAGTATATTCTGACTCATGAGGTTCTCTTCAAGCACTAAAAATTCTAGAGCTACAGGAACCCAAAAATCCAGGACCGAATCCAACACCTCCTCTCTAAGTTGGAAGCTAAACTTGCACGTATGCATCTGTTGGATTCCAAATGCCATTAGGATCAAGGGGAAAGGAGGCTGCAGGAGATTTTGTAGCTAGGCCAGCTCATTCTCACTATCCATCATCTGCCTTCATGTCCTGGGTGCAGTCATTATTTTAGCCGTATTCACAATCTGAGCTCAATACTCTCAGGCAGATTTTATCACACTCCACGAACGTAGCTTTTGTTTTTAAATTTTTACTGACAGTTAATATCTTTTACCATGCAAAGATTATTTATTTATACAGTGTTATTTCTTGTATATACCCTTTAAACCTTGTTTTTTGTTTTATGAACTTTTTACATCGTTTTTTTTTTATATAAATCATTTTACACCTAACTGGTAATTAGTTTACGGAATTAACAACGCATAAAAAGTATATTAATTAAAGGTAACTTTAATGAATAACTTCTATATTTCGGCAATGTCACGTTGCCATCTTCGAGAACATAAAGATATGTTCTGGGCTAGCAGACCATGCCTTAGATACCCACCATAGAATTCGTTGGAAGAAAACGAAAATAATACACCACAGGAAGTTTAAATACGAAAGATTGTTCAAGGAATCATCAGCAGCTCTAAAAAAACGTTCCTAACCTCAACAAATTTGGATGCATGAAACTACCCCAAATTTGGGAGACTTACATTATGAGAACTTCAGCCCAATGGCCAAGACAACCAAATTAGCCCACCAGAGGGCACCATTAGGACTTTAGGAACAATAGTAGTTTCTTGCTTTCTTCCTCATTTGCTTTTGTTAGTGCCTGCATGCACATACCATATCTTTATGTTCCTGAAGATGGCAACATGACATTGCCGAAATATAGAAGTTATTCATTAAAGTTACCTTTAATTAATATACTTTTTATGCATTGTTAATTCCGTAAACTAATTACCAGTTATGTTTGACCAACATACAAGCCTTGCTACTAGCATTTTACACCTGTTTTTTATCCATCTTTTTTTATACTTGTCTTTGTACATCTTTCTTTTTAGAACTACTTTATATTCATTCTTATATCTATTTATTCCATTTTTACTATTTTTCAACTTGTATACTGCTATAATCATTTACTGGTGCAATATGACCACAGCGATCCTTGTGCCATAAAACATCAAACACCCTCAGAAAGAGAAGATTAGGCATTGCTTCAAATGCCCTTTCATATTTTCCATATTACTTATAACTGGGATGAAGATCTCATCCCAGTTATCTAGGTTTGATCCTGAAATAGTAAGTGGACCATTAATCATCAGAAATTATTCTTTAAAAATATTATTTATGCATTGTATTATTTATTATTTTTTTCCAACTCCATTTTAGTATAGAAAAAGATTTTTATGGCAATATGTTTTTCAGAGCAAGAGCTTCTACATATAAGAAATTCTCCAGTTGATTTATTAAGTCAGCCAATACCTAGTGGGGTACCTTCTCCAATTCTGGAGCCAGAACTCAAAGCTACCTCAGACCAAGATTTGATGGGGTTTGAATCACCTCTTCCTGCTACTCAAGGTAGGAAAGAATTATAGTTTAGCATGTTTGTTGAGGGTTGTTTATTGTTCTTTATTTTATACTTGACATTTAGCAATGCATAAAATGAATTTTAACTGAACAGATTTTAAGGTTATTTGTACCTTATGTTTTAAAATATTTAATAATTATAACATTATTAGATATGATTTTTAATATAATATGTGCATTGTTAATGACTTTAAAAGCTGTTATGCAATGCTTCAAGGTTGATGCTGTCAGTAATCACTCAGACTCAGAGTATAAAATTCGACTACTTGAAGAAAGTTCAAATTGTTTGAACCTTATACTCAGTCTTGGCCAGTGTATCCT
Organism: Typopeltis vanoorti; assembly: GCF_054136105.1. Lineage (NCBI taxonomy): Eukaryota > Metazoa > Arthropoda > Arachnida > Uropygi > Thelyphonidae > Typopeltis > Typopeltis vanoorti. The sequence goes on from NC_143557.1 coordinate 2,804,721, forward strand.
TTTTTCTTTTTTTTTTTCTCCCCATACTCAGGAGGCTGTTGCAGATAAATGCTGTCTATGCACTGGAGTCAAAAAGTGAAGTAATCTTAAAAACTAAAGTAATTGATATTCTTCTTGAAGAGCTGGAAGGTTGTGGTCCTGGAGAAATATTTCATGAGAAAGGCTATTCCACAGAACTGAGGTGGATGTAAATGGAATAAAATGTGAAATGAAAGATGGCAGTAACAAGTTTTCAATGAGTTTACAGTTCAATTGTAAAAGGATGTTAGGCAGCTTCTGCTCTTTTTCCTATAGGTTTAGCAAAAATGGGGGGGGGGGGTGATGAATTCTAGTTATGCTTAAACGGTGACCATGAAAATATCTGTAAAAGAGGCACAATGCAGAAACTGTATGAGACAACAGCTGAACGGAGTGTAAAAGTTAGTCATCAATCAGCTGAACTGCTCTCTTCTGGATTGCACCATCCCAGATATGAAAGTAGTATTCCAAGATTGAGCAGATTGAGAATTGTAATCAACTGGACAGGAGAGAAGTATTACCTTGAGTGAAAAAACTGTCAAGTTTTTCACTCAAGGATGCTGAAGATGCTATAGAAGTGATGTGATTATGCCAGCAAAAACTAGGAATAACAGTCCAAGAAGAGAACTCTGGTTTTGACTATTAAGTTGAACATTATCAAGAATTATGTGGAGAAGAACTAAGTTATTTTTTGAAGCAAAACTATGTTTTGGAAGCATTAAAGGTGAGTAGTTTACTCTCTCCATAATCTCCATTGCAGGATACTGAGAAGATTAGTGTTTAGAGTATTTATCATAGGTGATCTTAAACCTTGAGAATGTTTGAGTACTGCAAGGTTTATTGCATGAATGGAGAGTGCTATCATCAGCAAAATGATGAATTAGTATAAGGTCAGTGAAAGCAGAGCATGTGTGTGTGGGCTTACCGTACGTCCCAGTTTGAAGATATGATCCCGGCGTCCTGCCCAGTTTGTCATTTTGTCCCGGTTATTTGGTAAAAATTTAAAAGTGCAGAATATACACGCAGTACAAAAAATGCAGCCTCGGAAAATGCCGATTCGGCAACACGAATACCCCACTTTGACTCTGGCCTGTACGCTGCGTTGCAAGTCATTGTTGAGCATGCGCAATCTTAGTTGAGTTTAGATGGCGAGTCGGTGTTTCTTTTCGGCGTGTTGTTTGTGATTTTTTTTACTTCATTAAATTTTTTCACTCAAGGATGCTGAAGATGCTATAGAAGTGATGTGATTATGCCAGCAAAAACTAGGAATAACAGTCCAAGAAGAGAACTCTGGTTTTGACTATTAAGTTGAACATTATCAAGAATTATGTGGAGAAGAACTAAGTTATTTTTTGAAGCAAAACTATGTTTTGGAAGCATTAAAGGTGAGTAGTTTACTCTCTCCATAATCTCCATTGCAGGATACTGAGAAGATTAGTGTTTAGAGTATTTATCATAGGTGATCTTAAACCTTGAGAATGTTTGAGTACTGCAAGGTTTATTGCATGAATGGAGAGTGCTATCATCAGCAAAATGATGAATTAGTATAAGGTCAGTGAAAGCAGAGCATGTGTGTGTGGGCTTACCGTACGTCCCAGTTTGAAGATATGATCCCGGCGTCCTGCCCAGTTTGTCATTTTGTCCCGGTTATTTGGTAAAAATTTAAAAGTGCAGAATATACACGCAGTACAAAAAATGCAGCCTCGGAAAATGCCGATTCGGCAACACGAATACCCCACTTTGACTCTGGCCTGTACGCTGCGTTGCAAGTCATTGTTGAGCATGCGCAATCTTAGTTGAGTTTAGATGGCGAGTCGGTGTTTCTTTTCGGCGTGTTGTTTGTGATTTTTTTTACTTCATTAAATTAATTTAACCCCAAAATGAATTAAAAAAGGATTATCTGTTTTTGAAAAAAAGTTTGTGGTCATATTGACAAAGTGAAATGTGAAGAGTGCTCTTCAGAATTTTCTGTGGCTCATGGTGGGCATTTGGACATAAAAAATCACTTGACATGTGCGAAACATAAGGCTAGTCTAGCAACGGCAGGAACTTTCTCAAAGATAGTCATATTTTAAAGGTGCTGATCCAAGTGACAAAGAATTTTTAATAACTGCTAAAGAAGCAACTTTTGCATTTCATGTTGCTATTCACAATCTCAGCTTTAAGTCTGCTGATTGTTCATCTAAATTGATATCAAAGCTTTTTTTGAAACAAAGTTTGGACTGGGTAGAAAAAAATGTGAAGCTGTCATTGTTAATGTGATTGAGCCACTGTTGTTTCAGCAACTTTTTGAAGATTTAAACAAAACAAATTTTGTGACGATATCAATTGATTCTTCCAACAGGAAAGAAATTAAAACTGTGCCATGTGTTGTGCAGTATTTTGCATCAGATTGTGGAGTAAAAGTTAAACTTTTAGACTTTCAATCAGTTCCCGGTGAAACTGCAGAAATAGTGACAAACCATTTAATGTCAGTTATGAAAACTCATAACAAAAAAAATTATTGGATTTTGTGGAGATAACTGCAATACCAATTTTGGGGATGTAAAACGGAGAGGAGAAAACAATATTTAAAGTCGATTGAAGAAGGAACTAGGAAGAAATATTGTGGTCATTGGTTGCAGTGCTCACATCGTTCACAACTGTCTTCAAACTGCAGTTGATGTTCTACCTATTGAAATAGAAGCCTTAGTAGTCAAAATTTATTAATATTTCCACATTTATACGGTTCGAGTCACTCAACTAAAAGCGTTCTGTGAAATTGTAGATGTAGAGTATAAAAAGGGTTCTTCAACATGGCAACACCCTTTTTCTTTCGCTACTTCCAGCTATTGACAGAATACTTGAAATCTATGAGGGACTGAAATCATATTTTATTTCACAAGAACACTGTCCGGTGATGATAAAACAGTTCTTTGATAATGATTGTGGTGAAATGTATTTGTGGTTTGTGCACAGGCAACTCAAATTGTTTAACAAATCTATCTTGATTATGGAAAGTACAACAGTGAGTGAACAGATATTGTCATTGAACTTAGAAAATTAAAAACAAATCTTGAGGAAAGGCGTGATAATAAATTTATACCTTAAAAAGCAGAAAAGCTTTTTAGAATACTGGAAAATAATGGAAATATTAATACAATACTACAAGAGTTGACAAAATTTTATGACCGATGTCTTTCTTACATTGAGCTTTGGTGGAGCAGAATCTTTTACTTGGATAAACAACAATGAATTAACTTGGTCGGAAATTGAAGCTTCAGGTGAAAAAATTAATGAAACTCTTGCAAATAATGCAATAAACATGGATGAACTGTTCGATGAAGTGGTGATTGCAAAAGCTTTTTGGTCGGCAAACTATGACATTTTGAAAAATACATGTTGCAAAGAAAAATGGATACAACTATTCAGTCATTTCAAAGAAAATAACATTTCATTACCCAATCTTGTCCAAATTATAGAATACATGTTCACCTGTTGAAAGGATATTCTCAATAATGAATAACATATGTCTGGAGAAAGAGGTAGAATGGCTGAATCAACAATAAAAGCTGTATTGCGCTGCAAACTTAATAGTGAACTAAATTGTAGTGAATTTTTTGATGCGATTAAAAATAACAAAGAATGTTTAAAGAAAGTTCACGCTAGTGATAAATATTAATAACTTTTTAATAATAAATTATGTTCAGTTAAGAGTAATTAAAAATTATTACTACGAAATGTTGTTTTTTGTTAACCACTCTGTTATTTAACCTTTCGAATCATAAGTACTTAGCATAGAAGGTATTACTTTCTGTTTTGAGCAAACTCTCAAAAATGTCCCAGTTTGATTAAAAAAAAAAAAAAATTATGGTAAGTCTATTTATATATGTGGTGTGTATGTGTGTGTATGTAATATATAAATATATATTTGGTGTGAAATCTTGTATGAAATAAAATTATAACAAAATTTTTCTATACCGATTTTACTTGGAAATAACAAATTATACAAAATACTTGTAATTGAATTAATGTTTACCTCAATTTTTTTGCTGTATTGAATTTGGTAAAATATTAGAGTAAATAGTTAAAATATTTAAGAGCTACTGAAATTGTACAAACAAAGAAATAGCTCAGACAGGATTAGACATATAGACCTGAGGCTAGCAAAAATCGCGAATTCAACGGGCTCTGGGTTTTCCCTCCAGAACTCAGAAACAGTGGGGTGGCAGAGAAAACCCCTCCAAGAATATCCGGGCAGTTTAATCTGAGGGGCCGTTCCAAGGTCGGGAGAGAAGGATAAAAGGGAGAAATCGAAGGGCCAAAGCTCTGTTCCTGGCTCTCGCTTCCAGTCTCGTCTCGAAGAGGTTCCTGTGTCCAGCCGTTCCAAGGATGGGGGGGGGAGTCATGTCCTGCCAGCAGAGGTCCGACAATGATAAAATAAATAAATTTTTAAAGATCAGTGCAAGAGAAAGTCAGTGAGAGACAAGGGAATTGGTTCCAGCCCGAAGCACTTCCTGAATCTAGACTAAGTACACGTGAAAATTAGTATACTTGCGACCTTGAGAAGGGGGGAAAGTAATTTATAGCCAGAGAGGATTAAGAGTGATTGAACTAGCTCAAGCAACGACTACAAACTCGGTATTACGACTGATAGGGAAAAAATATATATAAATGCACAGTTTGAAAGTTTGATAAGTAAACATTAATCTCTTTTACCTTTATTTATTTATTTGTTTACTTATCATCAAACCTTCAAACTGCACCTTTATATTCTTTTCCCTATGTCGTAATACCGAGTTTGTAGTCATTGCTTGAGCTAGTTAAATCGCTCTTAATCCTCTCTAGCTATAAATTACTTTCCCCCCTTCTCAAAGTCGCAAGTATACTAATTTTCACGTGTACTTAGTCTAGATTCAGGAAGTGCTTCGGGCTAGAACCAATTACCTTGTATATCTTGCTGACTTTCTCTTGCACTGATCTTTAAAAATTTATTTGTTTTTTCGACTTCACCATTAAAGATCATGTAGAGAAATTGCATGTCTTTCCCATACATGCAAGAGAAACATCCAGCTCAACATGGAAATATCTCTGAAGTTTAATTCTAATTCAAGCAACGTTAAAAACTAAAAATCAGTCAGTTCTGGCTACTCTATCTTCAGGACACACAGGTTCTATGTTTTATGAGACAGTGCATTGGCAAGTCAGAATCAGGCAAGCTATTAACGAACAAAACTGTTTATTCATTCTAAATCAAGGTAATTACAAAGATTAAATCCACACATATCAAAATATCTATCTCTGATTAACTCAGCTAAATAACAATGGAAACAAAGTAAAACACGTGTCTGGTTCTCCGCTCGATTAGATTAGCATTTATGAAAAGCCAAACAGATTAGCATTTATATATTTTTATATATATTTTTTAAAATTAGCATTTCTCACTTAAGCCTTTTGACATAAAACAATATACATGCTCATAACAATCAGACACATGGATAGACATATATACACTCTAACGTAACTTAACTTGGGCTAAAAGAGAATTAGGCATAACTAAACTTTACAATCAATTTCCCCTTCATCACATAACATTAGCAATTTTCGCTGAACTCTGTAAACAATTAGTTCAACGTTAATTAGAAGTACGACTTTCCAACTTCATGAATGTTCTTTACGCTAACTATGAGATCGGCATTCTTAGCATTACTATTCACAATCTAGGAAAGTTCTGGAAAATTCTTACTTGCAACCTCGTCAGCTAGTTCAGTACATTAGATCCTAGAGATCACGACCACATTTCTCTTCCTTCAGGTGAAAACCACATTCAGTCACTAGTTCTTGGCAACGATGATACAGCGTACTCGGAGATCGTCTAGAAACTTCGCGGTGGGACTTTTGCTGGCAGGACGTGACTCTCCCATCCTTGGAACGGCTGGACATAGGAACCTCTTCGAGATGAGACTGGAAGCGAAAGCTAGGAACAGAGCGCTTTGGCCCTTCAATTTCATCCCTTTTATCCTACTCTCCCGACCTTGGAACGACCTCAGATTAAATTGCCCGGATATTCTTGGAGGGGTTTTCTCCGCCACCCCACTGTTGCTGAGTGGAGCAAGAAAACCCAGAGCCCGTCGAATTCGCGATTTTCGCTAGCCTCAGGTCTATATGTCTAATCCTGTCTGAGCTATTTCTTTGTTTGTACAATTTCAATGGTTCTTAAATATTTTAACAATTTACTCTAATATTTTACCAGATTCAATACAGCAAAAAAATTGAGGTAAACATTAATTCAATTACAAGTATTTTGTATAATTTATTTCCAAGTAAAATCGGTATAGAAAAATTTTTTTCTTATTTTTCTTCATACAAGATTTTATATTGGGAAAGGGATTAAAACCAAGCATAAAATTTCTTGGTTTTAACATATTACACACCCAAGGTAAAAGACTTTCCACATCTTTCTGATCCTTGAGAAACATCTGCATTAATAGAAAAATCTGAAGAGAAAAGCATAATCCTCTTACAAAAGAGAGGAAGACAACAAATAACATGACAATTTGTTGATGTCTTTGATACTAGACCCTATCAAATGGAAATGTCAAGTGCAACAGCATAGATTTCTCCAAACTTATTCTATGGCATGTATCCAGAGGTGGATGATATAGTTCAGGAGATCTACTATGGATCTTGGTTGATGACGTCCATATTGGTGGTCATTGATTAGTTGACAGTTCTCCAGATGTTGAAATTGAATGTTGATGACCTTCTCCATTACTTTGGACAACACTGAGGTGACAGCAGTACGAGGGTAGTATGTAAAGTTCTCGGCCTTGACCATAGATGGCAACACTATCGGCAAGATTTTTTTTTTCTAAGTTGGTACATCTGTCATAAGCATCCATGTGAAATTGCAAGTCATTCTATCAAGTAGTTTGTTTTATACAGCTGTCTGAAGCAAAAGTGTTGTCTGTATCCCTTGAAACGAATAAAATTGAGTATCATGTGGTTATAAAATTCTTTGTAAAAGAAGGTTTAATGCCAAAAGAAATTCATTCGAAGTTCATAAAAGTTTATGGGCACTCTTCTCCTTCATTTTCGAAAATTAAGAAATGGGCATCCGAGTTTAAACGTGGCTGTACCAACCTTGAAGATAATCCATGTGAAGGATGTCCAAAAGAGTGTAACAACACCAGAAATCATTGATCAAGTACATATGGTATTGGATGATGAGCAAGTCAAAGTGTGTGAAATTGCTGAGACTATAGGCATTTCAAAAGAACGTGTAGGATATATTTTGCATGAAGAATTGCAAATGAAAAAACTTTGCGCAAGATGGGTGCCACGCTTGCTCACAGCAGATCAAAAACGCACTTACATGAAAATCTCTGAACAGTGCTTGGAGCATTTTAACAAGAATAAAACTGATTTTGTGCATCGGTTTATTAATATGAATGATGCACCATTACACACTAGAATCCAAACTGCAGTCAAAACAGTGTACAGAAGCCAGTTGTTCAGCGCCAAAGAATAAAAAGTCTGTTCCAACAGCAGGAAAGTTCATGCCATTAGTGTTTTGTGATGCTAAAGGCATTTTGTTTGTTAATTAGCTTGAAAAGGGTAAAACAATAACTGGGGAATATTATTCCAATCTTTTAACCAGACTAGACAAAAAAAATTTGTGAGTAAAGATCCGGTTTGCAGAAGGAAAAAAAATCATCGTTCATCAGGACAATACACCTGCCCATATAGGTGTTTTGGCAATGAAAAAATTAAGGGATCTGCACTTATGTTCCAACAATTCACCCTATTCCCCAGATTTGGCTTCTCTCTCTTCCCAAAACTAAAACTCTTCCTTGCTGGTCAGCATTTTTCTTCGAATCAAGAGGTGATTGGTAGAGGGGTATTTTGCAGATCTTACTGAGAACCACTACAGGAACAGGATAATGGCACTGGAGCATTGCTGGAATAAATGTATTAGTCTTAAGGGAGATTATGTTGAAAAATAAAAATAATTTTAAAATTTTAATTTCCTTTTTTTCATTTGTTAGGCTGAGAACTTTTCAGACCAACCTCATAGGTTGATAGCTGGATGGTAAACACTTCTTTTAAGAATCAGCTGTATGTAGTCTTGCATCCATTCTATATGGTGGATGTGAGCTGAGTATAATAGAGTGTATAGCTAATAAAGAACAGGTGTTAGTTCAGGAGCACATCTCTTGGGCACAACTGAGGAGGGAGGGTTACATCAAGACTGAGAGCTTTTTGGTATCCATGTAGTTTTAGGTTTTTTTAATGTCTTTCTTGTAGAAGGATGCTGGAGGCATATGCTGCAATGTTCCTGGTAGAAAATTATTATTATTATTTGACACCTCAAGGGAGTCCAAAGACTCATCGAGGGAGTGTGTGCCAACAGCATCGAACAATTGGTCCCCTTCCAACTACTAACTGCACTCAAACTTACTTAACTGAGCCATTAGTAGCAGAGGCTCTACCAATCGACCAACCTTTGCCGGCAAAGGAGATGATTTGCCTTCATCTATGTAAGGAATTGGATGAGAAGAATGATACCAGAAGGTTAGCCTTATCTTTAGGTAATGTTGCAATGCCTCTATTTGGATGAAAAAGAGTTGCATCAATAGCTACATAGATGGTTGCGAGTGATTTGCACTCACCATCTATTTAGGAGTTGGATGAGAAGAATGATGCCAGAAGGTCTACCTTGAGGTGGTGTTGCAATTCATCCATTTGGATGAGAAAGAGGTGGAAGCAAAGATGAACAAAAAGTTGCACCCAGTGGCTCTTGTGAGGGACCAGAACTGGCATTGGCACAGACGGCAAATTTTCTGTATTTACTTTCATCAAAGTGAGATTTTGATAGGGCTAAATGGTAGTCATTAAAAAAAAAAGCTGGGGCACAGATAACTTTTTTAATGATGAATTTGCAAGTATTTTAGTCTTAGTGTAGGCTGTGAATGAACCTGGGGGTTTTGTCTCATGCCATTCCCAACATGTTTTTTTTTTCATCATTTGCCCATTTTTCATCACATACCCTTTGGAAAAACCATTGCTTGGATATAGAGTGGGAATTTTTGATCTCATCCAAGCCAAATTCCTTCTGATATGTCAGCCCTATTTCAGTTCACCATGAACTCAGGCTATTTCGTTTGGCAAGGAAAATTCTACAAACAAATAGAGGGAACAGCAATGGGTTCTCCACTCTTCCCACCCCTGGTAAATTCTTTATGGATACTTTTGAAGAAAAAGCCTTAAACTCAGCCCCACAAAAACCCACAATCCAGTTCACCTTGGAAAAGGCAAACAACAGTCTCCCTTTTCTAGACACACTGATTACATGCCAGCCTGATGGATCTCTGTTTACAGAAAACTGACCCATACAGGTAGATACATTCACCAGCAATCACACCACTCCCCTCACAACAATATGGGATTATAAAAACCCTATATAACAGGGCTAAATTAATCTGTTCAGATAATAATGCCCTAACTACTGAACTTAACCATATCCTTAACGCCTTCTTAGCCAATGGCTACAACCTCCAAAAAATCCAGAAAATGTTAAAACCAGTTAACCACAATCCCCCCTTCTTAACAGAGATTACACTAAATCTATCACCATTCCCTATATCCAGGGCACATCTGAAAAGCTCACAAAAATCCTAAAAAAAAAAATATGACCTGACTACCTGTTACAAACCACATAAGAAATTGGCATCCCTTATCTGCTCCACCAAATACCAGCCACTTCCCCTGGACCTACCTTGAGTATACCAGGTCCCTTGGTATACTCAAGGCCAAACGCACAGGACAGCTAATATCAGGATATCCTGGTTTTACTCCATTTTTTCCAAGTCAGCAAACAGACAAAATGTCAAGTTTGCGCCTGCAATTTATGCAAGACTAGCTGATCCCACAGGTAGTGCAAGACCAAGGCAACTCGTGGTAGAGTGGAGCAAGCTCTGATCACTAATCTTAATATTTACCCTTAATGCCAAAACACATCTCCAAGAAGGGGATGTATGATGTTTTGTATTAAAGGCAAGGGGCCACTACCCAGACCGCTTTCGACCTTTATTGAGGTCTCATCAGTGGGGAGCCAGGCTGGAAATACCAAGATTTAGTAATGCAGAGCTTGTAAGTATTTTACCAAAACGAGTTACCATAAGGTGTTATAACCTTATTAAATAAAAATCTCAGGAGGAGATATAGATGTAGAAAGTATTTTTAACTTGGGTATAGTTATGTTAAAGATACCAAGCAATTTTAAACCTCGTTTTACTCCATTTTTTCAAAGTCAGCAAGCAGACAAAATGTCAAGTTTGTGATCAGAGCTTGCTCCACCTCTACCACGAGTTGCCTTGGTCTTGCACTACCTGTGGGATCAGCTAGTCTTGCATAAATTGCAGGTGCAAACTTGACATTTTGTCTGTTTGCTGACTTGGAAAAAATGGAGTAAAACCAGGTTTAAAATTGCTTGGTATCTTTAACATAACTATACCCAAGTTAAAAATACTTTCTACATCAGGATATCCGAACACAAAGACTACATCCGGTTTCACCAATACATCCACTCGGGACTTGCAGACCATGCATTAGATACCCACCACAGAATACACTAGAAGAAAGCCACTTTACTACACCGTAGCAAATATAAATATGAAAGACTCTCCTCAGCTCTAAAAAAAACTTCCCAAATATCAACAAATTTGGGTGCATGAGACTGCCCCAAATTTGGGAAACTTGCATCCTAAGAACATTAGCCCAACAGCCAAGACAACCCAATTTAGCCTGCTAGGGGGACCTTTAGGATTCTAGGACCAACACCAGTTGCCTTCTTCAGCCTCATTTGCTCATTGTTAATGCTTGCATGCACATATCATAGTTTTATGTTCCCAAAAGATGGCAATGTAACTGCTGAAATATTGTTTAAATAAAGTTTTTTAATTAATATTTTAGTATACGTTGTCATTTCCTGAAAAATTTAAAGTCATGTGTATAACCAACATATAAATTTATCTCCAAGAATTTCATTAGTTTTGTAACCCCACATTTACAACCTATTATTACAAATGTATTATCATCTGACACAAATTGATTTAATAATCGAGACGTAAGTGGAAGATATAATAATAAATAAATAATCATGGAAGTCACCTACCTAAATGAATTATTTATTTCTCTAGAATTGTCGACTATACTACAGTAAGAAGAGATGAACGTAAGAACATCTAAATAGAAAGCACATAATATATATGCTATGTGATAACAGTTTGTTTAGAAAAGAATTAGTGGCACAGGTTTTATGAGCTCTGTCAACTAAAGATTTAACTACACCATATTTCTGATAGGGGTGATGTGAGTTAGCATTAATGTATTTGCAGTATGAGTTGGTTTTCTGTATGCAGAGAAGCAGACTGACATTAGGTTGATGCAGAATAAGGCAAAAACTGTTGATAAAATAATTAATAATTATGGCCTTCATCTTAATCCTCCTCAAGAAGTTTTTAGAATTTGTCTTCCATATGTTAAAGGACTATCAGAAAAAATAGCAAATCTTCTTCACCAGATTGACCTACAAGTCTCTTTCTGTCCAGTTTGTAAACTTAATGCTTCCTTAATGAAAGCATCTTGGAAATTGGATATTGAGAAAATGTGATGTATTGTTCCAAAAGCATATCTGGGAATGCTGGTTCAATTTTTTTGTGAAAATGGGACCTTCTGCACTCATTCGATGTGGTATCCTAAGAGTAATAAGCCACTTAAATAAACATTTCAAACTAAAGTAACTAGTTTAAGACATTTTTAAGTTTAATTTCTGTAAATCAGTATACTAAAATAATGACAGTTCCTTAAAAGTTTTCTGATTCTGTACGAAAACATTGTGTAATGATTTTTGTGTGTAACCACCATTTATTTATTTTTTTCTTTCAGAATTTGGAAATGTTTGTGAAATTCAAAATCCATTTCTTGTGAACGAAAACTTGCCTGTAACTTTGAATGTTAGAAATACACTGTCGTCATCACATCAGAATGCAGATTGCATTCTGAGGACACTGATCTCAACTTCTGATAAATCAAGTTCTTCATCTGCATTATGTTATACTTGTGGATCAAAATCAGCACCTTCATGTCCATCTCCAATGGGATATTACTCTTCACATACCTGTCAACTTCCACAACAGATTCATCCATCTGCTTTGCCTGCATCAAAAACAGTCCACAGTAACTTTGAAGTGAATAACATCAACGTGGTAACCAGAAACTCTGGTGAGATATCTTCAAACATAGATTTTCAAGGAATCTTATCGGTAACATCTGAAAGTGTGTCATCAGAAAACTGTGTTCCAGCAACTTCATCTAGTTCTAAAGACTTCTATGTTAAAACATCACTACCATATAATGTATCAGAGAAATCAACTTTTATATATATGCCATCCATGTCATTAACATCAAACATGCCTCAAACTGTAGAACAAAAAACCAGACCCGATTCCATTTCTTATGAAGATCTTACCAGTCTAGGAAATAGGTCATTTGATAGTAGTGAAGGACGTTTTCCTAGTACACAAAGTACACCTACCAGAATATCTGGTCGAACACGTACCCGTAGTAGGATAGCAGCTCAGTTCTCTGTGCCACTGAATTCCCAACCCTAGTTCTGACAAATGATTTTTCCTGTTACTTAGATTTAATGCTATAAGTTAATTATGCATGAAAAATAATAATTTATATAGAATTCTGCATGTGTAATCACTTTACTAATGTTTAATTTAATATTTTTAAGTGAACAAGCTTTTGAATAAATCCTATCATCCAGCTAAGTGTTAGTCATCTTCCCTCTCCAATCTTCATCTAGTAGATTTATTACTTCCTTTCAAAAAATAAAATTACTATAGAAATATATTAATATTTCTGTACTAATTTTATGTTTTCCATTACATTTCTTGATTTCCAGTTTTGTAATGGGGTATGAAAAATTAGCATATGTGAACTGCCATAAAGTAATCATTGCATGAAATGAAAGTTCATTTTGTAGAACAGCACATTATTATAACTAAAAGTTGATTTTCATTATTTGCATAAAAGTGCATTTGACTGGATTTTATCAAGATAATTTCTAATAAGTTAAATATAGTTAATACTGCATGTGTGTGTGAAGAGAGAGAATGCTTGGTGAATGGATAGTTAATGTTAAATAATGCCCTCGATTATAAGATTATTATTGTTGTGTACATATCAAAATCTGGTATAATGAATGTGTAAAATATTGAAAACTAATTGTGGAAACAATGAATTTCACTGTACAGACTATCTGTTGTATAATCAGTGGCACTGTTTATCAAAATAAAAGATCTTGTATACTGCTGGTAGTGATGTTCTTATGCTGTCCAAAAATAATACTAATAATTCAAGTAGATAAATTATATATATACAAATTAGAAAGTTTGGTTTAGGGTTTGATTTTTTTATTTAATTTATAATTACTATTTAATAAAAGCATTTGTTTTTTGGTGTCAGAGATTAGCATACCTACATAGCAAAATATTTGTTAAAATACCTTCCTGCTGTTGTTTGTTATGTAATTATAGATGCCCTTTAGTCAGAAAGACCTGGGTTCGAATCCTGTCCAAGACATGAGGAACCTTTATCTGGTCTCTTTCGACTAAGGGTGAGGTAGGGGTAGTTTTCACCTGAAAACTTTTTTTTTTTTTTTTTTTTTTTTGTACCCCAGGACAGGCACACTGGCTCAGTGAACACACACACACACATCTAGTCATAAAATTTGCCCCATCTTCCACAGTCAGACTCTGTGACAAGCCATTTGGAGTTTCCTACAGTCGCATGATCATAGCAGACCCTGCACCAAGCGGAGTGGAATAAAAACACTATAAAGAGGAGGATATTGTACTAACGAATTTGAATGTACACCATTTCCTCTGTATACAGGCTCCATAATCACAAATTTGTTAAAAGTATAACGAAATTGGCAAATTTTTACTGTAACAAACAAAATGATTATTTTTTGCATTTCGCAGACAAGTAAATTTTGCAAACAGTAATAAAATACCATCATAGCTCGGAGAACTTCACATAAACATCATACCATCTACCATTTTATGCTGCTCTCAGCTGAACTAGTATTTGGATCTAGCAATCAAGAGATATTAAATAGCATATTAATTAAAGAAATTGCATGTGCACTAGTTGAAACATATAAATAAAATATAAATCCACTAACACTTTACATTTCCATATGGAGTAAGCAAGGCTGTTTTAGTCATATCCTATAAAGAGTGAACAGAATGCGTAAAAAAAAAATAACAATAATCTAGCAGTTTATTAGTAGTGGTCTACTTATAAAGTAGACCACCTTTTAAACACCCCCCCCTTTATAAGTAGGGGGGGGGGTTAAAAGGCTTTCTAAATGTCACATCTTGGCCTGCTGAATTTTTTTTTTTAAAAAAATTAAACCTTATAGTTTCTGTCTCCTCCCCCCCCCCCAGATATACAGAATGCCTAAAATTCATAAACCCAGTTACCCCTCCATCCCATAGTAAATGCTACTGGCTCTACCCCTCCTTTAAATCAGTCAAACAGTTAGCTAAATCTTTAATTCCAATTACCACACTTTATCTTATTTAAAAAATAATTCCACGTATTCCAGATCTTGAATCCAAAATTTAAACACTAGTGATATCATTACCAGAGTTAGAGAAAGCCCAAGAATGCTCTACTCTTTAATTTTTTTAAGGAATATTAATGATATTGGGAAGGATAATTTGTAAATCTTTTTGGCATTGCAACTGTTGAATAGGAAGGTTGGTGCATAAAGGCAAGTTATCTTTGAAACATTCCATGTATTTCAGATCTTGAATCCAAAATTCAAAGAGTAGTGATATCATGGTGAGCTTTAATAATGTCAGCTCTAGACATTATTAAAGACTTTCAGTTCTGACACTTTAAATTTACTGAAAAATGCACCCCCTCCCCCTCAATATTATTGATATCTTTAAAAAATTAAAGAGTATAGTATTCTTGGGCTTTCTCCAACTCTGGCCAGTTTCTATATGGAGCATTTTGAAAAACATGCTCTTGATACTGCCATTCTCAGATCTTCTATCTGGCTAAGATATGGTATATTGATGTGTTCTCTATCTGGGCACATGGCTTAGATACATTACTCTTCTGTCCTACACCTCAACAGCCAGCACCCAAGAATCCAGTTCACTGTAAAAAAAATTTTTTTTAAATAACAATAGCCCTTTTTTAGATATTAAAATCACATATCTGCCCAATGGTACCCTTTCTTTCTCAGTTTACAGAAATTACCCACAAGGAAGATGCATAAACTTCCCCCCCCCTCCTCCCTTAACAATATGGTGTTAACAAAACCCTTGTCAACAAAGCCTCTGTCCTACCCAGGCTTCCCTTATAACTGAACTTGCCTTTATGCATCAACCTTCCTCTTCAATAGTTGCAATGCCAAAAAGATCTACAAATTATCCCTCCAAATATTCAGACTACAGTAATAGCATTAATATGCCCTGTATCCAGAGCACTTCAGAAAAAAAATAGACAGAACTTGAAAGAAATATAATCTCTGCCTGCTTTCAAGCCTCATTTAAAGCTGGCTCACCTAAGGATCTACTTCCTCCCTTCTCTGTTCCATGTGTTTAAAAGGTTCTGCTTCAATTTACATACATAAGCTGTCATCTTTATAAAGAATTGAAGATGGAAACTTAAGTTTAACTAAAATTTAACTTTAGCTGCAAAATTTTCACATAAATATCAAAGGCATCTTCAGTACGATAACAATGGAACACAAAATAAAATTCAATGGAAGAATCAATTTTAAAAAACATCTCTACAGATAAGGAAGACAACAGTCAGTAAATTTCCAATTTAAAATATATAAAATAAAATTTTAAATAAGAATAAAAAAATAAGATAATCAGGAATTTACATTTCTTGTTTAAAGTGCATTGTAGTGACACTTTTTAAAATTAATTCTTTTATTGTGTTCCACTGTTATCATACTATGATACTTGGCAAAAACTTGACAGCCAATAAATTTACTTCACATAAGGTAGTTTCTGTTTTTAATTGTTTACAAATATTTATAAGAGTCCTTGTTCTTGCAACTTATTATGGTCAACTAAAGTTTTCAAAGATTTGGGAAACTAATTCTTAGGCCTCCAGCTAGCAGCACTCATAGAGGGTGCTTCTCGTAGGACTTTAAGCTTAAAATTGTCTATTTTTTCCACTTAAAAAAACAATTGTTCTGATATTTCTTCTCTGTCAGAGAGAGATATCTTCAGGAATACAACTGTAATAACACACAAAACATACAGTTGTATTCCTGAAGATATCTCTCTCTGACAGAGAAGAAATATCAGAACAATTTTTTTTTTAATTTATTATTTGCCTTTGCACTATATTCATTTCATTAAATTTTATTATGAGTGTAAATCAGCACTAAGCCTAAATATGTGTCTTATCAACATGTGGTAAAAGGAACACAAGGTTTTTGAGTTTTGGATTTGGTCATAGCATCAGAGGTTCTGATTGTAACTGAGATAACATCCCTGTTCTTGGTTGGAGTGAATCATTATGAAGTCTTGAGAGATGAATAGAAATTAGAAAAGTATCTAGGATAAAGGAACTTATGTGGAATTATAAGGCAGGTGATTATAATAATCTTAGAAATCAGCTTGGGACAGTTCTGTGGATAGAAGAATTAGGAGGGCAAGATATCACCAATGCTTAAGAACTAGTGAAGAAATATTTATTAGCAGCCCTGGCAAGTTGTATACCTCAGGTGAAAAAGAGAATGTGATTTGGTGTAATAGTGGATGACAAATGATATCAAACGGGAATTGCAAAGGAAGAAGAGGTTATGGAAGTAGAAGGAGAGAGGTGGGGAGCAGATGCATTAACAGTATAACTCAAGCCAAAAAAAAAGTGACTTTCACAGTAAGGAAGACAAAACTTGAATATGAGAAGAGATTAGCCCTGAGATCCCAGGAACATCTAAAGGAATTCTTTCATGTATCCAGTAGGAGTAGAAATGATTTTCGAAGAATAACATTGTTAGACAAAAATGAGAGTAGAGTGACTGAATTAGAAGATATAATAAAGTTCTTTAATAATCACTTTATGTATTTCATCCTGGAAATGTAAGATTTGCTGCTAGAGGGATGGAGAGGATTCTAGTTCAGAACTGCATGAGGAGAGGATGTTTCAAATATAAGTACTCTGATTGTCAATAAAGTAATAGGACTGGGTGGAATTTTACCATATGTTTTGAGAGAATGTGCTAAAGAACTGAGTTCTGCTGACTTGGCTTTTCAGTGAGTCTAGATATGGGAAAGGTGCCCAAGGATTGGAAGGAAGGTAAAATAGTGCCACTGTATAGAGCTAGTGGTAAAATAGAAGTGTCAAACTATAGACCAATTTGTACTTCTGTGTGAGAGATTGTATACAGCATAGTGCTGACAATGGTAATGAAATCTGTGAGGGTCAGCAGGGATTTGTCAAAGGGCTCTGTTGTTTTAATAATCTGATTGCCTTTTATAATAAAATTATCAACAGCAGCTGATAAAGGTAAAGGCATATACTGCCCTTTTCTTGGATTTTACAAAAGCATTTGACAGGGTGCACATAAGCTGATTATAGCATATGGGTTTAGAAGTCAGGATAATGAACTGGATTGGTTGTCTGATAGATATCAGAAAGTTGTGTATGAGGAAGTGATATCAAGCAAGCAGAAGGTTACAAGTGGGTTTCCACAGAGCTTAGTACTGAGACCTGTATATAAATGACATTGTCAGTGGAGTGTAGGGGGATATTCAGTTGCAGGGCCGACCAGTGGTGGCCAATACAGAAGCACTGTGACACTGCAGCACCCCCAAGGAAGAAATAAAAATTTTTAATTTTGTTTGTGTTTATAAATAAAGACAATGCTTACAACATTATATAAATGCAATACAGCATGTTAAAGGTTACAGCTTATGTTTTGACATTGATTGAATAGTTAATAACTGGAATTGTTCGATTAACACTTTAGATTACAAAACAGATGCACTGCAATCTAACGCCGATATTCGTTTGCCCTTGCCATTGTACATTACGTCATTCCAAAATGGCAGTGTATTTTTAGTATCCTTACGCACGTTATTTCTGTGAGATATTAAACGTTTATTATTGGTGCATGTGCATGGTGAACTACTTTTTGTAAATCTTATTTTATTTTAAAATAACATATTTATTTATTATAGATACAAGGCTGAATTATGACGTGTCACTGTTGAAAATAAAAGAAATATATTTTTTCAATTATCGTTACATGAAACAAAAGCACTGCTATCTAATGCCAATATTCGCTGGCGCATTCGCATGTCATTGCACATTGTCATTCAGATGCTGCCCAAACGGCAGTGTATTTTTAGTATCCTTACGCACATTATTTTTGTGAGATATGAAATGTTTATTATTGGCGTGTGTGCGTGATGAACTATTTTTTGTCATTATAATTTATTGTTTTCAATATCATCAAATTCCTGCCATGTACCCTCAAGGGGTGTACAGGATATGATAGTACTGCATGAAAAAATTTACATCATTGCTAACTACCTATCTACAATTTTCCTCCAAATCAGTCTGTTACTTGTCAAGACTCCAACATTATCAGATCTTATATTTCTATCGTCTAAGGCACTTTGTACCGTATCAATCCACCTATATCTTGGTATTCCTCTGGGTCGTTTTGCTGCCAACCTGGCGAGAACACTTGTTTTGCTAATCTTTCTTCGCCCATTCTGTTTAAGTGACCAAACCACCTGAGATTAGCTCTGTTAATGCATTCCTGGATGTTGACAATGTCAAGTTTTTTCCTAATATTCTCGTTTTTAATATGATATTGCCATTGATGCCATCTGTTCACACGTATAATTTTTCGCAGGACTCTCATATCTGCGGTCTCTAGTCTTTGGTCAAGTGTTTTACTTCTGACCCAGCTCTCAGATCCATAAGTTAAAACAGGTTTGAACACTGTCTTGTATACAGCTAATTTAGTGTTCCGACTAATTTCTTTCTTATTCCATATGAATTTATTCAGCTGACTTCCTACCATACCAGCTTTGCTGATTCTGTTGTCTATTTCTATATTTAATTTACCATCTTCAGTAAAATTCGTTCCTAAGTAGCTGAAATGTTTCACTTGTTCCACAGGTTCTCCATTCACAACACAGTTGACATTTTCAATGATTCTGCCTATTTTCATTCTCTTTGTCTTTTTATTGCTGACCTTCATACCATATCTATTACAACAGCTATTCAATTTAGTCAGAGAATCTTGCGGATTTATTTAGACGTATAACATCATCCGCATAAAGCAAAGAGCTGATATTAACATCTCCAATTTTGATATCATGTTTAATACCACTTTCCTTCATAATGTGATCCATATAGATAATGAATAACAGAGGGGATAATGTACATCCTTGTCTCACACCAGATTTAACATTATTAAACCATCTTCCTGTACTTCAATTCTAACTGCTGACCTACAACTCAAAGACTAAGTATTGCTTGATATAATGCCCCATGGACACCATATAACTGTAGCGTATTGAATAGCTTCTCTCTTGGCACCTTGTCATGTCATATGCCTTTTCCAAATGGACAAAACTTAAATACAGATCTCTGTTATATTCCCATGCTTTCTCAACTATTTGTCGTAAAGTGAAGATCTGATCCTGACAGCCTCTATTTGGCCTGAATCCAGCTTGTTCTTCACCAAGCTTTTCTTCCACAATTCTTCTCAACCGTTTCTCAAGTATACTTGCATAGATCTTGCCAGGAATACTCAGTAGGGAAATACCTCTGTAATTCTCACATGCAGTTTTATTTCCCTGTTTATATATGGGTACTATGAGAGCTCTACTCCAATCATTGGGAATTCATCCCTCTGTCCAGGCTTTCTGAACTATGCAGTGCAGCCACTGTAAGACTCTTATACCACCATACTTCAGCATTTCTGGCCGAATATCATCTACTCCTGCTGCCTTTCCACATTTCAAGCCTTTGATGGCTTTTTCTACTTCAAGTATGGATAAGTATTCCTGACTGCATGCCTGGTCAGTGTTTTTTACCACTGTGCTGTCATCACTGCTTGTTTCATTTAGCAGTTTTTCAAAGTAATTACTCCATACTTCAAGGATATCTTTTTCTCCCATTTTCATGTCACCTTTATCATCTCTAACTCCTTTTACAGCACTCTTTCCTCCATTCCTAAGCTTCTTCAACAACCTCCAGAATATTTTGCCACCTTCTTGATATTTATTTTCTATATTCTTGCCAAAGTCCTACCATGACTTTTGTTTAGCTAGTTTTACACAGTGTTTAGCATTCTTGCATTTGTCTCTATTTTCTCTAAGAACATAAGCTGACTTATTTGACAGGAACTTTTGATATGCTTTCTTCTTTTCCTTCACTGCCTCTTTAACTTCCTGTGTCCACCTGGGAGTTCTGATTTTTTTTTATCCTTGCAGACAACTTCACCACATGCCTCTCTGGCTGAATCAATCAGGGTTTTCTTCAAGGCTTGCCACTGAATCTCCAAGGTTTGGTTGCTGTTCTCAAACTCTTTCATTTTTCTTCAATCTTTGTGTATTTTAGTCTACAGTTCACATCTGAAAGCTGCTCAACTTTTATTCGCTTTAAAACTTTCTTACATGTTATTCTTTTCAATATGAAATTCAATTTTTATCCTGCTCAAGACTAAATGGTGATCACTTCCAATTTCAAATCCTCTGTATACTCTGGTGTCCTGCACCAGGGGGAAAACATCACTAATAACATAGTCAATGCGACTTTTCTTATTCCTTGCCTGTTCTCTCCATGTGAATTTGTGCACATTTTTATGTTGGAACATGGTGTTAGTAATAACTAGTCCATGGCCGGAGCAGAAATCCAACAGATATTTGCCATTATAAGTTAAGGGGATAAAAATCCCTTATTGTTCCTTATTTTTATCCCCTTAACTTATATCAACCTCGCCAGGAAAAAAAATAGCCATTTTGGCTTTTCAGCTTAGATATTTGCCATTATTATTAGCTTTGCTCTTTTCTCCAAATTTTCCCAAAATATTTTTGTATGCCTCACAATCATTTCCTACTCTGCTATTTAGATCCCCAACAAGGACTAACTTTTCTTTTTTCATTGTGTCAGTTGCTTTTTCTAAAGCCTCAAAAATTCCTCCACTTCTACCTTAGTAGAACCTTCTGTGGGACCATAGGCACAAATAAGTCTCATTGTCCAGTTCCCCATTCTCATATATGCCCACATTACTCTACTTGAGACTGACTGCCATTGAAGAAGATTAGCCTCGTATTGTGTGTTGAATACTATGGCTGCTACTCCTTTTCCTTGATCGTCATTGCCTGAATATAACATTTTGGATTTATTGCTCAGAACGATCTCACCAGTTTTTGTCTTTTTTTGTTTCAGTCACCCCTATTATGTCAATCTGGTACTTATCTAATTCCTCAGCTAGCTCCATTTCTTTGCCATTCAGGCTTCTTACGTTGATAGTACCGATCTTTAACTCTGGTGATGTTGAGTTGGGGGTGTGTTTTCAATTTGTTCCAGTAGCTGACTTTTTGCTGTTCGCCCTGGCGAAAACAACGGGGGCCTTGTTTAACTGGGTGACGCCCCAGCCAGCATGAAATTCTGTCATGTTGTACCATCATTTTTTATTTTGGTTTAACCAATAAGAATACAATTTGGTTAGCTAAATCCCAAATTGCCAGCCCATCCTCGTTCGTTCAGTATCCAAGTAGATACCCAACAGGGTGCAGCACGAGAAGGTGAGGATCGGACATTAGGTCAGAAGCACTGGTCGGTTCTCCACCCGTTTTCAATATTATTTTATTAAAATAACATTTAGTTATTATAGATACAAGGCTGAATTATGACGAGTGTCACTGTTGAAAATATGAAAAGAATATTTTTTTGTTTGCGCTTGTCATTGCTATTGATATGAAACTTTTACTGGTGTTTGTTCATGGTGATGAAATATTTTTAATAAAGCAATTTTTAATATGTAAATTTATTAACAAATTTGTTACTGATTAGAATTTTTTTTTTTGTATATGCAGCACCCCCACTTAAAATTTTCACCAGCTGTCACTGGGGCCGACCCTATTAATTTTGCCACCCCCTTTCCCCTAAAAAAAACTTTTGACGTTTTAAAAGCGATGATGTTAACTTAGGCTTCAACATGTCCGATCATAAATTCTAAATAGTAGCATTAGCTAATGAAAATCCGTAAGTTAATAAAAAAATGATCAAACTATATTTTTTTTTTTTACAGAAAGAGACGATTAATCCTTTAACGGTGGAATTTTGTTCTGAAAATGTGTATTCCATGGGTAATTAAAATCAAGCAAAGACGAGTATACTCGACAAATGCACCTTCTGTAAATTTAAATTAAATTATCATGCGAGGATTTAGGCCTAGAGTGGCCTGTTCCGGCCTAATCGTTGAATCTTTTGAGAGGATGTCCTGGTTTTCTTTTTCCTAATAGCTTGTACTTTGTGTTTTGGTAATCTATCTGTTTTCATTCTTTGAATGCATTCCATCCATTTATGTTTATATTTTTTAATTGTTTTCTATTACTGATTTCTGTTTAAATTCTTTCATAATTGGTTGCCAGCAGTGTTGAGGACCTCTGTAAGAAAAGAGTATATGTTGAACTACAAGGGGGATTGATTATGAAGAGTTCAGGAGAAAGCTTGCAAGCGTAGCATGGAATGAGGAGTTAGCTGGAAAAGAGTCAATGCAGCTTGGGAGAGTTTCAAAAACTATCTAGTAGATGCAATGTCTAAATTTATTCCAAGGGTGAGAAGGTAGGTATGAAATGGATGAATAAAGAGATTAAGCATGCGATACAGAGAAAAAGGGCATTATGGAGGTAGCATAAGAAGTGGAAATAACCAATTCCATGAGGACTACAAAGACCAGGCAAGGTGGGTGACTTGGTTGGTGAGGGTAGCTAAAAAGACGTATGAACAGCAGTTAGCTAATGAAGCCAAAAAGAATCCTAAGGAGTTCTTTCGATATGTAGCCAGCAAAAGAAAGAATGATTATGGAAGGATGACATTAATTGGAGAAAGTGGTATAAAGACAGCTGTTGTAGAAGGTGTGGTGGAGATACTTAATGAACAAGTTCATAAAGGTCTTTCAATATTGTGAATGTGACTTCATGAAGAGATTGCGAGCAGTTGATGATGGAGAAGAGAGACTAAGTGAGCAAGATTGGGGAGTTGAGCAAGCTAGATGTAAATAAGGCTGTGGGACTTGATAATATATCGCCACCACGTATTCTGAAGGAATGTGCCAGGGAGTTGATGCCAACCTTGACATATTTTTTTAATATGAGTCTTGCACTGGGTCAAGTTCTTAAGGAGTGGAAAGAGGGCAAGATTGTGCCACTTCATAAAGGTGATCAAACTATAGGCCTATCTGTGTGTCAGGTGTTGTGGTTAAGTTGTTGGAGAAGCTGGTGAGAACTAGGATCTAGAAATGGGTTGATAACAATTTTACATTTGATGAACAGCATGGATTTGCTAAAGGGAGGTCATGTTTTAGTAGACTACTTATTACAATAAGGTGACAGCTTAGAATTATATTTAGATTTATAATATACTTAGATTTCGCAAAGGCTTTTGATAGATTACAGCATTAATAGTCAAACTAGAGCGAATGGAGTTGGATATTGGATTGGAGACTGGCTATCTGATAGGTATCAACAAGTTGTGGATGGGGGGGAACAATATCCAGGAAAAGGAAAGTTACAAGTGGTGTGCCTCAGGGATCTGTTTTAGAGGCATTGCTGTTTAACGTGTATATTAATGATATATATATAGGTGAAGATTTGGATAGAGACATTCAGTTTGCAGATGATGCAAAGTTGGGATGAACCATGAAGAGTAGAGAAGATGTAACAAAAAGATGTAGTTTTCAAGACTTGTATAAATTGAGTGATTGGGAATGCGAGTTCAATGTTGCAAAATGTAAGGTTTTAAAATTTGGAGAGCAAAAATGGGATGCAGAATTTATGCTTGGCGAGGATATATTGTCAGAGGTGGTGGAAATAAGAGATCTGGGGGTGATAGTGGATAAGGATCTGAAATTTAGGGGACAAAAAAAGCAAAATTGTGAAGACAACAGAAAGGCTTCTGGGAATGATGCAGAGGACACTGACTTGTAGAAGTAGGGAGATTCTTGTTCCATTGTGTAAGGCTTTGATTAGGCCATGCATGGACTATTGTGCCCAGATTTGGTCACCTGGTTTCCAGAAGGACAAAGAGATGTTGGAAAGGGTCCAGAGGCGACTAACTATGGTAGTTCTAACCTCTGAATGGCGAGTATGAGGAAAGATTGAGAAGATGCAACTTTCAGAGTCTGGTCGACAGGAGGAAGAGGGGAGATATGATAGAGACCTACAAGTTAGTAAGGGATTGTTATAAGATCAATGCTGGAGAGGTTCTACAGAAAATAGTGGGAGAACCAGAGGTCATCCCTGTAAACTGTATGAAGAGGGTGTGAGAAGCAGGGATTTTTTCATGCAGAGATGTGAATGCCTTGTCTGAGAGTGTGGTGTCTGCAGAGAATTTCAGTATGTGTAAAGCACGGTATGATGAGCTGTGTGCGTGTGATAAAAGGACTTCTTAGATGAGTCTTTGACTCTATGGGGTCTTGGGTAATAATTTCTTTGTTTCTTTTGTGATCAAGTAGAGTATATTTTGCAGTTTTTCTCTTTTATTTATTCTTTTTATTTTGTTGTACAGATTTCACTTCCATACAATAGGACTGGTAGAGCTATGTATTGTATACTTTTAGTCTGGTTTGGTTTAAAGAGTTAATTACACCTGTTATTTTTAAATATTTTTCAACTTTATATCTTTTCATATGTAATCATACATCCTAGTTAGTTAAATTTATTCACCCATTCTAAAATCTTTATATATTATATTACTGTATATTTTAGTTCTTACTGGATCTTGTCCTTCAAAGGCCATAGTTTTTTTTATTTTTTTCTGGTGCTATTATCATTCCATAATCTTTGGTTATCTAATTTAGATTTAAAAGGCTTCCTGTAAGTTATCTTCAGAATTTGTAATTATTTGGTTCATTCATTTCATATGGTGATTCAACAGCCGTAATCCCCTTTTACGGGGAGGTATGCCACCACCTCAATCTCCCCCTATTTTTATCTCGGCTCGGGACTGGCATAGCTGACAATTATTTGGTCATCGGCCGAAGACTGTTCAAGTTCACAGTAGGAGAAAGTTTAATACCTTGATAGAAATTTTTATTCCATTTTATTTCTTAAATATTAAAGAATTGCTGAGAGGGGACATCCCTATTGAACTCCTTGGTTCATCTCTCTCATATAGGATAATAGCTTATGATTTAATCTTATTTGTATTTGATTATTTTCATATACAGTAAACCCTCAATTTAACAGACAAAATTTCTGGTTAGTATGTCACGTGAAAATTAACACCCTGTTAATTTTAAAATGCTTTTAACCAAGATTTGCTTATAATTAAATGAAGAGGTTATTTTTAACAAATATTGGCAAATATTCATATGTTGGAAAAACACAAGCAATTTAGCCGACATAAATGAGTCACCGATCATAAAACATGTTCGCTGCATGATTAAATCAATCCCACTGTAATTGGTTCGTTTCTCGCGTGGCATGACTTTCTGCAGCAGTTTTATTACACATTTAAGTAATTTTAAGGAGTTAATTATAAAAAAATAACAGAATTCAATAGTTCAAAAAAAAAAAAACTTGATAGTTTTTTCAAAGCAGGATTACCTAAACCAAGTGCCTCAACATCGGACATGAACTTATCTAAAAGTGTAAAAACAGTATAAAAATTGTGTGTAAAACTTTTTTTTTTTTTTGGGGGTGCTTAAGGGTCAAAGCTGTATAACTGAGAGGAGACCTCCACATAGCCTTTAAAGGAATGCGGAGAACCGACCAGGGCTTCTGACCTAATGTCCAATCCTCACCTTCTCGTGGTGCACCCTGTTGGGTATCTACTTGGATACTGAACGGAGGAGGATGGGCTGGCAATTTGGGATTTACCCGACCAACTTGTATTATTATTGGTTAAACCAAAATATAGAATGATGGTACAACATGACAAAATTTCATGCCGGCTGGGGCGTTGCCCGGTTAAACAAGGGAACCAGGGCGAACAGCGAAAAGTCAGCTACTGGAACAAATCTGAAAATAAACCCCAACTCAACATCACCAGAGTTAAAGATCAGTACTATCAACGTAAGAAGATTGAATGGCAAAGAAATGGAGCTAGCTGAGGAATTAGATAAGTACCAGATCGACATAATAGGGGTGACTGAAACAAAAAAGACCAAAACTGGTGAGATCTTTCTGAGCAATAAATACAAAATGTTATATTCAGGCAATGACAATCAAGGAAAAGGAGTAGCAGCCATAGTATTCAACACAAAATACGAGGCTAATCTTCTTGAATGGCAGTCAGTCTCAAGTAGAGTAATGTGGGCAAATATGAGAATGGGGAACTGGACAATGAGACTTATTTGTGCCTATGGTCCTACAGAAGGTTCTACTAAGGTAGAAGTGGAGGAATTTTTTGAGGGTTTAGAAAAAGCAACTGACACAATGAAAAAGGAAAAGTTGGTCCTTGTTGGGGATCTAAATAGCAGAGTAGGAAATGACTGTGAGACATACAAAAATATTTTGGGAAAATTTGGAGAAAAGAGCAAAGCTAATAATAATGGCAAATATCTGTTGGATTTCTGCTCAGGACATGGACTGGTTATTACTAACACCATGTTCCAACATAAAAATGTGCACAAATTCACATGGAGAGAAGAGGCAAGGAATAAGAAAAGTCTCATTGACTATGTTTTTGTTGATAGTGATGTTTTCTCCCTGGTGCGGGACACCAGAGTGTACAGAGGATTTGAAATTGGAAGTGATCACTATTTAGTCTTCAGCAGGATAAAATTGAATTTCATATTGAAAAGAAGAACATGTAAGAAAGTTTTAAAGCGAATAAAAGTTGAGCAGCTCTCAGATGTGAACTGTAGGCTAAATTACACAGATTGAAGAAAAAATGAAAGAGTTTGAGAACACGAATCAAACCTCGGAGATTCAGTGGCAAACGCTGAAGAAAACATTGATTGATTCTGCCAGAGAGGCATGTGGTGAGGTTATCTGTAAGGATAAAAAAAATCAGGACTCCCTGGTGGACACAGGAAGTTAAAGAGGCAGTGAAGGAAAAGAAGAAAGCATACCAAAAGTTCCTGTCAAATAAGTCAGCTTGTGCTCTTAGAGAATATAGAGACAAATGCAAGAATGCTAAACAAAAGTCATGGGAGGACCTTGGCAAGAATATAGAAAATAAATATCAAGAAGGTGGCAAAATATTCTGGAGGTTGTTGAAGAAGCTTAGGAATGGAGGAAAGAGTGCTGTAAAAGGAGTTAGAGATGATAAAGGTGACATGAAAATGGGAGAAAAAGATATCCTTGAAGTATGGAGTAATTACTTTGAAAAACTGCTAAATGAAACAAGCAGTGATGACACCACAGTGGTAAAAAACACTGACCAGGCATGCAGTCAGAAATACATATCCATACTAGAAGTAGAAAAAGCCATCAAAGGCTTGAAATGTGGAAAGGCAGCAGGAGTAGATGATATTCGACCAGAAATGCTGAAATATGGTGGTATAAGAGTCTTACAGTGGCTGCACTGCATAGTTCAGAAAGCCTGGACAGAGGGACGAATTCCCTATGACTAGAGTAGAGCTCTCATAGTACTCATATATAAAAAGGGAAATAAAACTGCATGTGAGAATTACAGAGGTATTTCCCTACTGAGTGTTCCTGGCAAGATCTATGCAAGTATACTTGAGAAACGGTTGAGAAGAATTGTGGAAGGAAAGCTTGGTGAAGAACAAGCTGGATTCAGGCCAAATAGAGGCTGTCAGGATCAGATCTTCACTTTACGACAAATAGTCGAGAAAGCATGGGAATATAACAAAGATCTGTATTTAAGTTTTGTCGATCTGGAAAAGGCATATGACAAGGGGCCAAGAAAGAAGCTATTCAATACGCTACAGTTATATGGTGTCAATGGGGCATTATATCAAGCAATACTTCGTCTTTATTTGAGTTGTAAGTCAGCAGTTAGAATGGAAGGAAGTACAGGAAGATGGTTTAATGTTAAATCTGGTGTGAGACAAGGATGTACATTATCCCCTCTGTTATTCATTATCTATATGGATCACATTATGAAGGAAAGTGGTATTAAATATGATATCAAAATTGGAGATTTTAATGTCAGCTCTTTGCTTTATGCAGATGATGTTATACTTCTAAATAAATCTGCTACAAGTCTGCAAGATTCTCTGACTAAATTGAATAGCTGTTGTAATAGATATGGTATGAAGGTCAGCAATAAAAAGACAAAGACAATGAAAATAGGCAGAATCATTGAAAATGTCAACTGTATTGTGAATGGAGAACCTGTGGAACAAGTAAAACATTTCAGCTATTTAGCTACGATTTTTACTGAAGATGGTAAATTAAATATAGAAATAGACAACAGAATAAGCAAAGCTGGTATGGTGGGAAGTCAATTGAATAAATTCATATGGAATAAGAGAGAAATTAGTCGGAACACTAAATTAGCTGTGTACAAGACAGTGTTCAAACCAGTTTTAACTTATGGATCTGAGAGCTGGGTCAGAAGTAAAACACTTGACCAAAGACTAGAGACCACAGATATGAGAGTCCTGAAAAAGATTATAGGCGTGAACAGATGGCATCAATGGCAATATCATATTAAAAACGAGGATATTAGGAAAGAACTTGACATTGTCAGCATCCAGGAATGTGTTAGCAGAGCTAATCTCAGGTGGTATGGTCACTTAAACAGAATGGGCGAGGAAAGTTTAGCAAAACAAGTGTTCTCTGCCAGGTTGGCAGCAAAACGACCTAGAGAAAGACCAAGATATAGGTGGATTGATACTGTACAAAGTGCTTTAGACGATAGAAATATAAGATCTGATAATGTTGGAGTTTTGACAAGTAACACACTGATTTGGAGGAAAATGGTAGATAGGAAATTAATGATGTAATTTTTTTATGTAGTACTATCACATCCTGTACACCCCTTGAGAGTACATGGCAGGAATTTGATGAACATTTTTTTTATTACAGTGCTAATATTGATAAAATTGCAGTATGATGTTAGATATTTTTATTTTAAAAAATTCTCGATTTTATGTACACCCTATTAGTCCATTAAATCGAGGGTTTACTGTATACTTATAGCTTTTAGGATGTTATTTAGTATTTGTCTCTCTTTTAATATGTTAAATAACATGCTTTTTCGAAGTCAATAAATATAACGTGTTTCTAAATTATATTCTCTTCTCTATTAATTTTTTGGCAAAAGTCCGGGTCTGTACATGATCATCCTTTACTTAAATAAAGTTTTCAGAATATTTTATTAGTTTATTTGAAATTCTGCTATATATTTTGTAACAGGAATTTAGTATACTTTTACCTCTATAGTTTTTAGGGTCATCTCTACTGCCTTTTTTAAAGATGAAATCACAATTGCATTTTTCCATTCTATTAGGGGTTACCAGTTGAATAGATTTATTTAAAAATAATAGAAGTCTTTCTTTGAACCTTGTTCCTGCATATTATATAGTTCTGAACCTAACTTATCTTCTCCAGATGATTTTTCGTTTCTCATTTCTTTCAAGCTTATTTTAATTGTTTAGTTATTTTCATTGAATGTTTGTCAGTTATCTTTTTTAAAATATTTATCTGTCCACAATTCTGTATAGAAATTCTTCTAATTTCATTAAGGTGTTTTCTTTAGTATTTGTAAGTGTTTCAAAATCGAACAAATTCTTTTTCTTTTATATTCTATTTCATCTTCTAATCTTTTACTAATTAACCATTTATGATAGTCTTTTTTTTTTTTTTCTTTGATTGTAACATCCCATATCTTCAGTTTTTTCTTTTATTGAATTTTTTGGTCTTTCCTAAGCTTTCATTTGCTGCTGCATTTAGTATCGTTTTTATATTAAACCATTCTATTTCTTCAGTCTGTTTTGTTTTATTTTATTTTATCTAAATACTGGTTAATTCTTTGTTCATATAACATATTTGTGTCATTTAATAATCTAGATTTATAAACAAATGTTTTAAATTTTCTTTCTGTTCGTGTTATTTGTAGCCATTGCGGTGGTAATCTTAATTTTATTTTAATGAGGAAGTGGTCACCACTTATTTCATATCCTCTGTGAACTTTGTCTTTCATTTAAGATAAAAGAATCTAATACTGATTTCCATCCTCTTACTTCCCAAGTATATTTATGTATGTCTTTATGTTCATAGAAAGAATTCATTATTTTTAGATTATTAACTAGAAAGTCGATCAATTTTTTTACCATTCCTATTTAGAGTATGTTTTCCATATATTCCTATATTATTATTAATTTTTGTGTTCCAAGTTCTTGCATTTAAGTCTCCTGCTAATATTACGTAATCATTTTTATTTATTTTATATATATATATATATATATATATATATATATATATATATTCTCTAACTGATTATAAAATTCAATATTATCCTGTTCTCTTCCTTCTTTTGGGGCATATATATATATTATTATTATTATTACTACGGGCTACTCCAGGAGTCCTTAGACTCATTGAGGGAGGCCCTAAACATCATATTCACACAGCTGTTCAACATTCTCACAGTATCTATCATACCTTGCCTTGAACTCGCTCACTGTCATAGCACCCACAACAGACTCTGGCAGCTTATTCCATTCATTTACCACTCTAAAAGTAAAGAACCCAGCTCTAACACCCCTGCTAACAACGTTATTGCCCAGCTTCCATGGGTGTCCCCTAGTTCTCCCACCACCAGTCCTGATCTCAAAAATATCATCTGAATTAACCCTATAGAATCCTTTTAGCAATTTGAATGTCTCAATCATATCTCCCCTTTTCCACCTATCAACTAGTTTCTGCAACCCACAAATCTTCAACCTGTTCTCATATGGTTCATTCCATAGACCTGCTATCATCTTAGTCACTCACCTCTGGATCCTCTCAACCTCCTCCCCATCAAGAAGGAACCGAGGTGACCAAATCTGGGCACAGTAGTCGAGATGAGGTCTTATCAGGGCTCGGTACAGAGGTACAATAACTTGTTTTTCTCTGCTCGTCAAGGTATTTTTCAACAACCAAGTGAGTTGATGAGCTGATTTAGCTACTTTCGCAATGTGCCCCCTGAACTTCATCTCCCTATCCACCAACACTCCCAAGTCCCTGGCCTCATCAATCTCTTGGAGTACAGTTCCACCAATGTGGTATACTGCTAATCTTTTCACTCCGAAATGCATAATCTTACATTTTGTCACATTAAATTGACATCCATTCTACTTAATCCAGAACTCCAATCTATCTAAGTCATCTTGCAAGACTTTGACATCTTCTGCATTCACTATCGCCCTACCCAACTTTGCATCATCAGCGAACAAATGAACTGTCCCACTTAGACCCTTCCCTATATCGTTAATGAACAGATTAAACAGCAGTGGTCCAAGAACAGAACCCTGTGGCACACCACTAGTCACAGGCCGTTTTTTGGACTACTCCTGAATAAACTACTCTTTGATATCTCTCCATCAACCACCCAGTTATCCATCTCACCAACCCTATATCCATTCCCATATGTTGTAGTTTACGGATTAGAATTCCATGTGGTATCCTGTCAAACGCCTTTGCCAGGTCCAGCAGTATCACTGTAAACCCATTTCCCTTATCCAGTTCAGCCGTCACCTTGTTATAAAACTTGAGCAAGTTACTGAGGCATGATCTACCCTTCACAAAGCCATGCTGTCCTCTGTACAGTATCTCATTTTCATCAATCCATTCCTGTATTTTTCCCTTGACTACTTTCTCCAAGACCTTGACAATGACTCCTGATATGCTGATCGGTCGGTAATTTGCAACCATAGTCTTGGATCCTCCTTTATGCAGTGAAACTATTTTCCCCTCTTACCACGCCTTCGGGACTAAGCCAGACCCGAGACTCAGATTAAACAACATGGTCAAGGGCACTGATAATTCATTAGCTGCTTCATGCAAGACCCGTGCCGGTATACCATCCAATCCCACAGATGTATTCACATTAAGGTTCTGTAATAGACTATTCACCTCCACTTCATTCATCACAATTCCCATATAAACTAATGGTTCCTTCATTTTTTCAATGTCACCACCTGGATGATATACTTTTGCAAAGTGCACACTCAGTAACTCCACTATATCGACTGGTTCAGTGAACTCTTTACCATCGTCATTTCTTAAAATCATTTTGCCATGTACAGTTTTTTTCTTGCTTGCAGCATAATGAAAGAACTGTTTGGGATTCTCTTTTGCTTGCATTGCTAGTTTCCTTTCATAATCGGCTTTTGCTGTTTTTACCACACTCGTTACCCTTCTGGCCTGTACTTTATACCGTTCGTGTGCCTGCAGGTCACCCCTTTCTTTAAATTCCCTCCATAGTTGTTTCTTTTTTTGCAGCTCAAGCTTAATGGTGTTATTCATCCATTTAACCCCTCCTTGTTTCACTATTCGGATCTTAGGTATACAATCAGCCATGATCTCCTGTAAATGCTCTTTTATCACTTCCCATGCTCTATCGACGTCCAGCCCTTGCAGTTGTACATGCCATGGCACTGATCCAAGCAATCTCCTAAGCTTGTCATACTTGCCAGCACGGTAATTCCACATATACCCTGTCTTAATCACAAATTTCACACCTTTAGCCACCTCCCAGGTCAAGACCTTATGATCACTCTCACCAATAGGTGGCAACATGGTCATATTCATTACAGTCAAATTCTCAGAAATTCCACATATACCCTGTCTTAATCACAAATTTCACACCTTTAGCCACCTCCCAGGTCAAGACCTTATGATCACTCTCACCAATAGGTGGCAACATGGTCATATTCATTACAGTCAAATTCTCAGATACTATTACCAGGTCAATGCTGTTTCAGATAGTTATCCCTTAATAATTGAATAAATTCCATTTCCTTCCTCACATGTGTCCTCTCCTCCTTCCAATCAATGTTACCAAGTTGAAATCCCCCATTATAATTACCCTCCTTCCACTCATTTCATCAATTTGTTTATGCATACCATCTCCACCATCTATTCCATCACCTGGTCTATAGCAGCACCCAACTGTATATTTTATTCTGCCAGTGTCAATCTCACACCAAATAGCCTCAAATGAGCTCCTTTCACTATCCTGCAATAGTTCAATTTTCCTTGGCTGCAGTTCATCAGCTATCATCAATAACACCCCTCCCCCAATTTTATTCTCTCTGTCCCTCCTAAACATACTATAACCTACACATTCTATCCCACTAACTATATCATCTTCCGTCAGCCATGTTTCACTAATGCCAATAACCTGTGGCCAGGAAGAGCCAATCAAGGCCAAAAATTCTTCCTTCTTGTTCCTAATACTCCTGGCATTAGTATACATGAAATGCAGTGATCCCTTAGTCGCACCCCTATCTTGATGCGTTATTCTAAATATCCCATTCCCATTTTTTGTCCTTATTGCTGGCTCAGGTACATTATATACATTTTTACACTCAACTGTCTCACTGATGTCTGGATATCCACTTTCCCCCCCTCCTTGGTAGTTCTAGTTTCCCTGGTTCTGCACATCCATTTTCACTTCATTCAGCAACACTTTTTCCAGTCTCCGCACACCAAGTCCAATCAAATGCAGGCCATCCATCTTGTATAATATAAGTCCTTTCGCCCATCAAACTCATTCCACACCACACCGTCCGCATAACCTGCGCATGTCATTTGCGATTATGGCCCTCCTTCTAAACTCCTCTCTGTCATACCGCGGTAACAGACTCACCCTTCTAACTCTGTCACTCTTTTCTTTCGCTACCTTTAACAATACTTTCAAGTCCTCTCTCATAAAAAATTTATCACCTTTCAATTCATTCGTACCCGCCACAATTGTTAATTCTTTCACCCTCTGTTTTTGCACTCTAATACTCTCACTTACATCCTTAAATTTCGCACCTGGTAAGTACGATTTAGTTACACTGCCATCTATCACCCCTCTTAATAACGAGTCACCATACAACACTCTCTCCTTCATTTCGGAAACTCTCCCACGCTGTTTATTTACGTTAGCCGAATCACTCTGGAAAGAGTTTTGCAGGTGCTCTAATTGCCGCTGCGCATTTTGTATCACTGCGCGCAGCCTAGCGATCTCACTTCCTACAAATAATTCCTCATTTTTTTATCATTCAAACCATTTTCTCTTTCGGTATAATTGCTCTCACTCTTTCTTAGATCACCGCTCACATTGCCATCTTATATACCACAATTCCTTATCGAGCCACTATTTTCACACGCATTCTGGCTTTCTTCAACCATAACTGTCTCACAACCTGACACATACTTCGACTCCTCACTTTGCATACACTTTCTCCCACCACTATCACTTTCAATCCATACTCCAGCCTCATTTGGGAATGCATACATTCCACACACATCACATTGGACAAATTCTCTCACATTATAGTTTTTGAACAATGGCGTCGTATTTTTGGACGCCATTATCTTACGTCGCATTGGCGCCATATTCAAATATATGTAACGTATCGTTAAATACTAGATTAATTAACGGAATTTACACCAAAATCACACAGACAAACAAGCTACCAAATTTAGACAATATTACGTTATGATTTTTAACATATATTCTAATTTCCATTCAAAATTGTACTTAGCTTTCGGGAGCTCCGCCTGGCCCTCTAGCGGCGTCTCTGATTATAAAATTCAATATTATCCTGTTCTCTTCCTTCTTTAGGGGCATATAAAACAATTATTGTGCTAGCTTCTATTATTCTTTTAGTCCATAATTTATGTTTTAACTATTTTGAAAGAAGTTATGAATCCATATAACTCCTGCTTGTGCTCTTTGATCTCCCCTATATATCACATTAAAATGTTCAGTTCTCATGTTTTTTTGTTTTTTTTTTTGTTTCAGTGATTACTGCTATTTGAAAATTTCTTTCATTTAATATTTGGTTTAATTCTATTTCTTTATATGCTATTCCTCTTACGTTCCAGTTTGCTATATGCATTATATTTTGTTTCCATTTTCGTTTTGTTCATTAACTTGTATTGATGACTATTTGTTACCAAGTAGCATTTTTATGGAGTCTCAGTACTTGTGGAAGACTAATCCACAATTCAGCTAACTTAATTTCATCTATTAAGTGTATGTCTTTTAACTGCATGTATTCTCCCAGCAATGTCTACTGTACAAAAGAAAACTCTTGCCAATAGCAGATGAGTCCTTCAAATAGACAAATATATAATACATTTTCTGATAAAACATTACTCTAAGACAAATGCAATAATTAAAAAGGACACACAACAGAACCCATAGAGATCCAAAAAGGAGTAATGCAAGGATGCCCATTATCCCCATGCCTATTCAACATATATCTAGAAGAAGTTGTAAAGAAAGCAATTGACAATGAGCCTGGAATCAATGTCAACGGTTTAAACATAAATAATATCAAATATGCAGATGATCTCGTCCTTCTTGCAAGGACGAGATCATCTGCATATTTGATATTATGAACTACAAAAGTTAATCAACAAGCTAAATGAAACCTGTAAAACATGACATGACAATAAATATACAAAAGACAAAAGTGATGAAAATAGGGAGGAACAGAACTACCATCTCAGCCACCCTAAACGGAAAACAATTAGAACAAGTAGACAACTTCATATACCTTGGATCAAAACTAACAGAAACAATAGATGAACTCAAAACAATCAAACACAGAATAGCGATAGGATGGACCACCATGGGAAAATTACAGAAAATCTGGAAAACAAACAAGATAGCTAAACAAGCCAAAATCAAACTATATGAAGCAATAATTATACCAACAGTCATCTATGGAGCAGAAGCGTGGACAGTTAAAAAAAGAGAGGAGAAAAAACTACTATTTGAAATGAAATGCTTAAGAAAAATAAATAGAACAAGTTGGACAGAAAAGAAAACAAACATCACAGTCAGACAAGAACTATTGTATAAAAAGACAATAATAGAAAAAATTAGAAAACAACAACTGAGATGGTTTGGACACACTGTATGCATGGATGCAGACAGACTTCCTAACAATACTTTTCCAAAAAAAAAGAAGACCAAGAATTACCTGGCTGAAATTAATAAAGAACATCTCGGGATGCAGAACATATAAGGAACTTTTTCGAACAGCAAGGAATAGAGAAGACTGGAAGATCCTGCTCAGGAGAAGACTCAACCCGTCTTAGACGGAAGAGAAGAAGTGTATGTCTTTTAACTGCATGTATTCTCCCAGCAATGTCTACTGTACAAAAGAAAACTCTTGCCAATAGCAGATGAGTCCCATTCTCCCAGCAATGTCTACTGTACAAAAGAAAACTCTTGCCAATAGCAGATGAGTCCTTCAACTGAAAAGTCCCTAATAAGGTTGCACAGGTGTCAGATGAGACTCAAGGTCATTCAACCACTGCATGCATATTCAGAATACATCAAGTATTACATAAGCATCTCTTAAGGATTATCTTTTTGGAATTACTAACATTTATTTCCTATTCAAACTGTTTAGATTAAGTAGATTAAAGAATGGAGGTGAAATGCTCAGATTCCCTCATAAAAATGCCAGTGATGACAATGTTATTACAATGAGTTTTTTTGCATGCGATGTGTCATTTTTACGAAGAGCCAAATTAATACAGTGCATCAAAAATAATTACATGGACAAAGGAATTTTATTAATGTTCCATATGATTTAATAGATGTTAAATTATTGGTAAGGGGACTCCAACCTGCAATGCTTGCTTTCCCCAGTGGAAAATTTATGTACAATTTAAGTACACTTCGACTCAAAAGATGACACAGAAGTTTTTTGCTGTTCAGTCAATTTCAGCTTCAGGTATCCAGTTTGGGTCATCATCACTTGGTTCTTTACTATATCTAAAAATAAAGGATTATTAACAAATATTAAACTTCGCTGAATCACAAAAGTTCTGTATATCACACAATTATATTCTCAGCTATGAATGCTAATGTTAGTGCAATGAACTTGGTTACTATGATTGATCACCATTCACGAAAGTTACACTTTAAAAAATCCAAATGAAAATCTAGAGAATTTTAAGTCTGGACTGTTTGTTGAATCTTTAATGTTGCTTCTGGTAACATAAAATATAAAACTTATTTTTGTAAAATTATTTCCAAGAATTGGGCATCCCAGCCATGTCAGAAGTATCAAGTATTAGTGCTTAGAACAGAAGAAAAAAAAAACTTTCTTATGGTTGCCAATTTTTTCTGATAACCAACAGAAAGGTTGTTTAGTGTCATTTATAAACTGAAGCACACAACAATTTCAGTATACAAGTTAAACTAAATGTTCAATCAAGTATTACATAAGCATCTCTTAAGGATTATCTTTTTGGAATTACTAACATTTATTTCCTATTCAAACTGTTTAGATTAAGTAGATTAAAGAATGGAGGTGAAATGCTCAGATTCCCTCATAAAAATGCCAGTGATGACAATGTTATTACAATGAGTTTTCCTATAGCAAAAATCAAAAATAAATGCAACTGAAAAACAGAAATGTAAAATTTTATATATTAGATTTTATCTAGAACAGATTTTCACTTAACAAATACTTTAGAATCACGGGAATATCACAATGATCTTAAGTTTGTAGATCTAGAACAGGAATATGACAAGATACACAGAGAAAAGCTTTTCAAAACACTACAATTACATTTAGGTATTTTGACAACTGTACCCTCTAAAGTTTTCCGGGGGGGGGGGGGGGTGAGAGATCACTAAATAACTTGGACTCTAAAAACACTGGCTGTGATGACATCCCTTCAGTTCTGAAACACCATGTCCAGAGCTCTAACACCTGTGCTGTATTGTCTCTACAATCTATTATACATAGCTAATACTTATCCCAAAATCTGAATGCAATCACATATCCAATCTATTCCAAAAAAAGGGAAAAAAGCTACTGTCAAACTACCGACCAATCACAATCTCCACATAATGGATAGCCAGTATGGTTTCCACAATTCAAGATCCACAGCAAACCTGTTGGCTTACATCATCCACCAGTGGACACATGCTATGTTAAAGTTAAGAAAAACTTGTGCTGTCACTCTTGACATTTCCAGAGTGTTTGATAGAGTCTGGCATCTAAGCTTGCTAAACAAATTGCCATCCCTTTGGTCTTCCCTCCACCCTATATAATTTTTTGTTCACTGCATGTCATGGTTGATGGCTCCTTCTCTTTGAGCTTCAACACCAATGTAGGGGTACCTCTATCCTATCACCAACTGGCTCGTGCATAAACAACCTACTCTCGATTACCGCTAATCCTATCTACAGCTGATAATACTTTCCATTCATCCTCCTTATTTGACAAACAATGCAGTACTCTGACATCTCAAGCATCAAGATCATCCACAACCTTAAACATTGATCTATATACTATCCTTCAATGGGGCAAAGATAATCTGGTCATTGACATCAAAACAGGCTTGCCTCTTCTTGAGCAAAACAGATCTCAGCTCATATTCCCTTACCCTCAGTAACACATATCACCAGACAAGATCGAGCCTCTTTGCTTGGACTAACATTTTCCTCCTGTCTCAAATATATCACATCAATAGCTTCCTCGGCATCCAAAAAACTAGGCAATGACTTTCTTTCAAGATGCTGTTTTACATCCAACCAATTGTTACTTATAATATACAAATACCAAATCCACCCAATGCTTACCTTACTTCCTCCTCAGTAATATGCAAATAACCACACAAGATCTAATCGCATCAATAGCTTCCTCAGCCTCTAAAAAGAAACCATGCATTCTTATGAAATTTACTGAAATTCTGTACAACCCTTTCAGAAGTTGGTAAGTCTCAATCATACCACTCATTTTTCTACTGTTTCCTAGTCTCTGCAGTCTACAAATTCTCAATCTGTATTTATTTCACAATCCTGATATCATTTTTGACACACTCCATTTTTTTATGCACCCCCCCCCCCAATGGTAATATTCGTTAACATGTAAATGTTTGTTCTGGTGGATTTACTTTAGATTTTGACTACCTACTTATTCTTGGACTGTACTTTGATATTTAAGTTTCACTGTTTTGTTTTACAAATCCATCACTATGCTTGCATTTTTACATGATTAATCATACATAACTTTTACTAATATTAAAAACACCAAATGAACTATTATGGAAACAATTATGAGGAAAGAACAATTCTGTGTTCATCCAGTTTGGACCTATCAAGTATGCATAATAATTTTTGCAGAAGTAAGGAACTAGATAAGAACAGAGATCTGCAAGTTGTCGAACTGTCTCATGCAGACCACAGACGGGTGTATACAAAAGAGCATTCAAGTAATATATGTCTGTACATGAACACTAGGAGTATCAGAAACAAAAGGAGTAGAGTTTGTTGACTTGGTTAATATATCGGGATATCATATTGTAGGCATTAGTACGGCCTGGTTATCAGAAGCAGATTTACTAACTGGGACTGAGTGCAAATGGTACAGTATTTTTAGGAAATATAGGATAGCGGTGTGCTGCTAATGATATCAGATGATTGGAATCCAGTTAGAGTTGAGATCTATGACTGCAATATTAGTAAGTGTTTCATGTGGCAGCGAGTTCGAAGCCATCTGGTGTGAGGTTGAATCTAAGAAAATTAAATACACAATGGGATGTTGTCACAGACCTGGTGAATCAGTTGCTAGTGACGAAGAAATGCATCAACAAATAAATGATAGGTGCGAAAAGAGTGATCATAATGCAGGATTTTAATTATATGAACATTGATTGGGTAGACTATGAAATCTTGCAAGAAGAGTGAAACTGAATTTATGGAGTTGTTGTGAGAACTTTTTTCAAGCAGCATGTCACAGAGGGAACTTGTGATCAGAGTCAAATCTCATTATAGTGTCAGAGGAGGTTTCAGTAAAAGAACTATTCTGCCTCTGGTTGGTGACAGTAATCATGCAATACTTACTTGGAAAGTGAGTAAGTTTATGAATGTTTCATTCAGAAAAGGTTACATGCAGAACAAAGCAGGAAATTATGACCACCTGAGAGTATGCTGGGGTTCTGTACTATGGCAGCGGTTATTGGATGGGAAGAATGTTGACAGTGCATGCGAAATGTTTAAAAAATACTTAAATGATGCGATATCAGAATGTGTCCCTAGTGTTCAAAGAATAAATAGAGAAGTGAAATGGGATGTTATCTAATTAAGCAAGAGATTTGTAAGTAAAAGATGTGGAAGGAATACTGTGTGCACATAAGGATAATGTCAGTTATGATCATTATAAGCAGCAGGCCAAAAGAGTCGAGTGTTGTACTGAGTATGAAAAGAAAACGGCTCTGCAAGTTAAAGACAACCCAAAAGAATTTATCATTATGCTGTAAGTAAAAGAAAGAATGAATTTGAAAGAGTAACTTCTAAATGCAAATGATATGTGGGTGATTGTTCATCTAATAAGTAGCCATTTTGCTGATGCTACTAACCTGGTATATGCAACATTGACCTCATCACTACCATTACCTTTTCACTGTACAAGGAAGTACTAGAGCTGGTGCACACTGAATAAGAATTGGAACTGATGGGATATCAGCAACGATGCTAAAAGAGTATTCATGCTGAACTGGCTATTCCTTTAACCAGGCTATATAATTTGGGTCTCAGAACAGGGAAGATTCCACAAGAGTAGTGCAAAGACTATTCAACTATCAACAACTCAGTATTTATGGAGTGCTGGTGAAGATTTTGGAAAAGTTGGTTAGAGCTCACATTCAGAAATTGTTTGAATCTCTACTTTGTAACACACAGCATGGGTTTACTAAGGGAAGGCCATGTTTTAGCATCTTGCTCACATCCTATAATAAAGACAAGGGGAAATGGATACACAATGATACTTTTGGATTTTGCTAAGGCTTTTGACAGAACATAGCATGGAAAACTGTTGCATAAATTGGAGAATATGAGATTGAATTGGAAACTATTGGCATGGATATGAGGATGGGTGACTGACATCAAAGTCATATGTAGGGGGTGTCAATCTGCAAGATAACTAGTGGTGTGCCTTAAGGATCAGTCCATTGTTGTTCAATCTATACATTAATGGCATTGGAAAGGATTTGACATGTGACATAACTATTTGCTGATGATACAAAGATAGGTAGGGTAATCAGGAGTGCTGCTGTTACGCAGTGCTTGCAGAATGATAAGTTGAATAAGCTGGAACTGTGAGCATGTGAAAATGGCTGTCATTTCAATGTTAATAATAAATATCAAATGTTTTATATTGGTAGGATTATGCTTGAAAAAACTGATGAGACTAGGGATCTTGGAGTTTTAGTAAACTGGAAGTTGAAATTCAAGGGCCATATAGTAAAAATTGTAAATACAACTCAGAATAATGGCAATGCCAAAATGAACCCTGACATGTAAAAGATAAGTCGTTTTGCCTTTTTACAAGGCATTGATAAGACCTTGCTTGGACTATTGCATGCAAGTCTGGTTTCCATGGTGATTCTGATAATTTTACATGCCCCTAATATGGTTATGCTTTACTGATGTGTTTGCCATTTGCCTCATGGACAAGACA
This sequence comes from Typopeltis vanoorti, assembly GCF_054136105.1. Lineage (NCBI taxonomy): Eukaryota > Metazoa > Arthropoda > Arachnida > Uropygi > Thelyphonidae > Typopeltis > Typopeltis vanoorti. The sequence continues at coordinate 2,846,635 of NC_143557.1, forward strand.
CTTAGGATGCCTTTGTCACCTACCTAAACACCCAACATCCACTTCACAATTAGTCACTCACCAATGGATCACCATCTTTTTCCATTTACAGACAGCTATCACACACAGAGGAAGATATCTACATAAACAACCACATCATCCAGCCCAACAAAAACACACACAGAACCAGAATGATTTGTTCTAATGATACAGCTCTTTCCACAGAACTTCAATATTTGCACCATACTTTCTTGGGCAATGGCTACAATTGCTACAAAATAGATAAAATGCTGCATAATTCCATTACTTCTCCCTCTAACACACAAGAACAAAACAATCTTATTTCTATTCCCTAAGTCAGAAATCCATTAAAAAAAAAAAAAAAAAATAGCCAAAGTACTAATAAAGCATTGCCTTCACACCACATGTTAAATTAGCAACTCTGGTCCTTTATCTTAGGAGAGTGGACCAGAGTTGCTAATTTAACATGTGGTGTGAAGGCAATGCTTTATTAGTACTTTGGCTATTTTTTTTTTTTTTTAATGTATTTCTGACATAGGGAATAGAAATAAGATTGTTTTGTTCTTGTGTGTTAGAGGGAGAAGTAATGGAATTATGCAGCATTTTATCTATTTTGTAGCAATTGCCCAAGAAAGTATGGTGCAAATATTGAAGTTCTGTGGAAAGAGCTGTATCATTAGAACAAATCATTCTGGTTCTGTGTGTGTTTTTGTTGGGCTGGATGATGTGGTTGTTTATGTAGATATCTTCCTGTGTGTGAGAGAGAGAGAGAGAGAAAGAGAGATAGCTGCCCGATCCTCTAGCATATCCTGGAGTTCTTTGTAACTGACTTGGCCTACTATGGGCAGACAGGAAGATCTGTTAACATCCACCTGGGAGAACATAAAAAATACATTCGCTACCATTATTATGGCAAGTCAGGATTGGCAGACCATGCTTCAGACACTTTTCACAAAGGATTAGAAGAAAACCAGTATGCCATTTAGAAGTTGTTACAGGTCAAAGATTTTTTTAGTCAACCATGGCTAGGAAGAATTCTTCTAACCTGAAGAAGTATGGTTGCATTAATTTGCCAGACTTATCTTAAGATCAACTCATAGATAGCTGTAATTTTTTTTACAACATTAGACAGTGAGTAATTAGGACTTGAGGCCTTTTGTTCACTACAAGCTGAATAGTTTCACTTACTGTCACATGTAAACTATAACACTATTTTATGCTCTGAAGATGCTGGTTTGAAGCCCAGCGAAATATAAGCCAGTTAATAAACTTCTTTATAAAATAGTTCATGTACCATTAATACTGTTAAAATAAGTTATGAATAACATTCAACACCTAAGCTTGTCTATTAGACTGATGATTAATCATTGATATGTACCAAAGATTAATTGGTACTTATTATTCATCCAGATGTTTTATTGTTTCCATTTTGAATCTGCATATAGATTGTAACAATTTCAATATTGCTTTTTACTATAAATTTAATATTTAGTTTAATCCTTTATCCAAGTGTAAGCAAACAAAGTTTGCAGCTGAAGTATCTTCAGAACTGGGGCAACTCGTGGCAAAGGTGGACTGACTTCACATCACTTGCCTTAGTATCCCATAATGCAAAACACATCTCCTTGCAGACATGTATAATGCTATACATTATGGGAAGGGTAGTTACCCTTCTCATAATGGACTTTGTGCAAACTTTGTTTGCTTACACTTGGATAAAGGATTAAACTAAATATATAATTTATAGTTACAAGTGAAAAAAACTTCCAACATGCTTTTTACTAATCATGGCCAAAACTGTACTCTTTAAATAAATATTTTAAGACAACTTTTAATACCTCATAATATACATAACTTTTAAGACCACATAATATCACCTAAAATAAAAACACCAAAAAAAGTGCAAATGCAACAAGCTTTTACATGCAGTCATGTAAAATAAGGGAAGGCTCTTCCTGACTGACTAGTTGCATTTGTTATGGTGTATAATAACAGGAATTTTTCTGCTTCAGCCTGCTGAATATCTGAAAAACACATCAAATAACATTTTTCACATATCTGGCACATCTTTAATTATATCTTTAATAAAAAATAACGAGATCTGGTAAATATTTCAACTTATGAGAGAGGGAAGATATGAACTCTGAATCTTAACTAAACAGTTATTTAAAAAAAAAATTCTGCAACAATACTGTTAAATATGTGAGACATCAGCATACTTCTTTAACTACACAGTCATCTCTGGACTGAAAATCTTAACATAACTTCATTATTAATGGATTAAAGCAGTCACATCTAGGTTTCACTATTGGATATCTGAGCATGTACATCATCATCATCAAATTCCTGCCATGTACCCTCAAGGGGGTGTACAGGATATGATAGTACTACATGAAAAAATTACATCATTACTAACTTCCTATCTACAATTTTCCTCCAAATCAGTCTGTTACTTGTCAAGATTCCAACATTATCAGATCTTATATTTCTATCATCTAAGGCACTTTGTACCGTATCAATCCACCTATATCTTGGTCTTCCTCTGGGTCGTTTTCCTGCCAACCTGGCAGATAACACTGGTTTTGCTAATCTTTCATCTCCCATTCTGTTTAAGTGACCATACCACCTGAGATTAGCTCTGCTAATGCATTCCTGGATGCTGACAATGTCAAGATCTTTCCTAATATCCTCATTTTTAATATGATATTGCCATTAATGCCATCTGTTCACGCCTCGAATCTTTCTCAGGACTCATATCTGCAGTCTCTAGTCTTTGGTCAAGTGTTTTACTTCTGACCCAGCTCTCAGATCCATAAGTTAAAACTGGTTTGAACACTGTCTTGTATAGAGCTAATTTAGTGTTCCGACTAATTTCTCTCTTACTCCATATGAATTTATTCAATTGACTTCCCACCGTACCAGCTTTGCTGATTCTGTTGTCTATTTCTATATTTAATTTACCACCTTCAGTAAAAATCGTGCCTAAGTAGCTGAAATGTTTTACTTGTTCCACAGGTTCTCCATTCACAACACAGGTAACATTTTCAATGATTCTGCCTATTTTCATGGTCTTTGTCTTTTTATTGCTGACCTTCATACCATATTACAACAGCTATTCAATTTAGTCAGAGAATCTTGCAGACTTGTAGCGGATTTATTTAGAAGTATAACATCATCCACATAAAGCAAAGAGCTGACATTAACAACTCCAATTTTGATATCAGGTTTAATACCACTTTCCTTCATAATGTGATCCATATAGATAATGAATAACAGAGGGGATAACGTACATCCTTGTCTCACACCAGATTTAACATTAAACCATCTTCCTGTACTTCCTTCAATTCTACCTGCTGACTTACAACTCAAATAAAGACTAAGTATTGCTTGATATAATGCCCCATTGACACCATATAACTGCAGCATATTGAATAGCTTCTCTCTTGGCACCTTGTCATAGGCCTTTTCCAAATCGACAAAACTTAAATACAGATCTTTGTTATGTTCCCAGGCTTTCTCGACTATTTGTTGTAAAGTGAAGATCTGATCCTGACAGCCTCTATTTGGCCTGAATACAGCTTGTTCTTCACCAATTCTTCTCAACCGTTTCTCAAGTATACTTGCATAGATCTTGCCAGGAACACTCAGTAGGGAAATACCTCTGTGCATTCAGTTTTATTTCCCTTTTTATATATGGGTACTATGAGAGCTCTACTCCAATCATCGGGAATTCGTCCCTCTGTCCAGGCTTTCTGAACTATGCAGTGCAGCCACTGTAAGACTTTTATACCACCATACTTCATTTCTGGTCGAATATCATCTACTCCTGCTGCCTTTCCACATTTCAAGCCTTTGATGGCTTTTTCTACTTCAAGTATGGATATGTATTCCTGACTGCATGCCTGGTCAGTGTTTTTTTTTTTTTTATCACTGTGGTGTCATCACTGCTTGTTTCATTTAGCAGTTTTTCCATTGACACCATACTTCAAGGATATCTTTTTCTCCTGTTTTCATGTCACCTTTATCATCTCTAACTCCTTTTACAGCACTCTTTCCTCCATTCCTAAGCTTCTTCAACAACCTCCAGAATATTTTGCCACCTTCTTGATATTTATTTTCTATATTCTTGCCAAAATCCTCTCGTGACTTTTGTTTAGCTAGTTTTACACACTGTTTAGCTTTCTTACATTTGTCTCTGTATTCTGTAAGAGTAAAAGCTGACTTATTTGCCAGGAACTTTTGATATGCTTTCTTCTTTTCCTTCACTGCCTCTTTAACTTCCTGTGTCCATCAGGGAGTTCTGATTTTTTTTATCCTTGCACACAACCTCACCACATGCCTCTCTGGCAGAATCAATCAATGTTTTCTTCAGAGTTTGCCAGTGAATCTCCAAGGCTTGATTCCTGTTCTCAAACTCTTTCATTTTCTTTTCAATAATCTTTCTGTATTTTAGTCTACAGTTCACATCTGATAGCTGCTCAACTTTTATTCGCTTTAAAACTTTCTTACATGTTATTCTTTTCAATATGAAATTCAATTTTATCCTGCTCAAACTAAATAGTGATCACTTCCAATTTCAAATCCTCTGTACGCTCTGGTGTCCTGCACCAGGGAGAAAACATCACTATCAACAATAACATAGTCAATGAGACTTTTCTTATTCCTAGCCTCTTCTCTCCATGTGAATTTGTGCACATTTTTATGTTGGAACATAAGTGTTAGTGATAACCAGTCCATGTCCTGAGCAGAAATCCAACAGATATTTGCCATTATTATTAGCTTTGCTCTTTTCTCCAAATTTTCCCAAAATATTTTTGTATGTCTCACAATCATTTCCTACTCTGCTATTTAGATCCCCAACAAGGACCAACATTTCCTTTTTCATTGTGTCAGTTGCTTTTTCTAAAGCGTCAAAAAATTCCACCACTTCTACCTTAGTAGAACCTTCTGTGGGACCATAGGCACAATTAAGTCTCATTGTCCAGTTCCCCATTCTCATATTTGCCCACATTACTCTACTTGAGACTGACTGCCATTCAAGAAGATTAGCCTCGTATTTTGTGTTTAATACTATGGCTACTCCTTTTCCTTGATTGTCATTGCCTGAATATAACATTTTGTATTTATTGCTCAGAAAGATCTCACCAGTTTTAGTCTTTTTTGTTTCAGTCACCCCTATTATGTCGATCTGGTACTTATCTAATTCCTCAGCTAGCTCCATTTCTTTGCCATTCAGGCTTCTTACATTGATAGTACCGATCTTTAACTCTGGTGATGTTGAGTTGGGATTTGTTTTCAGATTTGTTCCAGTAGCTGACTTTTCGCTGTTCGCCCTGGTTCCCTGGCGAAAACAACGGGGGCCTTGTTTAACCGGGCGACGCCCCAGCCGGCATGAAATTGTCTTGTTGTACCATCATTTTTTATTTTGGTTTAACCAATAAGAATACAATTTGGTCAGCTAAAATCCCAAATTGCCAACCCATCCTCGTTCGTTCAGTATCAAAGTAGATACCCAACAGGGTGCACCACAAGAAGGTGAGGATTGGACATTAGGTCAGAAGCCCTGGTCGGTTCTCCGCATTCCTTTAAAGGCTATGGGGAGGTCTCCTCTCAGTTATACAGCTTTGACCCTTAAGCACCCCATGAGCATGTACATGTGACTTTATTCTCAATGAAAATAAAGGCCTCATCTTAAGTTACCTCTATTTACAAAGATTCCAATGAACAGCAAACAAATCAAAAGCATAAAAGCAACATGTCAGCAGAATTCAGTCTTTTTTATGATGTACAGCAGTGCTTCCCAAACTTATGGATGCCAAGGCCCCCTTTGGAAAATTAAAATATTTTACAACCCACATCGAAAAAAAAAAAAAAAAAATCTTAATACAGACATATTATTGTAATATTTATTGTTTTTATAATCAACACAATTTATATTCAAGATTTTGGTTTGTAATCATTTCAATACCTTTGAAATTAAAGTTATACGAATAAGCATATATTTACTAATATTCATTAATCACCGAAATATGCAAGAAGCAAAATTTGTTAACCGACCCCAATGTTTGATTTTTTCCATTAAAATATAAAAAAGACCAAAAAAGAAATAAAAATTAAATACTTTTTTTTTAATTTAAACATTTTAAATTTGTTTTCATTATTTCACGACCCCCCCCCCCTCAACAAAACGTACGGCCCACAGTTTGGGAAGCGCTGTTCTACAGCATTGTGGGTGGAAATCAGTTTGCTTCCATTTTGGTCCACAGTGATGTAAAGGACTGTGGACCAAAATCATCATCGACTGCAGCTTTCCTTCAGTCCCTGCTTCTTCCATTTTTTATAATAAATTTAGTTTAATCCTTTATCCAATTGTGAGCAAACAAAGTTTGTGCCTGAAAATATCTTCAGGACTGGGGTAAGGTAGTACAACACCAGGCAGCTCGTAGCAAAGGTGGCCAAGCGACCATCACTCCTATCTCAGTATCTCCCATAATGCAAAACACATCTCCTTGCATATATGTATAATGTTATGCATTAAGGGAAGGGCCACTATCGATACTGGTTTCGACCTTTATTGAGGTCTCGTCAGTGGGAGCCAGGCCCTGAAGTGGAGATACCAGGCAGAAGCAATGGAGAGGTCATCTTTACCTATAGGAGTTGCCATAAGGTGTGCCACCTTATTATTAAATTACTCTGCATTTAGAGAAAGATGTTGAAAGTTTATTTTTCACTTGGTTAGACTATAATAAATTTAGTTTAATCCTTTATCCAAGTGTAAGCAAACAAAGTTTGCGCCTGAAAATATCTTCAGTTAATTCAATAATAACAATAGTGATTTTGCTAATTAGAATGATATCAGTGATTCGTAGACTACTTAAGTTCTCCATCAATATTCAGTCTTCTTTTCTCCTAGTTCAATTTTCATATTCAAGGACTGTAGCAAATAATTTAATTCTTTTCTATTTAAATTTATTACTAATGACCTCTCTCATATGAGTCAATATGTTAATATAAATATCTATTCCTATATGTTTTAAAGCTTCAAGCATTTTACAAAGGTCTAATTGAGTCCAAGGCTTTTTCATTATCTATAAAGCCAAAGGAATTAATACATTATTCTTTTGTTTTTTCCATTACTTGATTTAAGGCTTATAAACGATCTAAAGTTGAGAAGGATGTTCTGAAACCTACCTGTTCTTTTAGTTGATGAAAATTTAACTGTTTATTCTGTCATCTATAATTTTTGTAAACAGCTCATGAAGGACTGACAGAAATGTTATAGGTCTATATTTTTTTATGCCAGTTTTATCACCTTTCTTATGATGATTTTTCCAGTATTTCAACTTTTAACCTTTTCATGCATAAAGGCCTCATATGAGAACACATATTTTCCCTCGTAATTATTCATTCATAATTTAGTGCTACTGTATGCATGTAGTCCTCATCTGGGGGAGACCAAAGTGTTCTTGGAAACCACACCAGATGGCAGGAGTTTCAACAGAGTTACAGGAATACTAATCTCTCTGCAGTACATGGTGATATCAAGGAGGAAATGAAAAGCTGCTGTTTTGTTGATTTGAATTTGGTGATTTTATGAGTCTTCTGGAAAGGTTAGTATGGTTTTATATATTGTTATACTTTGTAGTGAAGTGTTAATATTTAATTTGTTCATGTTTATTATCATATTCATAAAATGAACTTGAAAACAACCTGTCCTCACATGAGGACAATATGTTTGTAAGGTAATCTATGCAGCAAACAGTTTGAGGTTAGAAAGTTCTTGTACAATATTTTTATAATTTTATTTTAGCAAACATAAAAGAATAGTAAGTGTGTTAATTGGCATTATCATCTCTTTTACAGATGGATAACCAAAAGCCAAGTCCATCAGGCATTAAAAAAAGGCCTATTACCACAAGAGACTTACTGAAGAGAAGATTGAAAAACTGTTGGAGAAATCTGAAGATGGTTTGGAGCTGAGTGATTGAGATGATAATCCTACATACCAGCAGCCACAAAATGATCCTACAGAGAGTGACAGTTCAAGTGAAGACAGTGATGTTCAGTGTCCTTACCCTGTTGGTCAGATTCACAACGTTCAAAGTCCAGCTAATGTGCAAAATACAGCTGTTGCTGGTCATATGCCATTGCAGAGATAATCAGTGTGGTTTAGTGAGAAAGATAATCTGGTACTGAACAACAGTTTGGAGGAAAACATCAAGTAAATATTCACGGAGAGAGCCCTGTAGATTATTTTTCATAGCTGTTTACAGAAATTGGTGGATGAAATTGTGAAACAAACTAATCTGTATGCATGCCGTAAAGGCAAAGATAATTTAGCACTTACTGTGACTGAACTCAAAATTTACCTTGAAATTGTACTTGTCATGACATACATAAAATACCCACATGTAAGGCAGTATTGGTCTTCTGAACATGGACTGTGCATGAACGTTATAGCTGATGCTATGTCAGTGAACAGATGGGAGGACATAAGGCAGTATTTGCATTTTGTTGATTCAGACAATACCTACCAATAATAAAGACAAAGCAATACGTATAAGACCAGTGCTGGAAAAGTTTAATGAAACATTGCATGCTGCTGTGAGCCCAGAAGAATTTCAGAGTGTAGATGAGATGATGATTCTGTTCAAGGGACATTCACAACTCAAACAATACTTACCTAAGAAACCAAAAAAAATAGGGTTTCAAAATGTGGGTGAGGGCAGGCATTTCAGGCTATGTATATTGTTTTGATCTTTATGTAGGTGCAGATCCTGGAAGACAAAATTCAGACTCATTCAGTGCAAGTGAAAATGTAGAACTTAGGCTTTGTCATGATCTTGCTCAGTGATCGGCAACCTTTTTGGATTGAAGAGCCATTTTTAAAATTATATCTGTTAAAAAAAAAAAAATTAGGGAGCCGCACGCAGTGATGAGCAACCAATGGCCCGTGGGCTGCATGTGGCCCTCTCAGTTTTTTTGTGCGGTCCATGGTGTTCGTTTTGCACGGCAGAATTAATATAATTTAATTAAAAATCTATTTTATGAATGTTGATTTATTTGTGCAGGTTAAAAAAATTAAAATATAATTAATAATAGAAAATAAATTAATACTTTCTTATCAAAGAAAATATTCTTTATGCAGATCGAGCCGAGTATTTGATTTACTATTTAATTGCTCATCACTGCTTTAAATTTATAAACTACGTTGAAAAATATTATTAAATTATTTATTAACAGTAACACATTATCATACTTGTAAAACACAGGGGTGGCATGTCACACGAAATTATATATTTTTAAATATTAAAACAAAGATTTGATCCTCCTTACAAAACATATATATAAAATCCAATAACATACCTATTTCTTTAATTTTTTTTTTTTTTTTTTAATATATCTCACTAATATATCAAAAAGTCTACTAATATTTTAATATATCAAAAAGTCTCACTAAGAAGATATTTTTTTAAAATATCTTCTTAGTGAGACTTTTGCTGTTGAACTTCTTGGAATAGTTTCTCAGTATGCGACGAATACGCCGTAATTTTCATTTCCAAACATGATGAAAGACTCACGTTGTTTAGTTGGTTTCTCAACTTACTTTTAATTTCATATTAGAAAATATTTGCTCACAGAAATATGTCGATCCGAAAAGTGATAGAAGTCCAAATGCGTATTGTTTGAAATCACTGAATGTAAGTGTCTGATAAACAATTCCATGTGTCAAATACAATCTGATCTTGCTTTTTAAGATCTTCTATTTCAGAACCATTTTTTTTTGTATTGCAAGGTTAGATTTTTGTCTTTCCAATCAACTCCTCTAGGTCAGCTTTAAGATTTCTAAATTTTGAAATTCCACAAATCCTGGGTTTTCAGGGGGTCCTCTAACTGAAGTTGGAATGCAACATCATCAATTCCAGCAAAAGGTGAAAAATTTAATTCGGCAGGGTTAATTTCAAGTGGTCACAATAAAAATGACATAGTTGCCGTGTTCTTTCTAAATTCCTCAAATCTCCAATTAAATGCAGATCGCACATTTACCACAATTTCTTTGAAAAAAAGGTTAAATTTATGGAATTATTATCAGCTTATTATTGCCGATATTTCTTCAACGTAGGAAAATGTAATAATGTGCCTTTCTCTAAGTCTGTCGCAAACAAATATAATAAACGAAATCACTTCTTCTAAAAGCAAAACTGTATTTCCCTTTCCCTGTAGTTACTTATTTAGTGTGTTTAAATGGGAAGTCATATCCACCATAAAGTAGGATTTTTTTAAAATGTAAACAAAATGTAAAGAAGGATTATCATATGATTTCAAAGAGTTCAAACATGAAAGTATTAAATTTTTCAGATCGCATGTATTATTTTTAATTGTAAAATATCCTCGACTTAATGTAAAATGTCCTTAATTTATTGAAATGCTAAATTTAGGGTTTTTAGTTTCTAATTTAATAAATAACATTCATTTTGCATTATTCAAAATTAGATTGTTTAATAACAAAAAGAGCCGCAGGTTACCGACCCCTGATCTTGCTGGTGAGAACTGCAAGATATATGCAGACAACTTCTTCACAAGCATCCCCCTAATTAAGAAACTAAAGGAAAATGATATTTATTATGTGGGTACATGTAGAACAAATAGACTTCAAGGTGCTGACAAGAAACTGAAAAGGATTTGCAAAAGATGGGACAAGGAAATATGTTAGTTACCACATCCTCTGATCGCATTACTGTCACTAGATGGGTTGATAACTCAATAGCACATGTGGTACTAGCTACTTAGGAAAGGAGCCTGTCAGTGTATGTTAGAGGTTCAGCCAGACAGGAAAAAAGTATGTTGAAATTCTGAAACCTGTTTATAACAAAAATATGGGTGGAGTGGACCTTATGGACTCTCTTGTGGCTTTGTATCGAAGTGATACCAGGAACAAACGATGGTATAAGAGAATTTTTTACCTATGTTGAATGTACTTGTTTGTAATAAATGGATCATTTAGAAATGGGAAGAAAAAAGAAACAATGGATTTGTTGGAATTCAAATCAAGAGTGGTAACTGCTTTGATATATCAAGGTTTAGCTCAACTAGATACAAACAAACAAGGATGCCCTTCAAGTCAGACACTGTCAGCACTAAAGAAACACAAAACTCACTCTGTGCCACATGGGAAACGTTTTGACGGCAGTGGACACTTCCCAAAGAAGACAACAGGTGCTAATGCCAATCGTTGCAGAGATGTACACTGTAAGAGTAAAACAAAATACATCTGTAGTAGATATCAGGTTCCAATCTGTCCAGAATGTTTTCAGTCTTTCCATACAAAATGAGACAAAGAGAATAAGACTGTTCTTGATTTCCATAGCTCTACTGAAAATTTTAATTGTTCTACTTTTTTGTATGTACTAAGTAATCCAAGTTGTGATCATTCATGCAGTGTTTCAGCAAAATATAAATTGTTTATAATCTGTTTTGTCATACTTGTAATGCCTTTCAATGAAAATAAATTCCTTAGTCTAAGTAATTTCCATAGAAATATGTCTGTAGTCTGTTGGCATTAGTGCATGATGTCCTCAGATGAGGACATCATTTTTTTTTACATATACAGTATACAAATTTAGAAAAATTAATGAATTCATGGTAATACTGTAAGATTAAATGGTTACTTAACTGGTAATTAGTTTATGGAATTAACAACGCATATAAAGTATATTAATTAAAGGTAACTTTAATAAATAACTTCTATATTTCGGTAACGTCACGTTGCCATCTTCAGGAACATAAAGATATGGTATGTGCACGCAGGCACTAACAAAAGCAAATGAGGAAGAAAGCAAGAAACTAATATTGTTCCTAAAGTCCTAATGGTGCCCTCTGGTGGGCTAATTTGGTTGACTTGGCAGTTGGGCTGAAGTTCTCAAAATGTAAGTCTCCCAAATTTGGGGTAGTTTCATGCACCCAAATTTGTTGAGGTTAGGAACGTTTTTTAGAGCTGCTCAAGATTCCTTGAATAATCTTTCGTAATTAAACTTGCTGCGGTGTATTATTTTTGTTTTCTTCCAACAAATTCTATGGTGGGTATCTAAGGCATGGTCTGCCAGCCCAGAGCGGCTGTACTGGTGAAACCGGATGTAGTCTTTGTGTTCTGAAATCCAGATATTTGTTGTTCTGCCTGTTTGGCCAAAGTAAGACAATTTGCAGCTGCAAGGGACCTGGTATACACCAGGTAGGTCTAGGGGAAATGGTTGGTCTTTGGTAGAGCAGATAAGGGATGCCAACTTTTTATATGGTCTGTAACAAGAAGTAAGGTCATTTTCTGAGGATATTGGTTATTTTCTCAGAGGTGCCCTGGATGTAGGGGATGGCGATAGATTTGGTGTAATCTTTATTGTGTGTGTGTGGGGGGAGGGGGTTGTTGTGGTTTACTGGTGTGAGTATTTTTTGGTTTTTTTTGGGGTTATAGCCATTGGCTAAGAAAGTGTCGTGGATGCGGTTTAGTTCAGTAGTTAGGGCCTTGTCATCTGAGCAGATTAATTTTGCCCTGTTATATAGTGTTTTTATAACCCCGTATTGTTGTGAGGGGGGATTGCTGGTGAATGTATCTGCCAGTATGGATGGGTTTTCTGTAAACAGAGAAAACCAAAGATCCATCAAGCTGGCAGGTGATTAAAGTGTCAAGGAAGGGGAGTGTGTTGTTTTCCTCTTTTTCTAAGGTGAACTGGACTCTGGGGTGTTGGTTATTTAAGTGTGTTAGGAAGGAGTGGAGCGAGTCTGAGCCATGTTGCCAAATAGCAAACACATCATCCACGTAACGAAGCCAAATAGTGGGTTTTTGTGGGACGGAGTTTAAGGCCCAAAATTACATAAACAAAATGTGCCATTACGTCCCATAGTGGATGGCATTGATTCCCCCACATATAAATGAGCCAAACATTTAGCCAAAACGCTCACACACTATACTGGCAACACACCATCACACATAAAAAACTCAGCCCACATTAAAGCCAGTGTAGAAAACCTCTCACTCCAACACACTGACATAATGGTCAGTTTTGACATCTCCTCCCTATTCACTAATGTCCCATTCAAAGAAACCCTAGTGCTCATCCAAGCCAAGTTTCCTCCCGATATCTCAGCCCTATTTCAGTTCACAATGAACTCAGGCTATTTCATTTGGCAAGGAAAGTTCTACAAACAGATAGAGGGGACAGCCATGGGTTCACCACTTTCCCCATCCTTGGCCAATTTCTTTATGGAGACCTTTGAAGAGAAAGCCTTAAACTCCACCCCACAAAAACCCAATATTTGGCTTCGTTACGTGGATGATGTGTTCGCTATTTGGCCACATGGCTCAGACTCACTCCACTCCTTCCTAACACACTTAAACAATCAACACCTCAGAGTCCAGTTCACCTTAGAAAAAGAGGAAAACAACACCCTCCCCTTCCTAGACACTTTAATCACCTGCCAGCTTAATGGATCTTTGGTTTTCTCTGTTTACAGAAAACCCACCCATACTGGCAGATACATTCACCAGCAATCCCATCCCCCCCCACAACAATTTGGGGTTATAAAAACACTCTATAACAGGGCAAAATTAATCTGATCAGATGACAAGGCCCTAACTACTGAACAACCACATCCACAACACTTTCTTAGCCAATGGCTATAACCCCAAAAAAATCCAAAAAATACTCAAACCAGTAACCCCCCCCCACACACACACACACAATAAAGATTACACCAAATCTATCACCATCCCCTACATCCAGGGCACCTCTGAGAAAATAACCAATATCCTCAGAAAATATGACCTTACTTCTTGTTACAGACAATATAAAAAGTTGGCATCCCTTATCCGCTCTACCAAAGATCAACCACTTCCCCTAGACCTACCTGGTGTATACCAGGTCCCTTGCAGCTGCAAATTGTCCTACTTTGGCCAAACAGGCAGAACAACAAATATCAGGATTTCAGAACACAAAGACTACATCCGGTTTCACCAGTACAGCCGCTCTGAGCCGGCAGACCATGCCTTAGATACCCACCATAGAATTCGTTGGAAGAAAACAAAAATAATACACCGCAGGAAGTTTAAATACGGAAGATTATTCAAGGAATCTTCAGCAGCTCTAAAAAACGTTCCTAACCTCAACAAATTTGGGTGCATGAAACTACCCCAAATTTGGGAGACTTACATTTTGAGAACTTCAGCCCAACTGCCAAGTCAACCAAATTAGCCCACCAGAGGGTACCATTAGGACTTTAGGAACAATATTACTTTCTTCCTCACTTGCTTTTGTTAGTGCCTGCGTGCACATACCATATCTTTATGTTCCTGAAGATGGCAGCGTGACGTCGCCGAAATATACAAGTTATTTATTAAAGTTACCTTTAATTAATATACTTTATATGCGTTGTTAATTCCGTAAACTAATTATCAGTTATGTATGACCAACGTATAAGCCTTGCTACTAGTAAATGTTTACTGTATCATGCCGTTATAATTTTTAATAAATGAATATAAAAATTCATGCATGGGAAGGTTAAGGGTTCTCCCTGTTCTTAGATGCTCAGATACAATTCTGCTAGTTTTATGTGCAAGCGATCTTCCATTTTTTAACATTTCTATTCAATTTATATTTCCATCAAGTCCAGGTGGCTTTCCATTTTTCATTTTTGCAAGTGCTTGTTTTACTTCATCTTTGACTGTATATTCATTAGTTTTCTCTATTGTTGTACTCTTACATTCCTTTTATTTGTATATAATTCTTGATAAAATTTAGTTATAAATGTTCTGTTTGTAATTAATATCCATTTACATCTTTTACACTTTTCATAAAGATTACCTGCATTATCAAGAAGTTTCCTTGTTTTCTTTATACTGCTGTTCTTATCAACACTCCTTTTTCCTGATTGTTTTGCAAATTTCAGTATATTCTATGTTTCTTACACCATGTGCATCTTGCTTTGTGTTTCTTCTTTTTGCTATTAGGCCTTTAGTTGTTTTTTGTTTTTTTTCCTTTTTTTTGAATTTCTGGTTAAATTTTCAATATTCTTTATTATACTTGTTAGGAAACTGCTGAAATTTTCAATATTTGAATTTTTTTTTTCATTTTTTTTTTTTAATATTCTAAATTTACCTGATTTTTTTTTTTTTTTCATTTGCAAAATTTCAAATATGTTTCTGGTTTTCTTCTAGATCTATTTTGCTTTGTACTAGTCTATTATCTTTACTTAATCTTACTTTGTTCGTAATATTTATGGTTTATCTGCTAATATATAATCAATTTCATTCTTATTAATTCTATTTGGATGTCTCCAGATCCATTTGTTGAGGTTTCTTTTTTAAAAAAGTATTATTTTTAGATTTTTCTTCTGCAAATTCCACATCTCTCTTATTTCTGGTACCAATACCATTAATTCTCACGTATGCTTCAATTTGGATTTTTCTTTTTTCCTACTTTTGCATTGAAATCTGCCATCAAAATATTAAAATAACGTCTACTATTTTTTAAAGAATGATGCATCTGGTTATAAACAAGTTCTACTTCATCCATATAGCTACATGTGGGTAGATAAACTTGCACTATTCTTAAGGTATGTCTTCTATTTAGTCTTAGTGATTTGGCAGATTCTTTCTGATATAAATTTATTATTTGACACCTCCAGGGAGTCCAAAGACTCATCGAGGGAGGACACCTGCTCTACAGCTCTGTCTCCACCAACTGACCATAACTACACCAACGCCATCTACCGCCAACCACCACTTGTATTTCCAGAGACAATCACAAATATCCATGCCCACGGCAGAATTCGAACCCACAGCCATTTTGGCTGGAGAGCAGATATGCTAACCAGTCAGCCAGCCAAGCTGGCTAATTTACATCATTAAATTCCTGACGTGTACCCTCAAAGGGTGTATAGGATATTATGACAGTACTATATGAAAAACTTACATCATTACTAACTTCCTATCAACAATTTTCCTCCAAATCAATCTGTTATCTATCAAGACTAACATTATCAGTTCTTATATTTCTGTCTTCTAAGGCACTTTCTACTGTATCAATCCACCTATATCATGGTCTTCCTCTTGATCTTTTCTTGCAAACCTAGCAGAGAACACTTGTTTTGCTAATCTTTCCTCTCCCATTCTGTTTAAGTGACCATACAACCTAAGATTATCTCTGCTAACACATTCCTGGATGCTAACATCATATTTTATATTCAATTATTTTATTGTTAATCAAAACAACATGTTTGCTTTCATCTTGTTTTTCCACTTATTAGCAAATGCACTGTTTAAATCTTGGATTATATTTCCTTTACATCTATGTTAAATTCCAATTATATCTCATTAAATAGCTCTTTATCTAGATTATTAACCTGTCATCACCGATAAGAGTATCCACATTATAAGTAGCTATGTATAGAATTCTTGCTGGTCATTTTTTATTTAATGACTTATTTTTAAAACTTGGTCAGATTTATTTCCATCCAAGACAACACTCCTTCGTAGGTTTGGGAATGTTTCTTCATATTTCTGACTAAAAACAGTCTTATTCATGATTATATTACTTTGTCCATTAAGACCTTGTGACACTGACTTACTTTCTTCTCTTAATATTCATGGAGGTATTTGATCTACTCTTCCATGTTGACTAGACAAAATGGGAGCTGCATTTTATAGCTTTCTGCCGGCTATATAGAAGAATAACAGAAAATGGAATGAGGGGATAAAACGGAGACTTTAGTCCCCACTTTACACTAACAGCATAGGGTCTGAAGAATCAGAAAATAATTTATCATCATCAGACTTCCATGGAGCCAAGAGACTCATGGGAGGTCCTGCTCTCACATGCACAGCTCATCATACTTTGACTTAAATGCATTCACTTTCCCTGCACTCATCACACTTTCAGGCAATGCATTCCAATCACCCACTACTCTCCATGAAAAAAATCTACCCCTCACCTTATACAGCTTCCAAGGATGGTCCCTTGTTCTCCCCATTTTCAGATATTCTATGAAAAATCTCATCCATGCTAATCAGGTAATTATCCCTCCAACTTGCACATTCATCATGTCTCCCCCTCTTTCTTTTATCCACCAGGCTATAAAATCTGCATTCTCTCAATCTGTCCTCATACTCCACATTCCAGAGACCAGAAACCAACTTAGTCAATCATCTCTGAATCCTCTCCAATATCTCATCATCCTTTTGAAAACCTGGTGACCAAATTTGTGCATAATAATCCATGTGGCCTGATCAAAACCTTGCACAATAGAATCAAAACATCCTTATTCTACATGTCAGTGTTCTCCACATCATTTCCATAATCTGCTGTGTTGTCCTCACAATTTTAGCAAAATTGTCCACAAAATTAAGTCCTTATCCACCATCATCCCCAGATCTTTCATCTTCTCCAGCTCCTCTGAAATATCCTGACCAATCCAATGCTCTGCATCCTATCTTTGCTTCCCAAATTTTAAAACCTTGCACTTTGCAACATTCAACTGACATCTCCACATGTTCGCCCATTCAGACAGTCTATTTAGATCCTCTTGCAAAGCCACAACTGTTCTAATTATAATTATCCCCAACTTTGCATCATCTGCAAAACAACTGTATACCTCCATTTAAGCCCTTTCCAATGTTTTTACAAATTAAACAACAATGTCCCCAAAACAGACTCCTGGGGCACGCCACTAGTGACTCTTCTTTTGGGATATCACCCCCCCCCCAACATACACACAACCTGCTGATACGAAGACAGCCAATCTCCCATCCAATGCACTAATTTGCTATCCAATCCCATCTGTTTCAATTTAACTACCAGTTTGTCATGTGGTAATCTATCGAAAGCCTTTGCAAAATCTAAATATACTACTGTACGAGGTGTGACAATTCCCAAAATGCACTTGTAAAAACCTAC
This sequence comes from Typopeltis vanoorti, assembly GCF_054136105.1. Taxonomy (NCBI): domain Eukaryota; kingdom Metazoa; phylum Arthropoda; class Arachnida; order Uropygi; family Thelyphonidae; genus Typopeltis; species Typopeltis vanoorti. Next base: position 2,864,577 of record NC_143557.1, read on the forward strand.
ATTCAGAACTATATATCAGTGGCTACTGTCGCATTCAAAGTAGTCCCCTTGTGCATTTATACACTGGTTTAGACTGTGTTCCCATTTTTGGAAACAGGACTGGAACTCTTTTCCAGAATACTCTAGTTCCGTTATCACATTATGCTGGATATCAGCGATAGCAGAAAATCTTCGTCCTTTTAGTGCAGTCTAATTTTGGAAACAGCCAGAAATCACATGGAGCTAAGTCGGTTGGATAAATAAGCAAGATGATCTAATTCAGTAATCAATTTTTTGGCCAGAAACTCTTACGAAGAGCACACTATGGCTTGGTGCATTGTCGGGATGGATGATTCACTTGTCAGGCCACAATTCAGGTCTTTTTCTCTGCTGGTTGGCCATTTGTCCCTGTTCAATGAATTCATAGTGGACTATCCCCTCGTGATCAAAGAAACACATAGCATGGTCTTGAACTGCAAACTTGGGGGTTTTCCGCTGCATACTCTGGCATTTTGTTTCAGGATTGTACTGGTAGCACCAGGTTATGTCACCCGCAATTACTCTTAGAAACATGCTTATTTGCAGAAAGATCAGTTGCAACTTGAAGTCACTGCTACTTCTGTTCGTTCATCAAGATCCAAGGCACAAACTTTGCAGAAATCTTTTGAATACCCAATTCTTTTTCAGAACGTCCACACCATATGCCACTTTCAATGGCTCCAAATTTCGATCACACATTTTTATGCCAAAGTTTACATGCAGATCTCTATTGTTTCTGCAATAGCAAACTAGTAAATGGCTATCAGCTTGAGGTTTACGCAAGCATTAGTTAAAAGATGTACAAAGATGATTACTCTCATTACTCCAACCAAATCACCACACTGCCGTTCTAGGAATTAAATTGTCACACCTCATATGTGCATCTCCCTTTCCAATGTATTCGTCCATTAAAGAGAAATTCTACTGCTGTCAACCCAGTTTTGAATCCTTGTCCTCGCTAGCTTCTCCAATATCTTCACTACAACTCCAGACAAGCAGATTGGCCTTATCACTCCATTTATCAAGTGAAACATTCTGTCATCTTTCCATTCCTTTGGAACCTGGGCTAATCTAAGTAAGTTAAAGCTGTTGATAACTCCCTGGAACATTCCCTCAAGATACACAATGATATACCATCAAGTCCCATGGGCTGGTTGACATCAAGTTTACTCAATTTCTCATATACTTCTTCCTGCTCACTCACTATCATTGGTTCCTTCCCCATTTCCACTGCTCTCAAGTTCTGCATTATGTTACATTCACAAGGATGGAATACTTTAATGAACTACTCATTAAACACCTCTACTATAACCTCTTCAGTGTTTGTCATTCTCCTATTATCAATGACCAACATCTTCCCATAATTCATTCTTCCTTCTACTGGCCACATATCAAACAAAAAACCTCCCTAGAATTTCTTTTAGCATCGTTTCCTAAGTGCTGCTCATACCTCACTTTTGCTACCCTTACTAAGTGAGTGACCTACCTTGCTTGCTCTTTGTACTTCATGTAAATGATTATCTCCACTCATCTTGTGCCACCTCCACAATGCCTTTTCTTCCAGACTGCACACGTCACCACTTCAGTCATCCATTTTTACATCTACCTTATTTAATCTCCTGACCTTTGGAATACACTTAGTCATTGCCTCTGCCAGATACTTTCTGAGTAGAGACCAAGCAGCACCAATTTCCTTTCCAAGCAATTCCTCACTCCACGCCACCTCTGAGCTTGCTATAATCACCTGCCCTATAATGTCACATATAACCCTTTCTTACAAAAGTCCTAATATGGCTGACTACCACCCAAGAGATCACTTCATTTACAACAACATCTGATGAGATAATCAAATTCAAGACTTTCGATCCACATGTGACCTTTGTTACATACCGTTTAAGGTAGTCATCCCTTAAAAACTCAAGTAATTCATTCTCTTTGGTTCCTGATGCTGTCTCTTCATTCCAATCTATATTACCATAATTGAAATTGCCCATAATGATCACCTTTTCTTATTAGCCAATTTATCTAAACATTTACTTCTCACTGCCTTTCACATTACCAGGTCTACACCAACATCCTACTAAACATTTCACCCTATCCACCTCCACTTCACACCATACTGCTTCAAAACCACTGTCAGTACTTGCTCCTTGCATCTCCACCCTAGATGGGCAACTCCTCTGCCATCATCAATAACACCCCTCCCTTTTTGCTGTCTTCAGAATATCATCCTTGTCAGCCATGTCTCACTTACACCAACAATTTTTGGGTGAACTAACTCTATCAACGTTACAATGTCACTCCCCTTGTTTTCTTCTAGCATTTGAAAACATGCATACTAGCTCATTTCTGTTTCTCTATAACAAGTGCCACTAACCTCATTTCTCAGATATGACTCCGCCCCCCCCCAGACCTAAATGTCACCCCCACATCCTTGACTATCTTAATCTTTCTTGCACACATATCTACTTCTGAAACCATCTACACTTCTCACACAGTATCCCCCTGTCCACTGTGTTCCTTCTCTCTCCTCTCATTCTCTTCACTCATGCCACTCACTTCTCCATTCACAAACTTGCCTACCTTACTCTGCTGATCTTCCACAACACCTCCTGCTTCCTTAGGTCTTGCATTCACTTCATTCTCTCTCTTGCAGCAACAGGTTGCTCCAACTGACTCACACTAAAATCATTCAAATGTAGCCCATCTCTTTTATACAGCTCTATCCACTCCTCAAGCTCATCCCACACATTCACAAAATGAACTTTCCCTCACAAAAATCTGCACTTGCCTTAGTGAAATTGTAGTTGTGCAAGAATTGTTAATGCAAGTGTCAAGAACATATTCAAGGAGTGGAGTAACGAAAAAATAATTAGTGTTGTGGATCGACAACAGTAAATATTAAAACAGTCTCACATATGAAAACAACAATAATAACAGACATATGCTAGCCACCAGTGATGAAATAGTAAACAGGTGAAGAGAGTACTGTAACTCCTAAATTATGATGAATCTGCTGAGTCTTTTAAACAGAATTATCATACTTTTCAATCTGAAAAGTTTAAACCTTCACCAGCTTAAGTATAAGAAAGTATAAAGCAGCTCAACAGCAACGCACCACGTAATGATGAAATAGTATCCAAACTCAAATATGGGTGAGGTGAATTAACCACTCATATACATAAGCTGGTAAATTTAATATGGGAAAACAAGATACCTATAGAATGGAAAGAATCACTGATCATTCTAGTATATAAAAAGGGAACGAATGTGAAAATTATAGGTATGATAATACAGTCAGCAGGCTACAAAATTTTATCTAATATTATCACCCTAGATAGGTTATGTATGTTAATTTATGTAGGTTATTTATTTATTAATATATAATAATATATATAATCTGCAGGTCTATATTTTATTTAGACTTTCAGAAAAGCATAAGATAGCATTCAGATAGGCCTTTGTATTTCCATTCAAAGGAAATTCACTTCAGATCTAATTCCATTAGATCTGAACCTTTTAATATTAAGACTGAATTGAAGCAAGAAGACGCTCTTTTATCAATCCTTTTTAATCTAAACTGTAAAAGATAACACAAATAGCACAGTAATATTAGAATATGCAATGACATGTGCCTTGAAGAAAATGCTGAGGATATTAGAATAACATTTAGAAAACTCAAAACTGCTGCTGAAAAACTATAATTACAAATTGACCAGGATAAAATTGAATAATTAGAAGTATGCAGAAATGACAATCAAGAGAGAAAATGACCAATTTGCCATTGATAACCTGAAATTTAAAAGTGACACTTCTTTCAAATATCTTGGAACATTGATTACTCAAGATAATAAAATTAGCACAAAAATATAAGCTAGAATGCATACATCCAATAGATCTTATCATTTACTACATTATTTACATAGAATAGCCAAATTGTTGTTTTAAGTCAAGAGCAAAAATTCTATCTTCTAGGTGTTCAAGAAAAAAAAGTTGGCTAAGATATGTGATAAGGGCAAGCCCATTACTGTTCCTTTCTCTTATTATATATTTTATCTTTCCATGCGAAGTAACCTGATGTGATTGCAAATTTGAATGATTCCACTATGTCTGGTGGAAATTTTTGGGTTAACAATTCTACTATCTTTGTGAGGGATATTGGCGAAGAGAGACAATGTAAAAGCTTACTAACATGTCTGTATTTGCTAGTTTAAATGTCTATTCTTGCATGAAACTATGTTTTTTTTTTTTTTTTTTTTTTTTTTTTTATCAAAGAAGCTGAGTGGCCAATGAGGGAGGGGGAAGAAGGTTAGACAGAAATCTTGATATCTTATATGTGGGACTGCCTATAGAATCTACAATAGGTCTAAGTTGGCAATTATTTTTATGTAATTTTTGGTGAACCATATATTCTAGGAGATCTTGCATGGTATGTTTTGGGTCTTTTGATGGTTTCTTGATCTCTAGATGTTTCATCCAATAACTTTCGGGTTTTTTTTAGCTGACTTTTGGTAGGATCATTATTAAGTTGGGAGTATGTATTGTGACCATGAAGCAGTAAATTCATTTTCCGATCGTACGATTTAGCACATCTAAGACTATAGTGGTATGCATTGCCTTTGTCAGCTTTGGTGATAACTACGTTATTTCATTTTAATGAATTCAGGGCTTTTAATTCTTCTGGTGGAATATTCAATTCTGATGGTTTCATAGATCACTTTGGCTATTTCAAAATAGCCAAAGTGATCTATGAAATCATCTGTCTATTAGTTTCGATACTAGACAGATGACTGGTGTTCTTTTCAATGTCTGTATGAAATCTAAATATGGAATAGTTTTGAGCGAAATCACAAACATATGACCTCATGCTATACATTCAGCATCTTCATTAGAGGATGGCCAGATAAGTTTACAACCCATTTGTCAGCAGGTAATTAGTTATATTTTTCTTCGATCATTTTAACAATGTTAAGTTGTTGTTTTTAATCAAGATTCATGATAATTTTTTCAAATACTTTAGTGCCTGCATTTTTTGAAATATTAATAACCGTGTGTAGCAAGTCTTGATTTAATGTATTTGACAGATCAGCTTCCAATTCTGTTGTTTTTATGATATTTAATGCCAGTTCCTTTTTTGAAACTCTTAACTGATTAAGCAACAGATAGCTTTTTTGATAAATTTTATGAGCACCTGCCAATTTAACAACTTCCTTTAACTTAGTGAAAGTGGGAATTAGTTAATCACATCTGCACTTCTTTAAAAATGAGATTCTAACATGCAGCTCACCCTGGTTCAATTGGAGCTTTCCTAATAAGTTGCTTTTCTGTGCAGTCGACTCCCCATGAAGAAATAAGATTTTTGCATGGTGAAACCTGTGGGGTATCCACAACTTTAGAATAACATGTCCACAGTAAATAACTTCATTATGTAAATATTTCATCTTATGTAAGAATAATAAGCCTTTTTTTTCTGTTGTTCTTTCTTTTGGCACTACAGTCCCATGTAGGGCCTTGGCCTCCCATTTCTGGATTTCACAACCAACTAAAATGTGTGTGGGGGGGGGTTGTTATCCCCACGCTTAACCATGTGTAATTGTCTGTGAAGTGTGTGTAGAGGCTTAAGTGCTGTGAGGACATCATGTTGGAGACTTAATGGATTGTACACAGCACTCAGAAAGGATTAAAACAGAATTTAATACTTCCTATATTTCTTCAGGGATTACAAAAAACTAATGTAACATATACACAAATACCACACAATGCTAAGCCCAACCATGTGGGTGACTCTAAAGTCCTATTTAGGTGGAGCACCCTCTAAAGACGGTTGTAGGTGGTCTGGAATGTAAGGTGGGATCTCTGATAATAAGTGTTTCCCAAATCTTAGGAAACTTAATGCAACCATATTTATTAAGATTTGGTTGATTTCTGAGAGCTGCTGATTCTAAAAATAGTCTCTCTTTTTTGAATTTGCTGTGGTGGAGCATGGTGGTTTTTTTCCATGAGATCCTGTGGGTTGTATCCAGTGTTTTTTTTCTGGAAAAAAAGGTGCCGTATTCACCATGAAGATGTTATTACAGCAACTTCCACACTTTTAATAAATCCTCCGATACACCCTCATCATCTCGCTTTGTGCGTTGCACTTTCCTTATGATCGTAAATCTTTTTTCTTAATGACATGTTGTTTGCGAGATTCTCCAAAACGACTGATTTTACCATTTGCCCACTCCGCTGAAATTTTCGTTCCCATGTGTTTATCGACGACACGCCTTATGACACCATGACACACTTTACAGTCCAACATTTTATTCTTGACATATAGCCACTCATTTATCAGCAAAAGTGTCCAACATTCAGACCAATCATTATCAGAATCTGCTTCCTTTTGACCACGTGGATCTTCGGTCTTGGTTTCATGATTCTCTTCACGAAGTGTATTTTTGGTGCTAGTTTTCTGTTTTACAGGATCACAAGTAGATTCAACAATTCCTGCTTCTTCAGCCTTCCTTTTTTTACTCATTGGCATAAAGTAACCTTATTTTATTCATTTTGAACAATGATTGCACTGATTTAACTTAGATTAATTCAAAACTAACATGAAAACCTGCCTGTTGCAGAGTGAATATAGAACTGATATTGGAAGCAATCGGAAGTGAACACAACTTTCTGTTTCCAGTTGCATACCAACCTATGAAACAGGAAAGCAGGGTACCAACTTATGAGTATTCAAAACTGAAAATTCAATTTTTAAACACAGTACCATCTACCGGAATATTTATAATACATTTTGATGTCAATAAATCGCAAATTTTTAAAAACTTAAGAAGAAAGGTGCCAGTACTGCTACCGCCAGAAAAAAAGCACTGGTTGTATCCAAGACATGGTCACCCAGGCCTGACTGACCATACTCGTGGTTGCTGATCTGCCTGTCTGTCCAAAGTACGCCAGCTTAGAGGAACAGGGTACTTTATAAACTCCAGGCACTGAGAGAGGAGGGAGCTGATCTTTTGTTGAACGGATAAGGGTAGCAAATTTGCAGTGGGGCTTAAATGCTGTGTGTAGGTTGTACTTTTTTAAACCTACACACAGCATTTAAGCCCCACTGCAAACTTGCTACCCTTATCCATTCTACAAAAGTTCAGCTCCCTCCTCTCTCAGTACCTGGAGTTTATAAAGTACCCTGTTCCTATAAGCTGGCGTACTTTGGACAGACAGGCAGATCAGCAACCATCCACCTGGAGGAACACAAGTCATACATCTGCAACCATGACTATGGTCAGTCAGGCCTGGCTGTTCATGTCTTGGATACAACCAATAAGATCTCATGGGAAAAAACCACCATGCTCCACCACAGCAAATTCAAAAAAGAGAGACTATTTTTAGAATCAGCAGCAGCTCTCAGAAATCAACCAAATCTCAATAAATATGGTTGCACTAAGCTTCGGGAAACACTTATCAGAGATCCCACCTTACATTCCAGGCCACCTACAACTGACCTTAGAGGGTGCTCCACCTACACAGGACTTTAGAGTCACCCACATGGTTGGGCTTAACATTGTGTGGTATCTGTGTATATGTTACATTACTTTTTTGTAATCCCTGAAGATGTCTCAGTGACAGATGAAATATAGGAAGTATTAAATTCTGTTTTAATCCTTTCTGAGTGCTGTATACAATCCATTAAGCCTCCGACATGATGTCTGTGAAGCGTTTGTTTTCTTGAGACCGGTTTGCCTGCTTTACTGAAGGAAAACCTCCAGATAAACTGGGGAGTAAAACCCTTAAGTCCACACCCAAAAACAGCTAACTTGGCTATGTCTGAGAGAGATCCTTAAGCTCCTCACGTTGGCAATTAGAATCGAACACAGGACACTCCTTTCCCAGGCATATGGTTGCAGAGCGTGTAACAACTCGGACAACCGCACGGACACAATAAGATATCATCAGTGCAATTATCGAACAGCAATAGGAATTGAATTCAAAAAACGGCATGCTTACATTGGAATCCCTCTACATATACAGTCACATGTTCATGGATTAAAACTACTTGGCTTAAATTAAAATTAATATAAAATCATTTAATGCAATTGAGGATAACAATTTCCCAAACTTTCTGAATGGTGAGATAGTTGTTTCGATTAAGTCTATGAAGTAAGGCTTCGGCATCATGTTTATATATGGATCTATATAGCATCTTAGTGTTATGATTTGTAGGAGAGTTTTTATTATATTTTTTGGGATTGTTATTGGATTATATTCATTTAGTAAGGCTGTTTCTTTGATAATTTCCGATTCTTGTATTAGAGATTTTTCAGAAGAAGAAATCTTGTGCACTCTGGATATTAAAGATTTTATGATGCCATATATACATCAGCTCACCATCCATCCTCAAAATATGGCATAATAAAATATTTAATATCCAGAACGCACAAGATGTCTACTTCTGAAAAATCTCTAATATCAAAGAAACAGCCTTTAATTTCAGCCCAGTAGTTTTAATCCATGAACATGTGACTGTGTATGTAGAGGGATTCCAAAGTAAGCATGCATGCTACTGTTTTTTTGAATTCAATTCCTATTGCTGTTTGATAATTGTACTGATGATGTCTTACGATACATAAGATGAAATATTTACATAGTAAAGAAGTAATTTACTGTGGCATACGTGTTATTCCATAGTCATGGATATCGCACAGGTTTCACTATATATATAAAAAAAAACTTTTTGATTTATCTACCAGGAAGTTCAGTTTATTGAATAGCTAGTTAAATGTTATGTTCTTACTTGTTTAAACTAATGTTTAGTCATGGATGCAATGATTCTGTCTAAAAAACCTGATTTTTAATATCTATAAATATTTTCTGTCTTTCTAAAATTTGAATTTCTAGTGGAAATTCATTTTTAGCTTTTTCACTTTTCCTGGTTACACATTCATTTCCTCAAAGGTGGAATTTGTTGACACGATGTACAATATTAATTTTGTACATCAGTGTCAACTGATGTACAAAATTAATATTGTACATCAGTTGATCCTATTACCATGCTAGTAACTTGAGATGGAATCTTCCGTTATTATATTATTTTTCTCAAGGGCTCACATTTGTGAGTACAGGCATGGTAAACCCGAGATACCTGAGCTAGACCTGATCTTCTACATTTCTTTCCTCTACTAGCTTACTTCTTACTCCACCCTCCCCACCAGTGCTATTAGAACAATTCAAGGGCGAGGGGCGACTCTTTCCTCTCAAACTGTAGTTTCCACTACAATAAAAAAAAGGCAAGTCTAGTTGCCTTAAGGTGGCAGCCTCACTACTAAGATACCTATCAGCATGCTAAGAATTTGACATAGGGAAACACGTTACTTTCATGTCTCAACAAAATCCAAACTGGACAGAAAACATGGGAAAAGACCACAAACTGGAAAAGGTTAAGAAACTTTGGAAAAAGAAAAATGTGGTGAAATATGCTACATGGAACATTAGAAGCATAGCACATAAAGAAGAATTACATAAAATTTTACATGATGAAAATATACAAATTGCAGTTACAAAAAAGAAACTTAAAGGAACAAAAGAAACAACTAATTATCATATATATATTGGAGTGGACAAACAAATGCATGCAAAAGCTGGTGTAATGATTTGTATCCATAAATCAATTAAAGCAAAAAAAAAAAAACTCGCTATACATACTGGAATGAAAGAATAGTAGAAATATGATTAAATACGATAAAATTAAATAAAACAGACCATATAATTTATAGCCAGAATAGGAATGAAAAAAAATTAATATAGGAAAATTTGGAGAACCAACAGTAAACAAAAATGGAAAACGACTCATTGATTATAGGTGTCGCACGGATTAGATCGTCGGCTTGTCGAGAGCTCCTGAAAAGATCAGTATTATTTTGTGTTAACATTAGATATTTTACCAGAATTTTAAGTAGTATTGTTTGCTTTTTGTTTCTTGGTGTGTCTGTGCAATTTTTGCGTGTTTTCTGTTATTTTAACTATTATTTTTAAGAAAAGATAGCGTACACATGGCACCGATAAAGAAAAAAATGGCGGCCAGGTCGCCATGCTTGCTTAAGAGTTTTGATGTAAAAGAATTTATGCAGTGTGCTGTCTGTGAGATGTATGCCTTGCGAAGAGCGGTAGGAGTCTGGTTAGAAAGTGATAGTGGAGTTAATATGTGTAGAAAGTGTAAAGAGAATGAGGACTTCAAGCGTGTTTCGTGTATCGAGACTGATATCGTTAACGGTAGTCAGAATGCAGAAAATGGCGGTGTACTAGAGAATTGCGTGGTAGTGCCAGATATGTGTGAGAGCGTCGCTGAAAGTGTAAATGAAGGTAGAAACACCGAAGGAATGGATGATTTGATCGATAACGAAAATGGTGTGATAAGTGCGAGTAGCGAAATTGCCCGTTTAAATGGCGCGATACACAGAGCCAAACGACAACTGGAGCGTATGCAAAAATGTGTGTTGAACGTACCGACAAATAACCGGCGGAAGTCTGTGACGGCAAATAATAGAATGTACGTAAACGTCAATAAAATGAAGGAGCGAGTGCTGTATGGGGATTCGCTATTAAGAGGCGTAATAATTGAGAGTTTAACGAAGTCGTACCAGCCGGGTGCGAACATAAAGGACGTCAGCGAATCTATTCGACTGCAAAAACAGAGGGTGAAAGAGATGATAATAGTGGCAGGAACGAATGATTTGAAAGAGGACAAAATGGAAATGATAGAGGATGTGAGGGAGTTGTTTGAGGTAGCAAAAGAGAAGAGTGAGAGAGTTAGGATGGTGAGTATCTTACCGCGGTATGACAGCGAAGTGTTTAGAAGGAGGGCCATAATTGCCAATGACTTTATGCGTGGGTTATGCATGGAGAGTGGTGTGGAATTTGTGGATGTGTGGAATGAGTTCGATGGGCGAAAGGACTTATATAAGATGGATGGGTTACATTTGAATGGAGTTGGTGTACGGAGACTTGAAAGAGTGTTGATGAATGATGTGGAAGTGGATGTACAGACTCAGGGAAACTAGATTTATTAAGAGGGGGGGGAGTAGATATGCAGACTTTAGGGGGGGAAGTTAAGTGTATGAATGAGTATATTATGCCCGGGCGAGTACGACGGACAACAAATCAGAATGGGATAATTAGTATAAGGAATCAAAGTAGGGATGGGACAAATGGGCTTCTGCGATTCATGTACACTAATGCCAGGAGTATTAGGAACAAGAAGGAAGAGTTTTTGGCCATGGTTGGCACTTCCAGGCCACAGGTTGTCGGTATTAGTGAAACATGGCTGACAGAAGATGATAAAGCTAGTGGGATTGAATGCGATGGGTATAGCGTGTTCAGGAGTGACAGGGTTAATAAAAAGGGGGGAGGAGTGTTATTGATGATAGCTGATGAGCTTCAGCCAAGGAGTATAGAAGTTGAACTGCAGGATGGGGAAAAAAGCACATTTGAGGCTGTTTGGTGTGAGATACAATCTAGCAGAACAAAATATACAATTGGGTGCTGCTATAGACCGGGTGATGGAGTGGATGGTGGGAATAGTATGCATAAGCAAATAGAAGAAATGAATGGAAGGAGGGTAATTATTATGGGTGATTTCAATTATGGTAATATTGACTGGAAAGAGGAGAGGGCACATGGGAGGAAGGAATTGGATTTTATGCAGTTATTAAGGGACAACTATCTACGGCAACATGTATTGGAAAATACCAGGGGGCAGAGAGTGCTGGACCTAGTAATTGCAACTGAGAATGTGGCTGTAACGAACATGACCTTGTTGCCACCAATTGGTGAGAGTGACCATAAGGTCATGACTTGGGAGGTGGCTAAAGGAGTCGAATTTACAATTAAGACAGGGTATATGTGGAATTACCGGGCTGGTAAGTATGACAAGCTTAGGTGTGTGCTTGGCTCAATGCCATGGCATGTAAAACTGCAAGGGCTGGATGTTGATGGTGCATGGGAGGTGGTCAAGAACTGTTTGCAGGAGGCAATGGTTGACTGTATACCAAGAGTCCGAATAATAAATCAGGTAGGGGTTAAATGGATGAATAACACTATTAAGCTTGAGCTGCAAAAAAAGAAACAATTGTGGAGGGAATTTAAGGAGAAGGGTGACCATCAGGTGCATGAACAGTATAAAGCTCAGGCCAGGATGGTAACAAGGGTGGTAAGAAAAGCAAAAGCAGATTACGAAAGGAAATTGGCCATGCAGGCTAAAGAGAATCCCAAACAGTTTTTTCAATATGTTGCAAGTAAAAGGAAAAATGCTCATGGTAGAATGATCTTAAAAAATGCTGAGGGTAGGGAGGTAACTGAATCAGTCGATGTTGTGGAATTACTGAGCGAACACTTTGCAAGAGTATATCATCCAGGTGGTGGCTTTGCGGAAATGGAGGAACCAACAGCTTATACTGGAATTGTGATGAATGAGGTAGAGGTAACTAGTCTATTACAGAACCTCAATGTCAATACATCTGTGGGATTGGATGGTATACCAGCTCGTGTCGTACGTGAAGCGGCCAAAGAATTGTCAGTGCCCTTGACCATTATGTTTAATTTGAGCCTCAGGACTGGGTCAGTCCCAAGGGGGTGGAAAGAGGGGAAAATAGTTCCACTGCACAAAGGTGGTTCCAAGGCTGCTGTTGAAAATTACCGGCCAATCAGCATAACAGGAATCATTATCAAGGTCTTAGAGAAAATAGTCAAGAGGAAAATACAAGATTGGATAGAAGAAAATGGGATACTGTATCGGGGACAGCATGGTTTTGTGAAGGGTAGGTCATGCCTCAGTAACTTGCTCACGTATTATAACACAGTGACGGCTGAACTGGATAAGGGTAATGGGTTTACAGTGATTCTGCTGGACCTTGCTAAGGCCTTTGACAGGATACCACATGGAATTCTAATCAGTAAATTGCAGCATATGGGAATGGACATAGGGTTGGTGAGATGGATAGGAGGGTGGTTGACGGAGAGATATCAGAGAGTGGTTTACTCAGGAGTAGAGTCCACAAGACGGCCTGTGACTAGTGGTGTACCACAAGGATCTGTTCTTGGACCACTGCTGTTTAATTTGTTCATAAATGATATAGGAAAGGATCTGAGAGGAACAGTTCATTTGTTTGCTGATGATGCGAAGTTGGGTAGGGCAATAGTGAATGCAGATGACGTCAAAATTTTGCAGGATGATTTGGATAGATTGGAGGTCTGGGCTAGGGAGAATGGATGTCAATTTAATGTGGCAAAATGTAAGGTTATGCATTTTGGGGTGAAAAGATGGGAGGCAGTTTACTGCATTGGTGGAACCGTGCTCCAGGAAATTGATGAGGCACGAGATTTAGGAGTGTTGGTGGATAAGGAATTGAAATTTAGGGGACACATTGCAAAAGTGGCCAAATCAGCTCATCAAATCACTTGGTTGCTGAAGAATACGTTGACAAGCAGAGACAAGCAGGTTATTGTTCCTCTGTATCGAGCCTTGATAAGACCTCATCTCGACTACTGTGCTCAGATTTGGTCACCTAGGTTTCTTCTTGATGGGGAGGAGGTGGAGAGGATCCAGAGGCGAGTGACCAAGATGATAGCAGGTCTGTGGAATGAACCGTATGAGAACAGGTTGAGGATTTGTGGGTTGCAAAAATTGGTTGATAGGCGGAGGAGGGGAGATATGATTGAGACATTCAAATTACTGAAGGGTTTCTATAAAATTAATTCAGAAGATATTTTTGAGAACAGGGCTGGTTGTGGGAGGACTAGGGGACATCCATGGAAACTGGGCAAAAGTGTGGTTAGTAAAGGTGTTAGAGCTGGGTTCTTTACTTTTAGAGTAGTGAATGAGTGGAATGCGCTCCCTGAGTCTGTGGTGGATGCTGTGACAGTGAATGAGTTTAAGGCGAGGTATGATAGATACTGTATGAATGTCGAATAGTTGTGATGAATATGATTTGGGGCCTCCCTCGATGAGTCTAATGACTCCCTGGAGTTGCCCGTAATAATAATAATAATAATAAAAAAAATTACATAATATATACATTCTACAAACATAAAAATATACATAAATATACATGGTGCGCAAGAGGACAAAAATCAATAATAGGCTACTTTATAGCAAATGAAAAAGCAGCAAACCTCTTCCTAGATGTTAAAGGAAGAAGAGGGCTAGAAACTGACACAGATCACTATTTAGTGCAAGCAAAACTAAGATTTCCACAAATCTAGTTACAAAAAATAAACCAACAGATCAGTAACTACTTACCAACAGTTACTGTTGGTAAGTAGTTACTGATCAGTTCATACCAACAGATCAGTAACTACTTAAAAAAATACAAGAAAATGAAGACATTGAGAAAGAATGCGATTTAAAGATGGTTAAGTAGGCAAAAAACAAGAAGATGAAACTGAATATTAAAAAAAGAAAAGCAATAGCCAAAAGAGAAACCAGAAAGAGACAGAAAGTTGGGAACAATCTATCATAATTAGAAAATGACATACAAAATAAGACCTAATGAGTAAAATACTAAAACACATGATTGCAGATATAAAAGAAACACTACAAATATAAATTGTGAAATAGATGTAAAAGAATTCTATAAAAAAAATATATATAAAAAAATAAAAAATAAAAATTACACCAGTAACTTACAAAATGCTTTAAATGATATAATAACAATGAAAGAATTAAAGGACAACCTAAGTAAAATAAAAAATGACAAATCAGCAGGAGAAGATGGAATAAACTCTGAACTGTACAAATTTGCTGGAAAAAAATATTCATAAGAGATTATTAACATTTTTAAATAAAATATATACAAATGGACAAATACCAATAGAATTGAATACAAGTAAAGTAATACCTATATTTAAAAAAAGGGGATAAAACAAACCTACTAATTACAGAGTAATTAGTTTATTGAATACATGCTACAAAATATATAGTAGAATACTTAATGAAAAAATACAGTAAAAAAATATTATTATTAGAATGTCATACGATTTAGAAAAGGATCCATTGTTTATAGATATGAAAAAGCATTTGACAAAGTAAAAAGATACATACTGTTTGATATACTACAAAGAATAAATATACCTAATATTTTACTACATGCAATATTGAATATATACAAAGATAATGAAATAAAAATAAATCAAAAAATTTCTGAAAAACAATCTATAAACCAAGGAGTAAGACAGGGATGTCCTCTGTCTCCAACACTTTTCAATATCTATATTAATGAAACATTACATAGTGGAACACCTTAAACAATCCAGGTATAGAAACTTCCCAGAATAGCAAAATAAATACACTGTTATTTGCAGATAATCAGGTAATAAATCAGATAAGGCATTTTGTGGACAAACTCCAGTTAGAAGTAAAATAGTTAATAACAAAATAATAGAACAGATAAATACTTTATCATCTTGGATGTGATATGTCATATGAAGGAGAAAGACAAAATTAAAAACTTCAAAATTTTTACAGATTATATTGCTCATAAATAGAACACTCAATCCAAATATAGTACAAAAAGAAACATGCTTGAAAATATACGATACTTTAGCAGTGCCCCACATTATTATATGGCAGTGAAAGTTTGATAATAAACAAAGAATAAAAACAAGTGATATGAAGTTTGAGAAGAACTGCAAAATACACATTAGACCAAAAAAGACAAAAGGTATCTTAAAAGAACTAAAAATAAAATCAACAGAAGAAAAACTAAACAATTATAAACAAAAAAGGATAGAACATGTAAACCAAATGACCAACACCTGATATACTAAACAAATAATAAAATATAATCCAATTGGAAAGAGAAGACCCGGTAGACTTCAAGAAAGGATATTAGATAGATAATGAGACGAGAACAGATCAATATGGCCTGTCCGTAATTAGTGTTTATGACGATTATTTTTGCCTAAAAACTTGGCTCCATTCTATCAAATTTGTCTGCTGTCTCAAGTGCTCTTCTAATGCCAGCATACTAAAATGATTTTTTAGTTTGATTTTTTTTTCTTTAAATGCTGATTTTGGAGATGCTTAAGAGTTGAACGTAGATATATGCATTGCTTACATGCAGATATCTAATGTGGAGAACCAAACCAGGACTTCAACCTAGCATCAAATCCTCCTTGTGGTGTGTCCACTGCTCTCCACCTTAAATGCCAAGCAAATGTAGGCTGAAAAGCTGGGAATTCACAAACTAAACTATTCTGTTAGCTTAAATCATGTTTCTTAATTTGGGAAGTACATCCCCAACCCTGGGGGTGCTATAAGCATTATACTACTACTAATATAATAAAAGCAAAAAAATTCCATATTTAATCTAACATCCCTATTTATATTGTATGTTTGGCAACACTGTTCAAATTTATTTGCTACTTATTTTTTTTAGAATTTTTACACTGAAATTTAAGTAATTAGGCTACTTTTTGGTCTGAATTTTCTATATTGAAAATAATTTGAGCTATTTGTAGCAGAATCCACTAATTTATAAGTTTATTTCCTACTTTTCCTAACCTAGCTGACAGCCCTGTTTTGCAGTTTACATCTAGCCGTGGTATTGTGTGCCGCACTTGATTGATATTGTGTAGCACTGTAGCCCATTAAAATGAGTAAAAGAAAGCATCATCAATATTCAAGTGAATATTTAAAATATGGAGTTATTCCTTCTATGAATAATGAGCAGTTACCAATGTGCTTATATGGTGAAAAAACTCTCATATGAATCCTCAAAGAATGATTGAGCATTTAAGAACAAAGCATCCAAATAAAGCAAAAAATGATGTGGAGTACTTTCGTAAATTAAAGACTAAATTTAAAAATTATCTTTGACTTATAAGGTTGGTTGCAAAACAAAGTAACTAACAAGAGAAGTGACTTGTGCCTTATAAAAACTTTCAAAATTAATTGTGAATGCGGAAAGCCACATACTATTTGCAAAACTCTCATCTTACAGGCAAAATCATTATATTGGCAAAACTCTCCTCATCTTACCAGCTATACATGAAGTTTTAGATACGACGACTGGCCCAGATAAAATATGACATATCTATCATATTCAGTATCAACAAGAATTGACAAATGGAAAAGGACATTGAAAAAAAAAACTTTGTGAAGATTAAAAAACCATAGAATTTCCTCTGCAACTCGATGAGACAACAAAGCTTTGTTAATGGCCTACGTCAGTGATGGCGAACCTATGACATGCGTGTCAGCACTGACACACTTGAGGGTTTCAGGTGACACACCTTGGATGTTGAAAAATATTGGTATTCTGATGAAAAAACTAATTTCAACAATTTCAGTTTATTAAATTAATTGTATAATATGAATTCATAGATTGTATATCAATGTCCTATTAAATAAATAGCCTAATATGATATGTATAAGTCATTTAAGTAGTTAAATTTATAATGCATGTATGCAAGTGGCACATCAACAATGTCAATATTTAAAAAAAAAAAAAGATGTTTGACACACCTGGGTAAAAAGGTTCGCCATCACTGGCCTACGTGTATTATATAAATAATCGAAGAGTTTCTATTTGCTGAACAACTGAAAATTAACAAAAAAGTTCTACAATTTTTGAGGTCGTTAAAGACTTTCTTAATCCTAAAAACATTCCTCTCACAAATATTATTGCACATGCAACTGATGGAGCACCAGCTATGATTGGTTGTCACCATGGATTCACAGCACATTTTAAAAAAGCAGTTCCAAATATCTTCATTGCATTCTTCAGAGACACATTCAACTAAAAAACATCTTAGTGGTGGATGATGTTATTAAAGCAGTGAATAAAATAAAAGCCCAGTCATTAAATACCAATATTTTTTTTGAGAACTTTGCCATGAAAATTTAAAATTTGAGTGTCTCTTGCTTCACACTAAAGTTAGATGGCTCTCAAATGAAAACTGTTTGAGATGCTTTAATGATCTCTACGATACTGTTTGGGAATTTAATTGATGTGATGACAACATATGTTCTAAAAAAAGAAAAGGTTGACATGACATACCTTTCCATTTTCACCAAAATGAGTTAACAAAAAATTGCAGAGAAGCAACATGAATCTCATTAAAGCAAAGAAAATTATATTATTTTACACGGTACTTGATAGATTCAAATGAACACCAAACACAGAGTAATAGATCTGATTGAAACTTAGTGTGTGATCCTCCAACATTTGCCAGCAACTAAAAATAGCCTCGATACATACTGGTGGCACCATCTCTTAGACTTTGCATGGACTTATCGAACAGCCCTCGTAAGTTGGGGAAGAGTTAGAGGAGAAAGAGAGAGTGAGGGATACAGGTGAGCAATCAAGGAACAGAGTGCTAAGAGCTGTGATGTATGGAGACTTGATGATCCGTGGTGTGCAAGATACGATGCCAGAGGAGTGTTTGCCTGGAGGAACGATAGAGAGTGTGGCTATTGCAATTAAGCAGGTGAAAGGGTGGATGAGATGATTGTGATGGTGGGCACAAATGACTTGATAAGCAATATAAATCAGGTGGCAAGAAATCCGAGATTCTTGCTTGAGGTTGTACAAAAGAAAATGCAAAGAGGAAAGATTGTGTGTGTTGCCCAGGTATGATAGTGATGAGCAGAAGAGCAGTAATAAGGAATAGCATAATAGCCAGAAGAGAGGATTGGAATATGTGGATGCTTGGAGGGCATTTGAGGACAGAAAGGAACTGTGTGCGAGAGACCGCTTGCATTTCAATAAGGATGTAGGCATCTGGAGAGATTGCTGTTTTCTGAACGAGTTGGTGTGTCAATGCAGGGTGGATGGTAGTAGGGATGGCCTCTTGTGGGAATGGGTGCATAGGGAAAGGGGACGACATCAGGTAACACCGAGTCCAGTGGGGTCTGGAGGGGATAATGATAGGTATAGAACCAATGATTTTTATGCTCTATACCAGGGATCGGCAAACTTTTGAGATGAAAGAACCAAACCTGCCCCTCACAACAATTTAAAAATTATTCGAGAGCCATAAATATATTTTTACAAATAAGGAAAATTTAAAGTAATATTATAGTAAATTTATAGTAATATATAGCAAGTTACAATATTAATTATATCTTTATTAAATGAAGAAAAAATCACACAAAGAATTGCTCGTTGGTTTTAATCAGTGTGGGCAATGAGCACGCATTTTCTTACCCCTCTCGTCCACTCCCTCTCCACGCTCGTTTTCCCCTCCCTGACATCGCGCACCTTAGTTCCACGAAGTTTTGCGAGACCTATAAAACAAATGAAATCCCGTTATGTGAATAAAATCCTTTAAAAATTTAAAAAATGAAACTATGATAGCTTTCTTTTCAATTTTACTTCAGAGCCTCATGTATACGTACCCAAAGAGCCGCATGTGGCTTGCGAGCCGCAGTTTGCCGACCCCTGCTCTATACTAATGCCAGAAGTATCCAGAATAAAGGAGATGAATTGGTGGTGCTGATAGCATCAGCCTGGCCAAAGATTATTGTGATCTCTGAGACGTGGTTGACAGAAAATGATACAACGGGAATAGAAGTAGCTGCTATAAGCCAAGTAGCAGCAGATGTTTAGGCAGTTGATCTTGGCAAGTGCAAGAAGAATGATTGTTATGGGAGAATTTTAACTACAACAGTATAAGCTGGGAAGATGAAAATGCATATAGTAATAAGGGAATGGAATTTCTAGAATTCTTGAAGGACAAATGTCTCAGGCAACATGTAATAGAGGGAACAAGAGGTTCAAGAGTTTTGGATTTGGTCATAGATCAGAAGAGCTAATAATAACTGAGATGACATCTCTCCCACCAGTTGGAGAGAGTGACTGTGTGGTTTTGACTTGGAAGATGAATAGATATGCAGGAGTATCAAAGAAAAGGGAACATATGTGGAATTATAAGGTGAGTGATTATAATAGTCTTAGCTATCAACTTGGGACAGTTCCATTGAGAGAGGAATTGGAAGGGCAAGATATCATTAGTGCTTGGGAAATTGTGAAGGAATATTTGTTAGCAGCAATAGTAAGCTACATTCCACGAGTGAAGAAGAGAACACAATTTGGTGTAAAGTGGATGACAAACAATATCAAACAGGAACTGCAGGTGAAAAAGAGATTATGGAAAAGATATAAGGTGAGAAGTGGAGAGCAGATGCATGAAGAATATAAGATTCAGCCAAGAGAGCAACTAGTATGGTGAGGAAGGCAAAACTGGAATATATGAGAAGAAATTGGCATTAAGATCCAAAAAAAATCCTAGGGAATTTTTTAGCTATGTGGCCATTAGGAGGAGAAATGATTATGGAAAAATTACATTTTGGGATAAAAATAGGAATAGAGTGACTGATGCAGAGGACCTTGGTGGAGTTGTTCAATGAACACTTTATTGGAGCATTTCATCCTGGAGAAATAGGTTTTAATACTAGAGGGAAGAGCAGGTTCGAGGTTTGGAGGTGCAAGAAGAAAGAGTGTTCCAAATACTGAGTACTCTGGATGTCAGTAAAGCTGTGGGACTAGATGGTATTTCACCATGAGTTTTGAGAGAATGTGCTAAAGAACTGACAGCTTCGTCGACCTGGCTTTCCAATGAAAGTCTGGCTACGGGAAATGTACCAGGGAATGGAAGGTAGGTAAGAAAGTGCCATTGCATAAGAGCAATAGCAGACTGGAAGTGTCTAATTATAGGCCAGTTTGTGTGTCATCAATAGTTGTTAAGGTCTTGGAGAAATTAGTGAGAGACCATTATCTGTGAGAATCAACATGGATTTGTTAAGGGGGCACTCTTGCTTTAGTAATATGATTGCTTTTTATAATAAAGTGACAAGAGCAGTTGATGAGGGAAAGGCGTATACTGCTATTTTTGGATTTTGCAAAAGGCATTCGATAAGGTACCACATGATAAGCTGATACTTGTTGCAGCACATGGGTTTAGATGCCGGGTTAGTCAACTGGATTCAGGATTGGCAGTCTGATAGGTATCAGAAATTTGTGTATTGTGGAGCAATATGAAGGAGGTAGAAGATTACAAGTGGGGTTCCACAGGGCTCAGTACTAGGACCTGTATTGTTTAACCTTTATATCAATGACATTGTCAATGGATTGCAAGGGGATATTCAGTTGTTTGCAGATGTGAAGCTGGGCACAGTTATTAGTAATAGTGCAGATGTGGCAGCCTTGCAAGAGGATTTGAATAAACTGGACAGATGGGCAAATGAAAGTCTTGAAGTTTGGGATACATCAATGGGAGGCTGCATACTCAATTGGAGGAGCTGCACTGGAGGAAGTGGGGGAGACGAGAGATCTGGGGGTGATAATTGAAAGAAAACTGAAATTCAGGGAGCATATTGCAAAAGTGAAGGTAACCCAGAGGATTACTGCAATACTGAGAAGGACGCTGACCTGCAGAGATTAAAGAGTTATCATTCCATTGTATAACACTCTGATCAGACCACACTTAGACTATTGTTCTCACATTTGGTCCCCAGGATTTGAAAGAGATAAATTAACTGTGGAAAGGATAGAGGCAGATAACAAAGATGGTTTGAAGACTGTACAATGCTAGTTATGAGGATCAGCTGAAAGAACGTAGACTGCAGAGTTTGGTGGATAGAAGGAGAGGTGATATGATGGAGACTTTTAAACTGTTGAGAGGCAGTTGTAAGGTTGAGACTGGGGAGTTACTTC
The DNA here is from genome assembly GCF_054136105.1 of Typopeltis vanoorti. Taxonomy (NCBI): domain Eukaryota; kingdom Metazoa; phylum Arthropoda; class Arachnida; order Uropygi; family Thelyphonidae; genus Typopeltis; species Typopeltis vanoorti. The sequence continues at coordinate 2,886,293 of NC_143557.1, forward strand.
ACTTGGTGGAACAGCGCGAAGAAGCAATGACAAGAGGCCATCGCTGGAAGTTGAAAAGGAAGCTGTGAGCAAGAGGGTGAGGAGTGGTTTCTTTGCATGGAGGATGGCTGAACCATGGTGAGAGGAGCAAGAACGGTCAATGAGTGGTATGATAGACTGTGTTTCCTAGGAAGGTCCTCACACGATGAGTCTCTTGACTCCATGCTGAATAATAATAATTAAATTATATTTTATTGCAATTTATTTTGAAAATATATTAAAGTAGATGGAGCTATTCTCCTGCAGCCAACAGTGCACATGTGCTTTCAATTGAACTGTTCTCTTTTTTGTGTTTTCCTATAATTGTATTGACAAAAGCTATGAAACTTGGCTGAAAATTTTACAAAAGACATTTAAATGAAATGTCATTCTGGTAATAATATTTTATGATGAATTCTTCCTCATACACTTCAATTTAAAAAAAAAATGGAAGTACCATGACTTGGATTTTGCCCAGTGGAAACTAAGTACTAGAATAAATTCAACTTCAGTGGAACTGAAGTATCAATGGAGAGATGTTGATATGATAGAAATTACTGAGACAAACACTGAAACAGGTGAACTGTTGCTAAAGAATGTTCATAAGGATTATAAATCAGGCAATAGTTGTCAGGAAAAGGAAGGAGTAATTAGTTTTCAATTAAAAATGAAGAAACTTCTTGAATGATAATTCTTTCTTTCAAGATTTACATGGTGGCCAGCATTCATTGTGTATAATTTATGAAGACAAAAACACAAGTTGAAAAATTACTTTACTTACAATTAAGAAACCAACAGAAGAAAATGTTTTACAACTAAAATTAGAGCTAGTGAACTACATAAATTCCAATATAGTAGAATCTGCTTATTGTGATTGCAGATAATATTCTCAATCAGCTATTGTTATTAAAATCAGTCAGTTATTTAAAATAAATTAAAAATAATCCTTCTATTATAATCCAAGTTCTGGTTATTGTTATCAAAATCCTTGAATGTTCATTAGCCTTTTGCGTCTTAGAATTCTAAGAAATAAGGGTTAATCAGGAGAAAATGTGACAAAGAACATTATGTCGAAATCTGATTGATTTTTTTTTTGTTAATCTTCCTTTAATCTTATTCTTCCGTAAAACTTATATCTACAGGTAAATGCAGGTGGGTAATCTTAATCTTCCGTAAATCTTAAAGATTCCGGGTAAATGCAAGGGAGGGAGGATATAAATATAGTCTAATTGTGATTTTGAGTTTATTTTTGTGCTCTCTTTCAGTAAGTGAATTTGACTTTTAAGTGCTTGTTAAAACAGCCCTTAGTATTATGGCAGAAGCAAGTAAAAAACACGAAGAGATAAATCTTGAAGATTTTTCTCTTCAATAAAGACAAAGAATTTTGGAGTGCTATGATAAGTTGCCCAAAATGAGTCAGCATAGTGCGGCTGTACATTTAACAATTTCACAATCACTCGTGTAAGATCTTAAAAAAAAACAGATCAAACATTGAAATTTCAGCTCTTACTAATGAGAACATGGATCGGAAGAGAGCCCGATCTGGTAAGGATACTCAAGTTGAATCAGCATTAAAAATTTGGTTTAGTAATGTTCGTGAAAAGAATGTTTCGATTAATGGACCTTGGATGTGTCAAAAAGCAAAAGAACTTGCAAAAAAAATGAGCAAAGAAAATTTCACTGTGACTGATAGATGGTTTAACAGGTAGAAAAAGCGAGAGAATATTGTGTACAAACGTATCCATGGTGATGAAAAATGTGCTTTTATATATATATATATATTTCTCCGAAAGATATTTACAATGCAGACAAAACAGGACTATTTTCGTGCAACGTCTGAGCATACTTATTTGTTTAAAAATGAAAGTACTAAAGGATTTAAAATCTTCAAAAGAGCGAGTGACAGTTCTTTGTTGTGATAATATGAAAGTGTGAAGCAAGAGCTCCTAGTGATTGGAAAAAATAAAAATCCTCAGTGTTTTAAAGGTGTCAAAAGTTTGAATGTTAGCTCCTGTTCTAGAGCAAATGCTTAGATGACTGACATTTTGAACAATTGGTTGGTTAAGTGGGATCTTAAATTAAAGCAAAAAATTGTCTTGTTAGTAGACAACTGCACTGCACACACACACAATTTATCGTTAAAGAACACAAAGGTAATTTTCTTGCCTTTGAACACTACATCATAAGAGCTTTTAAAGCTTGTCACAGGGAAGTGTAAGCATTATAGCTGAACTTGATTATATAAAAAGACCAATCTGATGCAAGTACAATTGCAAAAAAAAAAGATTTCCTTTTTGATGCATTGCAATTGGTAGCAATGTCATGGAATCAAGTCTCAGAGAAGACTATTAAAAACTGCTTCCAAAAAGGAAGATTTTTTTAAGACAAACTCTGAAACTACTCCTCCCGAAGAATTTGAATATCTTACAAATGAAATTTTTGATAAAACCCCAGATGGTATGTCAAAAGAAGAATTTGAAAATTGGTTGGATATTGATAACAACATTGAAGTGGTGGCTACAATGACAGTGTTGGAAACATGTCAAGCTGCTTCCGATGAGAACCTTGAAACTAATAGAAGAAAGTGAACCTAATACAAGTATCGAAGAACAAATTTTAGAACCTCCTCCAACCAATGCCCAGATGCAAGAAACTCCACGAATACTTTGTCAGAGTGTGCCACATAGAGCACAACAAACTTCGAAAGCCATTATGAGTATGAGCAATTTATTCATGAACTACTATATTCAAAAAAGTGACACACAACACTAGATAAGTTTTTTAAATAAATTTTATGCTGTTGCTTATTAAAAAGTTGTTTATAACAATAAATTAAATTAAATGATGCAATTTTTTATATCCTTTGTTTAATGCTATCAGCCAGTTATTGTTATCGAAAAGCGACTGTCGCAAAATGATCAAAATAAGCGGCATCTACTGTATTTTGAATATTCTATGATTATAGATGACATGGCAAAGCACATGTTATGTAGAAACAAAATGTTCCAGACTAAAACAATAAGAAAGCAACAGACAACGCAGACGCCATGCTCAGATGAGCAGCCAACCACCAACAGACCATGGCCAAGTCATCAATATATCTAGCCACAACCCAAACTATCCAGAACTCTCGCTTCTGCAAAAAAAGGACAAACTATGCTATCACAAGGTCAGTAAACAAACTACTTTATCTACACACAAAAAGATCTAAAATTCCTCCCCTCCAATACAGCTAATAAAATATGGAAACATCCAATATACTAAATTATAATAGGCAACTAAGTTGCAATTTAGCCAAATCGGAAAAATTAGCCCTTAAATCTTTAAGTAATAACTAAGACATCATTACCAAGGCAAACAAAAGGTAATGCTACTGTCATTATTGATTAGACAACATACATTGAAAAAATGAACAAACTGGTTAACTACAATTCTACAAACTGCATCAAAAAAGAAAACAGAATTAATCGAGTCAGTGATCACTTGGCCAGAAGAAATGAACTGTTACATTATGCTCACTCTCCCAGAATTTATGGCCTGCCAGAAATACACAAAACAAACACCACTACTGATAGTTTGAGGAATCCACAGCCCCAATTATCATTTAGCCAAGAAACTAGCAGCTTTCTAGTAGTTGGTAGGCCATTTTCCCTTTCAGTCAGAAATGACTGAAAGGGAAAACCAGTTCAGAGTTGGTGATAAAGCTAAGGTAACAAATTATAGGTCAATCTGTATATCAGGAGTTTTAGTTAAGGTATTGGAAAGGTTGGTGAGATATAGGATACAATAGTGAGTTGATAACAATGGTATTCTTTGTACTTATCAACATGAGCTTGTTAAAAGTTTTACAAACTTTCTTATGTACTATAACCAGGTGACAAATGTATTGGACAAGGGAGATACATATACAGTGGTATACTTAGATTTTGCAAAGGTTTTTGATGGATTGACACACCCAATTGTCTCTAAACTGAAGCAGATGAAACTGTATGATAGACTAGTGAGTTGAATAGGTAAATGGCTATCATATAGGTATCAGCAAACTTTGTATGGAGGGGGGTGGGCACTATCTCAAAAGAAGCAAGTTACTAGTAGTGTGCTGCAAGGGTCAGTTTTGGACTATTGTTATTTAATTTATATATAAATGATTTGATCTTTTTGCCTACTAGAGGGCCAGATGGATGGTTGCGTATTCAGAGAGCTCCCGAAAGCTAAGTACAATTTTGAGTAAAAATTAGAATATAGGTTAAAATCATAACGTAATATTGCCTAATTTTGGTAGCTTTGTTGTGTCTGTGGGATTTTGGTGTGAATTACGTTATTTAATTTAGTATATAAGTTACGTTTCATAGATTTGAATATGGCGCCAATGCGACATAAGATAATGGCGTCCAAAAATACGACGCCATTGTACAAAAACTATAACGTGAGACAGTTTGTCCAATGTGATGTGTGTGGGATGTATGCATTCCCGAATGAGGCTGGAATTTGGATTGAAAGTGATAGTGGTGGGAGAATGTGTAGAAAGTGTAAGCAAAGTGAGGAGTTGAAGTATGTGTCAGGTAGTGAGATAGTTATGGTTGAAGAAAGCCAGAATGTGTGTGAAAATAGTGGCTTGATAGAGAATTGCGATGAACAAGATGGCAATGAGAGCGGTGATCTAAGAAAGAGTGAAAGAAACCATACTGAGAGAGAAAATGGTTTAAATGATAAAAATAATGAGGAATTATTTGTAGGAAGTGAGATCGCTAGGATGCGCGCAGTGATACAAAATGCGCAGCGGCAATTAGAGCAAATGCAAAACTCTTTCCAGAGTGATTCGGATAACGTAAAAAAACAGTGCAAGAATGAGAGAGTTTCTGAAATGAAGGAAAGATTGTTGTATGGTGACTCGTTATTAAGAGGGGTGATAGATGGCAGTGTAACTAAATCGTACTTACCGGGTGCGAAATTTAAGGATGTAAGTGAGAGTATTAGAGTGCAAAAACAGAGGGTGAAAGAATTAATAATTGTGGCAGGTACGAATGAATTGAAAGGTGATAAATTTTTTATGAGAGAGGACTTGAAAGTATTGTTAAAGGTAGCGAAAGAAAAGAGTGACAGAGTTAGAATGGTTAGTCTGTTGCCACGGTATGACAGAGAGGAGTTTAGGAGGAGGGCCATAATTGCAAATGACATTATGAGTAGGTTATGCAGACGGTGTGGTGTGGAATTCATGGACATGTGGAATGAGTTTGAAGGGCGAAAGGACTTATACAAGATGGATGGCCTGCATTTGAATGGACTTGGTGTGCGGAGACTGGAAAGAGCGTTGCTGAATGAAGGGAAAATGGATGTGCAAAACCAGGGAAACTAGAACTACCAAGGAGAGGGGGGAATGGATATGCAGACATCAGTGAGACAGATGAGTGTAAAAATGTATATAATGTACCCGAGCCAGCACTAAGGACAAAAAATGGGAATGGGTCATTAAGAATAACGTATAAATATAGGGGTGGGACTAAGGGATCACTGCATTTCATGTATACTAATGCCAGGAGTATTAGGAACAAGAAGGAAGAATTTTTGGCCTTGATTGGCTCTTCCTGGCCACAGGTTATTGGCATTAGTGAAACATGGCTGATGGAAGAAGATATAGTTAGTGGGATAGAATGTGTAGGTTATAGTGTGTTTATGAGGGACAGAGAGAATAAAATGGGGGGAGGGGTATTATTGATGATAGCTGATGAACTGCAGCCAAGGAGAATTGAAGTTGTATCGCAGGATAGTGAAAGGAGCTCATTTGAGGCTATTTGGTGTGAGATTGACACTGGCAGAATAAAATATACTGTTGGGTGCTGCTATAGACCAGGTGATGGAATAGATGGTGGGGATAGTATGCATAGGGAAATTGATGAAATAAGTGGAAGGAGGGTAATTATTATGGGGGATTTCAACTATGGTAACAAATTGATTGGAAGGAGGAGAGGACACATGTGAGGAAGGAAAAGGATTTTATTCAATTATTAAGGGATAACTATCTGAGACAGCATGTAATTGAAAATACTAGGGGTGTGAGAGTGCTTGACCTGGTAATAGCATCTGAGAATTTGACTGTAATGAATACGACCATGTTGCCACCTATTGGTGAGAGTGATCATAAGGTCTTGACCTGGGAGGTGGCTAAAGGTGTGGAATTTACGATTAAGACAGGGTATATGTGGAATTACCATGCTGGCAAGTATGACAAGCTTAGGAGATTGCTTGGATCAGTGCCATGGCATGTACAACTGCAAGGGCTGGACGTCAACAGAGCATGGGAAGTGGTCAAGGAGCATTTACAGGAGGTAATGGCTGATTGTATACCTAGGGTCCGAATAGAAAAACAAGTAAGGGTTAAATGGATGAATAACACCATTAAGCTTGAGCTGCAAAAAAAGAAACAACTGTGGAGGGAATTTAAAGAAAGGGATGACCTGCAGGCACACGAACGGTATAAAGTACAGGCCAGAAGGGTAACGAGTGTGGTAAAAACAGCAAAAGCCGATTATGAAAGGAAAATAGCTTTGCAAGCAAAAGAGAATCCAAAACAGTTCTTTCATTATGCTGCAAGCAAGAAAAAAAACTGTACACGGTAAAATGATTTTAAGGAATGACGACGGTAAGGAGGTCACTAAATCAGTCGATATAGTGGAGTTACTGAGCGTGCACTTTGCAAAAGCATATCATCCAGGTGGTGACATTGAAAAAATGAAGGAACCATTAGTTTATACGGGAAGTGATGAATGAAGTGGAGGTGACTAGTCTATTACAGAACCTTAATGTGAACACATCTGTGGGATTGGATGGTATACCGGCACGGGTCTTGCGTGAAGCGGCTAAAGAATTATCAGTGCCCTTGACCATGTTTAATCTGAGTCTCAGGTCTGGCTTAGTCCCGAAGGTGTGGAAAGAGGGGAAAATAGTTTCACTGCATAAAGGAGGATCCAAGACTACGGTTGCAAATTACCGACCGATCAGCATATCAGGAGTCATTGTCAAGGTCTTAGAGAAAGTAGTCAAGGGAAAAATACAGGAATGGATTGATGAAAACGAGATACTGTACAGGGGACAGCATGGCTTTGTGAAGGGTAGATCATGCTTCAGTAACTTGCTCAAGTTTTATAACAAGGTGACGGCTGAACTGGATAAGGGAAATGGGTTTACAGTGATACTGCTGGACCTGGCAAAGGCGTTTGACAGGATACCACATGGAATACTAATCCGTAAACTACAACATATGGGAATGGATATAGGGTTGGCGAGGTGGATGGTTGATGGAAAGATATCAAAGAGTAGTTTATTCAGGAGTAGAGTCCAAAAGACAGCCTGTGACTAGTGGTGTGCCGCAGGGTTCTGTTCTTGGACCACTGCTGTTTAATCTGTTCATTAACGATATAGGGAAGGATCTAAGTGGAACAATTCATTTGTTCGTTGATGATGCAAAGTTGGGTAGGGCAATAGCAAATGCAGAAGATGTCAAAGTCTTGCAGGATGACTTAGATAGATTGGAGTTCTGGGCTAAGGAGAATGGATGTCAATTTAATGTGACAAAATGTAAGGTTATGCATTTTGGGGTGAAAAGATTAGCAGCAGTATACCACATTGGTGGAACTGTACTCCAAGAGATTGATGAGGCCAGGGACTTGGGAGTGTTGGTGGATAGGGAGATGAAGTTTAGGGGGCACACTGCATAAGTAGCTAAATCAGCTCATCAACTCACTTGGTTGTTGAAAAATACCTTGACGAGCAGAGACAAGCAAGTTATTGTATCACTGTACCGAGCCTTGATAAGACCTCATCTCGACTACTGTGCCCAGATTTGGTCACCTCGGTTCCTTCTTGATGGGGAGGAGGTGGAGAGGATCCAGAGGCGAGTGACTAAGATGATAACAGGTCTATGGAACGAACCATATGAGAACAGGTTGAAGAATTGTGGGTTGCAGAAACTAGTCGATAGGCGGAGGAGGGGAGATATGATCGAGACATTCAAATTGCTAAAGGGATTCTATAGGATTAATTCAGAGGATATTTTTGAGATCAGGACTGGTGGTGGGAGAACTAGGGGACACCTATGGAAGCTGGGCAAGAGTGTGGTTAGCAGGGGTGTTAGAGCTGGGTTCTTTACTTTTAGAGTGGTAAATGAGGGGAATAAGCTGCCAGAGTCTGTTGTGGGTGCTATGACGGTGAACGAGTTCAAGACAAGGTATGATAGATACTGTGAGAATGTAATCGCATAGTTGTGTGGACATGATGTTTAGGGCCTCCCTCGATGAGTCTAAGGACTCCTGGAGTCGCCCAAAATAATAATAATAATAATAATGATGATATTAAGATAGGTTTAACTAGTGATATACAGTACAACTGTTCACAGATGCAAAACTCGAGAGTGATGAATCAAGCAGATGTGGCCTTACAGGAGAAATTTAACAGATTGCATAAGTAGGCAACAGTATGGAACTCAATTTGTTGCCTTAGCCTTATCACCTTTATGAAGCGGAACAATTTTGCCTTCCACTCCTTTGGGAATTTTACTGTTGCAAGACTTGTTAAACAGGTAGGTAAAGGCTGATGATAACTCCCTGTAACATTCTCTTAAGACATTTGGTGATATAGCAACAGTATATCAATTCAAATCACTGTTGCCAAGTAAGGTTCTGAAATTTGAAAGGCAACAATGGGATGCAAAGTATACACTTGGCGAGACAATTTTGGAGGAAGTTGAGAACCTTAGAGTGGTAGCGGACAAGGATCTGAAATTCAGAGGTCATATTGGACAAGTTTTGAAGACTTATCCTTAACTTCTAGAAATAAAGAGGTTCTGGTTCCATTGTATAAGGTCTTGATCAAGCCTCATATGGATTTTTGTGCACATATTTGGTCTCTGGGATTTCGTGATGAGAATATGTTGGAAAGGGTCCAGAGAAGACAGTCTTAACTGATCTTTGGGATGTGAGAACAGATTGGGGAAATGCAGTTTGCAAAGCCTTGTGAATAGGAGGAAGAGATGAGATATGATTGAGACATTAAATTGATAAAGAGTTATCAGGTTAATGTGGAAGAAATTTTCATAGAATGGAGAAAGGAGGAGAACAAGGGGACATACCTGGAAATGGTATGAGCAGTGGCATAAGGAGTAGGTTCTTTGCATGGAGTGGTTGGTAAGTGGAATGTTTTGCCTGACATTGTGGTGAAGGCAGATACATAGAATGAGTTTAAAGCACAGTTTGATAGACTGTGTATAACAGTGTTTGCCTCCCACTATGAGTCTTTAGACTTCATGGAAGTCTGGTGTTAATAATAATGTTGGGAAACAAGCTGGGTTTTTCAATGTTCCCTCTAAGCTATGCATGTGCACAATAGTCAAAGGAAGCATAGACACTAATAATTGTGTGCAAAAAATTTTTGCTTTTAGAATTTCTAATCTGCAGTTAATTTTTGTACTATAAAAACAAATTATGATAAAACATACTTACCTATTTTATTTAGTAGTGGTTCCACTCAATATTACTCCAATCCATTCCAACTTATTAATTACTTGTAACGTTGGGCAAACTGACAATGATATCAATGTGCAGATAGATATTTGTTTAGTATCTACTGTCTAGACAGTACAGTCATTTGTAATGTAAACGGATTTTTGTAGCTACTGGGATTTAAGTGTACGGGGGGGGGGTCCTCGACATGCGTCGTTTCGACTTTACGGCGGTAACCAAATAAATAATTTTAAAAATAAATTTCGACTTGAAGCAGTGCAACGTAAAATTCAAACGTTGCGAATTAACTTGTTTGTGAGCGCAGCGGAAGAATACACCGTTACACGGTGTTTGTTTGGGAGAGGTGGCATCGCTTGGGTCCCAGCATACACTCTTTGGGTACCACATGCTTTGTTTACATCCACTCTCTCACTTTTGTGTTTTTTTGTGACTTTTTACCCTTCAATATGGCTCCCAAACATAAGGCAGACTCTTCCGATTGCAGTGTGTCGAAGAAAAGGAAAGCTATTACATTAGAAGTGAAATTAGACATTATTAAAAGGGCAAAAAAGGGAGAAACGCCAACGAACATCGGCCGCGCATTAAACTCAAGTTGTACCACAGTCGGGACTATTATCAAGGATAAAGTTTGCATCCTTCAACACGTGAAAGGATTGGCGCCCATGAAATCGACTGTGATTACGAAAAAAACGTAGTAGGCTCATGAATGAGATGGAAAGGCTTCTTGTTCTTTGGCTGGAAGACCAGCATCAACGCCATATCCCAATTAGCCTCATGTTAATTCAAGAAAAGGTGAAAAGATTGTTGCGACATTGAAAAGTGAAAGGAGGGAAACAAGTGCAGGTGAACAGTTTAATTAATTAATTAATTAATTAATGTATGTATGTATGTATGTATGTATGTATGTATGTATGTATGTATGTATGTATGTATGTATGTATGTATGTATGTATGTATGTATGTATGTATGTATGTATGTATGTATGTATGTATGTATGTATGTATGTATGTATGTATGTATGTATGTATGTATGTATGTATGTATGTATGTATGTATGTATGTATGTATGTATGTATGTATGTATGTATGTATGTATGTATGTATGTATGTATGTATGTATGTATGTATGTATGTATGTATGTATGTATGTATGTATGTATGTATGTATGTATGTATGTATGTATGTATGTATGTATGTATGTATGTATGTATGTATGTATGTATGTATGTATGTATGTATGTATGTATGTATGTATGTATGTATGTATGTATGTATGTATGTATGTATGTATGTATGTATGTATGTATGTATGTATGTATGTATGTATGTATGTATGTATGTATGTATGTATGTATGTATGTATGTATGTATGTATGTATGTATGTATGTATGTATGTATGTATGTATGTATGTATGTATGTATGTATGTATGTATGTATGTATGTATGTATGTATGTATGTATGTATGTATGTATGTATGTATGTATGTATGTATGTATGTATGTATGTATGTATGTATGTATGTATGTATGTATGTATGTATGTATGTATGTATGTATGTATGTATGTATGTATGTATGTATGTATGTATGTATGTATGTATGTATGTATGTATGTATGTATGTATGTATGTATGTATGTATGTATGTATGTATGTATGTATGTATGTATGTATGTATGTATGTATGTATGTATGTATGTATGTATGTATGTATGTATGTATGTATGTATGTATGTATGTATGTATGTATGTATGTATGTATGTATGTATGTATGTATGTATGTATGTATGTATGTATGTATGTATGTATGTATGTATGTATGTATGTATGTATGTATGTATGTATGTATGTATGTATGTATGTATGTATGTATGTATGTATGTATGTATGTATGTATGTATGTATGTATGTATGTATGTATGTATGTATGTATGTATGTATGTATGTATGTATGTATGTATGTATGTATGTATGTATGTATGTATGTATGTATGTATGTATGTATGTATGTATGTATGTATGTATGTATGTATGTATGTATGTATGTATGTATGTATGTATGTATGTATGTATGTATGTATGTATGTATGTATGTATGTATGTATGTATGTATGTATGTATGTATGTATGTATGTATGTATGTATGTATGTATGTATGTATGTATGTATGTATGTATGTATGTATGTATGTATGTATGTATGTATGTATGTATGTATGTATGTATGTATGTATGTATGTATGTATGTATGTATGTATGTATGTATGTATGTATGTATGTATGTATGTATGTATGTATGTATGTATGTATGTATGTATGTATGTATGTATGTATGTATGTATGTATGTATGTATGTATGTATGTATGTATGTATGTATGTATGTATGTATGTATGTATGTATGTATGTATGTATGTATGTATGTATGTATGTATGTATGTATGTATGTATGTATGTATGTATGTATGTATGTATGTATGTATGTATGTATGTATGTATGTATGTATGTATGTATGTATGTATGTATGTATGTATGTATGTATGTATGTATGTATGTATGTATGTATGTATGTATGTATGTATGTATGTATGTATGTATGTATGTATGTATGTATGTATGTATGTATGTATGTATGTATGTATGTATGTATGTATGTATGTATGTATGTATGTATGTATGTATGTATGTATGTATGTATGTATGTATGTATGTATGTATGTATGTATGTATGTATGTATGTATGTATGTATGTATGTATGTATGTATGTATGTATGTATGTATGTATGTATGTATGTATGTATGTATGTATGTATGTATGTATGTATGTATGTATGTATGTATGTATGTATGTATGTATGTATGTATGTATGTATGTATGTATGTATGTATGTATGTATGTATGTATGTATGTATGTATGTATGTATGTATGTATGTATGTATGTATGTATGTATGTATGTATGTATGTATGTATGTATGTATGTATGTATGTATGTATGTATGTATGTATGTATGTATGTATGTATGTATGTATGTATGTATGTATGTATGTATGTATGTATGTATGTATGTATGTATGTATGTATGTATGTATGTATGTATGTATGTATGTATGTATGTTTCTTTATATATACGTATGACTTTAGGGTGTTTTAGGTTAGGTAAGTAACTTAGGCTATGGCAATTCAGACTTGCATCGAAAATCGCCTTATGTCGGTCCATAGGAACGGATCTCCGACGTAACTCTAGGACCCCCTGTATTTAGTACTCACAATTTTAGATTATAGCTACACAAATAAAGAGCCACATTATTATGAGAAATATTACATTAGTGCAAACACCGAGTCAGACTGGAAGATTGTGCACTTTTGCCTACAAAAATTGGAGGAAATACTGGGTTACAGGCTAAGCTGTTGGAAAATTTATGTTAAATCCTGTGAATATAACAAGGAATTATATTTTAAGTCTCATCTGGAAAAGATGCCAAAGAGAAAAGCATTCAAAACAATCATATGGTGTAAATGAAACATTATACACAGAGCAATATATTGTTTTTAAGTCAAAATTAGAATTGAAGGATGCATACAAGAAAGTGGTATGGAAAAATGTTAAAATCAGGTGTAAGACGAGTGCACACTACCTCCACTCTTATTCATCATCTAGATGGATCACATTATGAAGTGATCCATCTAGATGATCACTTCATAAAAACTTCACTAAACCTGATATCAAAATCAGAGGTAGCAAGTTCAGCTCTTTATACTCCTAAAGAAATCCATACAAACTTCAGAAATAATTAAATTGAATAACTGCTATAGCAAACTTGGAACAAAAACCAGTAATAAAAGCACAAACTTTAAAAACAAGCATGGGACACTGAACACAGACTACTGTATTTTCTATGAAGAATCTACAGAACAACTTAAACATTTCAATTATTTAAGCACACTTTTCAGTAAAGATAACCCATTCAATATGAAAACATAACAGAATAAGTAAAGCTATAGTGAGCCATTTGAATAAATTTATATGAATAAGAGGAATCAAGCAAAACACCTAACTAGAAGAACAGGTAGTAATGAAACAAATTTTAATGTATCTTAAAGTTGGGTTGGAAATAAAGCAGTTCTCTGAAGACTAAAAACAGCAGACAAATGTTTTGGCAAAGATTAGAGGAATGGAACAGGCAGTATCATGGCATAATCATAAAAGAATACATAAAATTGCTAGTATTAAAAATATGCAAACAAAACTAATATAAGATGGTCTGAACAGAAACCAAATAGAACAAAAGTAGCAAAAACAAGTTTTAATATGTAAAGAAAGGCTTAGGTATCAATTATTCATAATGCTTCATGGTATAAACACCAAGAGAGAAAAACATACATTTAAATCACTTAAATATAAAGAGCCAATAGGCTTCATTTCGGTGATATAAACATTTAAATTAAGGGGATATTAAATCCCACATTGTTTTAAAACAGAATAAGAAACTCAAAGATTGGAATCAGAGAGTTTCATGCCGAATATAGTAAACTATAAAAGTATCAGCGATTACTAGCGTGAGCTAATGCAAATAGTCCTAGTACGTAGTACAATCTCGGGCAACTCGTAGCAAAGGTGGTAAAGTTAGATTGCTATTCTTGGTATTTTCCATAATGTAAAAACACATTTCCTAGGAAATGTATGCTGTTATTACATTATGGTGGGAGGTCACTACCCAGACCGGTTTCAGCCTTTTTTGAGGCTTCATCAGTGAGCAGCTAGACCAAATAATTACCAAAGGATATAGCGAAAAGAACTTATATACTCTGCTATACGAGCCAATAGGCTTCATTTTGATGATATAAACATTATTTAAATTAAGGGGATATTAAATCCCACATTGTTTTAAAACTGAATAAGAAACTCAAAGATTGGAATCAGAGAGTTTCATGCCGAATATAGTAAACTATAAAAGTATCGGCGGTTACTAGCGTGAGCTAATGCAAGTAGTCCTAGTACATAGTACAACCTTGGGCAACTTGCAGCAAAGGTGATAAAGTTCTGATCGCTATTCTTGGTATTTTCCATAATGTAAAAACACATTTCCTAGGAAATGTATGCTGTTATTACATTATGGTGGGAGGTCACTACCCAGACCAGTTTAAGTCTTTTTTGAGGCTTTATCAGTGAGTCAGGAACCAAATAAATACCAAAGGATATAGCGAAAAGAACTTATATACTCTGTTATAAGAGTTGTCAAAAAGGTGCAACCATTAAGTTACTTAAATATAAAGAGCCAATAGGCTTCATTTCGACGATATAAACATTATTTAAATTAAGGGGATATTAAATCCCACATTGTTTTAAAACCGAATAAGAAACTCAAAGATTGGAATCATTTCCTAGGAAATGTGTTTTTACATTATGGAAAATACCAAGAATAGCGATCAGAACTTTACCAGCTTTGCTGTGAGTTGCCTGTGATTGTACTAAGACCTACTTGCTTTAGCTCACGCTAGTAATCGCCAATACTTTTATAGTTTATTATATTCAGCATGAAACTCTGATTCCAATCTTTGAGTTTCTTATTCGGTTTTAAAAAAAATGTGGGATTTAATATCCCTTTAATTTAAATAACATTTAAATTGACTAATATTTTGCTGGCTTTCTACCCAGAATCATCTATGGACCAGACAGCCATAAAGTTAATTTAGAGAAGTTAGGCTTTCATGTCTCGGACAGTCTCCTGGAGCTTTGGTATATTAATGCAACCATGGGGAGTACTTCATAGCTGATGCTCATTCTAAAAGTAGAAGCCACAGGTCCAAGAGACTGTATTCTATATGATAAATATAGCGAAAAGAACTTATATACTCTGTTATAAGAGTTGTCAAAAAGGTGCAACCATTAAGTTACTTAAATATAAAGAGCCAATAGGCTTCATTTCGACGATATAAACATTATTTAAATTAAGAGTACTTCATAGCTGATGCTCATTCTAAAAGTAGAAGCCACAGGTCCAAGAGACTGTATTCTATATGATAAAAACATCATATAGATGTTTTTATCCATTTAATCTTATGTGAAGGAGTATTCAGAGCATGGTCTTCCAATCCTGAATTGTCATACAGATTACGTGTAATTTTTTGTGTTCAAGGATGTTAACTGATCTACTAGTATGTCCAAAGTGCAGGCACAAAGAACACTACAGGATGTAGATAATCTTTAGAACAGATGAAGGTAGCTAGGTTGAATGAAATGAAAAAAAAAAAAAAAGATATTGCTAAATCCTCTTGAACATCCTGGAGTGTATAAAGCCAGGGAGTCCAAAGACTCATTGAAGGAGGGCACCAGAGGATGTCGCAATATCTCTTTTTTTTTTTCATTTTCATAGACTCACAAATTACTTTGAATAGACTTGTACATCAGTTAACATATGCATGAACAAAAATTACACCTAATCAATTTTATGGCAAGTAGGGACTAACAGACCATGCTCCGGATACTCCTTCACATAGAAATCGATGGAAGTCAACAGCTGTGTTACACAAATTGTCATCATAAGTCAGAGAATCATCAGCTCTGAAGCACTCACCTACCCTAAACAAGTATGGTTGCATCAATCTACCAAAGATCTGGGAGAATATCATTTTGAGACCTAATAGCCTGACTTCTCTAAATTAACTTCACTGTTATCCACCCCATAAAGGGCACCAAGTAAGAGCATTAGTTCTGTTCAGTTACAATTTGAATTGTTTTTCACAATTACTTAGTTCAGTGCCAAGTGCAAACCAGCAAAATATTAAAAATGCACTATTATGAACAGGTGTTTAATGCTAGCTAGACAACAAGATAAAGACCCAGAGGTGTGACTAAAATTTAGGGCACACAGCACAATGTTTCTCAAACATTGTGCTGTGGTCCCACTTGAACAAAGTGGGAAACTCAGAGGCCACTACCCCACCCTTTACCAATGGGTTATATTTTATCACTAGATGAGGTAAACTTTCATAGGCTACTCCTAAATGCAAAATTGTGAAGTATACATAACATACACAACTAATATTTTTCAATGGAAATTTAAGAGCAGAGGAAAAATAGGATAGAATTCCTCAGGGTATCGTGGAGACACAGCAGTTGGTTTTATATATACAGCATGTGGCAAATATTATGCATAATATTTAATAATATTAAATTAAACAAATTATATAAAATAATATGTAATTAATAAGATTTTTAATATATTGAGGCCTTTATGTGCTACCTCCCAATATTACTGTCTTCCTCCAGGTATACTAGGCAGAATAATGTAATATCCCCATCAAACTTGGAATCCTACTGAAGCATTACCAATAAATTTGGTCTGGTAAACTACCTAATGACTGGTCTGTAAAATAACTGTTTCAAAGCTGTCCCCTCAAGAGAAATTATGCATTTCTATGATGCCTGACATAACTGAAAAACACCCAAATTGCATGATAGAAAATAAGTAAATTGGATCTTAGCTCTAGCCTGAAAACTTCATTTTTTGGCACTTTAAACCACTTATAAGCAAAATGCAGATATTATACAGCAATGAATTCATCTGCCAAAAAGGATCAGCATTTCCTCTGAAGGAAATGGATGTCTGACTCAACTCCTACCTATCTTAATTCCCTTCTGGGTGGTTTCTTCCAGGATGGTTAAATGCCTGTTGGTTGTGAGAACATATTCAGATACAAACAAAATCTACCAATGTGTAGACAGAGGATCTTGTTGCAACCAACCTACCTGACTTTACTGAAATTCCACTCATTCCACAATGTGGTGTTCTGTCAGCACTGACTTCTAATGTTAATTGTAGATGCAGCAATTAATTCTAGATTCCAGCTGACACACTAAGGATTACTGCAACATTTCCCCATCACTTATGTTTACTCACCATTCTTGCTACAAGAAATTTAAGATAATAAATTCCAGAAAATGCAATCTTAGGCATTCGACCACCAAAGATGCATACTACTTCACTCATACACAAATGTGCATGTACATCTATGGTAGTTAGGATTTGTTTTATGGGAATTTTACATATCCATGAAATCAGAACCCAAGCAGCACCTGTATTCAGTTAGCAGTTTATTACTAATTGCATAGTTAGTGCAAACAATGCTGTGCTTAGCTGACAAAACTAAACAACTGATGAACATTTTTTAAAAGTTATTAATGTCTAAAATATTAGAGGTATGTAATTTTTAGTTTATTAACTGTCAAAAATTACACACATCCTTTGTATAAAGTGACATTGTAAGTTTGTATTTAACTCTGTACAAAGTCAAGAAAAATTATTAAAAACTTACTCTTCTAATAAGTCATGAGTTCTTGGTGGTACCTCAACCTCATAACTAGTGTCAGATTCCCAATCATCACTAATGGTATCATCACTACTCTCGGGCCAGTGCGAAGGCTCCCAAGTGGGATCCTTATCTTCACCTTCATCATTCTGTAGTTCCAATAACAACGTAGCCAGCATTCTTGTTCGTGGTGAAGTAGTACAATTTTGCAGGTGACTGCCTTGATTAAAATTTGGTGTTACTGGTTCCCAATCAGGATCATTATCAACACATCTTTCAAGTAAAGTTACTGCTCTATGAAGAGGTTTAGCATTAAAATTTGAAATGTCAGCTTTCCTTCCTTGTCTTAAATAGTGAGAAGAGCTACTACTGTATATATTTGGCTCAAGTGAAACTTGAGTTCCAACCTCTATCATGTTGGAATGAATATCTTTATTATTTGACAAACAATTCCTAATTTTGGAAATTCTACTTGAAGATAATTTATCTTCCACTTTTTCTTCTTTGCTTCCTAATGAATTAGAAATGGGAGATGACACCTGTGCATTTAAAGGAAGGCCATTTATTCTGCGCTTTCTGTTCAGTCTCCTGGTATTTCTTTCTGCAAAGCCATGTAGAGTATATGAAGATGACGCCACTGAGTTACAATGCTGAGAAAAAGTGTTCTTTCCAGAATTCTTTTCTTTATTATTATTCTTATTTAAAGAAACATTATGTTCTTTGATATTTTGAACTGGCACAGAGAAGTCCTTTTTTGAAAGAGTACCATGTGAAGAATCTATAGCTAAAAAAGATGTACTTTGTAATTTAACAGGAATGTTATCTCTGGAATTATCAATTCTCCAGTTATGATTTCTAACAATTTTTCCAGGTTTCTTTCTCTTTTGGTCATTGGGAATGAAAGTATCCTGTTCATCATCTGAGGTATCAGATAACTTTGAAATTTGCTTTCTTAGCAAACTGTGATCAATACCACCCTCTGTTTTTTCATTCTCATCAGCTTCACAAGCTGATGTTCCTTTGTTATTAGCAGACTGTGGGTAATCTAGTGAACAGTCACTAAGTGTAGTATTATACACATTTGACATATTAGTTGTATCCAAGGGCTCACCACTATTCAAGTAGTCCTTTTCACTAAAATTTGAACTATCACCTAACACAGAAGCTACAGTAATGATTTCAGCACTTGATTCATTTGAATCACCATATTCAGTAGTTGTGTTTCTTTCTGATAATTCTGCTGAAACATTTGGTTCATCTTGGTTAGACTGCTGAGAATATGGAGGAAAAAATGACAGAAGTGTAGCAAGATCTTGCAAGTGATTCGAATCTCTCCACCTGGAACTTTGGGTACGCCTCCTTAATCCATAACCAGATGTATCAGAAGAGTTGCTATTAGCATCAGATAGGTAACTCAAGTTATCAGAAAAAGAATCTGAACTTAAAATATATGTAGTTTCTGATAAACTATCATCATCATCATCATCACTATCAGAAGGAATACTAAAAGGAGAACTGTTACTAGATTTCAGTTCATCTAGTTCCTTTTGCAGACGCTGAAGTTCCTTTTGTTGATCAGCAATCTGCTTTTTCAACTCCTTTTCGAGTTTTTCTTTTCCTAAAGGGGGAAAAAATCAAATGTGAACAGATAAACAATGTGAGAACATATGTATATAAAAAACAGTTTTTTCTACCATACTAGCAGTCTATTGTGAAAGATATAGATATATAATCATGCCAATTTCTAAATCACTCGGCAAGAAAAATCAATTTATTAACAACTGGCCTTTTTAAATTCACCATGACATAGAACATTTCATATTTAAATAGTAACTAAGATTACAGTGAAGTAGCTTGGAATAGTCCATTCTGAAATTAACCACAACATTTTTGTGGATTCAATATATCACTCCTCACACATATTTCACATTTCCATGTAATGTCAACAGTACTGCAATTTTAATATGCACTTTGCATTCGTAGCAACCTTGACCTGCATATACGAGGTGTGGCTATTAAATAACGAGACTGGTTATTTAATAATGTGGTTTATTATTATAATTGTACAACTTAATTGTTATATTCTTCAAATGTTATATCTATACACTGTTGCATATAAATTTTCCACTGTTGGAAGCAGCGGTGCAAGTCATCAGGTGTTATCTGCTTCAGTAGCGCTGACATTTTCTCCTTTACTTCTTATCCACTGACTAAAAATGGGTGTCCTTCAATGCGGATTTCAACTTGGGAAAAAGTTGAACATCACATGGAGCTAAGTCTGGCGAGTAAGGTGGATGGTCCAACACTTTATCAGCCAGATACTACTTTACAGACAGTGCACTGTGGGCTGAAGCATTGTCCTGATGGAGAATCCAAGCGTTGTTCTTCCACAGATCAGGTCTCCTCTTCCTCATTCATTCTCTCAGCTTGGTCAGAACCTCAAGGTAATAATGTTGGTTAACTGTCTGACCCTCTGATACCCATTCAACCATTACCACGCCATTGATAATAAAATAAAAAAATCAGCATTGCCTTCAGTTTTGACTTGCTCATTCCTGCTTTTTTTCATTCTTGGTGACGTGGGAGTTTTCCGTTGCATCGATTGTCTCTTTGTTTCTGGATCATACTGGAAAATCCATGTCTCATCACATGTGATGATCTTCTCCTGCAAGTCCGGCTCCACTGTCAGCCGGACTTGCAGTGGATGAGGTAAAGGAGAAAACAGCAGCACTACTGAAGCAGACAACAGCAGAAACTGCTTCCAACAACGGAAAATTCATATGCAAGGGTGTATAGATAGAGGACGGGAGTATGTTGAAGGGGATAACAATTAAGTTGTACAATTGTAATAATAAACCACATTTTTGCAACCAGTCTCGTTATTTAACAGCCACACCTTGTACATTAAGACCACTTGTGTGGGTTGGGGGGGGGGGGGTCCTGTGAAAGCACCACCGTTATTGCTAGCTGATGGACATTACAAGCATTAAAAAACAGTCAGTCAGCAATAACTATGCACTATTTTCTATATTAATTGATGTTTGAATAATTCAACTCAGGACTGTTGGATTATTCAAAACATTAATAGAGAAAACAGTGCCTACCTACATGTATTGCACTACTTCTAGCAACACTCCACAAGAAATGAATTCCCACAGTCACCTGTCACAAATTCCTGAAGGTATTTAATGATAAGGACCTTGCTTGCAGTGGATTCCTGTCAAAAATATCCCAAAGAATTTCAATGGGAATGAAATCTATTGACTGGTGGGAAAGGGGAAGATCTCCATTAAGTTACCATCATGTTTCAGTAAACATTTGTTTATTGAAATAGTCATAATACACAAGCAAAGAAAATGGTCAACACGAATCGACTTTTTTTTTTCTTTTAACTTAATTGTGTACTTAATAACATTAAAGCAATGTTATTCACACAAGACAGGCTGCATTCTTCAGCTGTTGGTCTACTTGTATCGAGAAGCTAAAAGAATGCCAGGAAACTGTCCAACAGCGCTGCTCCACTGACTGCACTTTTGTGCATCAATAAGATGGTTCATGGTTCGTGTTATTGTTGCCATGTCCTTGTCTTTCCAATCACTCCATGCAACCTTTCACCTGTCCTCTAGTGTACTATAGTTGTTCACCTTAGCCATAACTGCTTGTTTTTGTTGGACGAGCATGGTAAACTTCAGCAATCACTGTTATATTCCATTTAGAGTCCAATGCATGGTACATTCAGATAATATTAGTTCCTGAATGATGTGCAGTTATTTCACTTACAGTAACATATCTAATGGACTGATTCATCAAAGAACGACAACCTCTAGCACTAATAAGCTGTTTCTGCTCACACAATGATGTTTCCTGACATCTTGTTTATGGCACTCTTGGTATACCCAAAAACAATGCATAGTCTAGCAGAACAAGTTTCCAAAATAATCTTAGCACATATTGCTCTTGCCATTATCCCCCATTCAGTCACTAAAGTCATAACTTTGATCCATTATCTCTCTCTTACACACACACACACACACACACAATGCAGATACTGTTTTCCAGAAAAAGGCATTTGGTTGATTAATGACATCCCTAACAAACTGTTCAACCACTTTCTCAGAAAAGATCAGTTTCTGCATTGTGTTTCTTCTACAGGTATTTCCTATAGAAGAAACACATGGCCACTGTTCAGCATAAGTAGCCTCATTATGACTACCACTTCTGACACATCTACAGGGACTCTAAATGCATGTTATGTAGCTGTTGCTAAAGTCTACATACTCGCCAAACCTACTACTCCTAGTCATCTTGAATTCAGTCTACTTCAAGTCTGTAGAACAGCCCCATGAAGCATTTCCAAAGAACGACAACCTCCAGCATTGTAAGAAGAACATCAACAGATTACTCTGCTCCTGACCTCTACCCACACACAGCATTTATTTTCTATAAGTCCCTCAACTTGTGAGGGGAGATGGAGATATAACACTGAATGTAAAGCAGATTCAATTTAGTATGAGCATGATATTTCGGACATTGCACGAGCATTCACCAATCGTAGTTTATGAGGTCAAATAATGTGATCTGCAACCAATGACAAGCTCTGATCTCCATAACATCCTTCAGTGGGGCAAAGATAATTGGCCACTCAATGCCCAAAACACAGTCCTGCCTTTTCTCTTGCAAAAGGGAGCTTACCCATCCTCAGTAATACACAAATCACCAGACAATATCAGATCTCTTTCTTTGTCTGTTTGGACAGACTTTCACCTCCAGCCTATCTTGGCATAAACACATCACATCCATAGCTTCCTCAGCCTCTAAAAACCTAGGCATTCTTTTCCACTCAAGATGTTATTTCACACCTACCCAACTACTAACCCTATACAAAATCTGCACATCGTTAAAATATGTTCCCACGTTTGGAGTGGTGCATTTAAAACCTCCCAAAAAATTCTTGATGCTATCCTATGAAGAGCAATTTTTTCATAAATTAACTTTGCTCTCAAATTCACTTCAATCTCTATATAAAGATGTTTTTCAGTTGTCTCTTCTACAAACAAATGGCAAACACCATTCTTCTGTTTTCTGTTGGACCTGTTAAAACAGCAGCAGATACCCATTCTCAGTACAACTGTAAACATTCCAAACCTTCTCTTCCTCATTTATTCCATCTACTTCCTTCTGTTACAGCCTTCCTCATGTGTTTCCCTACAATTATAACATCAAGCTCTTCAAACATGTTAGTCGATTTATTCTTTCTCAATCCTTACCCTATCTCATTCGTCGCTGTTGGTGAATATATGCAGAGCCACAGTGGCGCTATTGCTAAATACCATAACAAGTCAGTGGCCTCCTGCAACTGCAGTTTTAAGTTGAATATTAATAATAATCTGCCAACTTTATTCCAAAAATGTATTCAGCAAGGCACTGCTTGCATACAAATAACTTACCCAATCTCCCCAAGCATTTCCCCCTTCTTTCTCCCCAGGTCAACATCATCGTAACCTTCAATTGTTTAACATACACACAAAAAAGAGGGAGATCTGAAGAAATTCAGCTAACTGAATTAAAATGAAAGGGATTTATATTCTCCACCAAGTTTATCCTTTCCTTCATGCTTACACAGTGATCAGAATACATCATGGAAATTATGGAAACAACTACTGTGTTAGCGTAAAACTTTAGTTTAATATAAAGCAAAATAAACAGTCGACGTTTCAACCTTCACATTAAGGTGTATACACATATACAAAGAACCCTTCATATTGGAGGCTTAAGGGCGCTCAACCTAGATAGGACTTTAGTGTCACCCACGTGGTTGGGCTTAGTATTGTGTGTTATTTGTTTTTATGTTACATTAGTTTTTTTTTTTTTTTGTAATCCCTGAAGATGTCTCATTTACTGAGACAAAATATATAGGAAGTATTAAATTCTGTTTTAATCCTTTGAGTGCTGTATACAATCCATTAAGCCTCCAATATGATGTCCTCACAGCACTTAAGCTTCTACACATGGATACAAAGAAACAAGCTGCACTTCAATCTACATGGTATGCTAAAGTTACTGATCAACAGTTAAAACTAATGGCCTGACCTCTGGTGCAAAATAACTTACAAAGCTAGAGTCCTGTTATTATTATTATCTGTTAGGTTACAAAATTAAATTAAGCTGGAGAGTAAAATGTTCACACAAAAAATTAATAAAATAAACTAAAAAGTAGAACATAAATAAAAAATACTTATACAAGTATACATATAAATTACGACAAACTGGTATGGATAGTGGCCAATAAAAGCTGAAAGACTGCTTAGAGTCCTGAAGTCAGGTTTGCTGGAAAGCTAAGCATGCTGAATGTGTGCCATCCAAATTCTAGGGATTTTTATGCCACCATTATTGTTAAGATTAGGGTGGTTAATCAAAATTTCACAGGCTTCTTTAAATTTTCTTTCATAAAATTTCTGTATGATGTAAAGAACAAGTACTTTTCCAATCAATTTGGTGTAGGATGTTAAGAACACGATCTGAAAGGCCTGCTTCACCAAAATTGTTAAATTTAATGTGTCGTTTGTGCTGCCTTTTTTTTTTTTTTTTTTTTTTTTTTTTTTTTTTTTTTTTTTACAGATAGGGATTGCACGTCCAGTTTCCCCCAGTATAAGGTAAGTTACAAGTGCAATAAACTCCAGGGTGTGCTAATAGGAGCAGAGGAGATGAATATGTTTGTTTTTTTAATTTTAAAGGTGGTTTAAAAGTGGCATTAAGATTATAATGGTGTAGGATTCTATTAATTTTTTTCTAATAACCTTTAATGTATGAGATAGCTACGGTTTTACTATCCATCCATCTTCAAGGCCCACTTTCCTAATTGGGTTGTGGGGACAGCAGCTACAAGATGAACTTCCAATGGTCACGATCCTCCACCACCAAGCTCAGGTGTTCTGGTAGGACTCCCAGATGTGTCAACCCAAGGTTCTGGATATTATCTATCCAGCGAGTCCTTGGCCTTCCACGTAACCTCCCACCCTCTGGCTTTGCAAAGAGGGCCTAATGGGGAGCCTCTCTTGTGGCATTCTGACCAGGTGCCTGTACCATCATAGATTATTTTACTATAATCTATATTATTTTTTTTATGAAGTTTTATGAAGAACTTTATTAATAATATTTTTGCTATAGCCATTATTTATAAATATATTGCTAATAATTTTTAATTCTTGTTTAAGGGCTTGTTCATTAGAGCAAATTGTTATAGCTCTGTTTTTTGAAGGAGTTAATGACTCCAAGTTTTTGCAAAGAGAGGTGATATGAGTTAGCATGTATATATCGGTTGGTATGTATAAGCTTGTGGTAAACAGTGAATGATAGACTGCCTGGGGGAAGATGTGTGACCAGTGTATCCAGGAAAGGGAGCGAGTTCTGATTTTTAATTTCAACAGTAAATTGTATGTGCTTATGTTGTTTGTTCAAGTGGCTAAAAATGTGCCTTGGCGGCCGTGTGGCCAGATAACGAAAACATCATCAGTGTATCCAAGCCAAACTGTAGGTTTTAGAGCAAAGAAATCAAGAGCATGTTGCTCAAAAGCTTCCATATAAAACTTAGCAATTTGAGGGGGGGGGGGGGGAGAGAGAATAGTGGTGAGCCCATGGCTGTACCTTCTTTTTGTAGGCAAAATTTATTTTGCCACACAAAGTAACTGGAACACAGTATGTGGATAAAGAACCATAATATCGGGCAGAAATTTGTTCTGTAGGAGAAGAATAGTGTCACTGATTGAGACATTTGTGAAATGGGCAGAAATGTCAAAACTGACTAATAAATCATCTTTATCGAGTGTTACATTTTTAATTTTGTTTATGATATGTTGTGTATTCTTTATAGGACTAAGCAATCTTTCAGCTTTTATTGGCCACTATCCATACCAGTTCGTTGTATTTTATAATATACTTTTATAAGTTTTTTTTTTTTTTTTTTGTTTATTTCTACTTTTTATTTTATTTTATTTATTTTTCATGTGTGTGGATGTGTTATTCTCCAGCTTAGTTTAATTTGTAACCTAACAGATAATAATAAACAGGACTCTAGCTTTGATGTAGTAAGGTTTTTTTTTTTCACCAGAGGTCAGGCCATTGGTTTTAACGGTTGATCAGTAACATTACCATACCATGTAGATCAGAGTGTAGCTTGTTTCTTTGTATATATATATATGTATACTCCAGATGATGACCTTTATGTGAAGGTCAAAACATCAATTGTTTATTTTGGTTTATATTAAACTAAAGTTCTATTCTAACACGATAGTTGTTTCCATAATTTTCATGATGCGTCACTAAATTTATCATTCAATTTCAGCTGCTCAACTTTTGATCAAACATGAAATATGGTTGTTTCTTGCAGTGCTTTGCTTAATGAGCATTATCTGAGGGATTCACTTCAGATACCTCTATACAAATTAAATTATTCATTTTCAGAAAAAATTTAGGTGGGAGCTACAACCTACCAGACGCATCCTCCCAGGTGGCAGATGGAACAAACCCTGAAAGAGAAATTGTTTCCAATTAGGGCTTCTCTGGATATACTGGATAAAGTTTGAGGACCACATAGACCGAATGCCTCGATCTATGTGGTCCAACAAATACAGAAACCTGGTTCCTAAGTTTCGGGCAATGGGCTGACAACTCATTCCCAGAAAATGAGTACTCGTTAAGGAAAATGGGAAGAAAAAAAAAACTGAAAATGGACAGACCAAATGGGTACAGCTACAACTAAAGAAATGACTACAGGATTATGATTTGAAGATATGAAATACAGGAACATATTATAAAGACAGGAGCAGTTAAAGCACTCATATCAGAAATCCTTCTATATACATTAAAATGTATTGGTAATAAAAGAAACAAAATGGATTGGGACAGAATAACAAAATTTGGGAAAATTCAATTTTTTTCAAATGGAAAAGAATAAGGGAAACATGAATTTGGGGTAGCATTTATAGTATATAGACAAAGAGAATGTTTTATATTTTAAATTCATGAATGAAAAATTATGTACAATAAGAATCAGAAGGACCCTAAAAATGGACCAATCACTACCCAGCTTCTAAACAATAATAATCAAATTGAAATAAAAGAAGTAATAAGTCAAGAAACAAAGAAAGAACCAATACAGTTAAATGATGTAAAGAAAATATTAGAAACACTAAAAAATAGAAAAGCTACGGGAGAAGATGGAATAAATTCAGAACTATACAAATACAACTCTAAACCATTTCAATTACGATTAATTAAATTCCTAAACAGAATATGAGAAGAAGGAAACATCCCACAAGAATGGAAGACAGCAATAGTCATTCAAAAAAGGAAACGGAAAGGATTGTGGAAATTACAGAGGAATATCCTTTTTAAATACATGCTATAAAATACATCTAGATATAATTAAAAGTAAATTAACACCATGGGCCAAGGAAATTAGTGGAGTAGAACAATGCAGCTTTAGGAAAGAAAGATCCTGCACAGATCCCACATTTACATTAAAATTATAGAAAAAAGAATAGAACTTAACCTGGCAACATATATGGCCTTCCTAAATTATGAGAAAGCATATCAACAGAACAAAATTAATATACTTCATGAATTTAAAGCTCCACCTCAAACCACAAAAGCAAATATAATGCCATTGCTTTTGTAGTTTGAGATGGAGAAAGCTATATTAAGATTAATAACCAAAAAAAAAAAATAAAACCAACAGGAGTCTCATTCAAGGAAGTGGATAATCACCAATACTCTTCAATATATATATATATATGGAAAAAATTTCAAGAGGATGGAGGAAAAACAAATCATAGGAATTAAATTGGAAATAAAGAATTAACCAGCCTTCTATATGCTGACAATCAAATTATTTTTGCTGAAAATGAAGACCAATTACAGAAAAAATTACACATATTGAACAAAACAATAGAACAGTATGACATGAAAATCTCAATAAAACGAAATCAATAGCATTTCAAGGTAAAGAAATTAAAAGATGCAAACTAGTCATCCACAACAAAGTAATAAAAGAAGTGAACAAAGTTAAATATCTAGGAAATTACATATGCCCCAATGGAGAAATCAACATTGCATATAAAAAGCAAAAATTCCTAGCAGCCAATAAACAATGTCTAGAACAACTCAAATAAAACTATATACAATAATAGCCAAACCAATTCTGAAATATGGAAGTGAAACATGGACTTGGGGAGAATGAGATAACAGACAAGTGGAAGCTGCAGAAATGAAGTTCCTAAGAGGGCTTGCAGGCTATAAAAGAATAGGAAATGAAGAAATAAGAAAAGTTATCATAACAGAAGACATCACAAACTATAGAAAGAACTGGAAAAACCACATAGAAAGAATGAATGAATGAGGACAGATGGCCAAATATTGCTTGGAAATATAAACCAAAGGGGACACCAGATCAAGAGGAAGACCCAGGAGAAGATGAGCAGAAGACTTTAAACCCTTGAAACCGTTACAGGCAAACAATTGCCTAGAAGAAGATGATGATAAATATACTCGTGCAACAGAAAAAAAGGGTGATATGGAGAAAAAGGATTTTTTTTTCTGTAATTGGAGATTCAACTGCTAACATTGCACAGAAAGTGATGTGAAAAAGAACAACCAGAAAACAGTCCACATATCCACTAATGATAATGGACAGAAACATTCCACTACATAACAATATGCTGTACATGTTATCCTCTACATGTTTTCCTTAAATACATACATAAAAGGAGATGGATATCCTGCAGATGGCACAACATTTAATCAGATTGATCATGTGTTTATAGATAAGAGATCAGCATCAAGTATTACAGACGCAGAGAAATTATATTCTTGGTTTCATCATTCAAGTGTAAGCAAACAAACCTTGCATATTAAGTGGCTTCACGACTAGGCTATTTGTATATAGAGGCTAATGACTTCACATCAATTGCCTTAATATCTCATAATGCAATGCATTATTGGAAGGAACACTATTCAGACTAGTTTTGATTTTTATTGAAGTCTCATCAGTTGGAGCCAGACCCAGAAGTGACACCAAGGTTGAAGTAATGCAGAAGTCAACATTTCCATATACAAATATGTCAAAAGCTGTCATCTTATTTCTAAAATACTCTGAATTAGAGACAGATATTGAAAGTTTTTCCACTTGGTTATACTATAAATTAAAGATGCCAAGAAATTATATTCTTTGTTTCATCCTTTATCCAAGTAGCCCAGTTGTGAAGTGACTTCACGTACAAACTTTGTTTGCTTACACTTGGATAAAGGATAAAATCAAGAATATAACCTCTTGGCATCTTTAATTTATAGTATAACCAAGTGGAGAAACTTTCAACATCTATCTCTAATACAGAATATTTTAGTAATAAGGTATGACACCTTTTGACTACTTGTATATGGAAATATGACTTTTGCATTACTTCCAGGTCTGTAATGTAATGTGGATAGAGGACAGTGACTATCCTCTATCCTCATATGAAATATTCCATAGCCCTGAAACCGACGTAGTAAACCTTCTTTGGACCCTCTCTAATATATCCTTATCCCCTTGAAAATCAAACAACCAAATCTGCACACATTAGTCCATATGCAAACTGTTCAAAACCTTATACAAGCAAACCATAACCTCTGCTTCTATATGTCAAGATCCTCATTCATTGTTATGTTCTTACAATTTTAAACTGACTGCTCAACTCCTCTGTCCATCACTCATCTCTTCCATTTCCTTCAAAATTTCTCCATAAATGGTATACCTTGCATCCCAACCTTTCCCAAATTTCAAGACCTTGCACTTTGCAGCATTAAACTGATAGAGCCACTCACTCATACTCTACTGAGATCCTGCTGCAATGTCACACTCTTCCATACACAACTTGTCTATATCTATCAAAGAGAAAATCTGCAATCCAGCTCAATAGTCATCTAATCCTATCTGTTTCAATTTAGTTACTAGCTTGTTGTGCAGCAGTCTATCAATGGCCTTTGAAAAATCTAAGTACATCACTGTATATGCATCTCTCTTATCCAATGAATTTGTCACCTTGTAGTATATAAGCAGATTACTAAAACATGACTTCCTCCTAACAAACCTATGCTGACCATCTTAGAGAATCCTACTATTATTAACCCAATTCTGAATCATAGTCCTCACCAACCTCTCTAACCCCTAACTCCAGACACAAAATGCCCTATAATTTGTAGCTTTAGGACATTCCTTCCAAAGATACATGTTGTGAAGTCCTATTTCCTTCTTAACATTAAGTTTAATTAATTCAGCATATGCCTCCTGCTCACTTAGCAGTCCCTTCTCCACCATATCTACACTCAACTTCTTATATACCTTATCAAATATCCTGATACTATTCAGTGAATATATTAACTATATCCACTGCATCAGTTACCAATATACTATTGTCATCAACTAATATACTGCCAGTCATTCTTTCTTCTACTTGCCATATACTGAAAGAACTTGATAAGATTTTTTTTTTCCCTTCTTGACTAATTTCTGCTTATACAGCATTTTTGCTATCTTAACATTAAGCTACCTTTCTGGCCTACTCTTTGTATTCTTCATGCAACTGATTTTTACAAACTTTCATGTTGTGTTGTATCCACAGTGAATCCTTATTCCAGATTTCACACTTAATCCCTTCATCCATCCATCTTGCTCTTACATTATTATTATTATTATTATTCCTGATACCTCCAAGGAGTCCGAAGACTCATCGCGGGAGGACACCTACAACTGTCTCTACACCTAACCTCTACTACGAATCATCTCCATCAACGCCATCAACCGCCCACCTCCAACACCACCACAACTAGTAATTTTTGTCTGTAAATTGCGTGTGTTCTGAAGGGCCGATTTGTATGTATGCGGGATGAAAAACCCGAGTTTCCGGGAGAAAAAACCCTGCTACCTCCGTATGAGATCGGCTAACTCACCTTCGATTGAAATCGACCAGATAAAGATTCCTCCCGTCGCGACGAGAATCGAACTTAGGCCTATTCCAATCGAAGGGCGCAATGTACCGTCGTTCTTCCAATTGCGCTACGGAGGCGCTTATTTAGCCTCTTTACATCTGGAATACAGTCAGACATTGCTGACTAAATAGCTCTTGATCAATGCACAAGCAGCATCTATCTCCTTTCTGCTCAACTCCTCTTTCCATGTGCAACTTTTTCACCATGTACCAAAATAGTTTTTGAAAAAGATGGTAATTCTTATATAGTTGAATATCAAAGGATAGTAATTCTTGGAATAGAAGTCAAATTATATTCATAGTTTAATTTTCACTAATAGAATTATATTCCTACATTTTTATTAATGTTTCCAACCAGCTTTTGATATATACGCATGCACACCCAATAAATAATGCATATCCCATATAAAAATACATCTTACATGTGTATACTGCAGAGGACCTTAACATGTCGAAATATCGAGTGATTATTTTGGTTTATATTAAACGGAAGTTTTACTCTAACAATTTAGTTGTTTCTATAATTTTTAAGATGTATTCTGATCATCGTGTAAGCCGAGAAGGAATGGATACTCATACAGCAATATTTTTAAACAAAATGTCCATTCAGCAGGATAGTAGAGTCAATCAGGAGGAGAAACAACCTAGTTGCTCTCAAAGGATTTTTTTTTTTAATTTAATTTTTTTTTTTTTAAAGAAAATATTGGGAGCAATGTTTCCAAATTTGGTCAGGCTGGTTGAGGAAAGTAGATAGTCTTGCTAACATTGAGTTTGAATCTCACTGTGACACAAATGTCATTAGATGATAAATGATTTCAGTGCCAAGTGCAAAACCAACCTACTTAAAGGGTTGAAGTGGTTTGAAAAGTTCCACATTCCTATGTTATTTACCTATATCTCATTCATACTTAAGTAGTCTACAGGTTGCAAACCCTTACATGCATTTAACTGACATAAAATAAAATGTAAACTGCTTTCTATCCGAGGGCCAATCCATATATAAACTTTCCAGAATGGAATGGCATTATCCAATACTAGAAGAGAATTACAAAATTTAATTTTAACTTGGGTAATGATACTAATTTAGAAATATTCTGCAGCTTGAATGTCACTGTAAAATATTTAACAATGTTGCAGTGACATTCAAGTGAATAATATAATTTATTATATTAAAATAGTGCATTTTGTTATATAAAGAAGATAATACATACCAACAATCTGTTTCTTTAGTTCTTCAACACAGTTATGTTTCTTAGCTGCTTTTGGAGGAAGCAACAAAAGACAGTCACGGCGGCACCTGATTAAGCGATGCTTACATTCTTTTTGTTCATGTTTTGCAATATCTCTTCTGACAAACTTTTCATTGCAGTTTTCATTTTTACACTCCACTAATTCAAATTCACAGCTCCCAACATGACTTTCAAAATTTTCTAATGTTATTTTCTCTTTACATCCATGTTCTCCATTAGGACATAGAAGAGTCAACTTTGATATCATATTTTTTACAAGTGGGATTACTGGTTGTATCTGTGAAGTATGAGTACGTTTTCTACAAACTGGGCAAGTTTGCTGTACAGCAAGCCAATTTGTTATACATTCTTTGCAGAATACATGATGACAAGGACATTCAACAGGATTGCAGAAGACACATCTACAAATGCTACATATTAATTCATCATCAGGAGGAGGATCAAAATTCTCTACTTGGAAAGCCGATAATGGGGGAACCATTTCTGTGCTATGATTTTTTTACTAGAATAAAAACAGTATATTATTACAATGTTTATTTACATTCAAATACATACATCAACGTTTAAAAAAAGTATAATTTTGACAATAAGAACTGCACAAGCCATCCAAAAATTCTGAGCATTAGCAGTTAAAGTACATCAATGTTCGTTCGAGAGAAACAATTACTTCCCTCTGAATAACTAACCAGATGAAAGAAAGTTGTTTCTTAGTTATTTAATGGACAATTTCTTCCACAGTTTTTAGTTATTTTTCCTCAAGAGCTTCTTTTCTGATACGAAGCTTATTCCCTTTTACAGAATCAAAAACCAATTAGCTTTTTATTATTTTATGTTTAATATCCTTAAAATTCTCTCGTGCATCAGTAACATGCATGGGTGGGCACCGTGTATTATCTATAAAACTAGGCATTGAGCTTGTATAGGATGCACAGTGCCTGCCCATGATAATGCTCAAAAGCCCATGCATGTTACTGATGCACAAGAGAATTTTAATGAGATCTAGATCAGAGCATCTTAAGCTTTTTCTACTCGCAACCCCTTTTCGCCTAAGAAATTTTTACGTGACCCCAGGTATATAGGTATATAAAATAGGTATACAAATCAAACATTTACTGATGATAAATCATAAAGAAAGTTATTTTAAAACAAGTATTTGGTTTAAATATAATTTTACCATTTACATAAAGAATTACAATACAATAGTCTCGAATCTGAGCCGAGGTGTTCCTGGCAGCATTCGTTGACGTTGCATGACATGACGGCATGCACAGTGCAAAGTGTGCATGTTGGGTTTTCAGAACCAAGGCTGCAGTGAAAGTAGCACGATGCAACACAGGCAAGCGCTGCCAGAAACACCTCAGATTCATTACACGTTTGATTTTTTGAATTAATTTTTGGTCGTTGCGCATTCAGAAACCTTTTACTGTTGCCAAATTTTTCACGACCTTCACATTCAGTTACACAACCCCAATTGGGGTCACGACCCACAGTTTAAGAAGCTTTCATCTAAATGACAGATGCATTGCCTAGAGAGAAACCAGCACCTTGTTTATTGGATGTTCAAGTTGCTTGAAGTTTCACATTTAGTCTCTAGAGCAGGAGTTTCAGATTATCTAATCCCCGATCATTTTACAGCTTTTTATGAGTTGGAATGTCATAAATAAAAAAAAAAAAAATATGTTGGACAATGAAAACTAATTACGCTAGAGCTGATTGCAAAGCAATTCTAAAAATAAAATAAAATAAATGACATTAAGGCAAAAATAAACTGCAGAAAAAATTTCAAACCTGAAAAAAAAAAAATAAATAAAAATAAAATTAGATAAAAATTAAATAAATTAAAAAAAATTCATAGTGTGGTAGTGATAATGCATTTCTATTAACTGCCCATGAAACTTTCAAATGATTTTGTATCACTATTAGTTGAGCAAATCATGGCTTGATATCTAACAAAACACAATGATTACTATTAATTGTCAGTGCTAATTTGTTTTACTTTGAGAGCAAGATAAGATATTTATCAAAATCTATGATCTAGATAATGATAAATCTAAACCTTCCATGATGAGTTTTTTTGACTCCATGGAGGCCTGAATAATGACAATAATAAAGTAAGAACAGTACACACAGCAACTGACAATTTGCATTCAATTTAATCTGAGCAGAAACAAGGCATGGGCAACTACCATTTTTCCATGTATAAGACAAACCCTACTTTTTCTAACCCAAAATTAAGAAATCAATATTTTAAATATAAAACAGAACACATTTGATATTTTTTTTTAAATATTCAAAGTATATTAGGTAATATTTTTAAGATACATACTAAGAAATTATGCATCACTCAGTTCCAGGCGTATCATTTTCTTCATTGTTTTTTATTTTCGGATATTTTTATGGGTTAGTGCTCAAAATATTGTTAATGCATTATTCAAATTAAGGGAATATTAAATCCCACATTGTTTTAAAACCGAATAAGAAACTCAAAGATTGGAATCAGAGAGTTTCATGCCAAATATGGTAAACTATAAAAGCATCGGCGGTTACTAGCATGAGCTAATGCAAGTAGTCATAGTACGTAGTACAATCACAGGCAACTTGTTGCAAAGGTGGGGAAAGTTCTGATTGCTAATCTTGGTATTTTCCATAATGTAATAACAGCATACATTTCCTAGGAAATGTATGCTGTTATTACATTATGGTGGGAGGTCACTACCCAGACCGGTTTCAGCCTTTTTTGAGGCTTCATCAGTGAGTAATCGCAGATACTTTTATAGTTTACTATATTCGGCATCCCAATCTTTGAGTTTCTTATTCGGTTTTAAAACAATGTGGGATTTAATATCCCCTTAATTTGAATAATGTTTATATCGCCGAAATGAAGTCTATTGGCTCTTTATATTTAAGTAACTTAATGGTTGCACCTGTTTGACAACTCGTATAGCAGAGTATATAAGTTCTTTTCGCTATACCCTTTGGTATCTATTTGGTCTAGCTACTCACTGATGAAGCCTCAAAAAAGGGTGAAACCAGTCTGGGTAGTGACCTCCCACCATAATGTAATAACAGCATACATTTCCTAGGAAATGTGTTTTTACATTAAGGGAGAAACAGTCAAAAGTAGTACTAAACAAGGGAAACAGCAGAAAGTAATGCTGCACTGGATACCTAGAGTCAAAAAGAGAAGTAGGGTGAAATTAAATGGATAAGTAGCATTATTAATTCAGGAACTGCAAAAAATGTTGAGAGAATATGAAGAGAAAGATGATCAACAAGCTTATGAACAGGTCATCCTTGCCTACAAAGCATAGGCAAGGATGATTTGCACATTCCTAGCTAACCTAGTCCACCTTTAGACACGGGCCACAGAAAAATCTGGAGAAACAAGCAGTTGCCTTTGATAGCTAAAACACACTTGTTCAAGTCTGGCACTGACCTTCTAGCTTCCTTTCCCAAACAGAAAGGAAGCTAGTGATTGTTTTCAATGAAAGGAAGTTTTTCCACTTGGTTATACTATAAATTAAAGATATCAAGAAATTATATACTTTATAATGAATGTTTATTTTCTTGATCATCTAATAGAGTAATTATTTGGACAATAGGTCAAGTGCTAACTAAAATATTTATTAAATCTACTAGTTTCACTAAACTTTAGCTGTTGGCATCTTCATGATACAAGCACTTAGATTAAAAAACATTACACATTTTAGCTATGGCTCTTATTCTTTTATATTCTATTTTGTCTTCTAATCTTTTACTGCTTAACCATTTATGATATGCTTTTTTTTTTTTCATTTTGATTATTTCTTTTGTTGTATCATCCCATATCTCCAGTTTTTTTCATTTTATTGAGTTTTTTGGCGTTTTTTAAGTTTTCGTTTGCTGCTGTATTTAGTATTGTTTTTATATTAAGCCATTCTATTTCTACATTTTGTTTTATTTTATCTAAATATTGGTTAATTCTTTGTTCATATAGCCATTGTATTATATAC
Source organism: Typopeltis vanoorti (assembly GCF_054136105.1). Taxonomy (NCBI): domain Eukaryota; kingdom Metazoa; phylum Arthropoda; class Arachnida; order Uropygi; family Thelyphonidae; genus Typopeltis; species Typopeltis vanoorti. The sequence continues at coordinate 2,922,408 of NC_143557.1, forward strand.
AATGGCTATATAATGTAATAGAGGTTATTGTTAAATAACCTCTATTTTTATTCTAGCTTCTATTGTTCGTTCCTTCCATAATTTAAAATATTTTAACTGTTTTGAAAGGGAATTACGAATCCAAATCATAACACCTGCTTGTGCTCTTTGGTCTCCGTCAACTCCATTTTATATTACATTAAAATTTTCAATTCATATAGTTTTAATTTCTTTTTTTGTTTCAGTGGATTATTGCTATTTAAAAATTTTTTTCATTTAATATTTGATCTAATTCGATTTCTTTATACATTATTTCTCTTACATTCTAGTTTGCTATCAGTATTATTTTTGTCGTTTCTATTTTCATTTTACCTTTTCCATTCCATGGTCGTTTTCCATAGATTCATTTCAATTACCTTTCTCTGTTGGCTTAAAAGTAGATTAATGTTCTCCATGTCAGGTGACTAGACTGGCGATGGCTGCTAATTTAAGGCTTCTGAACTAGCCTTCTTCCAAATTGGATATTTGAAAGGGAAAGAGCAGATTTTAGAGGGGACATAGATATGGGCTAGAAATGGAAAGACCCTATAGCCCTCGATACTCTAATAGTATATAATCTGTAGGGCCTTATCAGATAGCTAGTAAGGCCCTAAAGATTAAAGTGAGTGGATCTTCTTCAAAGTAGAGGAAGAAGAGGATGGTGTACTGCATTATCAGCATATACCTCTGATTACTTATCAATCTACCAGCTATCCTACTTCCTGTCTTGAGCTCATCCAATGCTACATGCATGATGTTCTCAGCATATATACCAAACAAGCGAGGAGAAAGTAAGCATCCTTGCCTTACTCCCTTTCCAACCTGAAGCCAATCAGTTAATCCAACACCTGTTTTTACTATGGATTCTTGCTCACTGTACAAGTTAGCTATCAACTTGAGTGTGTTGAGGAAAACCCATTTCTTTTCATTACTTCCCCATGCTGAACACAGTCAAAGCTTTCGAGTAGTCTACGAAACATTATTATAGGGAGTCTAAATTCTTTATGTTTTCCATGATCTGTCTACAACAAAAGATCTAATCTCTATTACAATTAAGTTTCCTAAAACCTGCTTGTCTTTATGCTGGTCGGGAAATTTCTGTGACTCCACTTATTTTATAATGGTATTACCACACCAAAATGAAGTAAATTATAAAATACGTTTATTCACCAGCTTATATTTCGATGGATTTCAAACCAGAATCTTCAGAGCAAAACAACATATTGCAATTTATATGCAACCCAAATTCAGATTTGTGTAGGCAGATGAATGATTTGCATTAGGTCACTGATTATGGCAAAGATTTCAGTCTCTTCTCCAGCTTGCTCACTGGTGGTAGAAAAGAGGAGCCAGATGAAATTATGAATGTGGAAGTTGCATAGGAAGATGACCTATTTGGATGACTTATTGCATATGGTCAAGTTTCATGGAGAGAAATGTGAAGCGGTCTGGGTAATTATCAGTCTGAAGAACAGTAAATGCTGCTGATGAATATGATTAGATGGAACAAGGATACCTTCAACCAAAGAATGTCAAAAGCAGGGAATTCTAAATTAGATACTCTCTGCAGAGGAGTTGGTTGTGCTAGTAGAAAGAAAAGATGTGAAGAAGTGTAAATGAGATAGCACAGAATTTGTGAGTGTTGCTAGAGACAGCAAAGCAGAAGATCATGCAAGAGAAAAAACTGATTACACGGGACTTAAGACTTAAGTAAATGAATGTATGGAATAAATCTGAAGGTAAGGAGAGAGCTGTTCTCTGCAGATGGTCTGTATTTGAGATAGTGTGAAGTTAGGTTGATTGATGAGAGGAAGAGAGTATGTAACCAGTCAAGAAAATGAAAACTAGATGACAGGACTGTGAGCGTCAGATAACACAACTGTGTGAGAAAGGGACAAAGGAAGATAAGACAGAATGCAGAGATGGCCTCAATGGAGCAGAGTCAAAGTGCTCAAATGAGGAAAAGAATTGTGGCAAGGAAAGGGAAACCAGAGAAGTCACTGTGCTTAGTGGATTTACTCGAATATAACTTGCACTTTTTCTCCAAATTTAAAAAATCATGGGGCGAGATATATGTAGTGATTTTCAGAAATGAAAGTTTTTCAGGAAAAAACTAAATTGCGCTTATAATTAAATCCTCAGTATTTATCATAATTTATAATTGCACACATTATTTATAAAATGAATGCATTTAAATTTTAATTATCAACATTTACGAATCGGTCGCTCACCTTCACCACGCAATATATTTGAATCTTTAGTGACAATTATTATTGTCACTAAAGATTCAAATTGGCAAATGACTAATGAGAAGTGAATGGCATGCATGAAACAGACAGCAATGGTATGCCTGTAGATATAGTGCAGCTATGAAGACGCACATGATTGGTGCGGTATTAACAAATGATCACACGACTCAATGACAAAGGCAAGCTGCCATTTGTTAAGTTGATATGCTGATTCCCTTCAACCAAATTCCAAAATATCTGCAACTGCCATAACACTGACTATCTATTTCTTAAAGTTTTAAACATTTTTTCATGTGTGAGATATGTGAAACTTTATTTTTTTATGTAAAGTAAATTTATTTTTTTATGTAAAGTAAAATCAGGGGTGCGAGGTGTATGCAGGGAGATTTACATTCAAGTAAATGCGGTATACACCAATGCAAGAATATTAGGAATAAGGATGCAGTCTGGCCTTGATACAGTTGGTCAAGTCCACAAATCATTAATGTTGACGAAACGAGGTTAACGGAAGATGATGGCTATAGCATTATTCGAAAAGACAAAAGAGAAGGATTAATCAGTGAGGTATCACTGATAAATCCAGAAGAGTTGTGGCCTCTCAATGTAGAACTTGAAGAAAGCAGTAATAACTCCATCTGGTGCAATGTTAAGGTCAGTCCAATTTTAGATATTTAGTGGAATTGTATGATTGTTACAGGCCAGGAAATGCAGATGGAAGCATTGACTGAAAGCAGGAAATAGCATGTAAGGAGACTGAATTCCTTGAGCTACTTAGGGACAACAACTGTCTTATGCAGCATGTAGTTGAAGCAAAACATGGGGCACAAGTGTTGAATTTAATATAGTCTCATACAGTGATAATAGATGTCACCATGATGCCACCACCTGGGAAGAGTAATCACTTAATTTTAACATACAGTGGCTAGCAGATACACACTTCACTAGGTAGAAGATCAATAGGTGTGTACAGAAGGGAACTTTGATAAATTGAGGACAGATTGGTGATGTGCAATGGCTTGATCAGTTGAAAGGAAGAGAAATCCACAGTGCCTGGGACTTGGATCAGTTACTTATGGTGGTGTCAGATCTTATTCTTAAGACTAAAAGTATAAATACAGTAGAGGTGAAATGGATGAATCATGGAATTGAGCAGGAGCTTCTCAGAAAAGGGACATTATGGAGGTGATATAAAGAACAGGGTAAGGAAAGAAATTGTGATATTAAAAGATTGGCTGAAACAATAAAGCAAACCCTAGAAAATTCTTCAAATATATTGCTAGTAGAAAAAAAAAAGTATGAATACGGAAGACTGCCTTTTAGTTGTGGGAGATAGACATCTGCTGAAGACAGTAGAAATGTTCAATGAGTATATCATCCCTCTTGGGAGGATAAACATGATACTCAGACATGAGAAAAACAGACCGTGACATGTCATGGTCTATTTTCCTTGATATGGTTTTCCAAAAAATTGTCACTGTACTTATACTTTCAATAACAGAATCTTCACACAGTGCCCCACAAGTTCATCTCTTTTTCTCTTTCATTCTATTTAGTCACATCCAGTCATTCATATCTATACATCTAACCTTGTTTACATTATACTCATCTCATTTCTCATTTGTGTTACTCAAGTCTTGCATTCCAGCAATCATACTCCCTTTTGTAGTCGCTGATTCACTTCTGTTCCATTAGTCATGCAATTCCAACTCCAGAATCACAAAATCTCATGCACTGCCCTTTAACATTCACTCCTTGTTCCTTCTCATTTAATATGTTACAATCCATCATCTTCCATACTCTTACTTCTTTGGCTCCATCTTCCCACAAACTCCTGCATTCCCAAGCACATACTACTACTATAAACACCTACATAATGCAAAACTTCACTTAACTCTGGCTTTAAGTGGAATTACATTCATGATACTACTGTCTCCAAACCAGGTCATTTTTACCAGAAAAATTTGGCAAGACAATTTATTATTATTATCTGAGACCTCCAGGAGTAAAGGACTCATCTGAGAGACTGCACATCACCCAAACTAGCTGTCATACCTTCCCTTAAACCCATTCACACAAGATGCACTCACCACTTCTAAAGGCAAACTATTCCACTTACTCATTTCTCTGTGAGAGAAAAACCTAGCTCTTACCTCTCCACCTTCCTCAATGAAAAATTTCAGATAATAGAGGTAATTTGCCCTATACAGAGGAAATAGGATGCACAATTCCTATCAGAAAAAAGGAACATAAAGGACACATTAAATATAACAACTATAGTCAAGCTGGTCTTTCTGATCATGCCCTGAACACTTTACATAGAATTGACTGGAAAATAACCTGCTGTTTACATCACACCAAAACATGGTATGAACTTAAATTTAAGGGGGCCTGTGAGATTCTTATCAATCACCCTAATCTTAACAATAATGATGGTCTAAAAATCCCGAGCACATGGAAGGCACATATTCTACCCACTTAACCTTTCTCTCTAAGAATTAATTATGAATACGACCATAGGTAATCCAGGATTCCTAATCTAATATAACAATTGTCATGTTAAATTAGGACATCATTTTTACTGTAACGGAACTATCCACATGAAAGAATGTTTCTTTGGTGTTGTCTTAAATAGAATACTGTTTTGATGTAGTTAATTTATTTATTGTAATTTTATTTTATTTTCACTAGAGGTCAGGCCAGTAGAATAACCATTGATCAAATCATTGTCTCTTCAGCATACTGTGTGAAATGTAATTTAGCTTTTCTCTATATAAATGCATACTCCAGATGATGACCTTAATATGAAGGTCGAAACGTCGGGAAATTAAAATAATTATTTATAACACAGTTGTAGAGTCCATAATTGGTGTAAAATGAACTTGTATAAAAGGGACTGCCTGCACTTGAATTCACTTGGCATAAGGAGCCTGAAGATATTACTTCTTGGTATGAGACCTAATGCAGAGATCAGGGAAACTAGATCAAGGGAGAAATGGGGAAAATGTGTGTGAAAGCTATGGTATGCAAACATGATAAAGATATGAATGTCTTCGAACATGGTTATGTGCATGGCGAAGGAATGGAAACATATGCTTTGGGTTCAGACCTTTTAAGTTTATCGGGGGGGGGGGGGGGGGGGAGACAATTCTAGAACAAGACCAAATAGATTGCATATCTAATTATAATAGGCTACATGGTAATGTCTATACACAAATGCCAAGAGTATCAGAAAAAAAAGGGTTGAATTTGTTGCTTTACTGAATATGATGTGCGGCCTAAGATTGTTGGAATTAGTGAAATCTAGCTATCAGAATCAGATATGGTAAGTGGGATCGAGTATAATGTGCATGCTATTTTCAGGAATGACAAAAGGAGGAGGAGGACTACTACTAATGATATCAGATGACTTAAGTTCAGTTAGGGTAGAAACACAAGAAAACAATGATGGTAACCGTGTCCCATGTAGTGGTAAGTTTGAGTACAGATCTGGTGGCTCAGTTGAAGGGAACAAAGAAATGCATCGCCAATTTAGCCTTATGGGTATTAAACGAGTGATCATTGTGTCCCATGTAGTGGTAAGTTTGAGTACAGATCTGGTGGCTCAGTTGAAGGGAACAAAGAAATGCATCGCCAATTTAGCCTTATGGGTATTAAACGAGTGTTCATTATGCAGGACTTTAATTTCCCAAACACTGATTAGGTAGAAAATAAATCTTATGATAAGAAAGAAGACAAATTTATTGAATTGTTGTGAGCCAACTTTCTCAAGCAGCTTCTAAAAAGAAGGAACTCAAGGTCAAAGAAGGTCGGATTTGCTCATAGCATCAAAACGAGTGTTAAAAATATGACTATTTCACCACCAATTCGTGACAATGATCATGCTGTGCTTTCTTGGGAAGTATCTAATTGTATTGTTGCTCCCATTAAAACAGGTTACGTGCTAAACTACAAAGCTGGAAATTATGATCAACTTGCAATGGGACCAAGGATAGTATTCTATCAGTTACTGAATGAAAAAATTTCAGCAATGCATGGGAATATTTGAAGAAGTACGTAAATGAGGCAGTATCTGAATGTACCTCTAATGTTCAAAGATAAATAGGTTTGAAATGAAATGGATGTGCAACCTTATTAAGCAAGCAATCCACAAGAAGATGATGTGGAAAGAATATCGTGAGAATAAGAATGAGAGGAGTTATGAATATATAAGGAACAGGACAGAAAAGTAATGAGTATTGTGCAAAAAGCTAAATCAGAGTATTAAAAGAAACTGGCCATGCAAGCTAAAGGCAATCCAAAAGAATTTTATCATTATGCTGCAAGCAAAAGAAAGAATGAATGCGAAAGAATAACTTTACTGAATGCAGATGGTACTTGAGTGTAGGAAGCTAATGAGTTTGTTCAGTTAATGAGTGCTTTCTTTGCTAAGATGTATCAACCAGGTGCATGTTACATGGTGCACAGTGCTAATGCTACATGGGATGAAGAGTTAGGGGCTCATGAAATTGAGGTTGAAGAGCTGTTGCATAACCTAGATAAGAATTTGACTATAGGAACAGATGGAATATCAGCCGGTTTGCTAAAGGAATGTTCAGCCGAATTGGCTAGGGCTTTCAGATATTTGTATAACTTGAGTCTCAGCTCAGGAATGTATGATGTTCCACTGTACAAGGGTGGTGCGAAAACTGATGTGTAAGTACTAACCTGTCAGTATCTCTGGTGTAGTGGCGAAGATTGTAGAAAAGTTGGTAAGAACTCGCATAGAGAAATGGATAGTCATACAAGCTATACTCTGCGAGGAACAGCATGGATTTACTAAAGGAAGGTCATGTTTCAGCAATTTGCTCATATTTTATAACAATGTTATGGCCAAGTTGGATAAAGGGAATGGATACACTATGATAATGTTGGATTTTTCTAAGTCATTCAATAGGATACCACACTAAAGGCTGTTGCATAAACTGGAGAATATGGGATTAGAACAAACTATATGTCAACCATCCCCTGATCCAACTCTTGACTTGGATCAGGGGATGGTTGACATATCAAAAAGTGGTATACAGGGGATGTGAATCTACCAGATTTAAAATGAATACTGTTGTACCTAAGGATTCAGTCCTTGGGCCATTGTTCAATCTATACACTAATGACGTTAGGGAGGGTTTAATAGTAGATATGCGATTGTTTACCAATGATGTAAAGATAGGTAGGGCAATCAGGGATACTACAGATATTCATCACTTACAAAATGATTTAAATAGGCTCGAATGGATAAACGAAAATTGCTCGGTTTAATGTTAGTAAGCTTAAAGTCATGTACTTTAGCATGATGATATTTCCAGTGTCATATTATATTAACAGGGTTATGCTACAAGAAGCTGAGGCAAGGGATCTCAGCGTAATGGTGGATAGGAATTTGAAGTTCAAAGGTCACATAGCAAAAGTTACAAATACAACTCATAGAATAATTGCAATGTTGAAGCGAACCTTGACATGTAAGAATAAGGAAGTCATTTTGCCTCTTTATAAGGCTTTGATAAGACCACAACTGGATTATCGTACACAGATTTGCTCTCTCAGGTTCCACGAAGCCGTGGAAAGGGTGCAAAGAGTTACAAAGATTATATCTGGATTACGGGATTTAGATGAGGATGGATTGCAGACTGGTTAACAGGAGAAAGAGAGGTGATATGATAAAGGTCTATAAACTTTTGAATGGGGTATTATAGGATATCATCTGATGAAATTTTTTTGTTATATGGAAGGTTGGGAGAGAACACAGGGGACATCCATGGAAGTTAAGTTTGTTCACGGTCAAGAGAAACTACCTAGAAGATGCAGTCGGTACATTAGATATCTCAAGTCCTTACTCAGTGACAATGGTAGAAAATATTCGAGAGGAATACAATCAAGAGTGAGTGAGTGAGCGTGTTTTCTACCTCAACACAAAAGAGGTTGAGGTAGAAAAAGTTACCAGAAACCTAAATAGTTTGCTTTTAGGGGTAGTGAGTGCATCTAGTGTGAATAAATTTAAGGTAAGGTATGACAGCCGGTTTGGGTGATTTATAGTCTCCCTTGATGAGTCCTTAACTCCCTGGAGGTTTCAGATAATAATCTTTATAACACTACTTTGCACTCTTTCCACAACTACTTGATCCCATTGGAACCTGGGAGACTAAACCCAGATGCAATCTTATAGAGGCATTATAAAGAAGCAAAATTACTTCCTTATCCTTACATGTCAAGGTTCATTTCAACATCGCAATTATTCTACGAGTTGTATTTGCAACTTTTGCTACATGACCTTTAAACTTCAAATTCCTATCCACCATTATGACAAGATCCCTTGCCTCAGCTTCTTGTAGCATAACCCTACTAATATAATATGCCACTAGAAATCTCATGCTGAAGTGCACCTTATCCTGAAAATACTTCAGATACAAACATAGGCACTAACTATGTTTGCTTACACTTGGATAATGGATTAAACCAAGAATATAATTTCTTGGCATATTTAATTTAAAGTGCATACTAAAGTTAAACTGATAACCATTTTCGTTTACCCAAATTTCCAGCCTATTTAAATCATTCTATAAGTGCTGGATATCAATAGCATCCCTGATTGCCATACCTATCTTTACATCATTGGTAAACAACCTATATATTAATGACATTAGAGGGAGTTTAACAGGAGATATGCAATTGTTTACCAAATTATAATTTCAAAATTATTTGTATTTTTCAACATTATCTACCTTAAGACTAATACATTTATTCCAGCGATGCTCCAGTGCCATTATCCAGTTCCTGTAGTGGTTCTCAGTAAAATTTGCAAAATATCCCTCTAGAGCTGCAACCACCTCTTGATTCGAAGGAAAATGCTGACCAGCAAGGAAAAGTTTTAGTTTTGGGAAGAGACAGAAGTCAGAGGGAGCCAAATCTGGGGAATAGGGTGGATGTTAAAACAATTCATGATTCAGATCTCTTAATTTTCCCACTGCCAAAACACATTTGTGAACAGGTGCATTGTCCTGATGAAAAACTATTTTTTTTCTTCTGCAAACCAGGTCTTTTCTCACGAATTTTATCGTCTAGTCCGGTTAAAAGATCGGAATAATATTCCCCGGTTATTGTTTTACCCTTTTCAAGATAATTAATAAACAAAATGCTTTTAGCACCCCAAAACACTGATGCCATGATCTTTCCTGCTGATGGAATAGACTTTGTCTTCTTTGGAATTGAACAACCAGCTTCTGTGCACTGTTCTGACTTCTGTTTGGATTCTGATGTGTAATGGTGAATCCAAGTCTCATCCACAAAATCGGTTTTATTTTTGTTAAAACGCTCCAAGCACTGCTCAGAGATTTTTATTCGAGTGCATTTTTGATCTGCTCTGAGCAAGTGCAGCACCCATCTTGCACAAAGCTTTTTTATTTGCAATTCTTCATGCAAAATATATCCTACATGTTCTTTTGAAATGCCTAGTCAGTGATATAACTAGAGCATGGCGAAAGAGGCGACTGCCACGGGCACAAAACGTATAACATTTTTGTCATTTTTGGGTTAGGGAGGGCATATGTTAGACACTTGCCACAGGCACTTCATACCCTCCTTACGTCACTGCCTATAGTCTCAGCAATTTCATGCCCTCTGACTTGCCGGTCATCCAATACCATATCGATTGATCAATGATTTCTGGTGTTGTTACACTTTTTGGACATCCTTCACATGGATCATCTTCAAGGCTGGTACAGCCACGTTTAAACTCAGCAACCCATTTCTTAATTTTCGAAAATGAAGGAGAAGAGTGCCCATTTATGAACTTCGAATGAATTTCTTTTGGCATTAAACCTTATTTTACAAAGAATTTTATAACTGCACGGTACTCAATTTTATCCATTTCAAGGGATACAGACAACACTTTTGCTTCAGACAGCTATATAAAAGAAACTACTTGATAGAATGACTTGCAATTTCACATGAATGCTTATGACAGATGTACCAACTTAGAAAAAAAAATCTTGCCGATAGTGTTGCAGCCTATGGTCGAGGCCAAGAACTTTTCAGACCACCCTCATATATCCATGAAGTCGAAAGACTCATCATGGGAGATACACGATTCACACAATACCTATCGGCCTCTCCTTAAATTCATTCACCAATTCTTTTATAGTTAAATTATGGAGACATTACACGTGTTAAATAATTACTTTACTTAATATTTGGATAGTAACTTTTGAAATTTCAACCTCTGTATTGAGGTCATCATCAGGAAAATATATCATTTACCAATGATACCCAAACCACCTCTGGCAACCCATTCCACCTATTCAGCACTTTCCAAGCAAAAAGTTAGTCCTAACATGCTTGCTAACCACACCCTTACAACCTTTGGGTGACTTGTCATATACTGAAAAGTCTTCAGTATCAATCCTATAAAACCCCTTTAATAACTTAAAAGTAAAATCTTCTATCATCTCCTCTTTTTTGCTTATCAGCTAATTTTTGAAGCCCACAGACTGTCAATCTATTCTCACAGGGAAAATTCCACAGACCTGTCACAATCTTGGTCACTCGCCTCCAGATCCTCTCTAATGCTTCATGCCCACGGAATCCAGTCTAGATCTGTGGGCAATAGTCCAGATGTGGCCTTATTAAAGCCTTATATAGGGGAACAACAAACTATCCCTGCTTGTGAAGTGTGTTCTTCAACAGCCATGAAAACATTAAATAAATCATGCTATTTTGGTTATCACTGCAATATGTCCAGTCCACAATCCTCTCCCACAAAGTCCCTGCCTCATTAGTTTCCTGCAGTTTAGTTCCATCAATATAGTACACAGCTTGTGATCTCTTCCTAAACTGAATCACATTACGCTTGGCAACATTAAATTGGCAGCCATTTACCTTTGCCCATATTGCTTAGTCTAATTCCTGCAGGATCTCTGCATTATCTTTATTTACCACTGCTCTTTTGAGTTTAGCATCATCAGCAAACACTGGATATTTCCTCTCAACTCATCACTGATATACAAATTTAACAACAGAGGACCTGAGGATAGAGTATCATATTCCTATCCATCCAGTCCTGAATTCTGTCTTTCAACTCCTCCAATACCTTAACATGAATCCTGAGATACTAAATGAGTTATAATTTGTCATTTATGTCTTGGAACCTCCTTTATGCAATAGAACTATTTTGCCCTCTTCCCACTCCACTGGCAGCTTCCCAGTACTGCAGCTTAAACAGCTTGGTCAGAAAAGCTAATTCCCATGCACATCCTCATAATACTTCGGCCAATATGCCATCTAATCCTATGGCTGTGTTCGTATTGAGGTTCTGCAATATTTTAACACATTCACTGCCATGCTACTTCGGCATAGTCTGTTCCTGTACGCCAAGCAATTTCACTTCTTCAAGGTCGGTACGGTAATCTTGTTGCCGGCGGTAAGCATCATACGAGTATACTCGTAGTTGGCTTGTGCAGAGCATATACTATCTATGAGAATACACAGTTTTGATGCTAGCTCCACAAGCCAAGCCTTTTCACTTCTTCAAGGTCAGTACAGTAATCTCGTTGCCGGCGGTAAGCGTCATACGAGTATACTCGTAGCTGGCTTGTGTAGCTGGTTTCCCAACTACGAGTATACTCATAGTTGGCAGCGAACGTGTTAAGCAACTTCTATTCTCTTATCAGTCAATGTCACCACCTAGATGGTCCACCCCTGCAAAATGCTTACTCGGTAATTCTATTTGTTTGTTATCTCTCCACCATCAGCACTTTATAGTCTTTTTCTTCCATAGTCATTCCTCCTTTTACTTGTTGCATAGCTAAAGAACTGGTTAGGTTTCTCTTAAAGAGGAAGCATAAATCAGATCATTTGTAGTGGAAAAATAAGGCAAAACAAAATTACATACTATTAATTTAACATTACTTGCAGGTCCCCATGGAGTGATGCTTATAATGAAAAGGCCAAATTCTATATGGACTAGGCATGTCATAGCTTATTATGAACTAGCATTAATGCATGCACCACTTGCTTTGACAATGTACTCCATCACTCCATTCACAAAATTTACTCACTTCTTTACAACATGACATTTCAGTACAATTCATCACTCTGTCCTCATACTCAATATTTCATAGTGGTAAATCTTTGTCATTTGCCTTGGCATTTTTGTTAATACTGACCTATCACCTCCATATACCTTGCCAACAATTTTCACACTATGGCAGCAGTTTCCTGAGTAATCTTTACATTTTGACTGGCTCAGTATACAAAAAGTATACAAGATATTTGCAATAGAAAGTGGAGTAGTATTTCATACTGAAAAGAAAATAGGTGAGAATTCTTGCAGATGCAATAACAAAATCTGAAAAATCATTCAACCATAAGTGGTATGCGAGTTATTTTTAAGGATAGAAAAGTCACTTTAATATCGATTCCACACACAACAGGTAAAAAGAACACATCAGTGCCATATGTAGGAATGAAAGAAATGTGTTGACACTTCCGTTCCTTTCTTGGGTATTGTTACCATCAAACTTTTATAGAAATCATATACTTCCTATCCCTCTTGATAGATTAATCTAATCACATTAGGTAAGGCTTACTGTATTGTGTCTCCTAGATTTTTTAGAAATTTAGCAGGTATTTCATCTATTCCTAAAGTTCTCCAGTTAAATCATTCATTAATTGCTTTTTAATTTCTTCATCCAGTATCTCTGGTCTAAGATTTTTTTTTTTTCTTTTTCACCTTCACATTCTGGTTCGATAATTTCACTATTCATATTTTCTCCACTATACAAGACTTCAAGATATTCCTTCTGTCTCTGCTATTTTCCTTTTTTGTCTCATATTACTTGTTTTGGTTTTGGGATTGCAGGTGACAAAAATTATTTGATAAGCCTTATCAGCTCATATTTTAATTTATATTCAACCTTCTTTACATCTTTTCTTCTATCTAGTTCTGTTTTCTGCAATCTTCCTTAATCTTGTTATTAAAAAAAAAATATAAAAAAAAAATAAAAAAATAAAAAAAAAAATCAGCTAACGCTTTTTTTTGTTCCCGTATAGAGAGTAGGCGAGGCCGTTTTTAAGCACTATCTAACTGCTTGTTCCCTAGTCTTCAATACTGTTCCTTGCCTTCTACAGTCTTTTTTCTTTGGTTTATCTGTTCTGTTCTTCTACTAAACTTAAGTCTCATCTGTAATTCAAGCTTCCAGTTGTAATTTGGCAAATCCTAACACTGGATTTACAAAATTGACTTCTAATTTTCCTACTTTCAACATTGCTCTCAACATTCCAAGTTCAATCTGCATTGGTATTTCTTTACATTGTTATACTTTTCCTCTCTCTAGTTAATTTACTATATCTGTCATTTCATTATGTAGATTCACTGTATTTAGTCTAGAGATTCTTAGCACCCATGTCCCATTAAAGGGACACTGGGAACTTGATGCCATGGTTTGAAGTTTCCTCTCCATATCAATTATGTTTAAGAAAATAGTGTAATAGTTTCCCCACTGATTTCTGCACTGCAGTTTTGCAACTAATAACACTGCTGCCTCTCAATATTTCCTACCCACACCTAGTAGATAAGGGAGGAAAGGCAGACTCCATTGCATGAGATGGGAGGAGTTAACTGGGAAAGAGTCACCTTTAGCCCTCAAAATACTCCAATAGTATTGGGGTAAGGAGTAAGAAGAAAAGAGAGTAGGGACCAGTCTACATGTCTGAATAAAGTATAATAACACTAGTATCTAAAAAACAAAGTTATTCAAATCTAAGGTACAAACAGAAAAAAAAAGAATAAATACTTAAAGATAGATAGTTCTGTGAAGCACATCATTATTAAGGTTTTAAAAGTCTGAAAGTTATTGAGAGCTTACAACGCTACACATGTTAACGTAAGCTCCTAGTATTAAATTACTTCATATAATTTAAATTATACTCAACAAGAATTTGTGTTCCTGTTTTTAACCATTTTTCAGCATGAGCAAAAGTTTACACATAAAGCAATTTCATGACTAGGCTACTTGTATATGGAGGAATGACTTCATATTTTAAGACATCAAGATATCAAACAGTATCTCATTATAGAAATATCTTAGTCTTGAAGTTATTTTACATGCAAACATTTGCTTACTCATGCTTGAATAGAGGATAATCAGTGGTGAATTCTCCATGTTTGCTATGCTTGCTGCGCAAGCTCATTAATTGAGAAAATAGTAATATTTATTTGTTAATAAATGCATACATTTATAAGCATTCCATTTAGGCTTTTATTTTTGTAGATAGAAGACGTTTTAAGCTTGCATGGCAATAATTGAGCTTTACGTTGTGTATCAAAGGCCGACACTAGTCAAGTTGCCTTGGCTTGCTCGGTTGTGGGAGAATCCAGGTTCTCGCTTCAGCACTGTGATTTCATGCGCACACATAGCCATTTCTGTTCCCTCCACGTCATCTCACCCTGTTGCTTAAACATAGGACATATGCAGTCACAGTAGCTCTAGCCAGCCTTTACAAGTGTGCATGTTGCTTGGGAAAATTAAGTTACAACCAACTTTTTATGATGATGTTATTGACCAGTTCATAAAGAAGAACTATAGGGTAGAATTTGTATTCAAGTAGCTAAATTGAAAAAAACAGAATATCATTTGTAAAATAAATGTTGTATTTGTATGATTAAATGTACATAAATTTCTAAATACAGGTAACCCTCATACAACAAGGCACTTATACAATGCGGTCTAAAATTGTAGTAATCCTTTATCTTTTCATATGTTTTTCACCACGCGACTTAAAAATCAAATTTTATCTTTGTTAAATTCGTGTCTGCCTGTATCCCGCATGTAATTACAAGTAGCGAATTTATATTAAGGGAAATACCCTTTAGCACGCATGTACCTCAATTGTTTACCATATAAAACGTTTATTGTTGAAAATTATCCTCAGGAAAGTGCATTAAAAATCATAAGTGTGTTCATCTCAAGCTGAGCACTTTATTTTCTGGTGAGTTACATACAATATGTAATACTTGCTTTTTTATGTAAAAAAATATTTTTATAGTAATGACCACAAACTGCAACGAAAGGGAAAAACCAACATTGAAAACAAAATTAATTTCTCTCGAAGAAAAATATTCAAAATCTTGGATCGGTTGAAAAATGGAGAAAAACCAGTTTTTGCAGCGACTTTGAATTTAAATGAATCAACAATTTGAACAATCAAACAAAATGAACATAAAATGCGAGAAAATGTTTATTGCTGGGTCAACGATAAGTGCAAATAGCGTTGCTCGTGTACACAATATTCTAATGGGAAAATGGAGAAATCTCTAATGATTTCGATAGAAGATTGCACCTCAAAAGAAAATTCCTATGGATGGATATCTTATTAAACAAAAAACTCTCAAAGTTTATAGACATTTATAGTGCAGACCAGGTGCTCAATGCAGATGAATCCGGATTAAATTGGAAAAAAGTGCAAAAACACACCTATATTTCAAAAAATGAAAGATCAGCTCCTGGATTCAAAGTTTCCAAAGAGAATTACTCTACTGTTTTGTAGTAATGCATCAGGTGATTACATGACAAAACAGTGTTTATTAACCAATCCTCAAATCCTCGTGCTATGAAAGATTAAAATATGCACTATTTTATTTTTTCTAAAACATTTATGCATTATGTGCAATGAAGTTTAAGTACAATTTGTATACTTTTATACTATGTATTTGTTTCATAGTTTATGTTTTCTTAACTTACATGAATTACCTGAATTAAATAAAAATATTTTTTTTGTTGGATATGTCATTGTTGTTTATATAATTTAAAAAAAAAAAAAAACGATTTCAGAACATAACTCTACTTTATCTATGTGATCTGAGACTCATAACGCGACATTTCTGCGGAACCTAACATCCGCGTTATACGAGGGTTACCTGTACATACTTTTAAATGGTTGGTAATTCAGACTTTAATCACACCTCTCATTCCCTGAATGGTAACAACAGCAAGCGTGAATGTCAAGACCAGCATTCGCCCCTGATAATAATAATATTTTTATATGAAAATGATTTGTAACATTGATGCAGTTCATAGTACAGCAATCCTTCGATTAATGCACCTCCAATTAGTGCGTCATTGTTTTTCTATACCCATATTTGATTAATGCACCTATATACATCTTGAAAATAAATGTTACAGATTTAAAAAATTTTTATCTATACATTTTTTATGGCTAACTATTTTAAAAAATCACTCACCAGGATGAAATAATTTAGTTACCGATTTAAAACATTTTACAAAGTTATTTTTAATGGCATACTACACTATTTTCACATACACTATGTTGCAAATTTATGTTGCCTGCTAATTACATAGCAATTTCATGACCATATCTCATGCCTCCTTTTGCAATTGTTTTCTTTACTTTTTTTTTTATTTTAAAGTATTTTCCCAACCTTTCATCATGAGTAAAAGGAGTTAGTGAGCAAAAAAGTGGAAGTGTGAAAAAGATTCAAAAAGTAATCTCATTGGAAGAAAAACCTGAAATAATAAAGAAAAATGAACAAGGCTAGTCCAGAGTAAAGATAGGAAAGAACACAAAAATGGATGAATCAACTATACGAGCAATTTTAAGCCAAGCTGCTGAATACAAAGAGAAAGGTAAGGCTGCTTCAAACTCATCATGCATGCACTCGAAATCAAAGTATTATAATGATTGAATTTGAGAGACTTCTTTCTACATGGATCAAAGATTGTAAACAAAATGGATCCAATAAGCACTGACCTTAT
Organism: Typopeltis vanoorti; assembly: GCF_054136105.1. Taxonomy (NCBI): domain Eukaryota; kingdom Metazoa; phylum Arthropoda; class Arachnida; order Uropygi; family Thelyphonidae; genus Typopeltis; species Typopeltis vanoorti. The sequence goes on from NC_143557.1 coordinate 2,939,476, forward strand.
AAAATCAAATGCATTAAGTCTCTTTGCAACCTTGAAAGAAAGGGCTATCAATGATGGAAAAGAAGAATTCCATGCTATGCCAGGTGGTTTGAGCATTTTAAAAACAGAAATAGCATACATAATGTTCTAATCACAGGCAAAGCTGCAAGTGCAGGTAAGGAGGTGGCTGCAAATTATCCAGAGATTTTGAAGAAGGGGACTATTGTGACCAATAAATATTTAATGTCGATGAAACCAGCTTTTTTGGAAGCGAATGCCTCCCAAGACTTTTCCAGTCAAATCAGAGAAATCCTGGTTATAAAGTCATATGAAATTACTGCTAGTAATATGCAAGCCGTTTGGAAGCACATTCTTCCACATTGTGCAAATGATTTTAGAATCTTTGCAAATGAATGTAAGTTAATTAAATCTCAGTCTGAGAAACTGAGCAATTCTGACCTGCTAAATTTGGATGCACAGAAGGATGATCCTGAAGAATATGAAGAAAATTTAATTACTGACAAGTCCCAAGAGATTTCACAGAAACAATTTGAAAATACTTTTCATACAATCAAAGTTTTTAAGCAGCAATGCTTAGAGGCTGATCATGAAGAGAGAAGCAGTAAAATTTGCAGAAGTAGTAAAAGAGGCGATAGGGCCATACTGTGAGTTGTACCTGGGAAAGACCTGACTCCTACCAGGCGCATCCCTCGGGTGGTGGATGAGGGAAACCCCAATGGGTTGCTCTGAATAAAGAGCAAGGAGTCGTGGACCAAAGGATGCAGCAGAGGAGTGGCAAGCTGGCTGCATTATTCTGCCATTCAACCCTATGAATCAGGAGTCTCCACTGTGTCAAGAGAATATTACTGCGTCCGAGGAAACTGACGCGACTGATCCTAGATCACAGGGAGCAGCCGAGAAGTTTAGTATGTGGTCATCCAATAGAGTTTCGCATCTCTTAACCTTAAATATAAGGACACTGTTAAAACCTGGGAAAATAAATTTGATGGAAAAAGAACTTGCTAGGATTACATGGGACATTGTAGGCTTGGCTGAAACCCATTGGACGGGAGAAGGAGTTATAAACCTAAATTCAGGAAAACTACTCTACTCGGGCAGAGAGGACAATATACATAGAGAAGGAGTCGCCATTTTAGTGAACAACAGGCTACAAAATGCAGTCATGGCCATAGAACTACATGGCCCAAGAATGATCACTATCAGATTAAAAGGTAAAGAAAAAAATGTTCACTTTACAATAATTCAAATCTACGCCCCTGACCAATCACATGAAGATGAAGAAATCGATACCTTCTATGATAAGTTGCAAAATCTAATAGACAAGACCATTAAGAAAGATATATTAATAGTGATGGGTGATTTTAATGCCAAAATTGGGAAGTTTACCCCAGGCATGGAGGATGTGATGGGCAGGTTCGGAGTTGATAACAGAAATGAAAGAGGAGAAAGAACGTTAGAATTTTGTAAAGCAAACAATCTATTTATCTGTAATACCCTTTTTTTCCATGGACCTTCCCACAAATATACATGGACCTCACCAGATGGTACAATAAAGAACTGTATTGATTACATTCTAATCAAACGCAACTGGAAATCATCAGTGCAGAATGTTAGAACTTTAAAAACTCCAGACTTCGACACTGACCATGAACTGCTTGCAGCAAAAATTAAACTAAAATTCAAGTATCATAAATCACGAGCTCCTATCAACAAAGTGGACCTGTCAAAACTGAAAGAGAAAACTATGCAAGATAACTATCAGACACTAATAGGAAATGAGTTTAGAAAATTTTCCTATGACAATATAGAAAATACATGGAATCAAGGTAAAAAAATTGTTACAAGTACTGCAAGAAACATACTTGGTACAACATCAAGACCATCCAATCATGAATGGATAACCCCTGAAATTCTAAATACTTCAGAAGAAAAAAGAACAGCAAAGCATATATTAAATATAAAAAATACAGAAGAAAATAAACAACATTATAAGAATCTTAAAAACAAAACTGATAAAATGTTCACATCTACCAAAAATAACTGGTTGGAAGAAAAAGCAAAACTGTGTGAAGAAGCTAATAAAAGAAATGATAATAAAAACGGTATACAAAATTATCAAAGAATTAACTAAGATCTATAAAGATAAACCATTAACAATGAAAGATAAAAACAATATAGAAACTGGGTCAATACAAAATATTAAAATAATTTGGAAGGACTACTATCAAATGTTATTTCAAAAAGAACAGGAGGAGGAAATTATAACAGAAAATATGATATATGAAAAGGCACCACCCATAACTCCAGCAGAAATTATAAATGCAATAAACCAAATGAAACTTTCAAAAGCTACAGGTAAGGATGAAATATCTATAGAACTATGGAAATATGGTGGCAAGGAAGCTATAAATTTCTTAATAAATTTATTTAATCAAATTCTTTATACTGGAGTAATCCCAACTGACTGGAAAACAGAAATTATTATACCAATTCACAAAAAAGGAGACAAAAGAATATGTGAAAATTATAGACCCATAACACTCTTTAGTCATAGTTATAAACTATTCATTAGAATTATACAAAAGAGAACACAGCTGCTTACAGAAAAAATCAGAGGAAAACCAAGCAGGATTCAGGCCACATATATCTTCACCATTAATAATATAGCAGAAAAATATTGGGAATACAACCTGCCCATATACTGTTGTTTTATAGATTTTAAGCAAGCCTTTGATTCAGTTAATAGAAACAATATGATCACTATCCTAAAAAACATAAAAATGGATTCAGATATTTTAACATTTATTACAAATTATTATGGAGACACCAAAGCTTTTGTTAAAATGAACAACATTAAAACTGAGTATTTCAGAGTCGAGAAAGGTGTAATGCAGGGATGCCCTCTCTCACCTCAACTCTTTGTCATCTTCCTAGAAGAAGTCTGTAAAACCATAGCTGATGAACCAGGTGTAAAAATCAATGGTACCAACATTAATCACATAAAATACGTGGATGATATTATTTTAGCAGATTCTAAACCACAGCTAGAAAAAACTATTAATATTTTAAATGACTCTTGTAAAACTTATGGAATGAAAATAAATCTTCATAAAACAAAAATAATGAAGATAGGTAGAGAAGAAGAAAATATTTCTATAAATCTTGAAAATCACCTGCTGGAACAAGTTAATAAATATGTTTATCTCGGCAGTCTTATATCTAGTAACCTCAACAATATGGAAACAGTAAAACACAGGCTAAACCTAGGTTGGACCAACATGAATAAACTAAACCAAATATGGAAAAATAAAAAAATCCCAACAAGTCTAAAATTATAAAAAACAATTATTATCCCAATGGCTACTTATGCTTCAGAAGCCTGGAGATTAACTCAACAACCAATCAAGAAACTTCAAGCATTTGAAATGAAATGCCTCAGAAAAATTAATAACACCCACTGGATGCAACACAAGACTAATGATCAAGTCAGAACAGATTTAGACTTTCCAGATAATATAATAGACACAATCATTAAGCATCAACTGAGATGGTTTGGTCATATTCAGAGAATGGTTCCTCACAGACTCCCATATTTAGCTCTAAATGGATATATCGGAAGAAAAAGACCTAGAGACAGACCAAGAAGTACTTGGATAAAGTTGCTGAAAGAACATTCCCATCTACCCAGCTATAGAGTCATGAGTGAGATGGCTAAAGATTGTGATAAGTGGAGAACCTTTCTTCTTAGTGGACTCAACCCATTATCAAGTGGATGAGATGAGATGTCAGTTGTATAAAAAAAAAAGAAACAGGATGCCCGCCAAATTATGTTAGCTCAATTCTTTGTTAAAAAGTAGAATAATAAATTTATATTTTGAATGTGTTTTATTGTCTATCAGCTTCATGGTTTTCCTTTAACTATACCCTGAGATATACCCTAATTCTTTTATAAAAAAAAAGGGTTAAAAAAGAAATTTGAGGAATGAATTATACTTTTCCCCAAAGGTTATTATATTCGATTAGTGCATTTTAGATTAATGCACCTGTTTTAAAGAACAAATTAACCAAGGGATTGTCCATGTGGTTAGTTGAGTGGTTACGTGCTCCACAACCATATGCCTGGGAAAGGAGTGTCCTGCGTTCGATCCTCGTAGCCGACATGAGGAGTTTAAGGATCTTTCTCAGACATAGCCAAGTTAGTCTGTCTTCGGCGTGGACTGCAGGATTTTTCTCTCCAGTTTTATCTGGGATTTTTCCTCCTGCAAAGCAGGCAAACCGGTCTTAAGAACAGAACGCTTCACAGACAATTACACATGGTTGAGCGTGGGGGTAACGACCCCACCTCATAGTGAGTTATGAAACCCAAAAATGGGAAGCCAAGGCCCTACATGAGGCTATAGTGCCAAAGAACAACAACAATCGAAGGAGTGCTGTACCTCCAAGTCTAGTTCCCACTAGTGTCAGTAAAAACTAGTCCATTTAACAACCTTTCCCACAACGCACAGCAATATCCATGTCAGAAAGGAAGCAAGCCATGCATTATGGTAAACCACAACAATTTCATGTGAAGTCACCTGCTTCATAAACAAGTAGCTGAGTGATGAAGTTACTGTACTTCAAACGAAAACTTGTTCTATCTCCTGCCAATAAAAGACAAAAATAATATAACTTAAGTATAACATACTTTGCAAATATACATAAAATTAAAAAAAATAAATAAAATTATTGATAGCAAGTTAAGTATTTGCTACGATTTTGTTTTTATTATCGGAGATCTGCAGAGTCGGTGACTCAGAGGGAGACCATATATTACCAGCACCAACTGTCATACCTTCTCTTAATCTCATTCATGCTAGATGTGCTCACCACTTCAATAGGCAAACTGTTCCACTCACTCACTGCTGAGAGAAATCTAACTCTTTCCCCTTTCTTAACAGTGCACAAACCTAACTTCTCCGTAATATTTGCAATTTTTGTGATATTTGAATTTAAAATTCCTATTATCGATATGAAACTTTAAAATCCCTAGCCTCAGTTTTTCATAGAATAATCTCACCAATAAAATATGTTACTGGCAAATCTTATGTCAAAGTGCATAACCTAGGTGGTAGATGTCCCATCACCTAGCTTATTAGACCTGAAGTGGCTACAGCCATATTTGGCCACTAAAGCAAGGGGTTTCATGTCCCCCAATCTTCCCAAAATGCAGTGAGTGATACTCTCAATGACATACTAATCTCACTGTATGGGGCCAGACCCTTCCCCCATACAGCAGTAAAAACGGTTTTGCAGGCCGGCCATTGGTTAGTACATGGGACCAAACCAGGTAGTAGTGAACCTGGAAGCTTCCCAATCAGCTAGAGACAAATCCTGCAACCATGTATTTTGCCAGTTCATGACTGGAGGGAGACCAAATACTGTGGCTGCAGGGAGAACTACAAGGCCACATATGGACAGGAGACTGACTCTCCTCTGTGTGGGCAGTATGCTTGCAAGTGTAACCTCTTGATGCAAGCCACTTCCTTTTTATCTCTTCCTCACCAAGCACAATGAATCGCAACCAAAAGAAATGCATTTCTACTGCAGATTCTCAAAATAGTTAAAAAAAAAAAAAACTCAAAAAACATCAAAAATACAACCAAAAAATCATAAAAGACAAAAAGAAATCAAACCAAACAACGCACCAACACTAATTCTTCGTAAAAAAAAAAAAAAGTTTCCACATCCACTTCAACATCTGTGGCCTAAACAGCAATATAACTGCACCACCACCTACAGTCATCTAAAGCAGAACTACTGTTCCTTTCAGAACCACAACAGCCAGTGGCAACCTCAACTGTCCAAATTACTCATTACACAGCTCTTTCTGCCACATGGGTGCACTTGTCAGAACTGACATACCATGCCAGAGACTGCAAATTAACCTGCCCTTTTCATGTGCTCCCTCTACTGGTCTCCAAACTTCATCAACCTCTCGGATTTTTTCAACTATCTCTCTTTCTAAAGCTCGACTTTCTTCAGTTGAGACACCCCAATAGGAATGTCATTCTTTTTTGGGACTTCAATGTCTACAACTCTGGTTGATTGGTAGAGCCTCTGCTACTAATGGCTCAGTTAAATAAGTTTGAGCGTGGTTAGTAGTTGGAAGGGATCCAATCATTCGATGCTATTGGCACACTCTCCCTCAATGAGTCTTTGGACTCCCTGGAGGTGTCAAATAATAATAATTCATATTGGCTCCCCTTCTTCAGTTTCACCCATCAAACAGGCAAGGATGCTGAGGTGTATGACATCAGCAATTACCTATCTTGGAGACTTCCTACCAGAAAATCCCCTCCAATCTGCCAACACACTTGACCTATTCTTAACAAGCTCCCCTTCCAGGTATACTGCAGTTGTCAGTTCTCCTCTTGAAAACTGAGATCACAACCTCATACGTCTCTTTTGCCACAGAACAACCTTTACTCACCAGTTCAGTCTCATGTACTTGGGCACTACAAGGGAGGATGTCCATGACTTCTATTCCTCCTTCCCATAGTCTGACTACTGCTTCAGTTCTTCTGATCCAAACACCTGCTCACACCGAATAACAGAAATCATTCTCACAGAAACAAAGGCTTTTATCCCTTAATCCACTCCAAATTCTCAGCCACCATCCAAGCCTCAGTTCTCAAAAAAGTGTGCCAATGCTGTAAAAAAAAAAAAAAAAAAAACAGCTTACCATGGATTCACCACTCGCAATCTACAGCTGATATTCTTGCTTTCACCACCACCTATGGACTCAGGCCAGAGAGGAGTTTGGAAAAACTCATGTGGTTGTCCACAACATTTCAAAGCCATTTGATCAGAACTGTCACAGGGGTCTACTCACCAAACTGCCATCCTATACCCTGCCTTCCTCACTCTCCAATTGGATTGCCAACTTTCTCACTAGTCACTCACTACATGCCATGGTGAACAGTTTACTCTCAAAAGATTTCCACACCAATGCAGGAGCACCCCAGGGTTCTGTTCTTTCGCCCACTCTCTTCCTCTTGTATATAAATGACCTGCTCTCACAGATTTCCAATCCTATCCATAGCTCTGCTGACAACATTGTACTCCATTCCTTGTCATCTTATAAACCTTGTAGCGCTCAAGTATTAGAATCCTCAAGATCTACCACGACCAAGGACCTGAACTCAGATCTCCTAGCTATTTCCCAGTTGAGCAAAGACAACCTTATAACTTCAATGCTACCAAAACTCAGTTCTATCTGATCTCTTGCAGGAAAGAGCTCACATTCCTCCCCCTTACCTTCAGTAATAGTAAGATATCCAAACACGATCAGATTTCTCTTCTTGGATTGACCTGCACCTGATCTTCCCTGGCACAACCACATTTTAACTATAGCTTCTGTAGCCACCAAAAAACTTGTACTTTTTCGCACAAGACACTACTTCACACGTTCAGCTACTAACTCTATACAAAGCCTAAATCCACTCACCCATGAAATACTGCTCACATATTTGGGGTGGTTCACCAAAACCCTCTTTAAGATTGCTCTGTTCTATCCAGAAGAAGGTAATCTGGCTAATTAATGATCCTCTCTCTCTCACTTCAATCCCCCTCTCAGACATTCAGTTTCTGCCTTATGCTTCTACAGATACTTTCATGGATTGTGCTCTGCTGAATTTGCCACTGTTATTCCTCCACTTTCCTCAAAAATCATTAAAACAAGAGCCACTGCTAACCAACACCCTTTACAGTTCACTTTGAAACTCACCAAACCAACTTCAATGCTTCTTTCATTCGATCTACTTGTGTACATTGGCATAGTCTTCCCCACTCTGCCTTCTCCAAAGATTATAACCTTCAGTTGTTCAAGCAAAATGTGAACAGACTTCACCTCTCTTCTATTATATTCACAAGCCTATTGCACATTAGTGCCATGTGTGGCACTAATGTGCTATAGGGCTTGTGACCTTTCGTGTGTGGATCAAATGTATATATACATACATAAAATTTTAGGCTTACTTAAGACCAAACTGACAGCCATTATCATTTGCTTACATATCCAGCTAACAACTGAACATCTCCTGTCATGTTCTTCCCAATACCATTAATGTATAGACTGAACAACAATGGTCCAAGAACTGATCTACAGTACACCACTAGTCACCTTAAATCTAGAAAATTAAGACCCCATATCCCCCTTTCTGACACAGTCCATGTTAACCACCCATTTATCTATAATAGTTTATATTTCAGTCCTATATTCTCCAGTTTACGCAACAGCCTTCCATGTGGTATCCTATCAAATGACTTGGCAGTCTAACAGTATTGTAGTGTATCCATTCCCTTTATCCAATTCAGCTGTAACATTATAAAATATGTAAAAATTGGTAAAACATGATCCCCCCCCCCCACCACTTTCAGAAATCCATTCCTATATGGAAGTTCTTACCAACTTCTGTAATAGCTAGTTCTCCTTTATGAGTTGTATGTGGTTGTCACAAATGCACTCAGGATTACATCATCAACTCCAGCTGTCTTTTGGCAAAACTACATCAGAAGAATGCTACCTCAGACTTGAAAGTCTTCTGGTCCCAATGACATCTTTCCAACTGTACTCAAGCATTGTACTCTGGAGTAATACCTGTCCTGTAAAATCTCTACAATCTTCTACACTTAGCTGGAACTTATACCACCTATTCCAAGAGAGAAAAAAAGAAAAAAAAAATGGAAGATAAGTCTGCCATTAAAAACTACTGACCAAGAACTATACCACAATCCTCTCCAAAATAACGGAGAAAGTCAACTTCTCAACTACCTAAAGAGCTCTACCAATTGATCAGCAACCACAAGTATAGTTGCACAATCACAATCCACAGCTGATTTCTTAGCCTGCCTCATCCACAGCACCAGAGATGCCATGGAATGGTTTGGAGTGACACATGCTGTCACTCTTGACATCTCCAGAGGTTTCGATTATGTTCAGCATCAAAGCATACTAAATTGCCATCCTCTGGCAGACCTTTCACCCTCTAATTGCATAGCCAACTCTCTGGTTGTTCACTGCATGTTATGGTGGATAGAAAGAGTTCTTTGAGCTTCACCTCAATGCAAGTGCTTCATCGAATTACAGCTTATGACCACTCATGCTTATGATGGCCATCCCATTCACTTGTTCACCTAATACTTCACTCCTGCATCCCATGGACCATAGTATTATTGTTGCTATCATCAAGGCATATTATTTAATGAAACTCTTGCTAAGGCTATTGCTGCTGATACTGGAAGTGGAAAAAAGTCTCAGACCACTTGCATTGTACAAGGAGTGTAGATGCAGCATTGAGTGACATGACAGCAGAGCATATGAATGGTATTTGGAAGAAGCAGTTGATTCAACAAAGAAAGCTTTACAAGAGATATTGGTGACAAGATTGTAGTGCTGCTAGTTAGAGAGGTGGAGGCTGAAAACGAAGATGAAGAGCAGTTGGAAGTTGTGCTCTCAAATGAAGTCCTGATAGAGCCAGACGCACAGAAAGTTACAAAAGAGGAAATAAAAAACAGCACCAGAATTAGAAGCCAAGTCCCAAAAAAGATTATAATGAAAAAACCTGCAGAGTCATTTGCCTATGCTAGTAAGATAATTAGGTTGTTTCAAGAAATGAATCATAACATGAAAAGATTCAGCACAGTAGACAGTGGTGCAAGCTGCAATTGCCTGCCAGAGCAACTTATGCAGAATAAAAAAGCAAACTGTGCAAACAAAGTTGGACAAAGCAAAAAAAATTTTAGAGGCCCAAAACCCACTGCTGCTACCCCCCCCCCTCCAAAGAAGTGCCTAGACCTTTCACAATATATGCATCTGGAAAACCAGCCTCAGAATGCTTTATTGTAATTCCTAAACTGAAAAATATGCTGATCATCTAGTCTCCCCTGCCTCCTGTAGTGAATCATCCAATTAATAAAGCTTTAGTTTGAATAATTACTCTCGCTCAAAGTGTTTCTAGCTGATTTTACAGGTAAGCACTGTACATACACTAATGCATTATTCATTACTCTGCTGCATACAGTAATTTTATGTTGTAATTTATACACTGTATTATTTCACTTCCACTGCAACAAAATGTAAAATTTGTTAAAAATATAACAATGACAAGACAAATCAGACACCTACATATTTTAACATTGCTAACATATCCTTATGGTCCGTATAGTGATTTTTGACTTGCAACAAAATGGTCAGAACAAAACTACTCCTTGTAGTTCTATTCAATGAAAAGTCGAAGAAGGACTGTACATAAATGACATACCCCAAAATCATTATCTTATCTACAGCTTTACTGATGATAATTCACAAAGATCCTACTCATTTCACAAAATGCAGTGCTCAGACTTCCCAAGTCACCTTGCAACAAAATGTAGTACTGCCTCTTCATTCATAAAAGGGATCTCAGCTCACTGGCCCTTACTTTGAAGGCTACTTCTTTCTTCATATACAGTTTCACAGGCCAAGTATCCAGTTTAGTCAGTGCTGGATATTTTCAAGCCGTGTCCTCAACTCCACAAAATACAAGTGACCATATCAAGGACATGTAAAGCACAATAACTAGCTTTCTTAAACAAGTTTGTGTTCTAAATATAAATTAAAGATACCATGAAATTATATACTTGGTTTAATCCTTTATACAAGTGTAAGCAAACAAAGTTTGCACCTGAAGTATTTTCAGGACTAGGGCAACTTGTACATAGAAGCTAATGACTTCACATCACTTGCCTTAGTAACATAATAGTATCCCAACAAGTTTGTGTTCTCTTCAACAATGTAATTATCCAATATGATATGTTAATCAGCTTACTAACGTGACCTCTAAACTAACACTTGCTCTCTACAACTGCTTTTAGTTCTTTAATTTCATCTATCACTTGTAGCGAATCCTCATTAATATAATACTCACCCTGCAATATCTTCAGTCCAAAATGAATTAACATTTATTGGCAATACTCTACTGAAGGTACTCTGGCTTTTAATTTCATGTTCGATTACAGCGGTACCTGAATCTGTGTGCATCCCTATTTTTGCATTTCGGACAGTCGCAGCTTCAAAAAACTTCGACTTTTGAAAAATGCAGCACGATGAAAAATGTTATTCATGTTTAAGCAGCAAAAAATTGTTTAATATATATATATATAAATTTTTGAATAATTTTTGCAATATAACTGAACAAGATTACAGAAACAGTGGCTGAATTAACTGTAAAACTTTTGAAATACGTACCAAATTCTATCGTATATTACAAATGAGAGACCGGTAGGAAGAAAGGAATATTAAAATAACGATGTTCCCAATAATATATCAAAGATCACTTCCTTCTGTCTTTCCTAGCAACATAATTTTGCTAACATACAGAAACCAAATCTTTTACCAAGCAATATGTACCTGAACCACAACATACAATTAATCTCAACGAATATAACATACAAGACCCACGAAGCAGGAACATCACGTGGGTGGATATACATTTGCGCCCTCTGCATAAATTTCATCAATTTGCGATACAGCGGGTAGTCCATATTAATTATTAAAAGAAAGAACCAGAGGCTTCATTTCGGCGATATGAAATTACATAGGCAAAGTGGATACTAGATCCAACAGTATATCGAAGCCGAATGTTTGTAGAAACTATGAAAGTTTCGTAAGTTGAACTGAGATCTTACGAGAATATAATCCTTAACAACAATCCGAGTTGCCTTAGCATGCACTACTTAAAAGACATGAGCGCATCCCAAGCGTCCATATATTCACCTTTTATTAGTACACTTGATAAGTAACTTGATAAGATTAGTATACTTAAGTAACTTAATGGTTGCACCTGTTTGGAAAACTCGTTCGCAGAGTACATAAGTTCTTTTCGCTATACACTTTGGTATTAGGTCCAGCTACTCACTGATGAAGCCTCAAAAAAGGCTGAAACCGGTCTGGGTAGTGACCTCCCTCCATAATGTAATAACAGCATACATTGCCTAGGAAATGTGTTTTTACATTATGGAAAATACCTAAGAATAGCGATCTGAACTTCCTCCACCTTTGCAACGAGTTGCCCGGTATTGTACTACGTACTAGGATCACTTGCCTTGGCTAACGCTAGTGTCGCCGATACTTTATAGTTTACTATATTCGGCAAGATACTCTCTGATTCCGATCTTTGAGTTTCTTATTCGGTTTTAAAACTATGTGGGATTTAATATCCCCTTAATTTAAGTAATGTTTTCATTGCCGAAATGAAGCTTATTAGCTCTTTATACTTAAGTACACTTGATAAAGCTTTCACTCGCCTGACAGCTGATTCGAACTGGTTGGTTCTCTTCAGAGACCAGGCAGATATTTTAAGAGTGCAAAAACTCTTGTTCAGTACTAAGGAAATTTAAATGTCAGAGAAATGGTATTTTTCGTAAGTGAACTCTCGGACGATGCGTAAAAATTCTTAAAAGAAAGAACCATATGCTTTATTTCGGTGATTTAAAATTAAATTGGCAAAGTAGATACTATAGATTTAGTGTAATCCTTTATCCAAGTGTAAGCAAACAAAGTTCGTGCCTCAAGTATCTTCAGGACTGGGGAAACTCGTGGTAAAGGTAGACTAAGTTCTCATAACTTTCCTTAGTATCCCATAATGCAAAGCACATCTCCTTGTGGAAATGTATACTGCTATGCATTATGGGAAGGGTCACTACCCAGACCGGTTTCGCCCTTTATTGAGCTCTCTTTACTGAGAGCCAGACCCAGAGGTGATACTAAAGTTGAAGCAATGCAGAACTCATATTTCCATATGCCAGTTGCCAAAAGGTGTCACTCCTTATTATTAAATTACTCTGGATTAGAGACAGATGTTGGATGTTTTTCCACTTGGTTAGACTATAAATTATATATTTAGTTTAATCCTTTATCCAATAAAGGTCGAAACCGGTTTGGGTAGTGACCCTTCCCAGAATGCATAGCAGTACATGTCCACAAGGAGATGTGCTTTGCATTATGGGATACTAAGGAAAATGATGAGAACTTAGTCCACCTTTGCCACGAGTTACTCCAGTCCTGAAGATACTTCAGGCGAGAACTTTGTTTGCTTACACTTGGATAAAGGATTAAACTAAATATATAATTTATAGTCTAACCAAGTGGGAAAAAACTTTCAACAAAAGTAGATACTAGTTCCAACATTATCCCATGTCTTTTAAGTAGAGCAAATAAGACAACTCGGGGTTGCCGAGGATCGTAAACTCTCAGATCAACTTACGAAATTTTCATAGTTTCTACAAACATTCGGTTTTGAAATAATGTTGGATCTAGTTTCCGCTTTTCCAATGTAATTTTACATCGCAGAAATTATGCCTATGGCGCTTTCTTTTAATAATTACTTTTATGCACCGATTCGAGAGTTCACTTACGAAAAATATATTTCTCTGACATTTCGATTTCCTCAGTATTGAACTAGAGTTTTTGCACTGTTAAGATTTCTGCCTAGGGCTCGAAAGAGAACCAACCAGTTGGAAACAGCTGTCAGACCAGTGAAACTTTTATCAAATGCACAAATAAAAGGCGATTATATGGACTCTTGGGGAGCGCCCGTGTGTTTTAAGTAGTGCAAGCGAAGGCAACTCGGGGATGCCGAGGGTTGTACACTCGTAAGCTCTCAGGTCAACTCACGAAATTTTTATAGTTACTACAAACATTTCGCTTTGAAATAATGTTGGGTCTAGTATCCTCTGAAATAATGTTGGGTCTAGTATCCTCTTTGCCTATGTAACAGTCCATATTAATGAATTCTTTCTAATCTAATACAAGACCAATGGGAAATATTACGCTGAACATAGAAAATAAATATCAAGAAGCTGGCAAGATATTCTGGGGGTTGTTGAAGAAGCTCAGAAATGTAAGAAAGAGTGCTATAAAGGGAATTAGAGAGAGATGATAAAGGTGGCATGAAAACGGGAGTGACGAGGTACAGAAAAGGTATTAGAGAAAAAAATCGCCAAGAAGAAGTGGTGCAGATTAGATGATGAGGATAGCGGAACAGAATATAAAAACAAAGAAAAAGGAAAAGCGAGCAATAGCAAGATCCAAAGCTGAATCATCTGCTAACCTGTATGAAAGTCTGAATAATGAAGGTGTAATAAAGGCCCTCAGGATAGACAGTAAGAATTGAAAAGTAAAGGTATATACCAAGAGAGGATGATTACGGGAGAGGAAAGTACCGTTTTGTATGCTTTAGATAGATGGAAGGAGTATTTTGAGAAATTAGTGAATGAAATAAACATCCTCATGGGCTCACTTTAGTGAGTTCGGGCACGACAAATCAGAGGTAGCTGATGCTGGACCATGCCTTACTTCATGTAATATACATCTGTTATATTATCTGTAGACTGGTCCCTACTCTTCCTTCTTGGCTTCTTTCTTTCTTCTCTTCTTGCTCCTTCCCCCAATGCTATTAGGGTATTCGAGGGCTAGGGGTAAATCTTTCCTATCTTTCTATGTCATTTCGCCTATTTCAGCCACCGAAGGGGACAAGCTAGACCCAATAGGTGCCGGTCCCAAGCCCGGATAAATGGCAAGCGTTGACGTCAGGAAGGCATCCGGTCATAAAACTTCACTGCCAGCTCTAGCTATGATCAAATGAGTCAAAAAGAAAGTGATACAAGGGCTAGGGCGTACCCCCTCCTTAAACGACGCGCAGCCACATCGCCCTACAGCTGCGAGAAGTGGACGAGGGCTACCGCATCAAGGGCGGATGCGGTTGAAGAAGTGAGCCCAGCAGGTGGAGAGAATGTTGCGAATGGGAACGTTGAATGTTGGAAGCATGACCTGGAAGGGGAAGAGAGGTGGAAGAAATGATGAGGAAGAGGAAGTTGGACATTTTATGCATGCAGGAGACAAGGTGGAAGGGGGAAAGGGCGAAGGAACTAGGAGACGGATATAAATTGTTCAACTCTGAAGCGAATAAAGAGGGGAGAAATGGTGTCGGAATTGTGATGTGTGGCAGAATGAAAGGCGAAGTACTGGAAGTGGTAGAAGGAACGAAAGGATCATGCGAATGAAACTGGTTCTTGGAGAAGAGCAACGGGTTGTCTTATGTGTATATGCCCCGCAAGTTGGCTGTACAGCAGAAGAGAATGATGAATTCTGGACCGTGCTAGATGAAGAAATGAGGGAACTGGAAGAAAACGAGATGGTGATTGTCGCAGGACTTGAATGGACACATAGGGAGACAGAATAAGGACTGTGAAAGGGTGCATGGTGGCCATGGAGTGGAAATGATAAACCGGGAAGGAGAGAGGATTTTTGACTTTGCAGTAGCGTTTAATCTGGCAATTGTGAACTCCTTTTTCTGTAAGAGGGAAGAGCATTTGATAACATTCAGAAGTGGCAACAATAGTTCACAGATTGACTACATTTTGACTAGAAGAAATCATCTTAAGGCAATACCAAATTGTAAGGTAATCCCAACAGATCAGGTGGTCCAGCAACACCGGCTGCTGTGCCAGACTTTAAAATAAAGTCAAAGATAGGAACCTTTGGAAGACATGAGAGGAAGAAATTTAAGTATTTTCACTTAAAAGAAGAGGGCGTGAGGAACCGTTTCAGGGAGAAGGTGTTAGAGAGGATTTCGGATGGACTAGAAAGTGTACAAGACTGGTGGAGACATAATTTCAAGGTAATTCTAAGCTGTACAATTGCAGTGCTTGGTGAAACATCTGGAAGGATTACAGAGCAGAAAGAGGATTGGTGGTGGTGGAATAATCATGTACAAAATACAGTGACGACTAAGAGGAAGGCAAAGCAGAAGTGGGACGAGTCAAGAGTGGAAGAGAACAGAGAGGAGTACAGAGAGAAAAGGAGAGAAGCCAAAATAGTTGTTGCACAGCCGAAGGCCATGGCATATCAAGACCTTTATGATCAATTAGAAACGAAGGAAGGACAGAGAAAGATTTATCGATTGGCAAAATGTAGAAATAAGGCATCAGAGAACATTGTACTTGTAAGGCAGATCAAAGACTCTGGAGGAAGGGTATTAAGGAAGGACGTGGATATAAGAAACAGATGGAGAATATACTTTGAAGGGCTTTTGAATGAAGAAAATGTAAGGACTCACAGAGAAGGTGCGGAGCCTAAAGAGGGGATGGTGCAGAATATTAGTAGAGTGGAAGTGAAGGAAGCCGTAAAGAGGATGAAGAATGGAAAATAGGTAGGCCCTAGTGATAGGATCCTATTGAAGGCATGGAAGGCACTAGGGGAAGAGGGAATTGACCTGCTGTGGGACCTGTTACTAAAAGTTTGTCAACAGAAAAATATACCCGAGGAATGGAGGGAAAGTACTCTTGTCCCAATCTACAAGAGTAAAGGGGATGCCCAAGACTGTAAGAATTACAGAGGAATAAAGATGATGTCCCATACAATGAAGATCCTAGAGAGGGTTCTTGATGGAAGACTGAGGAAGGAGATCGAGATTGCAAAGGAGCAATTTGGCATGATGCCTGGTCGATCGACGACAGATGCTATCTTTGGGTTATGACAGATGATGGAAAAGTTTCGAGAGAAGCAACGGGAGCTACATCTGGGTTTTATTGATCTTGAGAAAGCTTATGATGGAGTGCCAAGGCAAGAAGTCTGGAGGTATTTGAGGGAGAAGAAGGTACCGGAGAAATATGTCAGGTTGGTGACATATTTCTCCAGAAGTATGTACAGAAATGTGAAGACAAGAGTTCGAACCTTCCAGGGAGAGAAAGAAAGTTTTCCAGTGACAGTTCGCTTGCATCAAGGGTAAGCATCAAGTCCATTTCTGTTTAATATTGTGATGGAGGTGGTGACGGAGGAGGTGAGAGAAGACGCGCCTTGGACTATGTTGTATGCAGATAGCATCGTGCTGTGTGCAGAATCAAGGAAACAAGTGGCAGCTAAACTGGAAAGTACTGGAAGGGAGAGGTATGAGACTGAGTATATGTGTTGCAAAGTGGATGGCAGCCAGGAGACAGATCTGGAGCTGGAAGGAAATGTCATCAGGAAGGTCAGTGTCGTTAGATACTTAGGTTCAACAATGAAAGAGGATGGTGAGGCTGAGAAAGAAGTGCGATGCAGGATACAAACAGGATGGAGGAACTGGAGAGAGATAGCTGGAGTGCTATTCGATAAGAGGGTGCCGATCAATCTGAAAGGCAAAATCTACAGGACAGTAGTGAGACCACCTATGACATATGCTATGGAAACTGTGGCCCTGAGGAAAAATAACATCAGCAGGATGGAGGTAGCAGAGATGAGAATGCTTAGGTGGATGTGCGGTGTGACCAGAAAGCATCGTCTGAGAAATGAATATGTAAGGAGAACGGTGAAAGTTACGAACTTAGGAGCAAAGATACAGGAGGCAAGGTTGAGATGGTTTGGTCATGTGTTGAGGAGAGAGGAAGAGTATGTGGGAAGAAAGGTCATGCAGATGGAAGTACAGGGAAAGAAGAAGCGCGGACGGCCAAAGAAGAGATGGAGGGAGATGGTGGAGGAGGACTTCAGGATAAAGAACTTGGATGTGGCTACAGCCCAAGAGAGGAGGTTGTGGGAGACTCACTACAAACAGCAACCCTACTTAAGTGGGAAAAGTTGCAGAAGAAGAAGAAGAAGAAGAAGAATGAATGAATGAATGAAATAGGGATATACAAAAGGACGGAGGATATCTAGTCATGGGACCAATTCTTAACATAACAATGGAAGTGGAGGGAGCACTGAGAAAGATGGAAAAACGGGAAGTTACTCCCGGTCGGAGAAACATTGATGAATCTATGCTCAAAATCAGCTCATAGGAATGTATCGGGAGAGCAACAAGGAACTTTTTCCTGGACTTCATTGATTTGAAAAAGGCCTTTGATTGAGCCCAAAGAAAATAGATATGGAGAAGCATGAGGGAAAAAATGATTCCAAAGAAGTATGTACATCTAATAAGACATGTATGATGGTATCAAAGGAAGAGTAAAATGTGGAGTAGGATCCACTGAGGGATTCGCAGTAAACATAGGGGTTCATCAAGAGTAAACTTTGAGCCCCTCTTATTTGTTATGCACTTGTCGGTATTGACAGAGACAACAAGAACTGATCCACCTGGGACAATGATGTGGTGATTTGCATAAAGTCTGAGCAGAAAGCAGAAGAAAGACTAATACAATAGAGGGATGCATTGGAAGACAATAATGAAGACAGATGAAGAATAATGAAGAATAGTGATTTGAGGACTAGAAATAAGAAAATGTACATGTGTTGTAGTGAATCAGCAGGAAATATAACATTGCAGGGCACAGGCATGCAACAAGTGTCTAGTTCCCACATTTCGCATTATATGTCCAACTGATGGATACCTGGACTAAGAAATTAATAGGAGGATCTAAGCAGGTTAGATAAACTGGGAAAAAGTTTCAGATATCTTGTGTGATGAAAAAAAGTGTCTAGCAAGTTAAAAGGTACTACAAAAAGAAGACCAAGAGATGGGAAAAGAGAATGAATGTAGCTGAAATGAGAATACCAAGACTTGCAAGTGATGTAACCAGATTGGACAAGATCAAAACAATCAGGAAAACAATGAAGTAAACCAAGTATCTAGGAAGATTAGGGCTTCAAGGCTGAGGTGGTTTTTCATGTTATCCAGCAAGATAAAAACTATGTTAGAAGAGTTTTGGAGATGAAGCCACCAAGAAAAATAATTAAGGGGAGACCTAAACAACGATGGCCAGACGGCTTGAAATGGGACCTCGGACTAGATGAAAAAATGGCATTGTACAGAACTGAGTGTAGGAGGTTAAGTCGCTGCAGCGACCCTAATTGTGTGGGAATGAAGTCGAAGTACGTTTTCATTTATTATTGACATCTGTTGTATCCATTGTTTCACAAAACCTCAGATTTCTTGCGCTTTTTTTTTACAAAAAATCATTTACAGACAAAAAAAAAACTGTCGTCCGTGGCTTTGGCGGAAGATAGCGTTGATAACATTAGTATCATTGAGCGTACTCGAAGAATTAAGTATAAGGAGAGACGGGGAGATGAGTGTAGCGGAGTAGCGCCCTTCCGCGATGAATCCCTACTCTTTGGGACACGTAATAATAATAATCGTGTATAGTAGAGTACGTATGGTTCTTCACAAAACTAGCAGGTTACAGGACCGTTCAACGGGCCTGCAACTACTCACCTGACATCGTTAGATAAGCAATGCTACTCGGGTTTATGTATATGTTATATTATATAAAATATGCATATATATTATTATTATTATTATTCCTGACATCTCGAAGGAGTCCAAGGACTCATCGCGGGAGGACACTTACAACTGTCTCAACCACTACACCGAACCTCTACTACGAATCAACACCATCTACAGCCCACCTCCTCCACCACCACCACCACCACCACAACTGGTATTCTATTTCTGTAAATTGCGTGTGTTCTGAAGGGCCAATTTGTCTGTATGCGGTTTGAAAAACCCGAGTTTCCGGAAAAAAAAACCTGCTACCTCCGTATAACATTGGCTAACTCACCTTTGATTGAAAATCGTCCAGATAAAGATTCCTCCCGTCACGACGAGAATCGAACTTAGGCCTATTCCAATCAAAGGGCGCAATGTACCGTTGTGATAAATTCGGTTATTATTAATACTTACCGGTTAAAGTGGGTAATTTACGAGAATTGATCACTTTAACCGGTTAAAGTGAATAATTCCTAGAGGAGTCTGGTACATGTAATAAAACATGCTCATGGGTTTTATATATAGGTTTTCATTCTCAATAGAAATTATAACAGCTTAGTTTAGGTAAGTTTATAATGAACAAAGTAAGGAAAGTACTTCTTTTGCACTCAATGAAATCAGAAATCAATATAAACTAACCTAACCTAAACTAACCTGGATGTCGCATGTCGAACCAGAGTGTAGTCGTAGTTTGTCGTGGGCAGATTAATGAGGATAAAAGATAAACGTTGTTGTGGGCCGAGCTTAATGATTGCGGGCAGATAAATGGGAATAACAAATAAAAGTTGTTGTGAGCAGATGAATGGGGTTAATAGATAAATCAGAGAAGAACTGATCAGTGTTTTTCTCCATTGATGAAGAAAGAAGTACAGCAAGGACGTTTATCTATATTCCCATTCATCTGCCCACAACAACTTTTATTTGTTATTCCCATTTATCTGCTCGGCCCACAACTTTTATCCCTCATTAATCTGCCCACGACAAACTACGACTACACTCTGGTTCGACATGCAACATCCAGGTTAGTTTAGGTTAGGTTATAATGATTTCTGATTTCATTGAGTGCAAAAGAAGTACTTTCCTTACCTTTTTCATTATAAACTAACCTAACCTAAGCTGTTATCATTTCTATTGAGAACGAATACCTATATGCAGGACCGGCGCCTAGTATTTTTCTTGTGCGTGCGATTAATGTTCGGCGCCTTTCCAAAAACGTTTTTTTTTTAAAAATAAAGTGTGAATAAAACGAACAGCAAATGAAAAACAAATGAAAACCGCTTTACAGTATAATGTTACCTACGGATTAGTCCTGCTTATACATTTTTTTTTTTTTTACACGGAACTCAACAATTAATCATAAGTTGATTATTGATACATCAAAAAATAAAGAACTATTTTAGGTATGTTTTCGTAAATTTTAATCAAAAATTACAGTGATATAATCGGGTCCAGGATACAAATCCAGAATTTATTTGTAGGTTTCCGGGAAGATCTGAAGGGGACCGAACGGAAGACGACATACATTCATAATTATATGTACCATTCGTTGTTCGTTTAAACGCTTCTCTCATATTTTTTGACATCTTTTAGGCGCCTTTTCTTCTGCGCCGGCTGTGTATATTGCACACTTCGAAAACACCACCAGCCGGGCCTGCCTATATACAAAACCTATAAACATATTTTTATTAAATTTACCAGACTCCTCTAGAAATTATTCACTTTAACCTGTTAAAGTGATTAATTTTAATTATTCACTTTAACCCGTTATTATTAATAATAACCGATAATTGTTAATAATAACCGGATTTATCACTTTAATCGTAACATATATATATGTCAGAGAACCCGTGCAAGCTCCCTCTCAAGTCATGTTCTTTTCTCCGCTAACTGCAATCTAGAAGAACACCATCAGATAGACTGGAATCTTACGTCCACTATCCATAAATGCGGTGACGTACTTGAGAGATGCATCCTTCAATCAAAAGAAATAGTCCTGGACCAATCACACATGAACAATAATTTAAGTTACAACCTGCCAGACTCTCACACCTCAGCGATTCAATTCTGGCGCTCTGGTCACTTACTTTTGCCTCACGCTAGACCTACCACGAGACACCAGTTTCAAATTTGACTGTTGCTATTTCCAATTTGTTTATGTGAGAAGTCCATATTATTTAACTTGTTATTATTTTTTCCAGTTTTTTATAATTATTTACACACCTGAAGAATTCGGCGTTCCGACGAAACTAGTAGCGTTTATTAAAGTTTTTCCTTCCTTTCTCGGTGTTTTTAGTCAGCATATTATTATTTTTTAAATATATATCTACAGGGAGGCCATAAAATAACTTTCCTTCTTTGGAGGCATCTGTAACTAAAACCAATAAACGGAATGAGACCAAGTGGTCAAGAAAAAGGTCATAATAGGAATGAGACCACATTTTATATTGAGACTTTCGAAGGCATGGGGGAGATGATTTCCGCGAAAAAAAGATTTAGTACCAAAAGTCGCCGAAAGGGAAAATTTTGGCGCTAAGGGAGCCGAAAGCAGTGAAATATTTGCAGTAAACGCAGGTAAAAAGGATTATGCAAATTTTACTGTGTGTAGGTGACAGCAGCGCCACCAATTCCACTTAAAAGGGATTGGCAACGTTCAGGCAGTTATTCGAATGACTGACGAATTGTGCTCAATATGCATCCTACCTTGCCTCCGCTTGCTTTACTTGTTAAGTTATTTTACCTTAAACAGCAATGCCGTAGCGGCCCTTCGGGAATTTAGAAGGCCTCATAACCTGCGTATAGGTCCTGTGTGAGCTGTAGCACTGAGAGCTATGATTAAGAAGTTTGAAGAAACTGGATCGCTAGGAGTTAGATCTGGCAGAGGACGGAAAGCAGTGCAAGAAGAGACAGTAACAGACGTTATTGGTCAGCAGTCAACAGACGTTAAAGGTCAGCCATTGAAAATCGTGTATGTGGTCCAGGGGACTGATTCTGATGAATAAAACATTTCCTGTGAGTTCAATCACTACATTAATTTCTCTGTCTCTCGCAAGTTGTTGTTTTAGTTTAATTATTATTATTATCATTTTAACGCGTCACATATCCAGCTGGAATGAGTGACGCAACTATCGCTTACACCGTCTAAATGTTATTATTCCATTTTATCTGCCTTTAATGTAATTATCCACTTGTTTCCGGCTCCGCCAGAGTCAAAATTTACCCTATCGGCGACTTTTGGTACTAAATATTTTTTTTCGCGGAAATCATCTCCTCATACCTTCAAAAGTCTCAATATAAAATTTGGTCTCATTCCGCTTATTGGTTTTAGCTAGATGCCTCCAAAGAGGGAACGTTATTTTATGGCCACCCTGTATATAGAATAATATAGAAAATATATATATATATAGAAATTTAATATACTATACTTGGTTTTAATTCTTTTTCCCAAGTAAGCAAACAAGCAAGCAAGCAAGCAAAGTTTGTGGCTAAAGTGTTTTCAGGTCTGAGACAACTCGTAGTAAAGGGTCTGGCTTCCTCTGACGAGACTTCATGTAGGTCGTAACCGGTCGTATAGGTCGATACTCGGCCAACCAGGCCTTGCCGGCCTGGTTGGCCGAGTGGTTAATGAATCCGCTCTCCAGCCAAATGGCTGCGGGTTCGAATCTCGCCTTGGGCATAGATGTTTGTGATTGTCTGTGAAAGCTCTAGTGGTGGTAGTCGGCGGTAGATGGCGTTAGATGATGAAGGTTGGTGAAGTAGTGAGACGCGGAGTTGTAGAGTTGATGCCCCTCCCTCGATGAGTTTTTGGACTCCCTGGAGGTGTAATATAATAATAATAATAATAATAATAATAATAATACTTAGGCAAGTGATCAGAGCTTACTCCTCTTTTACGGCGAGTTGTCTCAGACCTGAACATACTTCAGGGGAAAACTTGACTTACCTGCTTGTTTGCTTACTTGGGAAAAAGGATTAAAACCAAGTTTATAAAATTTCTTGGTATCTTTAATGTATAGTACACCCAAGGTAAAAAACTTCCTATATATATAGAAACCCTATCTAGCTTTTTGAGACTGATTTGGCAGTTCCATCCCCACTGGTAGCCAATTAGATATAGCTGACCCATGACTATTTCTAATTATAGACGACAAACTGATAAAGAGCCATCTCTTGGTACCTAACCCTAACAGGATGTGTCACTGTCTGAAATAATGTGGGTTCTACGGTCGATTTTCGGCCGTAGAACCCATGAGTTCTCGAGGGGAAAAACCCGAGTTCCTGGCGAAAAAACCCGATTGCCCATACAGAGATCGACTATCTTGGGAACCGATCAAAGAAAGGCTTAGGAAAAGTTCATCCAGTCGGTGACAAAAGATAAATTTAAGTATATCTTCTGGCAGCTATATATATGGCATTTATGTAAAAATTACGGGTTTAAAGTACATAAAGACTATTGGAAGCGTAAAACTGATCAAAAAGTGATTGAGATGAAAAAGCTAAAATATTCTGGGATTTCAAAATCCAGACTTACAAAAGCTTGGAATGTAACACACCCGATATAACAGTGGTTGAAAAATGTGAAAACAAGGATGTTCAGTTTATCGAAATATGAGTACCAGGAAATAGCCGAATTGACAACAAAGAAACTGAAAAAATTACGAAGTATCGCGAGTTGCAAGTCGAAGTTGAAAGAATTTGGCAAAAGAAAACGAAAGTTGTTCCCGTAAAAATAGGTTCTTTAAGCACCATCCCCAAAACATCGAAAAAACATTTAGAAGCACTGGAGTTAGATGGATTAAAACTCGGGAAGTTTCAAAAGGCCGCTTTGTTCGGCATTGCATTCATATTCGGAAGGTATTTCCACAACTCATAGGCCCTAAGTAGGGCTGGAATTAGTGCATTTATATACAGGGTGTTCGGGATAAATTTGACAGTTTCGTAAGGAAAAAGAAAATCTTCTTTGTATCTATTAAATTTAATGAATTGACAAAAAAACATTACAGGCAGAGTTAATTACAATACTATCAACAAGATTTACTCAAAATAACCACCATTAGCATCGATCACAGCTTCAATTCTGCTTCGGAACCTCGAACAAGCTGATGCTACAGTCTCCCTGGGAAGGGCCGCAAAAACTGTTTTAATTTTATCCATTAACTGGGCTTTTGTATTACTGGAAGTGCGATTGGTGTCTTTTTCAACTGCGCCCCATACAAAATAATCCATGGGGTTAAGGTCTGGGGAGTTTGGAGGCCAAACATTTGGACTGGTGAAGTCGTAGAAATTTTCAGACAACCATTTTTGACTTTTCCCAGAGGTGTGGCAAGGGGCCGAATCCTGCTGCCATACATACGGCCTACCATTGGCTACCCTTGTTATCCAGGGCTTGACTACAGTTAGCAACTCCACGAACAAAGCCCGAATTCCAATGCCAGGGTTCTTCAACACCTGTTCCTGCAGATTTGCGAGGAATTCTGCTGTACGAACGCAATCAGATCGTCTGCTAGGGATCTTTCTTCTTGCTACATCCTCGTAGTCACCATTGCAAGTCTCTAGTTCATGCCTGATTGTTTTTACTGTATTCAGGGAGCATTGGGCAGCAGTCGTAATATCCTTATTTTGATGGCGGGCACGAATCATCATGATACAAGTTATTCTCTTCCATGATTCAGGTGGGTTCCAGCTATCCATCCTTTCTGACATCTTGTATATGAATGAAGAAGGGTCCAAACTTTTAAATGAAGAGAAGTGTGTGTTAATACATGTAACTTACGGAAAAATATAAATAATTATAAATATGTCAAATTTATCCCGAACACCCTGTATATATATATATATATATATGATAAGTATAAAATTTCATATATATAGTATATACAGTATATATATATAGTATATATGTGTGTGTGTGTGTGTGTGTGTGTGCGTGCGTGGTGCGTGCGTGCGTGTAATCATGGACTTCTACTCCGTTGTTGTGATACATTTTTAAAAAATAGATTTAATGGGGGGAGACCACACTCTTCGGGGAGACCACACTCCTACCAGGCTCGTCCCCTGGGTGGCGGATGGGGGAAACCCAAATGGGTTGCTCTGAATAAAGAATAAAGAGCCGTGGACCGAAGGATGTAACAGAGGCATGGCAAGCTGGCTACATTATTATGCCAGTAACTTTCATGACCAGGAGAAAGTCTACAAACCGAGATAGTGCTACCATACACGGAACAACCGACGCGCTATTCGAAGACCACATAGAGTAGGTGAGAAATCAGCAATGTGGTCAGCCAAGGACGTGAAACATGTAGCTACCCTCAACATAAGCTCCTTATACCGACCTGGAAAATTACAGTTAGTCCAGGAAAATTTTAAAAGACTGAAATGGAGTATTTTAGGTTTATCAGAGACACATTGGTGCGGAGATGGATTCATGGATTTACCAGAAGGAAGACCATACTTCTCAGGAAGAAAAGATAACATACACAAAGAAGGAGTTGCTTATTAATTGAAAAGAAACTTACACACTCAGTAATTGAAATAAACCCAGTGTCTCCTAGAATAATCACAGCCAAACTTCAAGCAAAAGAAAAAGGTCAAACAATTAAAATAATCCAAATATATGCACCAGACACTAACCATTCAGAGGAAGAAATAGAAAATTTCTATGAAGAACTACAACAGGAAATAGATAATCCCAAAAATAGAGAACTCAGGATAGTGATGGGAGATTTTAATGCTAAAATAGGACAGTTCACAGCAGACAAAAAAGATGTGATGGGGAAATTTGGATACGGAGAGCTTAAGGACAGAGGAGAACAATTACTCCACTTCTGTAAAGCAAACGATCTAATGAATACAAATACATTGTTCTATCAACGCCCTAATAATAAATATACATGGTCATCCCCAGATGGTAATATAAAGAACTGCATAGAGTATATCATCATAAACAAACAATGGAAAAGATCAGTAAATAATGTACGAACATTAAGAAGTTTTGATTTCGACACTGACCACGAAATATTAACTACCAAAGTGAAGATAAAATTCAACGGGAAAAACAATATCAGAAAAGAAGAAAACATCAACCTATCAAAACTAAAAGATAGCTCAAGCAGAAGTCGATTTTTAGAACAGATGTGCTTGAAATTAAAACCCTACATCTTCCAGAACAGCGGAAAATACTGGGAAGAAGGAAAAGAAACAGTGTTATCAATTGCAAAAGACACTCTTGGTTCCAAACCCAAAATAAACAAACAGTGGATAACCCAAGAAATCATAGCTACCATAGAAGAGAAAATAGAGGCCAAGATACTTGTGATCCAACAAAACAATGAAGAGAATAGAGAAAAATACAGAGCACTAAAAAATAAAGTTGATAACATATGCAAAAAAGCCAAAGAAAAATGGTTAGAAGAAAAAGCTAAGAAATGCCAAGAAGCATACCAACAAAACAACCTAAAAGTCTTCCATGATACTGTAAGAGAAATTACAAAAGAATTCTCAGCAAAAGCAGTAACAATGATAAACAACAAGATGACTGAAACCGGGAATATCGAAGATATAAGAAAAATCTGGTCAAAGCATTTTAAGACTATTTTCCACCGAGGAAACAAAACTACAATGCGAACAATAGAAGGAAATAATGATCACCCAAATATTTTACAAGAAGTTAGATACGCAATGAAACAGATGAAAAACAATAAAGCACCAGGCATTGATACTATCCCTACTGAACTGTAGTCATATGGAGGCAGCATATCAATAGAATATTTAACAACCCTATTCAATAAAATACTACAAACAGGAGAGAGATCCCAGATGACTGGAAAACTGGAAAGATCATCCCAATATACAAGAAAGGAGACAAAAGAGACTGCAGAAATTAGAGACCAATCAATTTACTCCCTCACACATGAAATATTCATAAGAATTATACAAAATAGATTAAAAAAACACCTATGAAGAAATGATAGGCATAGAACAAGCTGCTTTCCGAGGAAACTATTCAACAATAGACCAAATTTTCACATTGCACCACCTAGCAGAGCTCAGCTGGGAAGACCATAAAGAACTACATTGTTGTTTTGTGGGCTTTAAACAAGCTTTCGATAGCATCAACAGAGAAATCCTTCTTAAAATTCTACTAGAAAAAGCAATAGACAAATATATAACACAGTTTCTGATAAAATATTACTCTAAGACAAATGCAATAATTAAAAAGGACACACTCTCAACAGAACCCATAGAGATCCAAAAAGGAGTAATGCAAGGATGCCCATTATCCCCATGCCTATTCAACATATATCTAGAAGAAGTTGTAAAGAAGGCAATAGACAATGAGCCTGGAATCAATGTCAATGGTTTAAACATAAATAATATCAAATATGCGGATGATCTCGTCCTTCTTGCAAGAACCCCAAATGAACTACAAAAGTTGATAAACAAGCTAAACGAAACCTGTAAAACATATGACATGACAATAAATATACAAAAGACAAACGTGATGAAAACAGGGAGGAACGGAACTACCATCTCAGCCACTCTAAACGGAGAACAAATAGAACAAGTAGACAACTTCATATACCTTGGATCAAAACTAACAGAAACAATAGATGAACTCAAAACTATCAAACACAGAATAGCGACAGGATGGACCACCATGAGAAAATTACAGAAAATCTGGAAAACAAACAAGATATCTAAACAAGCCAAAATCAAATTATATGAAGCAATAATTATACCAACAGTCATCTATGGAGCAGAAGCGTGGACAGTTAAAAAAAGAGAGGAGAAAAAACTGCTGGCATTTGAAATGAAATGCTTAAGAAAAATAAATAGAACAAGTTGGATAGAAAAGAAAACAAACATCACAGTCACACAAGAACTATTGTATAAAAAGACAATAATAGAAAAAATTAGAAAACAACAACCGAGATGGTTTGGACACACTGTACGCATGGATGCAGACAGACTTCCTAACGTCCTAATCAATACTTTTCCAACTGAAAAAAGAAGACCAAGAATTACCTGGCTGAAATTAATAAAGAACATCTCGGGATGCAGAACATATAAGGAACTTTTTCGAACAGCAAGGAATAGAGATGACTGGAAGATCCTACTCAAGAGAAGACTCAACCCGTCTTAGACGGAAGAGGAGAAAAAGAAGAAGAAGAAGAAGAGATTTAATGACTTAAACCGAGATAACTAATAAAGTTTTAATGAGAATAATACAACTAGTTTCGGCTTACAACAGCCTTCATCAGGTATTCATTAAAGGAAGAGAACAGTAATAAACATTGAAGTGCTAAAAAACTGGGAATTACAGGTAAAAATTGCAACACATAATTGAAACAAAAGACATTGTATTTTTGTAAGTTTATCTAACTGGCACGCTATTGTTTATTGCGTGTGTTGCATACCACGGCGCTTGGCCGCAAGAAGGAAAGCTTGATTTCTAGTCGGCAACTAGAGGAAATTTTTCTAAGCCTTTTTTCGACCGGTTCCCGAGTTAGTCGATCTCTGGCACGGGCAAGCGGGTTTTTTCTCCCGGAAAATCGGGTTTTTCGTCCCATAAACTCAAGAAAATCGATCTTAAAACCCACAGTATTTCAGACATTAAATATATTGTGTTAGGATTAGGGACCACGAGATGGCGGCACTTAGTGATAGCCTTGGGCCGGCTATCTCTGATTGGGTACTAGTAGAGATTGAACTGCCCACTCAGTCTCCAAAAGTTAGATAGGGCTAAAAACCGGCCTCGCATACTCCCTATACGGAATAAAAAGGCGCTAGCGGATTTATTTATTTATTTATTTTATATAAATTATATAAATATACAAATTAATTAATTTAAAAAGTATGAATTTATAATAGTGTGTGTGTGTGTGTGTGTGTGTGTGTGTGTGTGTGTGTGTGTGTGTGTGTGTGTGTGTGTGTGTGTGTGTGTGTGTGTGTGTGTGTGTGTGTGTGTGTGTGTGTGTGTGTGTGTGTGTGTGTGCAACACCGACCATCTGCGTGACCATACGGAATCTGTTCATGTCCAATGAATAGATGGATGGAATTGAGAGTTAGAACCATTTCACTTTGAACATAGTTTTTATACACTAAAATTCACCCAAATGGAAATTATTATACATAATTTTTACACATAATTTTTATACACTTTAATAAATTTCACCCAAATGGAAATTATTATAAGTGTTATATATTAATAAAACGAAGTTCGTGCATTTAAAATTCTAAACGCAATATTATTATTTACCCGTAATTTTTCCTCAATAAGTGTGTTATTTATCCATTATCCAGTTTTATCGAACATCCTCAGATGCCATAAGATCATTATTATTACGGGTAACTCCAGGAAGTCCTTAGACTCATCAAGGAAGGCCCTAACATCATGTCAAAAACAACTATTCAACATTCACCCACAACAGACTCTGGCAGCTTATTCCATTCATTTACCACTCTCCGTGTAAAAAACCTAGCTCTAACACCCTTGCTAACTACACTCTTGCCCAGTTTCTAAGGATGGCCCCACCGCCAGTCCTGTTCTCAAAAATATCCTCTGAATTAATCTTATAGAAACCCTTCAGTAATTTGAATGTCTCAGTCATACACCCCTTTTTCGCCTATCAACTAATATCTGCAACCCACAAATCTTCAACCTGTTCTCATAAGGTTCATTCCATAGACCTGCTATCATCTTGGTCACTCGCCTCTGGATCCTCTCCACCTCCTCCCCATCAAAAAGAAACCCTGGCGCCTAAATCTGGGCACAGTAGTCAAGATGGGGTCTTATCAAGACTCGATACAGAGAAACAATAAATTGCTTGTCTCTGCTCGTCAAAGTATTCTTCAGGAACCAAGTGATCTGATGAGCTGATTTAGCCACTTTTGCTATGTTCCCTCTGAACTTCAACTCCCTATCCACCAGTACTCCGAAATCCTTGGCCTCGTCAATCTCCTGGAGTACAGTTCTACCAATGTGGTATACTGCTGCTAATCTTTTCACCCCAAAATGCATAACCGTACATTTTGCCACATTAAATTGACATCCATTCTCCTTAGTCCAGTCTCCAAACTATCCAAATCATCCGGCAAAATTTTGACATCTTGTGCACTCTTTATTGCTCTACCCAACTTTGCATCATCAGCAGATAAATGAACAGTTCCTCTCAGATCCTTTCCTATATCGTTAATGAACAAATTAAATAGTAGTGATCCAAGAACAGAGCCCTGCGGCACACCACTAGTCACAGGCCGTCTTTTGGACTCTACTCCTGAATAAACCACTCTCTGATATCTCTCCATCAACCACCCTCCTATCCATCTCGCTAACCCTTTATCGATCCCCATATGCTGCAGTTTATTGATTAGAATTCCATTTGGAATCCTGTCAAAGCCTTAGCAAGGTCCAGCAGAATCACTGTAAACGCATTACCCTTATCTGGTTCAGCAGTCACTGTGTTATAATACGTGAGCAAGTTACTGAGGCATGATCTACCTTTACAAAACCATGTCCCTACAGTATCCCATTTTCATCTATCCAATCCTGTATTTTCCTCTTGACTACCATCTCCAAGACTTTGACAACGACTCCTGATATGCTGATCGGTCGGCAATTTGCAACACCAGTCTTGGAACCTCATTTATGCAGTGGAACTATTTTTCCCTCTTTCCACCCCCTCGGGACTAACCCAGACCCGAGACTCAGATTAAACAAAATAGTCAAGGGCACTGACAATTTATTTGCTGCTTCACATACGACACGAGCTGGTATACCACCCAATCCCACAGATGTATTCACATTAAAGTTTTGTAATAGACTATTCACCTCCACTTCATTCACTACAATTCCCGTATAAGCTGTTGGTTCCTTCATTTGCAATATCACTACCTGGATGATATATTCTTGCAAAGTGCTTGCTCAGTAATTCCACTATATCAACTGATACCTTTACTTCCCTACCATCGGCATTCTTTAAAATCATTCTGTCGTATACATTTTTTCTTTTACTTCCAACATATCGAAAGAACTGTTTGGGATTCTCTTTAGCTTGCATGGCTAATTTCCTTTCATAATCCTTTTTTGCCTTTCTCACCACAATCGTTACCCTTCAGGCCTGTGCTTTATACCGTTCATGTGCCTGCAGGTCACTTTCTCTTTAAATTCCTTCCACAGTTGTTTCTTTTCTTTTTTTTTTTTTTGCAACTCAAGTTTAATGGTGTTATTCATCCATTTAACCCCTATTTGACTTATTATTCGGACTCTAGGTATACAGTCCGCCATTACCTTCTGCAAACGCTCCTTAACAACCCCCCCCCCCCCATGCATTATCATCATCCTTCCCTTGCAGTTTTACATGCCATGGCACTGAACCAAGCAATCTCCTAAGCTTGTCATACTAACCAGCCCGATAATTCCACATGTACCCTGTCTTAACTGAAAATTCCACACGTTTAGCCACTCCCAGGTCAAGACCCTCTGATCACTCTCACCAATTGTGGCAACGTGGGCATATTCATTACAGTCAAATTCTCAGATGCAATTTCTAATTCAAGCACTCTCGAACCCCTAGTGTTTTCCATTACATGCTGTCTCAGATAGTTATCCCTTAATAACCGCATAAAATCCAATTCCTTGCTCCCATGTGTCCTCTCCTCCCTCCAATCAATGTTACCATTGTAGAAATCCCCCATAATAATTACCCTCCTTCCACTCATTGCGTCTATTTGCTTATGCATACTATCTCCACCGTCTGTTCCATCAGCTGGTCTATAGCAGCACCAAACTGTATATTTTATTCTGTATTTTCTAATTTTGGTAGTGAGACTGAGACAAACCTAATCTAGTCTCAGTCTCACACCAAAAGCCTCAAATGTGCTCTTTTCACTATCCTGCAATACAACTTATATTCACCTTGACTGCAGTTCATCAGCTATCATCAATAACACTCCCCCCCCCCCATTTCATTCTCTCTGTCCCTCCTGAACACACTATATCCTACACATTCTATCCCACTAACTATATCATCTTCTGTCAGCCATGTTGCACTAATGCCAATAACCTGTGGCCAGGAAGAGCCAACCAAGGCCAAAAATTCTTCCTTCTTGTTCCTAATACTCCTGGCATTACAAAAGCCCGTTAGTCCCACGCCATCTTGATGCCTTATACTAACTATTCCGTTCTGATTTGTTGTCCTTCTTACTAGCTCTGGCATATTATACACATTCATACACTCAACTGCCTCCCTCATCAGTCTGCTCCTCAGTGAAAACATCGTCAGGTACTCCTGTTGTTCGGTTTCTTGAAGCTTCAACTCTACAAACCCCCAGACACACCATCCATCCATCTCGTGGGTCTACCATTTCCTCTTTTTCCATAAAATTTAGCCTCTATTACTCTTTTCAGAAGTCCTCCTTTCTCTCTTCTCATGCGTCCAAAGTATTTTATCCTTTTGTCGATGCCCTTAAGGAGTCTTAAAGTTCTGCCGAGACTTTCTAGCATCGATCTATTTTGTCCGCCTTTAAATAATTACAGTAGATCTTGACTGCATCCTGAAGCCGCTATCCCTTTTCCTATTAGACTTCTTTATGTTCCATGGTTCACATTGATAAATCGCTATTGAAAGACATAAAAAAGCGGGGTGGGGGTGGGGGGAAACCGATGCATTCGGAATGCTCAGCTTTGTTCTTTCGATTTCAGAGATGTCTCTGACTATTGCTGTAGCCATTCCGAATCTTCTGAACAAGAATTGCTTACATTAATGATGGACGAAAGGTACTTAAATTCGTTGATTTCCTGAGTTATTTTTCCATTAAAGTCCAACACTACGTTCTCTGTCTATATTTCTTCACGAACCATAATCGTTTTCTTGCTAGGGTCAAGTCCTGGCTTGCTGCTCTCATTAAGTCTGTCGAGGACATTTCCAAGTCCTTTCCTGTCATTACAAAGGAGTACCGTACCATCAGCATTGCTGATGGTACGGTACGGTAGATTGCTGACACCCAATCAGACTACCACCTGCCTCAAGCTCACCGAATGCTACTCGCACGATATCTTCAGCATATATAACAAGCAGACGAAAACAAAGCTGGCATTCTTTGTCGAATTCCCCTGCTTACCTGAAGCCGATCAGTTATATCAAGACCTGTTCTTACCCTGGCATGTTGCTCACTGTACACGTTTGCTATCAACCTGATAATGTATTGAGAAAAGCCCCATTATTTTCATCACCGTCACACAGCTTCATATTCTGGACAAAGTCAAAGCTGTGGAAAAACACGTTACCAGACGGAGTCTCCATGCTTTTCAATAATCTGTCTAAGGCAAAGGGTCTGATCTTTGGTGCCCTTTCTTTTCCTAAAACCTGCTTGTTCCTCATGGATCTCTTCCTCAACTTTGGACTTAATCTTGTTTAGGATGATCTTTAATAAAATCTTGCCTGCACGAGCGATTGAACTAATGCTTCTATAATTCTTGCAATTCTTCA
Organism: Typopeltis vanoorti; assembly: GCF_054136105.1. NCBI lineage: Eukaryota > Metazoa > Arthropoda > Arachnida > Uropygi > Thelyphonidae > Typopeltis > Typopeltis vanoorti. Next base: position 2,973,221 of record NC_143557.1, read on the forward strand.
CATCTCCTTTCTTAAGTAGTGATATGAAAACCGACTTCTTCCAGTCTCTGGACCATGATCCTGTCTCCGATCTCCTTGTAATCAATGTATGAAACACTCTTATCCCTTCAATCCATGTGGCCTGGATTCCCCAGGGTCTTACTGTTATACGTTCTTTTAACTGCTATGTCAAGCTCTCGCCTAAGTAGAGATGATCCAAATCGAAATGCTCCTCCAAATTTTCCTTATCATCTGTGCTGTACGCAGTGCGTTTGTTATGTTGGTGATGTAATATTATTCTCGTATTATATTTAAGAGAAACACTAATCGATGTATCAAATAACGAATATCATTATTGCGGTCATTACACGGTTTGATCGTCCACTCATTTTACTAAAACAATAATTCTAAAAATCGCAATCAATATCAAAATCGCTTTTCTGTTTCACGCTTGTGAATTTATAATTTATGAAAGTTCTCAAGCTGTTTTTCCTGAGCTAGAGACAAGAAAGAATAAAAATTCCAGCGAATTTCGTCCCGGAACAAAAGTTCATTCTACTTTTTCTGTTTTAATGCCGAGGGATTTCCCTTCACATTAAATAAAAAGGGCGAATGGGTCCCTTTCCCATTAATTGCTTCGTTTCGGATTCCCAGAGTGTGATGAAGAAGCACTCGAATGCAAAACGACTCCAATTTCTGAGCTGTGAACTCGCACGCGCGCGCGCACACACACACACACACACACACACAGCTAAGAAGGTTGTGAACTGAGCGCATGTCGGGGCAGGGTGGGGGAACGTTGCACTAATGAGCATGTGAAATACTTCGTCGAAAGCTTCGATAATGGGAGACATTTCACGCAACGGTTAACAAAGCCATTCGCGTCCATAATCGGACCTTTTCGACGTAGTCAAATGCGAGACATTCGTTCAGTCCGCTCACCAGGTTGCCTTTCGCTGATTCTTTGCGTAACACCGCAGGGCCACTGATGGTGTCAAAGGCCAGAACGAGGGCGTAAGCGTTGTGGGCGATCCAAAAGAAGAAGAAGAAAAAGAGTAACAGGAAGCAATGAAAAAACAGAAACGCTGTTTTGTTGCTGCTGCGTCGACAGACGGAATCGCCCGCAGAGCTTCCCCAACGTCGTGTTTTACAAGAAGATCGTGGAAGCGAAGTTTCCCAGTACGAATCCGCTGGCAGCGAAATCGGCTTTGTGAGTTGGCTTCGTTAAGGATCTCGGCTGGGGGCAAACAGCCCGATCCGATCCGCGCCGAACACTAATAAATTCTCGCTGGGATAGACGGGGTTTGTGTTTGATTGCCGTAACACATGTACAGGGGACGCTGCGTGTTATACATGCATACCGATCGGTGGCTTACCGGCTCTGGAATGATTTTTCCAAGGTCGTGTGGTCAAATGTTCTTTTCTGCAAGAACAAATTCCGTGGTGAGGAATGGATCCGATGTCACGAAATACCCCCCCCCACACACACACACATCCTCTGCCGCCGCGTCTCAGCTCTGCGAACTCAAAAGAAATTAAAATACATTTTCTGAATGACGTCGCCTCCAGTCGATTCAATCGGAGGTGATCGCTTATTTACGTCCTTTTGTGGGGTTAGCCGCTGTTCGACTTCTTTTTATAGGACGTTTGGAAGTTGCAATTTGCGCGAATATTTCTGGACCAGCATTGCAACATCTGGCGATGGTACTTTCGGAAATGAAAAGAGCAGTAATCGCTTAACGAAACTTGCTCTGTGTGGTTTTGTGCAGTAACGAATCGCAATCAATTATGAGTGGAAAGCGTTTGGAGTTCGTAGACAAACAAACAGTAAAAAAGAAAGGTCTCTCCCTCTGTGCGTTTTTAATCGCGATGAAAACAATCGAAATAAATGGCACGTGAACATGAGAAGAAGCGAATTATTTTAATAAAGCGAGAAAGATTAAAAAAATTGAACGAGCGTTTTAGAATTATTCGTTAAAAAGTAAAGCTTGGACTGCGTTGTTGTTCTTGTTGTGATAAAGCCCGAGTTCGAATCTCGTTGTGACAAGAGGATTCTTTTTCGGTTCGGCCGATCTCATACGGCGGAAGCAGGGTTTTCCATCCCGAGTACGGGCAAATCAGCCATCGAAACCCAGAGGTGATGGACGGTAGATGGCGATAGTGGTTGTTGTGTGTAGTGGGAGAATTAAGTAGTAGGGGCGACGGTGGGATATTTGTTGCGGAGTGGAGCGCGATGAATAATAAAGCTCGTCGCAAATTTAAATAACACGCGTTAGCGAGTTTCGGAAGAAGTTGCGCATCGGGAAGCAATCGGAGAATGGGGGAAAAGTTTTCTAGCTCGTCCTTGTGTGGTGACGTCCAATCGGTTCCCGTCAGTCGCTCCAAATTTTCCTTTCTGATTTAAAAGGGCCCAAGCGAAACGACTTGACGAATCTCAACGGCGATCCCAAACACTCAGTGTCGTTGAATTCCATCACGCGGAGAATTTCTGGCATGCGCGCTGGAAGCTCTTTCGATGCCCCGAAATGGTGCGACTCGATGAAGCGCTGGCCCGAGAAAGTTTGCGTTTGGTTGATTCATTTATTTCTTTTATTTTATTTATTATTATTTATGTTTTTGGTACGAAAAGTACCGCGAAAATGACTCCCAAAGGACTTTTCACGTCAGCTGAACTTTCTTTGGAGTTTAGCTGAGGAAAAAAAAAAAAAAAATTGAGAACGTAAAAGGAAGGCGCTACGAGGGGAGTGGAGCCCGAACGAGGAGCATCATAGTCGAATGAGTCGCGGAAGCCCCTTATTAAAGAAGGGGCTCCTGGTCACAAACGAAGTGCGTGGAAAAGCGAAAGCAACGAAGGTCGAGCGTAATAAATAAATGCCGGCGTTTCTTTCAGCAACCGCACATTTCAGACGAACTTTTTTTTTTTCTTAATAAAAATTAATTTCGACGAGAATCCCTCTGCGAAGCGGAGAAATGCTCTTCCTGTCCGTAGACCACGGCGAAAAAAATTCGGTCAAGACCCACAGCTCGAAAAACGCCGTTCTAGAGGGAAGAGGGAGGAGCACGCGCCCATCATGGGGATGAGAATGCGTGCTCGCGCGCGCGTGTGTGTGTGTGCGTTTCTTCGCCTTCTTGCCGGGAGGAAGCTCTGCGGCGGCGCAGTAATCAAACACGCGCAGGTTGAGGCGCACTGAAGGGAAAAAGGAGAAGAATCGGGATGATCCAAGGATGGCGATGACACAGGAAGGAGCACGCGAGAAATTAATGGCCGCGAAGACGCTTCTGCGTTTTCTTGCTCCGAAGGCACTGCCTGGCGCTGTGTGTGTGTGTGTGTGTGTGCAACTATTATGAAGGCTCTTCGGAGATCGTTCAAGCAACCAGAAAGGTTCTGCTGTTGCTGAAATATTCATCGGAAATGCGCATGCCCATGGAAACCAACACGGCATCTCAAGGCCAACAGTCTTGAGATGCCACGGCGGATCATTGAAATGAAAGGATCTCGTAATCAAGACAGCACGATGACACTGTAATGTCTTTCGACGGTGTCCCATTAGGGTTTCTTATATTTTCTTTTTCAATGTGTTAAAATAAAACTTCCTTCAATTTCTAGTTTGATAAATTTAACGACAATCAAGAACGGGAGGCGTCGAATGGTGTGAAATTTTCGAACGAGCAACCAGATCGTGAATGTTGAAAAAATTCCGCGTGGTTTTTGAAGCAAAAGCGATGCGAGAAAGGGCAAATGAGAAACTGCTCCTCAAACGCTCTTCTACTCGTCCCCTCTCTCCAGCATGTTCCTCCTCCCGTTGCTCTGCATTGCCCTCTTCTTTTAGTCGATTCGTTGATGAAAATGAGATCTTACAGCCGTGCAAACACACAGTCTTCATAAACGCCCTTTTTTTCTTTATCCCCTCCAAAAAAGGAACGCGCTTCCAAATTACTTTCCCGCCACATTAATTTTTTAGTTGCATTCCTTTCAGTCGTTTTTTATTATCGATGAAAGAATGCCAGCGCTTCTGTTGAGGCAACTACCTGTTGCTCGGCACTTACTAAGCCCGCCTAAATGACTTTAAAAAAATCACATATTTTCTTTGATGAAGAAATTGTTTCTTGACGGTCACAGAACAACATGATTTCTTCATCTTCGAAATCGGCCGAAGAAGGTTCTGCGAAATGTAGTCTAATCTGCGAGGAGGAGAAAAAAAAAAAAAAAAACGGCGTTATTTCGGGAGATGGGGGGTGCGATTTATTATAATTTTTAACTGTATTTGACTCTGGGATTTATTTGCACTGCGTGTGGGGAA